>NC_141691.1:1996278268-1997478268 GCF_964263255.1 Lissotriton vulgaris
AAGACAGACAAACCATACAACGCCTACAAAAACAACCCTACCACTGGTGATCAAACCAGCGGATAAGGGGGGAGGTATCGTCCTACAGGACAAGATGGACTACGACACCGAGTGTCGCAGACTCCTAAGCGACAACAGAAACTACCGCAGATTGGAACGAGACCCATCGGAAGGACTACAAACCACTATCCATGAATTAGTCAAGAGGGCAGCAGATGCTGAACACATCTCCAAACAGGAAGCAGACTATCTATGCCCTACACATACCAGGACCCCGTATTTCTACACGGTACCCAAGGTACATAAGGGCAAAAATCCCCCACCTGGAAGACCCATCGTGTCGGGCATAAACTCTTTGTTGGAACCACTGTCACGATACTGTGACTTCTTCTTGAACCCGTTGGTGCAAAAAACACCTACATACATAAAGGATACTAAACACCTGCTGCAGGTCATAGACAATATGAATTTCAACCCTGACACACAACTCCTGGTAGGGCTGGATGTGGAGAGCCTGTATACCAGTCTCCCCCAGGATGCCACCTTGAAAGTCCTACACGACATCCTAATGGAATCACCTTGGCCTTACCATACTCCGAGGGACTTCATACTGGCATGTGCAACTCTGGCACTCAAAGAAAACTTCTTTGAATATGAAGGCAGTTTTTACTTACAAACCAATGGAACTTCCATGGGCAGCGTTTTCGCCTCAAGCGTGGCAGGATTATATGTACACCATTTCGAAAGCACCAACATCGCTGCTGTAACAAACCCATTCGGTCATCATATCCTGAAATGGCACAGGTATATTGATGACATTCTGGTAATCTGGGAGGGATCCCAGAACGACCTTGACAGATTCATGACCTGGCTCAATACCAGGGACCCATACCTGAACTTCACCAGTACAGCGAGCAACCACCACCTTCCCTTCCTAGACCTGGACATAATAGCCAAAGATGGGACCCTGATCACAACAACATACTATAAACCAACCGCGAGGAATGCACTGCTCCACTTCACGCGCTTTCACCCCCGCCCTCTCAAAGAAAATCTACCATTCGGCCAGTTTTTACGAATACGTAGAAACTGTAGCAAAATCAGTGATTATAAATCACAATCGGCGGACCTCGCAACAAAACTAGAAAACCGTGGCTACCCAAAAGCCATCATTCACAAAACCCAGAAGAGGGCTAGGAACCAGAACCGTGAAGCCCTCCTGGAGACCATCACAAAGGAGGATCAAGAACAGCCCATCACCTGTGTCACAACCTACAACACAGCGTCCAACGAAGTGGCAAAAATAATTAAAAAACATTGGCGGATAATCAACTCTGGACAGAGGAAATGGGAAACACCGAGATTCGCATACAAGAGATGTAACAATCTGAAAGACCAACTGGTGAGCACCCGACCCAGACCACAACCTAAACAACCAACGAACACCGTTCTGAATGCATGGGGACTTCCCAAGATCACTGGTCACTACCCCTGCAATGATTGTAGTGTGTGCCATCTCACCACTCATACCAAAACCCTGAACCTTGAGCCCAACAAAATATGGACCCAACGTAACCACACTAACTGTAACTCACGCAATGTGGTATACCTTCTCACTTGCACATGTGGCCTCCGCTATGTGGGGATGACAACCCGCAAAATCCGAACCAGGATAACTGAACACCGCAGCACAATAAGATGCAAGAAAAATGTGAGCAAACTCACTAACCACTTCATCACCCACTGCCATACACCCAATGATCTAAACTGGACAATCATTGAGCAGATCCCAGAAAGCACAATCGATAACGACAAGAAACTCCTGAGCAAAGAGCAGCGATGGATATACCGCCTCTCTACAGCCACTGAGGGCCTCAACGACGCCATTCCCTGGAACTCATTGACATACTAATGACTCTATGGCAAACCACCCAGTCCACCCTTACTAGGAACTCAATACTGAGGCTTTAACTTTGCCCATAGAGGCACATGCGCGATCAAACGCTCTATGCGCATGAACGGTTGGAACACTCCATCAGGCACATGCGCATTACAAACAACCACACCACGCATGCATACACACTCACAATAGATCCCCGGTAAAGCCCTGCAAGCACAATGACTGGACAGCTCGAGTCTTTCTACCATTTCTTCTCCTATGCAGGTGCGAACTATCATCCAATCAACCACAGTATAAAACCTCAGCGGAAACGGCCATTACTCACCGGTTCTGCGAAGGAGGCACCACAGGTCCAATGCAGGCTCTGCCCAGTAATTCTGTGAGTATGATGGATCACCAGGCTCATCACTGGTAAGCGCTTTCTTTCCCAACAGGTCTCCTGAATCCAAGTGGCTAAAACCTTTTTCGCCAACAGGGCCAACCCTCGCCACTTCACAAACTTTGAAGCAGAAATCTGCTTAAACTAGCGTAAGAAATGTTTCTTACGTTTTACTTCCCACTCATACACTATTTGTTGTGAATACCGTGTTTTTAGCCACTCCACCCCCGAAATTCCTGTGCGAATCTCACCATAATGGTAACACCAATACCATTACACTATAGCCGCTTATAGCCTGCACCAACACCGATATAAAGTCGGCAAACAGATGTATATAATGCAATACATTGAAAGTGACTCTTCTTTCCCCTTGTATGTTTTGTCTTTGTTTTGTATGTTTTATGTACAGGTGTTTTTGAGAAGGGAATCCCCCTCTCACACATAGAAAAACACTTTAGGGCGTGTAAAACACATAGTCTGTAATACACAACCACTAGTTTTAATCACACACACATCCTTTTAATTCGTCCTGAAGAAAGCCAGAATACTCATAAGGCACTGGCTGAAACATGTTGACCAACAAAAGATGTAGGAGGTCGTAACCTGCCTCTAACATCCCACAGCCTTATTTTTAACCGCTGACGGTGGCCCAGGTATTAAAGTCTAATTCACCTTCGGGTACCTGGACCACGGCCAAGCTGTTTTAATCTCATTTATCATAACATTCTTCACCGCACACTCAGCGACATACCTGCTCCGCTGCAATCAGGTGTCGAAGCACACCCGGGACACGCTAGGTGTCACTGGGTGGGCCCGATGATGAAGCATGCCACCAACTAGGTTGGTGGGTGAGGGCTTCATGAGCACACTCACAAGGTGCCACTAACCCCTGACAAAACATACTTGAGTCCTTTGAACAAAAATTAATCATTTTTGGTAATAAAACCCCTCCCTTTTAAGCTAGTCTTTTTTTTGATTTACTTCATTGGAGGACTTCTACCATCTGCTGGAGGAGGCACCACTGGGCCCCTTTACTGATGTTGACCGCGGATATGATTCCTTTTGTGAGTGGATCTCCCGTGCCCTCGATTCTTTGATCCCTTTGGTATGGTCCAAATGTCGTTCGAAAGAGCCCAGCCCATGGTACGATAGTGCCTTAGCGTCTCTTAAAAAAGCCTGTAGACAGGCGGAAAGGCTTTGGAGGAAATCGTTTGATCCTGAACTGAAGGCCTGCTACCTGGCTAAAATTAAAATTTACCACAGGGCGGTGTGTAGAACACGAGCAGCCTTTTATGCCCAAGAGTTTCAGAATAGCTCTAATCCTTCGAAACTCATATTTAAGGTGTTAAAGGATCTTATGGCTAAGAGGACAACGGCGGCAGAAATATGTTCAGACTCCCATTGTGAGGGTCTGGCCTCCTTTTTTCTTGAAAAAGTTCAAGCTATCTACCGAACCTTCTCGACGGGCTCTCCAAACTCAGAGCGGGTTAGATGCATCTTGGGAGGCAGTGAGTGTCTTACTATCCTGCCCCCCCTATCTATAGAGGCCTTTGATTCCCTGAGCCTTAAAATTAAGTCAGGATCTCCCGCAGATCCGTTAAAACCAGCTCAGCTTAAGAACATGTCACCACTATGCCGCACTCCGGTGCTGTCTCTGATCAATCTGTCACTTTCTTCAGGTGTAGTCCCCATTAGGTGGAAGCAGGCTGTAGTTACACCTATTTTGAAGAAGGCTACACTTGACCCCCTTAAACCTGAGAACTACCGCCCTATTTCCTTGCTTCCGTGGGCCACTAAAGTCGCTGAGGCCCATGTGAATGGCATTCTTGCAGACCATGTTACCAGGGCTAACATTCTTGACCCTACCCAGAATGGGTTCCATGCGGGCATAGCACAGAGACGGCCCTACTTTCTATGGTCGAACATCTGCGTTCTGTGCTTGATGTGGGTCGGATAGCGGCACTATTGTTATTAGATCTCAGTGCTGCGTTCGACACGGTCTCGCACAGGATTTTACTTCAGCGACTTGAGGAAGTAGGTGTCAAGGGCTCTGCCCTATGCTGGTTTCAGTCTTTTCTTGCGGAAAGGTCATTCCAGGTTGCGATTCCACCTGGTAAGTCCAAATCCTATCCGTTGGACCTGGGGGTCCCACAGGGGTCATCGTTGAGTCCCACTCTATTCAATCTTTACGTGAGGCCGCTGGCTGCGGTCGTCAAGCAATGGGGCTTGACGATGGTTTCATACGCTGATGACACGCAGCTGGCGGTCACGCTGAGTGGGGACTCAGATATGGAGGCTCCCATGTTCCGTGATGGTTTACGGGCAGTGGCCAACTGGATGAACTCCAACTGTCTCCAGCTAAATACCAAGAAGACTGAGGTTATGGTGGTCAGCAAGCAGGCGGGCTGTGGGGTGACAAGTGGTGGCCTTCTGAACTAGGTGTGACCCCCCTCTCCAGTTTCGGAGATAAAAAATCTTGGGGTCTGGCTTGACCCGACCCTCAGTTTTATCTGTCACACCAAGAAGGTGGCGGCCTCCTGCTATGGCATTATCAGAGGAGTTAGACCTATTCTCAAATTTTCTGATGCCTCCACCAGACAACTGGTGGTTCAAGCATCAGTGCTGTCCCGGCTGGATTATGCCAGCCCGCTTCTGGCTGGGATCAATCAGTCAGAACTCATCCGGCTGCAGCAAGTTCAAAATGCCGCAGCCAGAGTGGTGATAGGTCTGCCTAGGCGGTGCTCGGTTTCCAAATCCTTGCACTCTCTCCACTGGCTCCCTGTAAATCAGAGGATCGAATTCAAGGTTCTCTGCCTTGCGTTTAAAATCCTTAAGGGTACGTCTCCCCAAATTCTGGAGAATCTGTTGACACCTTATGTACCCCCGCGAACCCTTAGATCCCTGGGTCAGAATCATGGCTGTGGTTCCGCGCTTTAGGCTGAGTAGAGTTGGTGGCCGTTCTTTTCGAGTGCTAGCGGCGAATTGGTGGAATTCCCTTCCTCTTCATATTCGGGCCATTGATGACCTTCTTCAGTTTAGACGTGCTATCAAGACCTTCTTATTTGCTTAGCTCTCATGCTATTCCTGTGGCCTTTTTCCTTCTGTCGGTGTTGCGTTGTGTTTGCCTTGTCAAAGCGCCAGGACGCCCCTTCGCTGGGGCAGCTGTGCGCGGTATAAGTAAAAATAACATAACATAACATAACATAAGGGATAGTTTAATAAAAACATGTTTTATGCATGCCAATATTAAAATAAATACAATGAAGAAGAAGCCTAAATTAATTATGGACATGTAAAAATATGGGTCCCATCCTTAAAGAAAATCACAAAAGCGCATCCACATAGGAGGATTACAGCTGCTAGTCATTCAAAAGATTTTACAGAAGTAGGCCTGGAAACCGTCAACCGTTTCAGGTTTCTTTGCTATACTGATGTATGTTTGCTCCAGCGAACATCTAGAGAACAAGCATTGGCATAGCCAATAGGTCTCGCCTTTGGGACCTTATAAGTTTTTAGTTATTCGGCACAATATCCTTGGTGCAACAACATCAAGTGTTGCATGGCTAAGCACTTATAAGGTCCCAAAGGTGAGACCTATTGGATATGCCACTGCTTGTTTAATTATTCAAGGCCACCAGGGCAAGATTATCTGAAGAACAGAACTGGCCCTAGGGGGCCCACTTAGCCCATGCCTGAAAACGTCTTTTATAGACTGCAGTGGAGAAGAGTGCAGTGGAGCAGAGGTCAGATGCGTGGAGTGGTGCAAAGTGAAATGATGCAGAGTAGAGTGTTGTGGCGTGTAGTGTGAAGTGGCGTAGAGTGGAGTATGCCTCGTGTGGTAGCTCACTGCCATTACAGACAACACATTTTCAATTGAAATGACCATTTCATTTGCACAGAAATACAATTCTACTAATAAATCTATACAGGACACAAACAATAATATGTGGAAATGTGTCACCTAGGGTATTGATTTGTGTTGATCATAGTAAAGTATTTGTTTCCAACACCCTTCAAAATTTACAAAAAATGTGCTTCATTTATGTTTCCTAATTCTGATATATTCTGAAATACTTGCGCAGTTGAAATAAACAGGTGTGCCTTGTACAGGTAAGAGTGGTGGGGTGGGAGAAGTCGACAGACCACGACGAGGCAATCAAGTCCTTCCACTTAGTTAAAAATTGTGTAATTCTGGGAAAATCACATAACCTCCTCACGTATCCTACTTGTGCCTAAAATTGTAAATACTGAAATGTAACTGCCCAATTCAAATATGGAAACTCCTGCTTGTATGGACGCAGCTATGTTACTCTCGAGCTAGGATTCTGCTCTCTCAATGTAGATACCTAGATGCATAGCACCCTTCGAAAGGATGTATAGCTGCTACAGGCATGCTTATGGTGCTCACTGAGAAGTGAGTCAAAAATCATTGGCAAAGCCAATAGATCTGGCATTGGCAGACATCCTTTTGGTAATTCTTGTTTTGTTAGTCTTGTTTTTGTAAAAATTAATTGTTCAGGAATCTGCCGGGCCTTCATCAATCTAAAGAAAAAACATTGGCTAAGGGCAAAAATGTTTCTTTGTCTCAAAAAAGCAAACTTCACCATAGTATTTCCAGGCATGGAAGGAAACTGCTTTGTGTTCCTTGTGAAAGGGTAGTCTGACGTAACTCATAGTTAAGTCAGACAATGGCTGAAGTGGGCTGATCCGTTGCCCCTTAATTCATGCTGGAGTGGGTGGAAGAAAAAGGAGAATGAAACACCAAGAGACTAATGGATGAAGTCTGGCTGCAACCGCCCATAGGTAACTATGTTCCACCCATAATTTTAGTAAGATCAAAAGTTCTGTGTTAATACACTCTAAAAAAGCCAGTTAGTCTTGACATTGGCTGCTAGCCTTTTGCCTTTAATAAAGAAGTTCACAAAGAATGAAGGCATAAAAGAATGAAGGAAAAAAGAGAAAAGAAACATAGAAGGAAGACACGAAGGAAAGTGGGAAACAAGAAGCAAATAAAAAAAGCAAGAAGGCAAGAAAGAAGGAGGAAAAAGGAAGAAGGCAAAAATAAGGAAAGGGAAAAAGAACAAATGAGAGTAAGAGGGAAAGAGAAACAAAGAATAAGAGAGAAAGCAAGAAAGAGAAAGGAAGGAAGAAAAAAGGAGACAAGAAAGATAAAAGGGAGGAAGGAAGGAAAAATAGGAAAATGAAAGAAGGAAAAGGCAAGAAAAAGTAAGAAAATGACAGATCGAAGCCAAGGATAGAACAAAAACAATGTAGGAAAAATATAAAGAAGGAAAAAATAGAGTCAAGGAAGGAAGGCATGGAAAGAAGGTAAGAAAAAAAGAAAGCAACGAGAAAAGAAGGAAAGAACGCAATGAGGAAAGAAATTGATAAAGAAAGAAAGACAAACAGGGTTAGAAAGATAGAGCGCAATCAAGAGCTCATATTCAGAGAGTGGGTTGTGGAATAAGGGTAGGGCTATGGCCTTCTTCAAGATTTGCCCGGCGCTAACCGCCTTTATACCATTCAAATTACCAAGCAATGAGGCAGGCGCCGGAGACTGGAAGGCAGGAAACAGAAGTTTTATTCCGACGGAGCAGAACACATCAGATCAGACAACAAGGTATCGTCTCGAGGTGCTCTAACAGCCTCTCTGAGGCCTGGCCTCTTATACCCTGGTTTATGACATGTGAGCATTCTTTATTGCATAAAAGACTCTTTAAACTTATGAAATGACGTCCCCATAATCCTCGTGTCAAACCCACCCCCACATACATCCACAATAGAGGTCCTCACCCTGCTGATAACAGGAGGGGGTTATCACGCGGCTGAGTGTTCCGCCGATTCTTGGGATGTGTGCGCCTAATCGTATCCCATGGGGTGGGGAGGCCATGATCAATAGTGGGTCCTTTGAAGAGGAGCGACTCCATACAATAAGGGGCAGTAAACGGTATCTCCCGGCTTAGGCGATGGCCTCGGACCTGTGTGGACAGTCGGACTCGGGGGAAGGGGTCATCAAAGGAGTGGTATTCATGCCGCGTGGACAATCAAGCGCGGAGGGATGGTTTATCAACAGAGGGGTATTCATGGAAGGAGAGGAGGTGCTGGTCAGGCGCGGGCGTGACTCCCAAGGACAGGGTCATGCAGGAGGAGAAGGGTTATGCTCATGTGAGGGAGGGAGGGGGAGCCAGGGTGCGCGGAGGATGCTTGCGGGGTCGGAGGAGCGCGCTGGCGATCGATCGTGGACAGGGAGACCATGATACCTAAAATGGCTGTCGTGCACGTTGTACGTGGGTGACAAGCTGGCGCAGATGATGTTCAGCTCGTAAACTAAAATTCTACAGTCCTCCCTTTCAACATGTCTCGCCAACTTGTCAGTTCGGATTTATTCCCATAAGGCCACGTATTTCTACTTCATAGAGGGGACTCATGTGCTCATTTCGGAAGTCCAAAGTCTTTGGGCACATACAGTTAGAAACAAGGCTGAATAAAGATGGCAGACATTGGATACCTAAACAACACCCACATAATATCACAACAGGTATCAGTACGAAGGAAAACAACCTCCAACCCCAGTCCTTCAAAGTGTCCCAAAACCAGCTCCCAAGCGACCATCCTTCTTGTTCTTGGTGAACTTCTGAGGAAAGTCTGTGGAGGTGTTCGATTGCTTTGTAGACTGAGGGCGAGTTATCTGGCACGTAGGTGCAGCAGCTAGATCCGATGATGCGGCATGCTCCTCCTCGATCGGCTAGAACCACATCTAGGACAAGGCGGTTTTGAAGGGCCACAAGGCGGACCGCCTGAAGCTCAGCCGTGTTGTTAGCGAGGATGCCAGCCGTGATGTTGATTGTTGTTTCTACTGCCTGGGTCAGGTGTCGGATATCGCGGCTGTTTGCCATTGGGCCCCACAGGGGAACGAGTCCCTTTGCTGCATCCAGGAACTGTGCTCCAGTAGAGTCGGCTTGTGTAATGTCATCTGCACGCCTCTGCCGGTGATGGTTAGCAGGGGCTACATACGTGGGGGGGAGAACGAAGGCAATGTAGCAGATACCCTTACAACCTTTCGGGAGCCAGGTGTAAGCTTTGGTGCCACACACAAAGTACATGTTTGGAGAAGCAACAAAGGAAGGGGGATCAACTGAGTCCAATGTTCTGATGATTTGGCAGGAACTGTGACCCACCAGCTGTGTTCCCTGGCCTTCGAGACACACAAGACCCGTGACATTGATAACAGACAGAGCCACAGTCAGAGTGGCGGTAGCTTGTTTTCGCAGATGAGAGAAGGTGGATCTAGCTGGATTGTGGAGCACCTGTACTTCGACACGTTCTTTGGCTGGAATGTCTTTAAGGAAGGTGGCGCCCGTGAGCGCAGGACACAGGGGAGCAGAGGTCTTTCCGGTTTTGTTCAGCCAAAACCCAGAGTAGAAGTGCGACACTGTCTGGCTGGAAGTGGCGTTATCCTTGTGGCTCTCTTGCATGAGGATCAACCAGGCGAGGCAGGAGCCGTGAACTGAGAAAGGAGAAGGGATGAAGGGGATGGAGTGTCCAGTGGCATGCGGGAGCAACCCGCAGATCCAGCAGTTCGTGGCATTTGCAGCAAGGTTGTGTTGGTGCAACAGTTGCACGAAGGAATTGTTCCAGAATTCCCTGCGTCTCTCTCGGAGCTGAGGTGACAGGGAGATCAGGTGGTGCTCTTTCATGGGGGTTGGTTGTGCAGTGGGCAGCAATGCCTGATGAGCTGGTGTGCTTTCCTCCAGGATCCAGAAGGAGGTCATGAGGAGGAGGCAAAAGAGGAAGACAATGAAGAAGGCGATTGTCTTTGATTTGTGCAGGTTGTCAGTCTTTGGGTTCCTGTAGTGGGTATTTCCGGTTGCTTCCATCATCTTCTCAACTGGCGCTTCCATCATCTTCTTATCTGGCGCTTCCATCATCTTCAAGGTGCTCGGTGGTGGGCAGAACCACACACTTCGTTTAGCTTCTCTCCCGGTAACCCTTGGTTGTGTTTAGGTCACCGTTCTGAGATTCAACTTAGTCCGTGGCCTACTTAGCCGAAGCTCCCTCCTTTCGACGCAGGAAATACCCTTCTCTGGTTGGCACAGTGGGATCAGAGAATTTTGCAAGTTCAAGTGCCTCAGTATCGGGATAACAGTTCAATGTTGGTCGGTCTTTGTTCAGGAGCTCTTCTTGGGTGTTGACGTTTTCTGTCGTGGCCAGGGTCGCGGAGACCTTCCGGCAGTGGTGTGCGTGCAGCCAGTGCCTCTTCCCCTCCACTCGAAGCGCCGTCCGTGTGGTGATTAGCACTTGCCAGGGGCCCGTCCACCGGGGTTCCAGACTCTTGGTCCGTTGGAAGTTCCGGATTAGAACGAAGTCCCCCGGTTGGATGTCGTGGCCTGGGCCCCTGGAAGCATCGGGGATGGCCTGCTGCACCTGTTGATGAATGACAGACAACGTTTTAGTTAACTCGCACAAATAATCAGACAGTAGGACGTCCGGGACGTCATGAATGGAGGTCGGTTTGGGAGCAGTCCAGGGTTCATCGGTCGCCCGAATACAACCTCGTAGGGGGTCAAATGGTGTTTGGTGGGAGTGGAGCGCATCGATAGCAAAGCCAGTGGGAGGGCATCTGGCCATTTAAGTCCGGTGGTGGCCACTATTTTTGACAATTTCAACTTTAGTGTGGCATTATGGCGCTCCACCAGGCCGGCGGATTGGGGGTGGAAGACCGCATGAAACCTTTGCTTCACCCCCAATCCTTTTAAGATTAGTTGGATAACCTCAGCTATGAAGTGGGGGCCATTGTCGCTCCATAAAATTCGACAAAGGCCATAGCGAGGAAAGAATTCTTTCAGTAGTACTTTGGCAGTAGTCATGGCAGTGTTGTCACGGGTTGGATAGTCCTCTACCCATTTGCTGAATGCACATACAATGACTAGTACATACTTCAAGCCTTGGCATCTCTCTAGCTGGATGTAGTCCATCTGAAGGACCTCAAAGGGGTGATTGGGGGTCCCAAACCCTCCCCGGGGTACCACAGTTTTGTGCTGCAGACAGATAAGGCACTGCTGGACTAGGCGTCTGGCTGAGTCGGGGATTTTGTCGTTGTGCCAGACTTTGGAAATGAGTTCGATCATGGTGCAGATCCTATGTGTGCGGGGGAATGAGCCATCGTCAGTATGGGGATCAGGTATGAGTCAGGCAGCAACCATTTGTTTGCATCTTTAGTTCGCCAGCAGCCCTCATCATCCTTCAAACCCACCCCTGCCCACTTTGTCAGTTCGTGAGGGGTGCTGGCCGACTGGATGTCTCTAGTCATTTCCCTTGCGTCAGTCCATTTCTCTGCTTGTGACCTGGTCACATACATGCGTGTCACCGTCCTATTCTCAGCTGTGGTTCGTGCAGTGATGTCGGCTAGTGCATTCCCTTGTCCGACTAAGTCTGTCACCTTCTTGTGTGCCTGGCATTTGATCACTGCTAGTCGTTTGGGGAGGAGAACCGCTTCAATCAGGGCAGAAACCAGATCTCCGTGAAGGATGGGGGTGCCGTGGGACGTCAGGAATCCCCTTTCCCTCCACAGGAGCCCAAAATGGTGAACCACCCCGAAGGCATACTGGCTGTCTGTATATACGTTCGCGGTGGTCCCTGTGGCTATAATGCATGCTCGTGTGAGGGCTATCAGTTCTGCTGCCTGGGCAGATCGTTGTGTGATGCGGGCTGTCTCAACTACTGTTCGGGCTGTCGTTACTGCATAGGCAGCTGAAGTGGTGCCATCTGGGAGTTTGATGCATGAGCCGTCTACCCATAGCTCTCCATCGGGGTCTGTGAAAGCAGTGTCTCGGAGGTCAACTCTACTCCTAGTTTGTTCGTCCGTGAGGGTCACACAGTCGTGTATGGGAGGCACGTCGGGGTCATTTTCAGGCAGGGGCAACAACGTGGCAGGATTCAAAGTCGTGCATCTCTTTAGTGTGATGTGGGGTGCAAGTAGCGTCAATTCGTACCCTGTCAGTCGTGCGTTAGTCAGATGTTGAGTCTTGGTTTGGTTCAGAAGGGTGTCGACTGCATGGGGTACTAACACAGTGAGGGAGTTGGAAAGTACAATTCCCTCGCTCTGACGGATTGAGACAGCAGCGGCAGCTACTGCTCAAAGGCAGGCAGGCAAAGCTCTGGCTACAGGATCAAGAGTGGCGGAGAAGTAGGCACAAGGGCGCTGCTTTGGACCCATAGACTGAGTCAGGACAGACAATGCACACCCCTCCCTTTCGTGGGTGAAAAGGGAGAAGGGTTTGGAGTAATCCGGGGTTCCCAGGACGGGCGCTGAACAGAGGGCATCTCGTAATTCCTTAAAGGATGCTTGACACTCAGGGGTCCAAGGGAGCGGGAAGGGGGCATCTTTGGTCAACAGGGCAAGTAGGGGTTTCACAATGAGGCTAAAATTAGGTAACCACTGTCTGCAGAAAGAGGTAAGGCCAACCAAAGAGCGGACTTGCTTTTGTGTTTTTGGGACGGGGGTGTCTAGGATGGTTTGGATTCGATCGGGTGTAAGTTTCCTCCCTTCTTTGGACAGGAGATGGCCTAGGTATGTCACTTGTGGTTGGCAGAACTGCAATTTCTTTTTGGAAACTTTGTGGCCATTTTCTGCAAGAAAGTGTAGGAGTTGAACAGTGGCTGTGATTGCAAGTGGGGTGGTGTCGGCCGCCAAAAGGATATCATCGACATATTGGATCAACACCACTCCATCCGGTAGCTGGACAGCGTCCAGCTGTCTTTTGAGGGCCTGGCTGTAAATACTGGGAATTTCAGTGTACCCCTGGGGAGCTCTACAAAATCGGTACGAGCGGGATTTCAGGGTGAAGCCGAAGAGATAGCGGCTGTCTGGATGGATGGGGATAGAGAAAAACGCATTCTTGAGGTCGATAACAGTGAAGGTGGTGGCAGTGGACGGGATGAGGGTCAGAATGGTGGTGATATCTGAGACTACGGGGTATTGGGGTACAACCACTTTGTTGATCTCTCGCAGGTCGATGATGAAGCGGTACGCTTTCTCATCTCCCTCGCCTTGCTTCTTGACAATGGGTAGGATAGGGCTGTTGCAGACATTGCTAACCACTTCTTCGACCACCCCTGCATCTACCAGAGACTGAATGATCGCTACCAGTGCCTTCTCACCCTCGGGCGATATCCGATACTGGGGGAGTTTCGGGAGCATAGTGTCCTGTCTCACAGTTATATGAATAGGGTCAATCATCATTCGTCCCACATCAGAGTCATTTTTGGCCCATAGGTACGGAGGCAGGGTATCAAGCAAGGACAGGTCAGCATCAGTTATGGAGCACATGTGTCGTGCAGGGCAGGATTTGGGTATGTCTGGGTTGTCGTACAGGATGACTCGGACTCCATCCGGGGAACACCTAATGGTAGCTCGAAAATGCTTCAGTAAGTCAATGCCCATAATGGCGTCAGGGGAGTTGGAGGAGAGCAGAAATGTTGTGTCAGTGGTGTTGCTTTCTAGGTCAAAGGTGACAGGCACGGACAGGGGGTTAGTGGAGGGCGTCCCATCGAAACCTATCGATGTAATGTGTGAGCCAGACAAGGGTGCCCTTGGAATCAGTCGTTTTGATAACACACTATGTGTCGCCCCAGTGTCTACCAAAAATGGAGACTCTGTACCCAGGACCTTAGCAGTGACATAAGGACCTTGCTGGTCAACACAGAGCTCGACTGGATCCCTCCCTTGCCCCTGGCAGTCCTATGCAAAATCGGGGGCATTCTCACCGCCGGATAGTTGATACTGGTTCTGTCGGGGGCGGTCAAATGTGTTCGATCTCCCTGATCTGTCATTGTTGGTGTCGTTTGTGTGCCCTCGTCCTTGTCCCCTATTTCTCGGTCCACCCGCTACATCCTTGGGGTCCCTATTTCTGTTCATCTCTAGCAGAACCGGACACTGGCATTTCCAATGGCCGAATCCTTTGCAGAAGGCACATTGGTCATCGCTAATGTCTCTACGTCCAGTGTGGGGTGTTGGGGTGTGATCTTTAGGAGATGGATTTCTGGGATGGTCGATTGGTAGTTCCCCCTGTGGGGTTCCCGTCCGACCGCTATACCTTGTATCTGGGCTATCATCACTCTTTCTTTCAAATCTTTCTTCTTTTTCTCGGATGCCCTATCATTCTCATTCTTCTGGTGCTCGTAATACTGAGCCATCTGAAGGATAGCTGCGGGTTTGTAGGCCCCCCAACTACTCTCACTCGTCTGCAGTTTTTGGGACACCTCTTGTGATAGGCCCTTCACATAGTTTTGTACAAACAGGTGTTGTCCGGTTGCGGTGGTCATGTCTTGGCCACTGTAGTCGGAGAACACTGTCTCGAATCGGGAGAAGTATTCTGATACATCTTCCTGGAGTTTCTGACGACAGGCCGTGACTATCGACCAATCTACCTTTTTCTCTGGGATCAGTGTCTTTAACTTCTGAACTAATTTGTCTGGGAGTTCTAATATGTCCTTTACTGGTTTCCTTCCAGGCTCTCGCTGTCTATCTAGTTCACTGAGTTGGTTCCAGGTATGTCCAAACAGATCCGTGTGGTCAGCCTTCTGGATTTGCTTCCACACGTCAGCTGGCAGGCATAACCCGAAAAACAAGTCAATGTCCGCTAAAGTCATTATCGTCAAACCCAAGGCTGTGCCCAATTCGGTATAGAATGCTGTCGGGTTCTTTCTTAAATCGGGCAGAGTTTGTCTAAAAGTTAGGATATCTTGTCGGTCCCATGGTTGGTAAACCCAATTGTACACAACCCTCCCTTTTGCATCTGCGTGATTAATATCATCGTTTGTTCCCAGACCACGTGGCGGAATCCTGTAAGGGGCCGCCTCTCTGATGGGCATCATAGTGTTGGCTACTTCTACTGAGGTCGTTTCAGGGACTGTAACCTTGGCTTCTGGTTTTTGTTCCGTGAGGTGGCGTAAGACCTCAAGCATCTGCATGAAGAGCTCCGTCGCCTCACATTCAGTCCCATCTCCAACATCAATCTTCCTATACAGCGTTGTCAGTTTAGCAGGGCCCTTACTTTGATACCTATCCTCATATGTGTTCAGGGTGTGGTAGCTGAATCGCAAAATGAAATGCCGTCTGTGGCTGTCGGCATGCGAATTATTCATGTTCATTGTGTATTCTTCGCTCTCCCTTCGTTCTACTAATGTCTTTGCTATTTTGTCAATCCCATCCCGCTCATCTTTGCTCAACCTATTTGGTCTAGCTGGTGGGTGCTTGCTAGCCTCGGGGTCATCTGGTGGTGCTGCTAATGTGGCTGGTGCGGAGGCCGTGAGGGCTGGTGCACTAGCGCTAAGGTCATTCTCGTTCACACTCAGGGCCTGCAGGTGTTGTTGGCAGGGGGCATATGGAGGGGGCATGTAGATGATTGGGGGACCTAGCAGTAACTCATCGTTCGCCCGTTGTTTGGAGGGCAATTCAGGGTAGAGCGCAGAGGGGGTCCTAACAGGACATTGACCTGTCGACCCTGATTCTTGGTTTTGTGTAGCTTCCTTCCTTTCTTTTATTTCTTCTTCTAGTTGCTTAGCAGCTAGGTGGGCTGCCTTTCGTAATTCTTTCCCTATTTTTGCTTCTTCTCTTTTTCTTCGTTGTTCCGTTTCTTTGCGCCACATGCCGATACTATCGAGCATAGTGGGCGTAGTCTTATTTTTCTGGAGCGCTATTTCTAATGTTTTTATTTTATGATCATCAAAGGAACCTATCAGTGGCCACTGACTTTTGAGGTCCGTTTTTGTGTATTTATGCCATAACCTAGTATAGGCAATAGCGACTAGTCCATGCTTAGTGAACATGTCCTTATTAGGGGTGCCTTCCAGTGGAGCTGGATGGTTCATCTCTAATAAGCGGTCCGGGCTGAACAGGCTACCAATCAGTGGGGAGAAGATAGGCATGACGGGTTACAACGGGGACAAAAGTCTGCACTACCTATCTTATCACGGCGGGCAAAGACTAGACAGAATATTTCTATTATCCGTTGTTTGCAGGCGGTGAATACCTCAAAAGAACCAATATCGAACAATCAATGTTCGGTCAATCAAACAATCAGTGGGGAGAATAAGTGGGTACGACGTGTTAAAGGTTTGCGTTACCCACTCTTTCTCTACCTGCAAAGAGAGACCTTGTTCTTCCCTGTTTGCAGACAGAGAATCTCCGGACAACAATCCACGAACGACAGTTCGGGAAAACAGTGGGGGAGGAAGATAGGCACGACGGATTACAACGGGGACAAAAGTCTGCGTTACCTATCCTTTACTGCTTGCAAAGAGAGAGCCTGTTGTTTCTCCGTTTGCAGACGGTGAATCTCCAGAGGGATCAACAAAGCGTAATACTAGTATTATCCAAATCAAACAATCATTTCTCAATTTGTCGTGTTTACACGACCTTACCCGGACCGCATGGACGGTTTCCTGTCTTCCGAATCCAGCGCCCGATCGTCCTCTATTCTTCGTGATGTTCGTGGCACTCCTGATGGTTCCCAGTCAGGACCATAGATCACTCGAGAGAGGTCTGTTCGGAACTAGTGAAGGTCGGATGATCGGCTGTCAGACGAGGGTCTATCGGACACGAGCTCTCCCGATCGTTGCAGTCGTTCACTCGGTCGTCGGGACCTCTCCCACTGGATCCACGTGTCGCTGATGGGCCCCACGCTTTGGGGCGCCAATTGTGGAAAAAGGGTAGGGCTATGGCCTTCTTCAAGATTTGCCCGGCGCTAACCGCCTTTATACCATTC
The DNA here is from genome assembly GCF_964263255.1 of Lissotriton vulgaris. Taxonomy (NCBI): domain Eukaryota; kingdom Metazoa; phylum Chordata; class Amphibia; order Caudata; family Salamandridae; genus Lissotriton; species Lissotriton vulgaris. Next base: position 1,996,295,316 of record NC_141691.1, read on the forward strand.
AAATTACCAAGCAATGAGGCAGGCGCCGGAGACTGGAAGGCAGGAAACAGAAGTTTTATTCCGACGGAGCAGAACACATCAGATCAGACAACAAGGTATCGTCTCGAGGTGCTCTAACAGCCTCTCTGAGGCCTGGCCTCTTATACCCTGGTTTATGACATGTGAGCATTCTTTATTGCATAAAAGACTCTTTAAACTTATGAAATGACGTCCCCATAATCCTCGTGTCAAACCCACCCCCACATACATCCACAATAGAGGTCCTCACCCTGCTGATAACAGGAGGGGGTTATCACGTGGCTGAGTGTTCCGCCGATTCTTGGGATGTGTGCGCCTAATCGTATCCCATGGGGTGGGGAGGCCATGATCAATAGTGGGTCCTTTGAAGAGGAGTGACTCCATACAATAAGGGGCAGTAAACGGTATCTCCCGGCTTAGGCGATGGCCTCGGACCTGTGTGGACAGTCGGACTCGGGGGAAGGGGTCATCAAAGGAGTGGTATTCATGCCGCGTGGACAATCAAGCGCGGAGGGATGGTTTATCAACAGAGGGGTATTCATGGAAGGAGAGGAGGTGCTAGTCAGGCGGGGCGTGACTCCCAAGGACAGGGTCATGCAGGAGGAGAAGGGTTATGCTCATGTGAGGGAGGGAGGGGGAGCCAGGGTGCGCGGAGGATGCTTGCGGGGTCGGAGGAGCGCGCTGGCGATCGATCGTGGACAGGGAGACCATGATACCTAAAATGGCTGTCGTGCACGTTGTACGTGGGTGACAAGCTGGCGCAGATGATGTTCAGCTCGTAAACTAAAATTCCACAGGGTGAGTTTCGATTTGTTTTACTGTTGTCTTTTAAAATGCTCTGTTTTCCACAACATTTTTAGACTAGAGAAATAGCAGCAACCAGATAAACAAAGGCCACTCCAAAAGGAATTTACAACAGTATTGGCAGGACCCAGGAACTGATAAAGCTAGAATGTGCCATGTACATCAAATGCAACCTGCTATCACATCAGGCTATAAACTCAAAGTCAACACTAAAGCAATTTTAAACTAAAAATAAAAATACTGTCACTGAAGGGAACTACCTTGTATGTGAATGTGCTCATAGTGATAGAGCAAAATGCAGTCACTCAAAGTGAAGCTAACCAATGGATCAAGTAGGCTGGCCCACTGGAGTGGGGGGGAAGCAAAATGTAAAAGACACAACAAAAGACCAATAGACAAAGAGAAAGCTCCTTTAAGTAAGTATATTGTAGGCATAGTTTTAGTAAATCAAAAGGTCTTGGCTAACATCAAACCTAAAGAGGAAACAGGAGGAGCGAACAGCTGATAAGAAGAGATCAGGTGAGAATGTGGATATCGAACTAAGAGGCATCAAATAAATCAGTTGCTTCAAAACCTCAAATGCTCTGATGGCAAACCATGGTTGGGAGCACATGTTCTCCTTCAAAATCAGTCCTGGATTGAGACACTGACAGTGCTTCACTGGCCATGCTCTTTGTGTCTGGGCAGCTGCGGAGGGGAACTGAAGGCCTTCATGAGCATTGATGAAGTGTCTACCTGCACCCACAGTCTTTAGGGCTATGAGCACCCCTTTAGGGCATTTTAGTGCACACCACTGTACACCAGTGCAAGACGTCCTTGTCATAATCTGTTGCCGGGGGCTGTGCAATGGGCATTTGTGCCTGACTTTAACAAGGGTTGATGCATTTCAGCCAGGACAGCTGGCTATTCTGCCACTCTTCAATTTCCCCAGTAGGAGGCAAGGGAGGGGTCCTGCTGTCAGAGCAAGATGCCCTGCTGCCCATGACCCATCCATGCCCCTATGACCTATCCATGCCCCCATGGCCTCATTTCTAAACTCTAGCCCTGGCCTCCTGCTGGTTAGAACATTTTTGCTTGGGGTAATGTTGGATTTCAGCCCAGTCCTGCTCTTCAGGAATATTGCACAAATGCACTCTCAGGGCTATCACCCCAGGGAGGGGCCCGAGGACACGCCAAGGGCAGGGGCAGTTTGTAGGGCCTTCAGTAAGGTTCAAAGAGGCGAAGAAGCAGATGAACTCTGAGCAGTCTTCATTCACTGATACCCAGGCACACTTAGCTCAGTCTGGACTCAGCACTTCCAATGAGGTTGAAAAGCGGAACCATAGGGTCCAGGGCAGTGCAGTGAGAATACATGCCAGCATTTTAGAAGACGAAGGTGGGAAATAAAAAAAAAAGTAATCGGGAGAATGTATTTCTCTCATTGACTTCTTTTGAGACATGAATAGGGTTTATTCTCATGTGTGGGCCTTGGAAGTGTGCTGCAGCAGGATCGGATTTCAGACATTTAAATATACGTTTTTAGGTTTCGCCTGTCGAAAGCTGCTCAGCGTTTCGCGCAGGCGAAATCTTTTGTTTTACAGTATGTGGGCTTTGTCCTGCCTCTGTCTTCCATTGGCTAGCTCCATAAATGGAGGCTAGCCATTGCAAGAGAGAGGCGTCCGTCATTCTGCAAGGGGACTCGTGGGCGTTCCGGCGATTTTTTCTCATCCTGCCCCTTTTAGCACGTCATTGCGGCGGAGGGCGGGTGTTTTTTTTTTTTTTTACACCGTGTTATTTTCATCTTTTTGGAAGTGCCTTTAGCTGGAGTGGTCGGCGAGATTTAAGCTGCCAGGAAGTTGTTGTTATTTCCGATCAGGTAAGCAGCATTTTGCTTATAATTACTGGGCCTCATTTATGAAAAGTGACGCATCGCTGCGTGAAAACAGCGATGCGTCACTTTTCACTGCGCACTCCTTGCGACACCAATGATGCGTCATATTTAATGTATGACGCATCATGTCGCAAGGACTTACAAATACGTCAGTATTTCTGACGCATCTGTAAGCGTAAAAGTGACGCATTGCTGGAGTGTGTCACAAAAGTGACGCAACTCCAGCAATGCTTCCTTTCACATGGGGCAAGCCCCATGTGAAAGGGCTTGCATCAGTCTTACGCCTGCTGTGAGGCTGGCGCAAGATTTTGACGCAACAGCATCCTAAAAGTGATGCAGTGAAATCTCATAGATTTCACTGCGTCACTATTACGAGGCTTTTTGCGGGGGAACGCCCCCTCTGCATACATTATACCTGACGCAGGTATAATGTGGCGCAGGGGTTTAAAAAGTGACGCATCTACCTAGATGCGTCACTTTTTAAATATGGCGCAACAAGGCGCATTTTGTACGCCGCTGGTGAGTCACAAAAAGTGACGCACCGGCGGCGCAAAACTGACGCAAGGCCTTCATAAATAAGGGCCACTGTCTCATGTCGTCTCCCTGTTTGTTTACGTCTTTGTGTGTGTTTTTGCTGTGGTCTCTACATGCCCCTTGTTGTGAATGTTTCTCTTTGTTTCTAACACATGCCCCGTGTTTATACGTGTACCTCGTCTCGTCTATCCCGTCTCATGTTGTCTCCTTGTTTGTTTTACGTTTTTGTGTGTTTCGTTGCTGTCGTCTCTACATGCTCCGTGTTGTGAATGTTTCTGTTTGCACGTTTCAGCCCCCCTCCCGCTGTCCGTGTGCCCGTGTGCCGTTCCCTCCCCCCTCCCGCTGTCCGTGTGCCCGTGTGCCCGTTCCAGCCCCCTCCCGCTGTCCGCGTCTCCGGCCCCTTGTAAATACTTGTTATTTTAGTTGTGGTTCCGTTATTAAATACACAACTTTTTGTTTTGATATGTGGGCGCCGCAGTTCTCATGAGCAGCTCCTCTTGCGCCGCAGCATCTTTGTAATTTGATTGCGTCTGCAAGGAGATTTTTCAGAAGTGGCTGCCTGGGCGGTGCGTTTCCCACATGGTAGCTGGGCTGCAACTTCTGCTTAGTCGGCTGGGCAGTACTTCAGATTTAAGATGGCTGCTTGGGCGCTGCGGGCATTTTGCGGTCTTGACTCTATGCCTTCTTCGACCTTTCCCATACCAATGGCTGCTTGAGCGCAGTGATAATGTCAGACAGAAAGTGTTTTTTATGGCACGGGTTGGGTGCCGCAGTTCTCATGAGCAGCTCCTCTTGCGCCGCAGCATCTTTGTAATTTGATTGCGTCTGCATGGGGATTTTTTTCGGAATGGCTGCCTGGGCGGTGCGTTTCCCACATGGTAGCTGGGCTGCAACTTCTGCTTAGTCGGCTGGGCAGTACTTCAGATTTAAGATGGCTGCTTCGGGGCTGCGGGCATTTTGGGGTCTTGACTCTATGCATTCTTCCAACTTTCCCATACCAATGGCTGCTTGGGTGCAGTGATAATGTCAGACAGAAAGTGTTTTCCATGGCACGGGTTCCCCCTCGCACAAGCCTTTGCTTGGGCCCCGCCTATAAGTTTTAGGCTAATGGGATGCCTTCAGTTTACCTTTTTTGTTGGCAGCGAGCATTCATTCCCTCTCTTGTGCATTAGTTTTAACAGTGTATTGGCCTCATTTTAGTTTGCGGGTTGCACTACATTTATTTAGGTGTGGTGCTCTGAGGCATTGTTGGTGTTATAGAGGCTCAGTTTTCCTTCCTTTTTAGGTTTCACCTAAACATTGCCAATTACTGATGTCAGTATGTTGTTTGTTTAAGCCGACTTCAGCTTCTCGTGATCTATATCATTTTTACTATTTATCATCGGCTGTAATATTTTAACACTAACACTACTGGCCTTGAATACTGGTATCTTTTACCCTTGCCAGTCTCGATTTGCATGAACAAAGTCTCTTTTGTATTATTATAATCACCATACAGTTGTTATGAATTCATCAAGTCATTCGTTGACTTTCTAGCATAGGTCCAAGCGCCACTATATATAATGCAGGCTGCACTTGTATATCACCTGTTTTTCTACTGTGTATATTAGCAATGCCTCGCGTGCCTTGTGTGTTTTAAAACATGTCCCCTTTCTTGTTTTAAGTGTGGACTCTCAACTCAGAGGCTTGGTGACTTCAGCAACAGAGGCTTGGGTCTTAAATCTTAGCTTTCTGATCGCACCAAATTGTGTGATACTTGGATTGTTCTGTCACCCTGTGCCTTGGTTGTCTTTTCTTACTGTGACAGACTCAAAGTGATTTACTTTGCAGTGAGCACTATTAATGAAAATTCATTAAAAGTGATCAATCATCCAACAGCTGTCACAAAGCACAAGAGCAAGTCCCAAAACACACCACCATAAGGTCGCTTTAGGTGAATGAATTGCACTGAATTATTTTCACATTACATAAGAGTAATACAATGGAGATTAATAAAGTCTGAAGAATAAACCTTACATACTTCCTACATTCAAACTTTATTTGAACATGTTGCTATAGTAGTGAAAGTATCTGCTGTCCTGCAGTGTTCTCATTTCTCACAGTGGTGTTATAATTAAATAGGAGATACCATCGTATTACAGTTTGAATGATGGCAGATTCTTGATTCAATGGACACAGTGTGCCAGAAAGCTTTTATTTTTATATATTCTTCGCTCATCACCTCTATTCCTTCGCCTCTCCCTCCTTTTGCACTCTTCCATCACTTCCGCCTCCCTTTTCCCTCCATTCTCCTTGCCTTCCCCCTCCTCTGCCCCCTCGCTGTGCTTGCTCTCCTGGGTATGTGTGTGGCTCTGGGTGCGTGTGTGTGTGGATCTGGGTGGGTGTGTGTGGCTCTGGGTGGGTGTGTGTGGCTCTGGATGGGTGTGTGTGGATCTGGGTGGGTGGGTGTGGCTCTGGGTGGGTGTGTGTGGCACTGGGTGGGTGTGTGTGGCTCTGGGTGTGTGTGTGTGTGTGTGTGTGTGGCTCTGAGTGTATGTGTGTGTGGCTCTGTGTGTGTGTCTCTGGGTGTGTGTGTGTGTGTGTGTGGCTCTCGGTGTGTGTGTGGCTCTGGGTGTGTGTGTGTGTGTGTGTGGCTCTGGGTGTGTGTGTGTGGCTCTGGGTGTGTGTGTGTGCTTGGCTCTGGGTGTGTGTGGCTGGCTGTGTGTGTGTATGGTTAAGGGTGTCTGTGGCTCTGGGTGTGTGTGTGTGGTAGTAATTGCTGTCTGCTGAGCTCGTCCAGTAGGGTACAATAGGTTTCACATTTGCGAGAGATTAAGCTATTGGCAATGTAAATGACTATGCCATTTATTTATCTGCTTTCAAAACCAACACATAAATAAAAATGTTGTCATTTACAATGCCAATAGCTCTAACTTTTGCAAATGCGACACCGTTGCATTGCAAATGCTTGTTTGCTTTACCTGTCAGAAGCACAAAAGAAAGTTCTATGGCAGGCAGAGAGAGTGAGGCAAAAATGTTGTGCGCTGGCCTGCAGGAACAGGTTACTGGCAGTGCATACTACAAGTCACACAACACCAGTCCATCTCGGCGGAAGCCCACCAAGGAATCGGGTGTGTGCATGCAGACTCAGGAGGCGAGAGACTAGCCTTGAAATCGGGAGCCTCCCGCATGAATCAGGAGTTTTGGCATGAATGAAGTGCAGCACCAGGGAAGAGCTATCAGTCAATAAAATAATGGTGAAGAAAGGAGAAATCCATTCCAGCTACTTTTCTGTTACACGGACGAGCATTTATGAGCAACACGTGTAGCTACAGTGGTGTCCCACTCTGGAGCGCTCGCACAAGGTCTTGCGAGGTGAAACGGGGAGACACTCTGTGATCTAAAGGTATAGAGATCTAGATGGGAGAAGCAGAGGGTACTCTGCCAAGATAGTCAATCGTACCTTAAGATCCACCTCCAAGTTTGTTTCCCATGCATAATGAAGAAGAAATTCAGGAAGTGGTTGCACAGATTCAACCTAACGCAAGTTGTGACATACTGAAAATTCATGCTGCCCTTCTGCACTGAGAATCTGATTTACAAAATAAAGCCTTCAAGTAAGTTGAGAATGTTCTTCTTCAGCTTCATCGTACCTTTATACTATTTAGAAATTCTCAAAACTTTCCAAGTGGACGCATTGAAGATTTGACAGGTGTAGTTGCCCAGGCTACTTCCATTCACACAATACAGTTATGTTATGTTATGTTATGTTATGTTATGTTATGTTATGTTATGGTATGTTATGTTATGCTATGCCATGTTATGTGTGCTTGCACAGCACACATCTCACCCGGGAGAGTATCCTGGTGCTGAAGAGAATGGGGTGTTGCTGAGTGCCCTGTCTGGATTCCATAAGATGAGCCATGGTTTAAGGTGCTTCCTGAATTCTAGGACTGACCTCTTGGTGAAGAGGTAGTTTGGTCCAGGCTTTAAGAGCCAGGCACAAGAATGCTCGGCTTCTGTCCCTGGCTCATGGAATCCAAGGAACATGGGCGAGCAAGAGGTTTGCGGAGTTGAGTTGTCTGAAGGAGGCGTGGAAGCTGAAGCAGTTGTTTAGGTAATTGGGGCTTAATTTGTGTAGTGTATTTGCATGTGTGGGTGAGTAGCTTGAACTGTGCACATTTGTATATGGGGAGCCAGCAGAGGTCTCTGAGGTGGGGGAGATATGGGTGCACAGAGAGAGGTTTCTCGTTGCAGTATACTGAAGGGATTGGAGCCTCTTGGAGAGATGGGCAGAGATTCTGATGTAGGGTGTGTATCCATAATCTAGCTTCCTTGTGATGAATATGTTATAACCTGCTATGCTTGTGATGCATTCTTCACACGCCTCCATTGTCCCCTGCTCTGCTCGGCAGTGTGCAATGTCATAGAATGTTGGTGAGCGACTGGAGGTTGCTTGGAGTTAGAGTGGCCTGAGCAGAGATGATGCTGCTCATGGTGGAGTACTTTACTATGTAACTCATAACCTCTTCAATAAACCTACAACCTGTTATTCTACATGAACTGGCTACCTGACTCCTACTTACCAAGAAGGATACTTTAATTAAAACAGAGTACTTTGGTGATTATTTTTCTGGTGTTGAGGGGAAGCCACCTGAAGATTTTCTTGAGTAGTTTGTGGGTATGGAAGCCGGAATAGGAGGACCAATTGACTTGACTTGCCATTAATAGTTTTTTGTTGACTTTGATTCCCAGGTTTCTAGCTCAGCTGAAAGGGGCTGGGTTGGGTCCGAGGTTTTATGGCCACCAAGATGAGGACCAAAGGGTCGGGTGTCTTCCGAATAATACTACCTCTGTCAAGTTCAAGTTCAAAAGATACTTTATTCGGTTTAAATCACAAAAACCATAAAAGTGTACAAGTATTAAAACAATCCACAACCCACCCAGGATAAAATATAACATATAACATGGATAAAAAACAGAAATGTACAGAGTATAATGGCAGGATATTTTTTCCTTTTAAAAACAACAGTGTACACATCAGTGACCTTAATTAAAGTTTTAAACAGTAGTTTATATTTATAAGAAGTCCTCTAAGTCCAAGCAATCTTTTTGCCAAGTCTCGTTGCGATGGTTAAAAATTTAGCCACATTGAAAATGACCCAAATCTCTGCCAACAATTGAAGGTACAGCAGGGCTGGCTTCACTTGCCTAAAACCCTTTCCTTTTAGTAATGGAATGATAAATTTAAGTCTAATACCTTTGAAGTGGTCACAGAAAAACAAAAAATGAGCCGTGTCCATAATTGAGCAACCATCACATTTGCATAATGCTAGGTCCTTACTCCTAGTCCAAACAGGGCGGCCAGAAATTAAAAGATGTATTTTATTCAAACGGAACCTTGTTAGCAGGTACCTGTGATTAGCATTATTCACAACTTTGAGGTACAGTTCCGGTTCAGGGTCGGGTGAGGTAATCAGCTGGTGGGACCTGACAGAGGATTTGAGCAGCTCCCTGCCCTCTCTATCCATTCCTCTATTTAGCAAGAAGGTATTTTTGACCCATTTCAAGTCCCCTTTCACCAAGCTTGTAGGTTTATCAAACAATTCTGGTCGTCCCAGTTTTACACACATTTGTTGCACGTACTTCAACCAGGTGATTTTATCCCAGTGGTCCAGGCTTAAGCAATCTTTTAAGATTTCGTGGTTTACATCAAGCTCTGGATTTAACCAAACTGCCAACCATTTTAATAAGGGGGCCAGGGCAATTTTGTCTTCCAAATAGCCTACACCACACTCCTGGTGGACTATGTAGTTTGCGGTAGAATTAGGCAAGGAAAGAAGAGTTTTTAAAAAATTGTCCTCTGAGACCTGGAGCGATGAGACCTGTTTGAAGCCCCACAAGTCGGCCCCATACGTGGCAATTGCAGTACATTTGGAGGCGTATACTTTTAGTACTGCCTCAATGGGTTTCACTCCTAGTTTACGGGAGAATCTTAGTACTGCTGAGATTGAACGTGCCAGGGAAGTTTTTTTCTCCACCAGTTGGGGGTTCCACGTGGAGCCCTCATCGAAGACCACCCCCAAATAGGGAAATCTAGAAACTCGTGACAGCTTGTGTTTATTGCAAAATAATGACATCACATTTTTCCTTGACTTGGCTTTGTGACCTACTACCATGACGTGGGACTTCCCAAAATTAACACTCAGGTCAAGTTTATCCATAAAAGCATAAAAGGAGTTCAGCAGGTGTTGGAGTCCTAGTGAGGTTCTAGCTAGGAGGGCAGCGTCATCCGCATACAGTAAGGCAGGCAGTAGATATTTCCCAGCCTTCGGGATATCCTTACTAGCTCCACTCAAAACTTTGCCAAGGTCGTTGATATATAGTGTAAAGAGCAGGGGAGCAAGAATGCATCCCTGTCTCACACCGTTAATAATGCTAATTTTCTCCGTGCAGTTCCCCTTTCTATCGTAGCGGACCGTTGCTGTAAGATCCCTATGGAGATCTGCTAGGAAATAAACTATGTTGGGGTCTGTTCCGATGTTAAGGAGCTGGCCCCACAGTTTGGATCTGTTTACCCGGTCAAACGCCGAGGACAGATCCATGAAAGCGATAAACAATGAACCCGGCTTAGCTAAGGTGTACTTCCCAATAATCAACTGTAGATTTAGGCTTTGGTCAATTGTACTACGTCCCTTACGGAAACCGTACTGTAAAGGTGAAAGTGTATTGGTTTCCTCTAGCCAGGTGGTTAATTTGCCTAAAACCACCCTCCCCAAAACCTTGACTGCAGAGTCAATAAGGGATATAGGTCGGTAGTTACCAGGGTCCCCCCTGTCCCCTTTTTTATAAATTGGCACAATTACCGACTGTGACCATGACTCAGGAATGCCCGTCTTAGAAACTCTGTCTTGTCAGAGTTGCCTTTGAGGTAGTTGGACTTCAGCCAGTTGGGGACTTCTGACATGCACTCTGAGAAATTGGCTTGGGTGTTGGCAGTGTCTTTGGAGAGTGAGAAGATGAGTTTAGTGTTGTTTGCATGAAAGTATGATGATTTGGAAGGTTTTCACAATATTGGCGAGAGTGGCCATACATAGTTTCCTCTAAACTGCGTGCCTGATGCACACACTTAGGATTGTCACCATGCGGGAGTTTGGTCTGAAACCAGATTAGTATGGTCCAAGGAGGTGGTTGTCATCTGGATGGGTAGCAAATCTCCTGCTGATCAGTTTCTCCAGACCCTATACAGGGCATGGAAGTGCGAAATGATCCTGTAGTTGGCTTGCAAGGACACGTCTGCTGAAAGTTTCTTCAGTAGAGGAAGGATTGTCACATGTTTCCAGGGGTCTTAGATGGAAGTATGGGAGTCGTGAGGATCGGAGCCATTGTGGTGCAGATGTAGATGAATCCTATGTCCTCGTGGGTGATGGTAGGCCAAGGTTTCTTGGAAGCTGTCGTCCCTGAAGAGGACTGTCAAAATGGAGGGGTTAGGCTGGGATTCAAAGTGGCTAGATGGCATTAATCTTGTGGTGGAAGAATAGTGCAAGCTGGAAGCAGAGTTCCTGAGAATGGGGGTGGTGGTGGCGGTGGCTTCTGGTGTGGTTTTTTTCTTTTATGATGGAGAAGAACTCCTTGTCACTGTTAGTGCTATTCTATAACTGTTCTGTTAGGACTGCACATTTTGGTGGCTTTCAGTTGATGGTGGTAATATTAGTGCAAATATGATCCAGCTGATGGCCAGTAATGTGGGTGGGTCTTTCACTCTTTGTGAGAGTCTGAGTATCTCCAGGCTGTCCAGGAGGTTGGTGGGGTTTGTGTGGGTGAGGTCTTTCACTCTTTGAGAGAGTCTGAGTATCTCCAGGCTGTCCAGGAGGGTGGTGGTGTTTGTGTGGGTGGGGTTTTTACTCTTTGTGAGAGTCTGAATAGTTCTAGGCTGTCTAGGAGGTTTGTGGTGTTTGTGTGGGTGGGGTCTTTCACTCTTTGTGAGAGTCTGAGTATCTTCAGGCTGTTCTATAGGTTGGTGATCTTTGTGTGGGTGAGGTTTCACTCTTTGTGAGAGTCTGAGTATCTTCAGGCTGTCCAGGAGGTTGGTGGTGTTTGTGTGGGTGAGGTCTTTCACTCTTTGTGAGAGTCTGAGTATCTTCAGGCTGTCCTATAGGTTGGTGATCTTTGTGTGGGTGAGGTTTCACTCTTTGTGAGAGTCTGAGTATCTTCAGGCTGTCCTGGAGGTAGGTGGTCTTTATGTGGGTGAGGCTTTCACTCTTTCCGAGAGTCTAATTATCTTCAGGCTATCCAGGAGGTTGGTGGTGTTTGTGTGACTGGGGTATTTCACTCTTTGTGAGAGTCTGAGTATCTTTAGGCCTTCCTGGAGAATGGTGGTCTTTGTGTGGGTGAAGATTCCACTCTTTGTGAGAGTCTGAGTATCTTCAGGCTGTCTGTGATGTTGATGGTGTTTGTGTGGGTGGGATCTTTCACTCTTTGTGAAAGTCTGGGTATCTCTAGGCTGTCAAGGAGGTTGGTGGTGTTTGTAGCTTTCACTGTTTGTGACAGTCTGAGTATCTCCAGGCTTTCCAGGAGGGAGGTGGTGTTTGGTGGGTGAGGATTTCACTTTTTGTGAGAGTCTGAGTATCTCCAGGCTGTCCAGGAGGTTGGTGGTCTTTCACTTTTTGTGAGAGTTTGAGTATCTTCAAGCTGTCCTGGAGGTTGGTGATCTTTGTGTGGGTGAGGCTTTCACTCTTTGTGCGAGTCTGAGTATCTTCAGGCTTTCCAGGATGTTGGTGGTGTTTGTGTGGGTGAGGCTTTTACTCTTTGTGAGAGTCTGAGTATCTTTAGGCTGTCCAGGATGTTGGTGGTATTTGTGTGGGTGGATTATTTCACTCTTTGTGGGAGTCTGAGTATAATCACACTGTCCTGGAGGTTGGTGGTGTTTGAGTGGGTGGGGTCTTTCACTCTTTGTGAGAATCTGAGTATCTTCAAGCTGTCCAGGATGTTGGTGGTATTTGTGTGGGTGAAGCATTTCACTCTTTGTGGGAGTCTGAGTATCATCACGCTGTCCTGGAGGTTGGTGGTGTTTGTGTGGGTGGGGTCTTTCACTCTTTGTGAGAGTCTGAGTATCTCCATGCTGTCCAGGATGTTGGTGGTGTTTGTGTGGGTGGGGTCTTTCACTCTTTGTGAGAGTCTGAGTGTCTCCAGGCTGTGCAGGAGGTTGGTGGTGTTTGTGTGGGTGCGGTCTTTTACTCTTTGTGAGAGTCTCAGTATCACCAGGCTGTTCGGGAGGTTGGTGGTGTTTGTGTGTGGGGGGGGGGGCTTTCACTCTTTGTGAGAGTCTGAGTATCTCCAGTCTGTCCAGGAGGTTGGTGGAGTTTGTGTGGGTGGGGTCTTTCACTCTTTGTGGGAGACTCAGTATCTCCAGGCTGTCCAGGAGGTCGGTGGTGTTTGTGTGGGTGAGGTCTTTCACTCTTTGTGAGAGTCTGAGTATCTCCAGTCTGTGCAGGAGGTTGGTGGTATTTGTGTGTGTGAGGCTTTCACTCTTTGTGAGAGTCTGAGTATATTTAGGCTGTCCAGAGGTAGGTGGTCTTTGTGTGGGTGAGGCTTTCACTCTTTCTGAGAGTCTAATTATCTGCAGGCTGTCCAGGAGGTTGGTGGTGTTTGTGTGGGTGGGGTCTTTCACTCTTTGTGAGAGTCTGAGTATCTCCATGCTGTCCAGGATGTTGGTGGTGTTTGTGTGGGTGGGGTCTTTCACTCTTTGTGAGAGTCTGAGTGTCTCCAGGCTGTGCAGGAGGTTGGTGGTGTTTGTGTGGGTGCGGTCTTTTACTCTTTGTGAGAGTCTCAGTATCACCAGGCTGTCCGGGAGGTTGGTGGTGTTTGTGTGGGGGGGGGTCTTTCACTCTTTGTGAGAGTCTGAGTATCTCCAGGCTGTCCTGGAGGTTGGTGGTGTTTGTGTAGGCGAGGCTTTCACTCTTTGTGAGAGTCTCAGTATCTCCAGGCTGTCCAGGAGGTTGGTGGTGTTTGTGTGGGTGGGGTCTTTCACTGTTTGTGAGAGTCTGAGTATCTCCAGTCTGTGCAGGAGGTTGGTGGTATTTGTGTGCGTGAGGCTTTCACTCTTTGTGAGAGTCTGAGTATCTTCAGGCTGTCCTGGAGGTTGGTTGTGTTTAGATAATTTTTCAGGATAGGCCTTTGAGACAGGATTATCTCTCTCATCAGACAACTGAATTTCCCCACAATGTCATACCTAATATACATATATAAAAGGGCTTTTGGTCAGAAGACCTCAACCAATGGTCTGTTACATTTTCATTCACAGCCAATCGCTGAGAAGCATAATTCTATCTTTGCAAAAGGCAGAGGTCTACACAGTTACAAGCACTCAATGTTTGATATCAGCATAACAACTGGCACCAGTAAGCGATCCTCCACAGTCAGGAAGATTTGCACTTTCAGTGGCAGAAATATCTAGTAGTGATTTGAAATTAAGAAATTACATATTAAGAAAGTGCAGCCTTAATGTGACCTTAAAACATAAGTCTTAAGGTCACAATAAGACTGCACTTTGACTCAGATCAGAATTTGCAATAAACTGATTTTGAAGTATGACAGTAAAACACCCAGTTTTCTCTGTATGTTAATCAAGTTTTCAAAAGTTGACAGGGATTGCAGCATACAGTTTGAAATATACTACATTCCTTAACAGTGTTATGTAGTAAAGGTAGTTACCTAAATGTAAAGTCCTGACAGCAGAGGGGCTATTATTCAGAATCAGATAGTGACAGTGAAGGGGAAAATCAAAACGTGCATCAATGGGTGTTTCTTGGGAGGTGATGCGGACTTTGGCAGACAGTATACTCTGTTGCAAAAACAATGTAAAACCCTGTCCTCCAAACTGACGGCCCGCCAGACCTATTTTCGGCCGGAAGGACGGTCAGCTTTACATCAATTGAGCCCCAGTTGGCTCTCTCAATAGAAAGCTTCCTCCAAAGTCTGGCCGAGTATGGTCTGTCATAGAAAGGACATTAGACCACCTGCCTTATTTAGGGTGGGTGGTGTGACGGTGTGTAAAAGTTTGCTGAATTACAGTCCGAACCGACATCAGTTCCAGTCACGGTACAGATTTCACCACTGAGCCGGTGATCTCTAAATTTGGTGGACGGCAGTCCGTAAAGGTGGCCAGCTTAGTATCCACCGCCTCCCTGACAGAGGCAGCCGCGGCCACAGCAGGTAAGAGCGGAGGGGCCCGGTGAGGGGGAATTTCGAGAGACGACCATGAGGGAAATGAAATAAATAATATAGCCCTTAGCCAACAATGAGGAGGCCAGTGGGCAGATACCTCGCTGGAGGTCACGATCGTTTGTGTTCAGAAAGCTGCAGTTAAAGTAGAAAATCAACTTGAGAAGTTTTGCCCTCCGGTGCGCTGTGGTGACGCTCCCGCAGATTTTTCAGAGCGGAACGAGCTCCCAGCGCTAAATCACACCGCAACTAGCGCGACGTACCTATTGTCACCTATTGTTCTGGCCAGGCCTACGGAAAGTACCAGGTGCAAAAGGTCATTAAAATGTATTCTTCCTTAATGGAAATGGTAAAATTGTGCCATTCTATGTGAATTATAGGAGTTTGAAATCTTGCTTTTCTCTGCCGACAAATGTGTTTCGGTCCTGGCACAGCCCTTCGTCAGGGTATTATCCCCCTCAGAGTCCCAGGGTGTGAGACTCACTGCTGCAAGATTACTAAAAGAGTTACCGGCAAAAGCCATTTACACCAACAGTGATAGAAATGGTACATGCAGAAGGTTTAAAGGAAGCAGATATTGCTTTCTTTACTATCACAAGATTCATCAGACAGCGGCAAGGCAACTGCAGTTTCTCTGTGTAGCAACCAGCCTTTTGAAATGCTCTCTGTATTCATGGCTCCTGAAGAACCCTGCACTTTGCAATCAAGGAACAACTTCAAAAAATGTATTCAACTACTCAATTAGTGTGCCATGTGCTTCAACTCTCTCTCATTTACCCCTTTTCCCATCCAACCGGCCTCATGCACTGGAGAAGAGGTTCCATATGTATGTGAGAGCCATGAATTCCTAAAATCTAATTATATAATTTGGTCGTATGTAATCTCTGATGGATGAAAGAATATAGCTCAGCTCCATAGGCTTCACAATGGAAAGAGTGACATACATTAGCACAGCTTCTTCATTCAGAAAGGGGGTCACCGGTCATCCCATATTTTACTAGGCAGGCTCAGTTTTTCTTGAGCTGGTCTCTCCTCCTCACACTTTTGAGCCCAGGAATAAATGTACTCTTTTTTTGGGTGAGGAAATAATAAAGATGTATACCTGCGTTAAAATGGTGTTTCTGCTCCCACCCACGGACTCCTCTCTTGCGTTGGGTGACGTCAAATATTACGGTCTATAGGTCTCTAACAGAGACTGAGCATCTTGATTCTCATTGGCTAGATAAACTACCCTTAGAGCAGTGCTTAATATGAGCCAGTGCTTGCAGGTGGGGCCCATGAACTCATTTTTGGGAACCGGTGCTTGTTTTTCCTCATTAGACTTTGACCCAGAGCAACAGAAAGAAATAAACAAAAAAGGTAAAGAAGTAAAAAGAGAAAGACTGAAAAACTGTGACAAAAAAAGAAAGCAAATATGAAAATGAACCTAAAACAGTAGCATAAATGGGCAGCGAGTGTCTGGAGGTGGGTGAAAGAGGTATGAGGTGGGCATGGGGCGAGAATGTAGCCTTAGGGATAGAGCGGTCGACCTTGAAGCTAAGCAACCGGGTTCGAGTCTCAGCATCGACGCTGAACATCCTCTGATTCTGGGCAGATCACTTAATCTTCCTGTGCCTACAAAAAATGATTGTGTCCTTCTGCAATGAAACTGGTGTTCATGTAAAGCGCTCTGATACCTGATATCTTCGGGTCTAGCTCGTGCTGTATAAAACTCTTTAAAAAAAAACATGGCTACTAAACCCTGGTGTTCGCCAGCCCCGGCATTTAAAAGTACCGGCCACAGACTTCTAAGCAAAACCTTGGCCTCTAGCACTTGTTTTACTTGTAAGCCCTGCTTGAGAGGCCTTTGCCTCTCTATACAGAAGTCTGACTTTAAAGGTGAAGGGGCTATTAATCTGATTTGGTGCTAATTCCAACAAGTTGTTGCTTTTTAGTCTGCAAAAATGGGCTTGAAATTTCCTCATGTTTTGAAATGACTGCCACATTGTACACATGCGTTAAAATTAAGCCTCTATCAGGGAAAGTTGTTTAAAGGACTTATTTGTTTGTGTAATAGATAACAATGCCCTCATCTAATCAGAAGGTCTGACAAATAAATGCCACCTAGTGCTGCACTGCTGTCAAAATTTCAGATTGCTTATGTGTGACATTTCCCTGATTTCAGTTGGTTTATAAGTGAGATTTTACTGTCAAACGTTGACACTTTGAGTGACTCTTTCTCACGAGTAAATAGAAGCAGTGACCTGTATATCAAGGCATCTCTTTTCTGTTACAGCATCCAAACATGCCACACAACAGGGCTTTAAGTCGGAAAAGAAAACTGGTGGTGCTCTAAATGGGGCATGGCAAATTTCTCAAAGGGGTGTGGTTTATCAGAGTAGTGGCATGGTCTAAATCAAGATAACTAGCATTGTGTGCTTAAGAAAATCATGAAGTCACATCCTGCAAAGGATAATAAAATAGGCAAAAAGGTATATTTATTAAGTATAAGCTATAAAAGACCAAACACTTTAAACATGTAAAAATTATTTACATTACTTAGAAATCTATTGCAGTATTTCCCAAAACCCTTGAAGATATTCACTGTGTCTATTTTGCTGGGGTTTCTCACAACAATTTTCTTCAGGATACCTTCAACCTCTTGCCAGCCAACTCACAGCACACCAGAGTGGTGGGAGGAGTAGAACCTGGGTCTCAATAGGGCTGTGCCTGCCTGCCTGCCACAATGCTAGCTCCACCTCCTGCGGTGCATCTGATGGCCATGGCCCACACTCACAAAGGAAGACGAGGTGCACTGGCAGAGTGCACCCATCTGCATGTAGAGTACATGCAGAAGGGTCTATTCAGCCTTGTGCTGACTCACCCATCCTCCTGGAGCCTCCTCCAGCCCCCGTCACTCACAAACCAGACAGTCAATACACAACCAGGCAGAGACACACAGAAAGGTTGAACAGGAAAATAGCCACTTTCTAAAAGTGCTATTTCCAAACTTAGGGTCCCATTAGGATGGCGGGCGGACTTTGTCCACCCGCCATCCCGACGTAAAACGGGACCGCCTGCCATAACGGCGGCGGTCCCGTGGGGGCCATTAGGATGCGCCCGCCAGACTGGAGGGCGCATCCAGCATTTTTAACATGGCGGTGGGCGGTGCTGAAAGCACAGCCCGCCGCAATGATAAAAATGCACATTGTGCACTTCAATGCACAACGTGACAGGCACCGTGCGGTGCCTGTCATGTTGTACAGTGAAGTGCAGGGGTGTACCATAGGTACCCCCATGTGCAACCCCCACCCCCCCGGAGTCCCTGGGGGCCAGTAATGGGCCCCACAAGACATTCCTGCATGCTTTTCCGTGCCGGCAACGCCGCCACCAAAAAGCATGTCCCCGCCTTCACTCTAATATGGATGGCGGTGTCTAACAGACACCGTCACCAAATGAAACCCTTTTCCGCCCAGTCAACTCCTTGACCGGGCAGAAAAGCGGCGGACGGCTGGCGGGCGAGGAAGGATGTCGTGCGGATCGCCACCTCCCGCATGGTGGTGGCGATCCGCCCGACATCCTAATGGGGCGCTTAGAATTTAAAAACCATCTTCACTAAAGGATGTGTTATTAAATTCTGAGTTCAGGGATTCCAGATTCCATATGCTGATCTTGCCGTTATGGGAAGATAAGCATGTAAACATGTTACACAGCATTCCCCATGTTATCCTATGGGCAAGGTAGCCTTTTAAGAGTGAAAAACGAAATTGGCAGTATTTCACTATAAAGACATGTTACCCACACTAGTAACACCAAACAAAAACCGGGACGTCTGGTCACCCTACCTTTGACCTTTGAGGCCCGAAAATAGAGCCCCCTAGAGCCCCCTTTCGAGGCCCCCCCAAAAAACTGGGGGGGCTCAGACCCCCACAGACCCGCCCCACTTAAAGCCTTGCCACACAACCAGCATCACATATCCTTTAAACAAGCCAGAACTAGAGGTGCTGCCAATGCTGGTTAGCAGTATCAAATCCATGAGTAATAACAAGGATTTCGTTGCAAATAAAAGAATTGAAAGTGTTCCAATTCTGGCAGCATTGTGGTACTTGGCAGGGTTTGTGTCAGAAACCCGTGACCTCGTCGTCCCTCTTTTATGTTCATGTCAACGCTTCCAATAGTCTTTCTTCTTGTCTGGCCTATCCCAGTGTTTTCGTTTTGAAATCTGATCGTCCTAGTTATTGTAAGTCTGTGTGAACAGGTGGGAGAGTCTGTACGTGGTCCTGAATCTGCTGTGCTATTTGTGTGATCTGCATCGCTTCTTCTCCTGCATCAGTAGGGAAACCCCTGAACCGCCGCACGTGATACACTCCCCATCATCGCATTAAACTTTCCCAATGACTTCCCAGTTTAGGTTACTTGCATGGTGGTTTCAGTGATTAATTTGAGCTGGTGTTTTCTGGTGCTCGGCACCAGCACTCAATTGGTTTCCAATACTCGGCTCACATATGATAGTCTGCCACACAGTGGCGCTGCTCATCTAATTTAGATTAGATGAGCAGACCAACTTTTGTTTATGAATACAATATACATTCAAAATTTCTAATACCTACCTTCCCATCCATTTCTTTAGTTTTGCAGACAGGGCCGGACTACTGAGAACCAAAACTGGCCCTGGCAAAGTGCTCGATCGGCCCCCTGGGGGTGCGACCGAGCTCTTTGGCCCTGTAATAAAAACGGCCCCCAGGGCCCAAAACCGGCCCCCACCCTTGCGGCGCACCGGGGGATTGCCCGGTGCCCGCAACGGTCAGTCCGGGCCTGTTTGGAGACATCGAATAATCTGAACTGTCGTACTTACAGGCGAAAGCTTGATTTTGGAATCGTCATTGACAGCAACGACCGACAATGTGTGGAACAAGCTGCAGAAGGCCCTGGCACTTATTATTTTACAAATTAAGCACAGGTTGAAATCCCATTTTTCTGCCTGCGCGTGGCATGCAGTCCCATCCGCCAACCCTCACTGCTGTGCCGCTGCTTAGCCATGTGTACGCAGAGCTTAGATAAACTGCAGAATAACCAACGACGACAACCCCCATCAAGGCCGAGACAACCCACTTCACTTGTCCGCTCCACGGCGCACTGACAGATGTGTTCATCTGCTCTGTGGTCACCGCTGGACAGACCCCTTTCTTCTCCCACTTGACGGATGGGCTTCCTGGAGCAAGAATACATTCCCACCAGTTTGCTTTCCTATACATCACAGGTTAATGTTCTAGGTGAGACGGTGTTGCCCATCTTCCTCGTTTATTAGCCAACAGCTGAGGCTGCCGGGCTGCTATTTACAGATCAATTCTGCCTTGTTGTCATCTTTGCTTTTGCTGGACGGACGCCATCTTGGGGCCAAGTAAACAGCTAGAGATTTCCCTCATCTGTAAAGGGCTTTACCAAAGGTTATCTGGATATGTAACTATAGTTTAAACGGACTGTAATAGATGAATAGACTTCTAGACTTCTGGGTTCCTTAAGAGTGCTTTATTTCTACTCTATGTGGCTTATTTATGAGCCCTTGCATCACTTTTTGTGACGCACCAGCGGCGTAAAAGATGCACCATGTTGCGTCATATTTACAAAGTGACGCATCTAGATATATGCATTACTTTATAAACCCCTGCACCACATTATATCTGCGCCGGGTATAATGTATGCAAGGGGGGCGTTCTGACACAAGTAAGCCGCATAAAAGTGACGCAGTGAAATCTATGGGATTTCACAGCGCCACTTCTAGGACGCAAATGCATCACTATCTTACGCCTGCTTCACAGCAGGTGTAAGACTGACGCAGGCACATTGAAATGGGACTTGCCCATGTTAAATGGCTCATTGCTGAAGTTGCGTCACTTTTGTGGCACACTCCAGCAATGCGTCACTTTTGCGCCTACAGGTACATCAGAAATACTCACGTATCTGTAACTCCTTGCGACTTGATGCGTCATATTGTAAATATGACCCATCCAGCATGTCGCAAGGAGAGCGCAATGAAAAGTGACGCATCGCTGTTTTCACGCAGCGATGCGTCACTTTTCATAAAGGAGGCCCTATATTTTTTGTGTGGAGGATTGAAAATGTGTCCTTTAAAAAGTAAATACTTCTTATTGCAGTTGCATTTTCTGTATAATTATTTATTTGTCGCATTTGCCACATAATCCATTATCTGCTGCATAATCTGCAGATTTTAGCAAAAAAAATAGTTTTTAGCTAAACTGGTCAAAAGTGACTGAAATTGCGGGGTGCGTGTTGGGAGGCTATGTAAAGCTTGACTGGTCACCTTTGAGTTGAGTTGCTCATTTCACTATTTGGTTATTAAACTGGTACTAATGAGGTGAAACCTTTGCCCAGATAGTGTTAAGGCGGGAGAAATGACACAATTATGAAGTAATACTTTCACAAAATGTGCCGCATTAGGTAGTATAATTTGCTTTTCTTGGCGCATAATTTATGCAGCCTGCCGCATAATTTGGTCCTCCCGTGCTGAATAATTCCAGTGGCCATGGCTATGTCCTGTGAGTATTGAGAACAGTGAATGGGGAATAGTGGTCTGGTTACAAACTTTTGTTAAAGGACATTTGTTTCGCTCATACAATAACATACTCACGATATGCAAAAACCCACCTATTCCCTGAAAAAGAAATACATTTAAGGGATATACGGCTATGCCCAAAAATATTGCAGAATAGTCACGTAAATCTGCGATTATGATTAACTGCATGGCAAAAACTCAGTTCATTGTTCATGGTCTCAAACACAACATTACAAATGACAATACTGATGACATCAGAAGCCATTGTCAATGCCATCTAGGAGGTGGTGTCAACATAAGGATTTAAGAATTGTTCTGTCAGGTGACACCTCTGGTTTTGGTACATTGATTTTTTTTCTGTCAGAACTGGAATGCTTTTGGGTCACCAAGCGCTTTATAAATCCCAGAGCATTGCATAGCATAGATGAAAGGCTGAAGTACCAATGACAGCCATAAGATCTGACAAATCATTGATGTGCAGTGAACATGTTCTTGTATGGTCTGCTGGGTCTGACCGGTAGCCATGCCTACTACCCCTGCTGCAGAAACTGCCCAGAAGGCAGTGGACTTCACAAAATATCCAGTGAAGCACAGTGACCGCGGCTTCAGAGGCAACAGGATTCTGAGTTCAGAATCAATGTCTGAGGTCTGAACTTTGGAAACATTTTCAACCACATATCTGTCCCTTTCCTTACCGATCTATCCTTTTGCCAACTATGGGGCCGATTACGATGTAATCCGGAAAGCATTCCGACTGAATCGGTTTTGGAATGGTATTGTACCGAATCGAAATTGGGGAGTCCGACCGACCGACTACGATGGTTCCGAACACCAATCGCTCAGACTCCCATTGACTTCAATGGGAGCCAGTGTTCTGACCGACTCCACAGGCTCCCATTGACGAAAGGGGTTACATGCGGAAAGTCTTGCACCCGGTGTTGGGCACCCCATTGTACCTGCCACACTGAGCATGTGTGGAAAGGGGGGACCCAGGGGTACCTCCATGAGCCCCATTCAGAGACTCCCCCATGTGAAGGGGGGGCCTGCTACAAGCACTCAAAGTCAGATTCCGACAGCCGATCTGTGTCAGAACAACTGATTAGGAAAGACTGTCCAAATCCGACATTGTAATTGCTCAATCGGAACCGAGGTCCGTAGACCTCTACGAATCTGCTCCAACCGACTCGTTTACTCCGAATGCCGTTCGGAGCCGACTAGGAAAGTCCGAACGTTTTTCAACCATTGTAATCGCTCATTTGGAAATGTGTCCTAGATGGGGTGAAAGGCGGGTTCCGATTCAGATTCGGACTAACCAAATGCAATTCAGAGCCTTTCCGACTGACATCATAATCTGCCCCAATGTCAGTAACCTGTAAGCAGATTTAGGCCACATAAAAGGAGCACTCAGACATCAGTGGCCCATGAGCACATTCCAAGTTTATTGTTACTTTAGGCAGTGGTTTTTCTGTAGCTGTGACAACTTTCTTATTGGAATTTAAAATCTTAACAACACATTTTAGGCGTCTCCATCACTCGCACCCCATGTCAATCTGCAGAAAAATTTACAGGGCTAAACAAAAGTGGATCCATTTTTAAGATTTCATGCAGATTTGACAAATGCTGACAAAGTTATTAGCAACAGAAAAACTCTTTCCCCATATAAGGTTTAATGTACCCTGTCTATAGAAACATTGAAAATACATTGAAAGTAATTTCTGCAGCACAGCATAAAAGCTGAATGTAAGATTTATTTTTGAGGTTTTATTTTGCACTGGCTGGACCAGAAGTATCAGAGCGCTGTACATGAGTATAAAATAGTTACAGTCACAGGAACAAACATCAGCAAACAATCAACAGCAACGAAATATAACAGATTACAAAAGAGTGACAATTTGCAACTATACAAAAACAGGTATAGGATCAGGAGCAATTTACAATACTAAGAGGAATGAGAAGACGATGGGTTAGGGATTAAGGCCCCAACATTTGTGAAGGAGGTGCACTTTGATGTCCTTTTAAAACTGAGATAAGAAGGGTTGCATCGCAGGTCTTTGGGGAGGGCATTTCAGGTGCTAGGGGCATTGCCAGAGAAGGAGCGGGATTGGGTGGATTTCTTTTTAAACAGGGGTGGGACAAGGAGGAGAGTGTATGTACTTCTCAGAGCTCGGGAGCTGCCTGCTATGCAAAATGTGTTGGCTAGGTAAGGCGGCGTGTTTTGGTGGAGGGCTTTGTGAGTAATGCAAGCATTTTTGTAGGCAGACCTGAGTTCTACAGGGAGCCATGTAAGAGTTCTTAGGACTGGGGAGATGTGGTCAAAACGTGTGCAGTCAATGACGAGTCTAGTTGCGAGGTTGAGAACAGATTTGACAGGAGCTAAGTGGATCTTGGAGATTCCAGAGAGGATGGCGTTGCCGTAGTCAATTCTGGAGCGGACCAGGGATTGAACTATTAGTTTAAAGTCTTCAGATGGAATAAAGGGCTTGATTTTGTTGAGATGGTGGAGAGTGTAGAGGGCTCCTTTTGCTGAAGTTTTGATGTGAGAATTGAGATTAAGGTTGTGGTCAATGGAAATACCAAGATATTTAACTGAGTTGGACAAGGAGAGAGAACAATTGAGGGCATTGAGGTCAGAGATATAAGTTTGGATGGGGAGAGGATTAGATTTAGGGGAGGAGAGATTGATTTCAGTTTCTTTAGGGTTCAGTTTGAGATGATTAATTTGGAACCAGGATTGAATCTTGGTGAGGGTATTGTTGAGGTGCAGGATGTCAGCGTGAGTTTTGATCTTGTAATACAGTTGAGTATCATCAGTGTAGAGGTGGTAGTTGATTCCTACTTGTTTGTGGATGAGAGTGAGGGGTTCCATAAGAGATGGCGAGAGGATAGATCCCTGAGGGATTCCTGGGGATACCGGAGTGGGCTAGAAAGACAGTTGTGAATTTTGATTTGCTGTGTTCGGTGCTGTAAGTAGAAGAAAAACCATTTGAGGGTGGTACCAGAAACGCCAAAACGATCTCTGAGAACATTAAGAAGTGCAGAGTAGTTGACTGTATCAAAGGCTGCCGAGAGATTGAGGAGGATGAGTAGACATGTCTTGCCATTGTCAAGAGAGCGATGAATGTCATCAACAATCGTTAGCATGGCAGTTTCAGTACTCCAGTCTTTTCTGAAGCCTGATTGAAGGGGGTTAATTAGGTTAAAATTATCAATGTGTTTGTCTAGTTGGAGAAGGACACATTTTCGAGGGCTTTAGAAAGAAGGGGAGGTTGGAGATGGGGCGGAGATTATTTAGGTCATTAGGGTCGGCCTTGGAGTTTTTAATAATGGGCGAGATTTGACCAAGCTGAAGAGAGATAGGGACACACCCCGTAGTCAGGGAGGTGTTTATGATTGTGGTCCAGGATGGTGCAATGATGTGTTTGTAGGTCCTGGATAAGGTTTGAGTGGAGGGGTCATTGGTATAGGAGGAAGGCTTACGTTTAGAGATGATATTAAGAACTTCACATTCAGTGAAAGGGAGGAAAGAATGCCAGGATGCATTCTTTTTTAGTGGTGAGTTAGAGTGATTAGAGGTGAGATGAGAGGTAGGGGGTCTGATGATTGGGGAGAGGTTCTCGGGGGGTGTAGACGTGGATGTGTGTGTTGGGGGTAAGGAGAGGTGGAGAAGAGGGCAAGGGAGTGGGGGATTGGGGATTGGGGAGAATGGAGAAGGCGGTGGAGAATTTAGAAGCAGTGTCAGAAGAAGGAGGATGGATGGTTGGGGTAGGAGTGGAAGAAAAGGATTGGTAAATTTTGGAAATATTGTCAGCGAAGAAGTGGGCTATTTCATCACATCTGGCAGTTGAGGACAACAGGGTGGGCGGTATGGTGGAGGATTCTTTACGAATGATGTTGAATAGTTCTCTAGGCCTATTTTTGGCCATATAAAGTTAGGTATAATAGAAGGATGCCTTTTCGTGAAAAATGTGTTTCTTGTAAGCTGATCTGAGTGTTAGGTTAGCAGGAGAAGGATGATGCCACCAGGTTCTTTCCATTAGTCAAAGAGAACTTCTTTCCTTATTGAGCTCAAGGTTAAACAAAGATTTGGAAGGGATGTTCCTTTGATTTTTAAGTTTGGTTGGGGCAATTTGGTCTAGTACATCGGTGACAGCTTTATTATAATGTTCAGTAAGATCATTAGCATTTTGAAAGGGATGGCTGAGGCACGGTTGGGCTAGGAGTTTGGACGCAAGAACACCAGGGTGGATCTGTTTAAGGTTTCTGGTCAATTTCTTTGGTTAGATGGACCGGGTCGGAGGAGGCGTGGAAGAAATGGTGAACAGTATGAGGTAGTGGTCAGACCAGTCAATAGGGATGATATTGGTCAGACTGGCCAGATCCTTATTAGAAATAATGGCATCTAGGATGGCTCCTTTATTGTGTGTAGGGACAAAGTTGCTGGAGGTCATTAATCTTGAGAAGATTGGAGAGGAGGATGGTTGTGGGGTCTTTGGAGTCATTTAAGTGGAGGTTGAGGTTTCCAAGGAAGAGATCTCTTGAGTTAGATATAGAGGATTGGGTGAGAAGGTCAGAAAGTTCTTCAATTAAGGGATGAGGATCGCCAGGAGGGTGGTAGATGTTGTGCAAATAGATAGGCTTAATAACAATGGGGTAACCCAGTATCCCTCATAACCTGGGCAAAAGTTTACAAAACTAACAATTGTTCTGTCAGGCAAAAAAAATTCCTAAACGTTTTAACAAATCATTGGTTATTCATAAGAAACAATCAATCCTGAACAACACACACAAAAGACTGTGTTCGGTATTATAGTGTTTTTTACATATAAATTACGTCATTTGTATAGATACCAAGAACATTTGTGAGGCTGTTGATGCACACAGTGGAATGCAATTGTGACAAGGTGACATAAGGTGCTCAGTGATAGTGATAGTGCGTAATATGTACAGAGTGGTTAAAAAAGGAATACAAGGACTTGGAAGGCCAGAAGAAAAATATTTAAGTAGTTCTGCGAAGTAAATCAATGAGTGTTTTCACAGAATCTCGCAACTGGTCCGGGGGATAGTGTTGACGTTTCAACCCAGGGTCTGCACTACTATCTAGTCAGTGCGGGTCTTCATCAGGACCGGGGTAGGGGTGTGCCAGCCTGTAAGTAGTAAGATGCCAGGGTCAGTTGTGTGGAAATGGTAGTATGCTTAATCTAATCAGGGCACACGAGACGGTGGAAGACTCACCTAAAGATGCCCAGATGGGCTGTATGAGTAACCTTCTTGGAGCGTGAATGCCATCACAATGAGTGTCTCTCTCGTGTGGAGGTCTAGATGAAGGGACACAGATGGGGAAATCAGATTCTTCCCATACTGGGAGTTCCTTAGATGAGCTTACTTCATGCAGCAAAGAGATGACTCACCCAGAGAAGTTATATGGGCGATCACACTTCGTGGATCCCAAGCGTCAGGCACAGTTCTGCGGGGACACAGGAATTCATTCGCCAAACTCGGCTTACATTGCGGTAAAAGAGGGCCATATTAGATTTAATTCTGGTACCCTAATGGTATGCTCACCTATAAGCCTGTGTTAGTGGCAGTTCAAGATGCGTGGACGTCTTCTCATATGACAATCAAGGAGTCAGTGTCCGTGGTATTTCTGTGGGGAGGGGGAATTTAATCAGCCACCAACAAATAGTAACTTGGCAAAAATGGGCATTTATCTGTGTCAAGGCGTCCTGAGGGGAGAGGTGAGAAGGGGAGATTCTGTTGGTTCCAAGTAAAACAGGGATGTTAGAAAGGTGGGGAGGGGGGTTATTGATTTTTAGCTTGGCCAAGTACTAGTTGCATAATTCAGAAAGGTCAGACGGAATGAACTGGTTAGAAGTGTGGCATGGCCTGTGTCAATGGCAGTGGAGTGGTGCAGTATTCCGAGGAAGACTAAAGTTAGAGAGGAGTTTACAGTTGGGAGGGGGAGACTTAGCCCAGAAGAGTGGGGAGCTAGAGGTGAGGGAATTAAAATTACCTATAAGTCTGAAGAGTTCCTTCGTTAACGTTGTGAGATCCCGCTCAATCTTGAGTAGAATCTGGGTTAAAGGAGTAGGGGAGGAAGAAGGGGAGTAGGAGGGAAGTACGGTGTTGTCGCTGGAGGGATGTGGTCTGTTGCGAGTTAGGAGTGTAGGACCTGTGGGAAGAGGAGAGATAAGGCTGTGGGGTGCAAGAGGAGATGGGTGGGGGGGCAGGAGATTAATAACCTCAGGGTGAGAGGATAGAAAAGTTACATGGGTGTGAAAAGTATGGGTAAGGGTTGCGTCAGGAGTAAATGGTCACGTGGAAAAGGGTGGGAGGGGTTAATGATGGCATTGGGTGGGAGGGCTGAGGAGTTAAGGTGGATGGAAAGTCTTGGGGGGGCATGGACAGGAAGCCAGGGAGGGAGGGTAAGGATGTAAGTTGCAGTGGAATGGAGGGAGGAGGGGATTAGGAAAAAGCTTGGGAGATGGGGAGGACGGGTTGTTGGAAAGCATGAGTGATTGGGAGTGGAGGTGTGCTGGGGTATGTCGGGAGGTGGGTACATGGTGGCATTAGGTGGGTGTGCTGAGGGGTCCAGGGAGGGAGATGGAAAGTGTTGGGGGGCATGGACAGAGGGTCAGGGGGGAGTGTAAGGAAATATGTTGCAGTGGAAGGAAGGGAAGAGGGGTATTAGGAATAAACTTGGGGGATGAGGAGGATGTGTTGTTGGAAGGCGTGAGTGATTGGGAGTGGAGGTGTGCGGGGGATATCAGGAGGTGGGGAGAAGTAAGGGGTGAGGGGAAGATTGGGAGGTGGTGGAGGTGTTGGTAACGGCAGCAGATAGTGTGGGGAGTGCAGGGGATTGGACTGTGGTGGGGGTAGGGGGAAATAGGGGGTGGGGGACTCTAGGGGGGAAAAGATTGGGAGAGAGAGAGTGTGGGATAGGGTTGACCTTAGGAACAGCAACAGGAAGGGAGGGGTGGCGGTGCTTGGAGTGTGGTATTGGTAGGGGGGATGGCGAAAGGGGTAGGGGATGAGGTGCAGACTTGAGGGGGGTTGAGCTGAAGAGTGGGCGGAGGATTAGGGATGGAATAGCCTAAGAGGCGAGACAAGGAGCAGAAGTGGTATTCATAGATGGAGAGATGGGATTCTGTTGCTTGAATGAGGATGTTACCGGATTTGAAAATGGAGATGTCTACTTTACCTGGGAAGACTGTGGTGGGAGTTTAAATCCATACGGGATTTTGGTTTGGTTAATGACAGGGAGATGTTGAAGGAAGATGCTTTTCCATTTGGAGGAGCATCTGGAATAGAAGATGTAGTTAGTTTTAATGGGGGAAGTGAGGCTAAGGTAGTTATCTACAATGAGAGTTTCAGGGTTACGAATAAGTAATCTGTGTTTGAAGTTTTTCTTAGCATTTTTAGATAGATTCGGGGGGTGCTGTATAACAGAAGAATTAGGGCCATGTTAGGAGAGAGTGGGGTCCAGGGGTAAGGGCGCAAGGGCGAGGGGGGGCATATTGGGTAAGATATGGAAAGGGGAGAGCTAGACATTGGTAGAGAAGGCAGTAAAGGGGAGGTGGGATGAGGAGATTGGTGGAGGAGGGCAGAGGAGGAGGGATTGATGGGGGGAGAGAGGGTCGAATTAAAAGCCAGGAAAGGTAGAATCAAATTTAGGGAGTGTAAGGACAAGGGCAAAAAAACTGCAGGAGGGGGAACGTAGTGAAAGATTTTAGGGTAGGGATGAGGAAGGTGTAAGGGATAAGCAGCTCAGAAAGGTACCTTAGAAAATAAGCGTGTGTGATGCAGTCAAAAATAGATAGTTGTTAGATGCGATGAGGCATCAACCGACAATCAATCGGATCTATCAATCTAGATGTCTGAGAACAACTAAATAAATGGGGTTTGCAGGAGAACATGACTTTAGGCCAGCAGAATGCAATGTAGCAAGACATCAATAATACGCAAAACAACCAAGAAATCTGAGTTGGGGGGACAAGACCTTAGGACAACAGATTACACTACAGTGACATTTAAATAATAAGCAAAACAACCAGGAACTCCAGGTTAGGGGAACATAACCTTAGGCAAGCAACATGCAATGTAGCAACACATCAGTTAAAATGCAAAAACAATCAGACTCCTGGGTGTCCAGTCTCTTTCTGATTGACAAAACAGGAACAAATATAAACTCAATACAGGGGAGGGCTGCGGTGGGAGCCTGGAAGAGTGGAAGGACAAGATGTCTGCCAATGGACATACAAGCCCCTACAATGTCGTGGGGGCCCGCCCACGGGAGAGACAGGCTCATGCGCCAGGAGGTGACTGCGGGATATGGATCATCCCGAGGGGTTACCACTTGCCCAAATCTAAGGGAAGGAGCTCTCCAGCTCTATGACCTCCATCGAGGCGTAAGGCACGGGCGGGCGCCAAGGAGCAGCGAGACAGAGGGTCAGATGCAGGAGAGCGACTGGAGACTGGAGCGGCTGAAGAGTTATGGCAGAGTCTGGAGCAGTCATTAGGTAATCTGGAGGCTGAAACGGCCGCATCAGGAGGCTGGAGTGACCGGAAAAATGATGGTAGCGTCAGGAGGATGGAGCGGACATTAAGTAATTTGGGGGCTTAAGCGCCGCTAAGAAGTGGCGGCATCAGGAGGCTGGAGTCTCTGGAAAAATGATGGCAGCATCAGAAGGATGGAGCGGTCATTAAGTAATGCCGGCGTCTGGAGGCTGGAGCGGTCACCAAACAATGGAGCAATGGAGGAGTCTGCAGGCTGGATGTGCCAGAGATCAAAGGCGGTGTCTGGAGGCCAGAGCGGTTGCCAAGCAATGGTGGAGTCTGGAGGCTGGAGCGGCCGGAGATCAGAGGCGGCTTCTGGAGTCTTGGAGCGGCCGTTAATCAATGGCGGCGTCTGGAGGCTGGAGCGACCATTCATCAATGGCTGCTTCTGGAGGCTGGAGAGGGCGGAAATCAGAGGCAGCGTCTGGAGGCTGGAGCGGCCGTTAATCAATGGCGGCGTCTGGATGCTGAAGCGGCCGGAAAGTAGAGGCAGCTTCTGGAGGCAGGAGCTGCCGGACATCAACGTCGGAATCCAGTGAGGCAAACCAGGCTGGGTCCGCGAAGGACAGGCCTCCCAAGATCCGAGCTCTGGGTGGGCCCCTGCCAGGGGAGGCGGCCCGTCGCAGAGGTTGCAGCGGTGGTTGGCCACAGATGCTACACAACCTGGACCCCCTGTGCCCACAGTCGAGCAGCTAATCTGAGGACAATCAATGGCATGAAACTGCACAGTCAATATTTTCAAAAATAGAAATTTTCTAGAAAAACATGAGGCGAAGGAACAATAGGCTTACATCCAGAATCATAATACCTCTTAAATTGACAATTTATGATGAACTATGCAATCAGAACCTCAAGCTAATGTCCTACACACTTTCTCTTTACAGGGCCTATTGTGTACATTTTCACAAGAGCACACAGTGATGTGTTGAATGGTAACAAGACAGTGCTTTCCCAAACGCAGGCCAATGAGACGGGGAACCAATGCTCTGTGAAATATATGGCACCATGGTGAAAATCAGCATCACTGGAATGTATGGCACCAGGGTGAAAATCAGCATCACCGGAATGTATGGCACCAGGATGAAAATCAGCATCACTGAAATGTATGGTACCAGGGTGAAAATCAGCATCACCAGAATGTATGGCACCAGGGTGAAAATCAGCATCACCGGATTGAATGGCACCATGGTGAAAATCAGCATCCCCGGAATATATGGCACCAGGGTGAAAATCAGCATCCCCGGAATGTATGGCACCAGGGTGAAAATTAGCATCACCGGTTCACATCTGAGCCAGAATAGGACTGACTGAACTGTATCAATATCAGCTGGAACTAAAATGAAAGGAGTAGACACATAAAGCCACCTTCGCTGTTTATGGAATATCTTCAGCCGGTTTGATGTATGCTGGTGGCTAGGACCATCAAGCAGGCCCTGCTTTAAGAAGCCTACTGTCATGTGCCTGTGATCACACTGCATCTCCCTGCATTGATTTATCTACCCTCTGGGTGCACAGGTTTAGTGAGCTATTGAACATCCACCAGCACAGCAGTCAATGTGTAGTGAGAGCCTCCCAAAATTAGGCCAAGCTAGAACTATCTGTGCCTAAGAAGGACTCTAGCTTACCTTACTTTTAAAGGGGCTCCCCAGTAAAAAGACAAAACAGTTTTGTATCTTTAACAATCACCAGCAATAGGCATTCTAGAACGTTTGTGTAGTGGTCTCCTCTACTCATTGTACAGTGACAGCTCGCTCGTCCATTCTGCTCGTGCTTGAAGCTGCATGTTATTATTTAGAATGTTTAAACTGACTTGTACAATTGTGTCAGTTACTGTTTGTAGTTTCTATCTGCCGGTTAATGCGCGTCACCTGTAATGAAGTAAACTCTTTTCTGTAACCACTACTACGTTGTTGGGCACTTACCTACTACAGAAATTGTGGTGACGAGGTACAGGTGTCCGCGGAACCCATGAGCAATCTATTTCTTCATCATTGAAAACATTGGCCATTTCAAGCAGGAGAGATTGCAGACTTATGGAACTGAGACGGAAGTATACCAAGATTTATTACCAAGTCACAAAGGTATTTTGAAAATTTGTTATAATCGGACATGCAGTTCCGGCAGAGTTTAGTGAAACGCACCTAGCACGTAGACGGACAGCTCATTTGTACAGTCAGCATTCCAGTTGTTCTGTTTAATGCAAACACCATTTTCGATGTGGCACGTCAATCTAAACTCAGTAGAGAGAGAGCGCACACACTAAATGGCGGCCATCTTATGGTTGGTGAAAGCGATTAACTACGTATTTCCTATCAGCCATTTTGAAAAGAATTAACTTTTTACTATCTACGCAGTTTCGTAATGAAAATGGCATGAAAATTTGGTTTCTATATTAAAAGAATAACAGTGGGATTCATCCTCGCTAAAGAAAGTTTCATAGCGCGTTACAACAAAACAGTGACACGCACACTATAAAATTGGCATGACAATTTGGTATGTTTATTAAAAAAAGAACAGTGGGGTTCTCTCTCGATAAAGAAGGTTTCATAGCGCGTAACAATGAAACAGTGACGCGCACAGTATCAGTTCTTGAGCCAAAACCTGCGTGTCTGTTTCAACGCGAAACAGTGGCACTCACACTATCAGAGATTGAGCTTGTACCTGTGTGTTAAAATGTAACAGTGCCACGCACACTTTTATTTGGAGAAGAAGCACCAGTGTGTTACTGTAACAGTGACACGCACACTTTTATTCGGGGTAGAAGCATCAGTGCGTTATTGTAACAGTGACATGCACAATTTTTTTATTTTTTTTTAACAGTGTGTTGTGGTGAAAGAGTGACACACACTCATTTTTCAATTTAAATCGAAGGCATTAACGTGTTTACAGTGAAGCGGTGACCCAGTGTCACTCTTAATTAAAATAAAATCGCAACCACAGTGCTATGATCATAAACTTATGGGATAAACTATTCTAATTAGTTTAAACTTGGTTAAAGGGCTAAGCAATAAATAAAATATATAAAATATTATTAGAGTACAGAATACAGTTGTTTGTATAATTTAGAGATTTGCATATTCTGAGCAAATTTATAGCTTGTTCATTTGTTGTCTTTTCTTTTCTTCATGTACATTTTGGAATATTTCCTAATTATTTCAAAATGCAGTCTGTTTCACCACCTCCATCTTTTTTGGAATCTCCAGGTAATCCACCTATTCCATGAAGGCGTTGGTATGATGCTTTTGTTACTTATATTGGTGGCAATTGGTGCATCATGTTTCAGAGCAGTACGTAGGATATTTCTTCTTCTAAATTCTTTGGGATTTGAAGGTAGATCTGTGTATAAGCATCTACATGCTTTAATTTGTGCAGAAAATGATGAAGAACTGGATGAATACACTGGGGCTGTCAAGAAACTTTAACTTCATTTTGATATTCAAACTATTATTGTAGTTATCAGACATAAAAGTTTTAAACGCAAACAAAAGCCTGGTGAAGATGTTGAAACATTTATTTCAGCTTTATGGAAGTTAAGTGCAGACTGTCAATTTGAGGCATTTAATGAACAATTGATTAGAGATCAATATATTTGTAAATGTTTAGACAAGAACATACAACAGAAATTGTTGTCAATGGGAAACCCTACCCTAGAGGAAACTATTTGTACAGAAAAGAGTATTGAATTATCTAAAGTTTCTGTAAAAGAATTATATGAAAAAGTTGTGTCAAATGAATCTGTAACAGTGTTCCATACAAAAGAGAATATTTGTAATACTACTTCACGGGTAGACAACAAATTTTACAGACAAAATAATAATATTTGCAACCGTTGTGGGAATCTTCCACATTTTGAATCTGGTCGACCTTGTCCTGCAAAGAATGTTGTCTGCAGAGTTTGTGGGAAGTTGGGAAATTTTTCTA
The DNA here is from genome assembly GCF_964263255.1 of Lissotriton vulgaris. NCBI lineage: Eukaryota > Metazoa > Chordata > Amphibia > Caudata > Salamandridae > Lissotriton > Lissotriton vulgaris. The sequence continues at coordinate 1,996,328,771 of NC_141691.1, forward strand.
CAATTTGTCAAAGTGGTAAGCGTTTCCCTACAGAAGTTAAACAAGTTCCTTCGTCTGTCTCTTCATCTGTTGCAAATGTTTCCATTGCTGGGAGCAATGAACTAAATTTTAGTAACATACAGGATAACCTTGAATATATGGTTGTAGTAGTGGGTGACATGAGTGGTTCTGTAGAGGACATGTCTGAGTGTGTTGAACCTTATGTGAATATAAACATTGGAGGAAAGGAGGTGAATTTGTTGGTTGATTCTGGAGCAATGGTGATTCAAGAATTGTTTGATGAAGTTTGGGATTCTAGTTCCTTGATGCCTCCAGATAGATCCCCTGTTTCGTATGAGGGGAGGAGGATTGAATTGTCCAGTTTCTTTGAAGATTTCATGGAATTCAGAGGAAGAAGAATCCACGGGAAAATGTATGTGGCCATCAAAGGATCGTCAATTTTATGGTAGTTTCACCAAGGTTTGTTTAAAATGGTACTTCGACCTGGTACCAAAGATCAAGTGTCTGTCGTTGGTTCTGATGACTTTGTTGACAGAATGTGTGGGCATTATCCTTGGTTTTTGGGAAAGGACTAGGCAAGATAAAGGGTTTTGCAAATGTCATATGAGTCAAAGAGGGTGCCATTCCTATTAAAAACAGATTGAGAAGTGTACCATTCAGTGTCAGGGATCAATTGGAAAAATAACTTAATAATTTATCTAAAAAAAGAATCATAGAACCCATTGAATCCTCTTTGTGTGTGCCCCCGTTGGTCGTATTTAAGAAACAAAATAGAGACCTTCGTGTTTGTGTCGACTTACGCAGTCTAAATAAAAACATATGGGTGGATTCTCATCCCCTTCCTAAGATCTCTGACATGTTGAGCATGATTAGTGGTTCTAGGTAGTTCAGCAAACAAGATCGGCATCGGCATACCACCAGGTTGTTCTTGATCCTTTTTCAAGACACCTTACGGCGTTTGTGTCACCTTTTGGTTCTTTCCAATATTGCCGTATGCCCTTTGGGTTGTCTTCCGCGGCTGCCGTCTTTCAGTGGATTATGTCGTGTATGCTGAAGGACATAAAAGGGGTAGTTGTCTTCCTAGATGACGTGTTGATACATGGTGATTCGAGTGATTCACATGATGAGGCACTTGTTCATGTACTGGAGGTCATGTAGGACAGTGGAGTTGTTTTGAAACAAGAGAAATGTGTGTTTAAAGTAGAAAAAATAGACTACTTGGGCCATGTTTTATCGGAGCAGGTTGTTGAGCCTAGACCAAGTCTTATCAAGGCAATTGTTGATAGTCCAGCTCCCAAAGACAAATTCGGACTTAAGTCATTTATCGGACTCTGTGAATTTTTTTCTCGGTTCGTTCCAGACTATGCTTCGGGAGCTCAACCTCTTACTAACATGCTTAAGAAAAATATTCCATTTGTTTGGCATGATCGTTCTCAAAAAGCTTTTGAGTGGTTAAAACACTATTGGTTAGTCCCAAAATTCTCAAACCTATTGATCCTAGTGCGATGTGCACCCTTACCGTTGATGTCAGTGGATTGGGTTTCGGTGCCGTCCTTACTCAATCCATCAATGGAACAGAAAACACATTATGATATGCTTCAAAGGTTTTGTGTGGTACAGAACTCAATTTTGCCGTCATTGAGAGAGAACTTTTGGCATCTTGGTGGGCTGTAAGGAAGTTTAATTTGCATATTTGGGGAAGACATTTTCAGCTACGCACAGATCATAGTCCACTGGTTTCTATTTTATTAGGGGAAAGGGTGAAATAATGCACTCCGAGAATAGCTTGTTTATCTAGGAAATTGTTGCAATATGATTTTGAAGTATCATACATCCCTGGCAAAAAAAATGGAAGAGCTGATTATTTTTCTAGATTTCCTGTTGATGATGAATGTGAATTGGACTTGGAAGAGGAAGATGAATGCTTTGTTACAAGTTTAGTATTGGATGACATGTTCGCTGTTACTGAAAAAGAATGGAGAGATGAACTTGCTAAAGACAATTTACTTTCTTCTGTTATCAAATATGTAAAAGAAGGATGGCCTAAAGAGAAAAAAAGTTTATTTTGCTTTACAGACTTTTGTAAAAGTTTCTGCTGAACTTTCTATGGAGGAGGGTTTGTTGGTGCCTAGTGACAGGCTGATTCCACCAGATATTTGGAAGTTACATTTGGTAAAAGGAGCACATGAAGGACATTTGAGAAAAACTCTTACAAAAAGGAGGCTACAAGAGTATTTTTGGTGGCCCCAAATGGATAAAGACGTTGAATTGTATGTGGGAGATTGTGTAGTGTGTTCTGGTGCAGAAAAATGTTTTAATGTCAGAACTCCACCTCTACAACCTATTGAGTTGCCTAAAAAACCATGGGAGAAGATTGGTATTGATCTTGTTGGGCTGTTCAATATTCTACCTGTTTCCTCAAGATTTGCCATTGAAGCAATTGATTAATATTCTAAATGGCCTGAGGAGTGTTTTATTGGTGAACCAAATAGGAGAAGTATAATTGATTTTCTTTCTACGTGAAGGATTCCCTTCTACCATTGTTAGTGACAATGGTGTACAGTTTGTGAGTCATGAATTTGAGGTATTTTTGAAACAAGGTGGTTTAGTCCATTCCAGAAGCTCACTTTACCATCCACAAACAAATGGATTAGTCGAACGTATGAATAGAGTTCTCAACAATTGTGTATAGTGGGCTTTGGCAGGTAAATGTAATGTACAGAATGCTGTAAGATCTATGCTCTGGTTCTATCGCACAACACCACACTCATCTACTAAGTTTTCTCCTTATGAACTCTTGAAAGGAAGGAAACCATGTTCAAAAATCTGTCCTGGTTGGATGTCTAAATGGGTGAAGATGGGCTCTATAACTGATTTAGATGATATTGTTAGAGAGAATGTTTCTCAAGCTCAAACTAAACAAAAAATGTATTTTAATCTCAGGAAGAGATCTGTTCCCCATTCCTTTTCTGTGGGTGATTTTGTATGTGTAAAATGTCCTATGCATAAAAAAAATGTTAGAAGTTTTCTGACCCTTTGGTCATAGTAGAGAAAGTTCAATGCAATGCTGTTTGAGTAAATAACAATCAGTGGCGGAATGTTTCAAGAATTGTAAGAAATTCAGGTGGTAAGAAATTACAATCCGAACTTTTCAACAAAGATGAGGTTTCTTTTCCTGACCATTCTCCTTCCGTTTTGCGTAGGAGCAATAGACAACGTTTTGTTGCTGCAAAATTTTGCTAAATATGTTAGGACTTTAAGGAATGTTGTTCCTGCCATGTTTTACTAATATTTCATGATATTTATTTTCTGCTTATTGTTTTTGTTTTGTCGTATTTTTGTTTTGGTTTTGTTTCATTTTGTATAAGGAGGAGGATAATGTAGTGGTCTCCTCTACTCATTGTACAGTGACAGCTCGCTCGTGCGTTCTGCTCGTGCTTGAAGCTGCATGTTCTTATTTAGAATGTTTAAACTGACTTGTAAAATCGTGTCAGTTACTGTTTGTAGTTTCTATCTGCAGGTTGCTGCGCTGCACCTGTAATTAAATAAACTCTTTTCTGTAACCTCTACTAAGTTGTTGGGTACTTACCTACTACAGTTTGATGACGTCAGCTGGAGTTTTCAGATGTATTGTGGCATAAGTCACTCGGTGGCCCAATTAATCTAACACCTTTTAAGATCAATAAATACACAGAAGTATTTTGGCACTACAAAAAAATATTACACATCACATCATATTTGTGTTACTTTGACAAACACCAGCATGACTGAGAGAACAGCACTGGATTCTAATCTTCTGAATACTCCTGTATGCCCAGGACTTCTGGAAGCAGAGTGGAGGATAGATATACTACCAAATGAAAACATTTTATGGCAAGCCATATTCTATGCCTCCCTCTATGCCTCCCTTGGAAAGCGGAGGGGAGGCATCAAAATACAATTCCCCAAATAGCCCAGGACAGCAACATATAATTTTCTAACTCCAGTTCGAGAATATCTGAGGCGAGAGTATTTGGACCACGGACACCCAAAAATCCTGAACTTACATTTTAAAAAAAATAAAATTTGAATATCAAAGTATTCTCTTCTTGAATGTTTGGGAGGTACTTGTATGTTTCCCTGTAACTATTGTGGGGAGACACAGAAATACAGGTAAGATCAGTAGTCTTTTTTATACATGCTGAAATACCGGTGAGTAAAGAGGTTAAATAAAATGTTTAGGTCGAGCCTGGCAGTGCACATGCGCGGCACTGCGAGGTATGATGTATTTAGTACATAGGCTTAAAGCCAGCCCAACGCTTATCATTGGTTGTTCTGGGTGCCTTTCTACTTTCCTTACTTTTTAAGGGTAAATTGTGCCCATCTGTCCCTCCTTTTGGTCAGTCGTTTCATCCAATAGCGACTTGCCCTGTTACAGGGCTCATTTCCCTTCTGTCCATTTCATTGCGTTTCCAGTACTATTTTTTCAGATTACCTACCTTGTGTTCTGTAAATGTTGCAAACACGAGCAGCTGACCAGTGTTACTGCTTTCCACTCCCACCCACCGTTTCTTCGTGTGCTCGCCCCTTCGCATCTTAGTTCTCACTTATGATCTACAGAGTTTGGATCACTGAAGATCGAGTTAAGCAGTCACAAAGTTAGAATGTTAGAAATTTGACTTAACTTGCTAGTTCCTTTTAGCGCAATCTTTCATTTTTAGCATTAATTGTGCTTCACTCGCTTGGAGTTCTGTTGCTCCGTTTCTGTAAACAGGGTAAATCTTGTTCTTTATCTGGTCACAAATGTGGTAGCTGTGTCTCTGTTCCCAGTGGCAATTCCCCATTCTCAGTCCTCTAGGCAGTGCTGCAGCTGCGTCTCTGTTCCCAGTTGTAATTCCTCATTCTTAGTCCTCAGCCAGTGCTGCTAGTGTCTTCTCTGGTCCCAGTGGTAATTCCTCATTTTAAGTCCTCTAGACAGTGCTGCTAGCTGCTACGCTAGTCCCAGAGGTAATTCCTCATTCCTCATTCTTATTCCTCTAGGCAGTGCTGATTGCTGCTTCTCTGGTCCCAGTGGTGATTCCTCATTCTTAATTCTCTAGGCAGTGCTGCTAGCTTCTTCTCTGGTCCCAATGGTAATTCCTCATTCTAAGTCCTCTAGACAGTGCTGCAGCTGTATAACTGTTCATGCATCCACTACACTCCAAACCAAAACACATAGATAAAAGACATTGTCATTTAAAATTCAATAGCTAGCTCTCACTCTCAAAAATACAGGACCTATAGCATTGCAAATGCTTGTTTGTGAGGTTGTTGCGACTGTGCATGTTGCTCGGGACAGACTGTTTATGTGTAAGGAGTCCTGTCTCCTCTCCCAGACCCAAGCACCTCATCCTTAAGCTGCACTCTTAGCACTTTCCTCACTCTTTCCCGCCCCGTGCCGCCGCCCCTGGTCGCGCGCACGCTGCATCCATCCTGTAGGCCGCAGTCCTGCCCTGAGAATGTCAGAGAGCTCATTACAGTGAGTAATGAGCATATGCTTCCCCCTTTTTAAATAATGCACACGCCTGTCACAGGCTGTCAGCCGGACGGTATATATTGATGCTGCAAAGGGGATGAGAATACATTAGCCCCCCTCCCTCCGCACCCCCCACCTGCATCTTCACAACACAATGTTTTGCCAGTTTATCCCCACTCTAACAATCATCAGCCTATTGATGAATGTGCCGGTGCCTCTTTACTTACTGCCTGGCTGCGTTTGTCATGTGCAGAATTTGTTTTCCCTTAAAGAGAGAGGGGGGAAATGCAAGCAATAAAATACTCCAGAGCTTTCAGGAGGGTCTGTCTGGAGACGGATGGGGGTGCCTAGGAGCTTTCTCTTGTGCAGACTGCACAGTATGTCTCTAGTCGTCCCCACACTAAGAAGGAATGGGACAGGCTACATGTGGACAAGATATTGTCTGAAGGTATGTGGACAAAGTATGAATTAGGGGCCTTATTCACAAGCCCCTTGTGCCACCGGTGCATCACTTTTAATATGGGAGAAATTGACGTAATCCAAAAACCTATTTGCAGTGCTGTGTAAATTTAAGTTTGCGGAAATTCTCTCATAGAGGCGGTGCGGGGGTTCGAAGGTAGGAAAAGGAAGGAACATGCACCAACTTAGAGGTCTGAGGTTGTTACAAATATTTTGCAGGTAGTTTCCCATCCTGTAACTAGTCGCAGATTTTTATGGTGGAAAGGCAGTGGAATATCCCACAAATTGGTGGGAGTGGAAACAAGCATTTGCATTGCAATAGGACTCACATTTGCGAAACTCTTGTAAATGCAAGACTTATTGCATTGCAAATGCTTGTTTGTAAAAGTGCCCATGCAGCACTTTCACTTTAATGGCAGATACGCCCCTTTCCTTAGACAAGCCGCATCTAAGGAAAGGGGGGCGTCCACCATTAAACTGAAAGTGCATTATGGGGCAATTTTACAAAAAAAAGCATTAGTTTCTATGAGTGTGCTGTGCTATGAAAAAACAAAAAAATCAAGAGTTTTGCCAGAGCGTGTCCTGACTTATGTTAAGCAACTAGTGCTCAGAGGCTGTAATTAAAGCCTACTGAGTAACAACGCATGTAACAGGGGTGTCTCATGGGAGGTTACAAAATGAGACAAGGCTGTACTAAGGAGGGACTACTAAGCCTATTGACCAAAGAAAAGCCACAGTTTACAAAGGAGAATGAAACAAGCCAATAAAAAATATGGCTCAACCTAAAACAGAGGAATACAAACAAAAAAGCTAAACAGTGCAACGCGTCACAATCATGCATTTGCATAGACCAGTACTCCTGGAAATCTGTGACTGTCACAGAGTTTAAGGACTAATCCGGAAACATTGTGTGAATGGCAAGACAGCAAGAAGTTTGCTGCAAACACAGCAGGGGTGTATCTTCATCGTTGTGATTCAAAGGGTTGTAAATATGAGATTTCACAACGACACAGCATCATGTCACAAAACATGCCTTATTAGTTCCCTACTGTCTTGAGTTCCTAGCTGTGCTCTCTAACATTCCATATGAATACTCATGGAGACCTGTCTCTTGGCTGTTAGGTGCTGTGAGCATGGACAATCATTAAAACACTCAGCAGGGCCATAAACAAAGGTCAAGCATTATAGGGTGACTCTACAGGCATTGCCATCCCTGAAGATTATAAGATCATACGCAAGGACCGTACCGGCCACACAGGAGGAGGAATCGCTATCGTCCATAAGAAATCCATCCGCATCTCAACCAGCTCAGACGTCAATCTCGCCAACTCCGAACACCTCCACTTCCAGATCCACATCGACCCCAAGACCACACTCAGAGGCACCCTCCTTTACAGACCTCCAGGACCCCGCGCACAATTTAGTGAGGACATCACGGACTTCATCACTCCACACGCACTCCCCTCCAAAGATTACATCCTTCTGGGAGACCTCAACTTTCACCTTGAAAAGCACAACGACCGCAACTCCTCCACCCTTCTGGACAACCTCGCCAACCTCGGACTTAAACAACTTGTCACTTCCCCCACCCACATCGCAGGTCACACACTCGACCCTATCTTCACCTCCAGCAATCATGTCCCATTCAGTCACACCACGAATCTCCTTTGGACTGACCACAGCTGCGTTCACTTTACCTACAACAAGCCCAAACCCAACAACCACCCCCAACCAACTCTGCAAAGAAACTGGAACAAAATCACCATCGACCAGATCTCCTCATCACTTCTTCTTAACCCCCCAGCCCACTCCTCAAATCCCGATCAAGCCGCCTCCAACCTCACCCTATGGTTATCCAACAGCGCCAACATCCTAGCCCCACTGAAAAAACGACAAAACAAACCCGGCAGCAAGAAGGCCTCCTGGTTCAACGATGATCTTAAGAAATCCAAAAAACTCTGCCGCTCCCTTGAGAAGGCCTGGAAAAAAGATCCAACCACCAGCACCAAGGTAGCCTTCAAAAACGCCACCCGCTTACACCACCAACTGATCCGAAAAGCCAAGAAAGCCGCTTTCAAGGACCGACTAGATAATAACGCCCACAACAGCAAAGAACTATTCAATATCGTCAAGGAATTTACCAATCCCACGGCCAACTCCAACGACATCACCCCCTCCCAAGCCCTCTGCGACTCCCTAGCCTCATTCCTCCACAACAAAATCGCAGACATCCACAACAGCTTCGACAACCAACCCGAAGACCAACCCACCCAACCCCTGGCAGGACCCCCACCTCCCTTGAACACCCTCAACGACTGGAACCCAATCTCCACTGAGGACACCATCCGCCTGATGAACTCCATCCACTCAGGATCCCCAACTGACCCTTGCCCTCACCACATCTTCAACAAAGCAGACTCCATCATAGCACCACACCTCCGAGATGTCATCAACTGCTCCTTCAACTCCGCCAACTTCCCGGAAAGCTGGAAACATGCCGAACTCAGCGCCCTCCTGAAGAAACCCACAGCTGACCCCACCAAACTCAAAAACTACCGCCCCATCTCGCTCCTTCCATTCCCGGCCAAAGTCATCGAGAAAGCGGTCAACAATCAGCTCGCCGCCTTCCTTGAAACAAACAAATCCCTCGACTCCTCACAATCCGGCTTCCGAGCCAAACACAGCACTGAAACCGCCCTCATCGCAGCAACAGACGACATTCGAACTCTACTGGACAACGGAGACACAGTCGCCCTCATCCTCCTCGACCTCTCCGCAGCCTTCGACACAGTCTGCCATAGCACCCTTCTACAGCGCCTCAAAAACATCGGAATACAAGGAAAAGCATTGGAATGGATCACCTCGTTCCTCACCGGAAGAACCCAGAGAGTCCGCCTCCCACCATTCATCTCAGAGGCCACTGAAGTCATCTGCGGCGTACCCCAAGGATCCTCACTCAGTCCCACCCTCTTCAACGTATACATGAGCCCCCTCGCGGCCATCGCACGCCAACACAACCTCAACATCATCTCCTACGCGGATGACACTCAACTGATCCTTTCACTCACCAATGACCCTAGCACCGCCAAAAATAACCTAACCTACACGAAGGAATGAAAGAAGTAGCCGAATGGATGAAACACAGCCGTCTGAAATTGAACTCAGATAAAACAGAAGTCCTCATCTTAGGCACCTCCCCCTCTGCCTGGGACGACTCTTGGTGGCCAGAAGCCCTCGGAAAAGCACCCATCCCGACGGACCACGCACGGAACCTAGGCGTCATCCTGGATTCCTCACTTTCAATGAATAGACAAGTCAACGCCGTCTCTTCATCCTGCTTCAACATTCTTCGCATGCTCAAAAAAACATTTCGTTGGATCCCCACCGAAACTAGGAAAACGGTCACCCACGCTCTGGTCACGAGCAGACTGGACTACGGAAACACCCTCTACGCCGGTACTACCGCTAAACTCCAGAAAAAACTCCAACGAATCCAGAACGCTTCAGCCAGGCTCATATTAGACATCCCGTGCAACAAACACATCTCTGGCCACCTGAAAAACCTCCACTGGCTCCCCGTCAATAAGAGGATCACTTTCCGGCTCCTAACCCACGCACACAAAGCACTCTACGAAATCGGACCAGAATGCCTCAACGCACGACTGTCCTTCTACACCCCCGCACGCCAGCTACGATCTTCCAACCAAGGCCTGGCCACTGTACCTCGCATCAACAAAACCACCATGGGAGGTAGATCCTTTTCCTACCTGGCAGCTAAAACCTGGAACTCACTTCCCACTCACCTTTGCCTTACTCAGAACCACCTAGCATTCAGAAAGCAACTTAAAACGTGGATATTTGACCAGTAATTCCCCACCCCTCTATTTGACCAGTAATTCCCCACCCCTCTTCAAGCGCCTTGAGACCCTCTGGGTATGTAGTGCGCTATATAAATTTTCTGACTTGACTTGACTTGACTATCATAGATGGGAAACCTACACCCTGCTGCTCCTCCTATGTGAAACCTGATAGGACACTAGATGGCCCGACTGGGGTCGCCACAACCCAACATTAAACATGAGAAATCATTTATTATGTGGGTGGGACACAGTTATAATTGTGAAGAAGTTATGATTAATCATAACAGTATTGTAAGGAATGTGTTTTGGGAACACAGTACAGTCAGATTCTAGTCTCTCTCACCCAAACGCACCCAACGAAGATGTCATTTGAAGATATTTCCCAACAAACTTCTAAAGAAAGTTTTCCCAATGAACAATAGTCATCACAATTAGCATAATACATTGGTGAACTCATACATTATTGATGGTACCCAACAGTGACAGAGAGAGTGAGGTTATGAGTAGCGACAGGAGTCTGTCAGGGCCGTAGTGAAGAAGACAAGCAGTATGAGGTAAGTAGGACTCATAAAGACCCTAACCAGGGAGAGTCATGGTATGGTGTTTGCAGAAAGTTCATCTGAAAGCCAGCGCGGCATATGGAACATCCACGACGGGTAGTGAGACTATGCTAGTGAGAGCCAAAGTCATAAGACCAACAAGTTAACCAAATATTTAAGGGGGGGACAAAAACGAGGGAAAGAGGGTGGGGGGGTTAAGATTCGTAGTGCAGGCAGAGGGAAGTGTTAGAGCAAGTTAAAGAGGAGAAAGGGCTTCATCAGGATAATGATTCAGGGAAGGTTGGCGTTGGGACCCTCTGGAGTAGAGCGTGAGAGAGTCTTCGCACAGCTTCAGCACCCTCAGCCAAGGGGGAGCAAAGTCAGAGTTCTCTATCCGTAAAGATATTGTATTGGCGGCTGCCAGGTGTGGGTAAACTTAGTGCCAGTGTCGTTGAGAAGGGCTGTTAGTAGTTCTAGAGCCAGGACGTACCATAGGCGGAGGAACCAAGTTGAGATAGGTTGGGGTAAGGGCTTTTCCCAATGTAAGGCTATAGGTTGTTGTGCCGCCCCTAGCATCTGCACGATGAGGCACCAGTCTGAGTGGGTCATAGATACCAACCGAGGAGTTCTAATGCCTAGTAAAATCCCCATAGGAGAGCTTGGTATGGGAAAGCCCACGGCATCCTTAATATGACTGAGGACTTCCTTCCAGAAGATCTTCAGGCTAGGGCAGGTCCATCAGATATGGAGAAGTTCGCCAGCTTTGCCCCGACACCTCCAGCATGTTGGAGAGAGACTTGGTGCTATCTTGTGGGGGCGAGTGCGGCTGAGAGTCACCAGCCACCAGGCCCTCCTGGTATAGTGAAGTCGGGCATGCTGGTGCTGTCTAGAAGAGCTTGAGGAGGTGCCTCACATAGGACGGGCATCCAGAGGTTTAAGGGGTAAGAGGTAACCGGATGCAAAACAAGATGGAGCATCAAAGGGAGCTAAGAGTGTTTGAACTTTGCAGGGGGACCGGAGGCATGGGCCCCCATCGGGGATAGGATAGGCTTAGACATCAGTGCTCCCAGTTCAGGTTACTCTGCCAGCGTGCATGAGTGGGTCAGGGAAGGAGAGTCGCTCAGGGTACGGATATGATTGATAATGTCCTGTTTTGCCCGAGAGGAGTCCTGATCCTTGGTACGTATCCTTTGCCTAGGGGGTGGAATAGTGGACCACTCCGACTGAGATGGCTCCCTGCGTCGGTCTCGCGTGGAAGAGTACTCTACCTCCCCAGTTTCCATCGGGAAGAGAAGAAGCTGTTTCGAGTCTCACTGCGAGCGGAGAACTTGGCGCTTGCCCTCCCATGTAAAGAATAGTGCAAAGTGGTGGCCCCATTTAATTTTAAGGTCACATAGCTTATCTGTGACTGGCTTAAAGTCTTTGCGCCTATGAAGGGTGACAGGGCTACGTCCTGAAAGATCTGGACCAGAAATCCGTTGTAAGGTAGGTCTGTGACTCAATGCACCTTCTACAGGATGTCTGAGACGTAGGCAGGGCGCCCTCTAGGGGCCGAGGACTCGATGAGCTCTGTCGAGAGTCAGGGGAGGCGTCATCATCCGCCTGGACCGTCTGCAGGAGGTCTGCCATAAAGGCCATGATATCTTGGCCCTCTGCTCCACTTGGGACCCCCCTGATGCGTAGATTGTTACACCGACTTAGATTTTTGACGTCCTCCTGTTTGAGTAGTAGATTAATATGTTGATCTCTGAGTTCCTCCATCTGGTGCCAGAGACTCTCATGGTCATCGGCCCTTGCATCCACTGTGCGCTTAAGGTCATCCACGCGACCTCCGATCTACATGATGTCTCGCCGGATTTCCTGTAGGGAGGATTTGAGCTCTTGTTTGATCATTTCGATTTCTTCCTTGATCTCTTGGAGAAATGAGGTCATAAACGCCTGAGTGATCAGCGCCGCAGGCAGACCCCCATCTGCCTCAGGACCCGGAGGGTCAGATGCGAACAGCATCGGAGGGTTAGATTTCAGCCATAGGGAGGCGACAGGGTTGTCCTTAACTGGGGTGGGGGATGGGTCCTTGCCTAGCTCAGTTCAAGGCATGCTCAGGGGGATGGTCTCAACAGACTGCAGATCTCCCCAAGGAGATGCAATGATGGCACGGGTCCCGTGGGAAGAAGAGCCCCTTCAACATTTGAGGGACCAGTGCAAATTGGCCACAAAGGAGTATGGTAGGCCGCGAGGGTTGAAGTAGGGCAGGCTCAGAGCCTGGGGACAGTCAACCAGGCTTGTCCAGTGTTACAGTGGAGAAAGGTCTCACCAAAGACCCCAGGTCGAGGCAGAGGGCGTACACTTAAACTCGCTGCGGGGAGCTGGGGCACCACAGGGGGAAGAGTCAGATGAAGACTGGTTGAGCCATGGGAGTCCCATCTGTGCCACTTGGCATTATAGGTGGCCCTGAGTGGCCTCAGATGAAATTGTGAGGTCCGGGTTAGTCTAGCAGTTAAGGCGTTCCCAGTCCAGGGGCCTCGGTTCAACCACTTCACAGAGGCCCTTTCCTTGGACTCCCACATGCCCAAGTCGGAAAATTGGCAGTTGTCCTGCCGCACCTCCGGGAACAAGAGCGGGAGCACACACCAGAGTGAGCACCGGAAGTTCAGGCCACTGATCTCCCCCAAGCGGGCCCCCCAGGACAGACCTGCAAGGCGTGTGCCCCCGCCGGTGGTGTCTTCGAAGCAATAGGAGGGTCAGCCCTAGGAGGCGAGGAGACGTCCAGGTAGTGAGAGTCAGAGGGACGGGAGGAGTGCACTGACTCACTGTGCGAACCCCACAGCCGGTCTCCCTTAACAAATTAATATGATTGGGAGGCCCTCACTCCCCTGCGCCGCAGACTCGAGCACATCATGTCCAGTCTCAGATGTCTCCACTATTCGTTGGGTTCCCGATGAACTCCAGGAGGGGGGGGCCCAAGTGGCAGGCAGAGCCGAGGAGGAGTCTATCAACAGAGCTCGCAGGGAGCTGGGAACCCTGACCACGCGGTCCCCGCAGCTGACCACACTCACCTCCTGTCTCACCAGTCGAGTCCACAGCTGCAGCAGGAAGGGCGGGATTCAGGCGGATCCAGCGTCACATTGAGCCTACAAGCTCCACGTGAGGACGGGGTCTCCCATCCAGGAGTATTCCTGGGGGGGGGGACCGCTCGGCCCTCCAGCGTCGAGCAGCAGAGGAGACACCCAATTGTACTATAAAATAAAATCCCATGCTGATATCCTGCACCTTAACTCGGCCTTAACCAAGATCCAAACCTGGTTCCACAACAATCATCTGAAACTCAACCCGAACAAAACTGAGATCATCCTCTTCTCTCCCAAAAGCAACCCTCTCCCCATCCAATTGTGGATCGCCGACCTCAATGCGCTAAACTGTTCTCTCTCTCTACCCCGCCAATTCAGTTAAATCACTAGGCATCACCATCAACAATAAACTCACACTAAATTCTCATGTCACGAACTCAGCAAAAAAGTGCACTTTTCACTCTCTGGCATCTAAAAAAAATCAAACCTTTTATCCCAGATGAAGACTTTAAATTGATTATCCAGTCTCTTGTCCTATCCAAAATAGACTATGGTAATGCCCTTCTCTCTGGCTCCCTCAAAATCCACCTGGCCCCCATCAAATCTGTTCGTAACCTCGCCGCCAGGCTAACAACAAACTGTAGGCACTTTGACCACATCTCCCCTGCCCTCAAGTCCCTCAAGTGGCTCCCCATTGAAGGCAGATCCGCCTATAAAATTGCCTGTATTACTTACAGAGCCCTTTACCAGAAGACCCCCTCCTATCTTGTCATATGGATACTTCATTACATATATTGCGTTAAGTTAGCATGAGTGTATTACATGTTTAAACAGCCGGTTTGCCTTCGGCTTCAGTTTTGCACACGACACATACTTGTTGTTGTAGCTTTCACCCTAGAAGCGGTGAGGTGGTTTATTTGAGAATAATATGTTATTTCTATGCTATCAGCTTTGCCTGGTACACTTGGTACAACTGTCTGCACACTGAGAGCTGCACACTCTAAGATTAACCTAACACAAGGTTGCTGGGAGGCCTGATCCTCGCACCACATTAGACATAACACAAATAATGTTGATGCCAACATTTTGGGCTCTACGCTGGTTTAAGATAGAGTTACACGGAATGAACGTAGACACTTGGTGCTGCGCATGAAGAGAGCTGGTAGCTGTTGATGTGATCTGCTCCTACTGACATTGAGAGGTATGGGGCCGCCCTGCTAAAGCCCGAATGAGACCTTCATATATATAAAATAATATGCTAGATAGGGTGCGCGAAATATAGGTGCTATAGATTTCTATAGAATTTGCATTATAACATGCTAGCACCTTTTGCTTACTATGGATTAGTGACTATGCTGCTGACTCTGATTTTTATAATCTGCATTTTGGTATTATACAAGATACTGCGTTTGAGAACTTTGCATTGAATAATAAATATTTCAAACTTGCACTTGTGTTCTTTGACTCTCAGTTTTGGTTTGAAATGATTATATAACGAAAGAGTGTTCATGTGTTCCACGATTCCTGAGGTATTCTAAAGATCATGTTCTGGTTTGTCTAAGACATGGTTCATTCCATAATGATCCATGAGACACTGTAGCTAGCTAGGTAAGGGGATTTCTGACACTGAGATGAGTTTTGAATCATCCTAACTCACTGAGGTTCTAGATCTCTATGCACAGTTCTGTGGGAGAACGGAAACCCTGCTACATGGCGCCCAACGACTCTACGCCAAAGAGACCGCAGTTTGCCAAGAAGAAAGTCGCTGCCTTAACTTAACTTTGCAAAATCGCACATTGCGGAGTACACAGTGTTGTTTCTAGGTTCTGAACTTAACCATGAAGGAAAGGGATTGGCTCCTCAGTTCCTGGAGAAGTGCGCGCAGTTGCGCTCTCCGACAACGCTGAAAAAATTACAGTCTTTACTGGGTTTTTTAAATTTCGGGAGGACATACATTCCGGAATATGCCCAGCGTATCAAGCCTTTATATGCCTTGGTACACCCATCTTTTTCCAAATCATGCTGGCTGCCTGAGCATTCAGCCATTCTGCAGTCCTTGCAGGCTGATATGCTCGCTTCTGACTACTTACAGACTCGTGATAACCAGACCTACCTGGTGATAAGAATTATTCCTG
The DNA here is from genome assembly GCF_964263255.1 of Lissotriton vulgaris. Classification (NCBI taxonomy): domain Eukaryota; kingdom Metazoa; phylum Chordata; class Amphibia; order Caudata; family Salamandridae; genus Lissotriton; species Lissotriton vulgaris. Next base: position 1,996,344,326 of record NC_141691.1, read on the forward strand.
GGACGGTGGGTTTCACGTACCTGACTTTTAATGAAGGGGATACTGTACCTATTGCTTACAAGTCACCCTTGTACACTTCGGCTGAACTGCGTTTTTCCACTGTGGAGAAAGTTTTAACGGCTGTGCAGATGGCAATTCTTAAGGAACGTGCCCTGTCGCAGGGAAAGCGCATGTTGGTTGTCACCCCGTGTCCAGCCTTGGAGGCGGTCACGAAAGCCAGTGTACCGAATTCTAAAGCTTTGCACCCTCGGTGGATTCAGTGGACTACATCCTTGACGTCTCAGGATGTCACGTTTATTTTTGACGCCGCTTTACGGTCGCAGGAGTATTTACAGTATGAATTCGTTCATCCTGCTCCTTTAGCAATGCGGCCGTTGGAGGATTTCCATTGTATCATTTACACGGATGGTTCGGCGCAGGTTGCGCATGGCTCTAAACACGCCTACGTTTCCGCTTGCGCCATTGTGGTCGGTGCCATGGTGAACGATGAGTTCAAGTCCAGTGTTGTGCATACGCAAACGCTAGGGGACTGCACCGCACAATTAGCAGAGCTCCGTGCTCTTATGCTCGCATTGGAGTACGCTGATCCTTGTGTGACGACTTTAATCGTAAGTGATTCTTACTACTGTGTCCAGTCTTACAATGAGAACTTGTTCTTTTGGATTCAGAATGATTTTCGTGATTCCAAGGGTAGCACAATAAAACATAAAATGATCTGGGTCCGAGTGGCGGAACTTAAAGAGAAACTGCCGCTCGTGTTTGTGATTCATACTCTCGGCCACCAGCGCGTGGGGGTCCACGCTGTTGGCAACTCGCTTGCTGATGAAGCAGCGAAGTCAGCGGTATCAAAATACTTAGTTGCAGCGGTCACGAGGTCCAAAAGCAAAATAGATGATGACATCTTGGCGGCTGTTGCTGCCACGGAGAAGGGAGGTAAATATCCTGCGGGGTTCCCTTCGAAGTACACATACCACTTAAGTCCCGATAAGGTTCCTTATGTGAAAATTCCTGAAGTTGGAGAGCGTCTAGTTCCCAACTCGGATCGCAGAGCTTCTCTGATTACAGCGGCTCATGAAGGTGTGGCGTCTGCGCATGCGGGCGTCTCAGCCACTGTATCTCAGCTACAACAGAGGTTCTGGTGGCGGGGACTGTACAAACAGACGCGCGATTATGTCCTTATGTGTGACATTTGTCAGCAGATCAAGCCTTCTACTGCTGCGCGTCCGCCTCAGACACAGTTGTACATCTCTAATAAACCACTTGGTTGTGTTTATTTGGATCACTGCGGTCCTTTTTCTTCTGATACTGCGTATAAATACATCTTAGTAGCAGTTGACTCATGCACACGCTTTGTATGGGTATGGCCGCATCGAAGCGCTGATTCGCGAACTGTCATTAAGGATTTGCGTGTCTTTGTGGGAATCTTTGCTTGTGGTACTTTCCATTCGGACCAGGGTCCGGCTTTCGCCTCTAAGGCGTATAAGGATGCTATGGTTTCGTTGGGAGTACAGGTGAAGTTTTCAAGCCCCTACAGGCCTGAGGGCAATTCTGTAGTAGAAAGAATGAACCGCGACTTAAAGCAATCTTTGACAGCCCGTGTTATAGGCACTGGTAGAAACTGGCTGACCCACCTCTATGGCGTGCAGCGTGCGCTTAATAATCTCCCTAGAAGGTCTCTGGGTGGGCGGACCCCATACGAAATGCTCTTTGGTATCAAGATGTATGTACCTGACCTTGATGGGCCGGACTACAAGGCCCAGGCCGGGGCCTTTGACGTAGATGAACATTGCAATGTTTTACAGAATCTACAAAAGACCAGAGACAGTCTTGCAAAGGAACACTTGCCCTCCACGTCGGATGATGCGTTGCAGATCCCGGTAGTTGGCTGGCTACCCCAAGTTGGAGAACTGGTTCGAGAGAAGATCGATAACAAGAAAGAGTTTGGTCCCTCATATCGAGCACCAGTCCGAGTACTTGGAGTGAAGGGCACAAGAACAGTCATTTTACCACCACTTCCAGGTCGTAAAGAAAACAGATTTATTTCTATTGACAATGTCAAGACACACAGGGTGGCCGATTCTTCATAGCATGACACCGGCTGTATCCTGTCCTTCCATGGTGAGGCACTCTGTGCTGGCTATTACATCTGGTGCAGATCAGGAGGTGTCCCTCGAGATGCCTGCCATATCCAGTCCTTTATTAAATACTATTCCTGTTACTAACATTGATGAGGTGACCTATGCAGATCCTGCTGATTTATCCATGTCCGATTTACAAGCTCGTTTGGCCAACCAATCCAGATTCTCTTTTGACTCTGATTCGGAACTTTCAAAGAAACCATCGACTATTGCAAAATATGCCACGTTGTTTAAAAAACATTTTTTAATTCCACCTTGGACATACATTTGGCTGATACTATTTTTATTTCATCTTTTTATGTCGATTGGTTTTGTGTTTTATTTTTTCCGACTGATCGATGGCCATTATGTGAAAGAAAGAACAGGAATTTGGTACCTTAATGGAACATTGGCCCCTCTATCCTCCTCACATTCAGTACACAGACTAAAGAGAGACTTACATTCAGTACAGATTACTGCTTGGCCAGTCCTTGATGGGATTGTGTGGGATGCGGTTAGGTTTCAGATACATGGCCCCACAGAAGTTATTAATGTTCCTAATGTGCTTAGAGTAAACATGGGAGATGTGATTAAGCAAAATGTTCGTTCTGATGATTGGGATCTTCAGGCCGTAGAAGCATTGTTCTCTGATTTGAAATATTATGCGGCCTTTGATGCTGAGGATTTGTACTTAGATTCTGTCAATTATGGTGATTTGTTTTGTTATCAACATTATGGGAATCATTTCTTACACAAGACAAGTTCCAGGAGGGTTCCTGTGAATTACACTCAGTGGGAACATTGCCCTACTCCCTTACAGGGGAGTTCAAGTACATTTCTGGGAAAATACTCTTATTTTACAGATTTTAATCAATCGAATCCTGAGTCGTTTTATTTTAAAGTGAACCAGAAATTCATGCCCAAAGTTAGACTTACTGATACAAAATTGCTGTATTCAAAGTCCTTTTTTGAAAGGTTATCTGTGGATGGCTATGAGTTATGGAAGGATGCTATTGACCTTAAATCGGTTTGGGGTACCAAAGATTGGCAGGTACAAGGCACTGAGGCTTTGCATCGTGCATGTCTCATCCCGAATCACATGTTGTTTTTAAATTCTACTGTTTCTCAAACAACATGTTTTGGATTGGCTACATCTAAAAAATTAAATACCCCTACTATCCCTGACTTGGAAGAGTATTCAGGTTGGAGTAATTTCACTACAATATCCATCAGTGGGATACAAGCGCTTTTGCAGAATTCCTCCTTTAATATTTCCCGTTTTGATCCGGAGGGGTGGCTTTTGTGGCAAAGAAGCACTGATGCTTGCCAACGTAGGTTTTTGGGTTTATCTGAAGGTTTTACGCACATCAGGCCAGATCCCAGGTTCGAAACAGATCACACTGTTACCACTTATTCAGTAGGTAAATTGTGTCAGAACTGGTTACAACATTCCACTTTGGCTGCAGTTAAACTGCATCTGTCCCAGTTGAATGAGAATATAGAGCTAAATGATTTTATAAAAGGCCCGACTAGGGGTAGATCTAAACGCTTTATTTATGCTGTATACAATGAAATTTGGAAGTTTTCACAGGTTGAGGCAGCTAAACGCCTGAGAGCGATTGATCAAGCAAATTTGGAAAAAGTGCTAGCAGTAGTAGATAACAGTATTAACATGCTTTCTTCCAGGATTTACACGTTGGATAATATTGTTTCTTCTGTTGTTGATATTGTACATGATGAAGTGTCCACGTTATACCATGGTCAAAATCAATTACGTTCTGTAATGCAGTTTGCCTGGACTCTACAGACAATTAAGGCAGGTCGAGTTCCCTGGAACTCATTGAACGTTTCATCCCTTTTCGCCCCTTTTAATCTTACTGAAAAACAGCGCATGCTTTCAATGCGTGATGCATCATTTTCTATGTTACATATTGAGAAGCTAGAATCCTTGCCTTTCTCTGTTGCTGAAACCACTACTGCCACGTGGCTGATTCATAGTTTAATTACATTACCATTTCCTTTATATAAATTTACTAACTGTATGCGGTATATTGCTATAGGACGATATGAACCACTAGGCAATGCATTTTTACACGAGGCATGGTCATTACCATACACATACAGATGTCTGAAGGATGGAAAAGAAGTGAATCTTAATGGTGAGGATTGCACACAGTCACCTGACCAGTCATTAATATGCAGACACATTCAGTTACACGGTTCTTGTAATCAGGACCGCCCAAATTTAGCATGTGTTTTAAAAGGCACGCCAGTTCCAGCAGTAGTTCCCACGTTTACATTATTAGCTAATGGTAGTTATTTACTTTTAAACAACGAATTATGTTGTGGTTTATTAATTGGTGTGGCTTATGTGGTAACTGTATCAGAGCGTGTGGTGTGCTGCAAGAATGTTCTATACCCACCCACGCATGGGTCTTCAGATGTCTCCATCTGGCCACGGATTCCAACCTTGGAAGCAAAATTCAATGGTTTAAGCAGAATAAGGGCCCTTTTGTCTCAAAAACAAGTGACCCTGAGTTCGGCCCGGGAAACTTATGTCCTTCACATAGCTAACACCCGCACAGAGGTGCAGGCGCTTTTAAATACTGATTTGCCGTTTCATTTCTGTGAACTGGTGCACCAGATTTTTAATGCTTCTTCAACGACTGGGCTTGCACATTTTTTTAAGTTAGTAAGCAGTGGCCTCGTGACTACGTTTGAAAAAGTTTTTGGTATCATTCCCACGTTTTTCCACACTATTTTTTCGAGTCTGTTTGGTGGACTACCTGTGTTGCTGGCTGTAGCAGCAGGCATTCTGTTGGTGTTTTTCTTCATAAAACATGGATGCCCATCCTGCGCAAGACGCCGTTCAACGCCTCCTGACACTATGCCGTAATCGGATGCTCAATTACTATGGAACATTGCCGCTTGCAGCATTAAGCACGGCCTATAGATTGTCATTTCGGTTCACCGACTTCACGTGTGTCCAACCTGTGTTTCACTGCCTGAACTGCGAGTTCGATTGGGCCATTGATTTGTGCCTATGCTTGAGGACTGCTCCTGACGTCGATTTTGATCAGCTAATGCGTCCCGTGGTGGCTCACGAGCTGATCTGTTCTGGCGAGAGAGTTATGGCCTTGGCAGCGATAAATGGAGTTCTGGGCCAATGGGAGATCTCTGCAGCGGCGGATGCCTTTCTGACACACAGCGATCTGGTGAACCCACCGAGTTGTCCTCTGACGTTACAGGAGGATCCGATGCTGGAGGAGCACGTATGTTCTTTCCCATTGCTAAATTGGATTGCTGAACTGTTTTCGGATGATGGCAGTGATTTCATGCTGGAGGCTGTTGCAACTTTCTTTGCATATACTTTCCAATCGTGAGATGCCTGGGAGGAACGCTTTGTTGTGAAATATGACTTTCCCCTCGCTGAGTTGGAGGGATGGACTATGTTCAGCTGATGGAGAATACAATCACGTGATGTCGCTGAGGATAACGTCAATGTGGCACATGACTTTGGAAATCGGATAAGTGCCTTGTTTTTCCTATTTCAAACATTTGAATTGATGCGACCTGGTCCTACATTTCATATTTTTGCGACCTGGCGGATGACTTTTGGTTCAAAAGTTTTGTTTTTATTTTTTGATTTGAGGCCACTGTAGGCATTTCATACATATTCATTCATACATATTTTTAGCTTATTTTAGCTCAAGATTATTGAACTTTGCTTTCAATTTTTGTATCTGATTTAGTATTGCCTTTTCCCTTATGTTTGACGGTGCTCGGACCAATGGGGGGGTGTCATATGGATACTTCATTACATATATTGCGTTAAGTTAGCATGAGTGTATTACATGTTTAAACAGCCGGTTTGCCTTCGGCTTCAGTTTTGCACACGACACATACTTGTTGTTGTAGCTTTCACCCTAGAAGCGGTGAGGTGGTTTATTTGAGAATAATATGTTATTTCTATGCTATCAGCTTTGCCTGGTACACTTGGTACAACTGTCTGCACACTGAGAGCTGCACACTCTAAGATTAACCTAACACAAGGTTGCTGGGAGGCCTGATCCTCGCACCACCTTAGACATAACACAAATAATGTTGATGCCAACATTTTGGGCTCTACGCGGGTTTAAGATAGAGTTACACGGAATGAACGTAGACACTTGGTGCTGCGCATGAAGAGAGCTGGTAGCTGTTGATGTGATCTGCTCCTACTGACATTGAGAGGTATGGGGCCGCCCTGCTAAAGCCCGAATGAGACCTTCATATATATAAAATAATATGCTAGATAGGGTGCGCGAAATATAGGTGCTATAGATTTCTATAGAATTTGCATTATAACATGCTAGCACCTTTTGCTTACTATGGATTAGTGACTATGCTGCTGACTCTGATTTTTATAATCTGCATTTTGGTATTATACAAGATACTGCGTTTGAGAACTTTGCATTGAATAATAAATATTTCAAACTTGCACTTGTGTTCTTTGACTCTCAGTTTTGGTTTGAAATGATTATATAACGAAAGAGTGTTCATGTGTTCCACGATTCCTGAGGTATTCTAAAGATCATGTTCTGGTTTGTCTAAGACATGGTTCATTCCATAATGATCCATGAGACACTGTAGCTAGCTAGGTAAGGGGATTTCTGACACTGAGATGAGTTTTGGATCATCCTAACTCACTGAGGTTCTAGATCTCTATGCACAGTTCTCAAGTAAACTTAAAAAAGCTGGCTGTGCCCGAACACTTAGAAGCACCAACACTCTTCTCCTCATACCCCCCCTACTCAAAAAAGCTGCTACTAAATCCCGCTCCTTCTCTGGTAAGGCCCCAACCATTTGGAAAGCCCTACCCAAACACCTTTGTTGCAACCCCTCCTACTCTAGATTAAAAAATGAACTTAAAATTCATTTGCTCACTAAATTTTAGGGAAATTAATTCCAGGATCTCCTTTCTGACTACCTCTCCTCTCCCTCATTAGACTTCTCCCCCGTACCACATTCTCTCCCCCTTTCTTTTTCTCTTGTCACCTCACTCCCCCCTCCCTTTACCACCCACTACCTATCATGTCCTCTGACCCATCCTTGTCATACTGTTAAATTTACTATCTTCAATAAAACCCTGGTTCCAGCAACTGTCTTCTCTATCACTTTCCGATCTATATGTACCTCCAATCACTATTTTCCCTTAAATACTCCCTTCATTTTTTTTTTATTGGTTTGAGCACCTGTACAAGTTGGTTCGTTCAAATGCCATGATTCTTTTTTATTGTACACTTCCATTGCTGATGTTAAGCGCTCTGATACCCTCGGGTGAAGCTAGCGCTATATGAAACCTTCAAAATAAATAAATAAAAATCCTGGCACTACTTGCACCAGCTCTACCGCTGGAAACTCTGCAATGTCCGCAGCAGAGGCGATGGAGCCAGCAGAGCAACAGATATGCTCCTAAGGCTTTTGCCGCGTCATGCCGGGCCTCTGTCTCCTGGGCACGGGCACGCCAACAGGCCAGGTAGGCCTTCAATCAGTTTCAGCATCTGGCATATGGGTCCTCTGAGCTGGCAGCATCGGCGAGGAAAGCCAGCGGGTCCAGGGGAAGCGGGACTGGGTCTTGGGTCCAGGCGATGTCAGATGGCAGGGGAAGACTTCTCCATGCAATCCCCTACGTGTGGCCTGAGATGGCGGCTGCCAGCAGGGAGGCACGCCTTCCTCGCCCAGTAGTTGAGCCCCCACACCCTCACAGTTACCGCACGGGCCAGCCGGAGGTGCCCAGTGGTAACAAGAAATTTGTCCCCCAAGGCTATGGCCATAGGAAAGCGAGGCAGCCGATGGATCAGCTTTAGCAGGCTGCAGAGGAGCGGAAACTCGGCAAAACGTGTCTCATTCCATTCATGGCTTGGCCACGCCCTTTGCACATAGCTTTAAAACGCATGTTATGTAAATCAAATAAATCATTCATTGAAAAATAGTACTCAGTATTGAACAAATGCTCATTGGCTCTCATCTTATTGATCGTTGAAGAACTCTCCAACATATTGAACACCTTGGAGGAAGAAATTCAAAATGTCAAGATGGAACTATCCAAACAAATTCCAGATGATTAGTGGAAAAATATTTTGGATGATTTCAACAAAAAAATAGATGGATATGTCAAAGAAAGACATGGACGTAAGATTAAGAAATTCTGTAGAGACACCATTGACTACAAACTGGATGAAGTCTACACCTGGGCAAATGTGTATTCGCAAAGAAGATGGCAAAGGAACACTTTTCATTGTTTCATAGTTATTTCAGAAGCAAGACAGTTTTTTCCTCCAGAGAAAAAGAACTTCAATAGGCTTTCCTGGAGCTCCATCCTATGCCTATATTTTTATAGCAAAATCAGAAAATGATTTTGTGTTTCAGGATGAGTATTGGGAACAGTACCTTATACAGTATAAAAAATTTGTAGATGACATCTTTTTATAAGGCAAAAAGAACAATTGATGGACAGAATGCAGAACAATGTTATACATTCACCCCATTACAGAGATCTGGGCCTAAATCCATAGTTTTTTTGCTCACCATGCAATTCCAGCTTGGACCCAGCCATACGCAAATCAGTCATGACCCTGTGACAATGGTAACAGTCCAGCCAGGATAGCTTGACTCCAGTGGCATGGAGAGCACGGGACCCACGTCTAGGCATACCCATCCCACTCGGGGTGACAAATGCAAAAAGAACAATTGATAGACAGAATGCAGAACAATGTCATACATTCATCCCAGTACAGAGATCTGTGCCTAAATCAATCATTTTTTTGCTCACCATGCCATTCCAGTTTGGACCCAGCCATATGCAAATCAGTCATGACCCTGTGACAATGGTAACAGTCCAGCCCAAACTGCCAGGCCAGGTCCTCCCTGGACTGGAAACAAGCATCCTAGGACCTGTTTCGGGCTTTCAGACCTCATCAGCCAGGATAGCTTGACTCCAGTGGCATGGAGACCACATGACCCACGTCTGGCCAATTGATGGCCAGACGTGGGTCCCTTGCTCACTGTGCTACTAGATTCAAGCTAGCCTGGCGGAAGAAGGGTGGCATACCCTGAAACCGGTCCGAGGATGCTTGTTTCCGGTCCAAGGAGGACCTGGCCTGGCAGTTCGGTCTGGACTGTTCCCATAAGGCACAGGGTCGAGACTGATTTGCATATGGTTGGGTCCAAACTGGGGTGGCATAGTGGGCAAAAGAACAATGGATTTAAGCCATATCTTTTGACTGGGGGAGAATGTTTGCATTGTCAGCATTCCGTCCATCATTTGTTTGTTGTAACACTTTTCACCCTAAGTGGAATGGGTAGGCCCAGACGTGGTTCCCTTGCTCACTGTGCTACTGGATTCAAGCTAGCCTGGCTGAAAAAGGGTGGCATACCCTGAAACCGGTCCCAGGATGCTTGTTTCCCATCAGGGAGGAACTGGCCTGGCAGTTCGGTCTGGACTGTACCCATGAGGCACATTTGCATATAGTTTGGGCCAAACTGGGGTGGCGTCTGGGCAAAAGAACGATGGATTTAACCCAGATCTTTTGACTGGGGAGAATGTTTGCATTATCAGCATTCCATCCATCATTTGTTTGCTGTAAATCTTTTTTATAATGGAAAGGAGATTTAGTTTTGATTCCGACAGGAATCAAAACTACTGTTTTACCAAAATTACAGACAGGAATAATAGTCTGCATTAACGGAACTTTCATAAACCAGCCTTAAAACACCACCTATCTGTTTCACAATTCAACACATTAAAAAGGATCATCTTAAATCCTCTTGATTTAAAAATCATGAATGGGAAATTTTAAATGAAATTCAAACAACGGGGCAACCTGCCTCTTGTAATTATAGAATAATTGAACCGAATAGAACAAATGGACAGAAATAATTTGTTAACCAAAACAACTAAATAGGAAGTCAAATCAATGGTATGCGTATTGAAATATTCCACTAAAGTATGCATGATCAAATCAGTAATCAAAAAAAGGAGAAATCATTCAAAATTAACTGTATTTTCAATGTTTATTCAACATGAAACCTGTGTTTAAAGCAGATCAAAGAAATATTGTCCACCAAAATATCACCAGAACAGGAACAATACAAAGGAATGCAACAATGTTAGAACTGCACGCATTCTAACAATGTTCCTGAAGGAAACTCCTTAGCACATCCCACCAAAGATAAAGCTATCCAACTGAAGCAGTGTGTTATTTGTGACCGAGGAATGTTATACATGCCCTGAAATGCCCATGAGTAAAGTTATATATAGGGAAGACAGAAGGAAAAATCAAAATCTGCATCATGGAGCACAAAAGTAATGTGCCTGATTCACAAAAGTAATCTGAGACAAAATCCTAACTTTACCACTTTCGGTATTCACAATAGGTATTTAGGCGTAGTAAAGTTAGGATTCCTAACTTTACTACTCCTAAACTGAGACAAAATCCTAACTTTACAACTTTCAGTATTCACAAAGGGCATTTAGGATTAGTACGTTCAGTATATTCTTGGTCATAACTGTGCAGATATGATACTGTATAATACCACAGCATTAGACATTACCTATATTTTTCATGTTACACATATTTTTTATTTAGGTTGGAGATTAATTAGAGAGCTTTGCAGGTGAGCATTTTGTGTTAGTGTTGATCGGGTTTACATGTCCAGTGCAGGTAATACATCAAGTGGCGTTGGTAACTTTAATTGTGGGATTCAGAGCACTCGCGATCACAAGCGCAGGACCTTTAGATTTTCATATGTGAAGCATTAGCGTCATATGTCCCCCATCATCGATTAACGCTGGGTGGTCAGGGGCACTTTCGGTATTGCGTTTATATAGTTGTAATGGAGAAGGCGGAGTGCGTTCCACAGTCGAATTAAGCAGTTTTTCACATAATACTGGGAAGCAGTATAGATGTCTATTACTTTCATGAGCATTACCTTTGGGCATCCACTTTGAGCACACGCTGTACATATTTCACACGAAGCATGCAGAGATGTGGCAACTATAGACTTGGGTTCATTTCACTGAACGCAGGTATAAGCATTGACTATGACGTGCTACGTTTCAGGCACTTGGTTTCACCATAATGAATTGCTGAGCATGTTCTAACTCACGTTGCACTGGTGATTTTTTTTTTGATGGTAGCACCTAATGTGTCATGACTGTAATGCATGGTTTTAAGTGTTCAGTTCAGGATGTTTATGAATTTTATCTGCACATGTATAATTCCTTATGCATAGCGTTGGTATTTTAGATGCCACTAGAAATTAACACAATTCTAGGTACTAATTCACTTTATAAATGTGGATTACACTCACATTCATTGAGTTAAGCGACATTACAGAGTCCTGAGGTGCTAATATTTTCCCTCAGTTTCATTCATTCTTTACAGACCCCTGAAGAAGGGTCATCAGACCCAAAATGCATTGGGTAACAGACCTACATAATTGATATTCAGGTGATACTTTGATGGCTTATTCAATAATTACACTAAAATGTCTACAGAATTATGTTCTGCAGAACAAACTTAAGGGATTGGTATGGATAAACAATACTAAAAGCCTGACAGAAGTGTGAGCATCATTGATAATTGTTTGATTGAAGATTTTGAAGTAGGACCAGCTGGTTCTGATGTTAAGTGCGACCAGGACAGGCAAATGGGGATCCAATACCAGCACCCAGTTTCATGATTATGGGGTGCACTGCTGGAGACAATGTACATTCCTGGTCGCCACAGGTATGATTGTGAAGAAGTTACGATTAATCATAACAGTATTAGAAGGAGTGTATTTTGGGAACACAGTACACAAACCCCAAACATAACAATGAAGCTAGGCCCATGAACACAGGAAATCATCACAAGTCATGCGATTTCCTACCGCCAAGATTTCTCAAGTTTGCTTAACATGTCCCCATCAACGAATTAGTATTCATTCTCCTTCAGTTTGGGTAAAGAAATGGCCATTTTGCAGGCATGTTTATGAACTATCAATACATTCTCACAAAGTCAAAGTATGTACAGGAGTACTTCTGTAGTACTTGTTTACATACGTTTACATGCCTTACTGAATGGGTCCCAAAACATCTAGAATGGGAATAAAATTGGAATATTCAGGAAATATGCAAAAACAATTAGTAAAAATAGAAAGGACTGTACCTTTTTTGCACTTCTACAAATAAGCAGGAAGCCGGTTCACGACTCAATCATAAAGGGGCGTGAGAGTGCATTAGAGAGTTCTCCTGTAGAACTACTTACAATAATCATAAATACTTTTGTGGAATGGTCGCCAACGCGCATAATCAGTTTCACTGACAATATTTTAACTACAGTTTGATTTACCATAATGCACAACAAAAGGGGAACTTTGCTTGAGATGACGAGTCTTGTTCTACATATGTAAGTTCTCTTTAAAAAGGCCACACTGAAATGTGTACAGGAACTATATAAAAACTTTGACATTGACATTCACATTAATTGATCCCAGCAGAGCACAAGAGAACACGAGTCACCGATAAGCAGACTCAATAAATCAATTAGTGAGGTTATAACTACTATCGTATACCTCTTTTATATTGTTACTATGTACTGTATTTGATCCTCACGTAAGCTCATGTAATCGCTGCTTTATCGTACACACATCCTTTCGTTTACTGTGTACTCCTTTTTAAGCAACTACTAGGTACCGTTTTCTGTATTACGAGGTACTATTGTTTGCACTGATGTAGCTCTTGTAACAAACGCTATGCTAACTCTGTAACGTGCTCTGATGCCTTCGGGTCAAGTCCACGCTATACAGAACTCAATCTATATCTATCTATACTAATATAATAAAGAGAGAGCCCAAACCTTTGAGGCAGGTAATCTCAGGAACCACAGCACCATTCACAACATCCAATACAGCATTGGAAAGGGCAGTTGCAGCAGAAGGACATAGGCTATGCAGACGCCCACCATATACATTTGAAAGGTAAAAGAACCGTGCCAGCAAAGTAGTCCCTTGTGGGCGTGTCTGCGTTGTGCTGTGGGCGTGTGCTGAGGGCGTGACAAACGCTGGGGGCGTGTGGTACGTTCCGCCCTTCATGCCATGTCTCATATCGTGTGCTAATCCCCCCCAGCTCCCTTTAAATACCCCTGCACCCCATAATCATAACCCACCCTTACTCCTTAAAATACCCCAACACCCTTAAACACTAACCCATCTTAATTCTATAAATATACCCTGTACCTCAAAACCTAAACCTGTCCCTAAACCCTAAAAATACCACGGTACCCCAAACCCAAACCTAGCCCTGAACCCTATCAATACCCCTGTACCTCAAAACCCAAACCTACCCCTGAACCCTAAAAATACCCCTGTACCCCAAAACCCAAACCTAGCCCTGAAACCTAAAAATACCACTGTACCATAAAGCCACCCCTGAACCCTAAAATACCCCTGTACCCCAAAACCCAAACCTAGCCCTGAACCCTTAAAAATTTTTAAAATACCCCTGTACCCCAAAACCCAAACCTACCCCTGAACCCTCAAAATACCCCTGTACCCCAAAACCCAAACCTACCCCTGAACCCTAAAAATACCCCTGTACCCCAAAACCCAAACCTAGCCCTGAACCCTAAAAATAACCCTGTACCCCAAAACCCAAACCTACCCCTGAACCCTAAAAATACCCCTGTACCCCAAAACCCAAACCTAGCCCTGAACCCTAAAAATAACCCTGTACCCCAAAACCCAAACCTACCCCTGAACCCTAAAATACCCCTGTACCCCAAAACCCAAACCTAGCCCTGAACTCTAAAAATACCCCTGTACCCCAAAACCCAAACCTAGCCCTGAACCCTTAAAATACCCCTGTACCCCAACTCCCAAACCTACCCCTGAACCCTAAAAATACCCCTATACCCCAAAACCCAACCCTAGCCCTGAACCCTAAAAATAACCCTGTACCCCAAACCCAAACCCATACCTATCCCTAAACCCTAAAACTACCCCTGTACCCCATAACCCAAAACTATATCTGAACCGTTAAAATACCCAAACACCCCAAAACATATACCTCAGTACCCCAAAACATATACCCCTATACCCATACTTACCTTATCCAAACATTAAAAAAAAACATGCTTTTACCATTCATGCATTTACAACGAATTTCGTTGTAAATGTATGCATGGTAATAGCATATAAAATGTAATGCCATGCGTTATAATGGCATTGCGGAGTCATGGTACTTTCGTAATGAAAGTATGCAGAGTGATGGTTGCGGAAAGAAAGTTGCGGATTAATGGGTGTTTACCCTCCCCGGTAAGTACATTGGTGGCACGGCGGCCCACATCTCCAGCAACATACTCATATTTTTTTTCCACCCATTTGAAAAATGCACAGGTCTCTCTCATTGATGGCCAGCACCGACATACACTTTTAGACACACCTCCCGCCATAAGTTCTAGAATTGCGAACTTTAGAGCTGGGGAGCTACGTTCGAATCTCGGCATCAGCTCAACATCCTGTGATTCCAGGCAAATCGCTTTGTCTCCCCGTGCCTTCCACAAATGAATGTGTTCTTCTGTAATGTAAATTGTGCTCATGCCATGTTGTCGAGTTTGCGCTATATAATATTGCACGGAAAAATAAAGTAGGGAAACTCGAGTTCACACACTTCTGAAAGCGCACTCTTAAGTGCATCAGCAGTGCACTGTGAATCGGAGCGTTTCACAGGCCTGTCACAGATAAGAAATGCTATCAAAATTAAATCCTATCCTACAAAACAATATACTACTGGCCGGCAGCAATTCATACCCGGACAACGCCGGGACGGGCTGCTAGTAATATATAAATAAATATTACCTCCACGTAAGTCTTCCTTGTCATATTCTAAATACAGTGAGCTTCAGCTCCACACCAGAACCCTCCAAAGCAATAGTTAGCCTCCCATGCCTCCCATCCCTTTCCAATATGGCCGACCCATACCACCCCTGACCTCCATAAGAGGAGGGTTGGCCCAACCCCCAGCCTGAAGAGCTACCAAGCCCTAAGAAATGAAGCTGATAGCACTCCAGGGAGGCAGGAATGGGAACTCGTATGGCGAGGAAGACAATACTCGGAGTAATGAAGATTACCGGTAAGTAACCAGGGCATTTGAGGATGCTGCAGTGAGAGGTGAAGTCACAATTCTATCAAAACATGAGTATCCCAAAGGGAACCTTTTATAGGCATTTAAGAGTCCGGTGGAAGAATTCACGTCTGCGTCTGGTGAAAGGCAGACGATTGACGAGTGGTCTGGCACTGAGGGAAACTTGAGATTAATAAGGCATGCTTCCCTAGTGGAAGATTTTAACAAATGAATTACTGCACTAGTGTACATTTTGTGCAGCTTTGATAAGAAGCGAATTCAGGCAAAAAAAGAGAACTAGACCTATGTGATTTAGAGCAAACATTAGCAAAGTCAAAAGGTCTGGCTTTTTTGCTAGAGGAAGTATTTTGTAACGGCTTCATGTGTGCTGTCCTCAAATCCCACAACGAAGCAACATCTTCGACAATAATAATTTAGAACCTGGGAATAAGGCTCCTCTGCTGATCAGACTGCATTAGCGTAGTTAGGATGTAACCGAAAGAAAAGTGTTCTGAAAGGGAGTCAGAAGAGGAAGTTTGCGTAGTAAATGATGAACTTAAAAGATTTGCAAACAAAATATTGCATATTAGTTACTTTTCACAATGGACCAGATTTTTCATTTCATTTTTAAGAAATCCTATCTGCGCACATATCTTTACTTCATGAAGAAAAACCAGTTAATCCAGCAACATGTTATCATGGCAGAGTGAAATAAATGAATGTGCCTAGGAGAATAATGAATAGCACTGTGTCTTTATGACAGGCTAAGGCATCCAAACTGCACACCTGTCCTAAAAAACATGTTGGCAAATAAAATGGCTTTGTATCAGCAACATAAATGCATCAAAGAACAGCCCTTGGGCCTCAGTTACAAGCTAAGTAAGTCTGCACTGTAACAAAAGGACTACTGGATTCCTCATCACCAAAACCTAATCGAAACACAAATAAGACATTGTATCCATGTTCAAAATGTCAAAGCCTTCCTGACAGCCTATCCTACCAATGGTAAACCAACATAGACTTTAGAAAGCCAATGGCTGGAGGTGGTTGTCCCAAAGCCCCCTCTCTGTACTACTTGTTACTGTACTTTTTGAAGAATTGATAGCATCAGGTCCTCTAGACAGCTGAAGGTGTCTGCAAACAGAACTTTAATGTTTTGTATGTGTGACCCAAGCATAAACAATAGTGGTCTTCGGTGGATCTGATGAGGTGTGGTGTTTTCCGGTTCTTTAGGGTCATGATCTTTATTTTTTAGTGTAAACGCCTACTGTAGAAGTGCAGACACTCCAAATTTTAAAAACAACGGCACAAAACCATTGACAAAGCAAATCATTTTGGCTTTTTCATGTTGAAAAGCAGTTTTACAATAGCTGCACTTTTTTCTGACTCAGAGACATATTACATCCTGCCACAGGGTCTATCGGGCACGGCTGGATGTACAGTTTGGGGCCAATATACCAAGATTTTTCTGTCAGTTGCTGCAACTTACCACTAACATAGTGGTGCGAATTGACCTTAAATGAGGGTCAATTGAAAACTATGAAGGGTGTCAGCAGAGCTTAATTCGAGCTGGTGGTTTCTGGTGCTCAGCACCAGCACTTAACTGGTTTCCGGTCCTAGGCACTGGCACTTAATTGTCAACACCACACATATGACAGTCTGCCACATGGTGGCGCTGCTCATCTAATTTAGAGGTGAGCAGAACAATGGTTGCTTATGACTACAATATACATGACAAAATACTAATACCTGCCTCCCCAACCATTATTTTAGCTTTGGGGACCTGGAATAATCTGAACTGTCGCACTTGCAGGCGAGAGAGGTGGTCATTAGTTGTTTTGGCAGCGATGACACGGGCAATGAGTGGTGCAAGCTGCAGTGGCATCCTCCTCAAGGACATGGCACTTATTATTGGGTGTCAGTGATGTCAAGTTCTCTCTGAAGGGATTCTCCTCTCCACAATTCAATGGAGAAGAGGTGCTACTGGTAGTGTCTGGCCCTCTGAAATTTACTCATCTCAGCCTCCTTCAAGGCTGATTGGATCAGGTAACCATCTGGCTGGTGGGAGGCAGGCAGAAAGGCAGGAAACGGGTAGACACTGCCTAGAGAGGTAGATCAAAAGAAGAAGATATGATATTGAAGGGCAGGGTTGTCGAAAGAAGGAAAAGAGCAGAGAAAAAGAGCAGGCAAAAAGGCTGGAGTGAGAGGGATATGGGATCACTGACAGAATATCGAGGAGCAAAATATCGACCTGCCAATATATCGTGGAGAAAATATAGAATGCTAGAATATCGAATTCCTATCTTCAAACAGGTAAGTACAAAAATATTAACTCCAAAATATCGTCTTAAAAGTAATTTAAAATTAATATAATAATAAATATAATTAATTTAAACATACTTAAAATCCTTAAATAAACGTAAAATTAATAAATAATTAATGTAACTTAAAATAAATTAATAATTTTAATACATATATATATATATATATATATATATACATATTATTAACAAAACATATACAATATTTTCAACGTGGGATAGCGAGAGGGTTAAATTTACTATTACCACTCCAGTGAGTGCAACAGTAGAGAAAACATTGGATAGCGTAGGGGTAAAAATTACTATTCCCACTCCAGAGAGTGCAACAGTAGGCAAAGC
This sequence comes from Lissotriton vulgaris, assembly GCF_964263255.1. NCBI lineage: Eukaryota > Metazoa > Chordata > Amphibia > Caudata > Salamandridae > Lissotriton > Lissotriton vulgaris. The sequence goes on from NC_141691.1 coordinate 1,996,362,250, forward strand.
ATTGGATAGCGTAGGGGTAAAAATTACTATTCCCACTCCAGTGAGTGCAACAGTAGGAAAAGTGTTGGATAGCGGGAGATTAAAAATTACTATTCCCACTACAGTGAGGGCAACAGTAGGGAAAGCATTGGATAGCGTAGGGGTAAAAATTACTATTCCCACTCCAGTGAGTGCAACAGTAGGGAAAGCATTGGATAGTGGGAGGGTAAAAATTACTATTCCGACTTCAGAGAGTGCAACAGTAGGGAAAGCGCTGGATAGCGTAGGGGTAAAAATTACTATTCCCACTCCAGAGAGTGCCACAGTAGGGAGAGCGTTGGATAGCGTAGGGGTAAAAATTACTATTCCCACTCTAGTGAGTGCAACAGTAGGGAAAGCGTTGGATAGCGGGAGGATAAAAATTACTATTCCCACTCCAATGAGTGCAACAGTAGGGAAAGCATTGGATAGCAGGAGAGTAAAAATGACTATCCCCACTCCAGAGAGTGCAACAGTAGGGAAAGTGTTGGATAGCGTAGGGATAAAAATTACTATTCCCACTCCAGTGAGTGCTACAGTAGGGAAAGTAAATACTTCATATATGAATTAAATTAAATTAAATATTAATACCAATTACAAATAATATTAAAAAAAAGTTTTATATAAAATATTAATTAATCAATTAAAAATACAAATGAAATGTAATTATTAAAAAAATACATATTACTACAAATTATTTACCAATTAACACTAAAATAATTAAAAATTAATAAAAAATTAAATATTACAACAAAAATAAGCAATAAATACATTTAAAAATGTAATTATTTATAATTCAATTACTGCCCACACTATTCCCCTATAAACGCACAACTCACTACTGAAAAGAAATTACTAAAATTAACATAATCATCAATTAATCAATTAATTGAATCAATTGACCAATTATATTTTAATTAATTACCGATTAATAGTTATTTAACAATTAATTTAAAATAAATATCAATAAATAAGTTAACATATTTAATTAATTATATTTAAAGTACTTCCCACCCTATTCCCCTATAAACCCACAACCCGCTGCAGAAAATACATTAATTTAATTAACATAATTATCAATTAATCATTTAATTAAAATTAATGATCAATTATATTTTAATTAATTACCAATTAATAATTAATTACCAATTAATTCAACATAAATACCGATAAATTAATTAACATATTTAAATAATTATATTTAAATTACTTCCCACCCTATTCCCCTATAAACCCACAACCCGCTACAGAATTATATTACGTAAAAATTAAATACAATTAAATTAATTAATTAAAATGATTTATAAAATAAATATATACTTTTCACACATATAGTAACATAAAAAACACTTTAAAAATTTCATATTAACTTACTTACCTCAAATTCGATATTTTTGTTGTCTATATTCTGTCCATTCGATATTATGTCCATTCTATATTTTGGATTCGATATTAATGCTATTCTATTCAATATTTTTCTATTCTATTCGATATTTTTGTAGTCTTGTGGTTCCGTGGTTCCGAATTGGGTTCGATAGTTCTGAACCCAATTTATAAAGATCGTCGGAAATGGATGATTTTGGTCTCTACAGACCGCAAATGGCGAGTGTAACGTGTCTGAGTGTTTTCGTATGAATCACTATAGGAGAACACTCTGCATTTGAGGATTTAGTTTGAACCCTCGGGTTCCATTTTGTATGTGGCAGCCATCTTGTGTGGTTGCCCTAACATAGGCCCGATGATTGTGGCCGAACGAGTCCTTGACACGTTCGCCTTAGTTGACTTCTGGTTGACCTGGCCGAACTGACTCCTCGCCTGGGGCGAATCCCGCTGAGCCAGTTCCTTATCCCACAGCTGGCCTGATAAAGATCAAAGGATAGGACGTGGTCCGATTTTATGGTACACCTTTCCCACTCCTCTATCTCCTTTCCATCTGTTTCTGCCTTTCCTTTACGACTTGATCATTGATCTGGGTTGAAGGGTTTTTGATGGGTTTGTCCGGCCTGATCGAACAGGAAACTAAGCATGTGTGTGATCGTTTTGGTGGGCTGGACAACGGAAAGTGGGATTAACTTTGACTGTCGTCATTCGCTACTTTTGAAATGCTACATTGCTATTGGTCAGTTTGTATGCACCAAATGTAAATTGTGATGTTGCCAGAGGCGTAATTTTCGGCATAAAAAACCGAGTTTTGTTCATTGATGTGGTGCAGTCTCTGTCGAACTACCCGTGTGTACTTCGTAGACCTCTGACCCTGGTTGCAACCAATAAACTTTGGTCTTTGACGTCATCGAGAAGTATCCCGTGTCTCTGTTTGCCAAGACAGGGGAATCCGGGGTCTTTGGGTGTTGCCCTGACACCGCTGGGTTATTGTAATAGTATTGGTTCCGAAAAACCCAGTAACTCAGTCTATATTCTGTCCATTTGATATTGTTTCCATTCTATATTTTTAACTCGATATTTTGGCCAATCGATATTTTTTATTTGATATTATGACTGTATACCAGGGATATGTATTAGGGAAGAGTAGTGGAAGAGAGTAAAATGGATTGAAAGAGTAAAAAGGTTAGAAGAAACACAAGTGAGGATCCTTCTAGGGAAAGGGGGAAGAGTGAAAAGATAGTGAAAGGGGCAGGATATAATGACTGAAGAATGATGATAAAGGAGGGTGGGGAAGGTCAAGTGAGAGGTGCAGGTATGCTTTAGAGGTAGAAGGAAAGCAGAGGGAGAGAGAAGACTAAAAGAAGAAAAAGAGTGAAGAAGGGGTGACATGAAGTGAGCAGTCAAGAGGAGAAAAATACAAAAGTGGAAACAAGAGAGTACAAGATAGGGAAACTGGAAATAGAAAAAGTGCACACAATGAGAAAAAAAGAGGTAGAGAGAAAGGGAGACGAGCAAGGAACAATGAGAAAAAGAGAGGTAAGGAGAAAACAGCAATGACAGTAAAAATCAGTAGCAGGAAAATTGTAGACTGATTTACTGAGCAACAGACAGATGAACAGGTTATTTAGGTGGACCGAAGAGACAGGCATGACATACACAATCAGGCATATCTCGTTCCTTAACACTCATTGGTGGAGGGAGCCAGACATCACTAACACCACTTTCGTCATTCACATGCAAGCTACAGGTGAGGTTACGCCTCCACTGGAATACATATTGTTAATGAAGGCGAAGACTGCTCTATAAGGGACCCGAAGTACTCACAGGCAGGTTTCAAAAAGTTGTGGGAAATTGCACGACAAATTTATGGATCCTACCTCTGCGATGTGACTTATGCACTAACTGGACATGCTGAAAAATCTCTAGCTGCAGAATGACCTGCCTAATCAAAATTAGTCAAATAACTACTTGTGACCCCCTGCGATTGGCTGCAGACTCAGGGATGGCAGCCTACAAGAATCAGCAGGCTGCAATCCCACAGTGCTGCTTTAAAAAGATATTTCCCATATGGGAGTATACCAAGAGGAGGCGTAAGAGGTCCCCAAGACTACTGCGTGCTCCCACTAAGGCCGCTGACAGGATTCAGAAAGGAGACGGTGACCTCAGGGAACATTTCGCCCTTTGTGAATCAGTTATTATCACCTCCTTTGAGGTGATGGTAACTGATTAATGGTTTGCCGCTGCAATTTCTGCGACAGACCATTTATAACTATCATTGTTATTCGCAATTAGGTGAGATGCTGGTTCCTAGCGGCACTGCAGACCATCCTGCCTGCGTTCACAGATTATAGCCTGGAAGTAGCTGGGGAAGGATGTGGCTAACGGTCCGAGATGCTAACTTTGGAGCCAAGTTTCAGTCTTCGCGTTGGCTCAACATCTGCGATTCTGGGCAAATCACTAATCTCCCTGTGCCTACCAAAAATAAATGTGCCCTTGTGTGATGGAACTGGTGCTCATGTAAAGCGCTACAATACCTTTGTGTTGAGTTCGCGCTATATGAAACTGCAAAAAAAAAAATGTGTTAATCAGCGCTTCCTCTATGTGCCCATCCCATTGGTTCATCTATGCAGTGGATAAAGCCCAAGGAATCCCTGACAAACATTAGTGATCTGGGTCACCAAGGTGGCTCTGATATGTTTCCGCTCATGTTCGAGTGTACATGGGCTGCCCATGGATAGCAATGTGCCCAGCGCCTGCGCACGGGTAGCGGTGTTCCTGTGGTTCTCCATTATTTCTGCAGTTTTGAGCACCTAATCAAGCCTGCATTGGCCCACTGGAGGTCGGCTTTTGAAGACCCGGGAATGCTGCTGGCACCCAGTGAATCGGAGAGCTCCCTGGGGCTTTTTGAGCAGGCAGAGAGGGACATAAGCACACAGAGAGGGAGAGAGAGCGAAAGATAAGGGAAAGAGAAATAGAATGGCTGTAAGAAGAGAGAGCGGTGGAGAGAACTAACAGAGAGGGAAAGAGATTAGACAAGTTTAAATTGACAGATGGAAAAAGAGAGCGAGTCAAGGAAAGGGGCGGGGCTGGTTTGGATAGTTTTGCCAGGGCTTCTGTTGGCTCCCACTCCCAGCCCCGTCCTGTATCTAACCCCCCTGTGTATTTGCTAACAGCTTGTGCCATCAGCTTCCCTCCCTGTGCTGAAAACACACAGAATTCTTTGCATGCCAGTGATGCACAGGAAGGTGTTAAGCCAATCGGGTAAGTTTCCTCTCCGTCTTTGATTGGCGGAGAGATGCTAGCCCGAAGCCAGGAGAGTCAAACACAGATCTGCTGCTTCTTAGCCTATCTTTTGAATAACCCTTTGCGAAGACTGAGGTATATAATACTTTTTGGCTTCTTGCATAGTTTTACAAAAAAGTTTTTGTAAATGACATTGGGATCCATATTGGACCAGGAAGACCCGTGCGGTAGCAGGTGAATGTTTTTCAAACTTTAAAGAAAGTACTCCCCTTTAATAAGAGGTGCAAGATTCAAAATTTCCATCTATGCAGGGATTTGAGTGCCCTAAATTAAGCCTCTGTTGGAGGTTTAAAATGCTGCGGCATATGTGGTTTGTGGGAATCTCAAAGGGACTCTGCTGTTTCCTCGCTACAGCACTGCGCATTGCACCAATTGAAGATACCCGTAGGGATCCAACTGTTCTATCCATACAAGACTTGGCATCGACATAATAGGAAGAAAATCGTATTATACGTGTCTGGATGGGCCCTTTGGTGGGCGGATCTTTTCTTCCATCATGGACCTCATGCATTTACATCCAGATGCAGGAGGGCACAGATTGTCCATTGGTCGTTCTAGCTGCGAGACATTTTGTGAATGGAGATTAGGAAGATTCCCAATTTAACCAATTTACAAAGGGTCTGAAAAGACTACGGACATGTAACTGCCTGGGCCTCCTATGATCCCTCTCAGTGCTCTAGAGTGCTCTGGTGCCCGTGGGTCTGCTCTTACTCAAGTGCATCTCTCATAATCCTTCGCAAAAGGCACTTCCTTCATTGCCTTTGTCTCAAAATTATCTTTGGTGAGGCACCAGATGGCTAAGGCATGGCAAACTTTGTTTCAAGTACTAGATGGCTTAGACAGTGCCTGGTTAACTGTTATATGTGCGGTAACTCCTTTTATTTACCTGACCTGATCAATTCTGATCCATCTGGCTCGTATTTTATTGGAGCCTATAAATGTCAGCCCAAAAACCACTGAACCTTTGCTTAGTTTGCAAAAGAATAGGTGCTAGGGCCCAAAGTTTTATTGCTGAGCCCACGTCCAGGATCGTTGGGTGTCGATGTGTTGAATCGCAGAGCTGCGTAGTCTTGATTCCAACTCAAGCCTATTAAATCAGCACCAGGCACTCTCTGACTCTGTTTCAATCTTGCAGGTCCTTTTTCATCCCTGCTTTCACTCTTTGTCACTGTTTTCCTTCTTTCTCTTCGTCTGCCTTTCCCCATTCTGTGTTTTTCTCTCCCTTGCTGTGGATCAAACTCTGCTGATGAAAATAAGTGCTGGCCCTATAAAAAGAGTTCTGGTGGGACCCTCCTGCTACTACCACCTCTTATTAACCACATCGCTGCAGCGGCTATTCCGCTGCAGCGCTAAGGGGGCGGGCGGTCGTGCGGCGGGCGCATGCTGGTGACGGAACCGCTCCGTCACCAGCCGCGGTTGGGCTGTGCTCATGACGGAGCGGTTCCGTCATGGCCCCGCCTGCTCAATGGAACGCCCAGCGCAGGCGCGGAATCCACGCCACGCAGGCGCGGCGAGCGGGCCATGATGGAACCGCTCCGTCATCAGCACAGCGCCACCACAGCTGATGACGGAGGGGTTCCGTCATCAGCATCGAAAGAGTTAAGTACTGATTCCATGGAAAGTTCTGGCCCCTCTCTAATCTCAGAGAGGTGTGTGTACTTGGGTAAGAATTAATATTTAGGAGGGGGCAGAAGACTTGTTTGAACACAAACACTCAGTGCTTAATTTGTAAAATAATAAGTGCCAGGGCTCTGAACAGGAGGTTGTACTACACGTTGCCTATCATCGCTGTCAATGACGGTACCAGAACAACACTTTTGCCTGTATGTGCGACAGTTCAAATATTCCAGGTCCTCAAAACTAAAGGAATGGCTGGGGAGGCAGGTATTAGTCATTTTTAATGTATACTGTATTCATCAACCACTGTTGTGCTGCTCATCTCAAAATTAGATGAGCAGCGCCACCATGTGGCAGAGTGTCACACCTGTGTTTTTGACAATTAAGTGCAGGTGCCGAGCACCGGAAATCTCCTGCTCAAATTAAGTACTGCAAACACTTGTGAATACAGATAAAATGACCAACACACACAAGCTTGGTTGTTTGTTTGTTGCTATAACAAGGGACACTTTTGAGCCCAACCTTTTTAAGGCAGCCTTCTCACCCCCATTCTTTGGGGCATTTCGCCTCAGCAAGCTAGTAGCGCCCAGGAGGGCTAGGCCAGCGGGCGGTGCTTGCAGGCAGCTGATGTCAAACCCAAATTAGCGGAGGTTGAGCTATTCCTCAAAGGGTTTGGTAATCTCTACCTTGTTATACCATTTGTGGGCCCACTCCCGCTGGGCGGCGATATAAACTTAACATCAGATTTGCAACACCCAGGTGGTTTGCAAAAAGCTAGAAAAAGAGAAATTCCTGGGGAGGATAGTGGCCCCCCTGCATCTTCAGATATTTGATGATGCCAATGAACTAGTAAGGGCCTCGGGCTAAAGAGCCCTCATGGCAAAAGGGGACCTGAGTCACCTTCCGCCTCCTTCCGGTTCTTCCTTCAAGTTTCACCTCTTGGGTTTCCAGTGGGACGGGGATCTCTACATTGACAAAGCAATGCCCATGGGGTGTGCAGTATCCTGTGCTTACTTTGAACAATTTAGCACCTTTCTGGAATAGGCCCTGCATGATAGGCAATCCACGGGGGTAAACTACACTACCTAGATGACTTTCTCTTCACTGGCCCATAAGGTCAACAGAGTGTGGTGACACACTGGCAGCATTCCAGGAGTTAGCCAGGGAGCTCGGAGTCCCGGTGGCAACAGAGAAGACATTAGGCCCCGTAGCAAATATTGCAAACCTGGGAATAGAGCTAGATTCAGTTGCGGGTGCATCTAGATTGCCCGAGGAGAAAGTGAGGGATTTCAGGGAGAAGATAAGGTATTTTCTTGCGTGGCCCCTGGCATGCAAAGCCGCTCCTTGTGAGTCGTAGTTTGCAGAGGATACGACCCCCGCCGTCGGCTGCCGTGGCACGGAACAGTGCCCGTCTGCAGTGCAGTCACAACACCGTGAAGCACCGAAGCTTGGTTGGCTCTACGAGGCTGGCAAAGGCCGCTGTTCCAGAACTCCTCTTGGCAAGGTCCCTCGGCGCACAAGAACCCGGCCGGCACTCCCCGAAGCAGAAGTCACCGCAGCAGAACTCCGCCTCACCAGGATCCAACAGGTACACAAAATCAAAATGGATGTTATATCCCCCCTCCACTTTCCCGCCTCAACGGACGTTTGTACCTCGCCAAACCCCCCATTGGCGGGGGGGGGGGGGGGGGCATGGCGCCTCTCTGGTTCCTGTGGGGTGCGCCGGGCTACTCCTATTCCCCTTCTGGGTGCTTTAGGGCACCAAGAACCGGATCCTTCCAAGGCTCTGTGTTGGTTATGGTGCCGGCCCTGGAGGCACCCTTTGGGGGCGGCCTCTGCAAAACTCCTCAATGAACCCGAGGTGATTGTTAATGGCGCAGGCAAGTGGTCACAGCTTAACGCAATGAATAAAACAGAAATGGTACCAGAGCGTCAGGTGGGAGCCAGGCTGGAGGGTGCTGTGGGCAATGGCTGGTACTTGTCAATCCGGGCTGTCTTCCCGTCAGTGTTCAATAAAGGACGCTTCAATGTTTGCAGAAAGCACTCTGCCAAGCCACCGGAAACAGGCCGGAGTGACGCAGATCTCAAATCAAGAGCTGCCTTAGCTGTCAGACCTGCACGGCACCGGGCCTGGGGAGCGTCTCGCTGCCTCCAACACCAGGTCTGCTGGAAACTTGTCGGAACCCATGTGTGGGGCACTGGGGCTGTATCTGACAAACTCATCGTTTAAAGCAGTCTGTTCTGGGTTGTCTGCTTAAATAACGTGGAAGGTCGGGGAGTGGGACAAGTGTGTCTGGGGACACTTCTTTGTGAACGAGGGGAGATTTTGTATTTGTTAATTACATGTTCTTCTATAGTGAGGACCCGCATCGAGGGCCTCCTGGAGCTGCACAGGAAAAAGGAATTGATATATATACACACACACACACACACACACAGAAGCGCATGCACGCAAGCGTGCGCGAGCGCGCACACACTCAGATATATATAGTTGGTGCAGTCTAACATAAAGTTACAGAGAGGCGTGCACACAGAGTGGCAGCTCGCCGAGGGAGTGCTGTTGTGCAGTGGGGCGGGGGAGGTACTTGGAGGCGGGTAGTAGAGTCCGACATATGAGAGACAGGAGTAAAGTAAGTAATTAAATAAGTAAAACAATTTACCTTGCACACTGCACCGCCACACATACAACCTTAGAAAGAAAAAGAGTAAAACGCGATCAGTCAAATAAAGCATCAGTGACGTTGCTCAGATTGTGAGTTTTCCTCGTAGATCAGAGGGTCATGGGTCACATGTGAACGGTGTACATAAGAATCAGGGTGCACCAGCGAAACGAACTGAGTCAGGAGGACCGCTTGACAGATGGAGGCAGGCGACACGTCCTTTTATGCACAGAGGATTCTAAGGAAAGTTAAATGTACGTCACAAATATGCGCGCAAAAACATAGAAGAGCCAAGGAGAACAGTGCCCGGGTGTCCGCAGAGTGCATAGAGTGAGCTGGAGCAGGGACCATACATCCGAAATACCAAGACCTATGTCAGCGCTGCAGGGTGAACATGGCCTTATCTCGGCAGCACTGTTACTTAATCCACAAGTTTTGGCGTTCAGTTTGAAGGTGTCCGGATGGATCGTTCCTGAGGGAAAACTAGAGTGGCGTTCCATGGCTTTGGAGCCACTCCAGACAGCCCTGTTTCAATTAATTGATATTCGGGGGTTTTGAAACGTCACGGCATAGAACAGTATTTCTTCTGGGAAGATGTCGCCCCCCCAGAAATTGTGCATCTTCTTGAGAGGAGTGGAAGAAGAGTGCCTTATAGGCAATGCAGCCCAGCGGGAAGGGACATGTTGCTTCGAAGAGGTAATAATGCAGGCCGGCATGAAGCAGCATCTGTCGAACGGGTAATGCAGGCCAGCATGAAGGAACATCTGTCGATGGGAGTAATGCAGGCCAGCATGAAGGAACATCCGTCGAAGGGAGTAATGTAGGCCAGCATGAAGGAACATCTGTCGATGGGAGTAATGCCGGCCAGCATGAAGGAACATCTGTCGATGGGAGTAATGCAGGCCAGCATGAAGGAACATCCATCAAAGGGAGTAATGCAGGCCAGCATGAAGGAACATCTGTCGATACGTAGTAGTAATGCAGGCAAGCATGAATGAACATCTGTCGATGGAAGTAATGCAGGCCAGCATGAAGGAACATCTGTCGATGGGAGTAATGCCGGCCAGCGTGAAGGAACATCTCTCGCTGGGAGTAATGCAGGCCAGCGTGAAGGAACATCCGTCGAAGGGAGTAATGCTGGCCAGCATGAAGGAACATCTGTCGATGGTAGTAATGCAAGCCAGCCTGAAGGAACATCTGTCGATGGGAGTAATACAGGCCAGCATGAATGAACATCCGTCGATGGGAGTAATGCAGGCCAGCATGAAGGAACATCCGTCAAAGGGAGCAATGCAGGCCAGCATGAAGGAACATCTGTTGATGGTAGTAATGCAGGCAAGCATGAATGAACATCTGTCGATGGGAGTAATGCCGGCCAGCATGAAGGAACATCTGTCGATGGGAGTAATGCAAGCCAGCGTGAAGGAACATCTGTCGATGGGAGTAATGCAGGCCAGCATGAAGGAACATCTGTCGATGGGAGGACTGCAGACCAGCGTGAAGGGACATCTGTCGATGGGAGTAATGCAGGCCAGTGTGAAGGAACATCTGTCAATGGGAGTACTGCAGGCCAGCGTGAAAGGAAATCTGTTGATGGGAGTAATGCAGGCCAGTGTGATGTAGCATCTGTCGATGGGAGTAAAGCAGGCCAGCGTGAAGGAACATCTGTCGATTAGAGTAATGCCGGCCAGCGCGAAGGGACATCTGTCGATAGGAGTAATGCAGGCCAGCATGAAGGGACATCTGTCGATGGGAGTAATGAAGGCCAGCGTGAAGTAGCATCTGTCGATGGGAGTAATGCAGGCCAGCATGAAGGGACATCCGCCGATGGGAGTAATGCAGGCCAGCATGAAGGAACATCGTCGATGGGAGTTATGCAGGCCAGCATGAAGGAACATCTGTCGATGGGAGTAATGCAGGCCAGCATGAAGGAACATCTGTCGATGGTAGTAATGCAGGCAAGCATGAATGAACTTCTGTCGATGGGAGTAATGCAGGCCAGCATGAAGGAACATCTGTCGATGGGAGTAATGCAGACCAGCATGAAGGAACATCTGTCGATGGGAGTAATGCAGGCCAGCATGAAGGAACATATGTTGATGGGAGTAATGCAGGCCAGCATGAAGGAACATCTGTCGATGGGAGTACTGCAGGCCAGCGTGAAGGGACATCTGTCGATGGGAGTAATGCAGGCCAGTGTGAAGGAACATCCGTCGAAGGGAGTAATGCAGGCCAGCTTGAAGGAACATCGGTCGATGGTTGTAATGCAGGCCAGCGTGAAGGAACATCTGTCGATGGGAGTAATGCAGGCCAGCATGAAGGAACATCTGTTGATGGGAGTAATGCAGACCAGCATGAAGGAACATCCGTCGAAGGGAGTAATGCAGGCCAGCATGAAGGAACATCTGTCGATGGTAGTAATGCAGGCCAGGGTGAAGGAACATCTGTTGATGGGAGTAATGCAGGCCAGCATGAAGGAACATCTGTTGATGGGAGTAATGCAGGCCAGCATGAAGGAACATCTGTCGATGGGAGTCATGCAGGCCAGCATGAAGGAACATCTGTTGATGGGAGTAATGCAGGCCGCGTGAAGGAACATCTGTCGATGGGAGTACTGTAGGCCAGCGTGAAGGGACATCTGTCGATGGGGAGAATGCAGGCCAGTGTGAAGGAACATCTGTCGATGGGAGTACTGCAGGCCAGTGTGAAAGGAAATCTGTTGATGGGGGGAATGCAGGCCAGTGTGATGTAGCATCTGTCGATGGGAGTAAAGCAGGCCAGCGTGAAGAAACATCTGTCGATGGGAGTAATGCAGGCCAGCGCGAAGGGACATCTGTCGATGGGAGTAATGCAGGCCAGCATGAAGGGACATCTATCGATGGGAGTAATGAATGCCAGCGTGAAGTAGCATCTGTCGATGGGAGTAATGCAGGCTAGCATGAAGGAACATCCGTCGATGGGAGTAATGCAGGCCAGCATGAAGGAACATCTGTCGATGGGAGTAATGCAGGCCAGCATGAAGGAACATCTGTCAATGGGAGTAATGCATGTCATCATGACATAGCATCTGTCGATGGGAGTAATGTAGGCCAGCGTGAAGAAACATCTGTCGATGGGAGTAATTCAGGCCAGCGTGAAGGAACATCTGTTGAAGGGAGTAATGAAGACCAGCATGAAGTAGCATCTGTCGATGAGAGTAATGTAGACCAGCGTGAAGGAACAACCATTGATGGGAGTAATGCAGGCCAGCATGAAGGAACATCCATCAAAGGGAATAATGCAGGCCAGCATAAAGGAACATCCATCAAAGGGAAAAATGCAGGCCAGCGTGAAGGAACATCCATCGAAGGGAATAATGCAGGCCAGCAAGAAGGAACATCTGTTGATGGGAGTAATGCAGGCCAGCGTGAAGGAACATCTGTTGAAGGGAGTAATGAAGGCCAGCATGAAGTAGCATCTGTTGATGAGAGTAATGCAGGCCAGCATGAAGGAACATCTGTAGATCGGAGTAATGCAGGCCAGCATGTAGGAACATCTGTCGATGGGAGTAATGCACGCCAGCATGAAGGAACAACTGTCGATGGGAGTAATGCAGGCCAGCATGAAGGAACAACTGTCGATGGCAGTAATGCAGGCTAGCATGAAGGGACATCTGTTGAAGGGGTAATTTGGCCAAGTGCATTACTCATTTTAAATACCCTTATATTGTTTTTTAAAGAATTTCTTTTTTACAGTTTTAGTTATGCCATATACAACTATAACTATAAGACATCCTTGTTGTACAGTATCCACAAGTAAAGTGAAAGGAAAAATCTGCATCATTATCACCAGTCCACTGTTACTGAACACAAAGGGGGTCATTAGGATGGCGGGCAGACTTAGTTAGCCCGCCATCCTATCGGGTATTGGGACAGCCCGCCATAAGGGCGGGTATCCCTTGGGAATTATTAGGATGCAGCCGCCACTGTGGCGGGCGCATCCTGCATTGTTAGCATTTTGGTGGGCAGTGCTCTCAGCACCGCCCGCCACAATGCTAACAATGTACAAATGCATTTGCATTAACAAAGCGCCAGGCACCGCGCGGTGCCCCCCAGCGGTGGCTACCGCCAGCATGGCGAGGGCAATCCGCCCGCCATCCTAATGGGCCACAAAGTTTGGACGCCCAAGTCGTCTGACCATCCCCCCTCCAATTTGAGTTGGTTGGATGGAGTGCAAGAATGCCAATCCTCAACTGTAGTTGAGGGTTGTGTCCACGCCCGCCTCCGAGTTTATCTCTTCTATGAAACTATCCACAAACACCCCCCTGTTTGCAGGTCATCCTGCACTTTTTTTTGTCCCTTCATGTCATTTAGATTCGTTTTTCCTCTGCTCTCGCCCATTCCTACACATCTCTGTGCCACTGGGTTAGCTGAGGGATACAGGTACTCGTCCATCCCATCGCCACTCTCCTTCTCGAGAGGACCAATGCCAATCTAATAAACTTTTAGTGCATCTTTTTACCTTTTGCTCTGGGAATTAACCCCAGTTTGCCCTGTACGTGTTCATGCTCCAAAATGGCGCCCCTGGCTCCCACTAATGTAGTAAAGATTTACGACCAGTATTGGACTAATGTGGGGTAATTACAAGCTAAGTGCAGAAAGTTTTCCACAGGTGATTGACATCTGGGGCAAGTAGCAGCTCTATCAGGATATATTTTTACAAGAATTGCCAGGGTCATGTACATTCTATGAAGGAAATTGAATTAGATCAATTTAAATCAAGCAATACTGGAGACCTCCCTAATCTGTGCACATATTGTGTCCCATAACCTTTTGGTGAATAGGTCCCCAAGAGACTTTTCCCGTGCCTCCTTGCCCTTATGTGGTGTAGCGGCCACATTCTGCCATGTTGCCCTACACAAATGAGTGGCAGTCCTAGTTGTAAATGTAAATGTATGTATACTTGTAAAGCGCACTATCACCTTTCAGGCATCCTGGGGCTGTATACCGCTGTGGAACCCTTCCTGGCTTTCCCTGTGAGATGCCCCCTACTGGGCACCCCTAAGGTGAAGCCAGGCATCCCAGCGCTTTCGGGCCGTTGTGGAAATTAAGCAAGCTATTGCCCAGAGTTGCAGAGTGGGACCCATGATTAGAGTAGGCACCGAGGCGAGAATTATCGAGTCCGTGGACATTGAGCCCAAGACCCTGCCGCGTTGTAGGATCGCTTTCAAGGTATGTTTCAAGACAGGAGTGGATGGAAACTCCTTCCAGATTTCCTTTGCCATTTTTGCTAATTTGGCATATCAGAGTAACTATCCTGGCCTCACCCCGAAAACCTTGTGGGCTTCTTGGAATGTAATAAATCCGTCTCCTGGATAGAGATCCCCCAAGGTATTACAGCCTCCATCACACCATCCGTTCATCCTCAGTTTTGTGGTGGAAGAGTGCTAGGGCCCATATGTTAAGTTCTATTACAAATAGGGGTTTGTAGATTGTGATGCACAATTTGTTCCTACATCACCCCGTCTGTCAAGCTATGTTAGAAATTCACTAGGAATTAGGCCCTCTTTCATAAGCAGAGCCAGGAGTGAGGCATCCCCGCACGTGCCTTTGACCAGTCTCTTTTCCCAAGAGTCCTTCTCTGCCACCCAATGGGCTGAATGTGTTGTACGTGCGCTACATAATCATACGTTTCCAGATCCCAGAACCCTAAACCCCCTTCTTTCATAAGGTCACTCTTGCAGCAGCGGTTCGTGCAGGTAACATCGGTGGTGCCGCGTGATTGCTAATGCTTTACACCGGGTTTTCGTGTCTGAATTGATCATGGTGATGGGACAGTATGCGGAATGGACCAAGGGATCCCTCTTGGCTTTACAAGTATGTGCACAATACCCTTACACATTGTGAAGGGGCATGGGCCGCACTTCCCTGGTTTCCCTTTAGGAGTTACGCATCTTTATCATAAGGTGCGGGGATAGGTGCACAGTCAAAATATCGATTCCTTAATATCGTCCTACAATAATATCGAGTTGTAAATATCGAAGGTGAAGAATATCGAGGACAAGAATATCGTTGGACAGAATATCGACCCTAAGGTAAGTGATATCGACTTTTTTTATATCGATGTAAGTAATATCGAAGTTAGTAATATCAATATCAATTATATCGATGTCACTAATTTCGATGTTACTAATGTCGATATTTGTTTGTTGTTATGTATTTTATTATGTATTTTATATGTATGTGTTATATGTTTTTGTTAAGTAGTTTATTTGTTTTAAATTATATGTGTACTATTTATTATATATATAAAAAAAATAAAAAAAATTAATTTTATGTTTTAGTACTGGAGCAGGTTGTGGGCTTATAGGGGAATAGGGTGGGAAGTAATTTAATTATATTAAATTAATTATATATTTTTAGTAATTGTAAATTAAATTTAAATAATTTTTGCGTTTAAGTTTAGTAGCGGGTTGTGGGTTTATGGGGGAATAGGGTGGGAAGTAATTTAATTGTAATTAAGCAAATATTTTTTTTTGATTGGTATTGATAAATATTTTATTTCTAAGTAATTATTAATTGGTAAATAATTATTTTAATTGGTAATTAATTTTATTAATTGGTAATTTAGGTTTGTAATTTGTAATTAAAATTTTTAATTGGTAATTAATTTTTTAATTGGTAATTAAGGTTTGTAATTGGTAATTACATATTTTAATTGGCAATTATGTTTTTTAATTGGAAATTAAGGTTTGTAATTGGTAATTACATATTTTAACTGGCAATTGTTTTTTTTTAATTGGTAATTAAGGTTTGTAATTGGTAATTACATTTTTTAATTGGCAATTAATTTTTTTAATTGGTAATTAAAGTTTGTCATTGGTAATTACAATTTTTATTGGTAATACATTTTTTTAATTGGTAATTAATGTGTTGTAATAGGTAAATAATAATGTTTATAGTTAATTAATTTTTATTAATTGGAAATGTATTTTATTAATTGGAAAATAATTTTTATTAACACATATTTTTAATTCAAAAATAAATGTACTGTTTACCATTTTTTAATTGGTAATCAATTTTTTATGATTAATATGTTATTTGTTTTGAAAAATATTTTAGTTTTCAATATTATTTGGTTATTTATATTTATTAATTAATATTTATTTGTATTTCTTGTTCATTTATTGTTAAATAATTATTTAATTGTAATTATGTTTTTAGTAATTATCAATGGGGATTAGCAAATGATGTAGTTATTTAAAAATACATATAATTATTTTATTTACAACAATTATTTATAAGTTTGTTATATTTAATTTCTACACTATCCTATGCTTTCCCTAATGTTGCACACTCTGGAGTGGGAATAGTAATTTTTACCCCTACGATATTCAACGCTTTCCCTACTGTTGCACTCTCTGGAGTGGGAATAGTAATTTTAACCCCTACGATATCCAACGCTTTCCCTACTGTTGCACTCTCTGGAGTGGGAATAGTAATTTTTACCCCTACGCTATCCAACGCTTTCCCTACTGCTGCACTCTCTGGAGTGGGAATAGTAATTTGTACCACCAACGCTATCCAACGCTTTCCCTACTGTTGCACTCTCTGGAGTGGGAATAGTCATTTTTACTCCTACGCTATCCAACGCGTTCCCTACTGTTGCACTATCTGGAGTGGGAATAGTAATTTTTACTCCTACGCTATCCAATGTTTTCCCTACTGTTGCACTCTCTGGAGTGGGAATAGTAATTTTTACCCCTACGCTATCCAACGCTTTCCCTACTGTTGCACTCTCTGGAGTGGGAATAGTAATTTTTACCCCTACGCTATCCAACGCTTTCCCTACTGTTGCACTCTCTGGAGTGGGAATAGTAATTTTTACCCCTACGCTATCTAAAGCTTTCCCTACTGTTGCACTCTCTGGAGTGGGAATAGTGATTTTTACTCCTACGCTATCCTACGCATTCCCTACTGTTGCACTCTCTGGAGTGGGAATAGTCATTTTTACTCCTACACTATTCAATGTTTTCCCTACTGTTGCACTCTCTGGAGTGGGAATAGTCATTTTTACCCCTACGCTATCCAATGCTTTCCCTACTGTTGTACTCTCTGGAGTGGGAATAGTAATTTTTACCCCTACAATATCCAACGCTTTCCCTACTGTTGCACTCTCTGGAGTGGGAATAGTAATTTTTACCCCTACGCTATCCAACGCTTTCCCTACTGTTGCACTTTCTGGAGTGGGAATAGTAATTTTTACCCCTACGCTATCCAACGCTTTCTGTACTGTTGCATTCTCTGAAGTGGGAATAGTAATTTATGCCCCTACGCTATCCAAAGCTTTCCCTACTGTTGCACTATCTGGAGTGGGAATAGTAATTTCTACCCCTACGCTATCCAACGTTTTCCCTACTGTTGCACTCTCTGGAGTGGGAATAGTAATTTTGACCTCTACGCTATACAACGCTTTCCCTACTGTTGCACTCTCTGGAGTTGGAATAGTAATTTTTACCCTTACGCTATCCAGCGTTTTATATAATTAATTTTAAAAATATTAAAAGTATATTTAATGGTTTTTTAAAACTTTTTATTTATGTTTTTGTTTTATGTTTGTAAATGTATTTGTAATTTATAATATTTTTTATTAATTTATAAATTAGTAAAATAATTATTAGTACTTATTGTTAAGTACATATATATTATATATTTTCTGTATATATTTAATTAATTGTGTTATTATTATATATGTACTATTTATTAATTTTAAACATTATTAGATCTTTTTAACTATGTTGATTTAATTTATTTGTGTTATTTACTTTATTTTAGATTTATATTTTAACAGAAAAAAACAATATTTTTAACATCGATATTTTTTACATCTATATTATATTTTCGATATTTTTGTACTTACCATTATGTAGATAGGATGTCGATATTCTTGCCTTTGAAATTTTTGCATCGATATTCCTGTAGGTCGATATTTTGTCAGTGATCCGCGGGGATAAAATGTGATATTGTCCTATAGGGAACTCATCGCTCTCTGGCGATTTAATGCTCAGCAATGCTCTTGAGGCCTCCTTGAGAACTTTGAAATGAGTACATGAGATGGGTATGATCCAGGATGTATGTTTGAGATTGATATACGCATGCAACTAATTCATAGGCATGAATGGAGATGATAGTAATGTTAATATATTTATAAAATTGTTTTTATGGATAGGTTTCTATATGTTTTTGTGATTGTATATAATGATGTTTAAGAATGAGGTTTTTTGTACTACAAAGGAGTGTTTAGGCAACACGGATTGGACAATGAACATATTGCGTAACTGTCCTTTCTTATATACAGGGGCAAGATATGTATTTCAATATAAAAGTGAGAGTTATTGCTATGGTCTTGAAAAATATGGTGTAAACCAGAAGGATACCATCAAAACACGTCAACGCATTTGAGGATTTGATGCCTAATCTGTGAAATGTGTTGGCACAACAGATGAAATATTGTGAATTTATCGTATGCTAGTTCTGATTTGATTGTCACAGAAATTGGCTTTTCTCCTGATAAAGTGAATTGTCTTATGAATACTCTCTTTCTTCTTTTTCTTTTTCTTTTTCTATTCTTTATTTGTTTTAACCCTATGTATCTGTGAACTGATTGATGTAGCAATAGTATTGTGGATTTGTTGATGAACCTTTTGATCTGTGTCGAATACTATTAATAATTTTTTATTAATGTATTTTTATATATAAGTTATTTGCCTAGTGGCACACTATATGTAGAGGAGTGTATACATAGATATACTCTCTTCGTCAATGTGAGAATACATAGGTGTATGAATGGAAGTATCAAGGTAATGGGTGGAAATATGATGTAAATGATGGAGTTTTAAGTGGTTTGCCAAATGAAGTATTTATATATTCTTACTTCCTTGAATTCTTCCAACATCAGGTCACCCTCTAGTTCTTCCCAAAGGGAGTCAGTGAGCCTCAGCATAGATCTACCATCCATGTAAGTCAGTAAGTTGCTTGGTGGTACCAGACGACCCTACTGTAAATTTGTTGTTGATGCACAGAGAATGTGTTGTTAATTGTGATCTGCTTTGTTGTGTATAGATTCACTGGTGGTTGTAGGGCGATGATCGGGAGATGTTGCTGCTCATTTCGCAGTAAATAAGCTAATTTTCTGCTTGGTTTATCGCCCTCTCTTTGGTGGTGTTGTCTGTAATCTCGCACTTTGTAGCTATCTAGCTTATCTCAAGGGTTTCCCAGAGCTCCTTCTGCTTTAAGGCGGGCTACATTGTAATCTGTGCTATTCAAAGATTTAGCCTGAGCCATGGTCAATGCAGTTTCTAGATTTTCCCATTCTTTGGTCAACTGCTCTCTATCCCCACAACTGAAGCTTGTATATTTCCCACTAAGTACCACTTTCATGGCCTCCCACTGATCACCACAGGAAGCACTGATGGTCATTTTATGTAAAAACAAACTCCACCAGGGCAGTCCCTATGATCTCTAAGGCTTCAGGGTCAATAAGCATGCAGAGCGGAAGTCTCCACTCACTGGTAGTCCTAGAGGTCCAGGCTGTACTGTATTCTACAACTAGGGGTGCTTGGTCTGAGAAATACCTACTAAGGCAGGCAGCTGTTTGAATCCTCCATTCATCATGAGTTTCAACCAGTATCTGGTTGAAACTTGTGTGTTATGGGTCAGGGACCCACAGGAGCAATACTGGGTCACTGGCTGGAGCATCCTCCTCATAAAAACACATTAAAAATTATCCATGACCCTCCTGAGTAACTGGGTACCATATCCATCCTTGGGGTGGATCGATCCAGATTCCTGTTAAGGACACAGTAACAATCTCCTGCCCATATAAACGGGGTGTCAAAGTATTGAGCCTGCAGATCTTGTATCTTGGGGTAGAATGCTGGGTCATTAGTTTTCAGGGCATACACAGTAAGGATGGTGATGTCCTATCATCTAGCATGCCTCATATCAAAAATGTCCTCCCTTCTATGTCCACTTCGGAGTACTGTAATTTAAACGCGACGCCCGGTGAAACCCACATGGCCACTCCCCAAGCATAGGCAGAGTGCATAGATGAAAATAGTTGCCCTCTCCATTTCCTTTTATAAATCAACGAAAGCCTTACCTAATCCACAAGACATCAATATACACGACCAGTAAATGGGGTCTGATATATCATTACCAGTATGTATCCCCTGAATGTGTGCAATAACACTATTCCCCAGCTCAAGATGTATACGTTTGTAAACAAAACATATAAACACAGGTCGTCACTCAATAACACCAAAAAAGTGTGTAGAAAACAGAGAGAGTGCCTCACGGTCGAAACACCCGAGGGGGTTCCCGGCTAACAATAACCGGTATAACCACTTCTCATCATTGGTCACTCTCTCTGTGTGAAGACAGACAAGTACACAAAGAAACAATTAAATGTGCACAAATGAGAATAGAAACATATAAACAAACAGTGGACAGTTACAAACACTATTGTGAAAATGTGTATCAATCCACCTATAACCTCAAACAAGGAAAGGATAAAATCCTGGTGAGGTTTTGTTGGCTAACTATCTTTTATTCCAGTGCTGCAAAGCCTCCCAATTAAAAATGGTTAAATGTATACCATCATTGTGTTTTAAGAGCCGACATGTTTCGTTGCTCCATTTTCAGCAACTTCATCAGGGCAAAGAAGGGGTTCTCTATTCTCAATCTTCACTAACTATTATTAGAAAAGGAGACCTGTGTAAATGTAAAAACCAGAGCGCAGTGATGAATACATTACAACCCTTCAAACAAAGGTGTTTCAAGACACAT
This sequence comes from Lissotriton vulgaris, assembly GCF_964263255.1. Lineage (NCBI taxonomy): Eukaryota > Metazoa > Chordata > Amphibia > Caudata > Salamandridae > Lissotriton > Lissotriton vulgaris. Next base: position 1,996,383,056 of record NC_141691.1, read on the forward strand.
AAAAACACACATTGAGAAAATTCCGGACTATTATTTACCTTATGATTACCCAGTCCTCACGTACCAGCAATCATGAAGCGGACCCCGTGTCAGGTGATCACATGTCCACCAGGGGCTCGAAATTCTTCGAGCCTCCTAAATAAAATCAACATGTCAAACAATTACTACCCGTCATTAATGTGCTTGCATACATTGGTTGCAGTATTTGAACAACGCATTTTCCACGAGATAGAATCCCTCGAACAGAATCAAGAGCGCAAGCAGGGACACAATATGACTAAGGAAGATTGGCTGGCTGTCAGAGCCCTGCAACAAAATACGGTCATTACCATCAAACCAGCCGACAAAGGCGGAGCCGTAGTCGTGTTAAACACCACCGACTACGAAGCGGAGATACTCAAACTGTTGGAAGCCGTACAAAGTACCATCCCCTGGCACGTGACCCCACCCCTGAACTTTCGGAAACCATCAAAAATATGGTGGCAGAGGCTGTGGCCAAAAAGTGGACCACCCCCAAAGAAGCAGATTTCATCATTAACACCAAACCACGGGTACCGGCATTTTACATTCTGCCCAAGATCCATAAGCCCCAGCGTCCTCCCCCTGGCCGTCCTATTGTTTCAGGGATCCAATCGGTTCTTGAACCTTTATCTCAGTTCGCAGATTTTTTTCTGAGGGAGGCTGTGGTCACACAGGAATCATATGTACAAGACACGACCGATATCCTGAATGTTCTAAAAGAAATTGATTTTGATCCTGTGAACCAATTGCTGGTTACTATCAACATAGGGTCGTTATACACCAGTATCCCCCAGGATGCCACGCTGGTGGCAGCAGCGAGGGCCCTGGGGTCCATGGAATTTTTCTATGATACACCACAGACATTTGTGTTACACTGCATTGAGCTGGCACTCATAAATTTTTTTTTGAGTTCAGGGGCCAGCTCTATTTACAAACATCAGGGACTTCAATGGGGGCCACTGTAGCAGGGTTTCCGTTCTCCCACAGAACTGTGCATAGAGATCTAGAACCTCAGTGAGTTAGGATGATCCAAAAACTCATCTCAGTGTCATAATCTCCTTACCTAGCTAGCTACAGTGTCTCATGGGTCATTATGGAATGAGCCATGTCTTAGACAAACCAGAACATGATCTTTAGAATACCTCAGGAGTCGTGGAACACATGAACACTCTTTCGTTATATAATCATTTCAAACCAAAACTGAGAGCCAAAGAACACAAGTGCAAGTTTGAAATATTTATTATTCAATGCAAAGTTCTCAAACGCAGTATCTTGTATAATACCAAAATACAGATTATAAAAATCAGAGTCAGCAGCATAGTCACTAATCCATAGTAAGCAAAAGGTGCTAGCATGTTATAATGCAAATTCTATAGAAATCTATAGCACCTATATTTCGCGCACCCTATCTAGCATATTATTTTATATATATATGAAGGTCTCATTCGGGCTTTAGCAGGGCGGCCCCATACCTCTCAATGTCAGTAGGAGCAGTTCACATCAGCAGCTACCAGCTCTCTTCATGCGCAGCACCAAGTGTCTACGTTCATTCCGTGTAACTCTATCTTAAACCCGCGTAGAGCCCAAAATGTTGGCATCAACATTATTTGTGTTATGTCTAATGTGGTGCGAGGATCAGGCCTCCCAGCAACCTTGTGTTAGGTTAATCTTAGAGTGTGCAGCTCTCAGTGTGCAGACAGTTGTACCAAGTGTACCAGGCAAAGCTGATAGCATAGAAATAACATATTATTCTCAAATAAACCACCTCACCGCTTCTAGGGTGAAAGCTACAACAACAAGTATGTGTCGTGTGCAAAACTAAAGCCGAAGGCAAAACCGGCTGTTTAAACATGTAATACACTCATGCTAACTTAACGCAATATATGTAATGAAGTATCCATATGACACCCCCCCATTGGTCCGAGCACCGTCAAACATAAGGGAAAAAGGCAATACTAAATCAGATACAAAAATTGAAAGCAAAGTTCAATAATCTTGAGCTAAAATAAGCTAAAAATATGTATGAATGAATATGTATGAAATGCCTACAGTGGCCTCAAATCAAAAAAAATAAAAACAAAACTTTTGAACCAAAAGTCATCCGCCAGGTCGCAAAAATATGAAATGTAGGACCAGGTCGCATCAATTCAAATGTTTGTAATAGGAAAAACACGGCACTTATCCGATTTCCAAAGTCATGTGCCACATTGACGTTATCCTCAGCGACATCACGTGATTGTATTCTCCATCAGCTGAACATAGTCCATCCCTCCAACTCAGCGAGGGGAAAGTCATATTTCACAACAAAGCATTCCTCCCAGGCATCTCACGATTGGAAAGTATATGCAAAGAATGTTGCAACAGCCTCCAGCATGAAATCACTGCCATCATCCGAAAATAGTTCAGCAATCCAATTTAGCAATGGGAAAGAACATACGTGCTCCTCCAGCATCGGATCCTCCTGTAACGTCAGAGGACAACTCGGTGGGTTCACCAGATCGCTGTGTGTCAGAAAGGCATCCGCCGCTGCAGAGATCTCCCATTGGCCCAGAACTCCATTTATCGCTGCCAAGGCCATAACTCTCTCGCCAGAACAGATCAGCTCGTGAGCCACCACGGGACGCATTAGCTGATCAAAATCGACGTCAGGAGCAGTCCTCAAGCATAGGCACAAATCAATGGCCCAATCGAACTCGCAGTTCAGGCAGTGAAACACAGGTTGGACACACGTGAAGTCGGTGAACCGAAATGACAATCTATAGGCCGTGCTTAATGCTGCAAGCGGCAATGTTCCATAGTAATTGAGCATCCGATTACGGCACAGTGTCAGGAGGCGTTGAACGGCGTCTTGCGCAGGATGGGCATCCATGTTTTACGAAGAAAAACACCAACAGAATGCCTGCTGCTACAGCCAGCAACACAGGTAGTCCACCAAACAGACTCGAAAAAATAGTGTGGAAAAACGTGGGAATGATACCAAAAACCTTTTGAAACGTAGTCACGAGGCCACTGCTTACTAACTTAAAAAAATGTGCCAGCCCAGTCGTTGAAGAAGCATTAAATATCTGGTGTATCAGCTCGCAGAAATGAAACGGCAAATCAGTATTTAAAAGCGCCTGCACCTCTGTGCGGGTGTTGGCTATGTGAAGGACATAAGTTTCCCGGGCCGAACTCAGGGTCACTTGTTTTTGAGACAAAAGGGCCCTTATTCTGCTTAAACCATTGAATTTTGCTTCCAAGGTTGGGATCCGTGGCCAGATGGAGACATCTGAAGAGCCATGCGTGGGTGGGTATAGAACATTCTTGCAGCACACTACACGCTCTGATACAGTTACCACATATGCCACACCAATTAATAAACCACAACATAATTCGTTGTTTAAAAGCAAATAACTACCATTAGCTAATAATGTGAATGTGGGAACCACTGCTGGAACTGGCGTGCCTTTTAAAACACATGCTAAATTTGGGCGGTCCTGATTACAAGAACCGTGTAACTGAATATGTCTGCATATTAATGACTGGTCAGGCGACTGTGTGCATTCCTCACCATTAAGATTCACTTCTTTCCCATCCTTCAGACATCTGTATGTGTATGGTAATGACCATGCCTCATGTAGGAATGCATTGCCTAGTGGTTCATATCGTCCTATAGCAATATACCGCATACAGTTAGTAAATTTATATAAAGGAAATGGTAATGTAATTAAACCATGAATAAGCCACGCGGCAGTAGTGGTTTCAGCAACAGAAAAAGGCAAGGATTCTAGCTTCTCAATATGTAACATAGAAAATGATGCATCACGCATTGAAAGCATGCGCTGTTTTTCAGTAAGATTAAAAGGGGCGAAAAGGGATGAAACGTTCAATGAGGTCCAGGGAACTCGACCAGCCTTAATTGTCTGTAGAGTCCAGGCAAACTGCATTACAGAACGTAATTGATTTTGACCATGGTATAACGTGGACACTTCATCATGTACAATATCAACAACAGAAGAAACAATATTATCCAACGTGTAAATCCTGGAAGAAAGCATGTTAATACTGTTATCTACTACTGCTAGCACTTTTTCCAAATTTGCTTGATCAATCGCTCTCAGGCGTTTAGCTGCCTCAACCTGTGAAAACTTCCAAATTTCATTGTATACAGCATAAATAAAGCGTTTAGATCTACCCCCAGTCGGGCCTTTTATAAAATCATTTAGCTCTATATTCTCATTCAACTGGGACAGATGCAGTTTAACTGCAGCCAAAGTGGAATGTTGTAACCAGTTCTGACACAATTTACCTACTGAATAAGTGGTAACAGTGTGATCTGTTTCGAACCTGGGATCTGGCCTGATGTGCGTAAAACCTTCAGATAAACCCAAAAACCTACGTTGGCAAGCATCAGTGCTTCTTTGCCACAAAAGCCACCCCTCCGGATCAAAACTGGAAATATTAAAGGAGGAATTCTGCAAAAGCGCTTGTATCCCACTGATGGATATTGTAGTGAAATTACTCCAACCTGAATACTCTTCCAAGTCAGGGATAGTAGGGGTATTTAATTTTTTAGATGTAGCCAATCCAAAATATGTTGTTTGAGAAACAGTAGAATTTAAAAACAACATGTGATTCGGGATGAGACATGCACGATGCAAAGCCTCAGTGCCTTGTACCTGCCAATCTTTGGTACCCCAAACCGATTTAAGGTTAATAGCATCCTTCCATAACTCATAGCCATCCACGGATAACCTTTCTAGAAAGGACTTTGAATACAGCAATTTTGTATCAGTAAGTCTAACTTTGGGCATGCATTTCTGGTTCACTTTAAAATAAAACGACTCAGGATTCGATTGATTAAAATCTGTAAAATAAGAGTATTTTCCCAGAAATGTACTTGAACTCCCCTGTAAGGGAGTAGGGCAATGTTCCCACTGAGTGTAATTCACAGGAACCCTCCTGGAACTTGTCTTGTGTAAGAAATGATTCCCATAATGTTGATAACAAAACAAATCTCCATAATTGACAGAATCTAAGTACAAATCCTCAGCATCAAAGGCCGCATAATATTTCAAATCAGAGAACAATGCTTCTACGGCCTGAAGATCCCAATCATCAGAACGAACATTTTGCTTAATCACATCTCCCATGTTTACTCTAAGCACATTAGGAACATTAATAACTTCTGTGGGGCCATGTATCTGAAACCTAACCGCATCCCACACAATCCCATCAAGGACTGGCCAAGCAGTAATCTGTACTGAATGTAAGTCTCTCTTTAGTCTGTGTACTGAATGTGAGGAGGATAGAGGGGCCAATGTTCCATTAAGGTACCGAATTCCTGTTCTTTCTTTCACATAATGGCCATCGATCAGTCGGAAAAAATAAAACACAAAACCAATCGACATAAAAAGATGAAATAAAAATAGTATCAGCCAAATGTACGTCCAAGGTGGAATTAAAAAATGTTTTTTAAACAACGTGGCATATTTTGCAATAGTCGATGGTTTCTTTGAAAGTTCCGAATCAGAGTCAAAAGAGAATCTGGATTGGTTAGCCAAACGAGCTTGTAAATCGGACATGGATAAATCAGCAGGATCTGCATAGGTCACCTCATCAATGTTAGTAACAGGAATAGTATTTAATAAAGGACTGGATATGGCAGGCATCTCGAGGGACACCTCCTGATCTGCACCAGATGTAATAGCCAGCACAGAGTGCCTCACCATGGAAGGACAGGATACAGCCGGTGTCATGCTATGAAGAATCGGCCACCCTGTGTGTCTTGACATTGTCAATAGAAATAAATCTGTTTTCTTTACGACCTGGAAGTGGTGGTAAAATGACTGTTCTTGTGCCCTTCACTCCAAGTACTCGGACTGGTGCTCGATATGAGGGACCAAACTCTTTCTTGTTATCGATCTTCTCTCGAACCAGTTCTCCAACTTGGGGTAGCCAGCCAACTACCGGGATCTGCAACGCATCATCCGACGTGGAGGGCAAATGTTCCTTTGCAAGACTGTCTCTGGTCTTTTGTAGATTCTGTAAAACATTGCAATGTTCATCTACATCAAAGGCCCCGGCCTGGGCCTTGTAGTCCGGCCCATCAAGGTCAGGTACATACATCTTGATACCAAAGAGCATTTCGTATGGGGTCCGCCCACCCAGAGACCTTCTAGGGAGATTATTAAGCGCACGCTGCACGCCATAGAGGTGGGTCAGCCAGTTTCTACCAGTGCCTATAACACGGGCTGTCAAAGATTGCTTTAAGTCGCGGTTCATTCTTTCTACTACAGAATTGCCCTCAGGCCTGTAGGGGCTTGAAAACTTCACCTGTACTCCCAACGAAACCATAGCATCCTTATACGCCTTAGAGGCGAAAGCCGGACCCTGGTCCGAATGGAAAGTACCACAAGCAAAGATTCCCACAAAGACACGCAAATCCTTAATGACAGTTCGCGAATCAGCGCTTCGATGCGGCCATACCCATACAAAGCGTGTGCATGAGTCAACTGCTACTAAGATGTATTTATACGCAGTATCAGAAGAAAAAGGACCGCAGTGATCCAAATAAACACAACCCAGTGGTTTATTAGAGATGTACAACTGTGTCTGAGGCGGACACGCAGCAGTAGAAGGCTTGATCTGCTGACAAATGTCACACATAAGGACATAATCGCGCGTCTGTTTGTACAGTCCCCGCCACCAGAACCTCTGTTGTAGCTGAGATACAGTGGCTGAGACGCCCGCATGCGCAGACGCCACACCTTCATGAGCCGCTGTAATCAGAGAAGCTCTGCGATCCGAGTTGGGAACTAGACGCTCTCCAACTTCAGGAATTTTCACATAAGGAACCTTATCGGGACTTAAGTGGTATGTGTACTTCGAAGGGAACCCCGCAGGATATTTACCTCCCTTCTCCGTGGCAGCAACAGCCGCCAAGATGTCATCATCTATTTTGCTTTTGGACCTCGTGACCGCTGCAACTAAGTATTTTGATACCGCTGACTTCGCTGCTTCATCAGCAAGCGAGTTGCCAACAGCGTGGACCCCCACGCGCTGGTGGCCGAGAGTATGAATCACAAACACGAGCGGCAGTTTCTCTTTAAGTTCCGCCACTCGGACCCAGATCATTTTATGTTTTATTGTGCTACCCTTGGAATCACGAAAATCATTCTGAATCCAAAAGAACAAGTTCTCATTGTAAGACTGGACACAGTAGTAAGAATCACTTACGATTAAAGTCGTCACACTAGGGTCAGCGTACTCCAATGCGAGCATAAGAGCACGAAGCTCTGCTAATTGCGCGGTGCAGTCCCCTAGCGTTTGCGTGTGCACAACACTGGACTTGAACTCATCGTTCACCATGGCACCGACCACAATGGCGCAAGCGGAAACGTAGGCGTGTTTAGAGCCATGCGCAACCTGCGCCGAACCATCAGTGTAAATGATACAATGGAAATCCTCCAACGGCCGCATTGCTAAAGGAGCAGGATGAACGAATTCATACTGTAAATACTCCTGCGACCGTAAAGCGGCGTCAAAAATAAACGTGACATCCTGAGATGTCAAGGATGTAGCCCACTGAATCCACCGAGGGTGCAAAGCTTTAGAATTCGGTACACTGGCTTTCGTGACCGCCTCCAAGGCTGGACACGGGGTGACAACCAACATGCGCTTTCCCTGCGACAGGGCACGTTCCTTAAGAATTGCCATCTGCACAGCCGTTAAAACTTTCTCCACAGTGGAAAAACGCAGTTCAGCCGAAGTGTACAAGTGCGACTTGTAAGCAATAGGTACAGTATCCCCTTCATTAAAAGTCAGGTACGTGAAACCCACTGTCCCAGGGATAATTCTTATCACCAGGTTGGTCTGGTTATCACGAGTCTGTAAGTAGTCAGAAGCTAGCATATCAGCCTGCAAGGACTGCAGAATGGCTGAATGCTGAGGCAGCCAGCATGATTTGGAAAAAGAAGGTTGTACCAAGGCATATAAAGGCTTGATACGCTGGGCATATTCCGGAATGTATGTCCTCCCGAAATTTAAAAAACCCAGCAAAGACTGTAATTTTTTCAGCGTTGTCGGAGAGCGCAACTGCGCGCACTTCTCCAGGAACTGAGGAGCCAATCCCTTTCCTTCATGGTTAAGTTCATAACCTAGAAACAACACTGTGTACTCCGCAATGTGCGATTTTGCAAAGTTAAACTTGTAACCCATGTCTGCAAAGTTACAAATTATGCTGTTTACTCGACACAGATGCACCCAAAGTTCGTCGTCTGTGAGATAAATATCATCCACATACGAACATGCAACTGGATCGAAACTCTCTAAAAGAGAGACTATGCGGGCGGAAAACACTCCAGGACTATTTTTATATCCCATTGGGAGTCGATTAAACTTTTTTTGTACGCCGCCGCACGTAAAACTGGTCCATTGGGAACTCAGACCATCTAATCTATGTGCATAAAAACCATTGGAAATGTCAAGCGTGGTTTTGAACCGTTTACGCTCAAGACTATTCACTAGGGCAGAGCCGTGAGTATTCTGTACTGCACAGTTACGGCAATGCGAGTTCAAATGCCGGTAATCCAAAACCAGACGATATGAGCCGTCCGGCTTGTTAACAGTAAAAAGGGGATTATTCATTGGTGACACACACGTTTCAATTACACCTTGATATTCCAATTGTTCAAGGATAGCCGCGACCGAAGCTTTAGCTTCACGCCGTATGGGATATTGGGGTTGTGGCTGCGGCTGTGACCGTAAAGGAATCTCATGGCTAGGGGACAATTTATCCCAGCCACACTGATTCCGGTACACAGCCGGCGCAAGCGCCAGAGCCCACTCCTCTGCAAAATGCAGCGCTTCCACTCTCGGCACAGTGTGCGCGAAACTGGGGAGGATTACCTCCTCCCCTCGCGGAGCTGCGAGAACAAAAGGTGGGGGCCAATCAGCCTCCGAAAGCAAAATGTCATACGTATCCGAAAGATTCTCCCAAAATACCCCTTTTACAGTTCGCTGCATGTCACCTTCAATTAACAGGACAATTTCAAAAAGTCTTTCAGGGGGAGCAACATGTGTATCAGCTGTTTCAATCACAATAAAAGTCTCAGTCGCTGTCACCTTCAACAGTGGACGGAGGGCCTCTCTCACTATGGTAATCTCCGCCGCGCTGTCCAGCAAGGTCAGAGCCCACGTCAGATTCCGAAGCCGCGTTCTCACTATCTGGGGCATATCGATGCGCCGTTAAGGCTGCGACTTTCTTCTTGGCAAACTGCGGTCTCTTTGGCGTAGAGTCGTCCCGCTGATCCCCTTCACTTCGCGTGCGGGGCTGGCCACGTCCTTGCTGGCCACCCCTGCCCCTGCCGCCCCCTCCACCACCGGTTGACGGAGCCGATGAGTCCTGAAAGGAACGAGGAGAGCGTTGGTCAGAAGCCTGATACCTCTCAGGCGATTTAATCGTAGCGCGATCGCGCAATTCATAAACTCGCTCCGACTGCGCAGGTTGTGAAGGCGCCGGACTCGAAACCTGTGTCTGTTGTTGTTGTTGCTTACCCTGATTCTGCTTTTTAGGCCAATTTTGTTTTTTGGACTTGGGCTGTCCACCTGTTTCCGAAGACTGTCCCTGGGGTTGCTTCTTTTCTTTTTCAAGAAAAACCTTTGCACCCTTAGAATTGCGGCCAACCGTTTTATAAGCCGCCACAATAATTCTTGCCAGCTGACGGGGTTTCTCGGCATCGGGAATTAACGCCAGACCATTGGCCACCTGAAAGTTCACAGCATCCCCTTTTACATTGGCAAGGATAATACCGCAAACTGTCTCAAATGAACCGTTCAGGCGCATACCCAACTCAACCGCCGACTCAGGTCCGTGATCATCCTGAACACGTTTGAGGATCGCAGACAGGTTCGACACTGTCGGTGTGCCAAAGCACCTCGAGTAAACCGCTGCAAAAGTCTTACCCCATGTTTCACAGTCAGCAAGTTCAGGGGCTAAATCCTTCGGTAAACTAAGCGTAAGAATCCGGTGTTTTTCACCCGGAGTCGTATTAGGAAACACAGCCTCCAGCTGGTCGAATTTCTCGGCAAGCCAGTAAGGAAAATCATCCTTATTTTCTGGCTTTCTGCCCATTACGGAATTCACCAAGACAGGACTGATTTTCATACCAGCCTGTTCCGCTCGAAGCTGCGCACCTGCGGGAGCTGCGCCATGTATATTACGACCAATGTAATGAACAAGCGCTCTAATCACGTCAACCGCGACATCATGCAGTCGCCGCAGATCACCCACATTACAAGTGGCGCGATTAGGATGTGGAGTAAATCCACCCAAGGCAGGCCAGGCCGTGCCCGCAATGGACAACGGACCTAACCTCGGAGCCGTTAAAGAATGAGGTAGGGCGCCACCAAACCAAACTCCGTGCTGCCAAACATCTATAGGTACTTCCATTGCTCCGGACGGAGCATAAGCCGCCGGAACAGCCGAGGCAGTGTATGAGTGGTAGATGCCCGAATTAGCGTTTACTTCCAGAAACGTCACCCAGGAATAAAACAATTCGTATGGGTACGCATGTTCCGCACTCACCACTAGAACCACAGCCAAACCTTCCGCAGGGACATTATATGCCCGCAAGTGGTCGCGAACCGCGACGCGGCTATGCTGCGCTATGTCCACGGCCATGTTAGCACCGGAAGTTAAAAAAAAGACAAAGAACACTTTGTAGCACAACTGGGTAGTAATTCAAAGAAACCGTTTAAAGTAGAATTCAAGCTTGAAAAGACCTATTTCAAAAATAGGTAGGTTTTTCCGACACCACCGTTTACCGGAAACGGGAATGAAGGTGTTAAGGTTTGAATGATATACTACTCGAGTGTCATGAAATACGGCCAACCAATCCGTTGGGCGCCATGTAGCAGGGTTTCCGTTCTCCCACAGAACTGTGCATAGAGATCTAGAACCTCAGTGAGTTAGGATGATCCAAAAACTCATCTCAGTGTCATAATCTCCTTACCTAGCTAGCTACAGTGTCTCATGGGTCATTATGGAATGAGCCATGTCTTAGACAAACCAGAACATGATCTTTAGAATACCTCAGGAGTCGTGGAACACATGAACACTCTTTCGTTATATAATCATTTCAAACCAAAACTGAGAGCCAAAGAACACAAGTGCAAGTTTGAAATATTTATTATTCAATGCAAAGTTCTCAAACGCAGTATCTTGTATAATACCAAAATACAGATTATAAAAATCAGAGTCAGCAGCATAGTCACTAATCCATAGTAAGCAAAAGGTGCTAGCATGTTATAATGCAAATTCTATAGAAATCTATAGCACCTATATTTCGCGCACCCTATCTAGCATATTATTTTATATATATATGAAGGTCTCATTCGGGCTTTAGCAGGGCGGCCCCATACCTCTCAATGTCAGTAGGAGCAGTTCACATCAGCAGCTACCAGCTCTCTTCATGCGCAGCACCAAGTGTCTACGTTCATTCCGTGTAACTCTATCTTAAACCCGCGTAGAGCCCAAAATGTTGGCATCAACATTATTTGTGTTATGTCTAATGTGGTGCGAGGATCAGGCCTCCCAGCAACCTTGTGTTAGGTTAATCTTAGAGTGTGCAGCTCTCAGTGTGCAGACAGTTGTACCAAGTGTACCAGGCAAAGCTGATAGCATAGAAATAACATATTATTCTCAAATAAACCACCTCACCGCTTCTAGGGTGAAAGCTACAACAACAAGTATGTGTCGTGTGCAAAACTAAAGCCGAAGGCAAAACCGGCTGTTTAAACATGTAATACACTCATGCTAACTTAACGCAATATATGTAATGAAGTATCCATATGACACCACATTTGCTCCTAGTCTGGCCTGCATATATGTAGGCCAGTTTGAGGAATATGTGGTCCACCATCTTTCCAATCCATACATGGGGAATATATCCTTTTGGAGGCGTTATATTGATGATGTCCTCTGTATCTGGACAGGTACAGAGGACCGGCTCAATATGTTTTTACAGTGGCTGAATCAAGTTGACACCAGCCTGCGCTTTACTTGGACTGTCAGCAGTGTATCAGCTGTCTATCTGGATGTGGACATTGTGGCAGTGGCCCATAAATTGGTGACCAGTGTGCACCACAAGGAGACTGACAGGACTTCCCTCCTCCACTACCACTCCTTTCATCCTAGGGCACTCCGGGATAATCTCCCGGTGGGACAATTTTTGCGATATCTACGAAATTGCTCGACTACTGAGGCCTTCTTGGAGCAATCAGAAGAACTTGTCACTAAACTTAAACAAAGAGACTATCCAGTGAAGGTGATTAAACATGCACGGAAGAGGGCACTGAATACACCGCTGGAAGCCCTTTTAGAAAGGAATGTGAAAGAAAAGCAAACCTGCCTCCCAGTGGTCACCACGTTTGACCCACTCTCGACCAGAATAAGACAAATCATCAAAAGAAACTGGTCTATTTTGAACACGGCCACTGACAAAATGCCGGCTCTGCGATTTGCTTTTAAAAGGGCATCTAATCTACGTGACAAGCTAGTCCATACCCGACACCCCTGCTCTGTCCAGACCAGTACCATTCCCACGGGACACTACCCATGTGGTTGTTGCTCTGTATGTGGTCTCACGTCAGCGACAAAAAGTATAATATTGCATGATGGCAGAATTTGGTTCCTTAACCGGTTCAGCAATTGTAACACATCACGTGATCTACAGATTGATGTGTAGTTGTGGACTACACTATATTGGGCTCACCTCTCGCAAAGTGAAGATCCGCATACAAGAACACCTGAGCACAATCAGGGCAAAGAAACTTACCAACCATTTGGTGCAACACTTCACAGACCAGGGACATGATCAGAGAGACCTGAAATGGACAGTCCTAGAGAAAGTGGTAGGCGACACACACAATTTGGACAATATTTTGGCTAGAAAAGAGGCTAAATGGATTTTCTCAGAAAAGGCAGATCGAGAGGGGCTGAATGAAAATATTGAATGGAACAAAGTCAGTAGGAGGTGAACCAGATAGGTACATTTATTATCTTGCATGGGGGTGGCCCCATGCTTGGATCAATCTGACATATGGCACCACCACTGACACAAAAACCTAAAATTCTATGCAATGCACCAGGGCCTAAGTGGGGCGCACTTTCAGCTGTACGGTACCATCGCTCGCTCACTTACATCTGCCACCCTCTGCCCGCCCTGGCCTGTAATACCTATTATGGCCTTTAAATTATTGCACATACACTTACACACACCTGTAATGTATGTGTCTTGTAAAGCGCACTGCTGCCCTGAGGCGTCGTGGCGCTGTAGACCGCTGGGTGACCCGTCCTGGCTATCCCTGTGAGATGGTCCCTACTGGGTATCTCCAAGGTGAAACCAGGCATCCCCAGCGAATGTGGGGGGCCGTTGTAGAGATGAGGCAAGCTAATGCCCAGAGTTGCCGAGTGTGATCCCTGGTTAGAGTAGGCACCGAGGGCAGAATTATCGAGTCCACTGACCCTGGTCCACGACCCTGCCACGTCGAGAATTGAACCCTGGTCCCAGACCATTCTCTGCTTCCGGGTCTGCCGCCTCTAACCAGTAAGCCACACCACTCCACTGTAATAGTGGGACTTAGTGGCTTATGTGCTTGGTCTCCCCTCTGCCCCTTTTTTCCGTTCGCTTTCTTTCTTTTTTCGGGGTAAACTTACATTATATTGTTGGAAATTGAATTCTGAATTTCAATCACATGATTTGCCCCTCGCATTGTGCCGGTTTAGATTTTTTATGACACCGGCCCGTGGTTGTGTACTCCATTCTAAGATGGCCGTGCTAGACAGCGTGAAGAGAGGAGTGCCTTCGTCCCCTGTACTTGCACGCACACCTCGGGACTCCCGGTACATTGGATCCGCTTTCGCTGCCAACCCATTCTAAGATGGCCGTGCCACGTAACGTGGTGGGTGGAGCCAACCCCCCGACTATTTCCGAATCCTTCGTGCAAGCTCCCACCGAGGATTGTCGGAAGCACCGGAGGTATTCGGCTTTAGTAAGACAGATTGATTGTGGGCACAGAGGGCATTGCGTGTGTATGAGTGCAACAGCGCGGTGTGTGATATACGGGCTGTACCTTGTCAAGTGCTGACATCTCTGTGCGAATTGTGGCCTGTTTTTGATGATGTCCGGTATGTGAACACACATAATATTTTATCCAAGTTACAGTCACGCTTTTTCTGACCGCCGTCCGGGGTACACAAAGTTTGTGTGTGCTTCTTGAGCACAGTGAGTGCCGCACCGTGCTATATTAAAGGGATATATTTTCTTGATACCGGAAGGCCGGCACAAATGTAGGTCCTGTCATCACTCTGCAGAAGGGAATGTATGCAAGCACATTAATGACGGGTAGTAATTGTTTGACATGTTGATTTTATTTAGGAGGCTCGAAGAATTTCGAACCCCTGGTGGACACGTGATCACCTGACACGGGGTCCGCTTCATGATTGCTGGTACGTGAGGACTGGGCAATCATAAGGTAAATAATAGTCCGGAATTTTCTCAATGTGTGGTTTTATGTGTCTTGAAACACCTTCGTTTGAAGGGTTGTAATGTAATCATCGATGCGCTATGGTTTTTACATTTACACAGGTCTCCTTTTCTAATAATAGTGAGTGAAGATTGAGAATAGAGAACCCCTTCTTTGCTCTGATGAAGTTGCTGAAAATGGAGCAACTAACATGTCGGCTCTTAAAACACAATGATGGTATACATTTAACCATTTTTAATTGGGAGGCTTTGCAGCACTGGAATAAAAGATAGTTTGCCGGCAAAACCTATCCTTTTCTTGTTTGGGGTTATAGGTGGATTGATACACATTTTCACAATAGTGTTTGTAACTGTCCACTGTTTGTTTATATGTTACTATTCTCATTTGTGCGCATTTAATTGTTTCTTTGTGTACTTGTCTGTCTTCACACAGAGAGAGTGACCAATGATGAGAAGTGGGTATACCGGTTATTGTTAGCCGGGAACCCCCTCGGGTGTTTAGACCATGAGGCACTCTCTCTGTTTTCTACACACTTTTTTGGTGTTATTGAGTGATGACCTGTGTTTATATGTTTTGTTTACAAACTTATACATCTTGACCTGGGGAATAGTGTTATTTCACACATTCAGGGGATATATATTGGTAATGATATATCAGACCCCTTTTACTGGTCGTGTATATTGATGTCTTGTGGATTAGGTAAGGCTTTCGTTGATTTATAGTAGTTTGAGTGGGGGGCAGCCTTACCCCTTATCCTTCCCCCTACACTCCCAGAGATTGATCTCTCCATTTCCTTAACAGCTTTGTGGCTTCTTTGTCAAAGAGATGGGTCTCTGGCAAACAGGCTATCGCCACTCTGTATCTCTTCAAAAAGGAGAGCACCCTACGTCTTTTTTTAAACGTGCCCACGCCTCTGACGTTCCATGATAATAGTTTATATGGCATCTTGTTACCTGATGTGTGATTCAAACTCAAAGCAAATGCCCTCCTCTCCCGTCTCCAAGTGGGGAACTGAATAGTGTGTACCCAATATATTTTACCTTCTAACCAACAGTTGCAAGGGGCAGCGGCAGAAAAGAAAGCCACCTCTCAATCTGTCCGATACTTGGTACCCACTAACCTAAACTATACTACATATGATTAATATGCAGGAGCATTGATATGCTTCCCACTGACCTCACAGACAAAAACAAGGTCAAAAGAGAAGAATACTAGCTTCAGCTTCCCTATCTAGCCCTAAAAACACAAAACATGAGAAACACACTCTTACCAAGGGAAAGCCCTGTTAGGTACTTGAAATCAACCGGAGCTGAGATCTGTCATGCGTATCGATTGTGACCTGTGACCAAGTCGGGTCTTCTCCTCATGCTCCAGCTGAAGAAAGTGCCGGTGAGCTGGCACATATACTCGTCATAGAAAAGGAGGAAGACGGTGCACACCTTCTTCAGGATTAGAATCCAATGCTTACTCAATATGTATTGCGTCAACTTACTCTGACTGAAATTGTTATAAGTGTGCTACACAGTGTATGTAGACTGCCAAACCCACATTAGTAATGAATAGGAAAAAAATCAAGAGAACTCTCCCCTGAAAACCCGTGTGCACTACTGTGAAAATGTCTGTGTGATAATCATTCTTGACATGGTTTCAACTTTATCATCCAAAAATGATAACAAAGTACACAAAGAAATGGAAACCAAATATACAACTTAAGTTTGTTATTGTCACAGTAAATACTTAAATATACTTGATGACACAAGATCAAACAATCAAAATAGTTTTTTTCAAAAATACATCATATTTGTACATTTATATTTGATGTTCAACACCAAGACATTAGAAATGAGCCTGATCCATTTCGGGACAAATGTCCCTTCTTCGGGGGCCACTGAAATTAAAAAACAAATGAATATTTAAATTTTCAAAAACATTCTAAATAACATAATTAATTACTGCTGCCAAATTGTCATAGCCAGAGAGGGGTAACAAGGTGTTAAAGTAAAAAGCAAGAAATCCACTTCTCGCTGTGGATTTCTGAAAGTTCTCTCACTCTATATAGGATTGAATCCCTGTCTCTGTAATTCAGAATTTTGGTGATCATTGCCCAAGGAGGGGATCCTGGAGGTGGGGGAAGAGGGGAATCAGTGCTCTGTGAGCTCTGTCCACAGCAAAACATGATGACAAAGCAATCTGATGTTCAGAGATCTTTATACAGGTTTCTAGGAATTGTTCAGGGTGCTTACCCTTCACACCCTCTAAAAAGGCCAATAATTGCAGATTAGTGTGGCATGCTCCGCCTTCAGCGTTCTCAATGCAATTGTCAAATTGGTGGACAACGAATGATAATGATCGTATCCTTTTTTGCAGATCAGTCACCTCTAATTTCATCCCTCGCAATGTTTCCTCCATTTAGTTCGCCCTGTCACTGACCTTAAAGAGATCTGCAAGGAGGAGATTTACATCAATAGAAACAGCGTCAAATTTGGCTTCCAGTATTTGGCTAGATTTTTCCATTGCCGCTAACATCTGTGCCCCCAATGGTCCATCCATTGGCTCTCGATTGGAGGCTCCTCCAAGGCTGGAAACATATTGATCTATCCTTGTTTCTAGGGACGTATGTGGCTCTTTGTCTTTCAACATTATCAAAAAGTACCTCCACACTGAAGCTTAATGCACAGAAAAGTAAGATGTGCTGTGGGAGAAGGTCCCCTGAGAGTCCAAGGGCCTATTGTAGGGTGCCAGCCATCCCACACGAATTCACGCTCCCGGCAAGGTTGCCACTTTCCAAAATATTCCAGCCGCTGAGCCCGCCTTCCCTCCAGGGTTCCCAAAAATCACGGCAACCAGCTACCACCCTTCAGTAAATGTCAGTCTGAAGCTGTATCACCATGTCCTTGCAGGGCTCCCCTTGCAGTCTCATGCCCAGCACCCCTTCAGACTACATTCAGCCCCAGCGCCACGCACTCAAATCCTGCTTTCTTCAAGTCCCTTGCGCTGCTAGAGGCGCCAGGAGATGTGGGCCCAGTGTGTCCCTCCTGAGCACCGGTTCCTCCAATTTGCTGTGTGTGGTAAACTACTTCTCTATTATTCCCCACTGTACTGCTCTGTTGGAATGTACCATGACATCGTAGAATGCCTGAGTGCCTATCTGTGTTTAGAGTGTCAGTTGGTCATCTCAATCTGAGCTGCTAGGAGCCTGTTCCTGGTGGGTCTGTGCTTGTATCATGTATCTTTTCCTTCTCTCTTATTCTGGAACCAAGCTACAATAATGGATTACTCAACAATACAGTTGGGTAATGTATCTTCTTTTACCACACCATTCTTAGGTCAGCCTGGAAGGATCTGCAGGGCCCCCAAGTATTGCCTAGCATGGCACTCTGTGAAAGCAACAACAGTTTATGGGTATCAGAGTTCTAGGCGGAAGTTGGCCACACCAGTCTCCATTGGTACACCGAGCCTGGTCTCCAAAGCCAGGGAACTCACCCCCCCCCCCCCCACACTTTCTAGTTGGGCACCACAAGGGCCGAAGGGCCGGATTCGCAGTCGTTTCTCACAGCCCTCTCACTCCTCAGCCTCCATTGCCAACCAGCGATAGAGGGTGGGCATGGGGCGATAGTATAGCGGCCTCTCTTGAGACGAGCTCCAGTGGCCCTGCAGCAGTACTCTAGCAGCGCTCCAAGCCGGGACGGCGGCAGCGGCATACAACCAAGTCCGCCGTAGCCAGCTCAGGCCCTCGAGTGACCACGAACGCAGTCTGTTCCCTCTCCAATCATCACTCCATGACCCCTACATTTAGCTTCCTTTGGGATATTTACTCTGCACTACTAAAAAGTTCTCAACCTGTTTTGGGGGGGGGGGGAAATGCATTTGTCTGAATATCACACGTAAAACCAAAGTCATGTTGGTTTAAGCATGAGCTCTCCAGCTAATAACAATGCAGTGAAGGACGGTCCCTTAGCTTTTAAGTGATAACTTGCATCATAGTCAATTAGATAAATATAGCCTTGAATGAATCTGTAGGCTCAGTTTGCCTGTTTATTGCTGGCCAAGGGTTCCTTCCAGTGCTACTTTCTGTGTTATTTTGGTCACTTACCTGGTTCTCCTGTTTTCACGACTGGTTATTACAACCACAGACCTATTGCTTACTGCAGGGGCCCGTCCTTAAAGGCAGAGGGCCCAGCTCACACACTTTTTGGTAGATATGAAGTGTCTATCAGGCTCAGCCTGACAGACACTCTTTATATTGAGGTCAAGCAGCTGGGCGCTATACATGCATTAAATGCGCAGGCGCTTGGATGCCTGAGCTCAACTTTGCCGGGCCTAAAATCTCACAACCCTGTTGACATGACCTCCTTAGCCCAGCAAAGCACTTGCAGGACCACCCCCTCATGACTAGGGGGAGTGTCATTCATAGCCCCGGAGCTAAGCCCTTCAGTTTTAAACCCCAAAGTACCAAGGGCCAAGTGTCCATCAGTGACACATCGTCACAGAGCAGGGTGGGGTCAGCAACTCTCACTAACTCCATACCACTATATGACGAGTACCGGACTGCCACCTCCTCTCATTGAATGTCTTTCAGAGTGCATGTGTGCATTTATGAATATACACGCGTATTTGTGAGTGTGTGCTGTGTATGTGTGTGTGTGCTTGTGAATAGTGGATGTATGGATGAACACTTGTGACTGAGTGGGGTTGTGATGAGTGTGCATGTAGATGGTTGAGTGTATGTGTGTGTGCGGACCACCTGCCCCATCCTCCTGTTCGAACTACTGTCCGTCACTGATTGCTAATAATTAAAAAAAGAATGCACTATGGGTCTGCCATTTTCCACTATTGGTTTTCTTCTACCAGCTTCGTTCAGCTGCGACTTAGTCAATCCTGTCTTGGATCAGCTATTGCTGTTTGGGTATATCCTTTCACCTAAACTTGAATTCTTGCTTTGAACTGAGGAAATCTCTAGCTGCTCTGGTTGGCTTTCGAGTGTGTCTTTCTTTAATGTGCTCGCGCATTAAACAGGGCCAGAGTGGGGAACCAAAAGCAGCCCTGGCAAAAATGCTCAAACTAGCTCTGCTCCCTTTGTCTCCTCGAACTAGCTTGCTCCTTTTAACCATCCATTCTCCCTCTATCCTTCTATTCTCTCTCTTTTCTCCCCCTCTGATCGCTTTCTCTCAAGCTTCTCCCTCCCTCTCTCTCCAGTGGTGTCGAAAATTTTGGAAGGATGGGCGGGACACACATGCACACATATAAAATCTCTCTATCACACTCATGCGACTCATAACGGGTGCACATACACCATTGACAACACTCACAACAAATTCACACATTTATACATACACGCAAACATGCACCAAACATTCAGAAACCTAAACCTTACCTGTCCTACAGCTCTGGGAGAAGAAAGCCTGAGGGGTCCCAGGAGGGTTGGGACTGCTGCCTTACCTCGATGAGAGAAGGCAGCAGTCCCTCACTCGTCACAGAGTGGGATGGGTTTTGTGAGACTTGTTGACCCCACCCCACTCTGTGATGAGTTGTCACTGATTGACACTTGGCCCTGGGCACTTCAGTTCTTAAAACTGAAGAGCCCAGGTCTGAGGCAATCGGTGACGCTCCTCCTCGTTACGAGGGGGAGGGCCTCGAGGCACTTTTGCCAGGCTGAGGAGGTCATATCCACAGAGCAGTGAAATCTTTAGCCTGGCAAAATTCAGCTCAGGCAGCCAGAAGCCTGCGCATTTAGTGCATGTCTAGCTCCTGGCTTTGTGACCTGAACAAGAAGAGTGTCTATCAAGAAGACTTTTTCTCAGCCTGACAGACACTCTTCTTCTATGCAAAACGGTGAGGGCGTGGCCCCTGTGCCCATGTGGACGAGCCGTGGCGCTCTCTCTGTCTCTGTCCCTGTCTGTCTCTGTCTCCCGGCTCCCCTCACCCCCTTTACCTCTAGGAGCTCTGGAAATTGGCAGAGACACCGGGAGCCGCCCTGGGGTCTCAAAAAAGGCCTCCGAGTCTCCAGCCACCTGGAAAATGCCAAATGTGATAAAAAGCCAGTGCAGCTCTGACATTAAACCCAGACCTATAGGCAGCGATGTAGTGAAGGTGCCCTGGGCACTAGTGCAAACAATGGGACCCCTGACCGCTGAGTGGCTGGTGGAAGACAGCAATATTTAGGGTTCGGCAGGCTCCTCAAGCTTCTTAGACTTCCTAGCAGCCCTAATTGACAGCGGTGCCCCTGCCTATTGGCTTTGCTAATGCTTGTGTGTATATTGAACCAATTTACAAAGTCAGCCGTGGCATCTATGCCACATGTTTGTGTATTCCACTTGTCCCCATTCCTTTCTCGTCCCAGCCCCTCCTTGTTGGCCTGGAGTTTTTGCTGCGTCCGCACTTTGCTAACACAACGAGTGCCCTGCACTTTCAGAAGGACTCTCTTGTCTGTTTTTGTCTGGTTGTCAAGGCCGGTTACCGTCTCCCTTCTCCAGCTTTCTGGCTCACAGGATACGCCGTCCTGACGTGTCGGGGACGTGATTCGCTTCGACGCTCTCCGCGCGCGTGGTCACAGATGTAATCAGAAAGTTTCTGATGTCTAAGATGGCGGCTGTTCCAGGAACATTTCTGCGTAGTCAGCAAATTACTCTGCCAGGGATGTGTTTTTTACAGGTGTAGCTGGAAGAGACTTTCCCACAAGGCACGCTTCGGAGGGACACAGAAGGCCCATTTTCCAGCTCAGTGATAGTGGTTAAATGGACATTTTCCTTGCAGTTCAGTGGCAACAGATTGAGCTGTTAAACACGCAGCAAGATCTAAACAGGCACCGAAAGGAAATACGAATCTGAAAGCTCTGCTTCGAAACAATCTGTAGTGATAAAACCATTTGGGCATGTTTTCGCAGTTCAAGTAATGTCATTTTATCACAATATGGTAATAATAGAGTGTAATGGCCAGAGCTGCCCCCTTTGCAAATGGGTAACCAGGTTAGAGTCTCGGCGTCGGCTCAACATCCTGTGATTCTAAACAAATCATGTAATCTCCCGGTACCTAACAAAAATGAATGTGTAATTGTGTTAACGTAACTGGTGTTGATGTAAAGCGCTCCAGTACCTTCTGGTCAAGTTTGCGCTAAATACAAAGTGTACAAAGAGGTAAAAACAAAGTAATAACATCAAAAGGAGAGACAAATAGATACCCAAATAAACAAGCATTGGGGGAAAGCCAATAGGTCTCGCTTATGCAAGAGTTATTGGTTTTGCCACTGTGTTTTAGCCATGTTGTACACCAGTGTGGCTGCTGTTTAACATGACTAAAAGTAAGAATGTACAGGAGAGTGGTGTGGAGTGTTGTAGAGAGGAATGGCGAAGAGTGGAGTAGTGTGTCATAGAGTGCAGTGGCATAGTTATCATGTATTGGAGTGACATAGAGTGGAGTCGCATAGAGTGCCGTGGAGTGTTGTAGAGAGGAATGGCGAAGAGTGGAGTAGAGAGTCGTAGGAGTGGCATAGAGTGTGGTGCATTGGAGTGGAGTCTCGTAGAGTGGCATACAGTGGAGTGGCATAGAGTAGAGTGGACTGGTGTAGAGTGCAATAGTGTAGAATGTCGCAGAGTAAAGTGGCGCAGAGTGCAGTGGCACCCAGTAAAGCAGTGTAAAATGCGGCATCGTAGAAGGCAGTGGCGTATATTGGAGTGTTGCATAGTTGAACACAGTGGTGCAGAGTGCAGTGGTGCAGAGTAGAGTACAGTGGCATAGAGTGCAGTGGTGTAGAATGGCATAGAGTACAATGGCATAGAGTGAAGTGGTTTAGAGTAGAGTGGCATAGACTGCAGTGGTACAGAATACAGTGGCATAGAGTGCAGTGGCACAGTGGGGTGCAGTATACAGTATAGTGCTGTAAAGGGTAGTGGCATACAGTGCAGTAGCATAGAGTGGAGTGCAGCAGAGTGAAGTAGAAAGGAGCGGACTGATGCATAGTAGAGTGGTGTAGAGTGGGGTGTCGTTGAGTGCATTGTCAAAGAATGCAGTAATCCAAAGTAGAGTGGCATAGAGAAAAGTGGAGTAGAGTGCAGTATTGCAGTGTAGAGTACAGTGGTGTAGAGTGCAGTAGCGTAGAGTAGAGTGGCATAGAGTAGAATGGAGTAGAGTAGTGAGTAGAGTGGTACAGAGTAGAGTGCAGTGCTGTAGAGTAGAGTGGTGTAGAGTAGAGTAGTGCACTGTAGAGTAGAGTGCAATGGCATACAGTGGCAGAGTACTTTAGAGTAGAGTAGAGTATAGTGGACTGGTGTAGAGTGCATTGGCATAGAGTGTTGCAGAGTATAATGGCATAGAATGCAGCAGCATAGAATTCAGCAGAATACATGAAGCATCGTAGAAGGCAGTGGTGTAGATTATAGTGGTGCATAGTAGAGTGTAGTGGTGTAGAGTGAAGTGGTGCAGAGTGGAGTAGTGCTTGTTTCGAGTGACAGAGTGCAGTGCCATAGAGTGGTGCAGAGTAGAGTGGCATATAATGCAGTGAAGTAAAGTGGTGCAGAGTAGAGTAGCATAGAGTGCAGGGGTGTAGAGTGGTGCAGAGTAGAGTAAAGTGGCGTAGAATGGAGTGGCATAGAGTGCTGTGCTGCAGAGTGCAGTGACGTAGAGTGCAGTAGTGCAAAGTAGAGTGGTATTGAGTTCAGTGGTAGAGAGTGCAGTGTTGCTGAGTAGAGTGTTGTAGAGTCCTGTCGTGTAGAGTGGCACAGAGAGCAGTGGTATAGACTACAGTGGTGCAGAGTAGAGTGCAGTGGCATAGAGTAGAGTAGTGTAAAGTACAATGGCATAGAGTGGAGTGGTGTAAAATGCAGTGGCATAGAGTAGATTGCTTCAGAGGTGAGTGAAGTGATGTAGAGTGGAGATGTGCAGGGTTGAGTGAGGTGGCATTGAGTGGAGTGGTGCAGGGTACACTGCAGTGATGTAGAGTACCGTGGCATAGAGTAATGGCATAAAGTGGTGTAGAGGGCAGGTGTACAGAGTAGGTTAGAGTAGTGTACAGTTAATTGGCATAGAGTGCAGGGAAATAGAGTAGAGTGGTACAGAGTAGAGTGCATTGGAGTAGAGTGTATTGACATGGAGTGCCGTCCCGTAGAGTGAAGTGTTACAGAGTGGCATAAAGTGAAGTGAAGTAGAGTTGGGTTGTACAGAGTAGAGTAGACTGGCCTAGATTGAGTGGTATAGAGTGCAGTGGCAAAGAGTGACGAAGAGCGCAGTAATGTAGAGTAGAGCAGCGTAGAATGTATTGGCATAGAGTACAGTGGTGCAAAGTAGAGTAGAGAGGCATAGAGTGAAGTGGCATAAAGTGCAGTGGTGTAGAATGGAGTAGTGCAGAGAGGAATTGAGTGCAGTGGTGCGCAGTACAGTTGCTTGGTTTAAAGTGGAGTGGTGCAGAGTAAAGTGCAGTGGCAGGCAGTGGTGCAGAGTAGAGTGGAATATGCATGGTGTGGTAGCACACTTCCTTTACAGAAAGCACACCTTCAATTGAAATCACCATTACATTTGCACAGACATACATGTACACTGACAAAAGTATACGGCATACAAATGATAATGTGTGGAAATGTCATCATCTAGTGTATTGATTTTCTTTTGGTTGTTTAAACTTGTGTTTCCAATACACTGTAGATTACCAAACAAATTGCTGAATTTGGACTTTTCTCATTCGGAAATATCGGCATAGTTCATTTACAGACATTTTAAATTGTTTTGTGTGCAAGAAAAAAATAACATTGTATGCCCTTCCTCAAGCACCCGGGAGCCAGCATGATTGTTGTGTGCTAGAAAAAATAATAACACTGTATAGCTTTCCTTGGGCACACAGGATCCAGCATGATTGTCACATAAAATCTCTCACTTTGAAGTCAGAGAAAGAAAAGTAAACACCAAGCTCCCTGGAAGACAGAGCCTGGCATTTGACCTCTGTCTTTGATTGCACATCAAAAGTGACAAGTTAAGAACAAGATTTAAAAGCTTGTTTATACAAATTGAGCACTGGTGGATGACTACATCAATAGGGATTGGGCAAGGGAAGGGACGAACGCGACCTGGACAACCTAAAACAAATAGAGCCCACAATTAGAATGAAAGCAAAAGTGATTTACAAACCACAAACCAATGGTAAACAACCAGCGGAATGCATTCCCAGGGAAGCTTTCCGAATGTCCCCAAGATGTCATTGGCAAACCAGAGAGCTGAGTTGTGTGGTAGGCTTCGACATAAAAAACAGTGGAGAGCCCACCGAAATGCATAAAGCCAGAATAAAACCTCCTTTGGGGAAGGGCGTCCCATCGCCAATGGTAAAGGGACAGGAGGGGAAGGTCTGTCTCCTAAGTGTGCCACGCCTCCAACCTTTTTCCATCACTACAGAGCACCCAGTGGGGCAAAACACCACTGTCATTAAAACTGAGGCCACCCAGGAAATGGCAGCCAGCCAGAGCTACACTGACATTTAAAATAGGGGGGTGGGGTGGGGGGTTGTGACTGGCATACTTGTGGTTGAGCAGTTATGCCACAGGTGGAGGAAATTTCACTGGCCACATGACATATTTTGCATAAGGGCCCCATCATTTTGCGATACTCCACAGGCACTGAAGCACAATTGCAATGTTCTCACTATGGTACCTGAAAAGAAGTCCGTCAGGTATGAGGTTGCTTTATTCGGTCCAGTTACAGCGGCTGTAGGAGAGTAGGGTCTGCTTTCCTATGGTCACCCCACTTTTTGCTTTTTGCTTCACTGGTTTTTGACTTAATGTGGCTGTGGGCCTGCTAATCAGACCCACAGCCCAGCTGTGCTCTCTCTAAATTCAATACAATGTACTTTAGGTACATTACCAATTGGACATTGGGTCACCTTATGAGCCCCTGTACAGTGTGTTATAGGTACCCAGGGCTTAGGTGCATCCAGGGCCTACCAGGGGCTGCAGCATGTATTCCACCCCTGGCTGGCCACTCACATTGGCACAACTGGCTGATCTCTCAGCTGGGGCAAGGTCGTGTAATCACCCCTTGCTTAGATATAGTATTCCTATATCTAACCTTATATCTAGACACATACATACATATAAGTCACTCCAATAGCAGGCCTTAACAATCCTGGAGGCAGATTGCTTGGTTTTATGTGAGATGGTGCTCTAGCATGAGCTGAACCTGTCTGCAGCTTTCGGAACCATGTCCTTATAGCTGTTGTAGGATATAGCCATACCATATACTCTTAAGTGCATTATGAACCTCGCGGATAAATGCTAACTCTAGTTTGGCTTTATCAAAACATGTCGAGTAAGGTGTCATACGCTTTGGAATACTACCCCCTCACCAGTTCTTGCGACGGGGGTAGCATTCCACCCTTCTAGAGGGAGAAGACATGTTGTTCATACTAATCCCAGTTAAAGTTAACCAGAGCCTCAGCATCACAAAATGGATGCTGCTGCCACAGACTCGAGTCTGACCTTCTGCTGCTGGGAGTCCTTCCAGTGAGGGAGGCTTGGACAATAGATTTTCTGTCTTGGGAGGTTCTAGCATCACCCCAGACAGGCTCTTGTGTATTGGGGCAGGGAGGGCTGAAAGAAATGAGACACTGCCTGGGGCACACAAGGTGTCCCATGCATAGTCCAGTTCAAACCAGTGCTGGGGCACTGCAGACCCAGCTCTGGCACGAAACTGGACAAAGGGAAAGGGGTGTAACCACCCCCTTCCCTGGTCCCACCCATAGGAGGGACCTAGCAGGTAATCCAGCCTCTAGATTTGGTATATAGGTAGGAGCTGAGTCCCAAGATTTCAGATTTATCCTGACTGAAACTTGAAATGAAACTCTGGACCATCGACATTCTACCTGAAGATAGAAGACTGAAGAAACTCCCTTGTGGTCAAGGAGTGACCACCTTGCACAACAGGCACCATCCAGCGATCAACGGCTTGCTTTGTTGACGCTCCCGCCGGAGCCCGAGCACAGAGCCTGACAAGAACCGGACTTCCATACTTCCTTCCTTCAGCCCGATCCACAGTCCCAGCAAAGTTGAGACCCGTGGAGGTGACGCGAGACGTGGGACCGGCCATCTTGAAAAGTCAGCGACTTGCTTTCCGTGCAGCTTCTGAGGCATCCTCCAAGCTGTGCATTGGGGATTAAGAAGCCCCAACCCCGAGCATCATCTGCATCGAAGATTAGCCCTGCACACTCCACGAGTTCTGCGTGGGCCCCTTCTGCATTTTCCGGCTTGACGCGTCTGTCCGGTCACTTGCCCGTTGGCTAGTGGCATCTTGACGATGAAACCTTGAATTTACATCGCTGGTCTGGTTGCTCCAGACTGGCCCCTGCTTCCCTGAAAAGAAGCAGCCCATCAGACCTTGCTGGTCTGATTAAGAAGCCAACTTTGATTCCTGCGTGGGTTGCCTTTGCCAAGGCTTGTTGACTCCAATTCGGACTACGAGAGATTTGTGGGACAGTCCGTGCCTGACACCTGGTTGTTGTCGACGCCTCCTGGTCCACGTGGCTGCAGAGACAAGCTTCATGACATCACCTGATTGCTTCACGACATCGCCTGTTTCTTTCCTGGTTCCTTCCTGGTCAATGGCTAGTGACCCAGACTCTGTCCCCTCTGCTTTCAGGTACTCTTCATCCTCGATCCGCCCTTGGATCCAACCGGACACTTCTCTCCTGGTTGCCTGCAGCATCTTTCTTCACGGCTCCATAGGATTCAGCGACGAAACCCGACACACTTTAACACCTATGCACCCGCTTCCTGTGGGTGAGGTAACGCGAGTACTCCGGTGCTTCTGTGGGTATTGACTATCCAACTGTCTAGGTTTCAAGTAACTTTCATCGAGTCCAGTCAGAAGTGCCCTAAAAGAACTAGTTTCTAGCTCTTTCGTTCCCATTCATTCTCTATGGTAATTTGCATGTGAGTAAAGACTCTGCACACGCCTCCCGTGGGCCTCCTGCTTCCTATCCCTTGATAGTACAGCGTAGCCCCAGCGATTCCCCAGGCCCTAGGTCTATTCATTTTCCGAGCAGTGGTACTTATACCAATATTTTAGTATATGGTTTACCATGCCCCTAGGGCCCTACTGTATTTTGTGCAACTTATTGTATTTTAATTAAGTATCTTGTTATGTGCCTGTGCCTTTGACCTCATAAAGAGTTCAGAGGGATTGTCTAGAAATAAATACATATATATTTTGTATATATCCTGTGTGGTGTCCTTTCATTTTGTATTAAAGGGGTTACATATGGTAAAAAAGCTGGCTTCACATGCCCTCTTGAGTATTATAGCCTAAGACTGCTTTGTCCATGCTACCACTAGGATAGCTGGTCTATAAGGTTGACTTTACAACCATCACCATAAGGGTTGTTTGGACTGGTGCAAGGTGCTCACTAGAATAGTGAACATCATATACCAGGCCAACTTCTCACAGCGGCTCCCCAGCAGCAACTGCCCATCACGGAACCCCAAGGATTCGAACCAATACAATAAACACTCCAAGGTAGAATGGAGCACGAGACCCAACAGTACCTCATGTGAACAGAGAAGCGAATGAGTGACTGAAACTGAATGTCAAAGAGCGTGACCAAGTCTTCTACAAGTTATCAGGCAAGACAGGACATATTAACCAGGCCCAGACATGGATAGAAAAAGACCTCTTTATTGGGGCAGGTCTGCAACTAGTCTAAAACGTGTACAGTCATAAAAAACCTATCCCCTCCCACCCAAAATCCTTCCCCCAACCATGATAAACTTCCCCACCAAACAATATTCTCTCCCATCAAACATCCTTTCAACCATGTGCTTTCAACATGCCTCAACTGTTGCCTACAAGTGTCCCATCCTCCAATGCTCTCCTACTGCCTCTCTCACAGACTTCTGTCCTCGTGCCACCCAGAAAAACCCCGACAAGGCGTTTTTCTTGGTCTCCACTGCCTCAATCTCTCTCGAGCTTTCACTCAAACAGTTGAAACTTGCAACATCCTCCTGCTAACTAATGACTGTAGAGCCAACAATCCTCCCAAACAAAAAATTTATTAACTCCACAATCATACCACCAACTTCTTTGTCCATAACTCTCTTAACTCTAAAGAGTAATATACAGCACCTAAAAAACTTAAATGCACTAGATCCCACCTAAATAGAGAGAAATCATTCTTGATGATCCTATCATACCTCAAAACACGTATTCCTCTAGCTGCACACAAAAAACGAATTTCCCTATTCACCTTTCTTCCATCCTTCTCTATAGAACGAGCTTTATCGCTCCACACAACGCTCTTCTTGGTACCAACTCCGTCCAACTTAAGTCCTGACCATGCCTTCAAGATCTTATCAAAGTCCTGTTCCGTAAGTTTCAGGAGACCAAAATGTGACACCTAAATGAACCATCAGGATATATGGACATGCATGCAACAACACCAGCTCAGACATCAAAGATAACAGTTGACTTCAACACATACCAGTTTTCCCACCAGTTCACTACAAAGGTTTCCATGAGCAGTGCTAAGCCTTGGCCAAAAAGTATTTTTTGTGCTTGCTTCTCCGCCTATCAGATGATACAAATTGTGAAAACCCCAGACAATGGCCTGGCCACACATTTTGCACAGGAACAAAAAATGAACACTAAGTTCAAAGTAAAGCGCAAAACCCTTTAAAAAGGTTTTCCAATCAACTTATGTTACAAGAGAAACAATTTGATTCCCATCTACTGTCTGACATTCCGAAATCCAAAACCCATTCTGTGTGTTTCAGGTGCTGTAGCAATGTGAAAAGATTGTGTCCCATAAAGTCTGGGGTCTCTATTCAAACATGCTAAAACCTTATGCAATACCGCTAACAACTGGAAAGTCATCAATCGTTTTCCATCATAGCAGAAAACCAAACCTTCTGACATTTGAACTGTACATTTGAAAGGCAGCCATGCCTCCACTGGACAGACTTCACCATCACTCCTTTTCAAAACCACCAACCTCCACTTACCTTTCTGATCTGTTATTGACCGCCTTAGCCACAGCAAGTCATCTACTTGTGTATTCATCTCAGCATGCCCAATGCCTCGAAAATTGGTACCAGCTCGCAAACTCAGAAAGCTCCATAGAATAACCAGAACATACAAAGTCTAAACAACAGCAATTCATCCATATACTTTCTATACCTCACAAAATTATTGCCAGCAGGTCAGCAGATTTAGGCACCCTCACACGTGGCCTTTTAACTCTCTCTTTCCAACCTTGTAAAATGTGCATACCTAACTTACCCACAGAAGGCTCATAGCCCTGAAACATTTTCCCATAAAACTCAATTCCGGATAACTTGCCTTCAATAGTCCCTTGTGACAAGCCTTTTAAAATCATTCCTCTGTCCTCCAAGCCACTTTATCTTGTGATTGTCCCCATCCAACACAAATTCTTGCAAGAACTGTCTGTAAGCACTCTCATAGATAGTGCTAAAGATCTTCCAATCAGCTGTAAAACTCTTAGGGCCTCATTACGATGTCAGACGGATGCGTTGTGGTCTCGGGACCGACCGACCAACGGTCGGCAGTTCAGACACCGCTGTTACAATGCGACCGCACATAGTGCGGTCGCATACTCCCATTTCTCTATGGAGCTTGTGCTACGGCTGTAAACTGGCCACAGCACAAGCACCCATAGAGAAATTTTGTTTTTGTTACTCCCTGCACCGCATGGCGATGCACCATAAGGTGCCTGCCACATGGTGCAGAGATTGACAGGGGGGCAACACATATGCCCCCCAGGCCCACAACCGGAGGCCGCTTTTGCAAGGGGGCACTGCTAGGGGCCCCTAAAGTTGTTTCCGCCAGGTTTTTCATGTCGGAAATCCCGACATGAAAAGCATGTAGAAAACTGCCATCATAATCCCAACGGCGGAAGTGTTGTCCTTAAGGGATCACATGCTGGTTCCGACTGGCCGACGGGCTCCTTGAACCCGTTGGAAGCCAGCCGGTCTGACCGTCCGGTTTCAATACCGACCGCCATATTCATAATACGCCAGTCTGAATTGAAACCAAAGATGCTGGTCAGAAAGCCTCCAACAGCAAGTCGGAGGCTTTCCGACCGACATTAAAATAGGGCTGCCAAGTCTCAATGGCCCACATGCATCATTGTGACATTTTGCACTTCCTAATTTGCGAAAAATAAGGAATCGCAAATTAAGAAGTGCAAAATGCTATGCATCATTATTTTCGGTATTCATTTGTGATTCGGTAAAAATCGCAATTTTTACCGAATCCCAAATGAATACCGAATTCTTAAGTTAATTTTCGCAATTCCCATTGATTCCTATGGGCCAAAAGGCCCATAGGAGTCAATGGGAATTGCGAGTGGCATTTTGAAAATTTCATGGGTGCAGGGGGGGGGGGTCCAAAGGACCCCCCCATGCACCCCTGAAATGTATTTTTCGCATCATGTTTCACACACACATGTCCTAAGGACATGTGTGTGTGAAACATGAATGTTGAAAAAAAAACATTTTAAGCATTTTAAACACTTTTTCCAAATTTACCGAGTGGTTCAACCATTCGGTAAATTTGGCAGCCTAATTGCGAATTTACAGTTTTAAATTTAATGATGCATTGCTTTTAAGAAATCGCACATCTGCGACTTCTTAAAAGCACACGCAATTTTAGAACTCGCAAACATGTTACGAATTCTAAAATTGCTTCATGCATCCCAAAAAGCACTTTTGCATTCGCAAACGGCCGATTTTAAGGAATCGCACCGTTTGCGAATACAAAAATGCTTGATGCATGTGGGCCCTAGTGCATTGATCTCTGCTGGTATCTTTGTCGTCTGTGCATCCACTCCCGGCTTCGGTCCATGGACTTTCTGCCACTGTGAAAAAGACAAAGCACCTGCATTGTTATTTTCCACACCTAACACATGTTTTGCCTTGAAAACAATATTGAGCATACGGCAGCCTAGAATAAACCTCTTTAGTAATCGCTGCAAACAAATGTATTTAGCTTTTTTCCCATTCACCAAGGAAACTACTGTTTGGTTATCCACATTGAAAACAACTCTTCTGTTCGCCAAATCCTGTCCCCACATGATAATGCAACCAGTAAAGGGAAAGGTTTCAAGAAGGCTATGCTGCAACCATCTTTATGCCATGTCTGGGGTTAAAGATCAGAACACCTTCTGCCACCCCAAAACAGTCCAAAGCCATCTGCCCTGGCTATGTCAGACAAAATGTGAACTTGCCAGAAGAATTAATCCTCCAATTACCACATTCCATAGGATAATAAACCACACTTACAAGTCAGTTCTAGTAGCTGCCGAAATGCTCACTCCATGACGAAGGAACACTGGCCTGACATTGCAAAACCAAGATGCCTTTAAAACATCTGCCAGCTCTGACCATTCTACACACAAAACTAAGATGGTCAAGCAGTCTTTGCAATTCTTTTAACTCCAATTCCTTTGCTACCACTGCTTCCTAGAGCAAAACAAATCAACTCTTCCATTTTGACATCTGGTAACATAGCCTACATTGACACAGTATTTAGTTCAATGCCCAAAAAACGAAGTCTGGTACTCTGCCCGTCAGGTTTTTCTGGTACTAATGGCACACCCAATTCCTCTGCCAAGGCCTCACACACTACAAGCAGTCTGACACATGATCCTTTCTGTTGTTTTCTGACAAAAATAAAATTGTCTAGGTAGTGAGTCATCCACTCGTGATCAGATCCTGAAACAAAAAGCCATTGTGTAAAACAGCTAAAGGACTAGAACAGTTTGACAGAGATGACTCACCCCATTGGCAATACTTTGTCTACAAAAAACTCCCCTTAAAAATAAGTACCCAACAACTAAAAATCCTAAGGTTGTACTTGGAAGTACCTGAAAGGTGACTTTATGTCACAGTTTGTCAATTCATATAATGTCAAAAAGAAGGCCCCCGTGCTACTAATGTAGGTTCCTAGGTCAGGGAAAATACATTGAAGTAAAACCCATAGGAAACTATCGGTCTATACAATAGATAAGACCTAATTAAGCACAAGCATAATATTAGGGACTAAGAGTACAGTCCAAATCAATAAAAATTCCCTTCATTATTACAAATTATTTTTAAATTGTCATTGCAAATGTTTCAATAATTTCATGTATGTATGTATGTATTTGAGCTTATATAGCGCACAGCTACCCGCAGTGGGTTTCCCGGCGCTTGCTTAGGGAACCCGTCCTGGTATTCCCCTGTGAGATAACCCCAGCAGGATATCCACAAGGTGAAAGCCAGGCATCCCGCCACGAGGGGCCGTTGTGGAGATTAAGCAAGCTATTGCCCAGAGTCGCAGAGTGTGAACCCGTGAGTCGAGAAGGCACCGGAGCGAGAATTATCGAGTCCGTGGAATTTTTGAGCCCAAGACCCACCGAGGCGGGGAATTGAACCCTCGTCCAGGGTCGATCTCAGATTCCGGGTCTGCCGCCTCTAACCCCTGAGCCACACTTCTCCAGAAACATAAGTGCTGAACAGTAACATCACAACATGACCTCCATAATGGACCAAATAGAATACACCAACAAACATGTGCATATCTACTGTACAAAATAATTAGTATGATAATTCATCTTCAAATAAATTATTTATAGCTGGACAAAAAATATGTTCAATTGAAAAAAAAGAATCAAAAAACACAATGAATCGAAAAACAATAATATAATCAAGTGGCTAAACGCTTAATGATGAATCTTCTCTATCAGTTTTTCAATTCTGCACATTGACTTACAAACCCTGTTCCAAAATCCACATCCATGGAGATATATTACACCATCACATTGTTTTTCACAATGAACTCATTCACTGATAGGCTCTCCAGCCATTATAAGTGGTGACTCATCCAGAACTCCCGCGGCGCTTGGTACTGCACCTTAAGGGGAAACCAATACATTCTCCATTGGCCAACTTGCAAAAGAACCAGCTATTCTCCCTTCTTCCACCTCATTCAAAATCCAGACAATGTGTAGCATCTTCCTAACAGATTTCTGGTTGTCAGCAAACTTTTCAAATTCTGGGACCCTGAAATCCCAACCTGAATCCTTCTCTGAACCCCTATTCCAATGTTGCTGCTGCCTCTCTCTTGGGATAGTAAGCAGACCATTCCCGAGCTTCTGCATGTCAATTGGTGTAAAAGCCCTTGTTGCCAAATTAGAGCTGTGACCCACTTCCTCCCTCTAGAGGACCATGGCTTGGGAAAGCTGACTTAGCCAAACATTGCACAATGGGGTGCTTATCAACACAAAGTGGGAATTCATGCTACCTACAGGGGAGATTATTACATAAAGCTCCTTCTGATCTTCCAGCACATGCCTGAATTGAAGGTCTGACCCTACATGTGATCTCACTCTACAAGGGTGTGACGCCCAAGAAAGGGTTTATAATATGCAAGCAAACCACTGGCCGTGTGTAAAGTCAATGCCGATATTGTTGATGTCATTATCTGAATCAATTTCTACTTGTTTGAATCCCCCATGACGTTTTAGGGGCAGTGCACAACCTGGCCTGAACTTCATCATAACAAAGCCAAACAAAACCTCGGAAATCCATCTGGGCCTTTCTCACAGTGTCCATATATTTAAACATCACTACCAATTCCTCTGGATATTTTTCCCAATATATACTGGCATATATGAAAAAGACAGATGTTTCTGTGTCCACATTTATTGGTGCCCTCGGCTCCTGTCCTAACTCCCAAGCCTCCTCCTTCAACCCCTGTTTTGCCTGGACCTCCCTCTGAAGCAATTTGTAAACATTGATAAAGTCCCCTTTCTCCTTAGTGGCCATAGACAAATGACATCCCAAAGGCCAAGTTATGCTCATATAGGGAAACTTCTTTCTCCCACCAGCCCCCTCAGTTTTTCCCACTGTGCTTTCTTTATCAGTCTATGTTCCTTCACCAACTAGTCTCTTTTTTCTGTAGTACTAGCACGATATGTTCCCCTGTTCTTTTCTTCTGTTTTTTTCACTTTGTTTTGTGGTATGTCATCTGTCACTTCAACCACATCTTCACCTGTACCTACTGCTTTATGTGCTTTCAATTGAATCTTTGAGGCATTTGCATCCACTTCACCCTCACAACCAACACCAATAGAAAGTTTGTCAAACTTCGCATCTGGTGTCCGTCGTCCCTTGCCTCCGCTCGCTTACGTTCTGCAGTCATCCTCTCATACTTTACAGGTACATCAGATCCTTTCTACAAAAAATGATACTGCACCTTGCTATTAGCCGAGTCCCTCTCATTAACCCCTCCAACCTGCCTGTATGGTTGTAGTGTAGTCGTTTTCCACCCTTATATCTTCCCCTTATTCCAAATCCCATTCCTCATAACCCACCTCATGTACCATCATACACATCCCAGTCCACTGTACATCCTCTGAAACCTTATTGAACAATTGTTTCTTCCTCGTTGTTGGTAGGGCCACCCCGAGTCCCTCCTTCTCTTCGGGCTGGTGTTCCCAGGCCCCCTCAGACTTTACCGAGTGCTGCTCTTCTCTCATGGTCTCATACGCCTGGCTTGTCCCCCAGGTGCTCCAATCAGGAACAACTGTGGTCCTGCTTAAAAAGACAGGCTCCTGATCTTGCCTTTCACCTCTTGACAGAGTTTCTTCAGCTGGAATTCAGACCCATTCCCCTTTCCCCTCCACTCCTCACCCAACGCTCCTCTCTGGCTGCCAGCGACTGACAGCCCTATAGTCCGCACCACTGTCTCCTTCTATTGTGCATTGTCCCTTTTGGGGCGTGAACCTTCCACAGCTTCTATATTCCTTTTGCGACTGCCATATTCATCCTGGGCACAGCCTTCCATGCCTCCAATAATTATAATTCATTTTTGTTACCCTGCCGCTACTCTGGCACTTCCATGCCTGAAAAACCAATCACCCCAGCGTATGCCCTAATGCCAGTTGTGTGCCCTGTGATTGCTGGGTGCTGCACCTCCTTTTCGCAGGAATTTCAAACTCGCTGCCCAGCTTATTAAATGTATCCCGCTGAGCCACTCTTTTTAAATCAAAGCATTTAAAGGAACAGTGCTTGCCAGCATACTCTCATGCGCCCCTGTCAGCTAGCCACTGCAACCATTGCACTGGGTGCCGACACAGTCCATCCTCACCTCCTCCCTGCCTGGGGCCCTACCAATGCTCTGGGTGCACTCAAGCGGTGGTTCCTCCGTGCCATATGGACAGCGAGAAGTGGCGCAGATGCTTGCTTGCCTCTCCGGCAGCTACCCACTTTTACTCCCTTAAATGAGTAAGCCCATTCCTATTCACAAACTGCACTTCTATAGTTACTGCAGCCAAAAATTACCCTAAACATTCATAAATATACTCCAACTTCAAGTTTAGTGCGACACATGGTCAAACATTGGTACCCTCCAATAGAAAATAATGTTGGGAGGGACCTAAAATAAACCCCCATAGGTATGGTTATATGTATATGACTTTAAAAATCCTTTTTAAATACATATACATTTAGTTTAATATTATCAAATATAAATTATAAATAAATATAATTGTATTTTTAAAATATTTTAATTACTTTTTTAACTTTTTAAAAAGTAATGAAATTATTTAAAATGAATTCTTAACATAACTTTTAGTAACTTTTAATGCATGATAAATAAATATAAAACATTTACGCTGGAGAATATTTTTTAAAAAAACTTTACAAAATAATTAGAATTTTTATTTAATATACTTATATTAATGTACATTTTAAATTCAAAATTAAGTTAATAGTAGGATAGAATTTCTTAATTTTGTTCTTGTGAGATAAATACATAAAATTAATTTTCATTATTATTTAATATGAAAAAGTGACTATGTTTTAACTTTAATAAACTCTTCCCCATACTTTACCATAGGAAGATCTCCATTCTGATACCAGGGGTCTCTGCCAAGTGTGCGGAACGCCAAACACAGTCATAAAGTCACTAATGGTAGGAACTTTACAGTTGTATATGATGTTTTTACTGACTCCACACCCTGGTTCTATGGTTGGGATATGTAAGGCTACACTATTTTGTAATTTTACACTTGTAAATGGTGAATAACCAAACGTAGTGAAGTTACTCAAAAGTCTTACATGTGTAGATTCACTCACATATAGGTTTACCTTTGCAAAAAAAAAAAGTCCTTTTTCAGGATTTGAGTACTGACACATTGCGAAAGTAGGTTTAAGTTAAAAATCAAAATTTAATAAAGATATAATTTGAAAACCTACATTGATTCCAGGTTGTTATAATCCCTGAATTGAATAAATTGTTGAGGAAAAATTACTAAGCTAAACCGCTAAATAATATGCCAGAAAATAGGATTTTTGCATTCTTTGAAGAGAGATCAGTCTGTTGTAAAAAAAAGAAAATTGTTTCAATTAAAACCTGAGATAAGGGTTGTAACATATTCACTTGGCCACATGAGATGTACATTGAAAAATCAATTAACCAATTGAGTGATACTAACTGCTATAGGGTGATAGCTAAGGAGAATTTCAATAAGGCTGAACACAATTTCTTGGATTTCTTTATACATTGGAGAGATAAGGGTCGTTTGAAAATGAGGAATATTGTTCTTTTGGAATGTGAACAAACAACAATACCCACACTGTGCTTACTTCCTTATAGCCATAAAATGGGAGGAAAACACCAGGCAGACCTATAGTGTCTGCCTGAGGAAGTCTTTTGAAAAAAAACTGAGGGTACATAGAGCATTTCCTGCCACCCTTCGTTGCGGCCTTACCCTCGTATGCTATATATGGTCTTGACTTTCTGATTAAAATTGAAGATATTGTGTGGGACGCAATTGTTTGGCTAATAACTTCAGATATTAATTCATTCTGTGCAAGGATCCAACACAGGAATGGCAGGTGGGTGCTGTCGTAATATTTTATGGTCAAGAAAAATACAGCTACATGTACATACTGTGATGGTTATGGCTGTGATTGAATTTTGTCTGAAAAATATATGTTTTAATTTCAGAATAAATCATACAGACAGAACCATTGTACAGCTATGGGAACCTGCTTCACCCCCAGCTATGTCATTCTTTTGATAGACTGGTGGGGGGAGCAGTTTGCTTGGTCAAATAAGATAGAGAACCATATACAACATGTAAAAATACAGCTAAGATACATAGACAATCGTTTTATTACCTTGAATGGGCCAAGAAATACAGAAGTAGAATTTGTGAAAGTTTTAAATAAGAACACCTTAAATTTGACAATTTCTCAACTGAATTTGAATAAAATAGAATATTTAGACATGAAAGTATTGACTTAAGGGCAACTCTTTTCCAAAAACCTACTGTATGTAACGGTTTGCTCCAGGCACTCAGCGAACATCTAGGGAAACGAAAGTGACGCAACCCTTAGGGAGAACTATTAAGGACCAAAAGAATATGCAGAACAGAGCAGATCATTAAGGAAGTAAATAAAAAAATGCTGAATAGTTTCAGAGAGCTGGGTTTTCCTGAATGTGCAGTCATCAAAGCTTCTAACAGACCGGCAGGTGTAGAGAGGAAAGAATTGTTAAGACCAAGAGACAGAAGTAGCAGATTGTACAATGAAGCTACATTTATAATAATTTTCAACAGTTAGGAACTATTTCTAAATTGCTAAACAAACACTACAGTCTGACAACACAGATTGTCATTGGTAACAAAATTAGTCTTACACCTAGAATCACTTATAGACAAGCTAGATGCATTGGTAACACATTAGTATCAGTCACTTGAAGGAGCAAAAGACATAGGAAAATACAACAGGTGATCAGAATGCAAAGGTTTCTACCCATGTACATTTATAAGTGTCTACTGTCTTTCCTTTCCTTAAGATTTTAATTATTTGTAATCACGTTTCTGTTTACAGAGATCCTCCGAGCAAGACTAAAAAGATCCAATATATATCAGACTTGCCTATACTATCTGTCAAGGACTATATACGTAAAAAACTGGAGTGGGAAGAGTGGATGAGAGGATCGGGCTGTGGTGATGTTTTTATTTTATTTATTTATTGGTATTGTTTTATATAGCGCAACCTTGACCCAGTGGGGTATCAGAGCGCTTCACATCAAAGCTGTATATACTCAGTTTCAATAATACATGCCGCTCGAAAGCATTTAACAACTTATAACCAATTTAGAAACCGTAACAGTAACTTCATTCAGCAACATAGACTTATGCACATTCACAGAATGTAAGTCTAGTGGATCCAATATTGCATATTTGTTCGTTAACACCATGGAATGTAAACCTTTATAAATAAAAAGTGAGAAGGAACCTTTGTAAGAGATGCTCGTGCGTAGATTAATCAAGAGTTTATAGGTGAGACTGCGAGATTGATATATTGGTAATCTTCATTACACTGAGTTCTACTCTTTCTCGTCAGAATCCTGCAATATAATGGTGGGGTGGGTGTTCAGTGATTTAACCTTGGGGTTTACTAATTTTATGCAAAGAGCAAGGAGTAGCACCTTTTTATTGGTAGTAGGGGTGGAGTTCATGTGCTTATTACTCTGTCTGCATGTTAATAGGCCTGTATGGGAGAGTTAGTCCTTTTTTATTAATCATCTGGCAAAGGAGCCAATGTAATGAGGGTTAACAGTAAGTAATCTGGATAACCACTGCCACATGGAACTCTGTCCCACTATCAAATTAATTAATACCCAACCAATTAAGTGTTCAAAGAAACTTAGTACAATTCAAGCATGGCAGGACATCAACTTTAATAAAGGAGACAAATAGGCGGCAGCTAAACAGTTTCGTGTTTGCAGGATTGCTTCTGTGGAGTGCTTGGTCTTTGCTATTGCTAAATTGGAACCACCAAACATGATTGTAGTTTGAAAAAAAATGAAATTAGGGGAGCATGCTATGGATGTGAGAGGACCACCCATCCATAGAAGCTTACTGCCAGATTCATCAAAGACCCGTTTTGCTAGTCTGTAATAGCGATTCATAAGGAATCGCTATTACAGACTCGCAAAACGGGATTCATGGAGGAATCGCAAAATAAATAGCGATTCCTACACATTCCTTATTTGCGATTAGCAAATTGCTAATCGCAAATAAGGAATAACTCCCCATTCATTCCTATGGGCCTAAAGGCTAATAGGAATGAATGGGGAGTTATTCCTTATTTGCGATTAGCAATTTGCTAATCGCAAATAAGGATGCAATTTCAAGGGTGCTAGGGGTGTCAAAGGACACCCTGTAGCACCCCTGAAAGGTAACCTACATTGGTGTTGCGCACACACATTTCCAAAGGACATGTGTGTGTGCAACATGCAACTTAGAAAAATGCTTTTAAAAGCATTTTTCTAAGTTTTCGCTATTTACCACGAGGTTTGACCTCGCGGTAAATAGCGGGCCGAAATTGCGATTTCGCAATTTAAAAATGGATAATGAATTGTATTTAAGGAATCTCAAATAGAGATTCCTTAAATGTAATTCCTCGCTAATTAGCGAATTCGCTATTACCGAATTTTGTATTTGGGATGATGAATCACAAATGCAAAAATTGCGCTCGCAAAGTGCCTGATTCTGAGAATCTGGCCCTTTGCGAGCACAATTAAGCTTCATGAATCTGGCTGTATGTGGCCACGTATAATGTTTGACACGTTCAGCCACTCCCGGCTTTCTAGCCGACCTCATCTTGCATGCTTGGATTTTTAAGCCTATGCTTGGGATGAGAAGAATCAAACATGTTTCTCCCTGCAGAGTGATGTTCGTGTATTCCGAGCTAATTGGTTTTCAGTGTTCAATCCAAAAATAGGAAGTCTCCTGTGACCACTTAGGCTACACTCAGTGTTCTCATTCTTGGGTGGGAACATGAACATCTGATTTGTCTAGCAAAACTCCAGAAGTCCAAACAAGGTCTTCCAGAGACACAGGGGCATCTGGTAAAACATAGCTAAGCTGGAGAAATCTGTCCCGGTGTAATGATTCCCTGGCGAGTGTCTCCATTAAAATATTCATGAGTGAGACTGCAATTCTGTCAAACAGTACTGATTTAGGGGGAAACCTAAGCAAAACTACAGTGTAGAGGTTACTTAAGCCACCCTACTCATTTTGGGGATAGTTGCTGAATAAGACTGTTAAAAAGGCCATCCTATGAAAGAAAAGGCAAGCATTGGCAAAAGGCCGTTTTTGCTATGCTGTGCAGCATCGCCAAAAGGAAACAAGCATTGGAAATGCAATAGGTCTCGCATTAGGAAAGTTTGAGCAATTGGTATTGTAAATGACACTTTTTTTATTTATGTGTTGGTTTTGAAAATAGCAAAAGTAATAGCTTTGTCAGTTACAATGTCAATAGTTTTAACTTCCGCAAATGTGACACCTATAGCATTTGTAATGCAATGTGTGTTGTATTTACGTGACTTAGATGTATTGATATTGCAAATAACAATGGCTTTTAATTTTGTAAATAATTAATACTTAAATAAAATGTATTGTAATTTATAATGGAAATAGCTTAAACGTTTGTAAATAACTTTTGTGAAGATTATGTTCAGTGTATTTTATTGTGACGAAAATCCAAGAACATTGCATTTGCACCTACACACACACCCAGCCACACACACACACACACACACACACACACACACCCACACACACACACACATAGATGTGGTGGTGGTGGATCTGGGGGATATGGTGGTGGTGGTGGTGGATGTGGTGGTGATGGTGGTGGATGTGGGGGTGGATTTGGGTGTGGATTTGGGCGTGGATGTGGGGGTGGATGTGGGGGTGGATGTGGTGGTGGATGTGGTGGTGGATGTGGTGGTGGATGTGGTGCTGGATGTGGTGGTGGAGGTGGTGGTGGATGTGGTGGTGGTGGGTGTGGTGGATGTGGTGGTGGATGTGGCGGTGGATGTGGCGGTGGATGTCATGGTGGATGTGGAGGTGATGGTGGATGTGGTGGTGGATGTGGTGGTGATGGTGGATATGGTGGTGGATGTGGTGGTGGATGCGGTGGTGGATGCGGTGGTGGATGCGGTGGATGTAGTGGTGGTGGATGCGGTGGATGTGGTGGTAGATGCGGTGGTGGTGGTGGATGCGGTGGTGGTGGTGGTTGATGTGGCGGTGGATGTCATGGCGGATGTGGAGGTGATGGTGGATGTGGTGGTGATGGTGGATGTGGTGGTGGATGCGGTGGTGGATGCGGTGGATGTGGTTGTGGTGGATGCGGTGGATGTGGTGGTGGTAGATGTGGTGGTGATGGTGGATGTGGTATTTTTTTTTTTTGCACCATCACGAAGGCATCGACAACCGCGACAGCACGGAGGAGCAGGGAGGCCGAGTCAGTAAATATTGAGCCAAGAAAGTGGGGTTTCTAAATGTACGAAGTACCCTCAGAAGCGACAATCCACAAGAGTCGTGAAATTCTCACTGATAGCCTGAGTAACTATCAGGTATTGAGACTATCCATCGGTGGCCCCTCCGTGCACCTAGAAAATAAGTGCATCCGTATAGAAGCTTGAGCGAGAATAATTCCGCTGAAGATTAATTCTTGTTTTCTGGGTGAAAAAATTGATACATTCATCCCACATCACCAACAGATATGAAATTAGTGTGAACATCCTGAGGAAGGTGTGAAGATTCTTTTAAGCACCGAAACGCTGCGTCGACTGTGTTCACTTGATTGTATATGATTGTTTTTATGAACTATCCACCTTTTGGGTGGCTTATAGTGGTTTTTAAATATTCTTTTAGATTGTAACCCGTTCGGGAGGTAATAAATTTTATTGTTTGTATTCTGACATATCTTCTCACTTGGTGTTATTATCTTGCTTTATTCATTTTGTCTACTTGTCTACCCAGCACTGCCCTGCATAAGCTTTATTTCATTTGATTCCTGAGAGCCTATAGATTTACAAACTTCCTAAGTATCTAACTCTCTGTGTTCATATGGTAGGAAACCGTACCTAAAAACGTCTAAGACAGGGTGTTTCTCTTTTGGTGGATGTGGCATGACATTTTTATTATATACAGAGGGGTACTTATTTTGTACCAATCACTGACCGATGTTAATGTAAGGGTTGTAGATGGTTGGTTGCGCATGCCTTGTTTTGGAATAGGGAGAGTTACCCGCTTTTTGTGACTGCGAGAATTGAGGTTATAGTGGGCTGGGACGAGGGGCGCTCCTTAATACATTTTGGGTAGTTGTGTGTGTCTGGGTTTGCCCTGAACTTTGCTGCCCCTCTGTATCTAGTGCTGCAGGTAACAGCCGCGGGCAGTGGTGACAAGTGCCTGTGTTAGTGAAAATACCAGTGCATCTCTGATATGGAGACCCAAGAAGATGACGGAATTGACTGTTAGTACTGAATTAGAATGGCTGCAGTTCACAAATATTTAAATACTTGAAAGCAATGACAGGTCAAAAGTAATTAATCCCATTTTGATATAGAGGTGTACACTACGCTACCATAAGCATACTATGCAATATAAGCTAAAAGAGGGAGTTTGAGGAATCAGGAATCATTTATGATTGAGCGGGGGTACTATATGACATAAAGTCAGTGGGAGTTGGAGGCGCCCCCTAAGTAAGGGATGATCTTTCAGCCCGCAATTTTAGCCTCCTATGGGTTTAGGTTTTTATCTAAGTGTAGTAGTAGTTTCTGTCAATCCTCCGCCATGTTGCAGGCTCGCAGAGTTCAGATTCGTAAAGTCCTCTGTGTTGCAGAGAAAAACGATGCAGCGAAAGGAATTGCAGACATCATGTCTAATGGAAGAATGAGACGGGTAAGTTCTTCACTCTTCTAACTCGCAGTATGCATTTCCACTTTGCTTTCTTGTTCTTAAGCACATGCCTGCACAGAATTCGGT
The DNA here is from genome assembly GCF_964263255.1 of Lissotriton vulgaris. Lineage (NCBI taxonomy): Eukaryota > Metazoa > Chordata > Amphibia > Caudata > Salamandridae > Lissotriton > Lissotriton vulgaris. The sequence continues at coordinate 1,996,426,425 of NC_141691.1, forward strand.
TTTAGTTCAAACGGCTATACACCATACACATTTTCTCCACTGTATTGCCTGTGGCACGTAATCATGACCTTCCTCAAATATAAATTGCACCTTTGAATTATGCGATTAATATCTCAAAGTCTGATTGTGTTCATAAATAGACGACAATTGAGATTCGTCAGGGTTACCAGGTGTTGTTACCTCTGACTTACTGTTTGTTTACCTCGAGATCTGCCCTTAATACTCATGGCCCGAGTGGTCATGAAGCAGTGCAGAACAGAAAGTAAACACCATGCCAAGAACCCTTTCTACATTTCGTAATTTGAACTCACTGCGTTTCCATTAGCCTCTGCAATAAATAGGAAACATTTAAGGAGCTACGAGCAATAGAAGTGGCCGTTCTTGTGAGATCATCTTAGCTGAAATAATTTATTCTGCCACTTTGGCTACTTTTAGTATTTTTTTTAATTGACATTCGCATGTACATAGCCAACATTTGATAAACAGAAGATATCTTGCTGTAGGTTCATAGAATCTTTGCCAATGTGACAGTTAAATGTCATGTTTTGAGCATGCGAGTGCGAAGGACGGAGGGGAGAGAGGGGGGAGGGAGAGAGAGAGGAGAGCAGGCAGAGGGGGAGATGGGGAGAGGGAGAAGTACGGCCGGCCGGCCGTGAATAAAGTACGAGGAGAAATGCGACACGGCTGGCAGGGGAGGGGGCGGAGTGTCCAATGGGAGAATGAGACGGGTAAGTTCTTCACTCTTCTAACTCGCAGTATGCATTTCCACTTTGCTTTCTTGTTCTTAAGCACATGCCTGCACAGAAGTCGGTTTTAGTTCAAACGGCTATGCACCATACACATTCTCTCCACTGTATTGCCTGTGGCACGTAATCATGACCTTCCTCAAATATAAATTGCACCTTTGAATTATGCAATTAATATCTCAAAGTCTGATTGTGTTCATAAATAGACGACAATTGAGATTCGTCAGGGTTACCAGGTGTTGTTACCTCTGGCTTACTGTTTGTTTACCTCGAGATCTGCCCTTAATACTTATGGCCCGAGTGTTCAAGAAGCAGTGCAGAACAGAAAGTAAACACCATGCCAAGAACCCTGTCTACGTTTCGTAATTTGAACTCACTGCGTTTCCATTAGCCTCTGCAATAAATAGGAAACATTTAGGGAGCTACGAGCAATAGAAGTGGCCGTTCTTGTGAGATCATCTTGGCTGAAATAATTTATTCTGTCACTTTGGCTACTTTTAGTATTTTTTTTAATTGACATTCGCATGTACATAGCCAACATTTGATAAACAGAAGATATCTTGCTGTAGGTTCATAGAATCTCTGCCAATGTGACAGTTAAATGTCATGTTTTGAGCATGCGAGTGCGAAGGACGGAGGGGAGAGAGGGGGGAGGGAGAGAGAGAGAGGAGAGCAGGCAGAGTGGGAGATGGAGAGATGGGGAGAGGGAGAAAGTACGGCCGGCCGGCCGTGAATAAAGTACGAGGAGAAATGCGAAACGGCGGGCAGGGGAGGGGGCGGAGCGGGGAGAGCGGCATGAGGGTGTGAAGCAGCAGGGGCCTGAGACGCGGCCGCCTTTGATGTGGTAATGCGAGGCAAGCGGCTGGTGGCATTGTGCACGCGCTTTCACATGCACTGCAAGAAATCGCCTGGGAATCGCCTGATCTCGGTAAGCTCTGTTTAAGCCCCTATATATCGAGCTCCCGCTCAATGCGCATGCGCATTGAGATAGGTCGCTCGACCTAAAAAAGCAAGATGATCCTGCTATCGGTGGCTGCGTCACTTTGTATTGACGCACATGTATTATCAAGCAAGCATGCGCCTACAAAATGTTGTAGGGACCATTTTTTTTTTCACCATTCAAAGATAGACTTGTTTATAAAAAGTATGGTGAAAACTCTTTTTTTTAAGCACAAGGGCTGGCAGCATTTAGCTAAACGTCTTGCGCAAAACTATACACTTTTGTTTTTAAATACCACGTGGGTTAGTGGTTTGGAAAGCGGGTGGAGGGACTAGAGTAAAAAATAAAGTGGGGGGATGAGCAGACAAGCAGCACACAAGGAAAAAAGTAACAAGGAGAGTGGAAGGATAAGCACATGAGGGACAGAAAAATACAGGGGAGAAGCAGACGAGGGACAGAGCAACACAGAGGGGGTGAGGAGAGGCACACAAGTGAGAAAGAACAACACAGAGCATGGGGGAAGGGATGAGAAGAAAACATGGGAAAATGCTGGCAAACACACACTCTGGTGGAGTGCTTCACCAAGAAGAAAACAAGCATTTACAATGCAACAGTCTCGCCTTTGCAAAAGTTAGAGCTATTGGCATTGTAAATGACAATTTTTTTATTTATGTGTTGGTTTTGAAAACAGATAAATAAATGGCATTGTCATTTACAATGCCAATAGCTTAATCTCTCGCAAATGCCACACACAAACACACAGACCCACACATACACACACAAAGCCCCACACACACACAGACCCACACACACGGATCACTGACAAAATATCGACCTACAAAATGTCGACCTACAGGAACATCGATGCAAAAATATCGAAGGCAAGAACCCGACATCCTATCTATAACATGGTAAGTACAAAAATATAGAAAATATAATATAGATGTAAAAAATATCGATGTTAAAAATATCGTTTTTTTCTGTACAAATATAAATCTAAAATAAAGTAAATAACACAAATAAATAAAATAAACATAGTTAAAAATATCTAATAATGTTTAAAATTAATAAATAATACATATATAATAATAATACATTAATTAAATATATACAGAAAATATATAATATATATGTACTTAACAATAAGTTGTAATAATTATTTTACTAATTTATACATTATTAAAAAATATAATAAATTATAAATACATTTAAAAATATAAAACAAAAACATAAATAAAAAGTAAAAAATAAAAAAATAAAAATATACTTTTAATATTTTTTAAATTAATTATATAGAATGTTGGATATCGTAAGGGTAAAAATTACTATTCCAACTCAAAAAAGTGCAACAGTAGGGAAAGCGTTGGATAGCGTAGAGGTAAAAATTACTATTCCAACTCCAGAGAGTGCAACATTAGGGAAAGCGTTGGATAGCGTAGAGGTAAAAATTACTATTCCAACTCCAAACAGTGCAACAGTAGGGAAAGCGTTGGATAGCTTAGGGGTAAAAATTACTATTCCAACTCCAGAGAGTGCAACAGTAGAAAAAGCATTGGCTAGCGTAGGGGTAAAAATTACTATTCCCACTCCAGAGAATGCAACAGTAAGGAAAGCGTTGGATAGCGTAGGGGTAAAAATTACTATTCCCACTCCAGAGAGTGCAACAGTAAGGAAAGTGTTGGATAGCGTAGGGGGAAAAATTACTATTCCCAATCCAGAAAGTGCGACAGTAGGGAAAGTGTTGGATAGCATAGGGGTAAAAATTACTATTCCCACTCCAGAGAGTGCGACAGTAGGGTAAACGTTGGATAGCGTAGGGGTAAAAATTGTGCAACAGTAGGGAAAGCGTTGGATAGCGTAGGGGTACAAATGACTATTCCCACTCCAGAGAATGCAACAGTAAGGAAAGCGTTGGATAGCGTAGGGGTAAAAATGACTATTCCCACTCCAGAGAGTGCAACAGTAAGGTAAGTGTTGGATAGCGTAGGGGGAAAAATTACTATTCCCAATCCAGAAAGTGCGACAGTAAGGAAACTGTTGGATAGCGTAGGGGTAACAATTACTATTCCCACTCCAGAGAGTGCAACAGTAGGGAAAACGTTGGATAGCGTAGGGGTAAAAATTACTATTCCCACTCCAGAGAGTGCAACAGTAGGGAAAGCTTTGGATAGTGTAGGGGTAAAAATTACTAATACCATTCCAGAGAATGCAACAGTACGGAAAGCGTTGGATAGCGTAGGGGTAAAAATGACAATTCCCACTCCAGAGAGTGCAACAGTAGGGAAAGCGTTGGCTAGCATAGGGGTAAAAATTATTATTCCCACTCCAGAGAGTGCAACAGTAAATAAAGTGTTGGATAGCGTAGGGGTAAAAAATACTATTCCCACTCCAGAGAGTCCAACAGTAGGGAAAGCGTTGGATAGCGTAGGGGTAAAAATTACTATTTCCACTCCAGAGAGTGCAACAGTAGGGAAAACATTGGATAGCGTAGGAGTAAAAATTACTAGTCCCACTCCAGAGAGTGCAACAGTAGGGAAAGCGTTGGATAGCGTAGGAGTATAATTACTATTCCCCCTCCAGAGAGTCCAACAGTAGGGAAAACGTTGGATATCATAGGGGTAAAAATTACTATTCCCACTCCAGAGAGTGCAACAGTAGGGAAAGCGTTGGATAGCGTAGGAGTAAAAATTACTATTCCCACTCCAGAGAGTGCAACAGTAGGGAAAGCGTTGGATAGCCTTGGGGGTAAAAATTACTATTCCCACTCCAGAGAGTGCAACAGTAGGGAAAGCGTTGCATAGCGTAGGGGTAAAAATTACTATTCCCACTCCAGAGAGTGCCACAGTAGGGAAAGCGTTGGATATCGTAGGGGTAAAAATTACTATTCCCACTCCAGAGAGTGCAACAGTAGGGAAAGCATTGGATAGTGTAGAAATAAATAAAACAAACTTATAAATAATTGTTCTAAATAAAATAATTTAAATATTTATTTCTAAATAACTACATCATTTGCTAATCCCCATTGATAATTACTAAAAACATAATTACAATTAAATAATTATTTAACAATAAATGAACAATAAATACCAATAAATATTAATTAATAATATAAATAACCAAATAATATTGAACACTAAAATGTTTCTAAACAAAAAACATATTAATCATGAAAAATTGATTAACAATTAAAAAATGGTAAACAGTACATTTATTTTTTAATAAAAAATACTTTTTATTAAAAAATATTTACCAATTAATAAAATAAATTTCCAATTATTAAAAATTAATTAACAATACAAATTATTTATCAATTACAAAAATTAATTACCAATTAAAAAAAATAATTACCAATTAAAAATTGTAATTACCAATGACAAACCTTAATTACCAATAAAAAAATAATTGTCAATTAAAAAATGTAATTACCAATTACAAACCTTAATTACCAATTAAAAAAATAATTACAAATTAAAAAATGTAATTACAAATTACAAACCTAATTACCAATGAATAAAATTAATTACCAATTAAAAAATGTAATTACAAATTACAAACCTTAATTACCAATTAATAAAATTAATTACCAATTAAAATAATTACTTACCAATTAATAATTAATTAGAAATACTTTCTTTATCAATACCAATAAAAAATACATATTTACTTAATTACAATTAAATTACTTCCCACCCTATTCCCCTATAAACCCACAACCCGCTACAGAACTTAAACGCAAAAATTAATTAAAATTAAATTACAATTACTAAAAATATATAATTAATTTAATATAATTAAATTACTTCCCACCCTATTCCCCTATAAACCCTCAACCCGCTCCAGTACTAAAACATATATTATAAATGTTATTTTTAAGTTCAAAATGATTTTACAAAATATTTCAATAAAATCATTTTGATCTTAAAAATAACATTTATAATATATAATAAATAGTACACATATAATTTAAAACAAATAAACTACTTAACAAAAACATATAACACATACATATAAAATACATAATAAAATACATAACAACAAACAAATATAGATATTAGTAACATAGAAATTAGTGACATCGATATAAATGATATCGATATTACTAACTTCGATATTACTTACATTGATATAAAAAAATTCGATATTACTTACCTTAGGGTCGATATTCTGTCCAACGATATTCTTGACCTCGATATTCTTCACCTTCGATATTTACAACTCGATATTATTGTAGGTCGATATTAGGGAATCGATATTTTGACTGTGCACCCACACACACACACGCACACAGAGCCCCCACACACACAGAGCCCCACACACACACACACAGACCCACACACACACACAGAGCCCCCCTCACACACACAGAGCCACACACACACCCAGAGCCACACACACAGAGACCCACACACAGAGCCACACACACGCAGAGCAACACACACACTGCGAGCCACACACACACACACAGAGCCACACACAGAGAGAGCCACACACACGGTGAGCCACACACACACACACACAAAGCCACACACACACAGAGCCACACGCACACACAGAGCCACACACACAGAGCCACACACACAGAGACAACACACACACAGAGCCACACACACAGAGCCACACACACACACAGAGCCACACACACAGAGAGCCACACACACTGCGAGCCACACACACACACACAGCCACACACACACAGAGCCACACACAATGTGAGCCACACACACACAGAGCCACAAACACAGAGAGCCACACACACAGAAAGCCACACACACACAGAGCCACACACACTGCGAGCCACACACACACACAGAACCACACACACACACAGAGCCACACACACACAAACTCTGACACTCCAAGCCCACGCAAATAAGGAGCATTGACAATAACCTCCAGTACTAGGGGGCAATAAAATGGCTCTTCCCACCATACTAAAGAGAAGATGGGGACTATAATGCATACAAATGTAGAAGATAAATGTTGCTAGGCCTATTCGCTCACAAACTCTGCAACAGTGTTTTCGTAGACATCTAGATGAGTGACATGACGGTCAGGCCCAACAGTAAATACATCGCACAACAATAGTCAATAAAGGGCAATGTATAGCTCATACAACAGATCGAAACACAGCATAGGACTACACAAAGTACACCACAAAGTATTGTGTCATACAAACTAAGGTAACGCAGTAGAATATATAACATATAACGGAGCCGCATGAGAAAACACCACATCACATATAACATACGATAAAACATGACATCATATCGCGAGAGCGGCGAGCAGTTTCACAGATATTGACTCATAGCAGATGTCCAATGAAATGTGATCGAATTCATATACTCTCACGTATTTTCTTTCATTAAAGGCTCCCTGTATCTTCTCTCCTTATGTAATCATGTGCCCCCTGTCACTCCTGGCCTTCCCTTTCATCGCGATTCACGTCTCCTTTCATCACGATTCACGCCGCCCTCTCATCCACCAGCTTTTCATTGAATCAAGGGGGTCCTTCAGCCTACTCTCTCCCCCTCCTCCTCCCTCGTCGCTCCACTTTACTACTGCCGGAATGCACACCCCTTCATTGCCCCAGAAAGCTATTGTATTTTTCATTTTTTGTGAAAAGAAATAAAAAAACTGCCCGTATATCATTTTACAATTTGACAAGTGAATTTGTGCTTTAGAAGAAATTGTCAGGCCTGTCGAGAACATAAAAAACTGCTGCTGGCTCTGGGAGAGAGATCTTGAATCAAGAAACATACATTCCTTATTCCTTATTGAGTTTCTAGCGCGTGAGAACAACAAGTGCTCGGAACAAGCGCCTGACTTCCTGCTGGCATAAAAGGTTCCTAATCTTCTTTATGGGACCATCTGGACCCATAAAGAAGATAAGAAACCTTTTATGCCAGCAGTAAGTCAAGGAGCCCAGTCTGAAAAGGACGGGGCTTACTGAGAAAGAAGAACGTCACTAGGACCTCTTCTCCAATGGCTGGCCACCGTTTAGGAGGCCAGCCAATGGATTAGAGGGGCGGGGCTTAACCTCGCTGGTGAACAATCCTCTATCTCATTAAATCTCACCAGCGAGACTGAGCATGTGCGCAGCCTACGCTAGCCAAGACCTAAAAGTAGCTCTGTAAAAGTGAGTAGTGGAAAGAATGCAAGTAAGCCAGTCAAGAGAAAGGTAACGTGTCTATGCTCTTGGGGAGGAACAAACACAAGATTGACACAAAAAGTCATTGAATGAGAAGCAAGGAAATGAGAGTGACAATAAAGGCACCAACGGTAAGTAAAGGGCAGATGTAGCACACCAACAATAGGTCTTTCGCCACCAGACATTGTGTGCTGCCTGGGAGGAAAGACCTAAAAACATAGTTCTGTTCACTCAGTTCTGCATCTATAACAGTCATCAAAAATAAGCGATCCTGAGTGTTGCTTGGTTTGATGATGTCAACTTGTGTTTTGAGAGGCACTGTGACTCCGTTCACAATATGGCTACTTTCTGGGATGCAGCCCAGCTCTGAGCAGGAAGAGAGTTACCAACATGTCTCTGAAAGAAGAGTATGTTATGAGATGTGCAGATCATTGACAGCTTACAGTAACTGACTAGAACAGCATCACCACACGGGCACCTTTGTTGAAGAAGACATGTGTTAGCAAGGAGAAACTGGCCACAGTGCGCAAAGGCCAGGCGTCTCTGGCATGGGTATTATCATTTTAATGGTGATATTTAATTATAACTCTTAGGATCAATTCCATGATCCGGGAGAAAGCATGTAAGGCGATTTCTGTAAATTCATCGTCAGGCCAAAGATAGGTTGACGTAATTTCCAGTGACGTCATCATCGTGCTAATTTAGGTTGTAAAACCTGGAAAATCCCAGGTGACCTAGGGTTAGTGATTTTGTAGGGAATAGGCCTGTTTATGACAAAAGACCTTTGCCCTGGCCAGGGGTGTGATGTACGCTTCCACGGAGGGGAGAACAGCCCCGTGCCCACCCCCCTTCACCCCACCTCTTCCGTGGAGCAAGGGGGGGGGGGGGACATGTATCTTTAACAAGCCTCAGCTGAGCCTGGCTGCAGAGGGCTCGCTGATTTTTAATTAACACAATTGAAGCGCGCGCACGGGGAAGTGGAGGGGAGGGACCGCCAATGGCTCCTCCGAGAGACACACTCCGACAGGCCTGTCACCCCCAATTACTCGGTAATCACCTCCATGACGTACGTTTTTATTAATCAGATTAATAAAAGGCGCAGCCTGACCCCGGCGGATGTGCTGACGCCGGGTGGTTCTCGGCAGAAGGGGTGGGGTGAGCCTGTGAGGGTAACGTATTTAAGCTTTCATTATTTTTTCCGCACCGCTAATTAAAACGCTTGTTTACAAACAACAGCCACCCCCGGCTCCTTTGGGAGGTGCAGAGATAACTGCTTACTCCGTTGTGTAACTCACTCATAAAAAGTTTTCTCTTTTTTAATTAAAGCTAAGTCTCTGTACTTAAAGATCACGCGCAGTGCAGATTTTTTTTAGTGGTTGTTTCTTTGCATGACCTTTTACAACTCTTCTTTCTCCCAAAGGACTTTTTAAAATGTACTTTTGATTGAATCTGGGTAAATCGGGCTCCCCTTTTTCGGTCTATGCCTATAGGATGGTCGGACGGGCGAGTCTGTTAGTGGCCCCCAAGGGCTTGTCTCACGGATCAGCGGATGGACTGCTTTTTGCCTGTTTGTCGGCCTGTTTTACTGTTGATTTCTCTATTATCACAAACATTCCCTGCAGAAAGCATAAAGCCATGCAGTCTCTCATACCCTGCAAAACACTTATACAGTGTTCCAAGGGCTTTAAGTGGGATGGAAAACCGAGCATAGTGCGCCGCCCGACTTGCATTTTGCTGTTTCTGTCATTGCATCCAGATATATGATACATGTAACATCATATCTACCACAAATCAGGACTGTTGGCTTTGTCAATGGTTGTTAGTTGCTTAAGATAAATAAGCTGTGGCTTGTATATAAAATTGAAAAAGCTTCCACTTAAAGCCCTGGTGACACCACAACAATATTGCTGCTCCTGCGTTTCAAAAAGAGAAGGGAAATCCAGAGAGAAAATGACTCTTTAAAGGATTTCCTTTGCCCTACAACGCTCACCTGGCATTTATCCATACTAATATAATAAAGAGAGAGCCCAAACCTTTGAGGCGGGTAATCTCAGGAACCACAAGTTCAAGTTCAAGTTTGGGCATTTATATCGCGCACTACTCACCCAGAGGGTCTCAAGGCGCTTGGGAAGGGGTTCATTATTTGTCGAATAGCCAGGTTTTAAGTTATTTTCTGAAGGAGATGTGGTTTTGAGTAAGGCGGAGGCGAGTGGGGAGTGAGTTCCAGGTCTTGGCTGCAAGGAAGGAGAAGGATCTTCCTCCCATGGTGGATTTTCGGATGCGCGGGACTGCGGCGAGGGCTTGATTGGACGATCTTAGTTGGCGGGTGGGTTTGTAGAAGGACAGTCGAATGTTGAGGTATTCGGGTCCCAGATTGTAGAGGGCCTTGTGTGCGTGGGTGAGAAGACAGAATGTAATTCTTTTGTTGACGGGAAGCCAGTGGAGGTCTTTTAGGTGTCCAGTGATGTGGTCTCGGCGAGGGATGTCCAATATGAGTCGCGCTGATGCGTTTTGGATGCGTTGTAGTTTTTTCTGTAATTTTGCTGTGATTCCGGCGTATAGTGTGTTACCATAATCCAGTCGGCTTGTGACCAGTGCGTGGGTGACAGTCTTTATTGTCTCGAGGGGGATCCAGCGGAAGATCTTTTAGAGAATGCGAAGTACGTTGAAGCAGGAGGATGAGACTGCGTTGACTTGTCTGGACATCGAGAGAGAGGAGTCTAGGATGAAGCCAAGGTTACGTGCATGCTCTGCGGGTCTGGGTGCTGTGCCCAGAGCTGAAGGCCACCAGGAGTCGTCCCAGGCAGAGGGGGAAGATCCTAGGATGAGTACCTCCGTTTTGTCTGAGTTGAGTTTTAAGCGGCTATGTTTCATCCATTCAGCTACTTCTTTCATGCCTTCGTGTAGGTTGGTTTTGGCGATGTTGGGGTCTTTGGTGAGGGAGAGGATTAATTGGGTGTCATCGGCGTAGGAGATGATGTTGAGGTTGTGTTGTCGCGCGATGGATGCTAGTGGGCTCATGTAAACGTTGAAGAGGGTGGGACTGAGTGATGATCCTTGTGGAACTCCACAGATGACTTCAGTAGCCTATGAGTTAAATGGGGAAGTCGGACTCTCTGAGTTCTCCCAGCTAGGAACGAGATGATCCAGTCCAAGGCCTTTCCTTGTATGCCGATGTTGCTGAGGCGTTGTATTAGGGTGCTGTGGCAGACCGTGTCGAAAGCGGTGGAGAGGTCGAGTAGAATGAGGGCCACTGTTTCTCCGTTGTCCAGAAGTGTTCGGATGTCATCAGTTGCTGCAATGAGGGCGGTTTCGGTGCTGTGTTTGGCTCGAAATCCGGACTGAGAGGGGTCGAGGGAGTTGTTGGATTCAAGGAAGGCAGCGAGTTGGCTATTGACGGCTTTTTCAATGACTTTGGCCGGTAATGGAAGGAGGGATATGGGTCGGTAGTTTTTAAGTTCAGAGGGGTCTGCTGTGGGTTTCTTAAAAAGGGCGCTGAGTTCAGCATGTTTCCAGCTTTCTGGGAAGGTGGCAGAGTTGAACGAGCAGTTGATGACATCACGGAGATGGGGTGCGATGATGGAGTCGGCTTTGTTGAAGATGTGGTGGGGCAGGGGTCGGTTGGCGAGCCAGAGAGGATTGAGTTCATTAGGCGGATGGTGTCTTCAGTGGTGACTGGGTTCCAGGCGCTAAGGATGATAGTTGGCGGCGTAGGATCTGAGGGGGGTGGGGAGGGTTGATCGCTGGGAGTATTCTTGAAGCTGTTGTGTATGTCGGCGATTTTGTTGTAGAAGAAGGAGGATAATGCATCGCAGAGGTCTTGGGAGGGAGTGATGTCGTTAGATGCTGCGGTGAGGTTGGTGAATTCTTTTACGATGTTGAAGAGTTCCTTGCTGTTGTGGGTGATGTTGTCGAGACGATCCTTGAATGCTGATTTCTTGGTGGCTCGAATCAGATGGTGGTGTTTGCGGGTGGCTGCCTTGAGGGTGGCCATGTTGTCGGTGTTTGGGTTTTTTCTCCATGTTTTCTCCAGGGTGGGCATAGCTTCTTGGATTGTTTTAGGTCATCATTGAACCAGGGAGCCTTTTTGCTGGTTGATTTGATCTGGTGCTTTTTCAGGGGTGCTAATTCGTCAGCACTGTGGGTGATCCATTGTTTGAGATTGGTGGCCGCTTGGTTTGGGTCCAGTAAGGACGTGGGAGGGTTTTGGTTGAGTGAAGTGAGGAGTTGGTCTGAGGTGATTTTGTTCCAGTTTCTCCGAGGAATAGGTTGTGGGCGGTTGTGGGTCAGGGTGGTTTTGTAGTTGAAGTGAACACAGCTGTGGTCCGTCCAGTGGAGAGCTGTGGTGCGGTCGAAGGAGATGTGCTTGCTGGAGGTGAAGATAGGGTCGAGCGTGTGTCCGGCTGTATGGGTGGGGGTATCAACAAGTTGTTTGAGTCCGAGGTTGGCCAGGTTGTCCATAAGGGTGGAGGTGTTGCTGTCGTGTTTGTTTTCAAGGTGGTAGTTGAGGTCTCCTAGTAGGATGTAGTTCTCGGAGGCGAGGGCATGTGGGCTGATGAAGTCGGTGATGTCTTCGCTGAATTGTGTACGGGTTCCTGGTGGCCTTTAGATGAGGGTGCCTCTAAGTGTGGTCCTAGGGTCGGTGTGGATCTGGAAGTGGAGATGTTCGGCGGTTGCAAGATTATCGTCGGAGCTGGTCGTGATTTTGATGATGTTTCTATGGATGATGGCGATGCCACCTCCTGTTTGATTGGTGCGATCTTTTTGGATAATCTTGTAAGCATCCGGTATGGCTATGGCGATGTCGGGTGCGGATGATGCGTTCATCCAGGTTTCTGTGAGGAAGGCGATGTCAGGTGACGCAGTGTCGAGTAGGTCCCAGAGTTCCGTTGCGTGTCTGTGGACCGAGCGGGTGTTCAGCAGGATGCATTTCAGGTGGTTAGAGTCGGAGCAGTGTGTGGAAGAAGTGGGTTTGGTGAGGGTCCTGAGGCAGTTGAACTTGCAGGAGAGGCAGGCGAATGGGCCGTGGGTATGACCTGGGGTGGCATCGCAGCATTGTGGTGTGCGTCCGGGGTTGAGGGCGTGGAGAGTAGCGGCATCATAAGTGTTTCTAGTGGGTTGGGTGCGGCTGGGACCAGGGGGACAGGCGCTGGGCGCGGTCCAGGCGCGGACAGGCGTAGACGGGCTTACCTTTGGCGCACCTTCGGCGCGACTGGGGCGCGATCGCTGCGCGTAAACGCTGCGCGCGTAGGCAACTGTCATTTATGGATAGTGGAGGGGGAGGGGCCAGGGAGGGGCCGCAGGGAGGTGTGATCGGGGTGGAGGGGCGGGCTGGCAGGCACAACAACAAACAAAATGGCCGCAAATCACAGCGCAGACACGACGAGATCGGCACAAGTAGGCAATTAATTTACAAAAGTGGGCAGAGGCACATATAGGCTTACAAGCAGGCAGAACCAACAAATGTGATTAGCGCAGCAGGCAAATTCGTCTAAACTCGCGCTACAGGAATAATTAACACTCGTGCGATGTGGGCTAACAGATCAGCTGAATAGCGCTACAGAAATGCAGAGCATAGACACTGCTGGTGGCAAATGCGGTTAAAGCGCTACGATACCCAGTGTGCAGGGAGCCTGGGGCAGCGACCGATGCTGCACGAGACAGGCTGGTCACAGCGGAGGCTCGGGCGGGTCAGCTCTAAACTATCCGTGGGAGGGAGGGGCCTCAGGGAGGTTTGATCGGGGTGGAGGGGCGGGCTGGCAGGCACAACAACAAACAAAATGGCCGCAAATCACAGCGCTGACACGACGAGATCGGCACAAGTAGGCAATTAATTTACAAAAGTGGGCAGAGGCACATATAGGCTTACAAGCAGGCAGAACCAACAAATGTGATTAGCGCAGCAGGCAAATTTGTCTAGGGAAAGGGCAGCTGCAGCAGAAGGACATAGGCTATTCAGACGCCCACCATATACATTTAAAAGGTAAAAGACCGTGCCAGCAAAGTAGTCCCTTGTGGGCATATCTGCGTTGTGCTGTGGGCGTGTGCTGGGGCGTGACAAACGCTGGGGGCGTGTGGTACGTTCCGCCCTTCATGCCATGTCTCATATTGTTTGCTAATCCCACCCTGCTCCCTTTAAATACCCCTGCACCCCATAATCATAACCCACACTTACTCCTTAAAATACCCCAACACCCTTAAACACTAACCCATCTTAACCCTATAAATATACCCTGTACCCCAAAACCCAAACCTATCCCTAAACCCTAAAAGTACCCCTCTACCCCAAAACCCAAACCTAGCCCTGAACCCTATAAATACCCCTGTACCTCAAAACCCAAACTTACCCCTGAACCCTAAAAATACCCCTGTACCCCAAAACCCAAACCTAGCCCTGAACCCTAAAAATGCCACTGTACCCCAAAACCTAAACCTTCCCCTGAACCCTAAAATACCCCTGTACCCCAAACCCCAAACCTGCCCTGAACCCTTAAAATACCCCTGTACCCCAAAACCCAAACCTAGCCCTGAACCCTAAAAATAACCCTGTACCCCAAAACCCAAACCTACCCCTAAACCCTAAAATACCCCTGTACCCCAAAACCCAAACTTATCCCTGAACCCTAAACATACCCCTGCATCCCAAACCCAAACCTAGCCCTGAACCCTTAAAATACCCCTGTACCCCAAACCTAGCCCTGAACCCTTAAAATACCCCTATACCCTAAAACCCAAACCTAGCCCTGAACCCTAAAAATACCCCTGTACCCCAAAAACCATACCTATCCCTAAACCGTAAAACTACCCCTGTACCCCATAACCCAAAACTATATCTGAACCCTTAAAATACACAAACACCCTAAAACATATACCTCAGTACCCCAAAACATATACCCCTATACCCATACTTACCTTATCCAAACATAAAAAAACATGCTGTTATCATTCATGCATTTACAACGAATTTCGTTGTAAATGTATGCGTGGTAAAAGCATATAAAATGTAATGCCATGCGTTATAATGGCATTGCGGAGTCATGGTACTTTCGTAATGAAAGTATGCGGAGTGATGGTATGCAGAAAGAAAGTTGCGGAATAATGGGTGTTTACCCTCCCCCGGTAAGTACGTTGGTGGCACGGCGGCCCACATCTCCAGCAACATACTCATATTTTTTCACCACCCATTGAAAAATGCACAGGTCTCTCTTATTGATGGCCAGCACCGACATACACTTTTAGACAAACCTCCCGCCACAAGTTCTAGAATTGCGAACTTTAGAGCTGGGGAGCTACGTTCGAATCTCGGCATCAGCTCAACATCCTGTGATTCCAGGCAAATCGTTTTGTCTCCCAGTGCCTACCACAAATGAATGTGTTCTTCTGAAATGTAAATTGTGCTCATGCCATGTTGTCGAGTTTGCGCTATATAATATTGCAAGGAAAAATAAAGTAGGGAAACTTGCGTTCACACACTACTGAACGCGCACTCTTAAGTGCATCAGCAGTGCACTGTGAATCGGACCGTTTCAGAGGATTGTCACAGATAAGAAATGCTATCAAAACGAAATCCTACAAAACAATATACTACTGGCCGGCAGCAATTCATACCCGGACAACATCGAGACGGGCTGCTAGTTTATTTCTAAATTTGTAGTGCCTGGTTATACCCACTGGTGTGTCCCCGTGCTATTACAGACCACTAATCCTCCTCTAGAACGTTGTATCGTCAGTTCATTTGCTAATTTATTCTTGTGTATACAACCAGGTTTTTAGTTTATTTCGGAAAAGTTTCTCCAATTATTCCCCCCTCAGTGTCAAAGGAAGGGAGTTCCAGCTTTTTGCTGCCAGATAGCCAAAGGAGCGTGCTCCCATTCGTGCCCTCCTAATCCCGATAGGGGCGTCATGACGTCATGCCGTAACTTCTCCCCTAGCGAGCAGTGTGAGCAAGCACACATCAATGTGCCTGTTGTCACTGCCAGGGCTGGACTGGGAACGAAAACCGGCCCTAGCAAAGTGCTCGGCCGGCCCTAGCAAAGTGCTCGGCCGGCCCTCCCCCTTCCCCCCCTGGGAGAGGGGTGGGGGGGGGGTTGACCGAGCTCTATTGGTTTTGCCAAGGCTTGTGCTTTTTTTAAAGAATCCCAGAAGAGTTTTTGAGTGTACAAAAAACATTAAGGGCAGAGTTGCCTGCAGCAGCAGGCCCAGTGTAATAGAGCAACATCATCCGGCCAGCAGGGCTCTCGAGTTCTAATTTCCAGGCATACCTAGCTCATCCATGCAAGTTTTTAAAGCTGCATGCTGGGATTTGTAGTCCTTTTTAACACATTATAAAACTAGGATTACAAGTCCCAATATTCAAAGACAAAAAGTGGAATAGAGGAGCTACTCAGGCATGGAACTGGAAACCTGAGAGCACCAAGTCCTGGATTTGTAGGATGCAGTCCATTAATGCCATGAAAAAACTACCCCCCCACCTCAAACCTATAAATTAGGTGAGGTGGTGGCGCATGTAAGTGGGTGAAGTCAGAAGGGGCAGATTCAACGACAGTCATGATCTGTCAGTACATTTGCATTGTCATTACAGACTTCATCTAGAAATATTAGAATACTATTAAAAGGCCCGAGTGGGGGGTGACTCGATTTATGCAGCAATGGAGGATCAAATAATGGGATGGGTTTGGTGAAATTATGTGGGAAGTAAAGGTGGTTTATAAATCATGATTTGGCATATCATGGGTGTTAGACCTGTCAGCCCTAGGGTGGTCTTTCCCTATCTTTTTTCGTCCTTGCCTTATTTTTCCCACCTTTTTTTTGTTGGCCTTAGGTCTCTGGGCACCTTCCCATTGCCAATCAATGTTAAGGTGCAGGTGCTCTCTACTTCAAACATGACAGCCACTGGCCCCTGCTACTGCAGCGTGGTCTTTTTGTGTAGCACCCTAGTTGCCAGGAGCTGGCTGGGACCCCAAACATTGTTGCAATGCCAGCCTTCCATCGCCTGCCCATAGTTAGAGTGGGGAAGCTCCTGGAACCTTCCAAAATAGAGGCAGAGCCTATTTTTGCCGCCTCAGAGAGTGGTCACCTGACCTGGGCATATATAAGGGAAGGAGGGAAACTTTTTAGTCAGTTAGGGCATCACTGACCTGGGGGACCCACGCAGGAGACTTAGGCGGTAGGGCCTAGTCAGGGACCTATGCCACTGGGAGTGACAGGGCTTAGGTGCTGCCTTCCAAGTAGAGTGAGGAACCCTGAACTAGCCCACTGATCTGGCCCGGCGGGAGGGGAACCCAGGGACCATCTGAAGTGACCTGCTGACAAGCCTTCAACCCAAGACCCCCCCTCAAGAAACCAAGTATCTGCTTCACAAGGGCGCAGGAACCAACAAGCGCTGAGAAGAGACTCCCCTGCGCTAAGCAGGACCACTGGGGATCAACCAGGTACAGGGCTGTGTCCACTATGCGCCCTTTTCCTCAACCTGGGCCCCTGTCCTACCTAACTTCCCCTGACTGAACTGCCTGAACCTCTGTCCTGCGTGTTTAACTGCTGTGCCCTGAGAAGCGCTGAGAACCTAGAGACTGTGGCTACCTGAAGCGCTTTGAACCTACTAACTGCCCCAAGCGCTATATCTACTCAGAGCTGTGTGTGTGCCTGGAAGCGCTGCCTCCTCGAAGCGCTAACTGCCCCCTACTCACCGCCGCAGCCCAGGACGTCCGTGCAGCTGGGGCTGCCCTGTCAGGCGTGGTGACTTGCCCCGGGCGGCCCTCGGTGCCAGGAGAGGGCCGCCGCCGTGGAGTTGTGGGTCACGCCCGGCCCAATCGCGTGCAGACCTTGCGGCAGCCCCCAGAGCCTTGGGGAGGCCGCCGCAATCGTCTGAGCCTCCTGCCCGAGTGTCCCGTTGCGGAGGCCCCCGGTGTCAGGAAAGGGCGGCCGGAATTCCTGTCCGGCCGCGCTAGGCCTGACAGGGCCTGAAGCCACCTGAAGCCTCTCTCCCACCGCCACATGATGGGGACGCGGCATTCCTGGGCACGCCCGCATCTGGCGCCGCGCAGCGATTGGCTGACGCGGTTGCGCCCGCCTGCTGATTGGTTCCCGGGCCGCTCACGTCCTCGCGAGCCTGGGAACAGGGAATCCTCCCCCCGGAGGGCTCGGAGATTGCCGAGAGCCCTCCCTCCCCTGACGGAAGGAAGACAGAACTGCCCCGGGGTCGTAGGGAGGCCGAGACGAGCGATGGAGGAGCGCGGGCCTCCCCTGTCCAACTCCGAGGCCTGCAAGTCACCGGATGGCTCCGAACTGAGGGAGAGCCCTCCCTGAGCCCGACAACCACCGCAAGAGGCCCAGGAAGGCCGAAGCACAAGGTAACCCCCAGGAAGGCCCCAAAGTCGCCCCTATCCGAGGGAAGACTGTGCTGGGCCCCGTTGGCCCCCCTGTGACCCGACCTGGGCTCGAACATCCAGTGGACGTTTGGGTAACTGTGGCCAACTGAGTTCACCCCTGATTCGGGGTCTGTTACTATTAGACGGCAGGAGTAGAAGAAGCATTATTGAAGGGTCATGATGTTTCAGTGCTCTTTCTGAGGCTACAGTGATGTTATTGTGGTAACTATATGAGAGACCTGTTAATGCAAAAATTGATCGAGTTCCCCTATAATGAGCCCTTGCCTGTGCTCCCATGAAGAGGGGGGTTCAAATGCTTAAGGAAATGTTTATTCATATTTGATGAAATGATTGCCCTTGCCTGTGATCCCATAAAGAGGGGGGTACAAAGGCTTAAGGAAATGCTTATTCATATTTGATGAAATGATTCCCCTTGCCTAATGAAATGTGTAGTCCTGATCCAGGAAATTTTATACTTACTGGAAGTGATTCCCCAAATGTTTATTCTGACCGGGAGGAATGTTAGTTCACCTGAAGAGGTTGTAGTCCTTGCCTAATGAATTGAACCAGTTTTACCGGATGAAATGTTGATGCATTCCCACTGAAATGTTGGTTTACAGGATTGACATGTTCCCTTTGCTCCCCTAAGGAAATGCTTAAATGAGTTCTGGATACCGTGACTATTGATTGCCTTGATTTCAAGCCTATATAGAAACTTATTGAATTGAATCAAACGTAATTGGTGTGGTCTAAGTCCTTGCGTGCATTTATTGTCTCAGTGGATGCGTGTTGTATAGTCACTTAACACCTGAGATTTCGGGTGCCTACCTGCTCGTGCCAGACTACCCCCAATAAAACTGGTGACCCCAGTTCTTACAATGGGACAGTACAGCTTTACTATTTTGTCATTTCTATACAATAAAGCTATCTGGGCAAAAGTTGAACCTGATTAGAACAACGTGAATACCTTACATTAGCACTCATGGAGGGTGGCCCATCATGCTGTGACTGTAGAAGTGCAGAAGAACACAAATATCTTATCCAGGTTAGATTTTGCATTTGCAGAGCTCTAAGGCTTCCCAATTCCATGCGTGAGTAGGTCTACAAGTCCTGCTTTTTCCCTTGCATTCGAGTATTTGATGTATTGTTTATTCTATTATAAAATCAGCACTACAAATCCCAGAATGCAAAAAAAAACCTGGACCAGCTGAGCTACTCACGCATGGAAGTTGAAAAGTTGAGAGCTCTGCCTTTTCATTCTGAAACTTGTGGGTTTCATTTTTATAAAAGAGTACAAAGTGTCACTCTATCCAGATTTTAAAGAAAAACACCTGGTTTAGATGATGAAATCTGAGGCCCATGAACGTCAATTCACCAAAATGCCAGGGGTAGCGGAAGTGACATCACACACCCTTTGACCTTCAATTTCACTCACACATGATTATATATATACCACATTCACACTCACACTTACACACAATCCCCAGTGCCAGGGAAAGTCATATTCCAGATAATTATACTGGTGAATAATAAAACATTATTTAGTATGTGTGTAATAAAATAAATTGAGAGGCAACCAAGAGAATGGGGCCCCAACCAACATCCATAAGGGCGAACTGCCACTGTGCTCCGGGCCATGATTTTGCCAGAGGTCGCAAAGGCAGTGCCAGCGGTCGCAGCTGTGACCCCTAAATGATGTCCATGCTGAGATACCTCAACGTTCTGCGTTCCTGATTGATCTTGAGCAGCGTACGATCCTCTGTTTTTAAAGAGTGAGCCTTTTCTTTTTAATTTAACAGAGTCAGATTCTTCATTTGAAGACATATGTGCCAACTTAGCTTCTCTCTTGGTGAATAAAAATATAGATTTCAATCATAAAGAGAAAAACGCCAGCCTCGAGCACCTGCTTTATTTTATCTATTAGTACTTCCTGTTGAAGCTAACTTAGTAACTATTTTAGGATGGCGCTGGCAGCTTGCCGGCGCCATCCTAAAAAAGTTACAAGTTCAACAGGCTTGAACTTTTGCCCCCCAAATCCGCCGCTCACGGATTTTCGGTAAATTCGCGGGAGTTAGCGGATTGCGGATTTACCGAAAATCCGCGAAATCCGCGAGCGGAACGGATTTTGCTCTCACACTTAACCTGGACTCCCTCCAGCCAACTGCGGATGCTTAGGTCCCCAGACCAACTCCTTATACTGGAGTTTAAGGTGTAATCATAGGACTGGGAGCCTTCGCACTTCAGTATCTACACAGTCTCAGCTCTCTGCCCATGGCGATAAGGGGTTGCCAGAGGCTGTTTAAGATGTTACCGACGCAAGTTAGATCAAGGCGAGCCATAGCAAATTCAGAATTCAGCCATTCTTCCGTTCTTGGGGGGTTAGCGTCTTTCCATTTCAGGCAGATCTCCCTGCGCGCTAATAGGATCAGACACAGTAATAGTCCTCTATCTCTTTCAGCCAAGTTTTTGTTGATAGGCGGTCGTCAGCAAAAAAGACTAGAGGCCCATTAACCGTGATGTTGGTACCAAAAATCCTGCGCACGTAGCCTCTGATCCCTTCCCAAAATGATACCAATTTTTCACATAAAAAAAAACCATGTATGTTGGAAGGCGGTGACCCCAGGGGTCAAGTAGACTCTCCTAACCCCCTGGAACCTCCTCTCCCACAATTACTGCCGAGTCTTATCGAGGGGGGAGTCCCCACCGAGGAGGACTGATCGTACACACTGTCGACACACCACACTTATGAGCGGACACCACACCGTAATTCTTTATCAAGAAAGACTTTATCAAGATCAATTAAAGAGCATTACATAGCGATCGAAGGATCGCGAAAGTCTCATAACGAGGGGTCGGGGAAGCGGGACAGTCTTAGGAGGCCAGTTGGCACACCACGTACTCGGCGCATAGTTCTCAATCCTTGAACTGGGGGTACGGGTGCTGGCGATGTGACTTGCTGTCCTACTCACTTCTGGTTCAAGATGTTCGTGAGGTAGCGTCGATGGTCCAGCCGGACCAGGGAGTTCGTCAAGCCGCGACGAGGTCAGCAGGGCTTGGGCAGGAGTACTCCATCGTACTCGTAAGTAGATGGGGGCCGCGACAGCGTCAGCAGGGCTCCGATGTTCAGGTCTTGTGCTTCAAGAGGGAGCCGCGACAGCGTCAGCAGGGCCCCGATGGTTCAGTTCCGTAGGTTCTAGGAAGAGCTGCAACGTCGTCAGCAGGGCTCGGTGGGTCAGAGTCTGTTCTCCTCGAAGTCAGCCGCGATCAGATCAGCAGGGCTTTCTTGTCCAGGATACCACTCCGATTAGGTGGAAGGCAGTCTGTCTTATAGTCGTCAAGCTCTTTGATGTCCGGACCCTCATAGGCAGGAGGCCGGAGGTCCGAGGGCCAGGCGCCTGATCGTCTGGGCGGTTGGTTCTTTGATGCTTTGGACCATGCGCCCATGGAATCCCAGACGCCCATCAGGACTTGGAGCCAGCTCACTAGGAGGCCCAAGGTGCAATCGAAACCAGCCCCCGGGGATAGTTCAGAGGTGTGAGGGGAACCAGTTCCTCGGAAGGGGGCCGGAGGTGTGATGGAAGTCTTGGTTTCGGGTACTTGATGAGTCGTTCACCCCCCGGGTGGATCTGGGCGCGCCGGACGCGCAGGCTTAGCGGCAGTCAGGAGCGGCCAGGGCTGCCGAAAGGAAAGAAGGCGGCCAGCCGGCCAGGATGGCCAAACATGGAGTCTGATGGTCACGTGCACGGGTGCAGGCACGCGGTCTGGGGATCGTCTCAGGTCCAGTGTAGGAGGATTATGTACAGTTCTGGGTGGACGGGAATCAGTTCCACCCGTAGATCTGGGGTTGCGGAGATCAGCGAGGGGCTGAACTGGGGAACTCAGGCTCTTCGTTCTCGGGGTTGGGCATTTTGGCGGCCATGGCCCGGGTGCTCACACAGGCCCAATGGGGCAGTCCTAACATGGCTAAATGGGTCCTTCTCTCCACCTCTTTCCACGGGGAACTCTCTAGGTCATTCCCCAGGAGGCAGCCTACAGGCATATCTGTGCGAACTGCGACCCGCAGATCGCCCGAGACCCCCTCCCACTCAAACGGGACCTGTGCTATCCTGCAGTTGCGGACAGAGTTATCGGCTGCTATCACCCGACAGGAGGTGTGGGGGATGATCATGGACTCAGGGACTAGCGTGTACCTAACAGATGTGATGCTGGCTCCTGTATCCCGAAGGGCTCCTATGCTGCGCCCGTTAACCTTCACTGTCTGGCGGTACTTTTCTGTGTTGTCGGGCAGGTAATCTCCTGGGATCATCTCGCTATTCCCCAGGGAGGCTAAGACCATGGCTGCGGGTTCCCACTCCCCTTGTTCTTCTATCTCTTCCTCTTCTAAGGCTACGGAGGATATCTGTCTAGAGGAGGGCCCAGTGGGAGTGGGTTTCGGGGTCAGGGGGCATCGGGGGTCACCGGCATAGTGCCCAGGTTGCTGACACTTGAAGCACGTGGAGCTGGGGTGGAGCCCCAGGGGTCCTGCACTCAGGGCGGCTCTCGTCGCGGGAGGAGAGCGCGGGGTCTGGTTTCAGGGGGGACTACGCTGAGGCCCTGACTGGGAATTTTGCTGCTTGCCTCGACCTCCTCCACCTCGCTCGCGGAAAGATCCTTGGTCGTTCCTTGGGGGGTCTCCCTCGGGCGCCTTCTGGACTCGGGTGGCCACCCATCGATCGACTTCCACAGCCAGTTTCCGTGGGTTGGCGAGCTTGCTGTCCAGGAGATGCTGTCTTAGTTCCACAAAGCAATTTGCGGACAAGTGTTCGTAAGCCACTAGGTCGACTAGGCCCTCGAAGGTGGTCACATTGCTGCCCTTGATCCACCCATCTAGGGCCCGGGTGTAGTAGTTCACATAGTCCACCCATGTGGTGCCAGGAAGCTTCTTGCACTCCCTAAACCGCTGGCGATACATTTCCGGCGTCAGGCCGTAGCGGAATAAAAGAGCATCTTTCATGTGTTGGTAGGCGTTCATGTGTGCCGTCGGTAGGTCCAGCAGGGTATCTCTCTCCTCGCTGAGGAAGCGGCTCCACAGGCCGGCCCCCCAGTCCTTTTCCGGGACCCAGTGAGCGGACATGGCCACCTCGTATGCTTTGAACCATTGCTGGATGTCGTCTCCTTTGTAGAATTCCTTTACAACGTCCTTGGGGATATGCACCTTCGTTTCTTTGGGGACCACCTGCTCCCCCAAAGCCCGGTGATCCGGTTGCTTCTTTTCTGGCTTTCAATTCGAGTTCTTTGAGGCTGCGCTCGTGCTCGAGCTGAAGTTTCCGTCCTTCATGCTCCCTCTGGAGCTTCTTCTCCTCTAGCTCCCCCTGGAGCCGCAATTGCTCCACCGCCAACTTTTTCTCTGCGAGCTTGAGTTTACCCTCTAATTTGAGGCGTGCTAGTTCGAGTTCGTCGCCTCGGTCACGTTCTCGCTCGGTCATCTCTTCCGATGACTGCTTTCTCCCGGTTGCTGGGCTCTGGGTTGATTGCTGGATTCTCTCACCGGTCGGTGTACCGGGTTCGGTCTGTGGCCTCCCTCCCTCGTCTTCGATCGGGGGAAGAGATGCTCCGGACTCTACCCAGGCGGTCAGCGCTTTCTGGAAATCTTCCTTAGTACTTAGTCCGGTACTCGGGATACTTAGTTCTTTGCAGAACTGCTTCAGCTCTTTATGTGTGTAATCTTCCAGGAGGTCCTTGTCGAAGGTTGTCTTTACACCAGCTTCTGTAGTCGTCATCGTCGCTCTTTCCTTGTGCGTTTGCTGCGTGTAGGCTCAGGTAGTGTGTCAGTAGTACGATCTTTAGACGTAGGTTCGTATCGCGTCGCTGCCACCAATGTTGGAAGGCGGTGACCCCAGGGGTCAAGTAGACCCTCCTAACCCCCTGGAACCTCCTCTCCCACAATTACTGCTGAGTCTTATCGAGGGGGGAGTCCCCACCGAGGAGGACTGATCGTACACACTGTCGACACACCACACTTATGAGCGGACACCACACCGTAATTCTTTATCAAGAAAGACTTTATCAAGATCAATTAAAGAGCATTTCATAGTGATCGAAGGATCGCGAAAGTCTCGTAACGAGGGGTCGGGGAAGCGGGACAGTCTTAGGAGGCCAGTTGGCACACCACGTACTCGGCGCACAGTTCTCAATCCTCGAACTGGGGGTACGGGTGCTGGCGATGTGATTGCTGTCCTACTCACTTCTGGTTCAAGATGTCCGTGAGGTAGCGTCGATGGTCCAGCCGGACCAGAGAGTTTGTCAAGCCACGACGAGGGCTCCGATGTTCAGGTCTTGTGCTTTAAGAGGGAGCCGCGACAGCGTCAGCAGGGCCCCGATGGTTCCGTTCCGTAGGTTCTAGGAAGAGCCGCGACGTCATCAGCAGGGCTCGGTGGGTCAGAGTCTGTTCTCCTCGAAGTCAGCCGCGATCAGATCAGCAGGGCTTTCTTGTCCAGGATACCACTCCGATTAGGTGGAAGGCAGTCTGTCTTATAGTCGTCAAGCTCTTTGATGTCCGGACCCTCATAGGCAGGAGGCCGGAGGTCCGAGGGCCAGGTGCCTGATCGTCTGGGCGGTTGGTTCTTTGATGCTTTGGACCATGCGCCCATGGAATCCCAGACGCCCATCAGGACTTGGAGCCAGCTCACTAGGAGGCCCAAGGTGCAATTGAAACCAGCCCCCGGGGATAGTTCAGAGGTGTGAGGGGAACCAGTTCCTCGGACGGGGGCCGGAGGTGTGATGGAAGTCTTGGTTTCGGGTACTTGATGAGTCGTTCACCCCCCGGGTGGATCTGGGCGCGCCGGACGCGCAGGCTTAGCGGCAGTCAGGAGCGGCCAGGGCTGCCGAAAGGAAAGAAGGCGGCCAGCCGGCCAGGATGGCCAAACATGGAGTCTGATGGTCACGTGCACGGGTGCAGGTACGCGGTCTGGGGATCGTCTCAGGTCCAGTGTAGGAGGATTATGTACAGTTCTGGGTGGACGGGAATCAGTTCCACCCGTAGATCTGGGGTTGCGGAGATCAGCGAGGACCACGCCACGAGGCCGGTTCCAACAATGTATATCATTCGCTGTAGAGGCCATGCATCTATAACATTTCGGCTCGGGATTGGGGCGAACTTTGCTATTTTAGCTGGGGTATAATAGATGTGATTAATTACAAATAAATGTTTTTTCTTTAGGCTGGCAGATTTGGTGTATTTATATAAAAGTTTTAAGAAGGTTCTAATAATTCCTCTACTATGGATTCAAAAGGAGATTGCCTCCACACCAGAGCCTGCGATGGAATGTCTTTATCATATGCTTCAACCATTTTCCTGTACCAAATTGATACCTCTCTCTTAATCTGATGTTCTGACATGAAGAGATTCTCAGTTTCCCAGTCTCCCATTATACCCCCACTCTCTGCCTCAAACCATGATTTCAATTGTAAAAACGTAAATTTAGGGAGCCCAGGGCCTATCTTAGCTTTAAGTATTTCCCACGAATAAATCCCATTGGTATCCCCCAGATCCGACCAAATGGAGACTCTTGCCTCCCTGATAGGGGCGCCCAAACCATCTTTAAGACAAAGAGGAGTCCCCGGGTAATCCCATATGGGGGCGTGGTCAGAATAGTACCCTATCTCGCACCTAGACCTTACTTTGCACCAGATTTCTAGCGTATTTTTCAGGACCTTCAGGCGCACCTTTTTGAAGATTTTTTTTCTCCAAATTTATAAAGAAACCCTTCAGTTCTACCTCCTTCAACATTGTTTATCTGCTCCCTGAGAAGAGACCCCCAGGATGAAGTTAGGGGCTTCCTTAGAAGCATGCTGATGGTTTTAAATTGAAATGCCACCAGATACCAACTAATATCTGGAAGGGCTAACCCACCTTTAAGCAACTTCCACCTCAACTTCTTCCAGGACAACCACACTCCCTTATCACCTCAAATGAAGCTCCCGATCTTTCCCTGTATTTTAGAAATGTCATGTTGAGAAAAACCTCAGGGGAATAGCATTAAAGATATATGTTAACTTGGGGAGGACAATCATTTTAACTAAATTCACCTTGCCAAAGATAGTCAAAGGGAGATTTTTCCACCTTGCAAATAAACAATCCAATTCGTTAGTAACCCTTTTCAGGTTGAAAGGGGCAATTCTATCCAGGCCGTTGACTATAACAATGCCAAGGTATTTAAACTCTGTGCTGGTCTGCCCCGTCCATTGTGATATATTCCAGCACATTACCTCCGTCTTGGTGGGGTTGGCTAGATACCTAGAAATTAAGCCAAACTCCCCCAGGAGGGCCTCCACCCTTGGCATTGTTGCTTCTGGATCTCTGGTGTACAAGATAATGTCGTCCGCATATAATGCTATTTTAGATGTATACTGTTGAGATTTAAAGGGGTGAATCTGGGCATCGAGCTTTATTGCCTGGGCCAACGGCTCTATATATATGTCGAACAACAGGGGAGAGATCGGACAGCCCTGCCTGGTCCCCCTCTGAATCTCAAAACTAGGAGTAAGAGTCCGGTTGATCAGGATTTTTGCAGAGGCACCTTGATAACATTGTCTAAGCGTGTGAATACAGTTCATCAACAAAGTCCACCTCACGTAGAGTTAGTGTATATCCTGGTGTTCATGGAATACACAATGCGTGTTAAAATACCCATCACACACCAAAAGGGCCCTTGGTGTCATGCTTCATCATTGGGGTCTTCCCGCCCCGCTGCGGGACGGGGCAGTGCTACGACAAGCGATTACGCTGGAGCACCTTTTTACTGTGGGTGCTATGTGAGTGTTGTTAAACACGGAAGCCACGAACGAAGGAAGAAGCACCGATGTGTTGGGGGTTGATTGGACCCTCAAAATACCCTTCGCCCAGTCTTGGCTCATGGGGCACTGACTCCAACCTTCCTAAGCTTACTACATCAAAACGTCTGATAAGCTAGGGATACGTATATCTATAATTTATATTTATACACATTGATAAAGAGAATATTATCACTTTTCTTTGTACATACACCTTAATTTTTCTGTGGTAAAACATTAGTGAGTGACAGGGGGCTCTGACCCCGGTCCTGACGAAGGGGCATGGCGCCCCAAAACATGTTGACCCGCACAGGAGAGTAAGCCCATTAACTTGCTTTATCTCTCCGCATCACTTTTTTAACAATACCAGCCAGTGTCAATTAAAAAGTTTTTTCTACCACTAGGCGAGGTATTTTTTAACATCACTTTATTTATTATCACTCCTGACCCTACGGACACTCACTCCTATTCACTTACATAGCACCCACAATAAAAAGGTGCTCCAGCGTAATCGCTTGTCGTAGCACTGCCCCGTTCCGCAGCGGGGCGGGAAGACCCCAATGATGAAGCATGACACCAAGGGCCCTTTTGGTGTGTGAGGGGTAGTTTAACACGCATTGTGTATTCCATGAACACCAGGATATACACTAACTCTACATGAGGTGGACTTTGTTGATGATCTGTACTTTCAGGAGAGGAGGATGCGCCCACCTTGGTGCCGTTAAGCACCACCTCTTCACTACCCCTTTTGTTATATTTTTTACTAAGCGTGTGAATAAACACAGGACCAATACCCATAACCTCCAGGACCTCCCAAAGATAGGACCAACAGACCCTATCAAATGCCTTGGGGGCATCTAGAGCGATTACCGCCAAGGGTTCAGATCTTACTGTGGCAAAATCGATATTGCCAATGAGGAGCTGTGTCTGTTCTTGAATAAAACGCCCACCAATAAACCCCTTTTGGTCGGAGCTGACCAACCCAGGTGCCAATTTGGCCAATCTCCCTGCCAAGATACCCATAAAGATTTTATAATCGGAATTTAGCAGGGAGATTGGCCGATAGGAGTCCTTTTTCGGGTTTGAGTATTAATACGATGATCGACTCTTTCCATGAATTTGGTATTTGCCCCGATAGGCTATAAATTGATTGAAATAGGGAACCCAATGTTGGTGCAATCTCCTCCTCGAGAAGTTTATAGATCTCATTCTGGAGGGCGTCCAGGCCTGCTGCTTTCTTGTTTTTTGATAGGTTGATTTGCATTTTAATTTCCTCCAACGAGATCGGGGAGTCCAGGAGTTCCCTACCCTCCTACGTTAGGGATGGTAATGATTTAGAACTCAGCCAGGTCTGGATTTGATTTTTTGAGGTCTTCAAGTCCTCCTTATAGAGGTCTGTGAAACGCGAGAGAAGGCAGTTTTTTATGTCCTCTATGTCTGTGGATTTATCTCCGCTGATACTAATGACTAACTCGCTTATGTTGTTTTTTGTGCGGTAGGTTCTGGCCTTCCATGCCAACAAGGCACCGCCCTTCTCGACATATTCAAAGTTATCCATGTTTTTATTCAGCCTTTGGGCCCTACATTTCTCATCTAGTTTACCTCTATATTCTGACCTAGCTGTTTCAAGATCCTCCTGCACTTTACCAACCCTTTCGGGAGGATCATTCCCTACAAGGAGAAGATCCACTTCCAACCTCTTAATATTATCTTCTCTCAGTTTTAATTCACGGCCTTCAGTTTTATTTTTGGCGGATATGAGCCCATGTAGCCTACCTCTAAGGTTGGCCTTAAAGGCATCCCATACTATTCCATTAGATGTTGAGCCGATATTGATTTAAAAAAAACTCCAAAGAGGAGGCCTTAATTGCCAAGATGATTTCAGGGTCAGATAACATTCTCCTGTTTAGAGTCCATCTCTTCTGGGCTACCTTCATAATTCTTTTACAAGAAAATAAAACAGGGGCATGATCCGAAAGTTGAATGGGGAGAATGGATGTAGCAGTTGTTCTAGACAAAAGATCTCTACTCATAAGTATGTAGTCAATCCTTGAGAAATGGTGATGTTTTTGCTATAAAACCTAAACCCAACATCATCTCCCCTCACCTCTCTCCAAACATCTACCAACCCCATATTGTGCATTACATTTTTCATTGCACGCCGAATATGAGGTGCCCCTATATAGTGGCACCGGTTTGACCTATCTTTATTAGGGTCTAGGAGGACATTAAAGTCCTCCTATAATTATAGGGAGATTCTCCAAGATTAACTTGGAATACATTTTATTAATATATGTTGGATTATCCACGTTAGGGCCATAGAAAGACACACAAACCAAATCCATACCCTCCAGGTCCAAATGTGCGATGACCCATCTCCCAGTATGGTCTGTCTGGAAAGATTTTATCGGACATGCTGACCCCCGTTTTATTAAAATTGTAACTCCTCGGGTATTTGTAGTTTGACCGGAAGTGCAGAAGCTTTCAACCCAAAAGAAGTTTGCAAACAGTTTCCTAGCTTCCTCAGCAATCAAGTGTGTCTCTTGCAGAATACATATCTGAGCCTCGGAGAGTTCTAAATATTTCATTACTAATCTCTGTCTCCTGGGGCACCTCATTCCATTAACATTCCAAGAGACAAAGCTTTTCTTCCTACCCTGAGTCGCTACTCCCACCATATCTTCTGACTCTTGGAGCTAGAACCAACGGCCCATAAATCCAAATCCTAAAGTGAGATGAGTATTTTCCCATGGTTCCCCCCTCCGCCCCCCCATGTGGCCCCCTCCCTCCCATCCCTTTCACCTGTGCCCCTTCACACCCTTGAGGAACCCTCCCTTCCAGATAGGCAAAGCCTATTTAGTCCCGCCCACCTCAACCTCGAAAAGAAAAAACTAACTAACTGAAACAGAAAGAGAGATGAATACACAAACTCAACTACACCTATAGGGAGCTATACCTGTTGTATTTATATTTTTTTCTTCCTTATTTCCCCCATAAAACACACTCCCTCACTCAGATCCCAGGCTTCCCACCTCTAATTTCTGCTATAAAGTCGCCAACCTCTTCTGTTGTACGAAACTGATGCATCTTGTTATTAAACATAGACCGTAATTGAGCTGGAAATTTTAGTTGGGCCTTAACCCTCAGTCCTTTTAGGTCTTCTAAACGGCTCCCAAGCTCCCATTGCCTTGTTGCTGTCGTATGGGATATGTCCGATCTTATTTGGAAATTAATTGGTTCTTGCCCAGTGAGGGAAAAAGATATTGAACCTGCCCTAAGACCTGCGGACAGTATTTGCTCCTTGACAGCATAAGAAAGAAAGTTAACCAAGATCTTCCGGGGCTTGAGTTGGCCTTGCTTCCTCCTAAAGGGGTCCCGATGAACCCTTTGAATTTCTTGGGAGAGATTTACATCTGCAGAGCCTTTAAGCACTTTCCCCTGTAACAATAAAATAATAAATCCCTGCAGATCGGTCCCTTCAATAGTCTCCGGGACATTCAGAAGTCTTAAATTGTTCTTCCGGGGATGGTTTTCCAATCTTTCCAGATCCTCTCTCAATGTCTTGTTCTGAGCCGCTAATTTTGCCATCCCTGATGAGGCCGAGCTTATTGCTTTCTTGATGATTGGGATCTCTGCCTCAATTTTATCTGTTCGTATTACCACATCCTCTAGTTTCTGTGCCAACAGCTCACAAGAAGCTTTTATCACTGCTTGATTAGCCTCAGAGACGGAGAATCTACTTGCAAGATCAGCTTGATTCATCTCTGAAATCTTAAAGCCTGCTATCATTTCCCCTTTCATTGCCATTAAGATGTCTGAAAGGGAGTGCACCGCCAGTATCTTACCCCCAGAGGCCCCAGATTTTTCCAACTCTGCCTCCCCAGGCTCGAGATCCAGCACAGGCTCATACACAAGCTAGGCTCAGGCTCCGGTTCAGTAATATCATTCTTATCCGTCATACCCTGGGGGAATGGAATGCTCTGATCCTGGACTTCCAGGGCCTTAAATCTATTCGACAGCTGTATTT
Organism: Lissotriton vulgaris; assembly: GCF_964263255.1. Lineage (NCBI taxonomy): Eukaryota > Metazoa > Chordata > Amphibia > Caudata > Salamandridae > Lissotriton > Lissotriton vulgaris. The sequence goes on from NC_141691.1 coordinate 1,996,457,464, forward strand.
CAGAGTGAGGTTGGAGTTCTAACATAGCTAGAGGAGGCTGGAGTTCAGACAGAGCTGGAGGACCTGGAGGAGGATCTGTATGGCTAATTACATTAAATAGCTTAGACCCACTCTGTTTACATTTCTGAAACCGGGTCAGCAAAGGTGTTGAATCTTTATAGGCATCTAGTGTTTTTGTTTTAACCTTGGTTTTAGTTTTAGCAGTCCCACCTTCCTGCTCTCCTTGACAACACATTTCAACCGCCTTACTCGGACTTGTTGCAGAGGACATTACTCTTTGATATGTTTTCAGCGAGGGTGTAATTCTGAGTTTTAAACCAACCAGCTTTTTCCCCCTACTCTTCCCTCTATTTTTTGGGACCTCCCTTGACCTTACTTCTCCCTCTTTCACTACGTTCTGTCTCTTCCACTGTCCCTTTGTATTGATCCCAACAACAGGGGGAGATTTCCTTGGGGTTGGGACAGTATGTTTTCCAACTACAATTCTAGGAAAGGCTCCAGCTTCATGTCATAGCATGGAGGGCTGCCTAGAATGGAATGGCATATAGTGAAGTGTGTATAGTGGCCTAGAGGGTTGTGGAGTGGAGGGCCATGGAGTAGAGTGAAGTGACGAAGAATTGAGGGAAGTGGAGTACAGTGAACTGGAGTAGAGTGAAGTGGATAGAGTGTTGTTGAGTGGAGTAGAGTGTTGTATAGTGGAGTGGCATAGAGTGGAGTATGCATGGTATAGTAGTGACTGCTATTACACACAACACATTTTCAATTGAAATGAACATTACATTTGCCGACAAAGTTTTACTGATAAAACTATAAAGCACACAACCGATAATATTATAATGTGTGGAAATTGACATCACCTTGTGTACTGATTTGTTTTGATTGTATTCAGATATATGTTTCCACCAAACTTCATAGTTACAAAAAATGTTTCATTTTTGCTGTCCTAATTCTGATATATTCAGAAATATTTGCACAGTTCATTTACTTCCATTTAAATCTTGTTATGTGGTACAAAAAAAATAGCATCTTGAAGCCTTTCTGTCGCCCACAAGATTGTCACATAAATTCCCTCATTCTGCAGTCAATGAAAGAAAAGTAAATATCAACCCCCACAAGACAAAGCCTAATATTTGACCTCCATCTTTGTGCAGCAAATATGACAAGGTGAAAACAAAATTTAAAGGCTTGTTTATTGCTCATTCACTTCTGAAATCCAGCATGGTAATTTTGAAGTTACTTTAGCACCACCACCTCCCTACTTCCAGCAACTATGGCATGGGCATTAAATTAAGGAAGATGAGTGTTTAAGTTATTCTATTGGTAAAGAGCACTGATCAAAATAAACAAGTTTGTAGACAGAACATTGTTCCTCACAGACTGATGTGCTGGCAGAGATAAGTAGAGTCAGTCAAGCAGAAAGATAGGAGCCAGATAACCTTTCCAAAGAAATACAGCACATTTACTGCTGTGAACTAGCATACATGAGACAATTGAACTCATGTGGCTCACAAAAAAGAAAAAAGAGTTCTCAGGAAACAAACACTTGTGTAAGAATACAGGGCCCCAGTCAGGGAAGTGGTAAAAAGGCCATGCTCCTCGGGAGGGACAAAGACATGCTGGACAGCCTAATACAAATGAAGCCAGCAAATAGATAGAAAATGTGAGTCACAAAACACCAAGCCAATGGTAAGTAATAGGTGAAATGCATTCCCAGGGAAGCTTTCAGCATGTCCTCTGTATGTCTTTGCAACCAGCCAGCTATGTTGTCTGGTATGATTCAACCTAAACAATAAAAGAGCATTGATTCCCCAAAGCATCATGTGCAATGGCAGTGGATGACCTTTCACCCGGGTGACCAGCAATAGAATTAAGAGTGGCCTCATTTTCCCCTTTGAGCATGGAGGGCCCATGGATCTTACAACCACATACATCCGCCCAAGGGGATGATCCTTAATTTGCATTTATTTATTGAAAGTATTTATAAAGGTCACCATAATTCCCTAAGGGATATCCCGGCTCTGGACAAAAAGCATCAACTCTGCATGCTCCATACCATTAAAAAGGAAATAGCCAAATCTTCAAACGTTTCTGTAACACACGGAGGGGGTCTGTGAGACGAACTTCCTGGGGTATGAGAATTCCAACGTCGCTAGATGATTAAAGGAGCGGCCACCCATTCTGGCTTTCTTAATTTGTCTGCTGCAAACTAAGGCTTGACTTGAACATCGAAGCGCTCTTGTGGGTTTGCAAAAAGCCACTCTGCAACGCAATATGGCAGGCCCTGAATCGTGGAGTGACTTATGGACATAGCAAATTGTTATGACCAGATTCTCAGACCAGATAGAACCAGCTCACCAGAGCAACACCAACCTGGCCAAAACGTAACCACCTCCCTCCTCAGGACCCATCTATCCAGGCACCTGGGTACCTACCTGAGGATGGGGAACTCGCAATATACAAGCTCATATCATTAGGAACACCACTAAATCTATAGGGATTACTAGGAATACTCACTGATTACTAAGGACGTCCATGCCCTACACCACACTCATACCTCATAGTCTCGCGACCACATGGGTCCGGACTAATCTACCCTGGGGCAGTTCTGATTATTTACCATTACACACTGATCACCATCAGTGCTCACTCGACACGCAATCCGGCGTGCCTTACACACTAGGCTGCAGCCCTAGTGCTCTCTTCCTCACAATCCGGTCCACAATCCGGCGGACCTAAGCACTGGTGTCCTCCCCAGTGTTCTCTAACTCACAGCCCGGTCCACAATCCGGCGGACCTACACACCAGTCTCCCACCTGGAGTTCTCATTAACGCCGCTTACCAACGACGATCACTTTCCTATGAATGCCTTCAGCTCTCTCTCTCTCTCTCTATGTTGGGAAGTCTCTCTCACTATTCACTAAAGGTTCGCTACTACAATAATATTATGGGATGGCCGAATTACTTAGTGTCTGGATGTTCCTCTAGCCCAAGGGCTCCTCTCTCTCCCTAATTATTCAGTGGCTACTTACCTGATCAGGGGCAGCATCTGTTCTGGCTGTAACACCTGACTAGAAGGAAAGGTTACCTGTGCTTTAATAACAAGAGACACACACTGTATGCAAGAGTTATTACCTGATTTAAACGCTCTCTATCATAAGAACAACACATGCACACTGGTTCACTAAGAACTGGGGTATCTTTATTACAATAACAATAGAAAAGGATTCATACACAGATCTGTGGGGTCTCTGTAACTAACAGGAACTATAACACACCGCTGAAAGAAAAGGATTAGACATACAATATAAGGACAAGGTTAATATTTGAAAAGTAAGGAACCATATCACCTAGGGAGTGTGGGGTCCTGCTCTAGCTGTCATCTGGGCTCCTCTCTCGTCTGTGCATTAGCTCGTCTTAGATTCTCTCCTGCACTCTTGGACACACATCAGCGCTGATCACTCTGCACTGGACTCCTCTCCCCCACGAACTCTCTCCACCTTCCAACTTCAGTCTAATGGTTTCTGCCGCTCTGATAATCGTTCGCTCCACTAGCTTCTTCACTCTATCTGATTGTCTCCATGCCAATGTCCAATTTACTTCAGCTGCTCCCACAGATTAATCCACGATATAACTTCAGTCTCTTCTAAAAGGCATTACTTCAGACTCCAGCTATTCACAACTCCTCCTGATAAGTAACTGCTTCTGACTGCTTCCTTCAGTTCCAGCTCACTGACTGTCTGTCTGTCTCCTCTCTGTTCCAAGCATCTTCTGTCTCTTCTCCTCCTGCAACTCCACTCCTCTACTCTGCTCCAATTCAGCATAAACTCTTTCCAGCTCAACTCTCTGCAACTTCAGCTCAGCTCTTTCTAGCTCGAACTCTTTCTGCAACTCCAGCTCGACTCTCTCCGCTCCTCCAACTCAACTAACTCTGCAGCTCCAGCTCAACTCCTTCTCGCTCGAACTCTCTCCAGCTCAAGCTCTTTCTGCAACTCCAACTCAACTAACTGACTCCGCCTCTGCACTTCACTAATATAGAATGCTGTTTCCTCATGGAAAGTTCCAGTCATCCGCCCGCCGCCCATCAGATCTCTGCACCACTCCGCGTCAAGGACACACACCCAGCCGGCCAGCCTTTTGTGGTGTCTTCCACACAGAAAATAATACAGCCTACCGATAAGGGATGGCCCAGACCGGTTCTCTCCAAGTGGACAACAGCTTTAACTATAAACATTACCTTTACCCTTCAAGCATCTCAGCTCTGCAGGGATAGAAAGCAAAATGGAGTCTCTCTAGTTCTGGGCCTTGTAGGCCTGAGAAGGATGAAATAACCCTTAGCTCTGTCAGAGTACCTACACAAACCATACCAATGTGTAAAATAAAGTCAGGACCACAGGATCCACCCTCTACTATAGGCAGGATAATGAAAGGACACATAATTATGTCAAAGCCAATAGGCAATAGATGGATTAGAGTCAAGAATAAGGGATCTATTATCATATAAAGCAGCTATCCTCTTCTAGGTCTGGAAAAAGGGCTTAAAAGGGCCAACACAAGGTAAGAATACAGATCCTAGATGTGAGCAAGCTTAAAGTCTTCATCACTCCGAAACAGAGCCAAAAAACCCGTCAAGACACAAATTAACTTAAACTTGGCTCTTTTTTGATCTGGGAGCCAGTGCAATGAATGAGGCAAACGGAGACCGAGCTTCTTCTTGAACTATTACAGATCAGTCTAACCTAATAGTAATAATAATAACGCATTTTATAAAGTGTGTAGCTACCACAATGAGGTGTCCCAGCGCTAGGTACAGGAGGAGTCTAGCTGTGTCATTTTGTATGAGTTGCAGACATTTAAACAAATAGTCATCCATTCCTAAATGCGAGGCATTGCCGTAATCTAGACTGTCATGTTCAAAGCCTGGGTGATATTCCCATGCCATGTTGATGGGATCCCTTGAAACAGATTTAGCAGCATGCATTGGAGACCAAAACATCTCCAACACGCCGAGTTCAATGGGTCTTGCATCGAGAGAGAGAGAGAGAGAGAGAGAGAGAGAGAGAGAGAGAGAGAGTCACCTAGCAGAAATACCAAGTTCTTAGACACTTTTTTTGGCGTGTGAGCGGAATCAAGGGAGACTGGCCACTATGCTTCATACCACGCTTTATTAGCTCCGCCAAACAGCAGGATTTCAGTTTTATCTGCATTCACTGTCAAACAGTGTGGCCGCATCCAACTGCCAAAATCCGATGATAGACAGCCCAACAGGTTCCCATGGGTTTCTGACTGACTCTCGTCAATAGAGATTATAAACTGGGTGTCGTCAGCATACAAGAGAGTCTCGAAGCCCCAGGACTTAACAATGCTCGCCAGAGTGGTGACATAGATGTTAAAGTATGAACAGATAAGAAACAACCCTTGGGGATCCGCGTATTTGGACCCGGGGGGTGGATTTGAACTGGCCAGTTGTACAGAATGGGAACTATTAGACAAAAAGAAACACAGCTCTGCAGAGTGGTGGAATGCAGACCAACTGTGTACAATCTGTTTATTAATTGAAAATGAGAAACTGTATCAAACACCGCAGATCTAGTAGGATTAAGGCGACCGCCTTATCTTGATCTGCCTCTGATCTAATTCTATCCACTACCACCAGCAGGCTAGTTAACTCCAAGTCCTGTATAAGTGACATCCAAAAGGTTATTATTCTCCAGAAACTGAGAGCTTTGATCACCAAGTAACCATTCTAGCACTTTAGCTAGAAATGAGGTGATAGTTGGAAAGGACAGCAATATCCATTCATCTTTCTTCATCAAAGGCAGTACCAGGGCATATATACGCTGGAATCTGCAAACTCCAGATCATACAGAACACGGCATCCAGACTCGTCCTCGGCATCCCTAGACACAAACACATCACCCAACACATGCGTAACCTCCAGTGGCTTCCCGTTGAAAAGAGAGTAACCTACAAGATACGCACCCACGCCTACAAATGCCTCCACAACACCGGACCCCAAATATCTTAATGATAGAATCTTCTTCCACGTATCCAAGAGGAATCTCTGATCCGCCGACAGGGCCATAGCGGGCACCGGGTAATCCCCCGTCCCGCCACACGGGTGGGGGCGGTTTTGGGCCCCTGGGGGCCTTTTATGTTACAGGGCCATTTTTGCAGCAAAGCTGCAAAATCGGCCCTGTACCAAAATCGGCCGAAAACCGGCCCGCAAAGAGCTCGACGGCACCTCCAACCCCCCTCGAGTGGGGAGGGGTGGTGGCCGAGCACTTTGCCAGGGCCGGTTGTGGTTCTCAGTCAAGCTGTGTCCGCCAACCTCGCCCTCACTGAACCCCCGCGCATCCAAAGGAGGACCTGAAGACCTGGCTCTTCAACTGACTGGAACCCCCCCCACCAGCGCCTTGAGACCCTCACAGGTGAATAACGCACTTAAAACTCCCTGATTGATTGATTGATTGATTATTATTTCCAAATAGATGGGTAATCTGTGTTTTTTAATGAAATGGTGAACTGCTGGGTGAAATAGGTACTTAAAAGCGAGACCAGTCCTGAGAAAATAAAATTAGGACAAGGGCCCAGCGGTGAGCCCGAGTTTGCTTCCTTCTTACTTCTTTCCACCACTTCTGGTGTGTGGTCCAAGAACTCGCACCAGTAGGTTGATGTCCCAGAGTGCAAGTTAGCCTCTTTAAGGAAAGACTCCCCTAACAGAGAGTTGGGACTCATGTTGAGTGATTTTATCAATCTTGTCATTAGAAAATGTCACCAACTCCTCCCATCGCCTTGCTGAGGCTGAAGTTGTTTGATTTAAGGAGGGGGTGGGGGGGGCAGTTCTTTGATGATCTTAATTAGTTCTTTGGATAATCGACTATTCTCTTCCACTCTCCTCGCAAGAAGTCATTTTTCGGGTTTGTCTAAGCTTCTTATGATAAATCTTTAGTGCAGTTCCAAAAGCCATGAGCTCAGCATGGCATTCGGAAAGCCGGGAGCGACGCTCCAAGGCTTTGCAATCCTCTTCGCTATTCTAAGTTTGTTAATATACCACTTCTCAGATGGAGAGGATCTCGTGACTTCCTCAATTTCTGAGGAGCGCATCTATCTAAAGCCTCAAATAGCACCTTCTCCAATGCATTAACAAAAATTTCCAGAGGAAGGTCTGCATTTAATACAGGAGGGCTGAAATTGTTGGAGAATGACTCACGATTACCTCTCCAAGGTCTCATCATGACCAGGGTGGCTCCACGATTAATCCTACTTTGAGCTACAAAAGTAAATTTTTTATTAAGGTGGTCAGTGCACAAAATCGGGTCACTAGATTGAAAAAAAATGTAATAATGTTTAGAGAACAGCAGTTCGGAGTGTGTTCTGCTTTATGAGTCGCACCCTTTCTCTATTGATTCAACTGAATCTTTTGCATTTCGTTCTCTCGATTCCTACTAAGGGAATCTCCATCCTTCTCAAAATGAATATTAAAATCTCCTATAAATAAAAATAGATCTACTTTAAGATCAGAGGAGATAAAAAAGAAGATAGCTTAGCAGCCAGCTGAGGTTAAAAGCCCCAGGGTGTATAGCGAGTTGCTCCCCTCAAGATAGTCGTTGACTTGAGGGAGAGCTGAAACATCAGAATTTTGCTCTCTCCTACTGAGGGTTTACTTGTATCTGAACATTCGAAAATGTCTCTAAAATAATTGCAACTTCACCTCCCCCTGCTTCTTTTCCTGATTGCTCATCAAAATCTTATAGCCAGTTGGTACTGCCAATGCTAACTACGTTATCAAATGGCTGTTAAACCAAGTATCAGTGATAAAAACTAGATCAGGTTTGGAGCCATGGATGGTGACCCAAATTTCCATACAATTTTTGGGCAGAGATTTTATGGTAGATACAGCTAATATGAGAGTCACTAGTATTTGCCTCGGGCTCCGATGGCCCTTCGCTTCCATCAGGTGTACGGGGGGTGACATATCCTCTCCCTTCCATCTAAGCCCAGGATTTATTTGTGTCATCTCTCGGGGACTTGAGCAGCCCCATCTCCAACTTACACAGGAGAAGGAACTAAATTTTGACCCAGGTGCACCTTTACAGCCTTTAGCCGTATAGGCACCTCTAAGAGCCAGTGCAAGCAGCCTATCTCAAGAGAAGCTAACCAGAGGTCTCTCACCTGTGGTGAAATGGGCAAGGGTCCTGTAGACTAGAAACGGCCGGGCGCAGACAGGCGTGCCATCAATGTGCACCCTCATTTAAATCCATGTGGTCGGTCGACCACCAACCACACACACTCCTCCCTTCAGCCTACTCCAAAAATGGTTAAGGCCAAAAAACTGCTGTAGCCGGTGTTAGCAGTGAAACACAGTGGCCTAACACATGACCGATCTGCTACCGCACACAGACCAAAAAATTTGAAATGTCCCTAAGTCGCTCACAAATTACCCAGAGTGAGCAAGAGTACCCATTCACTAAAAATCATAAAATCACTCTCCTAATGAAATCAAGGTCCCAAGTCCCAACAATAAAGTGCATAAACAAATTCAGGCTGATTGGCAAGATGAGTAACGAAAAAGTAAAATGTAGTCCTTATCAGGCCACTCAGCGCCTGCTTTTAAATCCATCTGCTTGGTCTACCACTAGACAGCTAACCACACACACTGCCCCTTCCGTCCACTCCCATAAATGGCATCAACCAAAAAAAACACTGTAGCCAGGGTTAGGGGTGAAACACAGTGGCCTAACTCACCACTGGTCCGCTACCCCGCGCATACTGAAAATGTTGAAGTCTATGGGGGTCATTAGGATGGCTGGCGGTAGCCACCACTGGCATGGCGGGGGCTATCTGTCCGCCATCCTCACATAAATGACCCCCCCCCCCATATTAGTATGGCGGGGGGACCTCGGTGGACGGAAAGACGGTCCGCTGCTTTTCCGCCCGGTTGCCTTGCGGGCCCCCAGAGTGAAGGAGAGGTGGGGGTGCACACAGGGGGGGGGACCTGTGGTACCCCCCTGCATTTGCATTAACAAAGCGGCAGGCACCGCACGTGCCTGCCGCTTTGTTAATGCAAATGCATTCGTGCATTGTTAGCATTGTGGCTGGCGGTGCTGAGAGCACCGCCCGCCACAATGCTAACAATGCAGGATGCGCCCGCCACAGTGGCAGGCGCATCCTAATATCCCCCATGGGACCCCCGTCCTTATGGCGGGCGGTCCCAATACCCAATAGGATGGCGGGCGGACTAAGTCCGCCCGCCATCCTAATGAGCCCTAAGTCACTCCCAAATCACCCAGAGGTAGCGAGCGTACCAACATACTATAAAACACCATAAACCTCATAAAAGCATTCCCCTAACAAAAATCGAGCCTGCCAACAATAAAGTGCATAAACAAATTCAGGCTGATTGGCAATATGAATAGAGCAAGTTGAAATGAATCCTTCATCTGGGTAAAGTTCCAAGAGACAAGCTGAGTCTGCGGCAGAGAACTTTCAAGTACTTCCACAGTTCTTAAGACTCAAAGGGCCATATGCATGAACACATTTTCCCATAGACACAGACTGGGCAAAACCCTTTGATGCTTCTGACCCTAATTCCATATCACCGGGTGACAATTCTTAGAAGACCCCTGCTCCAGCACACCCCTGCTCTTACACTTAATGTACTCTCTGCTCTTACACGTAGAAGGTTTTATACACATACCCATGGACACCTGCTAGATAGGACCCAATAGATTCCACTCCATTTCCCACTCTCCAGACCCCATGTCAGCCGCTCTGTTGCTCACTCTCATTCCTCACTCATTCATTGGCCTTTGCCTGGCCTACCATCTGCACCATCTCTGGTGCTCTGGATCACCAAGACTGCTCCATCTGTGCAGATGACCAGGCAGCTCCTCACACCGCTCACAGCCTCTCACAAGCTCAGCATCTAGTGGGGGACACAAACAGTAAAATCTACCGCTTACCCGCCTCATATCCTGGGGACATTGTAGTTCCTTACAATGACAACAGGTGTGATACCAACATGGCCAAACCGTCAGAGAGGGATTGCTTGAAGGCCTGAGGTCAGCTTGTATAGATGTTTGCTCCATGTTGCACTGTCATTTGCTTCCCCACAGGTGAAGACGAAGGTTCCATGTGTGTGCCTTATTCTGTTGGTTTGTCTCACAGGTGTGTACCATGCCAAGTAATGTCCCCCCCGCCCCCTTTCAGGTGTTTGTGAACTCACTTCGCCCCAAAAATGTATCTCTTTGTTAGAATATTATCTTTGGTGGTGAGGCTCACTTTCCTCATGCAGTAAAGTACTATAGCTGGGAACCCTGTGCGAACTCTTCTGAAGACAATATCCTTCCTGTTTCTTTCACCTTGGCTCAGAAGGTCTAACCCTGACCAGGCTCAAGCTATCCCCAGGACTTCCTGGTTGAACTTACTATTTTATTCCGGCCAACCAGAAATCTGCAGTCCTAGGCCACATTATGTTTACTCTCTTTTGTGAAATTATTACTGAGATTTTTTGGTCTCTTTGAGAGTGTTGTTTCTTACTCTGATAAAGTGACCGGATGGACTTTCTTCTATGAAATGCATGGATCCAGGCAAAGGTGAGGAAACCCAAGGAAGCATGCAGTGGTAAGACCCTTTTTAGGGAATAAATGCCACAAGGAATAGAAGAACTGATGGACACTGATCTGTGGTAAGTGAATTTATTGATCTGAAGCCCAAGAATTGGAAAGGTATGGATACCAATATGTGGCAAGTGAATTTATTGATCGGAAGCCCAAGAATTGGAAAGGTATGGATACCAATATGTGGCAAGTGAATTTATTAATCTGAAGCCCAAAAATTGGAAAGGTACGGATACCAATATGTGGTAAGTGAATTTATTGATCTGAAGCCCAAGAATTGGAAAGGTATGGATACCAATATATGGCAAGCGAATTTATTGATCGGAAGCCCAAGAATTGGAAAGGTATGGATACCAATATGTGGCAAGTGAATTTATTAATCTGAAGCCCAAGAATTGGAAAGGTACGGATACCAATATGTGGTAAGTGAATTTATTGATCTGAAGCCCAAGAATTGGAAAGTTACGGATACCAATATGTGGTAAGTGAATTTATTGATTTGAAGCTCAAGAATTGGAAAGGTACAGATACCAATATGTGGCAAGTGAATTTATTGATCCGAAGCCTAAGAATTGAAAAGGTACGGATATCAATATGTGGCAAGTGAATTTATTCATCTGAAGCCCAAGAATTGGAAAGGTACTCATACCAATATGTTGTCAGTGAATTTATTGATCTGAAGCACAAGAATTAGAAAGGTATGGATACCAATATGTGGTAAGTGAATTTATTGATCTTAAGCACAAGTATTGGAAAGGTACGGATACCAATATGTGGCAAGTGAATTTATTGATCTGAAGCCCAAGAATTGGAAAGGTACTCATACCAATATGTGGTAGGTGAATTTATTGATCTGAAGCCCACAAGAATTAGAAAGGTACGGATACCAATATGTAGCAAGTGAAATTATTGATCTGAAGCCCAAGAATTGGAAATGTACGGATACCAATATGTGGTAAATGAATTGGTTGATCTGAAGCCTAAAAAGTCCAATATGTGGTAAGCAAATTTATTGATCTGAAGCCCAATAAATGGAAAGGTACATATACCAATATGTGGTAAGTGAATTGATTGATCTGAAGCCCAAGAATTGGAAAGTTATGGATACTAATATGTGGAAAGTGAATTTATTGATGTGAAGCCCAAGACTTGGAAAGGTTACGTTGGATCGAGGAATAGAAAACATTATTGAAATGTGAGTAGGCATTTTGCGTACTGATGAATGTGGCCCTCCACTGCCAAGGGCACAACTCATTATTCACTGACATGCAGGGTGGTAGTACTGAGGAAGATACCACATTATTCCATTATTATAAACTGTATGAGCATTGGGGTGCTGATGCAAGGCTGACAAAGGTGCTGGGAAATTGTTTTACATTGAAACCTATCATAACAATATATCATTCAGTACCACAGATATGACGGTCATTTAGTAGTGATGTATTTTGAGAAGATTGGCTGCTTGATGGCGAAAAAGGCAGATCTCGTGTTTTTTTTCCAGTGGAGTAGGCTAATACATTTTTGTCATTAGCATTAGACACAAGCAAAAGATACAAACTTGAGAACATTTGAATCAATTGGAATACCTGATTCTACGAGAGGTAGGTGAGAAGTTCCACGATCTAACTTTATCAGAATAATCTGAAGTTCTGAGGGTAGCAGCGAAGACAACTCTGTGCAGGAGTTATAAGGGGTTAATAAGAAAAGGTCATGGCATACTAAATACCTGTTCCCTTGGTTTAGTCCACTGACATTTCACCTACCAAAACATTGATAAGTGACAATTGGAAATTGAATAAATGTGGCATAGCCTAGAAAGAAAAAATTTAGAGAAGATGTAAAACAGGATTTAAAGATGCACAAATAAAATTAGCAACTTCAAAAACGTAAGTGCCATGTATAATTATTCATGGTGTTATTCAATTGCGGCTTCACTCTGGTAACAGCATCTATCTGAGATAGGTTAAAGTTAATTGAAAATGCAGCAGCTCAACTAATGTAGAGCCCTTAGATCGATTAATAGTACACTGAGTATTATCCTTGCCCGGAAGGTCCTTTTTAGGTTTCGCTGGGGGGCGGAGCCGTTAGGCTCCTCCTCCAGCGAAATCTGTAGTTTCTAGTATGGGTGACTTTAACCCGCCTCTCTGCTTCATTGGCTAGCTCCATAAATGGAGGCTAGCCATTGGAACAGAGAGGCGTCCGTCATTGCCGGACCAGACACGGGGGCGTTCCCGAGATTCTTTGGCTTTTGCTGACGTCACGCGACGCCGGGAACGCCCCCGAATCCATCGACACGTGTTTGGTGCAGACTGAAGGTTTGTGAGCCTTCCCCGAGCAGAGCGCACTAAAATAACCTTTGTGCAGCTTCACCACCGCAACCCGGGATCAGTAAACCCCCGACGAAGGGCCCCGTACCTTGCCGGTACCAACGCGACCGAAAACGAGCCCGCTGCTCTCCGATTGGACGGGAGAGCCGAGCCCCCTCACCAAACGCCGCGACGGGATTGGCCCGTGCGGCGCAGCGTCACCACTGTTGCCGTGTGGTGATTGGATTCCGGGGTTTGCAGTAATTTGGTACCCCCAGTGCTTCGTTGCACTTTATTCTTAATTGACGGGTGCCACCCCGATTATGGCGCCCTTTGCGAGTGCCCACCTCGCTTCACTGTTTACTTTTGGTCTCGAGGGTGTCCACCCCTCTTAAATGCCCGAGAATCACCGCCGCGGCCCGAGCGCAGCAAAACAGGAAGCCAGGCACTACGGTGCCTGACGCGGGGCGGGACTTCCGCATTTGGAGGGAAGTCCCGCCTGCCGCCGCGCACCGATTGGCTGCTCGCTGCCGCCGGGGAAAAAGAAACAAACAGCGCGAGCCATTGACGGCCCGGTCCCGCTCTCCGTGTGGCGCTCTTTGTTAGAGCGGTTCCAGTGGCAGAGCAGAGCCCCCGTTCCTGACATCTGAAGGCTGCTCCCGAGAGACGACGGGCTCTTCACACCGTACGCCACCACTGCTCTAGCAGAGGTATGTGCGTGGATTGTTGCCTCTGTCCGCGCCCCCCACACACTTGCCTGTCTTGTCCCCTCACCATTCCAGTGCCACCCTTCTGTGACGGAGCGTGGCCGCTGTGGCGCGTGACAGGTGTGCCCCGGCTGCTTCAGCGGGTCTGGGGTTTTGGCCAACTAGTTATTAGTTAAATATGTGGTGTGTCAAGCACTGAAGTTGTTGATCAGAAGGGACAGAGCAGGTGATCGGGTTATTCAGCAGGCGCTGGGGGGTCGATCAGAAGGACAGAGCGGGATCTGGCGGTTTGTCGTCAGGTGCTGCTGGGGTTATTGCAGTAAGGGCTGGTGATGATATTGTATCAGGTGGCGGTCAGTGCAACAGCATTCGGGTGCGCGTGGTTGGTCTGTGGCTTGGTGCTGCAAGCGCGGGTTTCCTGCAGTCGACTGCAGGTGGATACTGGCGGTGCTGATCCGTCCTGGTGCTCCTGCAGCAGGTGGTGTTATTTGTGGTGCTGCAGTCGCCGCTGTGATGAAGAGGTATAGTGGGTGCTTCCCCACGGGAACAGCAGGTGTGTGCACCTACACTTCTTTAGGGCTGGCGCCCAAGACCCGAGTATTTGCAGATGTTGCTACTTAGGGTCAGGGCTCCGAAACTTAGTCTTGGCCCTTGCACGGACAGTGCCCTGGCGGGGAAGAGATGTAGCGCCATACATTCCGATTCATTCACAGCATGGCTCGATCACACTTGTGCCACGTTCTTGGTGGCGTGAATGGCCGGAGTTGGGGGTGTCTGCAGGGGGGGTGAAAAAGAGTTGAGAGGGAATTAAGTGGGATAATCGGGTGTAAAACGGCACCTGCGGCAAGTAAAACTTATTAAAAGCAGATTCGTCTGAATCCTGAGTCCAGTGAGAGGGACTTCTCAGACCGCTTCCTGCGCCTCCCTGAAGACTGGCGCCCTGGGCCTGGGCCCAGCTCGCCCATGCCGTCGGTGGCATAGCACTAGCATTGCGGATCAGCATTGAACGCGGGCTGAGCAGTGCGGGCGCCGTAGAGTGACTGTGTAACATCACATGTGGGGCAGGTCCCTACGAGCAACGCCCAGACCCCCCTAGCAGTCACGCGTCTGTACCTTGCACCCAGGCCTGATTAAGTCTAGCACCGGTAGCATTCGCTGCACCTCCGGATAACACCCAGTGACAATCCGGAGACAGCACCCCTCGAGCCAGCCCGTAGGATCCATGCCTGCGAGCCCACAGCGCCAAGAAACCTTTGAGAGCCGCGAGGTTCAATGTCAGAGCACCCGGACTAGGGTCCGCGGCTCCCACACCCCAATCACACCCGAGCATCCTAGAACCATAGTGTCCGCTCCGAGGTCCCTATGTGGCCCTTACAGCCATCACCAAGAACCGTAGTGGGAGCGCACTAAACCCTACTCACAGCTGCATTCTGACCACCCTCACACTTTCGTTGTATCCTCTCACCTAAACTGAGTACCCTAACCACACACCGGCGTTCAGTGCAAGTCTCGGGTCCCTCCGAGCCCCAGCAGAGCACCCTCTTTTACCAATTCTACTGCACACACATTACCACAGACTATTACTTCACATATCCTTGACCTTGGGTACCAAACCCCATCACCCAAACCCTTCATTCCTGGCTGCAGCTGACGTCACGCGTTCAATAACAGGGTAGCATGTTCTTCCCGCCCCCTTAGAGCGCCCTCACTGGTCCCCCTCCCCATCCCAAAGAAAAACACCCCTGCGGAATGTGAACCACGGCGACAGCTCTAATTACATGTAATAAATCAATGCTATTATTTTATATCCTATCATAAATAATCCGCCACCCTTTATCGGGGCAAGTGCCTTCGAAGCTCTCTCAGTGTGGGAACTATATGGAAAGCATGCTTTGTTGCCTATGTGTATGCATTATCACGCTCCGCGGAGCGGTCAATACTACTCTTGAAAATATCGCTGTTATAAGAAAAAAAATGTACATTCTCTTGATTCTACGATTGACATTCTCTGTGCAGAGCTCTGATGGTGTTCCTTTACAGGCGCGACTGCTTCTCTTCGGCGTGGCAAGGCACTTTGTACTCTGGCATTTTCCCTGTGTGAATGCCGGACTACAAGTCCCACAATGCATAGAAAATTACAGGAATGGGTGCGGTATTCGCACCTGGCCAGAGCCTCTGTGGACCGAGATCTGTGATTTATCCTGATCACGGTGGGGTCCCTTGGGGGGTGCTCTCACCGTTCCTTGGGACCGCCCCTTCCAGGAAATATTCCTCCCCTACGTTTCTGGGCCCCTTGCACCTGCTCGACAGACACATGGATGTGTCTGTGGGTCCCAGAGGGGATTGGCAGGTGTTGTTCGACACCGGGAGCTGCAGCACCCCCCTGGCCCCACCCTCATCATCCGGAAATATTATTCCGTATCCTCGCGCAAGGCTCTGCATCCGCCTCTGCATCCGCCTCTGCATCGTGTTCACACTAGTGTTTTTTGAGCACCGCAGGCGCACGCGAACGCTTGGAAACATGCAGCAGGGCTTTAAGGTGCTGGACATGTCTGCCACATTCGGAGGCAAATGCACTTGGGCCTCTCCGCTCCGCTAGAGGCAGGCTGGACGTTGTGCCGATGTTTCCCTTTCTAGTTGTGTTTATTCGCCTGCCTGATTTTTGAAGCGGGGTCAGCTGGAACGCTACAGATGAATAACATGGCGGCGGTTTCTGTCACGTTATTTAGCGGCAGAAAGGTAGCATAGCAGGTGCATCGTTCGGATACTTGAAGAAACTGATTGGTGCAGTGAACCGCTGGGGACGGTGTGGTCGCGGGCGTTTTATGGGCAGGATGGTGGATTCAGTGGGGGGTTATGGGGGATACCGTGTTTGTTTGGAGCCATGCTGTGGGTGGTTGCAGGTGGTGGTCGGGAGCATTCTGTGTGGGACGCCTGGCCCTGGAGCTTTTTGGAGATGGAATGTGTGTTTAGAGTGGGCATTGGGGATGTATAAGTAAATGTGGGCGAGTTAACAAATGAAAGGAAGAGCTCGACCAGAGCTGAACCAAGGGTCTGGCTCGGCTCTTAGATCCCGTGCACGAGCCGAGCCGAGCCCTGAAATATTATGCAAATTATGCAATAAACCACGTAAAATAAGATAACATTTGCTGGAATACCCAGCTAGACATGACTGTACTAAGGCACAAACAACAAGCGGGCATTCTTCTTAAAAGACTTAAGTCTTCCTTTATTAGACCATTATTGGAGATCTATGGGATGAAAGTTTTAGGCTCCGTCCTCTATGGTACCGAGCTGTGGGGGTTCTCAATTATTAAAATTATTAAATTATTAAAGAGCTAACATTATTGGAAAATGAATTTTTGAGGGAAAGCTACTCATGTTCCCCAAAGTACCCCTCTAGTTCCTCTGTTTTGGGATCTTGGTAAAATATCAGTGCAAGATTTGGCCATGCTGCGCCCAGTATTATACTGGCGCAGAATATGGACAACCGAGGAATTGTATCATTATGCTAGGGGACTCAAGGAAATTATAGAGAAAGATCGCTTTCACAAAATTAGCTGGCTGAAAGCAATTAAATCTCTTTTAGGGAGAATGAGGTTGACTGGCCTGTGGGATGACCCAACAAATGCTGTTTTCCCTTCTAAGGTAGAAATGAAGAGGATATATTGGGAGATGATCATCTCAGAGAAATGTGCAACGAGAGCCTCAACCCACCTTACAGAGCGCTTTCTTGAATTTAAGGCCTTCCCAGCACTGGAACCATATTGGGACGCAATCGAGAAACCATTAGATCGCAAGCTCTATTTTCAATTCAGGGTAGGTACCCTTCCCATTAGGTCATTTACCGCAAGGTGGGCAGGGATCAATGAGGACAAATGCCCTAAATGTAAGGATAAACAAGCATTTACAATGCAACGGTTTCGCCTTTGGAAAAGTTTGAGCTATTGGCATTGTAAATGACAATATTTGTATTTAGGTGTTGGTTTTGAAAACAGATACATAAATGGCATTGTCATTTACATTGCCAATAGCTCTAACTTTTCTAAAGGCGAAACCGTTGCATTGTAAATGCTTGTTTTAGAGTTTGGCGGACAAGATATTCAAAACTTGGCAGATATATCGTATTACAAGTGCTGTAGGCTGTAATGCTGTTGTATTACAGCGGGCGGGACATACAGCACGTTTGTGACAGAGTATCCTGTCTCCCAAACTCTAAATAAGGCACTGCATCTATTTGGATGGCAGAAAGAGCCTTCTCTGTTGACTCAGCAACTTTAGAATACTCTTACCGTATCCTTGTACACAGAGCCTTCATTCCTGAAGTTTTGGAAAGCTCTTAAAATGTCGCTGTTCCCTGTGATTCCTTGTTGGTTTTTCGGGTTATGTGTAAAATCAAGATGTAATTAATAATGAGCTGGTCTTGATTGAAGTTAAAAGGAAATTCAGGTTTATTATGAAGAGAAATAGGATCCCATCCATCAGGTAAGATTGTCAGCTGCAACTGACTCATCCACTCTCAACAGTGTTCCATCACAATGGAGCTTCTCATACAACAAGTATAAGCATGAGCCCATTCTTAAAGGAGCAGCAATACAATATACATAATGAATAACGAAATGAATTGTAAGTAAACACATTGTTACATTATGCTACCTGTGAGCTGGTTACCGTAGTTTTCTAAGACAAAATTGAGCGACTGGCATACTATCTGGTCACCAGAAGCCAGAGCAAGTATCTTTAACCAAATGTTCAAGTAATTGACAGAACACTAGTCACATTGATACTGCAGCCTGGAGTCCATTAAGAGAAGATGTGCCAGAGCCATTGGCAACACTGCCTTTGACTTCTACTGGTCACAGTTGAACTTGGTGCTTGTCTTACTAAAAAGAGAAGCACTTTGATGTTTTAGCAAAAAGAAATTCTACACACATCAATAGGGGGTTCAGCTACAGGGTTCTACAAAACACTCCTCTAGGGTTCTGGAGGAGTCCTACAGGAATATAATTCCACATTTGTAAAGCGTGACTTATCATCCCTAAGGGTATCCAGGCGCTGGGGGGCGGTCGGGAAGATTAAGTGAGTTACTGCCCAGTCACATGATGCTGAACCTCTGCCAGGGATCGAACTGTGAACCCGAGCTCTGGAGTCAGCCACTCTGGCCGCTGCACCACACCTCTCCCCAAATCACATCATACAATAGAGTTATAGCTGCAGTAAAAAAGATCATAGGTGTGAGCTCACAATTTGGCTGCATGAACAGATACTCTGTTCAGTATCCCATAGGTCAGTTTGTTTAATCTCTTGATCAATATGATTTCTCAATGGCAATTGTTAATCTCTCTAAAGTGCAAACTTTTTTTCTGGGTCCAAGACAGTCTCTCAGTTTCTAGATTCAAGCCTTGTGTTACCTGGTCATTTGAGTTTAGTATGGTGCTGTGGGTAGGGGTTGCAGTCACACAGCGCCTTAGGCAACAGACAGTTGTTCGCAGGCAAGAGCCTCACGGTGCAAAGAATATTGATGTAAAAATATTTAATTGCACAAATATCGAAGTAAAAATATTGTGGTTCAGAAATGTTGTCAGACAAAATATTGTGGTCAAGAATATCGATTTTAGGTAAGTAATATCGATGTAAAAAATAATAGGGGCATATTACGATGGTGGGCGGACAAATTCCGCCTGCCACCGTAACGGTAAACGGGACCGCCCGCCAGAGGTGCAGCGGCCCCACTGTGCCCATTAGGATGCGACCGCCACCTTGGTGGTCGGATCCTGCATATTTAATATTGTGGCGGCTGTAGGAAGGTAGATGCCTGACTACGGTTACCCCCAACTTTTTTCCTGGTGTTTTGCTGGTTTTCTGACTTAGTTGGCCTGGGGCCCTGCCAATCAGGACCCCAGGCCTACTGCTCTCTCTCTAAAATGGATTCCATGTACCTTAGGTACATTTCCAATTGGTACTGGGCCACCTTATCAGACCCTGTAACTCAGAGCATAGGTGTACCCAGGGCCTACCAGGGGCTGAAGCATGTATTATGCCACCCCTGGATGGCCATCTAAATCTGACACAACTGGCTGCACGACAGCTGGGGCAAGGTGGTGTAATCACCCTTTGCTTTAGATATAGTATACCTATATCTAACCCTAAAAATGGACACACAGATTCCTATCAGTCACTCCTACGGCAGGCCTTGACAATCCTGAAGGCAGAGTGCTTGGAATCGTGTGAGATGGTGCTCTGGCATGAGCTGAGCCTGTTTGCAGCTTGCGGAACCAAGTCCTAATAGCTGTTCCATTATAACGCATACCATATACTCTTAAGTGCATTATAATCCTTGCGGTTAAATGCTATCTTTGGTATCGCTTTATCAAAACATGTCGAGTAAGGTGTCATACGAATTGGAATACTAACCCCTCGCCAATTCTGGCGACGGGGTTAGCATTCCACCCTTCTAAAGGGACACGACATGTACGTAACTGTGAACCCCGGTTAAAGTTAACTGAAGCCTCAGCTCCACAAAATGGATGCTGCCACCACAGACACGAGTCTGACCTCCTGCTGATGGGAGTCCTTCCAGCGAGGAGAGCTTGGACAAAGGGTTTCCTGTCAGGGGCGGTGCTAGCACCATCCCAGACAGGGTTTTGTGTATCCTGGGTAGGCAGGGCTTTACAGGAAGGTGACTGCAAGTGGCACCCCGGTGCTCACTACGCATCTGCCGGCTAGAACCAGTTCCAGGGGCACACCAGCCCCTGGCCTGGGGGAAGTCCGGCATGGGAGAGGGGTGTAACCACCCCCTTCCTGGTCCCACCCCTAGGGCAGGACCTAGTCGCGTACCCACCCCTTTCTTTAGGATAAAGGCAGGAGCGGGGACCCTTCCAAATTAGATCATCTTTGAATCAAGAAACTACTTTCTACGAAAGGAACTCTCGACTCTTCTCAAGATTTCTCCCTTGTGACTAAGGAGTAGTCACCCTGCATCCGCAGGCACCATCTAAGAACTCTGCGGTTTGCTGCACGTCCTTCCTCAGGAATCCGACTGCCCAGCTCAACGAGAACCGGCTTCCCTGGCACCTCTGACCTCTACCCACATCGTCAGCTCAGCTGAGATCCGTGGGTGCGACGAGACTTCGAGGGACTGGCCATCATCAGAACTGCACGACTTCTATCCAGCACGACCGCCGAGGGATCCTCTGGTGAGTGCTTTGGGGTCCGAGAAGCCCCGACCCTGAGCAGCTCCAGCACCGAAGTCCAGCCTCCCAGCATCTCCACGATCTGCGTGGGGCCCTTCTGATTTTTGCTGCTCATCACGTTGTCTGGTTACTAGCCCGCTGGCTTGTGGCCTTCTCGACGACGCCGGACGACAACAACGCTGCTAGTCTGGTTGCTCCAGACTGGCCTTTGCTCCCTTCTGAAAGAGGAGCACCCCGGTCCCTCCTGGTCCACTCAAGACGCCATTTTAGGTCCACCACGTGGCCCTGAATTTGCCAAGGCTTGTTGCCCCAATCCTGGGCCCAGCGACGCCGACAGCATCAACCACCGTGGGACAGCTCGCACCTCCATCCTGGTCGCCGACAACGCCTCCTGGTCCATGAGACTGCAGAGCCCAGCGTCGCCCACTCACCTAGTCGAGGTGACTACCATCCGGTGCCCTCCTGGTGCCCTCTGACTACTGGCTAGTAGTTACGAACTTGGTCCCCTCTGCTTTCAGGTGTCACCCATCTCCGATCCAGCTTGGATCTCTTCGAACTCTGTTCACTGGTCGCCTGCCAGCAACTCCTTCCTTCAGGCTACTGGTTCGTCAGCGAGGATTCCCGACGTCTGTAAAGACCTATGCAGCCGCAGCCCCTGGGCTAGGTAACTTCGGCATTTCGGTGCCCCAGCATAGCCTCATTATCTAAGGGTCCAGAGTCACTGTCGCTTCCGACTTACCTTATCGGGTCCGCCCGAGAACTCTAACTTTCCGTGCCCTCGGGCATTTGTGTAGATTGTGCGCTTGAAGTATTTTCCTAAGAGTTTTTGTTGTGTGCTTAGTACTCTGTCCTCATAAAGAGTACAGGGCTGTTGTGATTTAAATAAATACACTGTTTATTTTCATAACACTTGTGTGGTGTCCTTTCACTTGGTGTTCAAGGGGCCCACCTCCGACCAAAACCAGTTAAAAGCGCGCTCTGATCACAAGAGCTGCACTTGACCCTAATTCTCCTGAGGCGGAAGCCGGGAGCGACGCTAAGAGCAAATTTGATTGACCTTTTTAAAAAATTGTTGAATCTGTGTGTTTTTTAAAAATCACTTGCACCCCTCCCCCTGCACTCACTTGTGGCACTGGCAACAGCCGATTTGAACGCTGTGTAAACCCAGGACCCACGCGCACGCCGCCATTACCGGCAGCGAGGAGACTAGGACACGCCCCCTCCGGGTGGCCACGCCCACTTCCGACCAAAACCAGTTAAAAGCGCGCTCTGATCACAAGAGCTGCACTTGACCCTAATTCTCCTGAGGCGGAAGCCGGTAGCGACGCTAAGAGCAAATTTGATTGACCTTTTTAAAAAATTGTTGAATCTGTGTGTTTTTAAAAAATCACTTGCACCCCTCCCCCTGCACTCAATTGTGGCACTGGCAACAGCCGATTTGAACGCTGTGTAAACCCAGGACCAACGCGCACGCCGCCATTACCGGCAGCGAGGAGACTAGGACACGCCCCCTCCGGGTGGCCACGCCCACCTCCGACCAAATCTCCTTCCGCCCATAAATTATGTGTCAGTTCAGGGAGCGCAGCGGACGGGCGCAGCGGGCGCCCAGACGGTCCCAGGCCCAGTGACTCTGCCTGGCCCTCAGGGTCGACTGATGTATACGGGAGATGCATTACTCACACTACAACCTAAGAAAATCCTTGCCTGCTACCACACGCATATTGAAGGTAATACCTTCTCGAATTGTTCGCGCTGCAATCCAACCCCCCTGAAATCTACAAAACCTGCACTGAAGATGGGACTTCTTAACTGCCGCTCCCTCCCTAAACATGCGATCGAATTAAATCTATTAATTCAAGATCAGGATCTCGACCTACTGTTTTTAACGGAAACATGGCTATCAGATAGCACCGATTCGGACATCGTCACGGCCCTCCCCACAGGGTATCTCTGCCAAGCTTTACACAGACCCAAAGGGAGAGGAGGGGGGGTAGCTATAATTTTCAGGGAACAATTCACTTGTAGAACCTCCAACGCCTGTATCGAGGATTGCGAGAGCTGTCAATTCTCCATCCAAACCTCCCCAGCTCACTCCCTGGCAGGGCTATTGATCTACCGCCCCTCAGGGGCTCCCGGGAATTTTATCAATGCCGTCGTCGAATCAGTATCACAACTAGCTTCGTCCACCTCCAACTTTCTCATGCTAGGTGACATAAACTTCCACTTCATGGACCCCACGGATCGGTTAGCCTCTGACCTTCGGCAAGACCTTACCTCACTAAATATCCGACTGGTGAACAACGAGCCCACCCATGAGAAGGGACACCTATTGGACCCCATCCTCACCAATATAGCAACTATCTCCACCAAATCACCCGTGACCCTCCCATGGACGGACCATTTTCTGGTCCCTATTTCCTGGGAAATTCCCACGTCGAACCCCCTAACCTCTAAAATCCAGGTAACGGACCGACGATGGCGCAAACTGTCACCTGAGGAATGGGCCGCCGCCCTTACAGACTCCATCCCCGAGCTCGCCTCTGACCCTACCATGGCTGACAAACAGTTTAGTGAGTGGATCACCTCATCCTTAGATACTGTGCTCCCAAAAACTGCGACCCTCAAACATCCTAAAAGACTATCTCCGGCTCTATGGTACACCCCAGAGCTCAAAGCTCTACGCCAGGAGTGTAAGAGAATGGAACGCTCCTGGAGAAGAGACAAATCGGAAATCAACAAAAACATCTACTCTACTTCTCTTCTATCCTATAAAACCGCTATCCGAAAAACCAAAAGAGCGTTCTTTCAGGAGAGAATAGAGAAAGCGGGATGCTCCAGCAAGGAATCATATGTCATCCTTAAAGAGCTTTTAAAAACCCCAGAACAGGGACCGGGATACCCCTCCGACCCTAAAGCCGATCAGGAGAAATGCCAACAACTGGCTAATTTCTTCCACGATAAAATTCGAACAATTCTGGATTCAATTCCCCCTTCGAGCCCATGTGAAGAAACCGTTCTCACACGCCCGTTACCTCCTACTTGTCTCTCCTCGTGGGGCCAAGTTACAACAGATGAAGTAGGAAACACGCTTAATTCCATGAAGAGCGGATCCCCTAGGGACCCTGCTCCACTCCGGATCCTCAAGGAAGTAGCCCCCACTATCATCCCCCCCCCTCACTCATCTGATCAACGCCTCACCCCAACAAGGTGTTGTACCCCGGAGTTGGAAGACGGCCATCGTAAAAGCCCTATTGAAGAAACCATCCCTCGACCCTGAGAATCTGGCTAATTACAGGCCCATTTCCTTACTCCCAGGAGTCAGCAAAATCGCTGAAACATTGGTCAACAGGAAACTCTCGCAGTTTCTGGAGGTCAACAATAAGCTGAAAAGTTCCCAGACGGGCTTCCGACCAGGGCAGGGCACTGACATCGCCCTCCTGGCAGCGGTAGAGGAGGCCAGAGCGCTATTGGATGGGGGAGGATCAGTGGCAGTGATCCTCCTCGACCTTAGCGCGGCGTTCGATACCGTTGACCACCAACTCCTCATCGAAAGACTCAAAAGAGTTGGCATGGAAGGCACAGCCCTGTCCTGGCTTTCATCCTTTTTGGCCCAACGGACCTACCAGATCTGGGAGAAGAACGCCCGCTCCTCCGAAATGCCCCTCCGATGTGGTGTGCCTCAGGGCTCCTCCCTGAGCCCCACATTATTTAATATCTATATGTCCACATTGGAGGAGGTTATCACCCCATTCGGAGTGAGCGTCGTCAGCTACGCTGACGACACGCAACTAGTGGTGTCTTTGTCCCACCCCAGACAACAGACAGCTGACCTTTTCAACTGCCTCACGCAGGTCCACCGTTGGATGAATAGATCAGCCTTAAAGCTAAATGGGACGAAAACCGAGGTCCTTCTGCTTGGCCCGAAAGGAACCTCACTCTCCCCAGACATCTGGCCAGCCTGTCTGGGCCCTCCCCCTGACCCAAAAACGGAGGTAAAAAGTCTGGGTGTGTGGATCGACTCTGATCTCTCATTCACCATACAAGCAAAGAAGGTAGCCGGGACCTGCTTTGGTCTCCTGAAATCTCTGAGGAAAGTCCTGCCCCTCCTACCCTTCAACTCCCAAAAAGTGCTAATCCAAGGCCTAATAATATCGAGGCTTGATTACAGCAATGTGATCTATCTGGGCGCCCCTGAAGCGACCCTCAACAAGCTTCAGAGAATCCAGAACACCGCTGCCCGGATTATCACAAATAGCCCGGCCAGAACCTTTGCCAAACCTGCTCTCAAACTCCTCCATTGGCTCCCCATAAGGGAGCGAGTCAAATTCAAGGCCTTATGCCTAGTCCACAAATCACTGCAAAATCAAGGCCCCCCAGTCCTGAGCAAATTCATCACCCCCTATAAAACTACAAGATCCCTCCGTTCAGACGCAGAAAACCTCATCAACACCCCCAGATTCAAGAAAGCCCGAGCAGGAGGAAGACGCTTCTCGGTCCAAGCTGCACGCCTCTGGAACTCACTCCCCCGAGACCTGCGACGTGAATCACAATACCTGCGCTTCAGGAAGCAGTTAAAGACTCATCTCTTTCCCTAATGTCTTTTCTATGCCCTCCCCTTATTCTGAATCCTCACCCCCCCTCCCCCACCTCCTTTTTCTCTGCCCCTTGCCCGCTGAATTGTAGAATTAGGGTTCCTAGCGCTGGGATACCTCTGGGTGACTACGCGCTCTACAAAAATAAATAATAATAATAATAATAATAATAATAATAATAATAATAATAATATGTGATGGTATAACAGCTGGCTTAACACGCCCTCTAGAGTTTAGCCCGAAGACTGCTCGCATCCACGCTACTAGGATACCTGGTCTAAGGTTGACTTACAACCAATCACCATAAGGGTCGTTTGGACTGATGCATAGTGATCACTAGAATAGTGAGCACTGCATATCAGGCCAACTTCTCACACGGGCGATGCTTTGTGCAGCACCTTCCACAATGCCAAATATGCATGTTGTGCATTGGCCTGCACAATGTGACATGCACCGCATGGGGCCTGCCTTATTGTGCATGACAATGTAGGGGGGTAGCATGTGGTACCCCCCCAAGTGCAGCTCCCCACCCCCCTATCCTCTCGGGGGCCCATAACGGGCCCCAACAGGGAATTCCTGCATGCCTTCCGGTGGCAGAATCTCCAACATGGAAATGCATTCAACCGCAGCCATTAGTAATATGAATGGCAGTGCCTGCATGCACCGCCACCATATTGTGTCCCTTTTCCGCCCGGTCGGCAATCCGACTGGTGGAAAAGCGGCGGACGGTCTTTCTGTCCGCCGCTGTGCCCCCTGCCATATTAATGTGGCAGGGGGTGTACCTGTGACATTTGGCGGGCGGATCGCAATCCGCCCGATATGCTAATAGGCCCCATGGTTGTTAAAAATATCGATTTTTTTAAATTAATGTTATGTATTTTAGTACATATCTTATATGTGTGGGATGTTTGTTTTTTTCTATAAGAATTGTTTGAATTGTAATTAATGTGTGAAAATTTTAGTAGTTATAAAATAAAATGTATTTAATTTTGCATTTTTAGTTCCGTAGCGGGTTGTGGGTTTATAGGGGAATAGGGTGGGAAGTAATGTAATTATATAAAATGTATTGATTATTTATAGTAGTTATTATTATTTTTTAATTGAAATTTGCGTTTTTAGTTCCGTAGCGGGTTGTAGGAATATAGGACAGTAGGTTGGGAAGTAATTTAATTATATACAATTTATTGAATCATTTTAATGATTAATATTTGTTTAATTGTGATGTAATAGTGTTAAATGTGTAAATAATTTATTAATATTTGTTTAATAATTAATTGTGAATTCATTTATTTCATTAGTAAATAATTATGGTAATTGTGTAATTAATGTTAGGTGTGTGTTGTGATGTTTATAGGTGTAAATGGTGTGAAGTAATTTATTTTTTATTGATGGATTATTAATTATTTGTATATTAATTTTAATGATTTATTTAGTAATTAATTATTGTAAATGCGTAATTAATTTTAGGCATGTGTTGTGGTGTTTGTAGGTGTTAATGGTGTGAAGGGTGGGAAGTAATTTATTTTTAATTGATGAATTATTAATTATTTGCTGATTCATTTAAATTAATTAATTAGACATTAATTATGGTAATTGTGTAATTAATTTTAGGTGTGTGTTGTGGATATTATAGTGTTAAAGAATGTGTACTCAATGAATGTTTATTATCTTTTTTATTAATAGTGTATTTTAAATTCATTATTAATTGTGTTAATTATGGAAATAATTTAAAATAAAAACGTGGATGCCTTTTTTTATTGGTATGATGTTATAGGGTAGGAAAAAAATACATTTATGTTTTAAATAATTTGTTAGTGAATATTTGCGCCTTTTTAATTAATATTGTTTAATACATTTTTTATATAATATCTGTACCTTTTTGTTATATGTAATTAACAATATAATATTTGTTCTTTTTACATGTTCAATGTATTTAATTATATATTTTTTAAATATTGTTTACTTATTTTTAAGATTATTCCTTTTTTTTATTGTTTAAAAGTTATTAGTATTTTTTTGTTTCTCTGCTATCCAATAGTTTCCCTACTGTTGCATTCATAGGAGCGGGAATAATAATTGTTACCCATCTGCTATCCAATACTTTCTCTACTGTTGCACTCACTGGAGTGGGAATAGTAATTTTACCCCTCCGCAATCCAGCACTTTCCCTACTGTTGCACTCACTGGAGTGGGAATAGTAAATTGTACCCCTTTGCTATCCAGCACTTTCCCTACTGTTCCTCTCGCAGGAGTGGGAATAGTACTTTTTACCCCTCCGCTATCCAACATTTTCCCTACTTTTGCACTCATTGGAGTGGGAATAGTAATTTGCCTCTTTAACTTCCTGAGGAACAAGAACTGAAAAGGATGGTAGTATTACCTCCTCCCTTTGTAGGGCTTTTCTAACAAACTCAGGAGTCCAAGAGAATGTCGTAAGCATTAGACAAGTTCTGCCAGAATATTACTTTAATAGTGCACGGTATATCACCCTCAATTTTCCAAATCATAAAGTATATTGGGAGGGCTTAACCGCTGATTTGGAATTCAAACTTGAATATAGTCATTAGTCTGTCTCCCCACCAGAAACTCTTGGAGAGTCTGGCGAACTATTGTGACCTCTGTTGCGCTTTATTTTCACCCACGTCTTTTTTCAGGAGAAGTATCCTGGGTATTTGTAGCATATTTAGCGGAAATTCCTAACACTTTCTTCTTTTTAAAGTGTGGTTTTTGTTGTCGAGGTTTCGCTTCATTTTTTATGATGTCAGAGGAGCGTTTAGTCCTTTTTCGGTTTCATGTCCTCCACCTATCATTGATCACCTCATCTCCCTCTCTAAGACTTTCTGTCTGAAGAGTCCTGAAAGGATTGAGAAGGACATGTATCGGAATATTGATACCTATTAGGCTGTTTAACTGTTTCACAGTTATTATTTATATTATTATTATATATTTAAACTATAGCATTTTTCTGGGGACTCCTGTTGTGGAGATCCACTCTGTGATTCAGTTTATCTTTTTTATTGTTTTTATCCCAGTGTTTTTTTGAAGGCTCGGGTGTCTGCTTGGTAGCAACTGTATCAGATTTTGTTTTAAGATGTGAGTAATCAGGCCAGGTTCCTGAATTACCACAACCTATAGAATCATATGTCTCATAAATAATTTTAGGTACCTTGCGTTCCTGATTTGTAGTGGGAACCATTGCGAGCTGTTGGCTTATCACTAATGATGCTACCTCCTCTTTAATGGTACTTAAAATCATTGAGAATACTGTGGCAAAGTTGGCAATTAATTTCATCCCAGATCTAGGGCAGGAGCTACCTTGTGTTCATTTTGAGTTTACTTTAGCGCTTCAGGCAAAACAGCAATTGATGGGGTGCTGTGTGCTATGGTATATTTGGCCGGAAAGACAGTGCCACATTTCACAATCTTCAGTTGGCGGGACCGTACCATGTGGAAGACACACAGTGGGAATTCTAAATGTATCTTGTGGTCCAGTATGGGGAAACACTGCTTCAAGCTCATTTGTTTTTTGTGCTCTCCAAAAACGGAATTTCCTCCTGTTTGGTGTGTACTTTACTCATAGTTGCATTAATCGTAACTGGACTAATGGCAGACACAGCTATCTGTTGCTTCTCAGCTTGAACAGCCATTGCGGGGACAGTTGTTATTGTACACATAACAAACTGTATCAGACATTGATACAGGCTAAGTGAGTGTAAAGATCAAACAATTCACGAATATTTAATGCACCTGCATTTGGAAATGGTGTGTAGCCGGCTAAGACTGGCCAGATTGCCCCGTCATTACTGAGAGGACTCAGTCTTGCATGTTGTAGTGTGTTTAGGAGGTCGCCTTGGAACTAATTTTGATGTTTTTGGTATGTTAATGGTATTTCTAAGTATTCATAATGTTTACGTGCAGCTGGAATTACTGCCTTAGAGTATGTGTGAAATGTGTGTGTGTTAGCATCAATTTCAGGAAGGTTTACCCAGTAAATGGTAAACTTAGCATTTATAAGCTTCATGTGGCTCAATCATGAAGGTAACATCTCCCCCGCCTTTGGCAGGCCAATGTGCAGTTAACTGTGCATTTTTTACAGTTAACAGGAATAACCACTTGTTGCGCCATGTTACATGAATGGTATTCAAAAAAAGGTAACACTACAGTGGGTGATCCTTTTAAAAGATTCATGCTTGAACAACCTATAGACATAAAAATGTGCTTCATATTAAGCTGAGGAGGATAGATCCTTCTCACGATGGACATCTGCATGTAGAGATGAAAATGGAGAGGAGCCTTGGACACAGGCAAGAAAACAATTCACGAAACCCATTAAAAAAGTACCTGACCTAAAACATTGGATTGCGATGATTATACACATCTCTACTTGCTAGTTTGCCGACAGCTACTACCTCAAAGAATGCCTCTACCTCATTCTGACAGGAAACAAAAATGGGGGTAATGGGGGGCCCTAGGGGATGGTTTAGTTTTAGACCTGCTTGTATCTTGTCCCTCAACTCGACAGTAAACCACGCGAAAGAAACCAAGGGTCTTAACTAATTGAGTTCATGATTGGAACCTGTATAGTGTCCCAGAACATATATACCAAGAGGTTATTGAGGAAATAAACGCAGGAGAAGAGAAGGAAGTGGAGATTTGAAAAAAGAAAGAAGATGTACCCATCAGCCCACTCAATAGTGGAACTTCGTCATCTTGGTTTTCACGTTGAAAGCTGGTGTCCAATACGCTCTCCCTCAGGAGAATCCTGAGGCTAGCTGATCTTGGACCCACCGGTTGAACCCTCAACCGAAGGAGATGAGAGTAAAGAGGCTGAAGGGGCAAGTTGCAGTGCTCAAAATTGTGAAAAAAGAAGAAGAAGATAAATCCAAGTGATTAAAAATACCTGTCTAGGTGTCTTGAGAAAATTTATTAGGTGTGTCCATCAAGACGGTATGATTAAAAGCAGAGTGACAATAGTATGTAAGGAATTACTATTCACCATGAATGGTGAATAGTAATTCCCACCCACCTTCGCCTTACTCAGAACCACATCTCCTTCAGAAAAGAGCTCAAAACCTGGCTATTCGACAAATAATGTACCCCTCCCCCTAGCGCCTTGAGACCCTCTGGGTGAGTAGTGCGCTATACAAATGCCCAAACTTGAACTTGAACTATATCTAGTCAACATGTTTCAGCCCTTAAGGGCTTTCGTCAGGACCTATGATGCACTACTGCAACACTTACCACGTGCTGTGATTGATAGTTTTCATAGTACAGACATATCCACTATGCAGTTGGATGTCTAAGTTTGTACACCTTCTCCTGTGAATATGGTGAGAAACACAAAAAGACAGAAAAAATAGTCAAAGTTAAACATCTCTAATGTATTCATGTTTGATGTTTTCGTTGTGTTTTCACTTTTAACTCACCCAAATTTTAGGGAGGAATAGCCTCACCTCACCTGGCGCTCGCTCAGGATAAAGGAGGCCACGCACTAAAAATTAAGAAAAAGTATCATGTTTATTTATCATGTAATTTAGACTAAAAATCCAAATCTTTCCTGTGTGACGGAACAAAGCAGAACGGGCAGCCATAGGTTAGAATTAGATGACACCTCTAAATAAGTGGCAAAAGCTATGTTGTTATTGTAATGTTGCAGTTTCAAAGAAAGGGAGGTTAAGCTTCGCTTATCTGAGCAAACTGCTTTCAAAACTGGAATTCAAAACTCTGTATTTGCAAGAGGTGGTAAAGAAAAGCAAGTGTTCCCTTCCATGTGGATAGAAGGGAAAAAATGGAATTCAAAACTCTATATTTGCAAGAGGTGGTAAAGAAAAAGCAAGTGTACTCTTCCATATGGATAGAAGGGAGAGTCATCCATATCTAAAAATTGGAATTAAAGGTACTCGCTGAGTTACAAAGTATTTATGTCGAAAACTCTATATTTGCAAGAGGTTGATATTGCAAAAAAATGGAAAAGAAGAGCAAGTATTCTCTATTATATGAATAAAAGGGAAAGTTTTCCCTATCTTCAATTAAATTGCTAAGTTTACAAAATATCCCTCGCACCACAGCTCAGCCGACACTTACCTCTCCGTCGTTGCCTCGGTTTGAAAGCTGAGCCGAGGGGAAGGTGGTGTGGCTGTGTGGTGCTGGGATATATCTACCTCAAAGGCGGACCAGAGAGGAAGCTATTTGTAATCAGTGCGACTTGTTTCATAGGCTCGGAAAAAGGTCTGCGCGCGTCTCGCTATAGGTCTAAATCGATCCATAATGCACCACCTCCGCATGCATACGTTGAGTCGCTAAATTGCGAGGAAAAAGAACACTGCGCATGCGTGGACAAAATACGTGCTGGCGGACCGATGTGGGAACGTGTAATGAATTCAGCCTAGAACAGTGATTGGACTGCTGGACCCAGATCCGGAAATGAATCAAGCGTCTATCTTGTTTATATATATCGGTCCTCTTGTCCAACGTTCAAAACATTACGGAATACATTAATGTAATACTTGTTCGAAAAAATAGTGTTAGATGCCTTGAACTCGAAAAGGTATTCAAAAATGTACGGGCACCAGCTCTTGTTCACATTAGGACGTTTGGCATGCTCGTGTCGTGTTCCCAAGAAGATAATTGGTCCGTCATGTTGGAACCGGAAGTGGAGCTCAAATACACAATAGTGTTCCCGTTCTAACGCGACATATTTTCGATCGCGCTGGTTATTTGGTTTCACTGTTAACTAATATTATTGTGTTGCGATAATCTTAGAGCACATATATTTGGAGTACTCTGCAATCTGTTGTCCTAACAGTAACTAGTAAGAAGGGAAATGATGAATCCCTTCGTGATAAACATTGCCGGCAGGACATGGGCACACCCACCGCTTGAGAGGTGTACGTATAGAGTATTGTGTCTAGGCTTTAATGTGTTCATGAGAAAAATACTCTGTTGTATTTAAAATTACATGTGGAGCTGTAATATAATGTTGAGCAGACCAGTTTATGTCTGTGCAGACTTGTTTAGGTTGATGTGAAATTTAGACAAACCAATTGTAAACTGTGAAGGGTGTTGATAATGGCATAAGAGCTAAGGCTGTATTCTCAGAGAGTTGTAAGCAGAAAATGTGTGTAGAGTAGAAATGGTCTCACACATGAACCAACGAAGGCCAGCGATTATCGGTCCTTCCCTGACATATAAAGGACTCACAACTGCATCCATGGGATGTCATCATTCAACCCTTCTGTGTCGCTTTTTAATTTATCGATCCATTTTTGTTCTCTCCTCAATAGAAACTGGGAGATGTCAGTGACATGTTGGGGTATAAAGGGTTGTTCCAGAACTACCCACTCTAAATCATCTGCATGGTGTTTCTTGGTGAGAAAGTGAGACGTCAGCCGAGTCGCTTGCTTATTGCGCCTGATTGTGCTCTTGTGCTCCTGTATGCGCAATTTGATCTTTCTCGTTGTCATACCTATGTATCGCAAACTGCATGGGCAGGTGATTAGGTAAATGACTTTCTCACTGTTGCAGTTGGTGTGGCGTTTAAGCAACCAAGGTCGAGTGGTGCCAATGTCTACTGATAGGGTCTTTTTAGTCTGGGCGCACACCGAGCAGTTCCCACATGGGTGATGTCCCTGAACTGGAGGGAGATTCCACAAAGTCGATGTGGTTTCTTCCGTGGTGTGTCGCGGTCTGGTATGGACCAGTTTGTCTCTTAAGTTTGTACTTCTCTTAAATGAGAACAGTGGCAAAGGAATGTTATCGCCAGTACTGCTCAAAATGCGCCATTTCTGTCTAATGATTTTCTGAATCTTGGAAGATGAAGTACTAAAAGTGGTGACGCATGCCAATCTGTTGAGGGGAGGTTTTTCAACAGGAGGTTCTAGGAGTGCCTCACGGTGGTATTGGCAGCTCGTTTAAGGGACTTGGTGATCAATGAGCCAGGATACAGACGTTTTTTCAATTTCTGTGATAGATCTTTTGCCTGGAATTGAAAATCTGTTCTTTCAGAGCAATTCCTACGAACCCTGAGGAACTGCCCAAATGGGAGGTTCTCTCGTAGGGAACGTGGGTGGTGACTGCCGAATCTGAGCAGAGAATTGCGTGCCATGGGTTTTCGATATAAAGTGCTTGCCAGATGACCTCCTTGTGGGAAGATCAGTAAGTCCAAAAATGGAAGTTTGGTTTTACTGTAATCTAAGGTGAACCTTGGAAAAGGATTTTGACTGTTCAACCAGGTCTGAAAAGACAGTAAGGATTGATCATCTCCACGCCAGACCACTAGAATATCATCGATGTACCTCTTCCACAACATCATTTGGTGATGGTACGGATTGTTGTGGTTGAGGTCATGATGAGTTTCAAAATGGTGGACATATAGGTTCGCAAGACTGGGCGCAAATTTACTACCCATAGACGTCCCTGATATCTGTAGGTACAGAGAGTCCTCAAAGGCAAAAAAATGTTCTGTCATAGCAATTCTTGCTAAATCCATTATGAAGTGAATGGGTGTAATGCTGTCCAGAGAAGAAGTCTCTAAAAGCTCTTGTACTGTGTGTAGAGTTTCCACTTGAGGTATGCATGTATATAACGATTCCACATCCAGGCTCGCCAGTATGTCAGAATCGATATTAAACTCAACCTCTGGTAGTAAACGCAAGACATCTTTAGTGTCTTGGAGGTATGATGGCATGGTCTTAACAGGTGGACTGAGAAAAACATCTACAAATGATGACAAGGGTTCTAAAAGAGACCCTATGCCCGAAATTATCGGACGACCCGGAGGTGGTCTAGATGGTTTATGAATTTTGGGCAATGTGTAGAAGTACGGCGTAATAGGATATGTGGTGACCAAGAAGGTGGCCTCTTGTGACGTGATCCAACCCTCCGTACTGGCTTCTTCTACTAGATGTTTGATTTCGCTAGTAAGTCTTGCAGTGGGATTTTCGTCTAGGGGTGTGTAGAAGTGAGTGTTCCCTAGCTGTCTCAGGCATTCAGTCCGATAGGAGGTGGTATCCTGGATGACTATCGCACCCTCCTTGTCTGCTGGTTTTATCACAATGTTGGTGTCTCTGGACAAGGTTTTGAGTGCCTTCCTCTCAGTTTTTGATAAATTCTGATAATCATCATGTCTTGAGAAATCAAGGGATTTCATCTCATGTAGCACTGCTGCCTCAAAAGTACCCACTTTAGATGGCACCTGTTGGAGCAGAGGCATGAAAGTAGACTTGGTTTTCAGCCCTGTGTTGGTATCTGTGATCGGTATGTCTTGGTCTTTGTCTTTAAAAAAGAAGTGTAGTCTGACTGTTCTGAAAAATCTTTCAATTTCACCTTGTAGTTGAAAAGAGTCTCCACTATTAGTGGGGACGAAGCCGAGCCCTTTATTCAGTACTCCATGTACTCAGCGAGTACCTTTAATTCCAATTTTTAGATATGGATGACTCTCCCTTCTATCCATATGGAAGAGTACACTTGCTTTTTCTTTACCACCTCTTGCAAATATAGAGTTTTGAATTCCATTTTTTCGCTTCTATCCACATGGAATGGAACACTTGCTTTTCTTTACCACCTCTTGCAAATACAGAGTTTTGAATTCCAGTTTTGAAAGCAGTTTGCTCAGATAAGCGAAGCTTAACCTCCCTTTCTTTGAAACTGCAACATTACAATAACAACATAGCTTTTGCCACTTATTTAGAGGTGTCATCTAATTCTAACCTATGGCTGCCCGTTCTGCTTTGTTCCGTCACACAGGAAAGATTTGGATTTTTAGTCTAAATTACATGATAAATAAACATGATACTTTTTCTTAATTTTTAGTGCGTGGCCTCCTTTATCCTGAGCGAGCGCCAGGTGAGGTGAGGCTATTCCTCCCTAAAATTTGGGTGAGTTAAAAGTGAAAACACAACGAAAACATCAAACATGAATACATTAGAGATGTTTAACTTTGACAATTTTTTCTGTCTTTTTGTGTTTCTCACCATATTCACAGGAGAAGGTTTACAAAATTAGACATACAACTGCATAGTGGATATGTCTGTACTATGAAAACTATCAATCACAGCACGTGGTAAGTGTTGCAGTAGTGCATCATAGGTCCTAACGAAAGCCCTTAAGTGTCAGGATTTGCGTATTTGCGCCTACAGAACTACAACTCCCATAATGCTAAATGGGTGGAAAACTGATTCTATATATTCAGGATGTCCACTAGGGGGCTTCGTAAGTGATTACTCTTTTGAACCTGTGAGTGTTGGTGTCGAGTTCTACGTTTGGGAACTACTATCCAGGATTCAAAGACTTTGGAACATTTGGAGTTTGCCGTTATCTTTCCGCGAACGGCTGCCGCGGGAAAGGTATTGAGGAGCGGCAAAGAACTTGGTTTTGTGAGCGAGGACTACGGAGGGCGTTTCCTTGTCCTGCCTTACCCGTTCGCGTGCGGCTGCCGCGAGGGAAGGTGTATCGTGGTTGGATCTTTGTTTCCAGGAACCGATTGGATTGAGTACCTGGGGATTTGAACAGAAGAAACTGGTTAGGGTTTGTTTCTTTCCACGAGCAATCATCGCGAGGAAGAACGGCCATTGGAGGATTATCAACCAAAGAACCCTGACTGGTGTCTCTATCGGTTACGAACTGGTAGGCCTCTACGGAGGAATCTTTTTGTTCGTTCCTCTTTTTGTTAGTGTTCCCTATATAGTTGGGCCCAACTAGGAATACTTTTTCGTGTGCTACATTTTTGTTCAAAAGGAACTTGGTCCGTTTGCAAGACTATCTAGAAGCCATTTTCCCTTTATTGTTTCGGGACTGAAGTTTCCCTTTCTACATATTACTTTGCTGAGTTACTGGAGAGAACTTTTATCAATCAAAGGGAAGATTAAGATGGGTATGTGTGTGGTATGAGAACATCATTGATGTATACTGATGTGTGTTCGAATTATTGGTAATCAGTGGTTTTCTTGCAGGCGGCACTGGTCTATAGAGAAGTATCTATGGTATAGAGAGACAGAGGTCCCCTCCTGATTTATTTGGTATGTATTGTTTCAATAGCGAGAATTGAATGAGAGTAGTTAGAACTGTTGTGATAATTCTCTCTTCTTGTCATTTCAGCTGTCCCATCCGTTCCAGTCCCTTTCCTTACCTTCCCTGATTTATCCCTCGCTTGATTACCTCTACGCTCTGTGTTTTCTGTACAGTCAGAGTGTGGGGAAATCAGGAGGTGGACCCCCTTCAGCATCACCCTGATCCTGAGGCGACGAGAATCGTGACAGAATCACTTACCCAAGAAAATATAGAACCTCCCGGTCAGGGTGTGCTGAAAGATGACTACACTTGAAGAAGTGATGCAGGCCCTAGTTATTGTACAGCAGGAGTTAGTGAATTCTCGTGCTGTAACCGCTGCTCTTAAAGAAAGATTTGATAGGCAAGCCCGAAACCCTTTTGATGCTTCGGCAGGAGTCCCCCAGATACAGGTCACTGTGCCCCCGCCGATACCACTGGCTAGTCCGGAGAGATATGCAGGGGACCCTCTTAAAATACAGACGTTTTTGACTAAGATCACCTTGCATTTTTCGTGTAGGCCAGCTTCCTTCCCTACCAATCACTCTAGGGTGGCGTTTGCGATATCATATTTGACGGGAGAGGCAGCAGACTGGGCAGTCCCTTTAGTGCGCAAAGATGATCCTTTGTTAACAGATTGGGCGGCCTTCCGAAGGGAATTTGAGAGGGTTTTTGATAGAAGGGCTACCACCCTTAGTGCAGACCGCGATTTACTGGGGCTACGCCAAGGGAGAATGGATTTGATAACTTATATGGCGACATTCAACAGATTGGTAGGGGAAACTGCCTGGCCCGAAGAGAAAAGAATGGCACTATACTATCAGGGGTTGAATGATGACATGAAAGACGTCCTGGCACAAATCGACCCCCAACCCACGAGTTGTTTAGGGTTGATCAATCTTACCTTGCGGTTGGACCACCGTCTCTCTGAGAGGGGAGGAGAGCGTAAACGAGGTGGTCGATCAGGGAGTGGGTTTGAGGTGGAGAGCGTCACCCAAAAGAAAGATTCAGGACCTGAGGCTATGGAAATAGGGGCTGTTTGTCCTCCTTTAACCAAGGCCGAACGAGAGAGCAGACGTGCCCAAGGTTTATGCATGTATTGCGGTAAAAAAGGGCACTATGTGCGGGACTGTACTAGGAAACCCCAGAAAAGGAGTTTGTTTTTTCCTGCTAAGAAAATGGTGGCTGTGGTAGCGGAAGATACTTATGAAATACAGGAGGCAGGCGAGGGGGCTGAGAGTATGCCAACACCCCCTAAGGAGTGGAGATTACCGTCCTTGGGAGTAGTGGATAGTATGGAAGCAGTGTCTCATGTAATCTTGCCCATGTATCTAGGTTCAGGACTAGGCATGGGCGGATTTTGCGGATTGGCAATCCGCGAATTTGCGGATTTGCGAATTTGCGGATTGCGAAAATCCGCAAAATCCGCGAATTCTCGCGGATTTGCGGATTTTTTATTTTTTTTGTGTTCGCACGGGTTTCTGCAAGTTCGCGAGGGTTTTGTACAATTTCGCAAATTGCGAAATTGTACAAAACCCTTGCGAACTTGCAGAAACCCGTGCAAACATGCCAGTAACCCGATTCAAGGCCCCATTCTCCCGATTTTTTTTTTTAAATCTCCCACTTTGCTCTTCTGAAATGTTGGCATGTATGATGTAACTATTTTACAATGGCGCCAGCAAGCTGCCAGCGCCGTTGTAAAATAGTTACAAAGTTAGCTTGCACAGGAAGCACTTAGATAAAATAAAGCAGCACCTGCTTCGTTTTATCTAGTGGTTCCTGTGCAAGCTAACTTTGTAACTATTTTACAACGGCGCTGGCAGCTTGCTGGCGCCATTGTAAAATAGTTACATGAGTGGGGGTTCAACTTTTGAACCCGTTACGTCCGCGGATTTTTTTTTGCGGATTTTGCGGGAAATCCGCAAAATTCGCGGATTGCGTATTTCCCAAAAATCCGCAAAATCCGCGGGCGTAACGGATTTCCCACTCATGCCTATTCAGGACAACACAAAGTTCCCGTGAAAACTATGGTGGATTCCGGGGCTACGGGGAACTTTATCGACTATGGTTTGGTGAAGAAGCTAGGATTAAAGAAAGTTCCCACTCACCTACCAGAGCTGGTTTTGGCGGTGGATGGTACACCACTAAAATCAGGCCCCATTGTAGAACACATAGAAGTGTTAGAATTGACTCTTTGTGGACAGCCCTGGGATCATGTGGAATATATCGTGCTGAATATGATTGAGGCTCCACAGTACGAAATTATTCTAGGGATGCCGTGGTTGTGGCATCACAATCCTTTGATGGATTGGAAGTTAAAAACCATCCAATTCACATCGGAGCATTGTGTGTCCGAATGTTTGCAGGAGGATGGGGCATCAGATACGTTATCATTGGCACAGGTGTTTCAGGTGGCGACCGCAGCAGAGAAAGAGGTGGCGTTGCCTGTTGAATACCATCAGTACCGAGCGGTTTTCAGTAAAGTGGAGGCTGAAAAGCTTCCACCTCATCGTGACTATGACTGTCGGATAGATTTGGTGGAAGGCTCCAAGATACCTACTTGCAGGGTTTATGTGCTGTCTGATTCCGAAACGAGATATTTAAAAGAGTATCTAGAACATCTGTGCTCGTTGGGGTTCATAAGACCATCGCGTTCCCCAGCGGCATCGCCTCTTTTCTTTATCTCCAAAGCCAACGGTGAGCTGCGCGCTTGCATTGATTTCAGGCAGCTGAATAAGATCACAATTAAAAACCGTTATCCTCTTCCACTCATACCCGTCCTGCTAGACCAGGTGAAAGAGGCCAACATATACACCCGGTTGGACCTGCGAGGGGCTTATCACTTGGTACGGATTCAGGCCGGAGATGAGTGGAAGACGGCGTTTAAGACGCGCTTTGGGTTGTTTGAGTATTTGGTGATGCCGTTCGGGCTTTGCAACGCCCCTGCAGCGTTCCAATTCTTTCTTAATTACATCATGAAGGAGTACATTGACCGCTTTGTTGTCATCTATATTGATGATATCCTGATTTATTCAGAAACCCCATCTCAGCACGTTAGTCAGGTCATGTTGATCCTCCAAAGACTACAGGAACACTGCTTGTATTGTAAACTCAGCAAGTGTGAGTTCGGAGTGACTGAAGTGGAGTTTTTGGGTGTGATCTTGAATCCCCAGGGTTTTCGGATGGCAGATCGGAAAGTAAAGGCAGTGCAGGAATGGCCCATTCCGAGGTGTGTGAAGGATGTACAATGCTTCCTAGGGTTCTCCAATTACTATCGGAGCTTTATTGCCCATTTCTCGCAGCTAGCCTCTCCAGTAACCCGGTTGTTGAGAAAGGGTGTTACCTTCTGCTGGACCTCGGAAGCAGGAGAAGCATTTGAACAGCTCAAAAAGGCCTTCTGTTCTGCACCTATTTTGAGACACTCACAATCTGATGTTCCATTTGTAGTGGAAGCTGATGCTTGGGACATCGCCATAGGTGCGGTTCTGTCGCAAAGAGACAAACACACCGGTCAGCTGCACCCTGTTGCCTTTTTGTCTAAAAAACTGAATCCTGCAGAGGTGAATTATACAGTGGCGGAAAAAGAACTACTGGCCGTGAAGAGGGCTTTTCAGGAGTGGAGGCCTTACTTGTGGGGGGGACAACATCCTGTCACAGTGTTCTCTGACCACCGAAACCTGCAATTTATGAAGACTGCTAGGCACCTTTCGCAACGGCAAATGCGTTGGATGTTGTTCTTCGCGGAGTACGATTTTACTATTACTTTTCGTCCCGGGGCAGACAACAAGAAAGCGGACTCGTTGTCCCGTCAAATGGATTCCGAAGCATCGTCAAAGGGAGAGCAGTTGTCGATTCTACCTCCCGAGAGGGTGGTGTGTGCCACTACAGTTGAGCTGTTTATTGAAGCAGTACGGAAACAACGCTCTGTATCTCAATGGCAGGTGTGGGCTGGGAAAGAAAAGCAACTCACTCTGAAACATGGATTGCCAATGCGGAATAACGCCTTGTTTCTTCCCACGCATGAATTGCGTTTGATGGCCTTTAATTGGTGTCATAACGCCATGGTTGCTGGTCATCTGGGACATCAGAAGACCATCCAGGCATTACAAAGACAGTTCTGGTAGAAGGGAATGATGAAAGACGTAAAAACTTGGATTGATCAGTGTGAGACATGTGCAAGAGCTAAGAGCGAACAAACCAGGAGTAAGGGGTTGCTGATGCCACTACCTACCCCCTCTAGGCCCTGGCAGGTGTTAAGCATGGATTTCGTGCTGGGACTACGGATGGAAAAAGGCTGTGATGCCATCTTGGTAGTGGTGGATAGCCTGACCAAAATGGGACATTTCATTCCATGTCGAAATCTCCCTACAGCTGCTCAAACAGCGCAGTTGTTGTTGACCCAAGTGGTGCGGTTGCATGGAATCCCCAAAGTCATCATTTCGGATCGTGGGCCGCAGTTTGTCGCAAGGTTCTGGCATACATGGTGTAAGGCGCTACAAGTGACGGATGCTTTGCCTACGAGTTTCCATCCCCAGTCCGATGGCCAAACGGAGAGGCTGAACCAAACTCTTAAAAAATACCTGAGATGCTACGCAGAAGAGGCTAAGGACTCATGGGTCTCCTTGTTGTGGCTGGCCGAATTGTCCTACAACAATGCCTGGCATAGTTCTACGGGAGAATCTCCGTTTCGGGCCAACACGGGTTCATTCTGACACCTTGCCTGTTACTATCCCTAGCGATGTGCAAAACCATCCTACCGTTGCTGCCCGGATGAAAGCATTGTTGAAGATCCATCACCGGGTACAACTGCACTTGGAAAGGGCGAAAGACTCGTACAAGAAGTGGGAAGATCGGCGTCGTCAGGAGGGTCCAGTATACCAGGTGGGGGATAAGGTGTGGCTGTCGACAAAAAACATTCGTTTTCGCTACCGCAGCATCTTCCACCCTCGATTCATCGGACCATATGAAATACTGCGGGTGGTGAATCCTGTGGCATACAAGCTGAAGCTGCCAGCCTCCTTACGGATACATCCGGTATTTCATTGCAGTTTACTGAAACCAGCCAAAACGGGACGACATCAAGAGGTCCCTCCAGTGATGAGAGACGGCCAGCGGGAGTTTGAGGTGCGTCGTATCCTGGATTCCAAATACCAAAAAGGGAAGCTGTGGTATTTAATCTCGTGGAAGGGATACACTTCGGAGGATGACTCCTAGGAACCGTGCACGGAAGTGCATGCCCCTCTTGCGGTTCGACGGCTCCATGCCCAGAATCCGGGGAAGCCTGGGGCTAGAAGGCGCCGCTAAGGAGGGCATACTGTCAGGATTTGCGTATTTGCGCCTACAGAACTACAACTCCCATAATGCTAAATGGGTGGAGAACTGATTCTATATATTCAGGATTTCCACTAGGGGGCTTCGTAAGTGATTACTCTTTTGAACCTGTGAGTGTTGGTGTTAAGGTCTACGTTTGGGAACTACTATCCAGGATTCAAAGACTTTGGAACATTTGGAGTTTGCCGTTATCTTTCCGCGAGCGGCTGCCGCGGGAAAGGTATTGAGGAGCGGCAAAGAACTTGGTTTTGTGAGCGAGGACTACGGAGGGCGTTTCCTTGTCCTGCCTTACCCGTTCGCGTGCGGCTGCCGCGAGGGAAGGTGTATCGTGGTTGGATCTTTGTTTCCAGAAACCGATTGGATTGAGTACCTGGGGATTTGAACAGAAGAAACTGGTTAGGGTTTGTTTCTTTCCACGAGCAATCATCGCGAGGAAGAACCGCCATTGGAGGATTATCATCCAAAGAACCCTGACTTGTGCCTCTATCGGTTACGAACTGGTAGGCCTCTACGGAGGAATCTTTTTGTTCATTTCTCTTTTTGTTAGTGTTCCCTATATAGTTGGGCCCAACTAGGAATACTTTTTCGTGTGCTACATTTTTGTTCAAAAGGAACTTGGTCCGTTTGCAAGACTATCTAGAAGCCATTTTCCCTTTATTGTTTCGGGACTGAAGTTTCCCTTTCGACATATTACTTTGCTGGGTTACTGGAGAGAACTTTTATCAATCAAAGGGAAGATTAAGATGGGTATGTGTGTGGTATGAGAACATCATTGATGTATACTGATGTGTGTTCGAATTATTGGTAATCAGTGGTTTTCTTGCAGGCGGCACTGGTCTATAGAGAAGTATCTATGGTATAGAGAGACAGAGGTCCCCTCCTGATTTATTTGGTATGTATTGTTTCAATAGCGAGAATTGAATGAGAGTAGTTAGAACTGTTGTGATAATTCTCTCTTCTTGTCATTTCAGCTGTCCCATCCGTTCCAGTCCCTTTCCTTACCTTCCCTGATTTATCCCTCGCTTGATTACCTCTACGCTCTGTGTTTTCTGTACAGTCAGAGTGTGGGGAAATCAGGAGGTGGACCCCCTTCAGCATCACCCTGATCCTGAGGCAACGAGAATCGTGACATTAAGGGCTGAAACATGTTGACCAGATATCATTCATGGTGAATAGTAATTCCTTACACACTATTGTCACTCTGCTTTTAATCATACCGTCTTGATGGACACACCTAATAAAGTTTCTCAAGACATCTAGACAGGTATTTTTAATCACTTGGATTTATCTTCTTTTTCTTCTTCTTTTTTCACAATTTTGAGCACTGCAACTTGGCCCTTCAGCCTCTTTACTCTCATCTCCTTCGGTTGAGGGTTCAACCGGTGGGTCCAAGATCAGCTAGCCTCAGGATTCTCCTGAGGAAGAGCGTATTGGACACCAGCTTTCAACGTGAAAACCCAGATGACGAAGTTCCACTATTGAGTGGGCTGATGGGTACATCTTCTTTCTTTTTTCAAATCTCCACTTCCTTCTCTTCTCCTGCGTTTATTTCCTCAATAACCTCTTGGTATATATGTTCTGGGACACTATACAGGTTCCAATCATGAACTCAATTAGTTAAGACCCTTTCTACCTCATTCTGACCTTGATGTCCAGCACGTACTTGAAGCTCAACTCAGCCAAGACAAAATTCCTCTTATTTGCCAATAACAACAAGCGAAAAATAGTACAAACCTGGCTCAATGGCATGAACCTAAACGACTTCCCCCGAATGCCAAGTCACCTGGATTCACCCTGGCCACCAACCTCGCCCTCAAGGACCAGATTTCCCAAAAACTCAAAGATTTCCTGATGCTAGCATTGTCTTCTAATGAAAGTAAATTGTAAATTGTAAATTGATACTTGTATAGCACACTACTCACCCGCAAGGGTGAGTAGTGCGCAATAAAGTGAGTAAAACATTTTCTTTCAGAAAGCGACTTCAGAACTGCTATTCAAACCCTGTGCTCCCGAGTCTGGATGGTTGTAACGCCCTGCTCCATGGCCTTCCAGACTCCACAAGGGTACTCCTTAAGGACATCCCACAGGGTGCACCACGTCTCATCCAAGGACTGAAGAAATATGATCACATCACCGCCTAATGGAACACTGCTGGCTCCCCTTGCTGGCTGGTACCATATTCAAAACAAGCGGCATCATTTACAAACCTTCACTATCAACACATCCTTATCTTGTAGACAAGCT
The DNA here is from genome assembly GCF_964263255.1 of Lissotriton vulgaris. Lineage (NCBI taxonomy): Eukaryota > Metazoa > Chordata > Amphibia > Caudata > Salamandridae > Lissotriton > Lissotriton vulgaris. Next base: position 1,996,501,499 of record NC_141691.1, read on the forward strand.
GACCATCCATCACTCGTGGCTCTCAGGACACCATCTGACTGTAGATTAGTGCAAAGGAAACAAACTAGACTGCAGACCATTTTCGTCTATGCCCCCAGGATCTGGAACAACATTCTCGTATCCAACAGGATCAACCCAATGTAGCTGCATGTTAGCCGAGAGATTAAGACGCACCTCTTAACGAAAACTACATCACAGTGCAGTAACAATTTACATATTACATGTCACTAATTAAATGAATGCTTTCATTGGGACCTGAAGAGACTCCAATGACTAGCTTTGTGCTATGCTAATGCCACATACATGCGTATGCTTAGATGTGGGTCCTGTGCTCCTTATGCCACAGGACTCAAGCTATACCTCACTGACAAACCAGGACAGGAAGGAAGATGGGCTGGAAGTTCAGGCTGGACAGTTCCTATTGGAGCAGGGTCAAGATTGATTTGCATATGACCAATCTCTGTCTATAGTGGCGCAGTGGATGAAAAACGATGGTCTGAGATGCGGCACGAGCGATTGCCAGAGGCTAAGATTAATTCTAGCATCCCACCCATCAGTTTGTTCGTGTTGCTGCCCTCATACATGACATTGCTTGTGTCATTTTAACAAACATCACTAACGTGGCCTCTGTTGCTGAGCCGCATTCTGTCGCCTCTACCCCACACCTGCTCTCCCATGTGGAGGGGGTTGTTCATTACTCAAAAACCTAGCAGCAAGCCTCAGAACCTAAGTAGCCAAAGGCTTAATCCACAGTTTGCACTCTTTCCTCACTGTGTTGCCCCCACCACCGCCCTCCGAACAGTTCGCTGAGCCTCTGGTAATCGTGCACTTTTTTTCTCTCACACATTATTCACTTACCTTGGCCTTAGGACGTCCTTAGGTGCTCGGCATCCGCCTTACAATACCCCAGTCTCAGAGTTAAGGAAGCCCAGCCCCAGCTGATGACAGGTCATTCTTTTTGGCAGACCTGGCTTTTCTCCCATTAGTAGGGTGACCAACCGTCCGTAAATTTCACGGACAGTCCGTAATTTGGGCCTCACGTCCGTTGTCCGTGAGGATCCCTTTTACGGACGCCTTTTGTCCGTAATTTTAGGCATTGTAGGGAACAGCACTGTTCCCTGCATGAAGCCTCAGCCCCCTGAGGGGGACGCCTTGCACCTATGCTCAGGTACAAGAGCAGCACCACCCGCCCTTTGTCATTCTGTATGCGGCTGATTGCCACATACAGAATGACAATGGGGCAGTTTGGGTCACAAAGCATGTGGTGGTGTGATGGCCTCCCCCAGCCTCGGTCTAGGGCAGGGCATTCTGTCAGTTGGAAGACTCAATACTGGCGAGGTGCGGAGGGGGTGGGGGGGGGGGGGGGGGAGGGTGAGGGGGAGGAGGCTTGTTTTACTTCTGGGAAGACAGAGGAATTCTGAAATACAGCGCTCTTCTCCTGTGGTATACTATGCACTGTGTTCATTTTTAATGCAGTGTCCTTGAATGTCTCACCCCTACGCAATGAGAGCTGGTAAGGTCGCCCCAACCCCCCAAACCCCAACCTCCCAACCCCCCCCCCCCTTCCCCCCCCGCCCGCAGCTAATGCGTCTGTAGCTGGGGTTCTCCGGTTCTAATCAGATGCTGAAGGGAGAGAACGTTGGGGTATTCCTGAATTCTCTTTTGAAGGTGTAAGGAGCCTGTTTTCTGTCCTCGTTGATGCACAAGTTGTAAAAGCTTAAACTGGACTCTATTTTCGTCTCGTGGCGAGTGGTATTTCTGCGTGTAAAATACAATGTGTGCATATCTTTTCAGCTAGAAAATCAAGCAAACTGCTTAGTTGAGAATGGGTTGGAGCGTCTTAATCTCGGCCCTATTAAGTCCTAGTCAGGGCCGGACTGGGACCTAAACCGGCCCCTGCAATGTGCTCGGCCAGCCCAGTGAGGGGGAGTTTGGGGGTGCCACTGAGTTCTTACCCGGAGCCGGTTTTCGGCCGATTTTGCTACAGGGACGATTTTGCAGCTATGCTGCATAAACGGCACAGTAACAAAAACGGCCCCCAGGGGCCTAAAACCGGCCCCCACCCTACAGCGCACCGGGGGATTGCCCGGTGCCCTCATATGGCCAGTACGGGCCTGGTCCTAGTCATTTTACAATGGTTCCTCAGAAGAGGAAAGCGCAATTCGAATGTTTAAACCCTCTAAAGGGCGAAAGAGGAAGATTTTCACTCTGAGATTGAAAAAGCAGGAAGATACTTCCTGATTCATTTAGTGATGTAAAGACAGCTTGTCATCTAGGTAAACTTACAAGTCCTTGACTGCTGTTTTGGGGACTTTGGGGGCTTTGGGGCTAAAGATGGCTATGCCAATGCTTGATTAGAGTGCCTATGTAGAGGGACATAGTAAACCCTACCCCACCCCTTGCTTTAGATACTACAGCAAGGGTGACATTCTTGATGGGACTCCACTGTCTGCAACTCTGCAGACAAAGGCTCAGCTCATAATCAATATGAAAAGGTGAGTGAGTGAGTAAGTGAAGGGATGGGTGGATGGCTGGATGGCTGGATGGATTAGTGAAATAGTGAATGGATGAATGAGCGGGTGAATGGATGGATAATCAGAGAAAGGATAAATGGATGGATGAGGAAGTGGAAGGATGGATGAGAAAAAAGGTAAATAGATGGATGCATGGGTGGATGGGTAGATGGATGGGTGAAAGGGTGGGTGGATAAGTGAAAGGGTGGATGATGGGCGATTGAGTGGGTGGATGGATGAGTGAAATGAAGAATGGATTGATGAATTGATAAGCGAAAAGGTGAAAAGATGAGTGAAAGGGTTGATGTAAGGATGAATGAGTGAGTGAAAGGGAGAGTAGATGGACAAAAGGATGGATAGATGAGTAAAAGAGTGGATTGATGAGAGAAAGGAGGGATGAGCGATAGGGTAAATGGATGGATTCATGAGTGGATGGGTAGCCGGTTGGGTGGGTGGATGGCTAAGTGAAAGGGTCGATGGAGAGAGAAAGGGAGGATGAATGGATGACTGAAAGGGTGAATGGGTGGAAGGATGAGTGCCTGGGTGGATGGATGAGTAAGTGAAAGGATGGCTGGATGGGTGAATGGGTAAATAGATGGATAGGTGGAAGAGTGGATGAATGAGTGTACGGATGGATAGGGTAAAAGGGTGGATGGATGAGTGAAAGGGTGGATGGAGGGATGGATGAGTGAAAAGATGGATGGAAGGATACATGATGGATAGGTTTGCAAATGGTTGAATAGGTTTGGATATGGATAGGCTTACTTATATACTATTCCGCGACCTCCTCTGATGTGTCTGTAAAACTTACCCTTTGTCCTGAATTTTGACCTCCTGTCCTGAATTTTTGTCCTGAATTTTGACCCTTTGTCCTGAATTTTGACACTCACCGTCCTGAATTTGCACCCATTCCAGTTGGTCACCCTACCCATTAGTCCTCCTTTCCATGACGCGAGGATTGAGTGACGTTAGTTTTTGGTTTTTCGGCCCAGGTTTTCCAGCGCCTAGACGCCTTCAGATTGATATTAGCTTGTGCTTTATAAATAATTGAATGACCTTCTGAACACACTTGGGCTCCTCTTTTAACTCCTTTCTCTGATTGCAAAGCACGTTCGCTATGTTAGTGCCTGGAACTCAGTGCATGCCGCTTTGAAGCACACCCTTACATGGCGGGTCTCTCTCTCTGCATCTTGTGCTGCAGGGCTCAGTTGGTCCCTAATGAATATTCGACAACTCCTTTTAAGTCTATCCATTGGCGCGCCCCATCAACGTAGCACTAGCAGCGCGTGGCAGCTGCGGCAGATATGGTTAAAACCAGTGCTTTAAATAGGCCGGTACTGTCCGGTACGGAGTACCGTCACTTTTATTTAGAGAGGGAGAGTACCGGCACTTCTCAAGAGAAATGCTATACTTTTAATTGGAGAGTACCAACACTTCTCAGAAACAAGCAGGTAGTCTGCCACAGAGTACCTGCACTTCTATTTTTCCATTCCAAGCACTGGTTAGGACATTTCTCCAGATTTTGTGTTGTGCATTGCAACCACGGCCTCAATTCACGATTTTAAATACATTACATTTTTGAGGTTTTTATAAAGTAACGCGCTTTTTTTATATGTCTTTTTATTTTTTTCTTCCATTTTTGCTCGCTCTCTCGTTTTGCCTCTTGTCTTCTATCTTTGTCTGTCACCCTCGCTCCCTTCCTATATCGATTTCTTTCTCTGTTCTCCCACTCTGCCCCTCTCACCCTCACTACTTCCTCTATATTTTTGCCTCCGTCTCACTCACTCCTTTTCTCCCTCCTCTGTTCCTCTGCTGTCTCCCTATCCTCTTCCTCTCTCTCTCCAGCACCCCGTACACGGCTCCTCGGATGCATGTTTTTATTCTCGCGGCTCTAACATGCCAAGGGTTTTAGAGAAGCGTTTCATGGCTCTCCTGTGGGGTGACCTGCCGTCTCTTCCATCTCTCCCCACAGATGGAGCCTCAATTAAATTCGGAAATACATTTTTTAATAGGACTTTCACCTCAGCTCCCTCTCGGGCTATTAAGCCGCTCTGCTAGAGTTAAGTAAAGAAGCGGCGGGCGGTAATAAGCCTGAGAGCAGGCTGCTGTCATCACATGTTTATGGCGCGGACAATGTTGTCTTTATTAAAGATTCAGCAGCCATTTCCTGGGCTCCATTTCAGGCCGGACTCCGGTGGATGGGGCCCCTTTAATGACTGGGAGAGCAGCCCTGGCGGTGGAGTAGCCCTTGGCTACCGAAGGGCTGCCTCTGGGCTACCACAGGGGAAAGGGACTTGGGAACCATGGGGGTGGCCTCTGGGCTGGTCTGGAGCATCCCTGGGATTCCAGAGGTAAATCTGACTTACCTCTGTAGCATCCCTCGAGGCAGGGCTGTGCATCTTAGTCTGGCCCCATAGAGTCAAGGCAGGCAGGCGGGCCCCTGAGGAGACTGAGTGACCCAGGAGTTAGGGAAGGAGTCAGTTCACGTTGTCAAGTGGTTTGCAAGTCCAACTTTTTCCTCTGTTCAGGCAGAGGAGAGGGTTGAAGTTTAACATCCCTTCAGCCTTTGAGCTATTGTATTGTAATTGCATTTATATAGCGCTTACTACCCCATACGAGGTGTCAAAGCGCTTTTTCAGCAATTACCATGGTCCTCCGAAACCCATAAAGGATTAGTGGTGAATTGGTATAGTGAAATATGAAAGTAATTTGAGTGGTGGATGTGTTAGTCAGTTATTTGGATTGAGAAAGATAGTGGAGGGATCAAAGAGGGAAAATGTTTGTATTTATATAGCGCTTACAACCCCTGATGAGATGCTGAAGTGCTTTTTTGTCGAGTAGCACGCTACTCCGGGACCCTTAAAGGATTAGTGTTGAATTAGTATAGTAAAATATGTAAGTAATGAGCGAGCCAGTAAGTTCACAAATTCATGTGTTACATATCCTTTTGTTAGGGCAGAGGTCAGTTTCATAGGTTCTGCTCTCGAGCCATGGAGCCATGGAGCTGTCACTTAGCAAACCTGTCTTTAGTGAATGAGTTCCGCCACAATTTAGTGAGTTGTGTTTCTTGGTATGTGGGCCATGGTGAGCTTCAGAGGCATTTGTCCCCTTCACCCTGGAGCTTTCCCAGACATGAAGTTAGTCAGAGAATGAGTGAGTTAATGATTTAGCGAGTTACCTTTCCTGATAGTGGGAAGTGGTGAGTTTAAGAGGTTTTGGTCTCTTCCACCACTGAGCTGTCACTTCTTAGCAGACCAGAAGCTAGTGAATTAGTGAGTTCACTTGTTAGTGAGTTAAGTATCCTTGTACTATGGCAGAGGTGAGTTCCAGAGGTTTTGGTCTCTTAAGCCATTGATCTGTCACATGGTAGCAGAGCCAAAGTTAGTTAGTGAATTAGTGAGTTAACTAATTAGTGAATTAAGGCTTCAAGTTTGTGGTCTCAGCTCCTTGCTGACACTTGATAAGATATTGAGCATCCCACACGGTTGACTTCTGTTCTGTTAATCACTCAAATGAGGGGAGTATTAAAACCTGCGGGAGAGCTGTTGTGTTATATGTATTTATAGAGCGTGTGATTTACCAGAAGAGTATCCGGGCGCAGATGCAGTAGTAGTCTGGGCAGAGCCATGGCCTGGCCTAGGTGAAGAGTCAAATCTTCAGCTTCGTGGGGAATTCAAGAAGTGGGTAGGTGGCACTGATGTGCAGGGATCAGGTCGATCCAGGCTTTATGAGCAAGATGGGAGAAAGCAAGACCGCTTGTTCTGGTTCTTTAGTGGATGTGTATGAGCAGGAGTCTGGCTGAGCAGAGATGCCGGGTAGGTTTGTGGAAGCTGATGCGGTTGTTGAGGTATGCAGGAGCTATGTTGTGTAAGGCTTTGAATATGTGTGTGAGTAGTTTTAGGAGTGCTTAAAGTAGGGCAGTCGGGAGATGGGTCGATAGTTGGCTAGCATCATCTGTTCTGCTGGGGGGTTTCTTGAGGAGAGGAGTACAGTGGCATGTATTCAGGCATCTGAGTAGGAGGCAGTGGTGACGGAAGCATTCAGAATTGGGGTGGTTGCTGTATTGATGGGGTCCAGTTCTTTGATGAAGGCATGGTGAGAGCAGGGGTCGAAGAGCGGTCCAGAGTGAGTAGACTGTATGGTGGTGGCAGTTTTTTCCTTGGTGATGACGGTCCAGGGGGTTAGGGTAGTTCCTTGTCTTTTGGTCAAAGAGGGCAGGAGTGCTGCGAGGGTGGGGGGATCTGGTTGAGGTTCAAAGTTGATATAGATGCTAATGATGCTGCTGAAGAAAAGGGATAGCTTGGTGCAGAGGTCTTGAGAGGAGGTAATGCTTGTGGAGTTGGCTTCCGGAGAGGTGAAGTCTTTCACGATGGTGAAGAATTCTTTTGCACAGTAGGTGCCGCCTTGAACGCGAGCTGTGAGTGTGGAGGATTTTGTGTCTCAGATCTGCTGGTGGCAATCTCTAAGGGTGGATTTGTGGGTGTTCTTGTCTATGTTATCCTAGCTTAATTTCCATCTACACTCAAGTTGCTTGCAGTGGCACTTGGTCATCCTGAGTTCTTCCATGTACCAGCTAGATTGCAGTCTGGTTCTTATGGTCTTGTTGGGTTTTTATGGCAGACAATTATGGCAGACAAAGTGTCCGCGCTGGCGGTGATTCATGCATTGAAGTTGGAAATGGAGTCAAGTAGGCTGCTGTTTCATGGCCAGTGTTCTAGGAAGTCCTAAGACAGGATGCTTCTGAGGTCTTGTTCGACTCGACATGAGGATTTGGTGGCAGTGTTTTTTAGGGGTGGGCGAAAATTCTGCTGCACCAGTGCAGTTCACGCAGTTTTGCCCACTCAGCGTTTCACTTGGAACGTGGAGATCCAGCAAAACTCTGAGAACCACTGCGTAGTAGAGTTTTTCCTCATGTGCGGCTTGGCAAATGCTAAATTAGCGAGCTATAATTTGCGCCCCCTAGTGCGATTTTTCAGGCGCTAGAATACCTGCCAGCTAAATTTCTTATTGCGGGTTGAGAAACTTGCCGCTTAAGTCGAAAATGCATTCGAGTGGTAGAAAGAAGCAGCAGCCTTTGGTGCAAGGATGGACAGTTCGCTGTGATTTTATAGCGCAGAACAAGCTCCCTGCACTAAAAATCAGCCCGAAATGCTGAATTTCGCCCACTCTCTTAACTCTGTGGAATCTCGTGGAGTTTTTGTGCAACACCACAGAATTCCACAGATTGAAACTTCCTGAGTTCTGTCCACCCTTAGTGTTTTTGTGGTGATTTGGAACCGGAACGCTGAAGTTGATGAGGGTGTGGAGCGGTCAGGGGATTCGATTGAGCTTGTCTACTGTGATGTTGTTGAAGCCGGTGAATATGGGGTGCAGTTGGTGAGGGCAGGGGTCTGAGGGAGCTCCTGAGTGGATAGACTGCATGGTGTGTGGTTTTCCACTCACTGGGGGAGGCAAGGTTCGATTGGTCCTCAAGGACGGAGGACACAATTGGGATCAGAGTAGTCTTCCAAGTGGTAGAGGATAAAGGTACTGGATTTAAGGATCAGGGATGAGAGGAAATCTGCAGTGGTGCCGAAATAGTTGGTCTGTGGTCCTGGAGGCGATAGATGAGAATGCTGCTCAGGTTTTGGTTGGAGGTGATGTCGAGGTTAAAGGTCAGGTTCTTGATGTTGCTGGGGCCATTTCCGAGGTGGTGGCACAGCGGATGGATTCTTTGAAGGTGATTCCACCTTTGGGGTTGTGTGGTCTCTCCTGTCTGGTGATTTTGTAATGCGGTGGGAAGTTAGGGGGTTAACAGTGGTGACTCCCTCTCCTCTTGGCTCACCGTTTCTCTCATCCTTATTTCATCAATTAATTCACCGCTTAGTCGTCGTCCTCCACCTCGTTGGGGCCTCCTTCTGCCAGAAGAGCTTAACCCTCCAAGCTGCTGGTGCCTCCTCGTTAAAGCCAGTAGAGTCTCCTCCACAGTGTCCCCTGCTCTCTTTTCATCTGTTGGCCCACTATGCGTACTAAGGTCTTGTAGAGTCCTTTTGTGATGCTAACACGTCAAACTTTCTGGATCACCCAAACACACGACCCAACTCAATGGTATGTTCTACAGGAGAAAAAATGAAACTTCACTGTACACTGAACTTTGAGGACTCCACTTTTTCCCGTTAGTGAGGGCCCAGCCCAGTCTGCTGGCCACACTATGGGTGCTATTTTCTCTCTTTCTCCCCGGCCATCTCCCCGTCTATTTCCATCACTTGGGGAGACCATGTAGCATTTTGTTTTCTCCCAAGTCCATCCCCCAGCCTTGCCTCTCCCACCAGTGCTCTCTCGCCACTGGCAAATCATATAATCTAGATTCCTCCTCTGACAACTACACACACAGGTACTGCCTATACACCTCCTGACTTCTACCCTAGTTTAAGGTGCACGGAAACCCAAGACATTTGGTGTTACATTCTTCAATAAAGCGACCAGAGTCGACATGTACAGGTACAAACAGGTAGGTCTTTACTGGTTTCTTTGCCTTCTTCAAACCCTCTTCAGCTCCAGCAAAGCACAGCAACTTTGTAACACTTCCGTATGCTGAATATTGGATAAAGAACCTCCAAATGTACATTTTTAGGATATTAAAAAGAGAACTTCTATGGCCATAAATACTCTTGCAGAGAGCCTTCATAAGGTCACAGAACTGAGGTGACACACAATATCTTTTCTTATCTACAGTTGAGGAGATACTATATGTGAGAAGCTGGTCTGGTATATGACGTCCACTTATGTAAGTGGGCACAGTGCACCAGTTCAGACAACCCTTATGGTGATTTAAGAGGTCTTAGACAACTTTTAGAAAGCTCTCTAAGTGGTAGCTGTGGAGAGCAGCCTTGAGGCTTAGTCCTGAAGGAGTCTGAAACAGCTTGTTTCACCAGAATGCAATCTTATAGTATAGATTAAGTGAAAAAGAACCACACAAAGTATTTATAAAAATGTGTTTATTCTATAATACTCTCTAACACATATGGATATCTCCTACCTGGAGATATGCACAATGCACACAATACTTTAGCAAAGAAACACAGTAAATAGCACATAGTACACAGTGGACCCCAGGGAGGGAATAAACCAAATACTAAAAAAGTGGTAGAAGAACCACGACTCGAGTCAAGACACTGTCGAGAGGACGTAGAAGTGCTGGGGACCCACAGAACCACCCAAGGTAAGTAGATAGGGACCCCAGGCAGAGCGTGTGCAGTGTGGGAACATGACCGCGTGCTCCGTACAACTCTACGTGTGAGTCACGGTTGGATTTTTAAAGATTAAGGACCCTCCCCAGTGGACCCTTTAGAAACCCTGTGGAAGACAGAAGGTTGGAGAGCCACCCCACCCGTGGATACCCTATTACCCTTGTTACCAACACCATGGAAGCCTGGTGCATATGTGTGAACTGGTGTCGGAAACCGCAGTCAATCCCAGTGTAGGACTTCAGGAAAGTGCCTCTTGCAGAAGGAGAAAGTGTCCAGTGGAATCCGAAGGTGGGTGAGAGGTATCTGCAACCACAAGGGACAGAGTCTATGTCACTCAGGAGTCAACAGGAGACTTGGAAGACGAATGCCCTTCAATGTCGGGTTTTTCAGGATCGTGGCAATGTCCTTGACTCTGCAGCTGTGATGACCAGGTGATGCTGAGGAGGACCAGGAGCTGTGCACAAGCTGTCTCATGAAGGATGTCGAGTGCAAGCCTTGGCAAATGCAACTAATGAAGGAATCAAAGAAGGAGCAACGTTGGGACCAGCAAGGTCCAGGGGACTCACCAAAAGCTGGGGAGTCAGGGCAGGCTCCAAGCAATCAGGGGAGCCCAAAGGAAACAAAGGTGACCCTCAATGGACCCACAGGCCGGAGGCACTGGAGTCGCGATAGGACCTCAATCAGCTCACCAAAAGATGCAGGCCACGATGCAGACGATGCGGTGTGGCTGAAGATTATGGTCAGTGGAGGTGCTCAAGGTTGGGGCTACTTGGAGCCTGAAGATCTTGGAAGGAAGCCAACAAGCCTTTGCAACTGCAAGTTGGACGCGGTGCACAAGGGTTCGGGTATTACAACCCCCACAAGGGGTACTGGCCTCAAACCTGGTGAGAGAGCAGGGCAGGCCTCGGGAGCTGTGGAAAACCACCACCTGTATTTCAGAACCTTCACGAGTCCAGAGGAGCTCAGGATCTGCAGACCGGTCAACTCAGTTGTGGTGCCTGCGAATGCAGGGAAGTGATTCCTTCACTCCAAGGGAGATTTCTTCAAGTGTCTTTAATGCTTCACAGGCATTAGAAGGTTCCGGTATCAGGCACAGACGTTGCAACAAACTGGAAGGGAGATTATGTCCTGCCCAAATGAAGTCCAGAGGGCCCAGACGGTAGAAGTAGAAGTGGTGTCTGAGCTAAATCGTATCCCACGACAAATCTAGGGACCTACTCCCATGTAACCCCTTAAGTACCCTAGAGAAAGGGTTGGGAAGATTCAGGGAACCCCACCAGGGGAAGGATTGAACAGGGGGGAGGTTACTCCCATGTCCCTTGTCCAGTTTTGTATCAGAGCGGGAGCCAACGGTTCCCAGGAAGGGTTTGAACTGGACTTTACACAGGGACACCAAATGTGCCCCTCCTGCAAACTCTGTTGCGCTGGCAAGTGCACCCACACGGTCCCATTACACTAAATCCTGTCTGGGAGGGGGTCACACCTCCCTGTGGCAGGATGCCTATTGTTCTGCCTTCCCCTGCTTGAGCTTGGCTCAGCAGCATGAGGGCAGAAATGTGCCTCTGGTGGGCAGCAACCATTTTGTGCTGTCCAGGTCTAGAAGGTTGGCACTGGGAACACTGAGAGCCTAACAGGGGGTGCTTGGAATCATACCTCACGCACTGTTTACGGTGTGGGAGGTATGATTCCATCATGTTTGATACCAAACATGATAGGATTCGTTGCAGCCGTTTTCGAGATGGTCATCGCGTAATTACGCGGTGCCCCTCTATTTAGTATACTAGCAGCCCGTCCCGACGTTGTCCGGGCATGAATTGCTGCCGGCCAGTAGTATATTGTTTTGTAGGATTTCGTTTTGATAGCATTTCTTATCTGTGACAGGCCTGTGAAACGCTCCAATTCACAGTGCACTGCTGATGCACTTAAGAGTGCGCATTCAGTAGTGTGGGAACTCGAGTTTCCCTACTTTATTTTTCCTTGCAATGTTATATAGCGCGAACTCGACAACATGGCATGAGCACAATTTACATTACAGAAGAACACATTCATTTGTGGTGGGCACGGGGAGACAAAGCGATTTGCCTGGAATCACAGGATGTTGAGCTGATGCCGAGATTCGAACGTAGCTCCCCAGCTCTAAAGTTTGCAATTCTAGAACTTGTGGCGGGAGGTGTGTCTAAAAGTGTATGTCGGTGCTGGCCATCAATGAGAGAGACCTGTGCATTTTTCAAATGGGTGGTGAAAAAATATGAGTATGTTGCTGGAGATGTGAGCCGCCGTGCCACCAATGTACTTACCGGGGGAGGGTAAACACCCATTTTTCTGCAATTTTCTTTCCGCATACATCACTCCGCATACTTTCATTACGAAAGTACCATGACCCCGCAATGCCATTATAATGTATGGCATTACATTTTATATGCTTTTACCACGCATACATTTACAACGAAATTCGTTGTAAATGCATGAACGGTAAAAGCATGTTTTTTAAAAATGTTTGGATAAGGTAAGTATGGGTATAGGGGTATATGTTTTGGGGTACTGAGGTATATGTTTCGGGTGTTTGGGTATTTTAAGGGTTCAGATATAGTTTTGGGTTATGGGGTACAGGGGTAGTTTTAGGGTTTAGGGATAGGTATGGGTTTTGGGGTACAGGGGTATTTTTAGGGTTCAGGGCTAGGTTTGGGTTTTGGGGTATAGGGGTATTTTTAGGGTTCAGGGGTAGGTTTGGGTTTTGGGGTACAGGGGTATTTTAAGGGTTCAGGGCTAGGTTTAGGTTTTGGGCAACAGGGGTATTTTTAGGGTTCAGGGCTAGGTTTGGATTTTGGGGTACAGGGGTATTTTAGGGTTCAGGGTTAGGTTTGGGTTTTGGGGTACAGGGGTATTTTTAGGGTTTAGGGATAGGTTTGGGTTTTGGGGTACAGGGTATATTTATAGGGTTAAGATGGGTTAGTGTTTAAGGGTGTTGGGGTATTTTAAGGAGTAAGGGTGGGTTATGATTATGGGGTGCAGGGGTATTTAAAGGGAGCAGGGTGGGATTAGCACACGATATGAGACATGGCATGAAGGGCGGAATGTACCACACGCCCCCAGCGTTTGTCACGCCCCCAGCACACGCCAACAGCACAACGCAGACACGCCCAAAAGGGACTACTTTGCTGGCACGATTCTTTTACCTTTTAAATGTATATGGTGGGCGTCTGCATAGCCTATGTCCTTCTGCTGCAGCTGCCCTTTCCAACGCTGTATTGGGTGTTGTGATTGGTGCTGTGGTTCCTGAGATTACCCGCCTCAAATGTTTGGGCTCTCTCTTTATTATATTAGAACTAGCAGCCCGGCCCGACGTTGTCCGGGGCAGTCAGGCTTCATGCAGGCAGTCCGCCAAACTTTACCGCTCCTCCCCGCGCTCCAAACGGCCCGCTCCAGTCCGACAAAGTTTACCGCTCCTCCCCTTGCTTGACCCTCCGGGGGCAATCAGGCTTTGAGCAGGCAGTCCGCCAAACTTTACCGCTCCTCCCCGCGCTCCAAACGGTCCGCTCCAGTCCGCCAAACTTTACCACTCCTCCCCTTGCTTGACCCTCCGGGGGCAATCAGGCATCGCGCAGGCAGTGCGCCAAAGTTTACCGCGCTTCTAAGTTAACCGCTCCTCCCCTTGCTTGACCTACCTCAGCCCGCTCCAGTCCGCCAAAGTTCACCGCTCCTCCCCGCGTTCCAGTCCGCCGCTCCTCCAAGCGCTCCTGATGATGTCAGCACGCACATCGTTAGCGCACACGGCCGGCGCTACTTCCAAGGGACTACTTTTTTTTGGAACGTATATTTTTTAAGGAACGTATATTTTTTTGTGGTATATAGCCTATGTCACTGTGCAGACCCTGACAATTCCAATGATGTATTGGGTGTTTGGATTGGCGCTGTGGTTCCCGAGTTTACCCCCCTCAAAGGTTCACAGTTCTCGCTTTATAATAGTAGTATAGATAGATGGCTGCTTCATTGACAACCCAGGAGAATAGACCCCATGGGCGGTAGCGGTATCCTGCTCATGCCGGGGCACCCTCTCATTTAGAACCAAGCACCCTGGCTTCAGGATTGCAAAGGTCTGCTAGAGGGGTGACTTATAGGTTTTAAGTGCAGTGACCCTAGATATAGGAAACCTATATCTTTAGTAAGTGGTGCAAGCACCAACATACCCAGGCTGCAATGGCAGGTCTGTAGTTCCATTTTGAATGTTCTCTCATGGGCGGCATAATGCATGCTTCAGCCCATAGGAGACCTCTGGGGTGCCTATGCCCTGGGTACATGAGTACCATATACTAGGGACTTATAAGGGTACTTCAGTATCCAATCTGGGATGTACCTAAGTACTTACCACAACAATTTAAGGGAGAAAGCAGAGAGACTGGTGTCCTGATTAGCAGGATCCCAGTCAGACTAGTCAAAACAGCTTAGCACCAGGCAAAAAGTGGCGATAAGCATGCAGAAGGATCCTATCTTCCTACATTATATGGGGCGGTAGTGACTCCCTTCATCTGGGGCAATGGGGCATGTAGTCACTGAATGACTTGCTTCTCAGACTGGCTGAAAGACGCCAATAAATGGTAAAGCTAATTTACAGCTACATGGATGCAGTTAATGTTGAAAGAAAGCAGAGAAAACAGTGTGTTAATATCCCAGTTAAGACTAGTGGCCAGGTGGAGGGGTCAATCAAAACATTGTGTGGAAGTGAGCCAAGATCGCTCACTCCTCTTTGACACCACTCACGCTCTCACCCTCATGAATACTGCTACTACCACTTACAGCCCCTTCATCTAGCTTTCCCCCCCTTATTATGGCATACCTGCGGCCTTGGTACTCACTCGTCTTCCTTCTGAATCGCTTCCTGTGAGACAATTGTTAGTCCTCTGTCTCTGTTCATTCTCCTTCTTTCCCTTCCTAGTCTTTCTTCTCTTTCCACAGGTGGAGCACGGGACTCCAAAGACTGGAACTGCTGTCTCCATTCTGGAAAGTAGACCCTTTCCCCTTGGCAGTCTTATTTCTTGTTTTTATCATCACTCTGTCGTCCCAAGTGTTATATCTTGCCAACCCAAACCTAGACTACTATGAAATCTGAAGACTGATTACCAAGAACACCCCTTGTCTCTCAGGGTAGTGATGTGAGCAATCCAAGGTTAGGTAAACAGCCTTTACAACGAAACCTTTACAACGCACTACCATTACGACGCAACCATTACAACGCAAACCATTACAACGCATTGCACTGGGGGGCGCTCTAGGATAGGGAATAGATTTAATTTACTATCCAACACCTTCCCTACTATCCACGGGGACTGGAGTTGGAATAGTAAATTAAACTATTCACTATCCAGCACCCCAAAGCGCTATGCGTTGTAATGGTATGCGTTGTAAAAACTGCGTTGTAACGGCATGCGTGGTAAAAGCATGCGTTGTAACATCATACATCCCAAGGTTAACCATGAAGGTGGTGTGAAGTTAGACTCAGAGCTCAATAACTAATGAAGTAACCCTCAATAATTAGGTTGTCCAGATAGTCAGTGCTTTATCCAAGAAAAAGTACTTTATTCTACCAGGAACACAAAACTATACAAACAAATCAGGATTGACTTAGAAATTAACAAAAATTGGAATTACTAGAAACTGCATACATTTACTAGCAGCCACAGAAATTATTTGAAACATAACTACATGAATTACTAGCAACCACAGTAATCAGATAGGAAATGCTTAACTATGAATCTAGTTATTCAGCTTCCATTTAGGTCTGTGGCTTTGTGATCTGTCCTTAACCTCTCTTGTGCCAAATATTGCACCCAATGCAATCACAGCAGTTCTAACTCTGCTCCCCCACCAGTGCGTCCCAATTCTCCAGTCCGAAACGGATTGTTACTTCTTGATCATTTCACAGGGAGAACTGCCTATTGCATCTACCTGTTTCTGCTTCTTTGCTACACAGTCCTAACTTTTCTCAAATGCTTCTGCGGATGTCAGAGCAGTTGCAATACGGCTAGAAAGACAAAACAGAACCCACTGCCTAAAAAGAGTAGAGCCTACCTCAAGGCTCTATAAATGCAGATGATAGTTGGGGGAATAAAGTGGTTACGCAAGACCGCTCTTCGGGATCTATAGGTTTGGGCTATGTCAAGGGGACAATAGTCACAGGGCTGATTTGCAAGCACTGCGCACAGTATTTAGCAAAGAGTAGGAACCCCTTGTTACAATCCAGAGGATTCAGCATGTCTTACTTCGGGGAAGGATATCGCGCTTCGGTGAGCTTTAGGGCGTACACAGAGAGTCCCACAGCAGCAGGGCTCCCCGTTGTGGTTATCGTGTAGTTACAGCCTGCACTGGCAACCCCATTGAACTCTCCAAGACCAGGATGATAGCTGAGATGCTGTTGAGGGTCATCAAAAGTTTTTGCAGCACTAAACTCCCCCGGACTGTGCAGTGGAGGTGTTGCTCCTAATACCTGACCATCACAGCTCCTCCCCCAGGCAGCTAACCCAGGACTATTGTGTGGGCAGTCTTCTCCTACCACAGAACTTCCAGAGCATCACTCTCAGCAGGAAGGCTGGGTCCTTGTCCAAGACAGATCCTCAGCACACTGTGGAAATTAGCAAAATTAATGTACCTAAGCGGCGTTCATTTGCCCTCTCCCGTCCCCCTCCCTGTAGGCACCACGTATACCCTGAAATGTTGACCGCATCATTCTGCCAATGAAAGCCCGTGCCCATATGTACATGACAGCCATTTTAGGCCATGGCCTCTCTGTCCGTTTTTATAAAATCCCCGGCTTCCCTCCTGCGCGCATTTGAGCACCCCCCCCCTCCCACTCTCACATGCATGGACCATGAAACCCAGCACTCTGCGCGACCCTGCTATGAAAGGCAACCCTCCTGCTTGACCCAGGCAACCCCCCCATTTCCCTCTTGAAGAAGCATCCTTCGCCTCAGCTGACATAGCCCCCCAGCTGTATCTGACTGCCCCTGTTCTCTCATGTACGGGTCATAAGACCTCTCTCTCTCTCTCTCTGTGCGACTCTGACCCTGCGCGCACCCTGACCCCCTCCTTCTCCCTCACATGGACAAGTCATAAACCTTCCTCCTCTGCAAGACCCTGTCCTTGGGAGTCACGGCCGCGCCTGACCAACACCTCCTTTCCTTTCATGAATAACCCCTCTGTTAGTAAACCCTCCCTCTGCGATGGACTGTCCGCACCTGTCCGAGGCCATCGCCTAAGCCGGGAGATACTGTTTACTACCCTTTATTGTATGGAGTCATTCCTCTTCAAAGAACCCACTATTGATCCTGACTTCCCCACCCCTTGGGCTACGATCAGGCGCACACATCCTAATAATCAGCGGAACAGTCAGCTGCGTCATGGCCCCTTCCCTTATCGACAGTTCAAGGGTCTCTATTGATAACATATGTGGGGTAGGATTGGCACGAGGATTATAGGGATGTCTTTTCTTTGTGTCACAATGTCCTGATTGTAATGCCAAGTGTTTTGTAAGGTATAAAAGACTGAGTCTCAGCTCACTTGTTAGAGCACCTCCCGATGGCACCTTGTTTCGTGTCTGAAATGACAGGCTCTCCTCATGAGAAATAAACTCTGTTCTTTGATTCCGGCTTCCAGCGCCCGCCTCTTTTATTTGGTAATTATTCAGAATGGGAACTAAGAGGCGTCTTGCGCCAGCAGCTCGGGCATCGATACTAGTATGGGCTGACCTTTTACAATTGGCGTCCCAACGCGGGGCCCATCAGTGACATAAGGTCCAGTAAGAGAGATCCAGACGATGAGGTGAACATCTAAATGATCGGAGTATACCTGCCTTGAGAGGGCCCTCGTCCGGCTGCCGATTGAATGAACTTCACCTATTCTGAACGGACCACTCTTGAGTGACCTACTGTCCTGACTGGAATCCCACAGGACTGCTGCGGTAAAATCATGGAGGAAGAGAAGGATCGGGCGCTGGAAGGAGGAAGGCGAAGAACTGCCCACACGGTCCGGTCCGGGTAAGGTCGCGTAAATGCGACAAATTGTGAAATGATTGTTTGTTGGATAATACTAGTATTACGCTTTGTTGAAACCTCTGGAGATTCACTGTCTACAAACGGAGAAAACAACAGGCTCTCTCTTTGCAAGCAGTGAAGGATAGGTAACGCAGACTTTTGTCCCCATTGTAATCCGTCGTGCCTATCTTCCTCCCCCACTGTTTCCCGAACTGTCGTTCGTGGATTATTGTCTGGAGATTCTTTGTCTGCAAACAGGGAAGAACAAGGTCTCGCTTTGCAGGTAGAGAAAGAGTGGGTAACGATAACTTTTCGTGCCCACTTATTCTCCCCACTGATTGCTTGATTGACCGATTGTTCGGTATTGGTTCGTTTGAGGTATTCACCGCCGGCAAACAACGGAGAATAGAAATATTCTGTCTAGTCTTTGCCCGCCGTGATAAGATAGGTAGTGCAGACTTTTGTCCCCGTTGTAATCCGTCATGCCTATCTTCTCCCCACTGGTTGGTAGCCTGTTTAGCCCGGACCGCTTATTAGAGATGAACCATCCAGCTCCACTGGAGGGCACACCTAATAAGGACCTGTTCATTAAGTGTGGACTAGTCGCTATAGCTTATAATAGTTATGGCATAAAAATACAAGAAAAAGAGTTGAGCGAAATCAGTAGGCCACTGATGAGTTATCAACTTCGCTAAAAAAATAAAATAAGAAACGTTAGAAATAACTCGCAATAAGAAACATAAAAATGGCGAGGGAAGACAAGCTTGACATCAAGGCAAGCCATGAGGTAGCTAGGTTCCGTTGCCTATTCCTGCCCCAAACATGTCTGCCTCATTGCCCACCACGCCCAAATAACGGTCACATGAAATAGATACAAATCAATAGGTACCTACCCCCATTCCGGAAAACTCCCGAAGTGCCACAGGTCTGCGGTTACGCCCATCCGGTAGGCGAGGCCTCGAGGCATGCGGGGCTCGCCTGGACGCAGTCGGAAGGGGAGCCTGTGGGGCGGACGGCCCAGAAAACCGTGATGGCCTCTCCTTCTCTCCTCTTCTGCTGCCCTGCAGGCCACGGGGGGGGGGCTGTCTTGCCTCAGCCACCGACCACCCCCCCCCTCTGTCTCTCGCCTGGTCCGACCCACGAAGAAGGCCGAAGCCAAAAGCGAGAACGGCGGCGCTTACAGGTAGTCCCGCCACATGTCAAATTCCTGCATAGTTACAGGTAGTCCCGCCACATGCCAACGCCTGGACAAGTGCAGGTAGTCCCGCCACATGCCAACGCCTGGACAAGTGCAAGTAGCCCCGCCACATGTCTACCCCTGGAGAGTTGGAGGCAGTCCCGCCACAATGTCAAAAGGGGGGGGGGGCTGTCTTGCCTCAGCCACCGACCACCCCCCCCCCCATCTTCAATAGCCGGCACGGCCAATATCGAAACGGCGGAGCCGAGGATCGGCGAGGGGTCGCTGGAAGGGGGAGGTGGTGCGAACGAGCCTCCCCCACCTCCCTCCAGGTGGAGGCTTCCAGCGACACCCCAACGCTCTTACTTAAAGAGGGTCCACAACGAAAAACGGTCCTTTGCCCGGGGCGGGCACACGCCCCATGCCTTCTCTCCTCGACTTTGAAGATTCTATGAGAGCCGGGGGGGCCCCCCGACCCCTCTACATGGGCGCCCCCGTCCCCCTCACTGGGACCCGCAACATCGACGCACTCCTGCCGGCGCCAGCCTCAGTTTGGAAATGGCTAAAACACAGCTAAGGTGCAGACTTGTTCAGTTCCGGTGGAGCACCAGAATGACCCGGTAGGAGAATTGTTGTTGCCCTCCCCACTCTTTGACTGATGGTCCATATTGTTAGACTGTTACCACATTGCGAAAAACTTTTTGAACTGCCAACGGAAGGTTCTGGTCCAACCATGAGTCATTGGAGACATTCTGACTATACCGGAACCTGCCTGACCTCGCCCAAAATGGCGCCGATACACGAAACGAAAACTTTCGAACTCCCTGTTCACCCGGATTGCTCGAATATTTATGCTCTGAGATATGTATGCATTTTTGGACAATGAAAGTCGATAAGATGGATAGTGATTATGTGCTTAGAAAAGAAAAGCAATACCGATATTGATCATGTGTTTGGACAATGAACTGATTTAGGGTGGGTACTAATTATGAATGGGAACTATGGATTGGTGTAATTTAGACAGTGAACGAGCATCTGGATAATGAATTAATGAATTAATTGAAAAACTGAATTCTTGATATGCATCATGCCTGCTCTGTAGTAAAGTTCGATACGATTTTATTGCACTGCGGCACTTTATGCAATGAACTGCCACCAACTTCTTTCTTCCTATGTACAGTTCCAATCTGCTCCGTGGCCGGTCCACTGGGTTGTAGGCCTGTATTTATACACCAGCACTTTTTTTATTAAAAGTATTTTTGAAAAAGAAAGCATAGTTGTAGCGGTTGCATTAATGAGTTTTTGAATGTATTACTACTGTGAGCAACGAGAAAGTATGATGAAGGCTGAAGGTTAAAAAGGACCCGATATTTAGCAGCTACATTATGTGTGACAGGCAGCCGGAAAAGTGTTTTAGACGCTTTTAAACGACACCACAGAAATGCCACCTGACCGCCACCCTTGCACGCAACCTAAAGGGGTCGCGACCAAGTAACTCATGTAGATACGCAGATCATCAATGATTATCTATCTGACGCTACTGGTCCCTCTGGGCTTAAACGCCGAGATGGCAAAGAAATGCACTACGTGGAGATAGGTCGAGTATGTGGTAGGTAAAAACATTTCCGGATTACTGCATGCTGATGAGGTTTGAATGCTGCCCCCCACCCCTTCTTTCTCCTCCCTTCTGCAGGTCGCGTTGGAACATCGGCTGAAGTATGGGAGAACGATGATCGAACCACCGACGAAAGAGGGAAGGAGGGAATATGAGCATAGACCTTATGACGATAAGTTTTTAAAAAAGACGTAGACTTAAACATGACTGTTCCTCCTTAGGACAAAGCGACGTGGAGGATGGACTGACCTAGAGACTTGACGGGTACTGTATGACGAAAATTGACTTGAAATAACACGTTAAAGAATGTAACTAGACGTTTGACTAGGTAGGGAAAGGACAAAAGAAAAATGCAAGAGTAAGGGTTACCAAGGCTGCTGCCGTCTGGGAAGTTAGAAATGTTGCTGATGTTCAAAATATACTGCTCCCCCCTTCTCACACTCTTATAGATCTAGCCAAGCTGTCCGACTGTTCTCCCGATCAATACTTGCCGTTGCCTCAGCCTGGAGAACTTCCCACCAAAGGGAGGAACTGAAAAATGGTTTAAGATCCAACCATGGGTAAATAGCGCGACCAGGTTAATTTCTGATTGACTAATCGAGGTGTAAGTATTGGCAAATGAGAACGCTCGAAGAGATAACAAACGAAAAGGAAAAGGAGGGAAAAGGAGAGAAAGGTAGAAGGAGCTGAGCACGTAGGTAAATAGGATAGTAAAAGATAAATGGGATTTAAAAAGAAGATTTTGTTGGCCAACTATTGTTTTCTGTTTTGTTATGAATGTCTTATATATGTAATACAGATACTGTCTTCCTTCGTCTGAGTTTTGTGTGTGTATGTGTACTGTAGGGGTTTATGTTCTCCCTCTGTTTGCGTCTCTCCGTTACCTGACACCCTACTGTTCTTTGTTATGAACGCACTAAATGACCTATTTTTGTACACGTCTCTCCCTTTCTCTATCTCTCTCCCTCACTCTGTCTCTCTCTCTCTCTCTACATGTCATACGTGTACCAAATGGCTCGTTTAGATTGCGGACGACTCTCACTCTCTGAGAGTCTCCCTATTTCCTCTTCCTTTTTATGGTAAAACCGTGCCTCGCTGGCACCAGTCTGATTGGATACTTATTGAACGCGAAGGTGTTCAGCGAAATTGACCGAAACTAAAATGATTGTATCTCGCCATATTACTACCTCTCCTTTCTGCAAAATGAATGAACTTGAATTGGCTGAGAAGGAAAGGACAGGTAAGACGACTAAGGTCCCCCAATCTGGCCCTTTTTAGGGGAACTGTATGTCAATGGCACCTTATTTTTTCTGTTCATCAGAGACGAACGCCAACGTCCAGATTGCCCCCCAATGCCCAGATTGCCCCACCTCCCCCCTTTCTTTCTGCACCCAAGCGCGAACGCCCGAAGCATCCCCGCCCCATTTGATAGACCCCAGCTGCTGTCCCGGATATAAACATGATGACCATGAATAACTGTCGTCCCTCGAGAAAAACGTGTTTTACCTGACTCTCGATGATAGCGCCCCCGCCCTGTTTTGAAGGGTTAGCCAGCCTTGAAGGGAAATGGTAGACTGATAAAGGCTTGGGTTTGAAAGGCAAGTCTACACTGGAAGTTCCAAAAATGTTGAAATTGGTGAAATACGCAGTTGATGAGAATATTATTTTTATAAATTTATGTCATGAATAGACCCTTGGCATGAACACAGTAGGAATCTTGACATATGCACCGCTTGGTAGTAGACCTCTGACTGACCGATGAGCATATCTCCCAAGTGCGCAGGATTGAGGGAGGAATTCACCTGCATAAATGACTTCTTCTGTCAGTTCTCTAAAAACTTGTTTTGTACCTATTCAAAGATTTGCGATCACCGGAGGAGAAGGGTCGGACGTGCCTGGCTGCAGATCTTGAGACATATGTGACCTCGACCAAGGGTGGAGCTGCAGAGCAACAAGATACGGGACGAGACAGCAATTTCAAACGTGGAAAATGAAGCTTGATGGGCTGCCCTGAAGCCCTCCGTCTGCTAACCCACGTGTGCCTGGAGTCTCCGTCCCCCTTCTTTGGGCCCGATTGATGGGCCTGCCTGCTTGTTATCCTTTGCTCCCCTGGTCCCTTTTGTGTGTCCCAGGAACTCTGACCCAACTCCGCTCTCTCTCCTATCAACTATTTGAACCATACACACCCCCTCTTTTCCATATGACTTCACGCCAAAAGGAAGAACGGCATTCAGATGGGAAAAGGGTGTTGCCACGGAAATATAGGTGCCGAGCATAAGGCACCACTAAAGGGACTGGTTAGGGAACAGGACTGTGGTCTAACAGCAGAGGACTGACTGCACCCTGCAACGCGTAAGGATAGACCCGAGCTGGACCTATAGCTCCACCGCCGGTGCTCAACAGCGCCAACGAAAGGACACGGACAAGAGCCTACCAGTGATGGCTCACTGCTAAAAGACACTGTGACGAAGAAACCTTGTATATTGAACTGATTCCGCCCTCAACTGCTTGGTCAAAATGTTCATTGGTCACATTTTTAAGTCAGAAACAATTATGCTATGAAGTGCTTCTGAAATGATAGGAACTCGACAAATGCAATGTCCTATGTGCTGCATTCTGCCCATCACATCAACTGTTCATGATTTTTTGTGCAATATGTTAGTATTGACAAATGCTATTTCATCAACCACATGTTTATATGTACGCCCATCAACTAGGAAGAATAGGAAAATGAACTCGCTTATGTTAAAAGCGGCGACTGTGGAAATTAGCAAAATTAATGTACCTAAGCGGCGTTCATTTGCCCTCTCCCGTCCCCTCCCTGTAGGCACCACGTATACCCTGAAATGTTGACCGCATCATTCTGCCAATGAAAGCCCGTGCCCATATGTACATGACAGCCATTTTAGGCCATGGCCTCTCTGTCCGTTTTTATAAAATCCCCGGCTTCCCTCCTGCGCGCATTTGAGCACCCCCCCCTCCCACTCTCACATGCATGGACCATGAAACCCAGCACTCTGCGCGACCCTGCTATGAAAGGCAACCCTCCTGCTTGACCCAGGCAACCCCCCCATTTCCCTCTTGAAGAAGCATCCTTCGCCTCAGCTGACATAGCCCCCCAGCTGTATCTGACTGCCCCTGTTCTCTCATGTACGGGTCATAAGACCTCTCTCTCTCTCTCTCTCTCTCTGTGCGACTCTGACCCTGCGCGCACCCTGACCCCCTCCTTCTCCCTCACATGGACAAGTCATAAACCTTCCTCCTCTGCAAGACCCTGTCCTTGGGAGTCACGGCCGCGCCTGACCAACACCTCCTTTCCTTTCATGAATAACCCCTCTGTTAGTAAACCCTCCCTCTGCGATGGACTGTCCGCACCTGTCCGAGGCCATCGCCTAAGCCGGGAGATACTGTTTACTACCCTTTATTGTATGGAGTCATTCCTCTTCAAAGAACCCACTATTGATCCTGACTTCCCCACCCCTTGGGCTACGATCAGGCGCACACATCCTAATAATCAGCGGAACAGTCAGCTGCGTCATGGCCCCTTCCCTTATCGACAGTTCAAGGGTCTCTATTGATAACATATGTGGGGTAGGATTGGCACGAGGATTATAGGGATGTCTTTTCTTTGTGTCACAATGTCCTGATTGTAATGCCAAGTGTTTTGTAAGGTATAAAAGACTGAGTCTCAGCTCACTTGTTAGAGCACCTCCCGATGGCACCTTGTTTCGTGTCTGAAATGACAGGCTCTCCTCATGAGAAATAAACTCTGTTCTTTGATTCCGGCTTCCAGCGCCCGTCTCTTTTATTTGGTAATTATTCAGAATGGGAACTAAGAGGCGTCTTGCGCCAGCAGCTCGGGCATCGATACTAGTATGGGCTGACCTTTTACAACTCCAGCAGAAAGCCCCACAGTCCTAGGTGATGGCCCTTCATTGGGCGGGAAGGATTCATCCTCTCCCTATGGGGTGTTGCCTCTTATACCATAGTTGCAGACAATTTGTGGATTCTTCACGCACAGCTGTTGGATTGGTTTTAGGTCCTTCTGCTGTTTTGTGTGCTGTTCTTCGTGCAGTCCAGCCACTGTCTTTCTCCTCGAATGCCTCTGGAAAGGAGGGGCAGGCTGGACGTCTTAATCTCAGAAAGCTCAGAATATGAACACAAAGGCGCATGAATTTGTTAGTGGTCATTGCACTACTGAATATCGACCCCCAGAATATTGTGGTGCAAGAATATCGAACGCAGAATATTGAGAGACGAAATATCGAAAGGTAAGTGCATGTAGAGAAGCTTAGATTTACTATTCCTAACTTAATATTTAGGTACCTTGAAGATATATGTACCGCGTAGTTACATATATGTGGAGTTAGGTGCAGAAAATGTAGACATACTCACCTGTCTGTATTTAAAAATATATATATTTCCATGATATTGTGTGGGTTCGATATTCGTGGTGCAAACCGTTAATGATAGAAAGTCTCCGGCAAAAGAAGGGCTCGTGAGCAAAGGTTAACCCTTAGCTTCTATGGAAACAGTTGTCTCCTATGCTCCCACTACCCCAGAGTCTGAAAAATAACAAAGGCTTCAGGAGTGCAAAGTAGGAGACTTCCAACATACATGGCTCCTCTTGCAGGCTACCTCCACCCTCCATTTTGTATACGATCTTTACAATGTAAATGCCAAATGGATTCTGTTCTACCTACAGAGAACCTTGACATACACAGGCTATTCTTGCCAGGCACATGCTGTGTATATCTGCTGTATCCATGCACACCTAAATGTAGTACATGAGCTGGTTGCAGAGAACTGACAAACACTTGCAGGAGAGGCCCTCAGGCAGCTTCTCCTGAACAGGTGAAATGGCTTGTCATGTTAAACATGCACATTGAAAAAGAAGCGGCCCTTGATGTGTCCCATCAAACAACAGAGCTCAGATTTGAGTTGCAATTGTTAAACAGCAGACCCTCAGCACACATGCATGATGTTCGTGCACGCGGAAGCCAAAGAAAAGCCCAGCAAGCTTCAGAGAAATGTTTTTTCAGTAGGAAGGGATGGATGCCTGCAGGGGACACTCTTGAGCAGTCTCAACAGCAGTGTTCTCATATTTACTCACGCCTCCCCGCCTATTCTTCTCCGCCCCCATGGAATCAGGATGGAAGTGACAGCCACTCATGCCTCTCAGGTCCAGTTCCAGTGGTCATCGGGAGAGAAAGAGCCCTGCTGGTCCTGCACATGCAAAACCCTTGTATGCGTCCGCTTAAAGTAGGTGCAAAACAATTGTCACTTCCGCACAGGACAGTTGCACATAGACAGTAAATGTACAAAATGTAACACACAATTCTAAATACTGTGCGGTGGCCTGGGGAATACAGGTTAGTGCTCCAGCCCTGGTTAAATGGAAGGTGTGTCTGTGGACGTCGAGACACGACAATGCAAGGGTAGAGGAAGTGACATCATATAACCTTTGGCCTTAACCCCTCCATGCTCTTGACGTAACCACTCTGTGACGAGCCACGGACGCGCTGTGCTGGTGACGGAGTGGTTCCATCACGGAGCGGCCGCCCCGCCCTCGCTGCAGGAATTCAACGCCTGCGCAGCAGTTTTAATCAGCGGGCAGGGCCGTGACGGAACCACTCCGTCACAAGCACAGCGCGCCCCTGGCTCGTGACGGAGTGGTTCCATCACGAGCATGGCGGCGCCGCACGGCCCCCTCTCCCCCCAGCGCCGCGGCGGAATTACCCCCGCGGCCAAGGGTTTAATGAAATTACAGGAAGTGACATCATATGACTCTTGACTCTGATTTGTTTCATGAAGGCATTTCACATGACCCTAACATCATACTGACCCTCTGTTCCACCCGACACTCATTCTTATTCATTATCACTCACTCACATGGTTTCACTCTTAATCTAGGTTTACTAACTCTTTGCAACGTGTTTCTGTCACGTTTGTGTTAGGGTGGGATACAATCCAACACAAATCTTGATTTGCATTGGATAGTATTCCAAAATACCGCATAATTGTGCCATACACTGCAATGCGTTTTTTTGCTACAAATTGACATTCCAGCAGTTGTTCATGGGTGGTTTTATGAAACCACCCATGAGTTTGATGCAAATCCCAATCTACAAACATTAATAGGACAGAATTTGTGCCAAACCTTAGACTCCTCCTGGCAGGCATAATGAGGAGAAATTTTATAATTTCTTCTTAATTTTTCAACGTTGCCATTGTGCTGCATTGTACTGTACACATACAAAATGTGAAAGCATAGTTTTTAGGTCGAGCATTCAAGACCTCTTGTATATACTTTAGTATATACCTATATGTTTATGTACTTTGCGGGCTCTGGAGGTCAGCCCTAGGACTTGTCTGCTTCTGTCTTTTTTTTCTGTTCAACTGCCTCTATTTAACTGTCTTGATAGAAAATGATCAGTAGAGGATAGTAAAATACCAGAACTGGTTTCTGCTGAGGGACTTTCTTTTTTTAATATTTCGGGCACCTGCCTCCTTTTAACTTTCTTGATAGAAAACGACCAGTAGAGGTCAGTAAAATACCAGAATCATTTTAGCTTTCTCTAGATTCCAGTCCATAGAAATTGTCTTCCACGAGCACCCGTAGACAATAATATTATTTTTAAATATTGTATTTTCAGTGATATGACCACCAATGAACCTCATTTAAAATAAAAAATAGAGCTCTGGACTATACCATTTCCTGCTGAAAGGCAATATTTCTCTCCATGTGTTCCCATACATGGCGTGTCACGCACTTTGGTGCTTACTTTCCCTCCATGTTAAAGAACAGTAGATGTTTCATCACCCAGGCTAATGGGCTGCATAGCTAAATACATATAAGGTGCTAAAGGCGAGACAGATTGCATTGCAAATGCTTGTTGTACTGGAAAGTACTCCTTCCAGTACAAATCCTATGCTGCAGAGAATGCAAGCACCCTTGCCCTGTAGCTCAAGTGTGTGTGCATTGGCACATGGCTGCCACAAGTGCACTAGCCCACTGAGAAACAATGCACCATATCTATGTACGTATGGTGCTGTGTGACAGAGGCATGCATGGCTGAACCATGCATGCCTCTACAACCCAGTCCGAACCACGAGTGCATCTAACCACACATGCCTTTACCACGCATGCCTTTACCATGCAATTTCATTGTAAAGGCATGATTGGTAAAGGGTATGCGTGGGAAAGATCACCACTACCCCGAGGCCCCCCATCTCCAGCCCCAAGGCCTAAAATGCTATCCTGCTACCTTGTACCCCACTCTGATGCCTAAAACCTACCCCACCATGCCCTTAAAATTATCCCTTCCCTTCTCTCCGCCCTGATGCCTAAACCCTGCCTCCTACCAAAAGTAACCCTGACCCTACCTCCCCGCCACCCTAAAACGTACCCTGTACTGCCCTTAAAATGACCCCTGCCCCTTCCCCCGCCCTGAGGCCTAAAACCCCACCCCCTTTAAAAAGAATGAGCCTGACCCTCCACGCTCTGAGCCCTGAATACAACACCCTCACCTAAAAAACTCCTCTCCCAAACCCACCCCTTAACACTACCCCCGTCCTGAGCCCTAAAACCCTGCCCCCTTTTAAAAAGACTGCCTACCCTCCCACCCTAAGCTCTAAAACTACCCTCTCATAATAACTACCCCCCAAACCTGGCCCCAGCCCTTAAAACTATCCCAACCTTGCCCCATTTCAAAAACAACTGTGACTCCCCTCCCTGAGACCTAAAGCCGACCCCCACCCCTAAAAACTACCTGCCCAAAACCGGCCCAGTTCCACTTACCTGTCCACATCTGGAGCTTTGTTTCAACACTTCCTCTTCCTCTCCCCGTCCATCTGGACACTAGAGCGCTATTTGCCTTATCAAAGCATATATGTGATTAAGGAAGATGCATGGTTTAGGCAAGCGTGGTTACACTTGCGGGGAAACAGCATGCGAGCCTCCACCTGCGTTGCAAAGGCCGCTTCCCACCTATGGTGCATTTTTTCTCCCTTCCTTTGATGCAAGGCAGCGCAGCATCTTTGGTACAGCGTTGCATTGCATCAAAGAATAGTTAATCTGGGTCTCAGTCTCACACAATCACACTCACTACTTGCCACTGACACTCACTTTCCCTCACACACATACATGCTTACACATACACACACATTTTCGCACACACACACACACTCTCACATAAACACACTATCTCTCTTTTGCCAGCATGCACACAACAAACATTTAAAAACATCTGTGCTTACCACAGCTGCCACCAAAGGTCCTGTTTCAGCGAAGTGTGCTCCTTTTACACTGGTAGTGAATAATAAAATATTATTAACTATTAGTAAAAAGAAAAACTGGCCTAAAATAAGCAATGGCTGGGTCTAAACTGGGGTGGCATGGTGAGCAAAAGAACGGTGGATTGAACCCAGATCTATTGACTGGGGGCGAATGTATGATGCATTCAACATTCCGTCCATCATTTCCTTGTTTAGCACTTGTGTTCCTGGCACTGATTTTGCCATCTCGGAGACCAGGGGTCGCAAAGGCAGTGCCAGAGGTCGCAAGGGGCAAGCCCGGGCGAAGCTGCAAACCCTGGCTCCCCTACATGGCATCAATGGTTGTGTCTCGACCCTCCAGGGCCCAGGGGTCGTGGGCTTACGTGGAGACAGGTGACCAATGAGGTCCATCTATGAGCCAGTCAACATTTCAGCAGCAATTTGACTCCTCGTCACTTCCTCCCCTATTAAATGTCCCCACACACTTGTCCTGCCTGGCCCTTCCAGTAACACTTAGCGTACTTGCGCCAAAGGAAGCCAAAAAGGACACAAAATTGAAAATGGCTTTTAATAATAGGCCTGGCAGCCGGCCCAGCTTGCTGTTCGCCGCTAGCCCATTAAATGTTTCTCTTTTTATTCATGCAGGGAGAGCTGGGGATGTCCAAAGTCGTTCAGGCGAGGCCAAGTTTTCATTTCAGGAGTCGTCAATTAAAGTGTGATTGAATTAAACGCAACAATACCCCATGAAAAAAATAAAAGAACGTGAAGTGTCGATTTCATCCTTGACTAGATGTCCGATGTGGTGCTATTTTCTACACTTAAGGCTAGATGCATCAAGCATTTTTGCGAGCGCAAAACGTGCGAATCGCAAAATTTGGCCGTTTGCGCTCGCAAAAATGGCATTTGAGATGCATCAAGGGTTCATGCACTCGCAATTTAAGAATTCGCAAATAATTGCGAGTGCTCAATTTGCAATTGCATTTAAGGAATCGCAATTTGTGATTCCTTAAATGCAATGCATGAACCATTCCAAGATTGCGAATTCGCAATCTGGGGCCGCTATTTACAGCGAAGTCAAACTACGTGGTAAATAGCAAAAACTTAGAAATATGCACTTTAGTGCATTTTTCTAAGTTGAATGTTACACAGACACATGTCCTTGGGACATGTCTGTGCGCAACACCAGTGAACATTACCATTTCAGGGGTGCAACAGGGTGTCCTTTGGACACCCTGGCACCCTTGAAATTGCGGCACATTTGCGATTCGCTAATTGCGAATCGCAAATAAGGAATGACTCCCCATTCATTCCTATGGGCCTTTGGGCCCATAGGAATGAATGGGAAAGCCTTTCCCTATTTGCGATTAGCAATTAGCGAATCGCAA
This sequence comes from Lissotriton vulgaris, assembly GCF_964263255.1. Classification (NCBI taxonomy): domain Eukaryota; kingdom Metazoa; phylum Chordata; class Amphibia; order Caudata; family Salamandridae; genus Lissotriton; species Lissotriton vulgaris. The sequence continues at coordinate 1,996,531,719 of NC_141691.1, forward strand.
ATAAGGAATCAGTAGAAATCACAAATATTATTGCGATACCCACATGCATCCCGTTTTGCGAGTCTTTAATATCGATTCCTTAAAATTCGCTATTAAGGACTCACAAAACTTAACTTTGATGCATCTGGGGGTTATTTTTTTGTATTCAAGTGTTTTATTGAGGATTCACCAGTAGTCATCAACTTATAGGCCTATTGTAGATGGGTAAGTGTATGGGGTACATTTTATCAATGTGTGTTTCATTAATGTACCGATCTATAAATACTCCGATCTGTCCCCAAAGATGCACACATTAAAGAGAAATGCTTCCTAGCGGAATAACAGTTGTATTCCAGCAAAGTACAAAATATTTTATCATAGAATCAATCAAAGTGGGACAATGACATTAGTAGTCAGTAGTTTATAGCCATTCATATCCAGGGAAGCATTTTTACATGAGTGCCCCCTAACAACCAGTGCTCAAGAGATCGCACAGAGGGCGACACAAAGAACAACTTATGTGTGTATAATACAAAGGTGTGGCAGTGAAATACTAATAGATTTAGTTTGCTGTTTTGTTCAATTAAAATCCTTTGCCCCCAGTGCAGCAAAGAAAAAATAATTGTCAATGGGTCTGATTGCAAAAGGCAATGAAGGCGTTTTGACCAGTAACTAATTAGAGAGTCATCATCAGAACAAATGGTTTATGCGCAGAGCATAACTCAAATAGGGAATAGGACGATTGGGAAAAAAGTTGAGTTCAGTTTATGGTAATGCAGGCAAAATCAGATGAAGCAACTGTGGAAGAGTCTCCTGAAAAAGCTGAAAGTACGTGGTGTCCCGAATGAATAAGGAATTCACCACCCAGAGGAGATCAAAACTCAGGAGCAAAAATAAAATAAAGGGCACGATTCACAGAAATAACAAGACAAAATCCTAAATTTACTACCATTTTGGTATTCACAGAAGGCACTTACTCATTTCGGTATTCACAGAAGTTAGGAGTCCTAACTTTAGGACTCCTAAATGCCTTCTGTGAATACCGGAAGTCTTAAAATTAGAATTTTTCTCAGTTTAGTAGTAGTAAACTTAGGACTCCTAACTTTACTACTCCTAAACTGAGAAAAATTCAAATTTTAAGACTTTCGGTATTCACAGAAGGCATTTAGGAGTTCTAAAGTTAGGACTCCTAACTTCTGTGAATACCAAAATGAGTGAGTGCCTTCTGTGAATACTAAAATCGTAGTAAGTTTAAGATTTTGTCTTAGGTTAGTTCTGTGAATCGGGCCCAAAGTCACTGCGTCCATTGGCGTTCTCAGAATGAACGGATGGGTCCCCACTGATGGCGTCAGTGATCATAGAGCCTCTTGTTTATGTGATGAAAATAGCAACAAATTACTCCTAGTCTTACCCTGATGAGGAACAAAGATTGACAGAGTGAGAAAGGGCTGAGTGAGAAACCAAGAGCAGCCCTTGAAAACCATTCACACTGACTCCGTGTTATAGTGAACGAGTGGGAGTATTGACCAAGCCTGATGTGAGTTACTTGGTACCCTTGGCACAGAAAGATCAATTTTCATGCCAGTTTAAATTCTGAAAGATGATGTAAAGCTCCATTGCCGCACCAGTAATTATCATTGCTCGGCCTGTAAAGCGCCATTGAAATTGCAGTATCCATATTACCTACACCCACATGCAAGACATCACTGTATTTCCAGCAGCCACAATCCTCCATGCATGACCTTTCCCATTCCTGTATTCAAAACAACTCCCATCACATAAAGCACCATTGCCAATCAGGTATCATCATTGCCCCCAGCACAGTATGCACCATTGCAAGCCCAGTATGTGCATTGCCTCAGCATGTAATGCACTATAGTAAATCTCATTGCCACAGAATGTGAAGCATTCATGCCATTCTATTCAATTAAACGGATGACCATAAAAGTGCAAGTGCTTTACAATAACATTTCATTAGAACAATCCAAGTGGGCACATGCTCAGACCCCATGGCTCTAGATTAAAGTTACCAACAAGAGAGCCAGCACCCCATACAGTGGTCATAGATATATGCAAATATAAAACGTTTCTAAAAGCAGAAATATATCATATTACAACCACTTATTACACACAAAAAAACATAAGTATTAAAAATAAGAAAAAAATGAACCAACTCCAGTTAAGGCATTATAAGGTTATCAACTAAAACCTATGTATTGGTATTCAAAAGCGTTCTACGTACACACCAAATAGAAAATAAAAAACGGGTCACTGCAAATATAATGGGCAGATGAGTGTTGTATTTTAATAGTCTAAAAGCCTCTGTGCAGCGCTGGGTTCCCAAGTTTCTACATAGCTGGGGCAACCACCAGTGCCTAACCTTCCTATAGCCTGGGCAAAAGAAAAATACATGGTATTCTGGCTTTTCTGTATGAGCGCAGGCCGCAAAACCCAAAATGGGTGCGCCAGCCCATTTGTTTTAACCGCTTCGCTGCTGATGACGAGCTGAGCTCGTCATCAGCTACGGCGCTGCTATGCTGATGACGAGCTGAGCTCGTCACGTAACGCAGCTTTTTGAAAATTGCCACACACAGCGGGAAAAGCCGCCGCAGCGATGCGGTTAAAGATACGCAGCGGGAGGGCCCCGTTCGTGAATCGTAAGTATAGCTTCCTGGCTGGAGCGGATTGAATGTCATCCAATACATGCTCTAACCTGTACTGATCTTTAATTCCCAGGAACACTACAGTAGGAGAACCAATTGTAGAGCTCCCCTGCAGGTGGGAGAGTTTGCTTTTCCTGTAGCTCCGTGCCAGATCCTTCCTGGATATTATGGGGCAGGTTACCTCAGCATTGAATCACAGGTTTGCCCTACACATGGCCAAGAATGTATCCCCAATGTGAGCCACCCATGGTAATTTTCCCGCACCCTGGAGGCTGAGGATCTCTCTTAAGTCTGCCCTGTATTCAGTCAACTGCGGGGTGGCCCACAGACGATGCCATAATGTAAGGGGTATGAGAGCAATTTCATCAGCAATTTTCCTTAACACAAGATCCAAACGAAGCAGTGTAAGGGGGGAGCTAAGGGGAAGACCAAATATCTACCTGACGAACGTGTGCTCAGTCTTGAATATGTTACAGGGAGAGCAATGCCCCCAGATTTTAGCTCCGTACAAGGCAGTACTCCTGGCTTGCACTATATATATTTTGACCATCGGACCAACAGGTTTATGAGTATAATTTCTAAATACCTTGGTCAAGCCCCCGTGAGCTGGGCTAGCTTTAGACTGGCTTTTTTAATTTGAGCTCCCCAATCCATTTATTCAGATAGGGTGACCCCAAGATTCTCAGATACTCAAATATGGACACCCTCTCCAGAGGGATACCTTGTAAACAAGGGTTAGTTCGAGTACTGCTAACTGGGTTGAAGACACGCTATTTGGTCTTCTGGGTATTGATCTCGAGCCCCCGTACATTTACAAAAGTCATTGAAGTTGTCAAGGGTCCTCTGTATGACCACAGGTGATTTAGAGAGCAGAAGATTATCGTCGGCGAAAATCATTGCAGGCACTTTGCGGTTTGCCAACTTAGGCGCATCAGTGTCCTTCCCCGCAACCAATGCCTCTAAAAGTGCATTTATAAATAGGCAGACAAGTGTAGGGGCGAGAACACAACCTTGTTGGACTCCTCTGTCTATGGGTATGGGGCGGTGAGTTCTCCATGTTTGCCAAACCTGATGTGGGCATAATTGCCTTCATGAAGCCGCTTTAGCAGGTGGCATAAATAGGCTGGAGCCCCTGAATTCCTTAAAATTACTCAAAGTTTATCTCTTGGCACCAGATCAAACACAGATTTTAAGTTCACAAAGATTCGCTAGAGGCTGTCCCCCTCAATAGATGCAGTCTTCCAATACAGGAGTTGGGAGCCTGAAGATTTGATTTATTGTAGATGTCTTTTCTCTAAAACCAGCTTGAAATGGACTCAAGACTTTGTACTCTTCCATCCATGTCTGGAGTCGGCCCAACAGTATATGGGCAAATATTTTTTGACTGACGTCAATAAGACTTATAGGTATGCAGTTTGTTGGGAGAAGTGGTGAGCCCTTTTTGTATACTGGAAGGAGTTCCGCACCAGCCTATGTTGCAGGGATCGCTATACCCAGTAGAATGGCATTGTACAGGGTCCACAAATAAGGAGCCCAGATGATGGATTCACTGCGAAAGAGATCAACTGGGATCTTGTCTACATCCGGGGCTTTGTACGGGCCTACTTTGCTTATGGCACTGGTGATCTCTTTAAGAGTTATCTTGGGAGCATCGGTGTGGGTTATCTGTAAAGGAGGGAACTCGTTAGCTGAGAAACCACACTCATCCTCAAACATTAAATAAAGGGTCTCAAAGTATGTCTTCGAAACATCTGCCCCAATGTTAGGTTCAATGGACAATGTCCCTTCATAACAGCCCGTATTTACAACATTCCAGAAAAGCCTCATATCATGGTTGGCAAAGGCCCTTCTCAGGAAGTCCCATTTATCATGCTCCCATGTTTTTTTGGCATCGGCAATGGTGCTTTTATATAACACCCTCTTTTCTCTGATTAGAGGTCTATCCTTGGCTTTAATTGCATCGATGAGGGCTAGCTTGGCCATTCGGCAGCTGTCACTAAACTAGGAATGACAGGCCGTTTTGTGCTTGCAGATTCTACTGATTGGGAAGAAAATATTAGCCAACGTGGATGTCAGTGCTTTTGTGAATTTCCACGACTTGCATAAGGGAGATGCATATGCCATCGTTAGAAATAGAGTGTTCTGCGGCTGTTAGGATCAGAACAACAGATACATATAAAATGGATATCTTGCCAAAAGATTGGTCTATATCTGTCCCCCGGACTCTCCTCCTACTGTTGATAAGTGTTAATCTATCATCGGACATAGATTTTGGGTCGGGCAGTCTCAGGGGTCGGCATAGCCGCCTCTAGGATCAGAGCATTGTGATCACTGTCATGGCGAGGCACGATCTCAAAATCAGCCACCCCATACCAAAACCTCAAATCTACCAAGATATATTCTAGGATGGAGGAATGTCCTATTCTACTAAAAGTATATTCCCCGGTGAGTCCGATTTTGGTGCGGCCCTAGCATGCTCTTAAGGAACATTTCAGTGTGAGGGATTTAATCTGAAGTGCCAGCGAAGCCCAGGCCCTAGTTGGCGGGATGTTAAGTTCGGGGATTGCCCAGTGGAGGTCCTCTTCACTCAGGTTTCCTCCATTCAGGCCATCCAGGGGCTCAAACTTACAGTTAAATTAACCTCCAATGATCACTAAGATATTATTAGGGATGGTAGATAAAAATGTGGTCTGCTGATCTATGGTCACTGATTCGTGACAATTGATTACCTGGCGAGAATAAACATTGACCAGAGCAATTCTGACCCTTGATAGAAAGGTAAGAAGAATACACAGAATGTCATTGGAGGATGTCTCTATCTGCTTGGCTGTGAAACCCAGGTGCATGCTCACCCAAGTGCAGAGCCCCTTTGAGGGCCTGCCCTTTCCCTTAGAAGTGGCGACTGTTTTAAGTGACGCATAACCCAGCCGTTACCGGTCCTCTCTAGCCCAGGTTTCATGGAATATGCAAACATTGTGTGACCCCAGTCAGGATTATCCAGTTTAGAGCTAAGCCCGCAGTGTTCCATGATAGTACCCGCATCTTTGATGTGTCTGAGTGTCTGCCTGTGCTTGGGGACGGGTATCTAACTCCGGCGGCCCACCTTCCCTTTGGGATGCACTTCCCCTCTTCCCCCTCTTCACCCTAGATCTGATGCTGACCTCATTTTGGCCATCTGCAAGTGGAGGGGAATGTGGGACCACTAGGGTGAATGCATTATTGGCCTGTGCTACCTAATGGGATGGACTTATCAGAAAAGTTTTTATTACAACCTTGGACAGCTGCCCCCAATTAATTCCTCCCTCCATTACTTTGGGTACACCTTCCCTCCACCACCCCCCGGCCTAGGTAGCACATTAGAATGATTGAATACTCTGGTTGACATGTCCCTCTCCCGGGGCTCCCCCTGACTGCAGGATTTCTTTTCCTGCTAACTCAGGGGTTTGAGTCAATCAACTGCCTTCAAAGCCCCAAATCTGTTTGCTGTCGGAAAACTTAATAGCAGAGGTCTAGGGGGTTCCTGCCACAATTGGGTTAGTTGACCATTCTGATTCCACACCCCCAGCTCCTGATTTGTTTGCTCTCTGGTTATTGGGGCTTGACCTGGGGAGTAGAATAATCCCAGTGAGACCTGATACCCCATTCCTGCCTATAATAGTTTCTCTCTAGAAGGGTTTGAACAAACGTTGGATTTTTAAAATTGATCACAATGCAGTCTCCTTGCGCATCTTTCAGTCTGTTTCCCACCCAGCTAACCCTACGTGTCAGGAGAATCTCACCTGCATATTTATAGGCAAATTGCCTCTGCCTGGCCAGCCAGAACAAGCACTTGTTCCTTAGTTCATGGTGGGATTCCCTTTGCCCCTTTATAAGCTCGGGTACGCCTGCTAGTATAATAACATACAGGGACGAAGCGGGAGGTAGATTAATACAAGGGAAGACTGACCTTTCTTTCCTGGCCTCTGGATATGGGACCATCCCCCTCCCTGCACCTGGGCCCCTGTCGATGCGTACAGTCTTGCTCGCTTGGCATGTTAGAGTATACTCTGCGACCGTTTGTGTCTTCATGGTACACCTGATTGATGTTGGTGGTAGGAGTGAAGTTTTGAAGGGGTGGAGGCTCCGGTCCTACTCTAAAAGAGGCAGAAACAATGTCTACCTGGAACTAGCATCCTGTCCCCTCCCCCTTGTAGTTGTTTCTAGGCAGCCTACCCTTGCCTCAAGCAGTTCAGCCAACGTGTCTACCTGTGCAACCAAAGAGCTGAGCTCATCCTTTACAATAGACCTGAACTGGACCTGGCGATCCACTACCAGGTTTGCCATCCATTCTGGATAGTCCAAGGCTGCTCGCGCACAGCCTGCCGATCCCCTGTTAGGGGCCTCCAGGGTGTCTCCAAAGTCTGGTGTCCCATTGGCACACTTCTTCCATTTGGCCGCTGTCCTAACTGCTTGCTTGGTTTTCCCATTTTTAGCAGGGCCTGGGATGGCACCCCCTTAGCACCGGTGGACGTTGGAAGCTTTGTGCACCATTGCGTGGCTCGTTGACTGAACCATGGGAGAATTGGTGATCGTGGACAGGGAAGGACGTTGGGGGTCAGAGCCCATTGGGGAGAAGTGTAGATCTGGAGTTAGAGACAGCAGCCTTTTGGTTAGTCCAATTTCTGTGGCCACCACACCTCTGGCCCTCTGTAGCATCCTGTCAATGGAGGTTGGGTGCAATGATGAAGGAGGTGGGAGAGGTGCTTGCTTTTTGTCCCTACAGGTTACTAGTACACATGCGTTTAGTTCTGGCCCCAGTAGCCAGATGATGCTGGCTGACAGAAAGAAGCCCCCTGAAACACCTACTCACACAATAGTGTGGGAACTCTGCCCCAGGTAAAACAGGTTGAGTGGTGCCTCCGGGCACACAAGTAGCCGTGTTGCCAAGAGTAACTTATACACTGTCCCCCCTATTGCCTCCAGATGCTGCTTTATCAGTTTACGGTATCCAAGTCTGTGACAGAGATATCCTCTTCCTCATACATTTTGCAAAAAAAACAGTTATAGGACAGATGACTGGACAGGGCTGTGGACCAACAAAATACGCTTTCACTTTATTCGAGCGCACAGCTGTCCGGAGTCCATGGGCATCCACAGGGGAGGGCAAGGAGGGGCGCTTGCCCCCCTGGAGCACCCCTCCTTGCCCCCCTGCACATGCCCATGTGCACAAATGCACCCTGGAGGGAGGCCTGACACCGGGGCTTGTCCTCAGGCAGGACATCACGGCGACCCCTCAAGGTGCTAGTGGTTGGGGGGTTTGAGGGGGGGCGCTAATTCATCCAGCCAAAGCCATGTACATAGTGGAGATGCAGGGGCTCTAAGTAGGGGTGAAAACACAACAACGCCTCATTACCAAGTAAATGATCTTTTAAAGACCTGTGTGAAGTACTCAGGTGCGGCTGTGTGTGTGCCCTGGAAGCTGTCTCAGCCAGGCACACACATTCTTATAACATTCACACCCAGCAGAATGACAAATCACAACTTCTTATTGCCTCCTCATGGGGTGGTAGTGGGCAGATGTGCACAGCAGGGGGAAGGGATGGCCAGTGCAGGTGACGCTTTTCTTTTGTATAGGAATTTCTGCTGGCAGCAGGAATTACTTTACAAAGGAAAAGCGTCACCTGCACTGCCATCCCTTTCCCCCAGCTGTCTGTGCACTTGTATGGAATACACATCCATGGCACTGCTCACCAGATGAATGGTGAACAGGGCCATGGATCTGTTTCTTTTTGCATCCAAGGGCACCGACGCAGTGTATGACATTGTTTTGCAATCTGTCTATCAACTGTTGTTTTTGCATTTGTTACCCCGACTGGGACGGGTATGCTCAGACGTGAGTCGCGTGCTCTTCATGCCACTGAAATCAAGCTATCCTGCCTGATGAGGGCTGAAAGCCCGAAACCGGTCCTAGGATGCTTATTTCCAGTCCAGGGAGAACCTTGCTTGGCAGTTCGGGCTGAACTGTTCCCATGGGCCAAAGGATCAAGACTGATTTGCATATGGCTGGGTTCAAACTGGAATGGTATGGTGAGCAAAAGAATGATGGATTTAGGCCCAGATCTCTGTACTGGGGTGAATGTATGACATTGCTCTGCATTCTATCCATCAACTGTTGTTTATGCCTTTGTCACCCCGAGTGGGATGGGTATGCTCAGACGTGAGTCCCGTGCTCTCCATGCCACTGGAATCAAGCTATCCTGGCTGATGAGGGCTGAAAGCCCAAAACCGGTCCTAGGATGCTTGTTTCCAGTCCACGGAGGACCTGGCTTGGCAGTTCGGGCTGGGCTGTTCCCATGGGTCACAGGGTCAAGACTGATTTGCATATGGCTAGGTTCAAACTGGAATGGCATGGTGAGCAAAAAAACTATGGATTTAGGCCCAGATCTCCATACTGGGGTGAATGTATGACATTGTTGTGCATTCTGTCCATCAACTGTTGTTTTTGCATTTGTCACCCTGAGTGGGACGGGTATGCACAGACGTGAGTCCCGTGCTCTCCATGCCACTGGAATCAAGCTATCCTGGCTGATGAGGGCTGAAAGCCCGAAACCGGTCCTAGGATGCTTGTTTCCAGTCCAGGGAGGACCTGGCTTGGCAGTTCGGCCTGGGCTGTTCCCATGGGCCACAGGGTCAAGACTGATTTGCATAAGGCTGGGTTCAAACTGGAATGGCATGGTGAGCAAAACAACGATGGATTTAGGCCCAGATCTCTGTACTGGGGTGAATGTATGACATTGTTCTGCATTCTGTCCATCAACTGTTGTTTTTGCATTTGTCACCCCGAGTGGGACGGGTATGCTCAGATGGAGTCCTGTGCTCTCCATTTCACTGGTATCAAGCTATCCTGGCTGATGAGGGCTGAAAGCCCGAAACCTGTCCTAGGATGCTTGTTTCCAGTCCAGGGAGAACCTGGCTTGGCAGTTCGGGCTGAACTGTTCCCATGGGTCACAGAGTCAAGACTGATTTGAATATGGCTGGGTTCAAACTGGAATGGTATGGTGAGCAAAAAAAAGATGGATTTAGGCCCAGATCTCTGTACTGGGTGAATGTATGACATTGCTCTGCATTCTGTCCATCAACTGTTGTTTTTGCTCTTATGTGAGTGGGCAGGTAGTGAATTGCAACAGATGGTATTCTTGTAGAAATGTTGACGGTGTTTTTTGCCGCAGTATTGGTGTTGTCACCCCAGTGGATTTGAACATTTCCTAGCAAAATTTTATTTGAGTTTTCCAGGTCCTGAGACAGGATAAATGCCATGGGTTCATCTAGAAAGAGGTTATTCTGGCTGTGACTGTGAAAAATAATATGGCAAATGATCAAGGATCTAAGGTTGTTGAGTTTGGATTCATTTCTGTTAGAAAGTATTAGAAATGTTGAAAGTTATTCTGACTTGTGAGACAACTGCACAGTCCCCCACACTCCCCGCGTTGTATTTTCAGTGTGTATTCTAAGGATGAAACACCCGGGAGGTAACAAGAGATCATTTAAAGTTTGGGAGTGGCTGTCATGCCAAGTTTTGGTGAGAATAAGTAATTTTAAGGCAATATGAGTCAAAGTGTTTCTGATTTCAATTGAGTGAGCTGAAGTTCGTCTAAAATTGTGCAACATAACGTTCAGACTGACAAATGTTGTTTCCTTTCTAAGTAGAGGGTTAATTTGTATGAGGTGTGATTTTGGCTTGAATCTTTGTTGGAGTCGGATCTTACCCAATATAGTATGGCTATTTGGGCCTCCAAAGGGCTTGAAGTAATTTGAATAAGGTTGTGTTCACTGACCTTCCTGTAAGTGTCTCTAAACCCACCTTTGGGTCTCTTGGTGTGAACTGGGGTAAGGGGCTGCCATGCATCATCTCTTGTGTTTCAGTGGTGATAGAGGTGGTGGTCTTCTACCCATCAGGGGCCAGCACCTCTTGCACATTTGTAACCAGATTATTGTTGGTTGTGTGAAAGCTCTGAAGGTCCATTTTAAAGTTAAATGAGAGCCTCCGTCTGATTTAGCTGTAAGGAGAGAATCCTCATTTCTTTAAAGCACTGGATGGAATGAGTAAGTTCAAGTGCCAGACACACCAGAGCCCACCTTAGAAGACATTGCAGTTCGGGTATGCAAGCAAGGTCTGGATAATGTGCACCTGCTCCACTCCCAGGCTGAACCCTTCACCTGTTGCCCAACAAGCCCTACCACGAGCCCTTGTCCAACCACTTGGTCTTCTGCTCCTGCTTAACGCTGTGTGAAATAAACTGCACTTCCGACGAACAGAAACACAGCGCCCACCCACCTGCACCACCACAATCCTGGACCGAGCTTACTGCAGAGTCCGCACCACCAAAGGATCTGGACACAAAAGCCAGGAAGACGATCCAAAGCTGAGGTCACCACAAACCAGCTGTTCTGCGCCTGATCACCAGGCATAGACCAAGTAGTACCTGCCAGCCAAACAGATGTCCCAGGCACCGCAACAGCAGTCTGGGTAATCAAGCGGAGCGATGTGGTAAACAGGAGTGTGGCTGAATGTATTTATTTATTTATAAAGTTTTATATAGCGTGAATAAGATCCCAGAGGATATCAGAGCGCGTTACATTAGGAAGGGAAGGAAGGACAATAATGCAAAAACAACATCAGGTAGGGATAAAAACAAGAATGATCACAGGTTGAGGCGTGGCTAGCTGCATGGCGGAGTAGGACGTACTCTGTGCCTGCTCCGGCAAGCCAAAATGATCCGACAACATCCAGCAACTTTAAAACCCCCGAGAACGGCACCGGACACCTGGTGGATCCCGGCGTCTGCACTTGCTATTCTCGGTTGATGGTCAGGAGGGAGAGGAGCGGCTGATACCACCTGGGAGCCCAGAGCCCGGTCGACGTATGGCAGTGGCTTGAGGAACAACCACCCTTCCGGAGTCGAGAGGAGGCGGTACGTAGCACGGCCCTGGAGGGTCCTGGAGCCGGCAGCCTCTGGGAGACAGTGCAGCCGCAGAGGAGACGACGACTACGGGGAGCAAGGAAGACACACTCGACGCCGTACGCCTCGCTCAATGGGTCCATAAGGAGACAACAGAACCCTGGTTCTCCATAATGGGATAATCAGGCAGGATCTAGATATCGGGCCTTGGCGGACGGGAACCACACCGAGGGGGAGAATGACACAGCTGGTGGCACGACCGGAAGTGAGGAGGAGGAGGACCAATCACTCCACCCGCTGGTCGCAGCCATACAGGAGATGGAGAGTGAATCCGCTAAGGACACAGCCCCAACACAGGGAGAGGGGTAGGACTTGAGCACCTGAGAGAGACAGGAGCTGGATTGAGGAGATATCGGCTACGCCGCATGGTATCACGCAAGTGCCTTACTCGCCTCCTACTTTCTTTCTTTTATTGTAATACAGTTTTTCTTTGTTAGTTCTCGTTCATCTCTTTTCGTGCAGCGAACTGCCATACAATATTGTGGACTCTGTAGACCATATCCTTTCTTTTTTGATCGTTGTTTGAGTGACAGGTTGGGGTAGATCGGCTAAGAAGGGAGACTTTGGGGGGGCGACAGACCTTTTCCAGCCAATAAGTCCTACCATAGAAGGAAGGAGGATGGTGGGACTGATGGGGGAGGAAGGTGGGATGGGGGTGCGGGGGGGGAAGTTGGGGAAGTTCACTGAGTCAACGCGGGTGGGGGGGAGGCAGAAGAGGGAGGGAGGAGAGGGGGGAAAGTTCATGTCATGTTAGTCGCACGCTCCAGCTCTCCAGGAGACACCTTCGTACAGGAATTTGACTGCACTAAGCTACACATACACCAGGATGCCGGGTGATGATAGGGGAACACACAGGGATCAAAGGGGACTCAGCGTCCTAACGCGGAACGTAAACGGACTTGGTAGCAAGATTAAAAGGGGGTTGGTAAATTCCTACATTAAAAGGATGAGCTCCGATATATCACTACTCCAGGAAACGCATCTCAAGGGGACACAATGTGCCTTCCTAGCTAGGGGACAATATAGGGTATTAGCACATGCAGGATACACTACAGGATTGAGGGGAGTAGCCATAATTATGAAAAATACTACCCCGTTCTCCATAGCTCAAACATGCACAGATATACAGGGGACGTACGTGGGGGTGAGGGGGACTTGGAATAGGCGCGAGTACACAATACTCTCAGTGTATGCCTCCCCAAAACTGCAGTCCAATACGCTTAAGAAAGTGGTAGATATACTCCTTGACACGGCAGACACTATACAGATTCTAGGCAGGGACTTCAATGAAGTGATGTACCCGGGGCGGGACCGGACGGGAGCGATGGTCAGAGATCGGACCCGAACCCCCCTCTCACGAATGGTTGACAATATGGGACTCACGCATGTGTGGAGGTGGTTGCACGCAGACCAGAAGGCCTACTCCTTCTTTTCGGGCTTGCATAAGGTGCACTCAAAACTGGATTATATCTTTCTGTCCAGGCAACACTTGGCAATAGATGATACGGCGGAATATAAGGCAAGGGGGATTTCCGATAATTCCCCACTCCTAATGAGATTGGGGATGGGATGGAATAGGACTACAGGATCCTGGAGACTGACGGCGTGGGGTCTACAAAATGTGAGCATAGTGAAGGGTCTAAGAGCAGACATGAGGGTCTATGTAGCTGACAATGAAGGGACGGTCCACTCCAAAGTAATATTCTGGGAGGCTCTCAAGACGGTGATGTGAGACAGGATACAAGATAGATTAGCGGCCGAACTGAGGAAACTTCACACAGAAACAGTGGCACTGGAAGCGAACATTCTTGACCTGAAAAGGAAATACCTGATCTCGAAAGAGACGGGAACTCTCAGGAGGCTGACAGACACACAAAGACATTACCGAGAAATGGTCACGGGAGAGGCAAAAACCCAGACACTAGCCACATTGCATAGGCTGTATGATGTAGGGATAAGTCGGGCAAACTACTGGCGTGGTTTAGCAAAAAAGAGCGTGCAGCATGATGGGTAGAGTGCATTAGAGACCCAACGGGAGCACCGATTAACACGGATGCTGACATTGCCAAGGCGTTTGCGACCCATTATGAAGACTTCTACCGGTCTAGAGACCTAGGAACCTCTGAGGAGGCGCTGCAGTATATGGAAACGATTGAGTACCGATCCTGCCTTCTGAGGCCCGTCAGGGCCTTGAGGCGGACATCACCATAGATGATATCACCAAAGCTCTTGCTCGGCTCAGACCGGGTAAATCTCCAGGCCCAAATGGGTTCACGGCCGAGTTTTTTATACGCACGGCGGACATCCTCTCACGTCATCTGAAAGGTTTATTTGAAGGGGCACTGCAAGAGGGGAAACTTCCTCCGGACCTGCGTATGGCGATTATAGTCCCGATCCATAAGGAAGGGAAACCGCACGATGATTGTGCGTCCTACTGACCCATCTCTTTCTTGAATATAGAGGCGAAACTCCTGGCAACCATCCTTGCATTGCGCCTCCGCAAGGTGATATCGGACCTGATACATCTGGATCAAACAGGGTTCCTCCTGAATAGGGCCACTAGATTGAACCTCCGGCGCACCCACAATTGGTTACAGGAAGTAAATGAAAGGGAAGATACACACTGGTTCCTCTCCCTCGACGCGGAGAAAGCTTTCGACGCGGTCCATTAGTCATTTCTTGAGGGTGTCCTGCAGAAATTCGGCTTCGGCCCAAAATTCTGTAATTGGGTCCAGCTTCTGTATACTGAACCCAGAGCGAAAGTCAGAGTGAATGGGGCTACATCAAGGGACTTCCCAGTCCAAAGGGGGACCCGACAGGGCTGCCCGCTGTCCTCCCCTCCTCTTTGCACTCACGATAGATGTGCTGGCAGCTAGGGCAAGACAGAATGTGGCCATCAGGGGTTTAAGCAGAGTGAGATGGACTCCACGGAGGAAAAAATATCGCTCTACGCGGATGACATTCTTCTATACATTACACGGCAGGATACCACGACCCTGGAGATCTTTCGGGAACTGGTACGATATGGCAGGCATGCCGGTTACCAGGTGAACTGGCACAAGTCGGTCCTCTATGATCCTAAGGGACGGGGAAGCTGGCCGGACCTTCCTCGAAGGTTGCTGACAACACTGGAGGAGTTTAAATACCTCGGAGTATATATTACCCTGGATCGCAATCAGTCCTACCAACGGAATGTAGAACGAATATTACTGAACTTCATGGAGGGCGCGGCCCGATGGAGGCAGCTCCCTCTCACCTTGTTGGGCAGGGCAGCTATGTTCAAGATAATCACATTGCCCAAATTCCTATATGCCCTGCAGAACGAGTATTACCCTCTCTCGAACACACTCTTTAAGAAAATACATGCGGAGCTTAGATCCTACCTGTGGCTGGGCAAACAAAACAGAGTGGCACTCAGCACAGTCCAACGACATCAATACAGTGGTGGGATCTCGCTCTCGAATCTCGAGGCTTACTATTGGGCGGAACACATAGCCCCGATCAACGACTGGCTCCATACGCCAGTGGATCACCCTACCTACGTTCATTCGCGGCCTTGAGGGCAGAGTTCGGACTCCACCGCACGCAGTTCTTCAAATATGCCCAATTAAAACATGCCTGGCGAGTGGAAAAAATCCAGATACACGACTTCCCGGAGTACGCACCTCTAGAGGGTAGGCTGCTACAGGAACAGGTTCAGGAAAAAGCGGTATCATTTACATATAGAACACTAACAATTAATATGCTAGGAGACCTAGAGAAGCTTAGGAGAACATGGGAGAGTGAGGTGGGGGACATGGAAGATATAGATTGGGATATGGTTTTAATGCATCCCAGGGAGGTAGCTATTAAATCCCGACTGCGACTCATTCAGTTTAATGTCCTGCATAGACCATATTACGACAGAGTCAGGCTGCATAAGATGGGACGGACGGAAGATGCTAGGTGCCTCAGGTGCAGAGATGAGGGGGGAGACTTCTATCATATTGTGTGGGCATGCCCAATAATTCAAGATTATTGGGGCACTATATTCACAGAGTTAGGAGAGGTATTAGAGACCCCTAGTGAATTAGACCCCAAATTGGCCCTTCTGGGCATGACCAATGGCGTGGACCTGGTGCGTCCCCTGCTGACCTTTTTTAGTACTGGCGTTGGTGGTGGCCAAGAGGGACATAGCTAAGCACAGGGGCGCGCCTGAACCACCGGGAGTGGAGGAGTGGAGGAGAGGGCTGGACCTATATATGGCTGCTGAAAGGGTCACTTACAAGGCAAGGGGATGCCCGAAGAAGTTCCGTAAGGTATGGGGCAGGTGGAGAAAATATCATGGTATGGATGGTGGGATGTGATCTGCTCATTTAGCAAGGACTGCAGAACGTGACCACGTCAACTTGGGAGCCGTTGGATGCTGAATACCAAGGACAACTGTACAATATCACATTGGGCACTGGTTTAAATTGCTATGGAGCGAGATAGAGATGTATGTGGGGGGGGGGTGGAACGTGGGAGGAGGGGATACGTGCGATGCTGACGACATGCTTGTATTGTTGAGTTCTATTAAAATGCAAATAAAAATGTTTTAAAAAAAAAGAAAGATCACAGGTTACACGCAAAAAACCACAAGGTGGTTATACTAAACAATATTAAAAGGTGCATAGTCTGTCGTGAAGAAGCATAGTCATAAATGATGGTACCATGGTACCATGAAAGTAGGCACAATGACATCGGGCAGGAAAGCCTATGCCACTTACGGAAGGAATTTATTCATGAGGGGACTGCAAGGACAGTGGTAGATGGAGGGTCTTGCTGAAGCCTGTCCTGGAAGGAATGTCCTGCTAAGGGTTCATAGGATGAGAGCTTGGTACCTGAGACAGAAGACACCTCTAGTGAGACTTCAGGGCTTAGACTTAAAGCCCATAAGCCAGATAGATAGATACTCAGTCCATCCTGATTCTCTCTGGCTAGTGTTTCTCTTGGGGGGCATTGTCCCCCCACCACTTAAGAACATGTATGGCCTTGTGTGGTCATCTACACCCTGTGGGTGTCTGAGCCTACTGAGTGAGTGCGGGTGAGTGATGGCCACAGGTCTTGCCGCAGTCTGAATGATTAACATATATAAGAACCTAGTACAGGGGTCATAGTGGAACAGTTTCAGACAATCTTCCTAGTTTATGGTAAGTGAGAGGGAGCGCACCCTCACAGTGGACCACAGCACCCGCAGTATCCATAAGAAAGTATTTTCTAGCCAAGGAAGGTACCATTAGAGGAAGGCACTAGGACAAGGGGTTTGATCCCCTAGAACGCCTAAAAGGAAAGGAATCCAGAGGTTAGATTCTCTCCCTCCAAACCCCAAAGAGGTCATGGGTGTAGAGGAGGGGGAGAGAAAGAGAGAGGGAGAGAAAATTCTTTCCCTGTCTGTATGTGTACAATGAAGAATGAGTTCTGGAAGGCCTCCACTCATCCTAAGGGTTGAGTACCCTCAATAAAGAGCATATAGTGCAGTGTTCATTTAGTGCCTTATGCACTATTACTTCATTCACAAAAAGTAGTTGCAAATTGCACATCAGAATTTTGCAAACGGAATTGTTTTTGAACTGACCTATGTGCTAACAGGTCGCTGAATTGATATTCATTAGGCAGTTTGCAATTTGAAACTCTTTGTGATTGACTACAACCACAGGGAAGGTGGCCTGCAAGGAACGGAAAATCTCAATCAATTTCGTTGCATTCCAAAACTGAATATTTTTTTTGAAAAGTAGCATGTGTTCTTTAAGCGAGGTCTGGGTGGTTTAATGGACTAATGTGCCCACTGTAGGGGTCTGTGTTTGACCTCATCATCACAGGCTCAAATCCTAGTGGGTTCATTCAGCCTTTCATCCTTCTGGGGTTGATAAAATGAGTACCATTGTGTTGGGTAACAATAAACATCTGTTATTCAGCGCTAAGATGTGAACGTGTATTTTACAAATGCATGTTGTGTTACAGGAAATGGTGCAGCTACCAAAAAAAAGTCTGTTTCAAAAAACTTATTGGCAAGCAGGAAGTGGTCTACCTAGATCACTGCCTTCTCCCTCTCAGGCTGCCAAGACAATTCCTAAATGGAAAGGGGTCCTCAGAGACCCCTTCCTCTTTGGGTATCCGTTACCACCCGAACTCAGGTGCAGGTAACTCCTCAATAGTTTGAGACTGCAATTGTGGTTGAAAGCCAATGATACATTTCTTTCAGAGTTCGAGACCGTCGGGGCACGCCCCTTTCACACACCCTCTTATTTGTCATTCTCAAAAGTGCTTTTACGACGAGTGGAAAACAATTTTCGGCCGGGGGGGGGGGGGGGGGGGGGGTGTCCGCCCCTGGTGGTATGAGTTTTGGGGGCAGCGGCCTCCCTCCACCCCACAGTTACCTGCGGCATCGCCTTCTCCGCCGCAGCTATCGCCAGCATCCCTGCCCCCCTTACATATGGCCGAGGGGCGGCCGCCGCAGGGACCGCCACAGGCAGCAACTAGTACAGGTACGCCACTGCATCTTCGACTACATCGCATCATGGAGTCACCCCATGTCCCCCCACTGCGACCCCGCCTGAGGGTCCCACGGGCTAGATACTAGCACAAATACTTTTAAGGTTTGGGGACTTTTGATAATTGTTTGTGCTACAGATTTTGCAAGCGTAACATAATTTTTCTATCACTTGTTATTTTTTGCTAATTTCTTTTCATTCTGCTGAAGCGTGTTTTATAATGAGAACATTTTCATTGAACTATCCATGAAAACTCTCTCCATAGCTTAAGTTCTTGTTGTATTTATGCTTAAATACGTTGATTTTTTTTTAATTTTACATCAATGTATAGAGCAATCCAGAACGGCATTCTGCAGACATCAGCAACAGTAAAATCCGCATAGTGAGTCCCAGTGGTACATCATTCTGTTACTAGCCTACCTTTTAAACAATATATTCGAAAAGTGTGTTTATTTAGCTCTAATTGTTCTAAATTGCGTGTGAACCCCCTCACACTCACCACGGAAGGGGATGGCTTATTGTCAATGCTCACTTTCACAGTGACGTCCCTGGTAACAGCTCTTATAATTCAGTAAAATTATAGTTGAGTGGTTTCCCCAGGTGAAGGCCTTGATGTATCAAGATCCCACATTCACGTGGTTCCCATTAAATACTTTCCAGTCTTCCCTCTACGCAGCACATTCTGACACAAAATGCACAAACCTCCTGTGCACTTATTTTTCACCAGCTGAAAGTTCAAAGAACTGCCATACTCGTGATTCATTTGCTGCCTTGCTTGTGGGAGTGTTCTAGAAGTGCCTGGGTGAATACATATATATTCTAAAAAATCTTCTTTGAGTATATTTGGATTGATCCCTTTCTTGTTATGTGCAATGCTGGCTCTTAGATAAATCACCCCGATTATATTGTTTGGATCCCATTTTTGGGACCACTATATCATAAGGCAGGGTTGCTCTCTTGTGTTCTATTCTCAGATTCTTTCCCCCTACAGACTGCCTACATCCTTAAAACCCATTGGGGAACCCCCTTCTTTCACTAACTCTTTTGTTAGAAGAGTCTCCTGAATCTCCAATCAAATGACAGGTTTCATATTTTATTGTTAACTCCCATAGCTACAGCAGTATTCGAGTGGGGGCCCTACGAACCAATCAGAGTGTCTTGCAAGAGGCCTACATCGATTTTATTTCCTGTTCTGGATCCTGTGGATGTCTACAAAAATGTTGTGTTCAGTATGAAGGGGTGTTTTATTTAAACTTTTAGCCCCAAGAATTCCTTGCTGGTCCAAATAAGAACTGTGTCCTGAAGGTTTTCATGAAATATTTGCATTTTTAAGTGTTGGTGTGCCGCAGTACCGAAAACAGTATTGCAGACAGAGAAACACCTTACTTTTAGGGAGCAGCAGTTCACACTATTCACATCCTGTCCAGTGTCTATGCATGTGTTTGCTTTTTCAAAAGTTTTTGGGGAGTTTCTACAAAAACATCTGGAAGACAAGACCCAGAAAACTACTTGGGAAAGAACGGGACGCGCCACTCTTTTACCGGCTGCCGTTGTGGAAAAAAGGTAGGGCCGATGACCTTTTTCTGAGTTGCCCGGCGTTAGCCGCCTCTATACCCACTCAAGTTACCAAACAAAGAGGCAGGCGCTGGAGACTGGAAGGCAGGAAACAGAAGTTTTATTCCGACGGAGCAGAACACATCAAATCAGACAACAGGGTATCTTCTCGAGGTGCTCTAACCGCATCTCTGAGGCCTGGCCTCTTATACACAAGTTTATTGCTTTATTGCGTGAAACACATCTCTGTCAATACTTTGATGTACGGAAAGACATCCTCGGAATCCCCGCTTCAGGCCCGTTCCCACACACATTTACAGTTGGAGTCCCCACCCCGGTCACAACAGGTGATGATTATCGCGCAGCTGGACATTCCGCCGATTCACGGAATGTATGAGATTGATCGGATCTCATAGGGTGGGGGCTTTGATCAACTCGTGGATCCTTTGATGGGGGAAGCTTCCTACTGTACAGGGGGGCAATAAACAGTATCCGCAGGGCCAGGTGGCGGCCTGGGAACGAGTAAGACAAACGGGCACACAGGAAAGGGGGTTTTATCAAAAGGACCCTGGACCATGAAAGGAATGAAGGGAGGTGTCGCGCTGGGAACAGGATGGGGTTCCGAGGCAGAGCTGCGCTGAAGAGGGGTTTATGACCCAAGGCATGTGAGAGCGGGGCTGTCAGCGTGCAGGGGATGTTTGCGAGGTCAGGAGAGAGAGAGAGAGACGCGCTGGCTATCAGCGATGGGCAGAGAGGCCATGGTACTCAAAATGGCTGTCGCTTACACGCACGAATGGGCTCGAAAAGGGGGCAAGATGGCGCCGATAATGTTGACGCTGCAGCCTAAGTTTTAACAGTCCTCCCTTTTCAACATATCTAGCCAGCTTGTCTACTCAATCTTCATTAAATTCCTAACCTCGGCATCATATAATGCTCCCATGCGTTCATTTCCAAAGTCCACAGTCTTAGGGCAAATACAACTCGTACATAATGAACACAGAGGCGGCAGGCATTGAATTCCTAAGCATAATCCACATATTACAACTACAGGAATCAGGATAATGGTAAACAATCTCCAGCCCCAGTTCTTAACAGTACTCCAGAACCATCCACCAAGCGACCATTCTTCCTGCTCCTGGTGGACTTCTGAAGACAGTCTGTGGAGGTGTTCGATGGCCTTGTACACTGAGGGTGAGTTGTCCGGTATATATGTACAGCAGCTGGACCCAATAATGCGGCATGCTCCACCACGGTCCGCAAGAACCACATCTAGAACAAGGCGGTTCTGGAGAGCCACCAGGCGGACCGCTTGAAGCTCGGCTGTGTTGTTAGCAAGGATACCAGCTGTGATGTTCATTGTTGTCTCGACTGCCTGAGTCAGATGTCGGATGGCACGGCTGTTTGCCATCGGGCCCCAGAGTGGAACAAGTCCCTTCATAGCATCGAGGAACTGTGCTCCTGTTGAGTCGGCTTGTTCAATGTCCTTGGCTCGCTTTTGTCTATGGTGATTTGCTGGGGCCACATAGGTCGGAGGAAGGATGAAGGAGATGAAACAAGTGCCCCCCCCAGCCTTTGGGGAGCCAGGTGTAAGCCTTTGTGCCGCAAGCGAAGTACATATTTGGAGAGGATACAAAGGAAGGTGGATCGGTAGAGTCCAAAGTTCTGGTGAAACGGCAAGCACTGCGGCCTACCAGCTGTGTCCCAAGCCCTTCTATGCACATGTGGCCTGTGACGTTGATGACAGATAGAGCCACAGTCAGAGTGGCAGCCGTTCGTTTCCGTAGGTAGGAGAAGGTGGGTCTGGTTGGATTGTTGAACACCTGCATTTCAATTCATTCTTTAGCAGGGATGTCCATGTGGATAGAGTCGTTGGAGGTCTGCGGGCAGAAATGTGTCTTTGTTTTGTTTATCTAGACCTCATGAAAGAAATGCGTCATGGTTTTGCTGGAGGTGGCATTGTCCTTATAGCTCTCTTTCAAGAGGATCAGCCAAGCAAGGCAGGAGCCGTGAATTGAGAAGGGTGAAGGGATGAAAGGTATCGAATGTCCAGTGGCATGGGGTAGCAACCCACAGATCCAGCAGTTGGTGGCATTGGTGGCGAGATTGTGCTGGTGCAGTAGCTGTACAAAGGAGTTGTTCCAGAACTCCTTTCGCCTTTCTCTGAGTTGAGGAGAGAGCGAGATCAAATAATGTTCCTTCATGGTAGTAGACTGCGCAGTGGTTGGCAATATCTGATGAGCAGGTGTGCTTTCCTCCAAGATCCAGAAGGAAGTCATGAGGAGGAGGCAAAAGAGGAAGACAATGAAGAAGGCGATTGTCTTTGATTTGTGCATATTGTCAGTCTTTGGGTTCCTGTAGTGGGCATTTCCAGTTGCTTCCATCATCTTCTTATTTGGCGCTTCCATCATCTTCTTATCTGGCGCTTCCATCATCTTCAAGGTGCTCGGTAGCGGGCAGAACCACAGACTTCGTTTAGCTTCTCTCCGGGTAACCCTTGGTGGTGTTTAGGTCACCGTTCTGAGATTTAACTTAGTCCGTGGTCTACTTAGCCGAAGCTCCCTCCTTTCGACGCAGGAAATACCCTTCTCTGGATGGCACAGTGGGATCAGAGAATTTTGCAAGTTCAAGTGCCTCGGTATCAGGATAGCAGTTCAGTGATGGTCGATCCTTGTTCAGGAGCTCTTCCTGGTTGTCAATGTTTTCTGTTGTGGCCAGGGTCGAGGAGACCTTCTTGCAGTGGTGCGCGTGCAGCCAGTGCCGTTTCCCCTCCACTCGAAGAGCCGTCCGGGTGGTGATCAGTACTTGCCAGGGGCCCGTCCACCGGGGTTCCAAACTTTTCGCCCGTTGAAAATTCCGGACTAACACATAGTCCCCCGGTTGGATGTCGTGGCCCGGACCCCTGGAAGCATCGGGGATGGCCTGCTGCACCTGCTGATGAATGACAGACAGAGTTTCAGTCAACTTATACAAATAATCAGACATTAGGACGTCCGGGACGTCATGAATGGAAGTCGGTTTTGGTGCAGACCAGACGCTCATGGGTCGGCCGAAAACAACCTCATAAGGTGTCAAGTGGTGTTTGGTGGGGGTGGAACGCATCGAAAGCAATACCAGTGGGAGAGCGTCTGGCCATTTCAGTCCCGTGGTAGCCACTATTTTGGCCAGTTTGAGCTTTAGTGTGGCATTGTGTCGCTCGACAAGTCCAGCGGACTGGGGGTGGAAGACTGCGTGGAACTTTTGCTTGATACCCAGCCCTTTTAAGATGAGCTGGATGACTTCAGCTACGAAGTGGGGGCCATTGTCGCTCCATAAAATTCGACAAAGGCCGTAGCGAGGGAAGAATTCTTTTAGCAGTACTTTTGCAGTGGCCATAGCAGTGTTATCACGGGTTGGGTATGCTTCCACCCATTTGCTAACTGCACACACCACTACAAGCACATATTTCAGGCCTTGGCATCTGTCTAGTTGGATGTAGTCCATCTGTTGGACTTCAAACGGGTGACTGGGAACCCCAAACCCTTCCCGGGGGACCACAGTTCCTTTCCCAGGGTTATGTTGCAGGCATATCAGGCATTGTTGGACCAGACGTTTGGCGGAGTCTGTGATTTTATCGTTGTGCCAAACTCTGGATACAAGTTCAATCATGGGGGCCGATCCTATGTGAGCAGGGGAGTGTGCCATAGTCAGTATGGGAATCAGGTATGAGTCAGGTAGCAACCATTTGTTTGTGTCTTTTGTCCGCCAGCAGCCTTCGTCCTCTTTCAATCCCACCCGTGCCCATTCAGTCAATTCGTGTTGTGTGCTAGCCATTTGAATGTCTCTAATAGTGTCCCTAGCGTCGGTCCATTTCTCTGCTTGTGACCTGGTCACGTACATGCGTGTTGTCGTCCTATTTTCAGCTGTCGTTCGAGCAGTGAGGTCGGCTAGTGCATTTCACTGTCCAATAATGTCTGTCACTTTCTTGTGTGCCTGGCATTTGATGACCGCAAGTCTTTTGGGGAGAAGGACAGCTTCGATCAAGGCGGAGACTAGATCTCCATGTAGGATGGGAGTGCCGTGTGAGGTCAAGAATCCCCTTTCCTTCCAAAGGAGCCCAAAATGGTGAACCACCCCGAAGGCATACTGGCTGTCGGTGTAAATGTTCGCTGTGGTTCCTGCTGCTAGGATGCAGGCTCGTGTCAGGGCAATCGGTTCCGCTGCCTGTGCAGATCGTTGTGTAATGCGGGCTGTCTCTACTACAGTTCGGGCTGTGGTGACTGCATAGGCAGCTGAAGTGGTGCCATCGGGGAGTTTGATGCAAGAGCCGTCCACCCACAGCTCTCCGTCGGGGTCAGGAAAAGCTGTGTCTCTGAGGTCAACTCTACTTCTAGTCTGTTCGTCCGTGAGGGTCACACAGTCGTGTACAGGGGGCACATCGGGATCATTCTCTGTAGGGGTAACAGAGTTGCTGGGTTCAGTGTGGTGCATCTTTTCAGGGTGATGTGGGGTGCGAGCAGAGTTAGTTCGTATCCAGTCAGTCGTGCACTCGTCAGGTGTTGCGTCTTGGTTTGGTTCAGGATGGTGTCAACTGCATGGGGTACTAATACCGTGAGGGAATTCGAGAGCACGATCCCCTCACTCTGTTGGATAGAGATAGCAGCGGCAGCTACAGCTCGAAGGCAGGCAGGTAAGGCTCTGGCTACGGGCGTCAAGCGTGGCAGAGAAGTAAGCGCACGGTCGTTGCTTTGGGCCAATGGACTGGGTCAGGACAGATAAAGCGCACCCCTCCCTTTCGTGAGTGTAGAGGGAGAAGGGCTTTGTGTAATCGGGGGTACCTAGGACAGGGGCCAAACAAAGGGCATCTCGTAGTTCCGTGAAGGAGGATTGGCATTCAGTGGTCCAAGGGAGGGGGAAAGGGACATCTTTAGCTTGCAGAGAAAGCAGCAGTTTCACAATGAGGCTGAAGTTTGGTAACCACTGTCGGCAGAAGGAGGTGAGGCCTAGTAGGGAGCGGACCTGTTTCTGAGTCTTAGGGACAGGGGTGTCAAGAATGGTTTGGATCCGGTCGGGAGTAAGTTTCCTTCCGTCTTTGGACAGGAGGTGGCCTAAGTAAGTGACCTGGGGTTGGCAGAATTGCAACTTCTTTTTGGAGACCTTGTGGCCATTTTCCGCAAGGAAGTGCAGGAGTTGGATGGTGGCTGTGACTGCTAGTGGAGTGGTGTCGGCCACCAAAAGGATGTCATCGACGTATTGTACTAACACCACTCCATCGGGTAACTGGACCTGATCCAGCTGTCTTTTGAGGGCCTGACTGTAGATGCTGGGGCTTTCTGTGTAGCCTTGGGGTGCTCGGCAGAACCTATATGAGCGGGCTTTTAGGGTGAAGCCGAAGAGATATCGGCTGTCTGGGTGGATGGGGATAGAGAAAAATGCGTTTTTGAGGTCGATGACAGTGAAGGTGGTGGCAGTAGAAGGAATCAAAGTCAGGATAGTGGTGATGTCTGAGACCACGGGGTACTGGGGTACAACCACCTTGTTGATCTCTCGAAGGTCAATGATGAAGCGGTATGCTTTCTCATCTCCCTCTCCTTGTTTCTTGATGATGGGTAAGATAGGGCTGTTACAAACGTTGCTAACCACTTCCTCTACCACTCCTGCGTCTATCAGTGATTGAATAATCTTTACCAATGCCTTCTCGCCCTCGGGCGATATCCGATATTGTGGAAGTTTTGGGAGTATTGCGTCCGGCCGGACAGTAATGTGCACTGGGTCAATCATCATGCGCCCTACGTCCGAATCTGTCTTGGCCCACAGATACGGAGGCAGAGTGTCAAGCAGGGACGTGTCAGCGTCATTGATAGAAAACATGCGTCGGGAAGAGCAATGTCTAAGCAGAATGGGGTTGTCGTACAGGAAGACTCGAACTCTGTCTTGGGAACATCTAATGGTCGCTCGGAAGTGCTTCAGTAAGTCAGTCCCATAATGGCGTCAGGAGTATTGGAGGAAAGCAAAAACGTCGTGTCAGTGGTATTGTTTTCTAAGTCGAAGAGGATCGGAGTGGACAAAGGGTTAGTGGAGGGCGTTCCATCGAAACCTATCGATGTCACAAGTGAGCCAGACAAGGGTGCCCTTGGAATCAATCGTTTAGATAACGCACTACGTGTTGCGCCAGTGTCTACCAGAAATGGAGACTTTGTACCCAGGACCTTAGCAGTGACATAAGGACCTTGCTGGTCAACATAGAGCTCGACTGGATCCCTCCCTTGCCCTTGGCAGTCCTATGCGAAGTCGTGGGCATCGTCACAGTCAGACTGTTGGTACTGATTCTGTCTGGGTCGGTCAAATGTATTTGGTCTGTTTGATTTATCGTTAGTCGTGTCATTTGCGGGCCCTCGTTGCTGTCCTCTATTTCTCGGTCCACCCGCTATGTCCCTGGGGTCCCTATTCCTGATCATCTCCAACAGGACCGGGCACTGGGATTTCCAATGGCCGAATCCTTTACAGAAGGCACACTGGTCCTCTCTAATGTCTGTACGTCCAATGTGGGGTGTCGAGGTGCGGTCTTTAGGAGGTGCGTTCTTAGGAACATTTGTCTGATAGTTTCCTTTGTATTGCTCTCGTCCTATAGTCACCCTTGCAATTGTGCGATCATCACCCTCTCTTTTAAGTCCTTTTTCCTTTTCTCTGTTGCTCTATCGTTTTCATTTTTCTGGTGCTCGTAATATTGGGCCATCTGAAGGATAGCCGCAGGTTTGGAGGCCGCCCAACTACTCTCGCTGGCCTGTAGTTTCTGGGAGACCTCCGGTGACAAACCCTTAACATAATTCTGGACAAACAGATGGTGTCCGGTTGCAGTGGTCATGTCCTGGCCGCTGTAATCGGAGAACACCGTTTCAAACCGGGAGAAGTAGTCTGATACGTCCTCCTGGGGTTTCTGACGGCAAGCCGTTACTATCGGCCAGTCCACTTTCTTTTCTGGAATCAGGGTTTTCAATTTCTGTACGATTTTATCTGGGAGGTCTAAAATGGATTTCAAAGGTTTTTGTCCAGGTTCTCGTTGCCTATCTATGCCATCGAGTTGTGACCAGGTATGTCCGAACAGCTCAAGGTGGTCGACTTTCCGGATTTGCTTCCACACATCAGCTGGTAGACATAACCCGAAAAACAAGTCGATGTCAGCCAGGGTCATAATCGTCGAACCTAGGGCTGTACCTAATTCAGTATAAAAGGCAGTGGGGTTTTTACGTAAATCGGGCAGAGATTTCCGGAACGTCAGAATATCTTGCCGATCCCATGGCTGGTAGACCCAGTTGTACACTACCCTCCCTCTTGCATCTTTGTGGTTGACGTCATCGTGAGTTCCTAGACCTCGTGGAGGAACCCAGTAAGGGGCAGCCTCTCTTATTGGCATCATGGCGCTAGCTCGCTCAGTTTGTGATTCGGTTGCTACAGGTGTCGTGGGTTTAGCTTCCGAATCCTGTTCAGTGAGGTGGCGGAAAACCTCAAGCGTACACGTAAGGAGGTCTGTCACATCACACTCGCCCTCATCCCGAATATCGACCTTCCTGTACAGAGTCGTTAGGCTCTCGGGACCTTTGTCTCGATATCGGTCCTCGTACGCATTCAAGACATGGTAACACAGTCGTACGGCAAAATGTCGTCTGTGGCTCCCTGTATACATGTTGAACATGTCCGTGACGTGCTCTTCACTTTCTTTTCTTTCTACCAATGTCCTCACTACCTTGTCAATCCTTGCTCGCTCATCCTTGCTTAATCTGTTCGTTCTTGTGGAATCTGCCTTCCGAGTCTCTGGGTCATCTAACACTGTCGCTTGTGCTGTACCTAATACAAGGGGCTCGGCCGGCACAGAGGCCACGGGGGCCGAAACTCTGGTACTACTCTCATCTGTGCTTGGGGGTGGTGGGTGCTGTGTTAAAGGTTGGGAAGGGGCATATGGAGGGGGCATGTAGATGATCGGAGGACCTAACAAAAGATCATCGGTGGCCCGCTGTTTCAAGGGCAATTCAGGATAGAGCGTAGAGGGCGTTCTAACCGGACACTGGCTTGATGTTTCTACCTCTAGTTTCTGTTTGGCTTCCTCTCTTTCCTTAATCTCTTCTTCTAGTTTCTTAGCAGCTAGGTGGGCTGCCTTTCGCAGCTCTTTTCCCAACCTACTCTCATTTCTCTTTTTACGCTGTTCGGTTTCTTTGCGCCACATGCCGAGACTATCAAGCATAGTGGGCGTTGTCTTGTGTTTACCAAGGGCTGTTTCTAGCGCGCTTATTTTATCCTCATCGAAGGACCCTATCAGTGGCCACTGACTTTCTCGATCCTTTTTCGTATATTTATGCCACAGCTTGCTATATGCTATAGCGATCAATCCATGCTTCATGAACATGTCCTTATTAGGGGTGCCTTCCAGTGGAGCCGGATGGTTCATCTCTAATAAGCGGTCCGGGCTAAACAGGCTACCAATCAGTGGGGAGAAGACAGGCATGACGGATTACAACGGGGACAAAAGTCTGCACTACCTATCTTATCACTGCGTGCAAAGACTAGACAGAATATTTCTATTCTTCGTTGTTTGCAGGCGGTGAATACCTCAAAAGAACCAATATCGAACAGTCAATGTTCGGTCAATCAAACAATCAATGGGGAGAATAAGTAGGCACGACGGGTTACAACGGGGACAAAAGTCTGCGTTACCTACCCTTTCACTACCTGCAAAGAGAGAACCTGTTCTTCCCTGTTTGCAGACAGAGAATCTCCAGAGAACAATCCGCGAACAACAGTTCGGGCCAAACAATCAATGAGTGGGGGAGGAAGATAGGCATGACGGATTACAACGGGGACAAAAGTCTGCGTTACCTATCCTTCACTGCTTGCAAAGAGAGAGCCTGTTGTTTCTCCGTTTGCAGACAGTGAATCTCCAAACAAATCAACAAAAGAGTAATACTAGTATTTTCCAAACAATCAAACAATCATTTCGCAATTCGTCGTGTTTACACGACCTTACCCGGACCGCATGGACAGTTTCTTGTCTTCCGAATCCAGCGCCCGATCGTCCTCTATTCTTCGTGATCCTCGCGGCACTCCTTATGGTTCCCAGTCAGGACCGTAGATCACTCGAGAGAGGTCTGTTCGGAACCAGTGAAGTTCGGATGATCGGCTGTCAGACGAGGGTCTATCGGACAGGAGCTCTCCCGATCGTTGCAGTCGTTCACTCTGTCGTCGGGACCTCGCCCACTGGATCCACGAGTCGCTGATGGGCCCCACGTTTGGGACGCCAATTGTGGAAAAAAGGTAGGGCCGATGACCTTTTTCTGAGTTGCCCGGCGTTAGCCGCCTCTATACCCACTCAAGTTACCAAACAAAGAGGCAGGCGCTGGAGACTGGAAGGCAGGAAACAGAAGTTTTATTCCGACGGAGCAGAACACATCAAATCAGACAACAGGGTATCTTCTCGAGGTGCTCTAACCGCATCTTTGAGGCCTGGCCTCTTATACACAAGTTTATTGCTTTATTGCGTGAAACACATCTCTGTCAATACTTTGATGTACGGAAAGACATCCTCGGAATCCCCGCTTCAGGCCCGTTCCCACACACATTTACAGTTGGAGTCCCCACCCCGGTCACAACAGGTGATGATTATCGCGCAGCTGGACATTCCGCCGATTCACGGAATGTATGAGATTGATCGGATCTCATAGGGTGGGGGCTTTGATCAACTCGTGGATCCTTTGATGGGGGAAGCTTCCTACTGTACAGGGGGGCAATAAACAGTATCCGCAGGGCCAGGTGGCGGCCTGGGAACGAGTAAGACAAACGGGCACACAGGAAAGGGGGTTTTATCAAAAGGACCCGGGACCATGAAAGGAATGAAGGGAGGTGTCGCGCTGGGAACAGGATGGGGTTCCGAGGCAGAGGTGCGCTGAAGAGGGGTTTATGACCCAAGGCATGTGAGAGCGGGGGCTGTCAGCATGCGGGGGATGTTTGCGAGGTCAGGAGAGAGAGAGAGAGACGCGCTGGCTATCAGCGATGGGCAGAGAGGCCATGGTACTCAAAATGGCTGCCGCTTACGCGCACGAATGGGCTCGAAAAGGGGGCAAGATGGCGCCGATAATGTTGACGCTGCAGCCTAAGTTTTAACACCGTGAGGGGAACGGCTTGTTGTTCTTCTCTCCTGCTCCTTTCCGCCGTGAGGGGAACGGCCCTGGAGCCTTGCTTCCTGCCCTGTTGCTCAGCGCCTTGAGGGGAACGGGCAACAACAACACCCAGGAGCCCCCAAGCGGCGCTGGTGAAGAATGTCACCTGAAGGCACCAAAGGCCCTCATAAGCAGAGCGGTTCTCCCGCAGCGCGGGACATGCCCAGGCACAGCCTGGGCCAAGGGCGGGCCCGTCCTGCGCCCATCATCACCAGGAAAAGGCAGGGCAGGACCACCCCCTTTCATCTGCTTTCAAGGTCCTTCATAAAGGTACTGTTGTCCTTCTGTGTTACTAATCCTTTATTTGGCTGACAGTAAGGTGGTGCCCCGTGATTTGCAAATTTTGAATATTCTCTATCCATAAGGACAAAGTGTGATCGACCCGTTATTTTTTATTCTTGTTCTTGAAAGACATATTGGACTAAAGACTCCGTCCTGAGTGCCTTGACTTTTACACTGCACTTTGCACTTTATCCTTATTTTTTTTTTGTAAAAGTAGTTTTTATTGATATTTTGAGAATATTAAACCACAGATAGCGACAATCCCGCTTAACTTCCCTCGCAGGGGGGTACTATTTGGGTACACAGAAGTCGTTGAACTCGGCTGAATAGTAGCACTGGCCCAAGGTCCGCAAGCTGCGCATCGAGCATAGGAAAAAGTTCAGATCGGGCTCAAGGGGCCCAAGGCCCGCAGTGGGTTACAGTTCAGAGCGGCATACCGCTAGCTCGCCGAGTAGACAGCTTGGCAATCATAGTCTGCATCCCTTACCCTTCCACCAAGTTTCCGTGTGGTCGTCGCCAAAACTCCCCCCCAACAGCCCCATCCACCCCCCACCCATTCCCACCCTGCTCCCCAGTGGTGGTAACACACAATCATACACAGAATCATACAGTCAGAACAACTAAGGTCTGGAATAGATGAAGGCCTCGCAAGGAGGGAGGACAAACCGCAGAGGGCAAGCCGCTGGATAGAAAACGGACCAGGGGGCCCCAGCGAAAGGTGAAGTTCTTGAAATCGCCACGAAAAATGTCCGCCATTCGTTCCATACTTGGTAACCTCCAAAGTCTCGCATGCCATAGAGCGAGTGCCGGAGCCTCCTTTTTCTTCCAGGCCGCAGCCAAGGTAAACTTGGCAGCGCCCGTATATAGCCAAAGAATCTTTTTATCAGCTCGTGTCTGGTGTTCGAGGTCAGGGTCTCGAAGTCCTAGCAGAACGTGGTCAAGCATGTCCTTGATAGGATAGCCCAAGATCTCTTTGATGTGGGAGAGGATTTCCACACAATGAGGACGGATGATCTGGCAATCCCACCATATGTGGCGAAAGTCGCCCAACATTCCACAGCCTCTCCAGCACCTATCCGAAGAGTCCGGAAAAATCCTCTTCAATTTGGAAGGGTACATGTACCAGTCTATCGTGGTTTTAAGATGGGCCTCCCGGAGGTCCAGCGAGTGTTTGTGCCTCGCGATGTCATGCCACAGATGAGACCACTCTTCATCAGATATGGGGTGGCCCAGGAGGTCCTTCCAGAGCCCCATATATTTTGGCCTAGGAGATAAAGAGGTGGAGAGCAGGAGGTCGTACAGGAAGGAGATGGTACCTCGATTGCTGGAGGTTCTTGCAAGGAATGCCTCAAAGACCGTGGGTGTCCTGCTAGCCGCGTCTTTGACTGATGGTGATAGTGCCCAGTGAAGCATCTGGGCATGGCGGAATCGCTCGAGTGGCGGGACCGAATAGTCCCGCATACAATTGGCGAACGTGAGTGGCGCATCCACATGAAAGAGGTGTGTAAGGGCGTGGCAGCCCCCGGCCCTCCAAGCGTCGAAAGGGCCCTCAAGTTCCGCAAGGGGAAAGGTGGGATTAAAATGAATCGGTGTGTATGGGGACAGGAAGGACATCCACCGTTCATCATGGGAGACCGAGTCCCATACCATCAGGGTGGTACTCGTGGGGGTACCGACGTATGCATTCTTGGGTCTATCCTTCTTTGGCTTCCAAGCTAAGTCCCAGATCGTCCTCCCCGCCACTGAACGGTCCATATGTAGCCAATGCTTTTCAGACTTGGGCTGCGACCACTCCACAAGGACCCGGAGTTGTGCCGCCTTGTAATACAAGTGCATATCCGGAAGGCCCACTCCCCCCTTCCTCTGAGGGTGCCGGAGGGTAGCGAAGGAGAATCGGGCACGACACCCTGCCAGATGTAGCGAAGCATCATGGAACGGAGGCGGCTAAAGAAGTCGCCTTCGGGGACTATGTGGAGGGCCTGAAAAAGGTATAGCAGTTTGGGCAAGAGAGAAATTTTGATCGCGTGGATCCGCCCTAGCCACGAGATAAACATCGGTTTCCAGCTTGTTAGGTCACCTTGAATTTTCGTCAAGAGTGGGGGAAAGTTGGCAGCATATAGCTTTGTGATAGTGGGGGTCAGGTGGACCCCTAAATACACTAAGGGGCTAATCCGAACATCCAGTGAGAGGACACCACACCGGCTGGACAGACGCTCGCTCGCTCGCTCCTGGGACCCAAACGCTGTGGTCTCCCCGCTTCTGCATTCCATCTCACAGCTAGAGACTACAGCTCCCAGGGAATTGTGCGGCCACTTCCTGCTTCCGGCCACAGCGCGCCCAGAGGCGCTACTTAATCAGGACGCTCCCTTGGTGGAGCGGGGGCTAATCCAAACATCCAGTGAGAGGACACCCTACCTGCTGGACAGACGCTCGCTCGCTCCCTCCTGGGGCCCAAACGCTGTGGTCTCGCCGCTACTGCACTCCATCTTGCGGCTAGAGACTACAGCTCCCAGGGAGCTTAGCGTCCACTTCCTGCTTTCGGCCACAGCGCGCCCGGAGGCGCTACTTAATCAGGACGCTCCCTCCGCGTCGCGGGACGCGCGTGGGCGGACGCCGGGCTAAGCCCGGGCAAAGGGCGGGCCCTCTTAGGCCCTCAAAGGCCTGAAGAGACTGGACTGGGCCATAGACTTTGATCCTGCTGGGAAGAACCACATATATTGAAGTGAGACTCAATCTTGCATATGGTGTTGGTGCATTAGTGTAGTTGCTCGATTTGGTGCCGTACTCCTATATTAGAAAACATACTAATTGTAGTTATAAGGCTTCTAGATGTCTCGGGCAAAGAACGATAAAATTGCTTCTGGTTTAGGCACTATGGACAATTACCTAATTAAAAAGGTAAACTAGATCAACCATGATAGAAGGGCATCACTAGGCCGAGGGAGTCCTAATATGGTACAGGAAGAAACCCCCCTTATAGTGGTGGATAAAGTTGCGCCAACCAATCCTGAAATCGGAGTAAGGAAGGTCATGACGATCGTAGCACAAGTGCATGCTGAGAGGCATGAAGATCGGCCTGAGATTGCTACTAAAGATCCAGAGCATATTCCGTTAGCCCCAAAATCGGTGAGAAAATACAGAAAAGCGCGTGTGAGACGTGGGGGGAAGCACTGTAAGAAAAGAGTAGATGTAGCTGAAACAAAGAGGGGACCTGCTCTGAAGTTAATGACTGGAAAACAATCATCCTTGGGGCAAATAGGGATTATGATGTCACCAAATCCTACAAACTATGCAGGAGGACATAGTGGGTTGGCGAATCCTGGAGATATGGAGGGTAAAGTAGAAATGTTTTCTAACCCTAACATTGACGTTCCTCTGTTGTGTACCCCCATCATTCCCGACTTGTCCATGCTAGGTTCATACAATAGCATTGATGACGAAGGATTGTCAAATTCCCTGAGATTCTCTACCCCATTCCCATCCCCTTCCAATATCAGCGACATTACACCACTCAAGGTGAAAACTAAAAAAAGAGGGGGTGGACCCTTAAAAACTAGAAAAGCTAAAATACAAAAGAAGGCATTGACCTTAACATCGCTGAATGCGGTTGATTTACTGACCCTCGATTCGACCGCCCTAATAACAACAAATCGTCATTCTGGGGAGGATGACCTGTTGGAAAAAAATTGAAACTCTAATAAAAACATTTATGCACCCCCTGCTACAAAAGACAAGGATGATTAACACACACGTAGACTTCATTGATAAAAAAGTAGAACGTAACACAATTCTACTGTCAGATTTGACGAAGGGGCTGATTAATATAAACACTATAGTAAAGCCCGGGAAAATGTTGCCACAAGCAGAACAAGTCCCAGTACATCCTACCCTCTCTGCAAAAGCTTGCCTTGGCGGGAAAAAAACACCCAGTGTCCCCCCCAAAAAGGTTCAGGCACCGCTTCTGGCAAAGAAGAAGTCCGAAATTATAGCTCAACCTACCATTAAAGTGAATGATCAGACGCCGACTGAGGGGAATAATTTGATTTAAAAAGATAAGGTAGAACTCCCGCAAAGTAAGGCTATTAAGGATAATGGGGATAGGAAAACGCACAACACAAACTGGCAAACACGTAGAATAGTGGACTTACCGCCTGAAGCTGCTCCTTATGTGGTTGTCATGGCGGGTGACCCTGAGCTTCGTCTACTCAATAGACAGCCTAGACGGACGTCCG
Organism: Lissotriton vulgaris; assembly: GCF_964263255.1. Taxonomy (NCBI): domain Eukaryota; kingdom Metazoa; phylum Chordata; class Amphibia; order Caudata; family Salamandridae; genus Lissotriton; species Lissotriton vulgaris. The sequence continues at coordinate 1,996,566,124 of NC_141691.1, forward strand.
GGGTACCGACGGACAGAGCGGTGCTCCGTTTTACCTGCGCTGTGGCCAGGTGAGGTGGGGCATACATTCCCTTAAACTTAGGCGAATTTCAGGTGAAATAATATATCTCCTTTATATTTCACTATTTTCACTGATTTAATTTACACTAAGCAGTAGCATAAATTAAGGTCCTGAAGAAGCAGTAGGAGACCAACTGGCTCCGCCCTTACTGCAGAAACATGTCGACCAAACATCTATTTTAGTAGTTATTTGTTTACACTACTATGCACTGATTTTACTTTGGGAGTGGATAGGAACTCATTAAAATTGCTCTTTTTCTCCACTTTCACTACCCAATTTTAAGATTCTCTCACATTATGCACATATTAGTTTATCACAGTTAGCACTGCTAGTCAGATTACCATCCGATACTACAGTATACCACACTCACATTTGAGACATATCCAATAGATTAGACTACAACCTGCCAAATCTACTGTGGGTAAAACCACTTGCCTTCATGGTGAAGGATCCCAAATGATGTAGGGCGGTACTGGTCGGTAATCTGATGGGAATAATTTTCTCACTACGAAATACTCTAAATAGGTTTCACGGCTGTACCCTATAGACACACAGATAGTTTTTAGTTTTTTGACCCAGTGCTATCCTTGTTGTTGGTATTTATAGTTGTTAGGGGTGATAGCAATGCCCGGTCGGTAAATATCCCCTAGGACCCTCCTCCGTTTTTTTGTACAGTCTAATAGTACCCATGCATTAGCGCTAGATAATAGATTTGAAGTTCTATCTGGGCTGGAGAATTGTGACTGACTGCGGGCCCCAGTACCTCCAGGACCACACACAGTTACACCCCCCTGGACCCAGGGGGTGTTCGCTGTTAGGCAGACAGCTGTGAGGCCCAACAATTGTATATCTTGGAATATTGCATGGTTGGTCAGCAAACTCCAAGATCCCCGGTTTGTACGTTATGTGAAACAAGATTCTGTAATTTGCCTACAAGAAACGTGGTCAGTGGATTTCAATCTTTTCCAGGAAGGCTATAAGGCATTCTTTGTCCCGGCCACTCCATCGGTGAGTGGAAGACCAAGGGGTGGTTTAGTTACTTATATTTCGGTGGCAATAGATTGCAAGTTGCAGGTGATTCCAACTACACACCCGGGAATTCTGGCACTGTCAGCGTTGAGGGGAGATACCAGATGGGGAATCTTTAACTTCTACAACTCGGTGGCTAGCCCACAAGAGGAGTGCAACATCACTAACCTGAGAGCAATCTTAAAACAATCTAGGGGTTCTGGACTTTATAACTTTATGGTCTCTGGTGACTTTAATATACACCCTTGTGGTAACCCTTTTACTTCCCGCATCTCGGAGCTGGGCTGCCCCTGTTTGACGGGTTTTCATTTTGAACGCCACTCTCAAGGGGACCAGCTAAACAACCAGTTAAATGAATTAGATATGGTGGTCATGATGTCCCTAACTGACCCATGCACCCATTTCCTCATACCAACGTTTAAAGGAAATGGAAGAGGATCTTTTATTGATTTTATCCTAATCTCCTCGTCGTTGCAACCCTCTTTTAACACTTTAAAAATTTTAGAAAGTAAATGCAGTGACCACAATCCTCTAACAGTCTATCTGTCGGGCCCATTTTCGACAAAAATTGGAGAGGCCTCAAAAAGAGGTACCCTGAAACTGACCGATGGAAAGGGTAGATTAAAGTGGTCCCAGGTATCTCCCGACAGTTTCTACAACAATGTGAAATCATCTTGTGCCTATGAACTGTCACTTTGCACATCCGTGAGGTCCACCCCTAATGAGATCCTTGGCGCCTACGAGATAATAGCGCAAAAAGTGGGCGAATTGCTAAGTGCTCCAGCCAGAGGCACTGTACCACATGGCCCAAGATGGTTTGACGCCCATTGCTCCAAATCAGGTAAGTGGCTGAGGGAAACTCTGGCGCCCAAACCAAGAGTACGATCTCTGGTCAGTGCATGCCGTAGGGATTACAAGCTAGCTCTGGCCAAACGAAAGGGTGCCCTGAAGGATGACGCTTGGAAGGAGCTAATTGATTCTAGCAACCTGAGGAATAGCGCAAGGTTTTGGAGTGTTGTGAACGGGCCCCTGTTTGACAAAGAAGGCGGGCGGCCTGGTGGCACACATCACTGAGGAGGAGTGGGTACTCCATTTTAAAACCATGTTTGACTGCCCACTGGAGCTTACCCATTGAGATACCCGGAGCAGCGAGGACACTGTGATAAGTTTTGACAGGAGTGAAATCATGGACGGAATCCTGGGGCTAACCATTAATAAAGCCCCAGGCTCAGACGGGATCCCCCAGATTTATTCAAGTCAGACCCCTTGTTCTCGGCCCCGGTTCTCGCGTCACTATTTAATGCTGCAGCAAAGAATGGGTGTCCTCAGTCTTGGGCTTCCTCAACCATAGTCCTTGGTTTTAAAAAGGGTGATAGAAGTAGTACCCACTGTTTTAAACCAATTTCACTTATTGACTCAGTGGTCAAAGTGGTGGGTAAGGTCCTCTTACAGAGATTAACTACCTGGGCAGATGAGAACAGGATTATGTCGGATGCTCAGTATGGTTTCCGGCCGGGGCGCTCCACCGTTGCCCAGTGTCTCAATTTATATATGGTATTGAGCAAATACACTGTTGCGCGTCCCGGAACCATCCACCTTGCATTCATGGATCTGTCATCCGTTTTTGACTGTGTAAACAGGGCTAAGCTGTGACAGTCCATGAGGGCAATGGGGGTGGAAGATAGCATTGTCATTTTTCTTGAGGACCTGCACTCATCGACCAAAGCCAATGTCAGATTTTCACAAGATCTGCAGGTAACAATGGACTTTGAGATTAAGAAGGGAGTCAGGCAAGGCTGCATTCTTGTGCCTTTTTTATTGAATTTTTATATAAATGAATTAGAAAGTGGGCTGAGGGCAACTGGAGCTGACTTCCCTTATGTAGGACGGTGGGGCATTTCCGTTTTGCTCTACGCGGATGACGCCGTCCTAATATCTAGAACTGAACTGGGCTTACAAACCCTTTTAACTGCATTTTCGGGTTTTGTGTCGGAACGGGACTTGGCCATCAATAACGCGAAGTCCTATGTTATGAAAGTGGGGAAACACCAGAAAAAGAGTGTTTAATTCAGAACTGGCAATGACAAGATTCCCCGTACAAGTGTTTTTCCCTATTTAGGGGTCTTATTTGACGATTAACTTAAATGGGACCCCTTAATCTAGAGAAAAAAAGGGGATTAATGCAGCAATTTAAAATTTTGCCTCTAAAGTGGGGAAGAAACCGACAGGAGCCATGCTACAAGTGTACCAAGCAAAAAGCTTAGCCAGAGCAAGCTACAGTACGAGATTTGGGGACACTCAGCAATAGAACCCCTCCAGGTAGTGGAAAATGGGTTCCTAAAAAGATTATTTTGTGTCCCGAAAGGAACTTCGAATATGGCAGTACATGAGGAGTTGGGGGTCTCCTACTAATGTGACACTCTTGCTCTGCGCCCCTTGACTTTTTGGTTAAAGTGTTGGCTTAATGATGATTTAATCCTCACAAAATTGATCTTAAAAGAATGCTTGTCCCTAGATAACATGGCCCGTATTCCCTGGCTTAATTACATTAAAAGAGGATTTGAGTGGATAGGCAGGGGCGATGTATTCTTTAAGCTAGATGGTATTAAAAACAAGCATTTACAATGGAATGGTTTCGCCTTTGCAAAAGTTAGAGCTCATGACATTATTTTTATTTATGTTTTTTTTTGTAAAACATAAATAAATGGCATTATCATTTACAATGCCAATAGCAGGGCAGGAGAGCAAGCACAAGCAACGAGGGGGCAATGACAATATTTGTATTTATGTGTCAGTTCAGCCCTGCTCCAGAGGAACAGCAGGCACCCAGATCCAGCTCAGCCCAATCAGAGGGGAGCAGCAGGTGACGAGGCCCATGTCAACTCAATTCCAGGGGAGCAGCTGGTGACCAGACCAGCCTCAACTCAATCCCAGGGGTTCAGACGGTGACCAAACCGAGCTCAGCCCAATCCCACGGCAGCAGCAGGTGACCAGACCTGGCTCAGCCCAATCCCAGGTGAGCAGCAGGTGACCAGACCAGGCCCAGCCCAATCCAGCCCAATCCCAGTTCGAGGCTCGCCAGTGTAAACACGACAGCTCAATGCAAATAATTCTTGGTTTGCCTTTGTTAAGACTTAGAATCATGAAAGCCCACACTTCTCTGTTCTCCAATGTAAACAAGTCTTGGTTCATCATTGTGAACAATTGTAGCTTGACTTGGATGTTGCAGCCCATCAGTGTCTCCATCAGAGTGAATGTGGCCACCTCACTCCGAATCTGAGCACAGATACTGTTCGCTAGACCATAGCTGTTCGCTAAAATGATCACTGCGGGGTCTATTAGTCTGTCTGATTATTTCAATGGGAGCAAAGCAGGACTACACCACCCAGAATGCTTTAGTGCGTGATATGAAAGGCAATAGTGCCTGCGAAGACCTGAAGCGAGGTTAAGATATCTTCAGATTGCCCGGTTTTGTATTTTCATGTTTGTTTGTACAAAGAACGAAAGACTAGGCACCGCATGGACAATATTCGTGAAGTTGACGAGTTGAAAGGAGCCTCGTCAAAACTCAGCGACCCACACACGGGTGGGTGCACCGGTGTCAATGTCACCGCTGCTGTCAGGCCCAGCTCTAAAAGCCCTGAGCCAAGCATGTCCCACAGAAGCACTGCAATGCAGCAGCTGCTTTCCCGCCGCCAGCAGGAGCCCCACTCTCAGCCGGGACTCACCTTCACGCCGGTACCCTTGACTCCCTCTCTCACCCTCTGCCTCGCCGCCCCCACCCCAGGCTCCTACCTGCTCCGGCGGTCTGCACGAAACTTCAGCATCCTGGCAGAGTACCCGGCACCGGGCGCGCAAGGACCCTCACCGGCTCCATGGAGGAGCGAGCGGAGGCAGAACCCAGACCCGTTCCCGGAGACGGGTGTCCAGGATCACTGGTGCGTGTGAGGCGCAGAGGGGGCAGCAGAAGGAGGGGGCAGCGGCGATCAACGCAGCGGTGCATTTCTTCGAGGGCACGGGTTGATGGGCGGCCTGTAGGTAGTTTGTGGCAGACGGGAGGGTACAGGTCTGACACACGAGGTTGATCTTTCGTAAGAACGCTCTCTCCCCAAAAGCACTAAGCACAACTAACACATCCACCATTTAAAATGTGGATTACTTAAACCACAGCCAAAGCAGTAGCGCGGGCGCAAGCACAGAACATAGGTCCCCTGACCACTGGCAAGTCTCCGCTCTTAGCTCTTGTCCCTTTCTGCAGATAGCCCGACCAGCTCACTAGATGCTCCTCCTTTCGTCCAGTCTAGATCCAGCACCTCTTGTTGAAGTTCTTTACTCAGTCTAGTGCCTGCACCTGTCTTCAGCCGCCCTTTGCCCAGTGTACCACTGTGACCCCTCATTTCTGCATGCCTTCCCTCAGTCATGAAACTTTGTATCAAATCCCGTCTTCCCTGGTTAGTAAACACGCCTGGAGGAACAGACGTGAAGTGCAGAGCAAGCACAACGTTCCTCGAACAAAAGATTTAAAAAACGAGTGCAGGGTTCCGGGAGTGAGCCGCGGGGGGTTGCAGGGCTGCGGGGGAGAGCGGGACATGTCCATCCCGGCAACAGACACATTAGAAATGAGAAAAACAAACCTTGACAACAACAAAAAACATCCGCCCACTGCCGCATGACGTTTTAAAAAGGGGTGGAAAGGGAAAAAATCGCGGAACGCCCACGAATCGCCTCGGACAATGACAGACAGATCTCTCTTCCAATGGCTAGCCCCCATTTATGGAGCTAGCCAATGGAAGAGAGAGGCGGGACAAAGCCACATACTGTTGTAACATAAGATTTCACCTGCGCGGATGCCAGGCGAAACCTAAAAAGGACGTGGAACTCACCAAGGTAGCCTTTTTGAACCGAAAGTGTGCAGATCGAGAGGCAGTAGATGCCCAGAAATCGAGTGTCCGGGCATATCTTCTACTTAAATCGAAGCCTCTATCAGAACCATACCTTATGGGATCCTTGACGTCACATGAAAAATTTCTTTTAACAAGGTTCGGGTTAAATCTTTTCCACCTTCTGTTAGCAAGACCCAAGGGGGCTTCAAGAGGTCAAGTGCTAGCTGCCTGTGGCTGCGACAGTAAGTCTCCTCAGGACTTGCTGCACTTCATGTTTTTTTGTAGATTGTATGAAGTCCCCAGGATGCATTTTCTAGTTCCTATTTTAAAGAAACTGAGTTTTAATCAAGTCAGACCAGCACTTATGTATCTAAAATTGTTCAAGGATGATTGTACTATTATCATAGGGTTTTTAAAAGCATTGTTGAAATCTAGGCACTTTATGGCCATGTAGAGTCTATTAACTATGACAAGATTGTAGATGATCTTCTGTGTAATAATGGAGTATGGGTTTTTTCTTTTTTAAATTATGTCAATATCGGACTATTTTTATGTATTGTATCTGTGTAAATTTTATGGTTTTTGCATATAAAAACCGAATAAAGTTTATTGATTGACTGACTACTTGTGTAAAGAAGAGGAGGAGCAAAACGACCCACATACCATCTCCCAATTAGTCACTTGGGACTTTTCACCATATCACCCAGTGAGACGAAGATCTTTGCTAAGTTTGTCATGTGCAGCCTCTGTGATCAGCAGTTTTTCAGACATACTGAGAAGAAGTCTTTCGGTAACTCTGGGATGTTAAAGCACTTGAAGGAGTAGCCCACGGGCAGCTCAGTGCTGCACAGAGGAAGAGGAAGGAGGACGAAGGAGCCTCAACATCAAGTGCTCCAGGGCACAGTGAGAAAGCAGGTGACAGTACAGCATGCAATCGAACCACCTGTATGACCGCATCTCCCTCTTCGGTGTGTTTTGCGGGTCATTTATATCCGCGAAGGAGCAAAGTAACCTAGCTAAGGACCAGTTCTTGACTGCACACAAGCAGGTGTGCTAAAGAATTTCGTTTTTGTTTGTTTGATCCAAATTTTGATATATTTTTCATGAATTTATTTGAATCCCCAAAAAAGTTTAAAAAAAAGGTACTTGTGACAGCCATTGTTTATTGGTAAAAGATAAGAAAATATGTTATGTTGTTTGTCATGTATGTCTTTTAATGGTAATATATCCTTATACTGAAACAAAGCATGTCACTCTACTGTTATTGGTCCTAATTGTGAAAACATTTAACATGAAATGGGTACAAAAGCATGCTACAGCAGACTATAAAGGTAGAAGACCATTTGGCTCTGTGATGACACAATGTCCTTACATACCCTTCTAGCATGTTGTAGAAGGCTATATCGGCCATTAATAGCCGCTATAGGTCTTTGGCCGTGTGCAGCATGGCTTTGGGCTTCAACCACCCACAGGCAGCAAACCTCCACCACATACAACCTATGGCCATGCACAGTGCGGGCTTGGCTGTATGGCCTGGCCTGCATCAAGGCCCTGCACCCAACCCTCTGCAGACAGCGGAGCCTCCAAGCTGTTTACGGCCCTTGGCAATGCAGAGCATGGGGTTGAGCAAAGATGGCCTTAAGCCCAAGTCAGCATAGTGGGCATGCGGACTCGAGAGAGCTTTATGTATCTCCTGTTTGGGAAAGTGTTGCGGGCTCTGCTGGCAAAATGCAGCAGGCTGGAGGAGACTGCTGTTTTCAACGTTGATGTCTTGGATATTTTTTGAGCATTCAGGGTCTCAGAACTGCTGGGGAGGGAAGGAGCCACGGGTTTGGAAAGGGGAGATGTGAGTAGTATTGACAGCAGCCTAGAGCTGCGCCTCTAGCCCTCTAAGACAGACCAACGATGCAAGGGGAAAAGAGAGGGGCTGACGAAATTCCCGGTGCACTGGGCAGCAGAGCTCAGGGCTATTAGTGGGCCATGGCAAGGTCCGGGGTTTTGCCACTCTGATGGGGCGAGGGAGACCGCTTTCCAGTTGTGGGGAGTGTTGCGCAAGGAATTGGCGAAATTGGGGGTTTCCCCGGGAGAGTTTTTAACTCATTTATTCAGGATTGGCATAGCTCTGGAGGCCGCTTGACCTGGCTGGGACCGGGGTAGGATTATACAATTGGGGCGTTGGTCGTCAGAGTGCAATTAGTGGTATGTGAAATTGGGAAAAAAGGGGATGTTGATGATGTCATAATTTTCGTTCTCTTACATGCGCTATTCCTTCCAGGTGCAGTGGCAGGCTCAGAAACAGCCAAATTGTTTATCTGGATCATAGGACATTCGTTTGTTGAGTGGTGGGAAAATCACGTTATCCATAAAGGTCGAAGCGACTAATCTCGGGTTCGATGATCGTTTCTTTAAGGTCTTGTGGCACTGGAAAGGTGGTATGAGATGCAGAGAGCTGTTACAATGCTTGAATTAGTTATTGCGAAGGCACAGATGTCCTGATGTTTTACTTCTACACCTGGAGGAAAAAGACGTGTGATATGTAAGGGATTGGCTATGTTAAAACAAATAAATAAGGAAATTATAGAAATTAGACGGCAGTGGTCTGAATGCTTCGTCATGTGGATGGAATTCATCTCAAGGAGAAAGTGGAGGCGGGTCAAGATGCCCTCCGCCATGGACAAGGCCAGGAGTAAAATCAACAGGGACATCTGCGTTTCCTTCAGAGAGGAGGGTTTTGGTTGAGTGGAAGCAGTGGAATTCTTCCGGGGAGATGGAGTACACTTGTCTAGCAATGGGATGGAGCTTTATTTGATGCAGATGAGGGAAGATATAGAGAAAGCTTTGAAGATGAGAATGGGTAGAGATTCATGGGGAGGGGTCAGAAAAGTCTGGGGGTGATGGGTAGCCTTTTCTGAGTGGTCGTTGGCATCTAAATCCACAGGATTATAGATTAAGATTATGGTTGTCAACATAGCTGAACAGGACAATGGAGGGTGGCAATGAAGTTACACGTAGTTGAAGCAACAAATAAAAGGTGAAGAGTTAGGATACCTAGATAGATGTGAATAGACGTAGGTAAAAGTGTTAAGGAAGTTAAACGTCCACAGTTCAATACTGGAGTAGGAGTTACACAGTTGCAAGATTAGGATGTAAGGGGTGGAAATATTAGAGGTGGGGGTGGTGAACATAGTGGATTTATTGTATAGTGAGGTTCAGTTATGTAAGGTGAAGGCCTAGGTTTAATTTTGTGATGTGCACCTGTCCTAAATAAAGCAGCTTTTTTTCACACAAACAGAGCGTGTATGTGGTTTGTGCTGCTCCTCTTTTGGCCTGTGGTGGCCGGTAAATTTAGGAGGGAGAGGGCTAACGAGACACACATGCACACATACACATTCACAGCCATGCATTCACACGTGGGCACACACAAACAAACATGTCCATTCACAACACTCATTACCAAACATTCATAAATACACGCACTCTTGCAAAAAACATTCATTTAAAAACAACATACACACTCACCTACAGCTCTGCCTCAGAGGTCCCATGAGGCTTGGAACTGCTGCCTTCCCTCATTGGCTGACCATAGGTCAGCCAATGAGGGAAGGCAGCAGTCCTAACATGATCACAGAGTGGGATGGGGTCAGTGAGACTGCTGACCCCACCTCACTCTGTAATGAAATGTCACTGATTGACACTCAACCCTGGGCGCGTCAGGGCTTAAAACTGATTGCCTGTTAGGCTGACTTTTGTTCTGCACAGGGTGGGGGGGGGGGGGGGTGGCGTCTCAGTCCCAATGGACCTGTTGTGGCTGATCTTGGTCCAATGGGGCTTTGGGGAGCAGCCGACCCATGGAAAGTTTGCCCCCCGGGGATTTTGGCCCAGGGGATCAGCCCAAACCCATATGGGCTCTTTTTGGGCTATACTGAGTTGGGCTGGTAGCCCAATTATGTATTCTGCCATTTTAAGCCCCATCACCTTTTTGGGAAGGTGACACGGTGACCGGTTATTAAAAAAGTCCCCCTCGGAGGAGGAGCTAAGCTAGCAACCAAGATGACCGCTTTCTTTCCAGGCTCCGCCGACTTCCGTCTTCAGCCAGATAATCCTGTCATATATCCTGATCATACGTGTGAGCTGGGGCCTCGAGTACTGACCCAGCGGTGTTACAGTTGAACAACATCGGCCATGGGACTCAGACAGGGTCCGGTCTCTCGCAGTGGAGGTTATCCTGGCCGATTCTGATGGCGGTCGTTTGGCCTGATTGATATCGAAGGAGTGGTGTCAATTTTTGTCTGTGGCTCTGTGGGGGAGAGTCCCCGTCCCGGCGCCCCGGTTTGCCGCCCCGGGGTCTGCTGAGTTGGGGCCCTTGCTTGCGGTAGCGGGACACACACTGAGGCTGTTTGTCCGATGGTGCACCCTCCAATGCCATCCTCTCCGCTCTTTCTTATTCCCCCGGAGAAACCGGGCTCTCCGGGGAACATGCCTATGATTGAAATCGACAGAGCGGAGATGGGTCGGCGGAGCTGTGAACCGTCATTGAAGACCGTATTGGCCGTCATCGGGGCACTCCATTCACATCTGGAAGCCATTGTTCATAAAATGATCGCTGGTATCATTGACACTGGGTGACCGAGTCCGGACCCTGATTTATCGCAAGAACAACAACGTCCTGAATCTCCCACGAGGTACCCTGTGCCGGAGGATGAGGACCCCGCGCTGGAAGAAGTGTTGATGTCCTTGGCTAGAACGCAGAGTGCTTGCGGACTTGGTTCTCTAACAGTATCGCAGCAATCACCATCGCTGCCGACTGATCTACTTGGCTTTTCACTCCTGGGGACTTCCACTAGTGACTATCGTAAGGCAAAGACGTCTTTTCCCTCCCTAGCGGTTTTCCTACATCTGCGGAGGAAACAACATCTGGACTTAATGTCGGTGAGGGAGATCATAAGTATGGCTGAGGTTTGCAAAGACTCATCGTTCTTGACTTGTCCCAGACTGATTTTTATTGAACTCCTTCCAAACTTTGATTCTCCTGGGATTGTGATGGTGTTGTCAGACAGAGTTCACATGAGGGATCGGAAGGGCCAAGGATGAGATTGTCTGCCTGGGTCTGACTTCGGGGCTTTAGAGGACAAGGGATCTGTTACCATGATTTATCGGAATGTTGGGCGGTGTTTAACGTCTCCCCTGTTTAGCTCTGTCTATAACTTCTGGCTACTTTTTGGGTTTTACAGGGGTTGTTCGTTGCTGGCGGGGGGAAGGGAGACCGGGAGCCTGTATGAAACTCTCCTCCTACATTTTCTTTTCTACGTTTAGAACCTAGTTAGTTGGGGCAACAGGCACACTGCTAGTTGGGGTTAGGCGATAGCCATATGCAGGGGTGCAGGGTGGGGGGATGGGTCTATTGTTTCATTTTGTTTTAGCTTTAGTTTTTATGATTTCTTTTTTCCCACTCTCTCTTTCAGTTTCTCTTCAATAATATTGGGAATTATCCTATATTTGTATATATTCTAGTATCTGGTGAACGTGCTTCTTTTACTATCCTAATTCTATGGGTGGGTGAGTTCTGAGGATTAGTGCCTGAGTTGGGTGGTAGATTGAAATGTTGTAAATCCTGTTTTGTAATTATCAGCACAGGCGTCTCAGCTACTCCCTTATCGCATCGTGTTTACCCTGTTTTTGTACCGATTCGCCTATTATTATGTTTGAATGTATGGCACCAGATATGTCTATTCCTTTTCCTTGTTTTTTAAACAATAAAAAGATTTATTAAAAAAAAAAAGTCCCCCTCCAATCACCCCCCTCTTTTTCAGTAGGGCCATGGAAATTCTTTTAATTCCTTGACAGCTGTTTTTTTTCCTGTAGTTTAGCACAGGTACACAGGGTAGGGTTATGTTGTTTTTGTTTGTCACTCGGAGCAAGTGCAAGGCATTTGACATCTAAATTCTCAGGGTTATAGATTAAGATTATGGTTGTCAACATAGCTGAATCAGGACACTTGGGCGGGGGCTGGTAATAAAGTTACGCATGGTTGAAGCAACAAATAAAAGGTGAAGAGTTAGGATACTTAGATAGATGTGAATAGTCGTAAGTAAAAGTGTTACGGGAGTTAAACGTCAGCAGTTCAATACCGGGGTAGGAGTTATATAGCTGCAAGATTAGGCTGTAAGAGGGTGTGAATATTTGGGGTGGGAGGTAGGTGAACGTAGTAATTTGTTGCATCATGAGGTTCATTTTTGTAAGGTAAAGGCCTAGGTTTAATTTTGAGATGTGCCCCTGTCTTCAATAACATTGCCTTTTTACACACAAAAAGTGTGTATGTGGTTTGTGCTACACCTCTTGTGGGCCAATGGGGCTTTGGGGGGCAAACCGAAAGCAACCACTAGAGCCAGAACCTTTATGAAGTCAAGAGAGCCAGGGGAGCAGACACGGGTCTGACCGCTCTCACGAGTATGGTCTTCACCCAGATGTGAGACGTGCCTAGACCCGCCATCTCCCAAGAGGGGCGCGGCTATCTCAGGTGGGTGCCAGGCTCCAAACCTGGACATGAGCCACAGAAAAGGAGCTGGTAAATCTCTGATAAGGGAACGATACAAGGTGAGCGACAGACAAATAAGCCTTGTATGAAATTATGTTTACAATAACTCTGTGACTTGCATGGAGGAGCAGAGAGAAACCAGGAGTCAGAAAAAGTCTGAGGACATTGTTTTTTTTGTTTGTAAGTTTCTTTACCTCTCTTCTTTCTTTTTTTTCTTTTTTTTTCTAACCGGGAGTTTGCTAAAAGTGCCAAAAGTTTACAAAAAGACAAAGAGGCCAATAGCTCTAGAAATAGTAAAGCAGGGGAGCATTTCCTTGACTATTTCTACTTTTTTATCGAGAACTAAGATATAGATTTGTTCAGAAGAGAGGAAATCACAGGACAGAAACGATTAAAGAGTTTTCTTCCCCTTGTTCAATATTATTGGTTTCCCTTTGGAGATGATTACTTACCGAGGGTTTGGTTCCTTTCTAATTCTTTCTAATCTTCTTTCTTCCCTGTCTAATGCGATACCAGGGAAGAAAGAAGAGAGACAATTCAAATCTGGAAATGTCTGAGGACACATCTTAACCGCAGTTGGACCATAGCTAGAACTGAGAGACAAATATTGGAACGATATATATATTCTCGATGTGTTGAAGCAAAATGAAAAGAACCAGACACATCCTGGCTCACAGCCTTTTTAGGTTTCGCTGGGGGGCGGAGCCGTTAGGCTCCTCCTCCAGAGAAATCTATTGAGTACAGTAAGCACTCTGGAACACGCCCCCCCGTCCCATTTGCTAGCTCCATAAATGGAGCCTAGCCATTGGACGAGGGGCCTGTCCATCAATGCCGGACCAGACACGGGGGCGTTCCCGAGATTCTTTGGCTTTGGCGACGTCACGCGACGCGGGGAACGCCCCCGAGTCTGGTCCGGCCGGGCCGTGCTTGCTGCTGTCCTGGGCATCGTGAGTGTTTTTCCCCGGCACGTTTCCCGCCTCCCTCCCGCCGTTCGTGTTCTCTCCCGCCCCCCTCACGCCCCCTGTGTCCTCTCCCGCCCCCTCCCGCCGTCCGTTCCTCTCCCGCCCCCCCCCGTGTCCTCGTAGGTGCTGCCGCCATTTTTTTTTTTTTTTTTTTAATCCGCGGCTGCCCACGCCGCACTTGTGCCAATTTTCGTGCCTCACGCCCCCTGTGTCCTCTCCCGCCCCCTCCCGCCGTCCGTTCCTCTCCCGCCCCCCCCCCGTGTCCTCGTAGGTGCTGCCGCCATTTTTTTTTATCTCGCACCCTTCCTTTTTTAGGTCGAGGTAATGTGTACGGAATGTAAAACGGTCTTCCATGGTCCCTGCAAGGTCAGAGTACCATCCTGCCCTCAGTGTGTGCGGAGAAGAAAGTACTACGAGTCGAAGCATTCTGCTGCCTTATAACACTGCAGGGATATGTTTACAAAAGGACACGTTCAAGATGACGCACACCTGCCAGCCGATAAGAACTCTCCAGAGATGGAAATGGTGGAACGTCACACGCAATGTCCCCCCCCCCCCTTTCCCGGCTGTCCTGTGCCCGTTCCCGCCCCCTCCCGGCTGTGCGTTCCCTCTGTGTAGTCATGCGGCGGTGGGCGGAGTTGTTTTTGTTTTTTTCGGCGCCATGATGCTCTCATTCTGCGGCCGACCGACGTTGGAGGAAGTCCAGGTGGGTGAGTGCTTGTTTTTCCTTTTCCTTGCCTTCCCGCCCCCCTCCCGCTGACCGTGTGCTGTTCCCGCCCCCCCTCGCTGTCCTGTGCCCCGTTCTCCCCCCCGACCCCCCCCCCGCTGTCCGTTCCTCCCCGTGTGTCCGTTCCGCCCCCTCCCCGTGTGTCCGTTCCGCCCCCTCCCCTTTCACTCTCCATTGCTTGTTATAGTAGTTAGCTGAAGAGTATTTCTTTTATTGACTGTGATTTCCCAGATTGTTTCAAAATGAGGTCTAAGGTTGTCTGTAAAATAGAAGTGAGAGTAGGTACCTCATATCAATTGTGCACTCACAATTGCTATGGTGCAACCATTACGTATTTGGTACAACGTTCAACATTCAGATGCTCCGATTTTGCGTATTCCTACTTCGCAGATTTGCATCTGTGTCTATCATTTACGATCGAGAGATATTTCCCATTTCCTGTTTCCACTACTTTCAGTTGATCACTGCTGGCTGCCCTTGTGGGGTGGATCTCTATGCCATATCATTTACGTACTTTGTCTGCTTCTATCAAACTCGTGAGAGACTGAGCTATTCATTTTAAGACATAATCTAAGCGAGGTACTTCCAGAATGCAGTGAGCAAATGTCCCTTTCTGATTTGAAGATTTTAAATCCTCAGAGGGTACAATCAGGGCTTTAAGTGGGCCGGGTCTCGCGCAGCTCGGACAGTTCCATAAAGAAGGCGCTGAAATGGGTCCTTATCGGGCTCCCAATATTTCCCCTCACCCTCAGGATGAAAAAATTTGAATCTGAACTCTGCAACCGTATTTCCCTTAACTTCCTTTGATGTAACTTCACAGAGACTCGACATGGGACTCCCAGAGTCTCACCATTTCAGAACTAAAGCCTTTCAGGTCTGCAGAGACACAGCACCCCAGTACACGTCTTGTAGACAGACAGCCCCCTCCCGTGCACAGACACTGCACCCTCCCGAGCCCTGTCTGCAGAGACAGACACAGCACTTCAATGCACGGTCTGCACAGACTCAGCAGCACCCTCCTGAGCACACCCACAGCAGACCCCCCCCCCGCACACTGTCTGTCCTCTGTCTGCGGAGCCTGGCCCGGCAAAACTTTACGCAGTCCTGTGCACCTTCCATTCGCCGCCAGTGCAGCCCTTTCGTTGACTACGTCCCGTCTCCGTCTCCCCCCCCCCGATCTTCGTGTCTGCGCAGGTAGCACAGTGCCGTTAGTGTTAGTGCACGTGCATCCTTCACATTCTGTCGTCACAGCCCCTTACTACATCCTAATAAAGCCCCCCTCTGACCCCAAGTACTATGCCGGTGGAGAACTTCCTGCGCAGTCCTACCCCACCCCCCTCCCCCAGTACTCGCACAACACGCCTATGTGCTAGGTGCACATTCTTTTGGGGGGGCACACTGTCGACGCACACACATTGTCTGCAGCTCTGCCCTCGCCCTCCTCCTTTCATCTCCCCAGCCCCTCCGGGTACCCCACCCCCCACATCACGCACGCATTCAGACAGCACATCACCCCTTCTTTCCCCTCTCCCTCCAGGTACTGCTTCCCATGAATGTAAACATTCAGGTGGTGTGACACCCCCTCCCTTACACCCCCTCGGGGCACACCTCGCTATCCATGCACGCACCCAGACACTGTGTCGCCCCTTGTCTCTTACACTCCCTCTGCCTCCTCTCCCTCAGGACACACTTCCCCCCCCTATCCATGCACACATTCAGACGCTGTATTTCCCCTTCTCCCCTGTACGCCCCCCCTCCCCAGCATGCCCCCTCTCCCCAGCATGCCCCCTCTCCCCAGCATGCCCCCTCTCCCCAGCATGCCCCTCTCCCCAGCATGCCCCTCTCCCCAGCATGCTCCCGTCCCCAGCATGCATGCCTCCCGTCCCCAGCATGCATGCCTCCCGTCCCCAGCATGCATGCCTCCCGTCCCCAGCATGCATGCCTCCCGTCCCCAGCATGCATGCCTCCCGTCCCCAGCATGCATGCCTCCCCTCCCCAGCATGCCTCCCCTCCCCAGCATGCCTCCCCCAGGACTTCTTTCCCTACAGGAACACTTCCTGCCTCAGTGTCCTCTCTGCAGGACACGTCTCCACCCTACATACAAACAGCACCATCTGGGTGGAGGGCGGGATGCACGTGCGCATGAAAGAAAAGTAAGGGGGGTATTCTGCAGGAACTAATCCATGCAGTTGTGCAGGCAGTGCAAGCCGCCACAAAGTGATGCAACCAAGGCATTGTTTTCAGAAGGCAGTCCTTCGAGGCAGGAGAGATGCAGGAATCACTGCATGCAGTTGTGCAGGTAATGCAAGCCGCCATAAAGTGATGCAAACAGTGTTTCGTTTTAAATTGAGGCCCTGCGAGGAAGTAGAGGTGCAGGAACCAATCCATGCAGTTGTGCAGGCAGTGCAAACATCCACAAAGTGATGCATGCAACCAGTGTGTTGTTTTAAAAGGCGGGCCCTGTGTGGGAGGAGAGGTGCAGCTGTGGTAGAAAAGGCCTATGGACCTGAGACAGGAGTGCATCCCGTGACACGATACAGCTGTGCACGTGGGCGCTGCACACAGCTGGGCTAGAATGCTGTAAACAGACTTGGGCATACAGCAATGAGAGGGAGCTAGTGACTTTCTGTTCCTGTAGAGGCGCTTTAGGTGTAAATACTGCAGTGTTGTGTTTGGTATAGGATTTAAGATGCAATATTATTTTTTTTGGTTTAAATCTTGTACAGATATTGTATTGTTTGCTAAGAGCTGATTTTCGATAATAATGTTTGAATAAACACAACCTGTGTGATGAATCCAAATTAGAGATATTCAGTATTGTCAGTGACTCAGCTGAGTTGGAGGGTGCGGGATCCAAATTGGGTGTCTCCCTGGCCCAAGCAATACAGAGTGTTACTGATTCTTACTCAACTAGCTGGCTAACAGACATGTTATCCCCAAACATCAGCTGATCAATTTTTGAAAATAGCCATATGTTGCTATCAAATACACATTTTCTTTTTGAAAAGAGCAAACAAAATGACAAAAGCTTATTAAGAAAAAATAAAATAAAATGAAACCTGTTTTGTCACAAATATCTTTTCATTTTTCGTAAATACACATTTGACAATCAAACTTCAATTTGTCATTTTCATCACATACTCACAGCCATCACTGCCACACATGAATGCCATGTATCACTATCTCATGCCATGGAGGTCTACAATATGCCAAGAATCATCATGCTTGGATCAACATTAGACCAAGGGTGGGAATCCTGATGCCAGGTGTGCCAACAACAAGAAGCAAGTAATTGCCACGGTTATACCTTGGCCACCACTATACTAGGTTGAGCAATATCATTCAGTGGTGGAAACCAATATTTCAAAAATTGACATCAATATGTCAGAGGTGGCATTTGCCAGCCGTTGCCATCATGAAATTGATTCTCACATTATGCAAAGCATTTCCACCTGTATGCCATGGCCACCAATACCAAAGGTGGGAACCATCAATACGCTAAGAATTCCAATCAATATGCCCGGTACAACATTTTGCCAGGAGTGGGAACCATCTTTTATATTGAAGCACACAATATGCAAATAATGAGTGCTAGGAAGTGAGAGTGACTAAGCAGTGCTAGGGAGTGCAGAGTGACTAGGGAGTGCTAGGGAGAGCTAGGGAGTGCAGTGTGACTAGGGAGTGCAGAGTGCTAGGGTGTGCTAGGGAGTGCAGAGTGACTGCAGAGTTCTAGGGAATGCAGAGTGACTGCAGAATGCTAGGGAGTGCTAGGGAGTGCAGAGTGACTGCAGAGTGCTAGGGAGTGCAGAGTGACTGCAGAGTGACTAGAGAGTGCAGAGTGACTGCAGAGTGACTAGGGAGTGCAGAGTGACTGCAGAGTGACTAGGGAGTGCAGAGTGACTAGGGAGTGCAGAGTGACTAGGGAGTGCAGAGTGACTAGGGAGTGCTATGGAGTGTTAGGGACTGCTGAGTGACTGCCGAGGCTAATGGCAATGTAAATGACAATGCCATTTATTTATCTGTTTTCAAAACCAACACATAAATACAAATTTTGTTATTTACAATGCCAATAGCTCTAACTTTTCCAAAGGCGAAACCATTGCATTGTAAATGCTTGTTTTACTTTGTGTTTTCTTGAACACCGCGCACCCACAAGAACTCGAAATATGACAAGTACATTCACAGTCGTCTTTGTCAAAGCAGTAATGGTAATGTAATAGGTAATGTAATCTGTAAAATGATTTACAACATTTGTATTTGCATCTGTATCACTGACGGTGAAGTCACAAACACTTGTGAATTTCAGTGTTTTTTCGGTTTTGATTTGTAACCATAGCTTCACCTTAACTTCTGCTTTTTTGGTAAATATTTATATTTATTCGCTGAAATAACATTAGTTAAAAAGTGAGTTATGTTTCTGGCTTTAACTACACAATTTACCAAAATTCACAAGTTATGGCTACAAAGTACACAACACATGCCATTACTCTTATCATCGGCCATGCTGTTCTCCCGATAATTCTTTTTGTGTCGCTGTGGTATTGGTAAATTGGTGCTTTGAACATGGAGGACGTAGGGAGTTATGTTGTGTTGTGTGCTGCATGTGGGCAATTCCCTCTATGCACGTTATTCGTCAAAGCACAGAGCTGTGCTCTGACATTTTCAAAACACAAGGGTGCACCGTATTCACAAGAATACGACGCACGCCTGTGTTTTCGCTGGCGCTGAGTATAGCTGCCTAGCACCAACCCAGGCCCCCTTGCACCACAGTGCAAGGGTGCCTGCGTTAAGGGAAATGATTGTTTATGTGCAGGAAGGTCTTCCTTTGATTCCTTTGATCCATTGCCATTGATTCTCAGGCACAAAGAAGTGTCTGACGATCCACTAAAATAATATTGGATGATATAAATCCTCTGTAGTCCCCAATACTCATCTGATATTTTGGCTTCTTCTATATGATAAGTAATTCATGTATTGCTTCATTGTATGCGAAAAGCAATACAGAACATAGGGGCATAAATACCACTGAATGGTGCGGCGCTGCAAGCAATTTAACAGCCCCAGGCTGAGTCATTTAAAAAACGCAGGGATGCGCCATGTTGACAAGAATACGGAGCACCCTGTGTTTTCCCTTGCACCGGTGCCAAAAAAGCTGCCCAGCGCCTGCGCGGGCACCCTTGCACCATTGCAGGGATGATTGTGTTTGTGCAGGAAGGAAAACCATCCCAGACAAAACCAATCATTAACTGCGTTTTGCTCCCTCTATGTGTGCTGCAGAATGCATCACACATAGAAAGAGCAAAACTCGAGGAGAAATAAAATTATTTTTCCTCATTGAGACACTCTAACGCTTCCTTTTCAAAGCCATTAACTTTTGACCCTGTCTTAGATTTAGAGATTCCTGTAAATCCGGGGCAGTATCAAAGAGCAATGGGTGTTGCGTGGGAACGCCAACAGCAACACCTATTGCACGCCCCTTTGCTGCAGAAAACTGCGGCGAAGAGGCCCGTATTTACAAGGTGCTGTTAAACCACGCAAAGTGGCTTAGCACCGCCTTGTAAGGAGCAGTCGGAAAAAGTGGCGCTCCATTGCCCTTCGTAAATATGCCCCAAAGTTTTGGACTTTTTTATGGTGCTCCTCCTAACCCCCCATTATCATGTGAAATGTCTGCATGGATGTAATTTGGACCATCAAAACCACCATTCAACACAATGCTTTATCTACTTTTCTTAAAACAGATACATTGAAGTGCTGCTATTGTTTTTAACTTATTTGAGATATTTTTCGGAACTGTTGTAACAATTCCCTGAAAAAGTCATTGTTTAAAAGGGAGTTATGGTTCTGGCTCAAACCAACAAAATGCTAAAACTCACTATTTATGGTGTACAACATAGAACGCACTCCATAACTTTCGTCCCTTGCCATGTACTAGGGACCCATTTGAAAATGTAATTTGAAAAAAGGCAACCGAGCAAGAATGAAACAAGGCGGGTGTTACAAATTATGGTGTAAATTGTGTGTGATGCGTTTTACATCAACTTTTTGGCCCAAAATATATCTTTCACTGGACAGTTCACTGATGCTGCCATTTCCACCGCTTTGCATCACTTAAGCATCCACCCAAATGAATGTTAAATCTTGGCCTAAGATTATGTATAAATGTTGATGAACCTTGCTTCTCCCTGGGCACTATGCAAGTCTTGCACTGCAACGCACCATTATATTGCTGTGTGGCTCTTTCTCGTCACTTGTCCATTAGATAATTAAAAGCAAATGCGTCATATTTTAGAGAAAGGCAAACAAGTTCCCACGTTACCTCTACTTTAAGAAGGCAGGTTCGTATGGAGAAGTTGTGGGTCTAGACACTGTATCAGAAGGTCCCATCCGTGGGGTGCAGCGTAATTTGTTGACGTTTCAGGCTCTGCGGGTCACCGTGAGGGACGGCGTGGCCCCCAGATCGGCAGCAGTGCCTGGCGTTTGCCGGTGAAGTGTACTTCGTGCCTCTTCAGGCTTCGACGGAAGGAAGAGGCATTGCCTATATTTATAAAACATCATGTCGCCGTTTTGTTATCTGTGCAGACATCCGCTGCCGCTGCACTCTCGGAGTGGGAGGCTCATGAAATAATGATGGGCCTTAAGAGAGGAGGGAAGGTGGCGCGTGGCTCGCCCTGCAGCAGCCGGGCGCGCGCCCTCCGCGAGTGCGCAGATGAGACGCTCTCGCGCTCGGCTGCGCAGCTGCCTCAGCTGGTGCTTCCTGGATAGCCCCTCCATCTATTCCAATCCAGCCAAGGGCATCATTATCAATACCAGAGGATCCCAGGTCCAGTCAAAATAAGACGCAAAGCACAGGTGAAAGGCCAGGGAGGGCCGGAAGGAGGTGAGTAGGCCTGGAAAGCAAGCAGAGGAAACTGATGGATCCTTCTACCCGCAGATTCCCTGCCTTGTAAATATTACTCAGGTGTCAGACTGGAGCCCGAAATCTCAATCTCCTGCACGACGGTAAGTGGCATCATGGCTCTGTGTTGACGATGTTGAATGAATGAATGAATGAATGAATGAATGAAGAACTTATAAAGCGCTGGACTCACCCCAGAAGGAGTATCTCCGCACTATATACCGAGATATGGAGGCTGAAAAAGGCGATCACCTGTTAAAAAGTTCAGTTTTCAGGAGTTTCCTGAACTTAAGGAAATTCAAGCACTTGCGTAAGTGGACAGGGAGCGAGTTCCAATATTGAGGGGCAAGGTAGGAGAAGGTTTGGCCACCGGAGCAAAGTCAGTTGGAGCAAAGTTTGTTAAGCCGAGGGATAACAAGAAGGGCCGTCTCTCCAGAGCACAGATATCTGCTCGGTAGGTAATGAACAGATGATGGCCCGCTGTGGAAGTGAAGAGAGCGACATATTTCACCCACCTGCACTGACATCAGTTCCTTTCTCTTCGCGCCCCTGGGATGTAATCCAGGACTTCACTCTTTTTTTCTCTGAGGAGATTTTCCTAACTTTTTTCGTCAAATTTTACCACTATGCAAGGAAAATATGGCACTGTAAAAGGGTTTACACCTTGTAGGAGACTTCTGTGTCATATACTCTCTAGTTATGTCTATGGTGTTTGGGGTTCGACTACAACTCTAGGAACTGTGACAAATACACCAAAATGAACTCGAAGGCCATATAGACAGCAAAGCAAAGCTCTCTGTCGCTAAACACCACAAGACTCCATGCCATGACCAGTGGAGTTTGAAGGAAGGTCCCCTTACAATCGCAAAGCCATTCCCACTGCAGATCTTTATTGCAGTCAAAGTCTTTGGATAAGTCCAAAAAGAAGCATAAGAAATCCAAATGGAAATTTGTTCCTGCCCGCCACCCTCAGTCTCAAGATGTGTCTGTGTGACGGTGTGCCACTCGTCCCACGCCCAAACTCCTGAAGAGCCAAATAGGGTCCGGATACAGCCCGAATTTCCAGGTCCATTGGCAACATCGCAGCAAGTAGGAAGGCCATGCTTGGTATCTTCAGCATGCTATCAGTTCCCTGTGGTGCCCTTTGGCACCAGGGACCCTCCAGTCATACTTTTGTCTGTGGTTAACCTGTTCCCATTGAACTGGTTTCTTAAGCACCGAGCTTTGGTGTAGACTTTGGCCCTGAAGCCAGTTCTCCAGCAGCTGCCTTCGACATTGATGCTGGTGCAGATGCTGTCGGAAGAAGTGGAACAGTCTACAGTGGTTTCCGACTCTGAACTAAACACGTCTCAACATTGATCGAGGCCTCGCTCTGAACTCACCGAAGCCCAGCTGTAGGAAAGTGGGTTTCAGTTGCAGTAGCCGCCCCACACTTTCTGCCAGATTTCTGATGCACTTTGACTGAATGTGTCCTGGGTCCCTGCCAAGCAGGTTCCCTGGGCATGTGCTCTTTCCCAAAACTGTACCTTTGTTTCCACAATTGGCACACCTCTAGCCCACATGTAAGTCCCTTGTAAAAGGTACCACTGGTATCAACGGCCTTGTGACCATAGAGGGTCTCTAAGGGCTGCAGCATGTATTGTGTCGGTACACAGTCAAAATATCGAGTAGGAAATATCGACCTACCATAATATCGAGTCTGAAATATCGAAGGAGCATAATATCGAAGGCAAGAATATCGTAGGACAGAATATCGACCCAAGGTAAGTAATATCGAAATACTTAATATCGATGTAAGTAATATCGAAGTTAGTAATATCGATAGCATATATATCGATGTTACTAATTTCGATGACACTAATATCGATATTTGTATTATTTTATAGTATTTTATTATGTATGTGTTATATGTTTAATTTAAGTATTTAAAATAATTACTATTATATGTGTATAAATTTTAAATAATAATATATAAGTTTATAAGTAAATTTCATGTTTTAGTACCGGAGCGGGTTGTGGGTTTATAGGGGAATAGGGTGGGAAGTAATTTAATTATGGTAAGTTTATTAATAATTAGTAGGATTAATTAATTAATTATAATTATTTGCTAATTAATAATCATTAATAGGGAAAAAAATTAATTGATTAATTGATATATATTTTCTGTTGCAGGATGTGGGTTTTATAGGGGAATAGGGTGGGGAGTAATTTAATAATAATTAATTAATTAATATATGTTTTTAAATATTTATAATTAATTAATTGGCAAATAATTAATATTAATTCGTTAATTAACTAATATAAATTTGTACATATTTTAAATTAGTAATTAATTGGTAATTAAATAATATTAATTAGTTAATTACATTAATTAGAGTAATTTATTTATATATATAATTTTTAGTTACTGTTAATTAATTAATTGGGGAAACATGATATTAATTATTATATTATATTAATTACAGCTAATGTGCTAATATATTTACTTTATTGTTATTGTTAATTAATAATTAATTGCTAATTAAATAATATTAATTACGTTTGGGTAAAGGAGTATTTTTAGGGTTCAGGGTCAGTTTTGGATTTTTGGGTAAAGTGGTATTTTTAGTGTTCAGGGTCAGTTTTGGGTTCTTGGGTAAAGGGTTTTTTTTAGGGTTCAGGGTCAGTTTTCAGTTTTTGGGTAAAGGGGTATTTTTAGGGTTCAGGGTCAGTTTTCAGTTTTTGGGTAAAGGGGTATTTTTAGGGTTCAGGGTCAGTTTTCAGTTCATGGGTAAAGGGTTTTTTTTAGGGTTCACGGTCAGTTTTCAGTTTTTGGGTAAAGGGGTATTTTTAGGGTTCAGGGTCAGTTTTCAGTTTTTGGGTAAAGGGTTTTTTTTAGGGTTCAGGGTCAGTTTTCAGTTTTTGGGTAAAGGGGTATTTTTAGGGTTCAGGGTCAGTTTTCAGTTCATGGGTAAAGGTTTTTTTTAGGGTTCAGGGTCAGTTTTCCGTTTTTGGGTAAAGGGGTATTTTTAGGGTTCAGGGTCAGTTTTCAGTTTTTGGGTAAAGGGGTATTTTTAGGGTTCAGGGTCAGTTTTCTGTTCATGGGTAAAGGTTTTTTTTTTAGGGTTCAGGGTCAGTTTTCAGTTCATGGGTAAAGTGGTATTTTTAGGGTTCAGGGTCAGTTTTCAGTTTTTGGGTAAAGGGGTATTTTTTGGGTTCAGGGTCAGTTTTCCCTACTGTTCCACTCTCTGGAGTTGGAATAGTAATTTTTACCCTTACGCTATCCAACGTTTTATATAATTAATTGTTAAAATATCAAATGTTTATTTAATTTTTTATATTACTTACATTTTATTTATGTTATTGTTTTATGTTTGTAAATGTATTAGTAAATTAGAATATATTTCATTAATTTATAAATTAGTAAAATAATTATTAATACTTATTGTTCAGTACATATATATTATATATTTACTGTATATATTTAATTAATGTTTTATTAATATATATTAATTATTTATTAATTGTAAACATTATTACATACTTTTAAATATGTATATTTTATTTATTAGTGTTATATACTTAATTTTACATTTATATATTAAAAGAAAAAAAATCGATATTTTTAACGTCGATATTTTTTACATCTATATTATTTTTTCGATATTTTTGTACTTACCATGTTGTAGATAGGATGTCGATATTTTTGCCCTCGATATTGTTGACTCAATATTCTTGTAGGTCGATATTTCTGAGGTCGAAATTCTGTCAGTGATCCTATTGTGTCACCCTCAGAAACCCCTCACCAAATACATGCCCACTGCCATTACAGCCTGTGTGTTTTGGTGCAGGTGAAACTTAAGAGTCAACATGGCACACATCCCTGTGTGCCATTGCCACACACCACTGCCTGTGGCATAGGTAAGTCACACTTCTAGCAGGCCTCTAAGCCCTAAGGCAGGGTGCACAATACCACAGGTGAGGGCATAGCTACATGAGCAATATGCCCCTAGAGCGTCTGTGCCCATTCACAGACATTGTAAGTGCAGTGGAGCCATATTGAGTCCATGGGCTGGGAGTTTGTCATTACGAACTCCACAGCTCCAATATGGCTTTACTGAATGCTAAGGAGTTTGGTATCAAACTCCTTAGCATAATGAATCCACACTGATGCCAGTGTTGGATTTATTACAAAATGCACTCAGAGGGCTTCTTGGAGATGTCCTCTGAAAAATGACCAACTCTCTAGCGTGCACCTGACTGGTCTGCACCATCCTGCTACACGCAGACGTTTCAGACCCCTGAGGTGGGAGCCCTTGTTATCTTGTGGGTCAGGAACGAAGCCTGTTTGGGGTGGAGGTGCTTCTCACCTATCCCCAAGCAGGAACCGCATTTAGACCGGTGAGCTTTAAAGGCTTCCTGCCCTTTGTTATGCTGACCCGGGCCTCTCCAACTAGTGGAGATATCTGCCCCCCTGACCAAGCCCCACTTTTGGCAGCAAGGAAGGCGGGACAATTAGTAGTCAGGAGAGGTGTGTCCCCTCTCTGCCAGGATCACCCCTAAGGTGTCCTGGCCCGATGTGACCCCCTCGCTAGGAAATCCTCCATCTTGAATGGAAGGAGTCTACCCAATCAGGTTAGGGGATGCCCCTTCCCCAAAGGGAGGGACATACAAAGGGTGTAGTCAACCTAAAGGCAAATAGCCAATTGGTTACCAGCTGCCAGTACCTGTAACTGCCCTAAATTCAGTATTTAGAGGAATCTCTGAACCTTGATCCTCAGATTCCTGTGACCTACGATGAAAAAGACTAAATAAGACGCCATGCAGCTGAGCCTGGAAGACAACTTCTGATTTGCTTCCAGCCCTACCGGCCTGTCTCCTGCTCTGAGACCCTGCAAAGGAAAAGATGCCAGTCCTGTGGCCAGCGACTTCCAAGAAGCCCAGGAAGACTGCCACTCTTCAACACAGACCACATCTCCTGAGAACGGTCGCCCTGTCCAGAAAACTCAAACTGCAGGGCCTCCAGATCCAGGCGGACCTGTGATCCCTGCCCACTCTGCACCCGACGCCTACACCCGAGTCTGAGTGGCTTACCTGTCCTGTGACGTCCTCCAGTTATCGAGACCTCAAATCCATTTGTGGCTGACCTCTGCTGTACCCTACAAAGTCACCTGCAGCCCCTACACGAAGGGTTCCCCTGACCGCGACTGGCTCAGACAAAGAAAATCTAATACCAAAAGGTACCCCAGCTTCCTCAGCCCCCGGCTTTAGGGAGCTTAACCAATGGTGCTCAGACCTCCCTCAACATCCCAACTTACTTGTCCAACTGGTGGTCACCTTCATCCAGCCTCTTGGTCTGAGCCTGCCGCCTGTTTGTGCGACTGAGATTGCCCATTGAAAAGCCTTGGGCGCCCAACACTGATTTGCATCCTGCACCTGGCTGCCCCTGTACCGCTAGTGGTGTAGCTATGGTGCTGCCTTGGGGCCCCCTCTGTACCCACCTTAACTCCCGGGGCCTGTGCCCTGAAACCAGGGGTACCTACCTGCAACCAGCACCTCTTGTGGGTGCCCCCAGTCTCCATTGACTAACAGTGGGCCCAGTGGCATCTGCACCCAGGGCCGGCTCTAGGGCGGTGCGATCAGTGCCACCGCACTGGGCACTGACTTGGGGTGGCGGAGTTATGTTTATTGTTTTTAAAGCACCTGATGCCACGTTCCTTGTAACAGTAATTTTCACCATCAATAAAAATGTCTAGATAACTCCGGGGATTAATATTCTCCGTGGAGAGCTTTGTCTGTTAGTGTAAGTTTTGACTCATCCTAGTGCAGAGGGTTAATATGCCTGTTGCAAAGAACCTGTCCCATTCAGATCACAAAGTGCATATACTATAACTAGGTCAATGGGTTATTGCATTTGTCAGAGAGATCCTTTTGTTACTTTCAGTTTAATAGTTAAAACCCTAATATAGAGCAGTTAGCTATCAACTGTGGTCAAAAAGCTGCATGCAAACTGCAAGGAATATATTACAGCCACATGTTTTTTTTGCTCAGTCTTTCCTTATCCTAATCTTGCAAAAAGGGTTCATTTGGGTAGAAATCAGTTCTTATTATTGGAGAAAACCCCTAACAATGGTGTTACATTTTAAATTCTGAATGTGTGCTTTTCCAGACCAAGGACTCTTACACTATACTACCTACCAGTATGCATGACATGTGACTCCTACACCTTGTAGGCCCGTGTCTTATGTAACATTTCCTATACACTGATTTACACACCTATGATTGTTGTGCAATGTATGTGTGATGTAAACTGTTCTGACTCCTTAACCTGGTCCAAGCCCGAGGATCGTGAGGAGCTTCGTGAGGAAACTCTGGAGGAGGGCCCCCACTTCAGCGACCCCTGCATGTCGAAAACGTGGACCGAAGGTCTTTTCCACGAGGTTTCCCGCTTTCCAGACGGCTACGAAAGGACTGCTGCCCTGACTGTCACCCTGTCTTGAACCCTCTTTGTGAAGCTTTGTAAGGCGAGACGATAGACGGGTCTTCTGGTGACGTGAAAGACAATTCAGTTAAGTATAAGTGGGTCGCTCCCAGTCCTTTGTTCTTTGGTTCTTTGGTTCTTTGAGTCCTTAGTTTTTGGTTCTTTGGTCCTTAGTTAGATTGGTTCTTAGTTTTGCTTGGTCCTTAGTTTGGTTCTTAGTTTGTTTGGTCCTTAGTTTTTATTTGAAGATTTCAATTTTCAAAAACCGAGGGTCTTGTATATTTACGAGTGTATCGATAGAGATAGCCCCTTGAAGTTTGAAGCTCGATTAGTGAGCGAAGATGCCTAGTCGCAGCAAATTTGATACTTGGTTTTGTTTTGGTTGCAACAGGGATTCCCGATTGGAGGACTCGTGTCTGATACCTCCTGTTGGAACTCCGACTTATGAGCTCTATTCTAAACACGGCGTGGGCCCCATTACGTTTAATGAAGTATGGGTCCGCTACACTAGGAAAGATGGTGTCTTACGATGGCCCCAACATGGTAGCTTTGATACAGAGATTTTTGATAATCTGGAAGCGAAGTTATTTGAGAAGAAAGCCCCGCCGGCAATGTTTGACTCTTTCCGCCTTTGGCGTAAAGAAGCCAGACAACGAGAAATTAAACAAGCTAAAAGAGATAAAGGAGAAAAGGATGTATCAATAATGCAAGCTGCTAGGCAGTTTAAAGAAAACGAAGAAGATAAAGCAATTGAGGTGTCAGATAGGCAACATAATATGGCTATTGATAAATGTTATCCAGCTTTGCCATCTCTTCTTGAGAATGCAACGAAGGACCCTGAGAAGGATCCTTTGATGTCACATTTGTTGAGATTACCACCCCCTTATGCACAGAGTGCTACGGCACCTCCGCAACCTCCAGTTGCACAACCTCTTGTTGCTGTTCAGCCACCGGCTCCTCTTCAGCCGGTTCTTCCTCCTACGGCACAGCCTCCTCTGGGGCCGCCGACTTTGCTATCAGTTTTGCCTGGACTTTCTTTGCCTCACTCTCCTTTACCTTTGACTTCTGCTACTTTGCCTCAAAATACTTTGTCTCCTGTCCTTATGACAGCTTCTCCTTCTGCTCGACAGCAAATGACTGAAACTGTTACTGGTCTTTTGTCTCCTTTCTTTGGGTCATTGAGTATGACCCCTGTTTCTGCACGTAAACAACTGCGTAGTCAGTTACCTAGTCCCGAAGAGCGGGCAGTGTTGGATCTCTTGGCTCGCAGATGGGTTTCGAATGTTTCGAGGTATAATTTAGAGTCAGTTATGGATGTTTTCCAGCAGTAGGAAGCACCCAAGCAAAGATATGTGTTTGATGAAATGTGTTCTTTCCTCCATGAGGAATGGGAAGATAATGATTTGGGTTCAGTCCCAGTGGAGTTGCTAAATGTACAGTCCGAGTTTGCGAACTGGACGATAGTGGGTCCCGGAGTTGAGAAAGCAGTTGCGATGGTGCTTGCGTTTAGGAGCGATTCTCCTTCTCAGCGCTTGTTTGAGCCTGATCCTGCAGTTAGGAGAAAAGTGAGACAATATCCGATGAGAGAGGTTCCCCCAGTTTGGAGAGAAGGAGATGCAGCCGCTAATCCACCTATTCTGCCACATTTTCAGACGGTATGGGTACATGTTCCTTGGAAGAGAGCTGAGGTTTTGGCTCTTAAACAGTCTTTACCTGATCCCCGTAAGAATCCAGCTGGCTATTACAAGGAATTGTCCCAGACAGTTGGTGCATGCATCATGAATTTAGCCGACATAGATATGCTGTTGGGTAACGTAGTTCCTCAACCTTTGTGGGCTAAGATTCGTCATGAGGATCATGCGATAGAATTAGGCGACTCATGGGCCAATATTACTGCTGCAGATGCTAGACAAGTTGGTGGTTCTAAACCTGAGCCTTTAGTGGCAAATTTACCTGGCAGAATTATAGATCTTATGAAAACGATGATGCCAGCGTTGCGAGTAAATTGGGACAAGTTGGCAGCATGTAAGCAGAAGAAGGACGAAAGCGTGTCTGATTTCTGCACTAGGTTTGAAGAAACATTTGTAGATCACAGTGGTCAGGATATGAGTACGGAAGGTGGCCAAAGATTGTTCGTGGATAAGTTTGTCTTTAACTTACTTCCTGAACTGTGTAATAAGTTGAGAGTTCTTGGGCTGTTTCTTCGTCGGCCCAGATACTAGCGACTGCTCAGTACTACGAGAATAGGGATAAGGACGAGAAAGAGAGAGTAGAGAAAAAGATGAAAGATTTAAAGACTAAGGTTCTTTTACAGCAGGCGTATCCGCCCCGCTCGACTCAGCAAGAGTCACAGCAACGTCCACTGTTTCAGCAACCGCCACAGTTTCAAAGAATATCACAGAAACCTGAGTATTTTACTCCAAGGCCTCGGTTAGGTTTGAATCAGTGTGCGTATTGTAGAGAGGAAGGTCATTACAAGAATGAGTGTCCTGCTTTGCGCCAACGTGCGAGTGGTATGTCGGTTCCTCGAGGTCGTGGTGGTTTCCAGCTAGTGTCTAGAGGTAGAGGACGTGGTGCGTTTCCTCAGAACGAACGTTCTTTTCCCCCACAGAATTCAATGAATTATTTTGATCAACAGCATGTACAGACTGGTAGATCTTCACAGTATTACGCTGATGATTACCATGTTGAGAGTGAGAGTATTGATTATAATGATTACTAGGACAGCCAAGGACAAAGAGAGGGAGTAGTGTCAGTTCCAGTAGATCAGAGTGGACCTTATGTTGCAGTAGTTACATCGGGTGTGGTAGAGCCTTTTCTTTTGGATACTGGTGCAGCGAAGAGTTCTATCATGCACTCTAAACTCCCTGGCTCACCTTTGTCTGGCTTAACAAATGTTTCAGTAGGATTCTCTGGCACCCCAGTTCGTAACCCTGTTTCTAGTCCCTTGTCTCTTTCTATTGGACCTTGTGAATTGGAAGCACCCCTCATTATGACAGGTTGTGGTGAGAATTTGTTGGTCTGGATTTGTTAAAGAGATTGAATGCGACATTGTATTGTTCTTCTTCGGGAGTACATCTTACATCGGGTAAGAAAGTGATCTCTCCGATGTATCTGTCTAAAGATCTGCTTCCACTGGAATTGCGTTCTCCCCCTGATACACTTTGGGCTACTGGTCCTAATGACGTGGGTCTTTTGGAGATTCCACCATATGTTGTGACGCTCACATCGAATGTTAAATTGCCACGTATTCCCCAATATCGGATTTCTAGTGATGGTGAAAGAGCACTTTTGGCAATTATCTATGATTTAATTGAGAAAGGTGTGATTGAAGAAACGAGAGGTAATGTGTGTAACAGTCCTGTTTTGCCTGTTCTGAAGCACACAGACTTGTCACAGCCGCCTGTGTATCGCTTTGTGATCGACCTTCGAGAGGTTAATAAGATTGTCGTGCCACAGTTTCCTGTTGTTCCGGACATTACTGCTTTGTTGACTTTGATTCCTGCTTCAGCAGCCTGGTTTTCAGTTATAGACTTAAAGAATGCTTTCTTTAGCATTCCGATTGCCGAAGAGAGTAGAGACATTTTGGGCTTCTCTTTAGGAGGACGAAGCTTCCAATTTAGGCGCGCTCCTCAAGGGTACTGCAAAAGTCCCTCTATCTATAGTCAGGCTTTGAAAACTCAGCTTGATACTCTTGTGTTGCCTGCTGGTGCTGCTCTTATTCAGTATGTGGATGATCTGTTAGTTGCCGCTGATGATGAGGAAACTTGTAAAGAAGCTACTCTTTCTTTGTTGCGACATTTGTCTGACTTGCATCATAAAGTGTCACCTTCGAAGTTGCAGTATTGTCGCCAAGAAGTGACCTATTTAGGTGATCTCTTGTCGAAGGAGGGAAGAAGGTTGACCCCAGAACGAATTCGAGCGATTGCTCAAATGACTGTGCCAAGCACACAGAGAGAAGTGCGTGCTTTCTTGGGTATCACATCGTACTGTAGACAATGGATCCCGAATTTTTCTTTGTTGGCGAAGCCTTTGTTGGCTTTGACTTGTAAGGATACACCGAATCCTCTTCCTTGGTCTGACGATTGTCAGAAAAGTTTTTCTGAATTGCGTGATGCATTGTGTTCGGCTCTGGTGTTGGGTACTCCTGACTACAGTAAGCCTTTTTTCACGAGAGAGAGGGTTGCGCATTGTCAGTTTTGACGCAACAGTTCGGCGATAAACAGCATCCATGTGCGTATTTTTCGTCGACTTTGGATCCGGTAGCTAGAGCGTTGCTGAGTTGCTTGAGAGCTACAGCGGCAGCGGCTGTTTCTATCCGACAGTCTGCTGGTTTGGTGATGGATAATCAGCTGGTTGTGATGGTTCCACATGCAGTGGATACCTTATTGAATAGAACAAAGACTCAGCATCTTACTAGTGCGAGGTTGTCGGGTTATGAGTTGACGCTTTTAGCTAGTCATGTGCATATAAAGCGGTGCAATGTATTGAATCCTGCAAAATTGTTTCTGATTTCTGTAGATACAGATGGTCAGGAACAGCATGATTGCTTTCTTAGGACAGAAGAGGAAACGAAGGGTTGAGTAGATCTGAGAGACACTCCTCTTGTGAATCCGGATGGTACGCTATGGGTTGACGGATCATGCTATAACCTTCTGAATGGTGATGTGACTGCAGCATATGCGGTGACGACATTGAGTACGATTGTGGAAACTGCACGAATTAGTCACAATTCTGCGCAAGCAGAGGAATTGATTGCATTAACAAGAGCGTGTGTTTTGTCTGAGGGAAAGAGAGTGAATGTGTATACCGATAGTCAGTATGCGTTTGGTGTACCACACAGTGTTGGACGCTTGTGGAAAGAGAGAGGATTTCTTACGTCGCATGGGACTAAGATCCAGCACGGGCAATTGGTGAATGAGCTTCTTGAGTCGCTTACGTTGCCGAAGCAAGTTGCGATTGTGAAGTGTAGTGCTCACCGGAAGGTTACGGATGATATTGGCCGTGGTAATGCGTTTGCGGATGAAGTTGCGAAAGAAACAGTGAGGAATATGTTGGGTCGAATGTATATTGCAGGCCCTGCAAGATGGATTGGTGCAGTTGGAATGTGTGAGGATACGATCGAGAGTGTGAAATCGATTCAAGCTGAAGCTACTGAGAGTGAGAAGAATGTGTGGAGAGAAACTATGGGAAGATTGGATCCGAATGGTTGTTGGGTTGAGTTGTCTGAACACCAAAGATAGTTGTTGCCTGATGCATATGTGCTTGCAGTGGTTACGATGGCACACGGAATGTCTCACATTAGTGCGAAAGGGATTTGTAAGTTGTTGGCTCCAGTATGGGAGAATGGTGGGATTCCTAAATGTGCGGAGAATGTGGTTAAGAATTGTATGGTTTGTTTGATGCATAATCCTGGCAAGGGAACCCCAACTCCAGCTGGTCACTTTGTGCCTCAGGGTTTTGAGGTTTTGAGGTTTTGCAATTGGATTTTATCCACATGGAAAGGTGTAACAATTTGAAATACGTCCTTGTAGTTGTCTGTGCCTTTTCTAGATGGGTAGAGGCATATCCCCTAAAAGATAATACTGCCCTGTCGACAGCTAAAGTCTTGCTCAAGGAGTACTTCCCTAGATTTGGTTTGCCACGGATGGTGTGGAGTGATAACGGAAGTGAGTTTGTGGGGAAGATCATGAAGAGAGTGTGTGAGGGTTTGGGCATAAGACAAAAATTTCATGCTGCTAATCATCCCCAATCAGCTGGTTTAGTGGAATGCTATAATGGCACCCTAAAGCTGAAGCTGGCTAAGATTCAGGCGAGTTCTGGTCTCCAATGGCCCGATGCTTTGCCGTTGGCACTTTTGTCAACTAGAACCACAGTGCATTCACGAATTGGACTCAGTCCGTATGAGATAGTTTTTGGTCGCCCGGCAAATGTGTGGGGAGTGCCGAGACCAACAAAGTTCAGTGACATTGAGTATCCTGTGTTGGTGGATTATCTGTATGACCTGACGGCTAAATTGCGTGTCTTACATCAACAGGTTCATGATAGCCTCCCACCCGCGTCTGTGGACCCAGGTCACACCATCAATCCAGGTGACTGGGTGTTAACGCGCAATTTTCAACGGACCAAGAATGATCAGCCCCGTTGGACAGGCCCTCATCAAGTGCTTTTGTCCACGAGAACATCTGTGAAGGTCT
This sequence comes from Lissotriton vulgaris, assembly GCF_964263255.1. Classification (NCBI taxonomy): domain Eukaryota; kingdom Metazoa; phylum Chordata; class Amphibia; order Caudata; family Salamandridae; genus Lissotriton; species Lissotriton vulgaris. Next base: position 1,996,599,872 of record NC_141691.1, read on the forward strand.
TCGGTAAAAGAAACTGGATCCACGGCTTACACTGTAAGAGGGTACCTTTACCTCTGCCGTTCGACCAGTGGGTCCAGAAAGGAATTGGTGATTCAGAAACAGAGCGTGTGCCGAAGTTTATGCCTTTTAGTGATGCACACTTGATATGGATGAGGTATGAGAAAGAGGATGATGATGTCTTGCAAGCAGCTGTGCCCTCATCTTTGAGACTGGACACCCCTGAGCCGGAAACTTTGTTCCGAGATCATACAGTACCTGGCAAAGATCGTTATAACTTGAGACCGAGAAAAATGGACAAATAAATAAATAATCTTTCCTTTTTCCTTTTGATAACTGCACTCTCTCAGCCAAGAAACTCTTTTTCGAACCGCCATCCGGGTTCAGCTGTAGGGTCGCGGTGTAAAGACTTTAGGAGTGCAAGTTGAAGACACAAGGTTGAGGTTCTGGTTGGTCCTAGGGCGTTCCCTGGACTGACAGACGCATTCCTTAGCGGAAGAAAACCAACCGCCGCGAACAGCACGTTAGAGGATGGAGTTTTTTGAGTTTGAGAGAGCTGTTGAGAATATGAACTTGAAAATGAAAATGCGTAGTATAATGCATAGCAAATGTTTCCTGATCACATGTATTCTGATGTGCCTTAGTATGACGTTAGCTTTGGTGGGTGGGATTGTTTTTGCTACCCAATTGACTTCTGCACCCACTTCCCAACCTATGTCTTTTCCTACTACTGTTTCTTTGCATTCTTTTCACCCTTTTCCTGAACATGAGCAGGTTAGAAGATCAGAATTCGTAAACAATTCTTTTGTACAGCTCCTGCATCAACACCAGTTGGTAGTGAACACCACTAATTGTTGGGTGTGTGGTCTTATGCCACATACTACGGATAGAGGTATTCCCTATCTGCTTCTGCCGTTTAGTCAGAATGGGTCTTTATGGGCTTTCCAGACGATGTTCATTTATGCCATCGAATTCTATCCCCTGCGTTCCACGAGAGATAACTCAAGTAATAAAGCCTTGGTGAAGGGAATTACGAATATGAGTAGAGATATTAATACGTATAGGACCATTCCCAAGGATGAGTTGTTAGCTTATGTTGGTTGGAACGCGACCGGATATAGTATTAGTCTGAGTGAGAAGCAGAGACAAAAGAGATCACCTCCGATTTCATTTTTGTCTGCAAGGTAATGGCAAGAATCCGAAAGCTCAGTTAGGGAAGAGTGTTTGTACTCAGACGTACGTTTTTGCGTCTCAGTCTTCCCTGCCCTTTTTGGCAGCTAAGGGTACGTATTTTGTTTGCTACAACAGAGCATATACATGGTTGCCACCTGATTTTTCGGGAACATGTTATGTTGGATATCTGTTGCCTCCTACGTATACTGCTCCTGCAGATTACCACAAGACGAGAGTTGTTAGAGGTGTCTTCGATCAGGAAGATACTGCTGGACAAGAAGTGGGAAACTTCTTTAACACCTTGGGTGCTAAGGGTTTTCCCGCTGGGTGCTGATTCCTCTCATTTCCCATTGTTCATGACAAAGCCAGCTCGTCATAAGCACAGGGCAGGTAACACCCATGACGAGCTGGCTTTGTCATCAGCACTGAAGGGGTTAAGGGTTTCCTACCGTTTTGGGGGCCTATGGTTAACAGTAGAAATCTGCGGCAATTAACTAGAGTGGTTGAGCCCACTGTAAACGAAACTGCTGGTGCCCTTAGTAATTTGACTGCTGAGCTTCAAGCGGATCGCCTTATGACATTACAGAATTGTATGGTTTTAGATGTCATACTTGCGGATCGAGGTGGAGTATGTAAAGTAATCCAATCAAGTTGCTGCGTTTTCATTCCAGATAATGCTCCGACAGTGTACCAGGCCATTTCAGGTTACATAAGATCTCCGAGTCAATACATGTGGACGAAGGAGATTGGCCGTTAACTGGATGGTTTTGGGAACTGTTATCCGCGTGGGGATGGAAGATTCTGACGGTCATTGGTGTGGCTTTAGTGATTCTTTTCTCGTGTTGTCTTTGTGTACAGTGTGGTCCCGCCATATGTGGCCTTTGTGCTACTACGTGTGTAAGGAGACCGCCTGTCTCAAGAGAAGTACAGAGAGATAGGATGATGCTCCAACAACACCTTGATGACCTGATGAATATTGACATCGATTCAGATATAGACTGAGTGATTGCCTATGTAAGGGCAAAAGGAGGGGCTGAGGTTCCGTGAATTTTGAACCTGGGTCATAAAGGTCGTGGTTCTGTTACGATTTTGGTAACAGCGAACCGTAAACAGTGAGTTCAGCAAGTATGAGTGTTTTCGTCATGTTACACCGATGGATTCCCTGTGTATTTGAAGATTTCGTTCTGTACCCTCGGGTTCCATTTTGTGCATGGCAGCCATTTTGTGGTTGCCCTCACATAGGCCGATGACTGTGGCCAAACGAGTCTTTAGGACACGTACACCTTAGCTTGAGTTTGTGCTGACTTCTGTTTGACCTGAGTGAACTGACCCTGTTGCCTGAAGCTGACCTTGCCAAACCAGTTCTTGCCCTTTTGCTGATCAAGATCACAGGACATCGTAAAGTTTTACCACACACAAACATGCCTTATCCTACTTCTATCTGTTTCTGTTTCTTTCTTTATGGTCTATTTATGATGTGGGTTGTGGTCCTTTTTATTATGGGTTTGTCCGGCTTGTCTAAAGAAGAATGTTTATCTTGGGTTTGTTTGATGATTAATTTTGGGCTGGACAAACTGAAAAATGGGTTTGTCATCATGCAATGCTTTTTGTCGTGGAAACATGTGAGTGATAATAATAATAATAATCTTTATTCAGTTTTTTAGCATTTGAAAAACCATAAAAGATGTCATAGTATACAACCATTCACAGTAAAAAAGTACAATTGAATATACAGTTTAAAAGAAGTGAAAATGCCAACAGTTTACATGAGATATACATTGATCCTTCGTTTTACAGATTGTTTCTGTGCCTAATAATGCACTTTAGAAAGTTTAGTACATGGTACACAGTGGATTCAGAGTCCAAAGATTGGAGTGCCAACATAGCTGGGCGACATTGTCTGTAGCCCCATTTTTTTAATAAAGGGCTAAGCCATATTTTTCGGTGGGTGTGGAAAAACTTGCAAAACAGTATTGTGTGCATGGTGGTCTGTTGAGAAAGATCATCGCATGGGCACGGGTCCATCTGAGTTTTCCAGTTATTTCTTTTCCGGAAATGTCACTAATCTAAAAAAAAGGTTCATTCTGAATCTTGTTAGGAGCAGCTTTTCATATGCGGTGATCTCTAAAGTCAAATATAACTGGATTTTCGGAGACTGCTGTATCATGATTGCGTGCATAACAGATTTTTTTTCAATCAGCGAAGACAGTCTCAGGGATTCCAAGTGGCTCAATGCCGTTTGTTTCAGTTCTTTTTTGGATATATCTTTTAGGTTTTCTGGTTTATAGTAATATTGTTGTAAGCCCAGGTCGGAAAAGAAATGTCTTATATAGGAGAGCCAAGCTATTTTGTGGGCGTGGTCCAACTCCATGATGTCCTGTAGAATGCTTTTGGTCAGGCAATTTTTTTCCGACAACCAGACTCGCCTCCAAAGCAAAAGAGGTTGAATTTTAATTAAATCTTCGATATATGGGATTCCCAATTCTATGTGTGAGGCATAGGTGGAGGTGCCTCGCGGAGGTGATAAAAGGAATCTCATGAAGATATTTTCCTCTTTTTGTACAGAGCCAGTGGGTATATGTCCCCAGATCCCTGCACTGTATAGTGCGATGGCTTGGCATTTCGCAGCGTAAATCTGTAGCAGTTCTACTGGAGGTCTTTTTCCAAGTTTGTTTGAGAAGTTCATCAACGCCATGATTGCTCGTTTAAATAGATGTCTCCTAGCCTCAACCGCCGCTTTCCAGTTTAGGGCGTCATCTATCATAATCCCTAAATAGGGATATTGTGAGGTCTTTTCAATTTTTTGATCTTTCAAGAAGATGGACTTAGTTGCTTTTCTTGGTCCGCCGACTACCATGACAAAAGTGTTTTTTGATGTTGATGTGCAAGTCCAAGTCGCCCATAAAATCTGCATATTTAGATAAAGATTTCTGCAGTTCAATGGGGGTTCGAGCTAGAATGACTGCGTCGTCCGCGTAAAGTAGCGCGGGGATCAAGCGATTTTTTGCTCTGGGGAGGTCCCTCCCCCCTCTCAGCATGGTCTCTTCTAGGCCGTTGGTGTACAGAGAGAAGAGGAAGGGGGCCAGGACACAGCCTTGCCTCACTCCCCGCTCTACTCTGAATGGCCTCGTCAGTTCCCCTCTTGTCCCGTACCTCTCTCTCGCCGTAGCTTCACTGTAAAGCTCCCTTAAAAAGTCCAAGAGAGGAGGATCTACCCCCATTGAGCTCAGCAGTGACCAAAGCTTAGCATGTGAAACGCAATCGAATGCGGAGGACAGATCCACATATACCATGTGAATGGCACCAGGTTTGGCGTGGGTATATTTTGATGTTAACAGGCTTAGATTTAGGGCCTGTTCGATGGTTCCAAAGCCCTCCCTGAACCCGGAACTGTAGGTCCGAGAGGATATTTTTGTCTTCTACCCAATGATGTAGTTTTTCGAGAAGGACTCTGCCCACTACTTTGCCCAAGGAGTCAAGGAGCGAGATTGGTCGGTAACACTTAGGGTCTTGTCGATCCCCTTTCTTGAAGATTGGGACCATGGTGGAGGATGACCATGAGTCTAGCAGGCCGAGTTTCGTTGTTGCCATACAAACTCTTGTGATTATTGGTACCCAAAGGTCAGGAAGATGCTTGAATAAGTCGACTGGAACCCCGTCAGGGCCGGGGGCTTTCCCACTCTTGCTTAAGGATAGCGCCATTTCAAAGTCCTGCAGATCCACCTCCATTAGTATAGGATAGGCTACTGGATTGATGTTAGACTGGGGTTCTGCGCTAGTAGGTGTCATTTTGAAGATTTTCGAAAAGTGGTTCACCCACGTGTCCTCATCAATAGCCACGTCGATTTTTGGACCGTTGGAGTCGGTTAGAAATGGGGTTTTTACTGTTTTCCAGAATGCCTGACTGTCTTTCAGGAGTGCACTCTGGTGCAGAGCGTTCCACAAGGATTGTTTTAGTTCTTTTTTCCTTGTTTTTCTGGTGGTGTTATACTCCCGTCGAAGAGCTTGGATATTTGTTTTGACTCTGTTTGGATTTCCGAGAGCTTTCCTCAGATTGGTCTGCGCTTTGGTACAGTCTCGGTTGAACCATCCTATGGAGCTGTTTTGGTTAGATGTTTTGGTTAGCAATTTTTTAACTTGTTCTATTATTATGCCAAAATTTTCCAGAACTTGATTTGGCTCCGCGTGAGGGTCGAGACAGATCAAAATGTTATTATAGGCAGATGTTATTAACCGTTTTGTGAGAATATTGGGGTCCACTTTTTCCCATCTTATTGTAAATCCGTTACTTTTACCCAGTTAGAGCCTATTCTGCGTTAGCGCGGTTGCTATGGTTGCCATCAATGTTCTTGGTTGATTTGTTTGAAGATTTAGGCTTATGGCGGAGTGATCACTGAGATTATTTTCCAAAATTTTAATGTTATTGATTTGACCTTTCAAAGCTTCTGCGACTATTGCATAGTCCACGGTAGTCTTGTGGCCCCTTCCTCTGTAAGTAGGTTCTAATATGTTGTTTGACTGTTGAATGGGGTTTATGATTTGCAAATCCAAATCAGAAATTATTTTGTTCATGGCTGGCCCTACACCTGAATGGATAAAGTGGGCTAAGGAGTTGTCGTGTTCGTCCACCATGCCACAGGTGTCATTGTTGGGGCAGGGATGTAGGTTAAAATCTCCTCCCCAGATTATGTGGGCATTTTCCAATTTCTGTTTGGAGTGGCAGTGTTCAGTTATTTTTTCCTGAATTAGGGAAAGAACGCTCAGGAAGTTGTCATCCTCTAGATTATTGTATATGTTGATTATTGAGATGAAGAGTTTTTTCCCAATTATGAAAGTGAGGATCTGGAAGTTCGATAGTAGATCTACCTTGAGAATCTTCATATCTGAGATTGTATTTGCCAGGTAGATTACCAGTCCCCCTTTAGGTCTACCTGAAGTGCTGGGAAGAGCGGGGGATGTAAATGGCCTGTACCCTGCAAGGTGAAGGGGCGTCGTTGCCCAGGTTTCTTGTAGGCAGATGATTTGAGTGTCCCTCAAGAAACCGGCGGCCGAACCATCCTCGATTTTGTTTCGGAGGCCAGCCACATTCCAGAAGATCACAGAAAGCTGAGTGGATGTGTTGTCTGATGCTGTATTTTTCATTTGTGGAGGGGCTGGGATGGAAATGGAAGGGGCCAAGGTTATTTGTGGGGGCTCTGGGGGTGTGATTGTTGGTCAATCGACCATTTCCAGGCCGCTAAAGCGATTCATGGTTGGTATGCCTAACCAGTTCTGCCCATTGATGGTATCTCTATAGCTGGGTCCGTATGGTTGGTGGGGTGGTCTCTCCCACTGCTCCCAGTTTCTAACTCTGTTTTGTGGGCCGGTAAACTGCCATGGGACTTCTCTCTGCTGGTGATTCTGGTTTACTGGCCACCAGGAGTTATCGGGGTCATTAAGTCGCTGTAGCAGTTTTGGACCAGTGACGTCTAATTCCCACGGCTGCGGGATTGGTTTCCGCCAGATGTTATCAGTGTCACGTATGTAATTGTTGTTATTGTACCTTTTTGGGTAGAAGTACGACAATGGTCTTGTTGCGATCCCCCCTGAGGTGTTATTATATTCCCAGGAGCAGATGTATTCAGCTATGCTGGGGTCCTCGAACGTGATTACTATGCAATCTCCCCGGATCGTTTTTTTCCTATGGCCTACCCACGAGGTCCGGCATACTGATGCTATTCTGCTTTTCCAGGGAGGCGGGACGGGGCGGTTTGTATTCAGCCAATACTGGACTTTGTTCTTTAACGACCAGTTGGGTTCCGACCCCTCACCTGTAAGTTCGGGGACCCCCTTCATAACTACCACATATGGAGATGCCTTTCGGGAGGCATATTTAAGGTAGGTCTTTGATCAATAGTCCCTCTCGGGACTCCTTTTGTTTTTGGAGGATTTGTGGTTGTTGTAGCAGGGGTTTTAGGAGCGGGTGTGTTTATGATTGGGGTATTTACTGTTGATGTCGAGTGGGAGTTAGTTTGCGGGGGAATGGTCAGGGGCTTGGGAATTGTTTTTTGTGCAGTGGGTGGGTTTGTTACTGTAGGGAGTTTTACTGTAGTTTGTTTTTTAGACTGGGGAGGAAGTAAGGTTACAGGTTTCTTAAGTGCAGAAAGTGTGGTGGTGGGGTTTGGGGCTGGTTTTGGATGGGGTTGTGGGGGTGTAGGTTTGAGAGAGCGGAAAATTTTTGTTAATTGACTCTCAATATTGCTAAGTCTGGATTCTAGGGGACGAATGTAAGAATTTAGGAGGGAGGCTATCTACTTAATTAGCCTCGCTGATTCTCTTTCTCTCCCTGATTGTTGTGGGCTTGGAGGATCTGGGATTGAGGAATCTTGAAGGTCGTGTGGTAAGTGATGTATTGTTACGATATTATTGGTTGGGGGGGCAGAGTAATGGGGTAGCGCTGCCGGGTTTGTATCACCGACCAAGACTATGTGCTCGGTCGCTTTGATGTTTTCGGTATGGTCTGGGTTTTTCCTAGCATTCCTTTTCTTTATGGCACCCTCCCGCCTCCCTCTTATTTGCCTTATTTCTTCAGGAGTTGGGTCGGGGAAGATATCAGGGGTTTTTTCTAAGTCGCTCTCTGTACAAGTTATGGAGAGTTGGGAGGCTGAAAGGTCTACGTTGTTTGGAAGACTACGTCTATTTGCGGTCGCCGAGGTTTGGGTTGGCACTGACTGTAGTTCTGGGGTTCTTGCGGTTGCTAGTAGCCCCATTGAGGATCGGCGTGCGATTGCAAGTTCGGTTGAAACTCTCCCCTCAATTAGACTTATGCTCTGGTCAATGAATGTGTTTGCTTTGGCCAAGAAATCATCCATTGGACCTAACAGTTTTTCTCCTATCCCGATCTTTTTATGTTTTTTCTGCTTGCTAGATCTCGTATTCATTTTTCAATGATTGATTGTTAAGAGATCTTTCTGTGTTGATTGTCGGGTTATAGGAGAAGCCAGGAAATGATAGATACCTGTATTAGGACGATCAGGATGTAATGCTTAGGGGGGTGGGCCGGACCGGACTCTCACGTTCTCGAACGGCCTCAAACGGCCCGCTCTTTGCCCGGTCTTCGCCCCGGGCTGCGACCGCGCGCGTCCCGCGATGCGCGTTCCAAGGGTTGCTATTAAAGTGTGATTGGTTGTAGGGGCGTGGCACTGTGAGGGGGCGCGGCTCTCGCGGGAAGAGGACCAGCTGGAGCTGTTGTATGCTGGTCCTCGCAGTCCCGGGGCCGGCGCCTCACCCTCCTCTGCGGCCACGCGGTGTTTACCGGCGTCCTCGCCGATCCAGCAACGCAAGGTGAGAGTGATTCAGCTACTCCTGTAGCGCAGGCAGCGTTTCTATGCTCCAGAACAGCAAGGGCAACAAAGTCAATTTGCGAGTGGCACCCGCGAAGCGGGTGCCGCGAGATGTTAAGGGCTTGGCTGGGGGCGCGGCACTGTGAGGGGGCGCGGCTCTCGCGGGAAGAGGACCAGCTGGAGCTGTTGTATGCTGGTCCTCGCAGTCCCGGGGCTGGCGCCTCACCCTCCTCTGCGGCCACGCGGTGTTTACCGGCGTCCTCGCCGATCCAGCAACGCAAGGTGAGAGTGATTCAGCTACTCCTGTAGCGCAGGCAGCGTTTCTATGCTCCAGAACAGCAAGGGCAACAAAGTCAACATGTGAGTGGTCAAACTGTAAATAAGGAATGTTTGCCTGAAACACAATTTTTTGTATAAAAAGGGATGGCTTGCTTTGTAAAGTTGAGCAGTCTCCTGAGAACATACACTGTGTTGTACTTCTAGGACCTCTGTTACTGGCTGCAGCCAATAAATTTGATCTTTGACGCCACCAAGAAGTATCCCGTGTCTCTGTATTCTAAGACAGGTGAACCCGAAGACTTTGGGCGTGCCCCTGGCACCGCTGGGTTTAAATCCCGGTTTTTCAAGCCTATATCCTCAACAGTGAGACCCGGCTCTGCCATTTCCCCGCCTTCAGGCGATGAGTGGGGGCGCCCATATATAGTGCTGAGAAACGCGCTGTGACACTAGGCGCCCTACCTACTATCGCTGTGATTGTGATCAGCGCACTCGGTGTTAACGCGACGAGACTTGGCACGGAGGCCTGGTGTACCACATGAGTGTACCACATGAGTACAGGCTATTGCAATATTTTGGCATTTTGTAACGCGGAGGGCTGCTATTAGTGGAGCGATATCCCGCAGTGATCTCTCTGACAGCGCACAGCGCAGCACACGCCAGTGACGAGGAACCGCTGTTCACAAGGCCCCATATCAGCTGTGACTATACTCAAAAGGGCAGAAGGACGCAGATGGTACACCCACCACAGGCTGGCTTGCACAACAGGGGGTGCTGCATAGGCAGTGCACAATAATTATATACTGCATCAGAGGCAGGTTCTGTCGCTCTAGCCGCGCTCCCTGAACGCTGGGGACAGTCAGTAAGATAACCACGAGAGGCTGGGCCTGTGTGCCGCCGGCTGGCTCACGGAGATCTGGTACCGACGGCGATATGGGAAAACCGGACACCTGTCAACCAAAATTGAACTTTGAGGCTGCAAGAAAAGGGCCTAAGCCGCCCTCAGGGGATGCTGCCCTAGATCATGCGGACATGCCGGGCGGCGGCGCTGCGCCTCCAGACCTAGAGCGACAGATTTTGCAAGAAATGCGCCACGGTTTCGCCACTGTCGTTGACAAAGTGGACCGCATGTCCTCCAGAATGGATGCCATTGTGCATAAGGTGGACTAATATGAGGAACGGATCAAGGAGGCCGAGAGGAGGATATCGGACAATGAGGATACCACTGCCAGCCACGCGGCGCAATTGGCCAGAATGGACAAGCTCTTGCTTGTCATTGCCGCGAAGAATGAGAATTTGGAGGCTCGTGGCAGACGCAACAACATCCGAGTGACGGGTATTCCGGAGTCTGCGGACACTGGGCACATAGAAGACTTCATTGAAAAACTGCTGCTGACCTCCATTGGCTCTGAAGCATTTTCCGCGCAGTTCATCGTGGAACGCGCGCATCGTATTCTCGGGCCTAAACCTAAACCTGGCACTCCTCCGAGACCTATTATTGCACGCTTCTTAAATTACCGGGACCGTGATGTGGCCCTTCGGGCTGCATGCACCAAACAAACTCTGGTGTACAACGGAGTTTCCTTCTCGATCTTTCCAGACTTTACTCCGATGATGCAGGAGGAAAGACGCAAATTCATAGAGGTCAAAAAGAAACCGCGTACAGCACAGATTGATTACGCCCTGCTGTATCCCGCGCGCCTCCGCGTGACGCACCAGGGGAAGCAGCGCTTCTTTACCAACCTACAGCAAGTGGAGGATTACCTACGATCGCTGAAGCAGACGCATCGAGGAGGTAATGTACGTGATGCAGGACAACGAGATCCAGAGCAAGGCACAGACGACGAAGCTTGAACTGTGGCATTAGCCGTTGAACATTACTCAATGGACAACTCCGATGGTGTCATCAGGTCCTAATGATGAACTGTGCCTAAGAGTGCCACGTGGATGTGGAACCGACAAAGTTTGCAGTGGTTCCAGTGGTAATGTATTCCAGGACCCGCTGTCCTCCCTCAGATAGAGCCTGGTGGTCGTACAGGTCCTGAGGCTTGAGGAGAGGAGAGCGGCTGTGAGGCACTCTAGAATGACCCCCTTCAGGTATTCCCCTAAGTTGGACTATGCTATTTGGGGAGGGACTGAGTTGTTGTTGGGGACTGTGGGGGATGGGTGGGCAGATTACTCTGGCAAGTTGGGGTTGCTTCAGTGGGAGGGGGATAGGTTGAGTAGTGGGTGGAAGGTGGTGGGAATAGTTGTTAGTTATGGTTTGAGTGGCACGGATGCACATGATGACGCCACAGACCTTGCTGAATTGCTTCCCATGTACTGTTTCTATTCATGACTGGCGAATCGCCTAACGAATCGCTAACAGATGGGGTGTGTGCATAGAGAAAGGGCATGGTGGTTTGATGTTCACCAGCACCAGGATACCCTCCTGAGTGAGCGCACTATACAAATATGCAAAACATAACATATTATAACATAACATAACATAACTTAGTACATATACAAGTCCAATATTTGAGATCAACCAATTTAATGAATGTGTAAAAAGACTTTAAAAACTAACACAAACATATGCAGTGGAAAATGCAAGCAGATATTTGATTGCTATTGAAATTGGATTATGGAATTCCAAAGACCATCTGATCCTCGGCTGACTCTTGACTCATTCTGCACTGATGTCTCCACAGTAATAGATTCAGGAACTCAACATTCCCTCACCAGAGCCAATCCTGCTGCTTCCTCTAAAGGAGACCCTCTGTCCAGGAGATCTTACACAACCACCTGCACCCTGTTAGTTGTCTGTCTGTCCCTGTTATTTCAATCCTGTCCTATCACAGCCATCTTGACTTCATCATTCACAGCCGCTGCAGCCAATCATACGATATCCGAACCATCCCTCCAGGTTAGAGGTCACTCTATTGAGGTTGACCACATCAGCCTACTACACCAATACAACACCTACCACTGAATCATCAAGGTAACTATCTATTTACTACTCTTAACTGCATATGTGTGTATCTAGGCATAGATGGTTATGACGTTGCAGTAATATTTTTGTCATTGGATATATCCCATTCAGTATGGTGAGGCTGTAGCATCCCTCAGGTATACTGAAGTCAACTGAACACTCACAATGGTCTCCTTGTCTTATCCTTAACAATTGGCCCGACTCACAGAACTAACTTGAGACAAAATCCTAACTTTACTACCATTTTGGTATTCACATAAGGCACTTCTCATTTTGGTATTCACAGAGGCACTTACTCATTTTGATATTCACAGAAGGCACTTACTCATTTCGGTATTCACAGAAGTTAGGAGTCCTAACTTTAAGACTCCTAAATGCCTTCTGTGAATACCGAAAGTCTTAAAGTTAGGATTTTTCTCAGTTTAGGAGTGGTAAAGTTAGGAGTCTTAACTTTAGGACTCCTAAACTGAGAAAAATCCTAACCTTAAGACTTTCGGTATTCACCGAAGGCATTTAGGAGTCCTAAAGTTAGGAGTCCTAACTTTACTACTCATAAACTGAGAAAAATCATAACTTTAAGACTTTCGGTATTCACCGAAGGCATTTAGGAGTCATAAAGTTAGGAGTCCTAACTTTACTACTCCTAAACTGAGAACAATCCTAACCTTAAGACTTTCGGTATTCACAGAAGGCATTTAGGAGTCCTAAAGTTAGGACTCCTAACTTCTGTGTATACCGAAATAAGTAAGTGCCATCTGTGAATACCAAAATGGTAGTAAGTTTAGGATTTTGTCTTAAGTTAGTTCTGTGAATCAGGCCCAATGTTCTTTCATCTCTTGAGTCCAGTTTCCATCCTAGTCCTTCCACAGACGCAGCGCTTCTTCTGGCAGCCTCTGGTTTCTTTCCCCAGAGTCGCCAGCACAGTCTGATCTCTATTCTAGTTTGTCTTATCTTGTCTGCTGCTAGGACCTCATTTGATGTCACTGCTCTGCTCGGGGTGCTTGTGCTCTTGGGCATTGTGGCGTGAACGACATGCTGAACTTAGTCTAATCACTCATCCTCTCTTTGTAATGCAGAGGGCTCCCCTCTCAGCACCACTTCTGTTTCTTGTGGGGTCCGACAAAGTTCTGTCCTTGGTCAGCCTTGGTCTCAATTCATTCTGCCCCTTTGGCATCAGCCACTACATCTTTTGACTTTAACGGGGATTTCTATGCAGGTGGTACCCACATATTTGCCCTTATCCTTCGTTTATTGATTCCCCACAACTGTGTCCGAATGGATGTCTTACAGCTGTCCATGCACCCATGGGTAGGCACGAGCTTCATTTTGACCAATCCAAGGCTGAGATCCCTTGCTTTCCAGCATCTTTTTTTTTGTTACACTTTCATCGATTTCCTTCCCCCCTTCTTTCACACCAGTAGTCACTCCTTCCAGTCTTTTCAATATTTCTGCTTCATTCCAAGAAGTTCTACATTTAGTAATATCTGCCATTTTCACCTCTTTAATATCACCTGCAATCTTGAGTTCTTGATTAGCGTGCTACTTGCTGTAAAGCGCTTTAAAGCCTCTTCAAAGGTACTGAGCACTATATAAATACAATTACAATGACAAATCCTGACAATTGCACCACTTTTCCTGTACTGAATGATGCTTCAGACGTTGTTTCTGTCACAGCTGCATTACTGCTGGTCTTCCGCGACGGCTCTTTCACTTTTCTAGTCTGTCTTTCAATCTTCTGTTTCTTTTTTTGTGGTCTTTTTGAGTCATCCCATTTCTCACCAGACATTATCCACGTAGAGTGGCTTCCTGTGCACTTACATTTTCAGTATACCTTTGCATATATTTTAAATACATTCACCTCCTTGTCCTCCTGTATCTACTTTAATCTTAATTTATAATTTGGGACACTGGCATTATAGGATTATGTGGTTGTGACCTCTTTAGTTACATGAAATAAGAAAAGTATGTAGTTGCTCCTCTGTAATAACTTATTACAGTTGAGTTGTGATGTCATGCTTGCTACCAAAGTCAGCAGCCAAGGTAAAAGGCAAGTCACAGAGAGTTATTACAGCTGCAACTTAAACAAAGAATGTGAGAACTGACTTATTTCAGGTTTTTAATGATTTTCTTACATGAACAGTGATTAGCAGAAAAGAGATTTATACAAATGTGTTTATTATTTTAACATATTTTACTACAAGAAAAAAGAATGTCTACATATCACCACTCATTCCGAACTACAGCCCTTTTTATTCTGATTTACATCAAAGTGATCATATTATGATTTTGCAACAAATTACGAACTACTTTCTTGTGTGTTAAATTTCACACTGTAGATTCTGCTTTTATTTGTCATGTCTGCAACCATACATTCTCATCATATGAAGGAGCAAGACACTAAGGATTCAAGAGGTTTGTGGTAAGATTGACGACGCGCACTTGTATTATAGTCAGGGCAACTGGAATTATGTGGAAGGGGAGAGACAATTTATGCAGCAGGGTTGAGTGAATTATGCAGCAAGAAAAAGCAAATTATGTGACACAATGCAGCAGATTTTGTAATAGTATTACTTCATTATTTTTACACTTGGTAACACTGTCTGAGAATTGGTTGCACCTCAATAGTATCATTTTTTTTATCCAAATACAACAATGAGCCACAGAAAGGTGACCAGTCAACTTTTGCAAAGGGTCTTCCACTGCATGGGAACACGTATCACTGCATTTTTAGTACAGTTTCAGCCGTTTGAGCTAGAAAGAATTTTGCTTGGGGGTTAAAATCTGCAGATTATGCAGCACATGATAGATTATGTGGCAAAGGCGGCTAATCCATAATTATGCGAAAAGCGCAGTGGCTGCGCAATTGCATAATTTCACTGGCCCTGGTTATAGTGAATAACATATTCTCTGCTGTACTTTAAAATAAATATTGCGAGTCACCTTGGAATTTTGACCTTATTAAGAAACTCTGTCTTCAGTGTTGTTCATTTGTGCAGTCATGAAACTCCTCAGTGACTTGCAATATCCTTACAGTGTACGGCAGAGGGTAATTTATCCCATATAATATGAGTATACGGCACTTGCTACATAACGCACCAATGGAAGCATAGTTTGCGTATTTCATCAAAAGAATGTTTTTGTTTCTAGCTCAAACAATGAAAAGTTATTTAAATAACACCACGTGGTTCCATGCAATGGCTGACCCTTTTCAAAGGATAACTTCATTTTTCATTATTGATATCTGTATGCAGGTGCTGAACAGGTTAAAATGAGAAGAAATATGTCTTTATAAAGTATTATTATATAATAAAATGACAACATAGGTAAATAATAAGAATGTGCTGCAGCACAAAGAATGTGCTGCACTATGCCTCATATTCATAATGTGCCTATTCTTGCCACGAAATTTAGTCAACCTTGCCACATAATGTTTTCCTTTATATGCTCGTAATTGTTGCAGGTATCCTGAAAAGTTTGAGTTCGTCTTTTACATTTGTCTACTTTGTTTCCCTTTATTGTGGACAGTTGTCTACATTTAGGAAAGCATTCCTGACTAAAATAAAAAATAAAAAAAATCATAAAAATTGTGTGTATCATTTTATCTAAAATGATTAAAATTCCATTTTCCCCAGATATTGTTTCTGTTTGATTTTGACAATCACACACGACTTACATTCTTTCCATAGTTTGTGTGAAACTCCAACAAACGGAGCACATTTTTGTTTTTTAATGAGCCACACAGAGATGCCGGAAGTGACGCAGATGTGCATTTGCCACATTTGACAATCCGCTGCCCTTCATTTAATATGAAGGGGTTCTGCCCCTTCTGACCCCGGGAAACAAACATCAGCAGACACGTTGTGAGAGATGTTCGCGGGAAAACGAACCGCATAATAAATATTATCATTTTTCACGCGCTATGTCCGCCAAGGAGGGATACACAAGCTTTCCAGATCTATAGCTAAACAGTGTGGCCAGTTCAGGTTTTCTTTGCATTCTAGGACGTGTAATCCACTTTCTAGAATGCACACATTGTGATTGTGTTAGTGTAGCGCTGACATGGCGTTGAAAATAGGACTACATATAAATATAAAGACAACATATTTGAAACGCTGGGAAACGCGAGAGGCCAGACTAGGGCGGGATGTTTTCCATTAAATGCTTTTTTAGTTTCTCACCCTGCCCCTTTCTATTACTTTATTTGTTGGATTTTTATAGCGCCCGCTACTCGAACACTTCTTGGCGCTGAAATGACACTTTACCAAAGAGCAGAAGAGTTCTATCTGAAATAGCAAAATTAAGTGCTTACCTAAACTTCAGTTCGCACTTAAATCTCCTCGGTCCAGAGGAAGGGACTGTCACAGTTTAGGCACTTTGAAAGGCATTAGTTCACTAATGTTTCTTTCACAGATACACCCGTGCATTGCACTGATTGAGTTTTCATGATAAAAGCGCGAGGCGTCTCCGGGGTCCGCCTGCGGCGATGCTGAGACGCAGCAGAGATAGTCCGAGTTCAGAGGCTGCTGTAAAAGTGATGACATCGCACATGCTGACAATGAAGCGCTAGCGCGCTAAGCCTGTAATACAGCACGGGCAAGTGCAAGGGATGCGAACGGAATGCAGGCAGCACTCGACGAGAGTGGCAACAGTGCCCTCGTGTGGCCATCGAGGGGGCAGCACTCAACTGCTGAAAGGATGCACCAATGCACGAACGCTAGGAATGTGCGTTCTCTTTTCAACCTAAGGGGCATATTATGAAGGGATTTATCTCCACTTTTTTGGCTTTAAAAGCCAAGAAAGCGGAGATATAATTATCTCCCTATCAGCAACAGGGGGCTAACACGCAAATTCCCATGTTAGCACCCTTTTCCTCTACGCTTCCCCTTGAATCTCTAATGAGATGCAAAGGGGGCGTTCCAGAGAAAAATAATAGGAGAAATGTTGTTAAGCGACATTTCTCCTATTATCAAGCATTTCGCTAACCCTGTTAGTGATAAAAAAAAAACGCTAACCGCGGTTAGCACTGTTTTTTTACACCTGGTATTTTCCTGACTTACAACGGAGGAACTCGCACAGCTGGTTATGCAAAAGGTGATGGATTGCAAAGAGGTATAGTGTGCTGCAAGAGGAAAACACTGTCTGGCCTAGCAGTGCAAAATCCGAAGGAATTAATGCAATGCTCCCTCTATTGAGAGAGAGCGCCTCAAACTTCGAAGAGTTCCGCGGAGAGACTGATCATTCTCTCCGTGGAACTCCGCGAAGTTTGAGCAACATCACATGGCCCGAAATGCAGTGGGATGTGTGATCATTTGTTTAAAAAACTTTTCCAGTGATGGAGACATGTTATTGAATACTTTTCTTTCATTGAATCATGAAGCTGCAACTTTAACATCAGCTCAATAAATTCTGAATATTGAAAGAACAGTTTGGTGCTTTCTGCCATTAACCTTTGGCTTACCTATTGTGTTATGGAATAAGACCAGTTGGTCCCCACCGTTGTGCTCAGAGGCGCTCTCTCTCAATAGAGGGAGCATTGCATTATTTTCCTGACTTAGCCATGATATCCTATGGAAGGTGGATATCATGGCTAAGTTTGTGAGCCCCTATCATCAATCTAACGCCAAACTTCGAGAGATTATTGTTGGTTTTCCAGCGATAATCTCCCAATTGGCAGTTAGCGCGAGGATTTTTATCACTTCTGAGATAAACCTTGCTAATAGCAAGTTATCTCTGCGATAATTTCCGGCGATGCTTAGCGTTAAAAAGTTCGACAAAAGTTTGTTGCTAAGCATCGTTAGCGATAATAATCGCTAAACGTTGGTAATATGCCTCTAAATGCTCTCGCCAGATCAACTTTGCAACAAGTGGATGTTAGGGATTTTCCCCCTTGTGACTTTGGAATTTAGAGGTAGGAAAAGGTCAAGGTGGTAATAATGAAGTCCCTACTCACGGCGTGCAAACAGCTGCACAACTCCGCAGCAAACAGGAGTTTGCCCCATCGCACTATTTTGGGGGAGGAGGACTAGTTTTATATAGCGCGAACTTGACCTGCAGGTGTCAGAGTTCTCTACATGAGCGCCAGTTGCGTTACACAGGACTCATGCAGGGGCAGACCTACAAGAAAGTGCGGCAGCATGGCACCTCAAACACTTTGGCTGCGCCACGCTGCAGAACTTTCAGAGCACAGGAATGCAACATATTTACAAGAATATGTCGCATTCCTGTGCTCTCCCCTGCACTGGCACACAAACAGCTGCCAAGTACCGGCGCCTTCACCTTGCATCATGGTGCAAGGATGCCTGCGCCATGGGGAGATTGTTTTTGTGCAGGAAGGGGCATCTTCCTGCACAAAAACAATCACTAAAGGCTTTTTCCTCTTTCATTGCATGCTGTAGAATGCAGCATGCATTGTAAGAGGAAACACGAGGAGACATTAAAACATTTCTCTTCATTGCGCCTCCCTACGCCACCTCTAGGGTGGCATAGCATTCAGACACATCTCCAGATTTGCGATTTCTCGTAAATCTGGAGATGTGTCTTGTTCCATGGGTGTTGTGTGGGAACACTCACATCAACACCCATGGAACACGCCTTCAACGCAAAGTGCTGCGTGTGAAGGGACAGTATTTACAAGGAGAGGAAAAGTCATGCAGGATGGCTTTTCCTGTCCTTGTAAATATGGAGGAACCCCCTGCGCCACCAGTACGTCACGAAAAGTGACGTACTGGTGGCGCAGGGGGCTTGTCAATCTGCCCCAATTTTGTTAGACCAAGGGAGGTTAAGGGATTTGCCCAGAATCACAGGATGTTGAGCCGACGTAGAGACTCGAAGGTCGACCGCTCTAGCCGTTAGGTAACACCCTTACGCCCAATACACCACTAGAATGAAGGGTGGAGAGGAGGAAGGCTGCAGCTAAGCAGAACAGATTGCTGAGAAAAGAAAGAGTGGATGAAGGAAGAATGGAGGGGGGAATTATGGAAAGGAAGCAATGATGAAGGAAGAAAGGAAGGAGGAAATTAAAGAACAAAGAGACGGGATGAGAAAGCATGCCAGCCCGACGCTAAGGAGGGAAGGAAGCCGGTAAGGATGAAGGGAACGGTGGAAGAACATTGAGGCAGGGAGGAGATCGGAAGAGGAGAGTAAAGAGCCAGAGGAAGAAGAAGGGAGAGATGATGGGAAGAAGGAAAAATGGATCGAAGGAATGGAAGAAGAAAGGAATTATGGGGGCAAGGAGGCAGCACTGACAAAAAGAGCCAATGAAGATGGGAGGGAAGAGAGAATAAAGGAAAAATTAAATAAAGGAAGGAGAGCGGGAGGTTGGGAGATGTGAGGAAGAAGCAAGGGAGAGCAGAAGGGTCGGGAGAGAAGGGAGAGGGACGAGGGATGAAGGGAGGAAGAATAAAGAGGGACTGAAAGATCAAGAAGAAACGCTCGGCAGGTGGAAAGGAAGGAAGGACAGCAAGGAAAAGAGGATAAAAGAAAGTATGAATGGATGAAGAAATAAGAAATAAAGAAGGGACTCAGTAACTCGGCAGGCAAGGGAGGGGCTGGATGTGCACTGATCATTGCCTGCACGGTCACTGTCGGATGAGCACAGTACTTGGGGCTCAGGGTGAATGACAGTATTTGGAGGGGGTGGTGGGGTGCCCTCTGTGTTCGTGCTTCTGTTACCTTCTAGGTAGACTGCTGTAGTCGGTCTATTGGGGGTGGGGTGGGGTGGGGGTGGCCCGCGTGTTTACTCTTGAAGTACACCGCATACCTGGTCCGGTGGCTCAGTGGACTAATGCATCTACTGCAAGAATCTGTGTGTGACCTCGAGGTCACAGGGACAGACTCCGCCTCTGTGGTCCTTCTGCGTACCATTGAGATGGGTAAAAATGAACAGCGATTATTCAGAGCCAAGGGGTGAACACACAAGTTATTGTTTATGTATTTTCAAAAAATAAGGTTTAGCCCCTTCGCTGCGGTGGCAATTCCACAGCAGCACTGGAGGGGGGGGGAGGGCGGCGGCGCTCGCATGCTCGTGACGGAGCCGCTCCGTCACGAGCCGCGGTTGCGCTGTGCTCATGACGGAGCGGTTCCGTCATGGCCCCGCCCGCTCAATAGAACGCACGGCAGGGCCATGACGGAACCGCTCCGTCATGAGCACAGTGCAACCGCGGCTCATGACGGAGCGGCTCCGTCATGAGCATACAAGGGGTTAACGCAGCCAACGGGTATGTGTGCGAGCTGCGAGGAAAGGTAATGTAGTTCCTGGACTGCTGCAAGGCAGGTGGAGGCATTAGAGTGAACCTTGTTCTGTGGACATCACACATGGCCGTTACACAGGCGAGGAACCGCGTCTCCTGGAAGCCAACGCTGGTTCTGTCGCATTCAGTTAATGACTAACAGCTATAGCGGTCAACATCGAAGCTGGGGAACCGGGTTCGAGTCTCGGCATCTGCTCAGCACCTTGTAATTCTAGGCTAATGGCCTAACTGTGTCTAAAAATGAATGTGTCCATTTATAACACAACTGGTGCTCATCAGGATCGGATTGGTAACGAGGGTGTCCAGTTCCAGCTGTGGGCTGCTTTTTTGAGCAGTCTGGGGGGCCGATATGGATGGTTTCTGCGTTGTTCGGATACTGCCACCGGCCAAGTGGGTGCCTGAGTGGCCTTTCTGGCAGCAGATGGACGTCCATTACCTCCCTGTTATCAAAGGGCAGAGGTGTCACTTCCTTTCTCTCGCTGGGCCGGCCAAATAATGTGTGCATACTGAGCGAGGGCGGGGGGCCTGCCTCACTTGTTTTCAGGTGTATTTCACCAGTGTAAACCAATCTATGCACTTGTTTTCAGGTGTATTTCACTAGTGTAAACCAATCCGTGCATTTTTTTTACCCTCCCCTCTTTTTTTAAATAACATTTTGCCAAAGCAGTGTATTGCGAAAGACAATATGCAAACGTGGGCCACTTTTTTTTATAGCGTGCCCGGGCTGATTTTTAATCCCAATCCAACCCTGGTGCCCATGTAAAGCACTCTGATACCTTCGGGTCAAGTTCGCTCTAAATAAAAAAAAAATTAAAAAAAACTGTGAGTACCATGACCAGCACCTAGCCCTGTGGTCCTCAGAAGTCTGGGCATGGCGGAAAGAGTAGCACAGGGTTACAGAACGGGGTACGAGAGAGGGAAAGCAGGACGAGTAAGTAGGAGGGAGGGGGAAGTAAAGGAAGGTAGGAGTAACATTTTTGTTATTGTGATCTTGGGCCTTTCTATGCTGGGTTACTCAGATACCCTGTTCTTGAAAGAAGTGTAGCACATTTGCAAATTGCATCTAAATGGTGATAATAGTAAATGAGCAAATTTACTAAGGTTTGTCATCCTTAAGTGAAAACCGACAAATTTAACACAGTGGCATATTTACCAAGTGTCTCACTGGAATCACAATATTACAGACGCAAAAGCAAAAAAAGCTGCACCCACAACACACAACAGCTGGCACCATGACATGGCATAAACTCTGTTGAGCATTGTTGTGCATGATCTTTGTACCCAAGCCACAAACTCAGGACAATTATCTTTGTGCTGATAACAGCCCAAAGGTATGTAGGTAATATGTGTATGTTCGTGAATGTAACACAAATTACACATTGAAAAACCATGCAATGTCATCTACTTCAACCTCCGCCCAATGCTTGTGCATGTTTTCGTTCATGTTAGGATGTATGTATGTATATGGTATTTCTATAGCACTAATCTAGCCAAGGGGCAGTGAAGTGCAGCACATGCTGAAAGGAAAGTTTAAAAGACAGCTAGAAATACAAGAGGTGATGGAGTTGTGGATGGTTAATGCATTGTGATCAGATGTTCTTTAAGGAGGTGAGTCTTCAACTCTTTCCTAAATTGGAGCAGCGTTGGGGTGCTCCTGGTAGGTACTGGGATGTTGTTCTAGACCCTAGGCGCATACATGGGAAAGGTATGTTGTTTTGTTTTTTCATTATGTACACTTCCTAGTCTACAGACTGATAGTGTCCTGGCTATGAGAGTGCCAAGAACCACCAGAGATGGTGAGCTTGTCCGCAAGAAAAGCGAGGTTGCTGGGTGTGGTGACTTTGTAAATGATGCAGTTAGTTCTTGAGATGGCACTGCTGGCTGGGAAGGGGAGCCAATGGGAGGCAGGGGGTGCAGTGATGTGATCATATTTCTACAGGCCCTGGTTGAGACATGCGGATCCTTGTATGATGCCACGGGTTTCAGCATGGAGTCCGGTAGGCCACAGAGTAGGGCATTACCACATTCAGATGCAATAATACAAGGTTCTGAAGTCGCTTTCTGGAAGACGTGGTTAAACTTTCTTTAGAAGAGCAAGCTGGAACCAGGCCATCTTTGTTTCTTTGGCAGTGTGTTCCAGAGTGACTCCACATGACTTGGCTTTCAATGAAAGTTGGGGTTCGAAACCATCAAGGTTCATGTCATTGAGTCAGGTTTGTACTGTATCGTGCTTGTTGTTCTTCGAAAATAATAGGATTTCTGACTTGTTTGGGTTGAGCTTCAGGTAGGTCTGGACAACCAGATCTGAATGATGTGCAGGCAGTGTTTGAGGCACTGGATGTCTGAAGCAGAGGAGACTTTCACACAGAGTTGTGCATCATGATTCCACACTATGGTAGTTTTTGCTACTTTGCGTGGCTTTGATAGGTATGAGTTTACATTCGCTCATATTGGTGCTTGTGCAGTTTGCGCTCTGTAACACCCACTCTACGTACATTATCAAGGGTCTAGAGAGATGCGATGCTATTTAGAGGTGCGCTAGCAGAGACTTTCGGCACAAAACATATTTGTTGAATGACACTATAAATTGCATTACGTAAGCGTCTGTGCAAAACAATTGTAAATCTGGGGCTGAATGTCACTTATTCTGGCATTTCCTAGAGTGCACAAGCTTCACTAGCGCAGCGGATGCGGGTCAGCAATAACCCAAATAAATCAACCCGCCAACTCCAGGATGATTCTGTTTATGATAGAAAAGGGGCGCATTTGTCCAAAAATCTGCCTGGGTCCTCTTTGATTTACATCTCCTTACCTTCCATATTTTTTCCTATAATGTTTGTTATTCTCTGCTACAGCCCTGCACACATGGTAAATTGCTGTAATTAGCAGCTTCATCATTACTGCCTAATTACGCAGTGTATCATAATTATTTAGATTTCTGAGCCTTAAGTACCAGCATACGTCCACTAGCAGCTTCAAGGCGCAGTGTTTCCCCCAAAGATGCTACTCAGGACACAAACCCACCTTCATCCCTAAGCATCTCCTGAACCCTTCTGGTCCCAACAGGAGTAGCAGGGGCGTAGGGGACACAAAAAGTCTGGGGGGGACAGGGACAACCTTGTGGACTTTTCATTGACCCTTTACAAATCACTGCCCGTTAAACAAATACAATCGCATACTTTCGAAGTGAAATATTGAGAAAAGTAGGCATGTTGTCACAGTTTTCATGTATGCTTTATTATTATTTACATTCATATAGTAATCAGACCAAATGTTAAAGAACCATGTATATGAATCTTGCTACACCAAGCAAACATAGGTCGCTGACTTAGGGTAGGGGCGTCGTGTTTGCAAGTGCATTATGATTTGAAAAGTACCTGCTGCTGCATTCCTGGTCTCCAGCAATTTTCAGGCAACAATAAAAATGTGAAGATAACTTTGATGATTAATGTTCTTTATTGAGAGAGATCGGAGGTTTGTCTAGTGGAAGTTTTGACTCTTGGTATGGTAGACACAGTCGGTTAATATGCCTGCTGCAAGGGAAACATCACTTACAACACAACTTTTACAACGACATACCATTACAACGGATCTTTTACAACGCAAAAACATTTACAACGCATGTATTTACAACGCATGTTTTTACAACGCAGGTACCTTTACAACACATACCATTACAACGTAAGTATTGGTAAGTATATAATTATATTTTAAATGTTATATGTTTGGGGTAAAGGGGTATTTTTAGGGTTCAGGGTCAGTTTTGGGTTTTTGGGTAAAGGGGTATTTTTGGGGTTCAGGGTCAGTTTTTAGTTTTTGGGTAAAGGGGTATTTTTGGGGTTCAGGGTCAGTTTTTAGTTTTTGGGTAAAGGGGTATTTTCTGGGGTTCAGGGTCAGTTTTTAGTTTTTGGGTAAAGGGGTATTTTTAGGGTTCAGGGTCAGTTTTTAGTTTTTGGGTAAAGGGGTATTTTTGGGGTTCAGGGTCAGTTTTTAGTTTTTGGGTAAAGGGGTATTTTTGGGGTTCAGGGTCAGTTTTTAGTTTTTGGGTAAAGGGGTATTTTTGGGGTTCAGGGTCAGTTTTTCGTTTTTGGGTAAAGGGGTATTTTGGGGTTCAGGGTCAGTTTTGGGTTTTTGGGTAAAGGGGTATTTTTGGGGTTCAGGGTCAGTTTTGGGTTTTTGGGGTACAGGGGTACAGGGTAAAAATAAATTAAAATTATATTTAAATTAAATTAATTAAATGAAATTAAATTAAAATAAATTACATTAAATTATATTTTTTTCAATTAATTTACGATTAAAAAAATAAACTATATTTAACAATACTTACGTTGTAATGGTATGCGTTGTAAAGGTACCTGCGTTGTAAAAACATGCGTTGTAAATACATGCGTTGTAAAAGTTTTTGCGTTGTAAAAAATGCGATGTAAAAGCATGCGTTGTAATAACATGCGTTGTATCATCATATATCCCTGCTGCAAAGAATGTGTACCACGCAGATCACAAAATGCATATCATGTAAATTGGTCAGTGAGTTACTGCTTTTGTCTGAGAGATTATTTTGGTATTTGCAGTTTATAAGTTAAAATCCTAACATTGAACAGTGAGCTATTAACCATCAACAAAGAGCTGCGTGAAAACTTCAAGGTATAGATTAGAACATTATGATTTTTCCCCAGTCTTTCCTTATCCTAAAGTTGGAAAATGGGTTCATTAGGATAGAAATCAATTCTGATTATTAAAGAGAACCCCCCAACTATGGTGTTATGTTTTAAATTATGAGTTTGTGCTTCTTTAGTGTTGCTAAGCCATCCTGTGCCCTCCTCAACGTTTTGCTGACTGGTACTGGTGGTACCTGACTCTAACTGACTCTGACTGACCCTGGCCTCTGCCTGAACAGGCACAGGGCCAGTGCTATTCTGAAAGAGACACTTAAAGATACTTTGAAACACCAACATACACTAGGGTGCACTATGGATTAGGGTACCCCTATTATTGGCATGACCTCTCCTATAAGGTCCTAGTTCATAATAGGGCAGGGAGATTAGAACTACCTTTAAGTCCCTAGAATATAATAGGGCATGGCAGTTTAGAGGCCAGCAGCCCTTTCTGCGTTTGCATGTGTGCACTGCTGAAGCCTGAGGTCAGTTTAAAAGTAGCCCTGTGTTGTAGGACTGCTTTTAAAATGCAAATTGTGCCCAAACTCGACTTTTGGGTTTGGGGAACTTATAAATTGATCAACTACAATGCTGGGGCAAAATTAAGTTAAGTGGAAAAAATGTTTTCAACTTAGCTATGGCTGTGTCATATTTGCCACATAATACATCATCTGCTGCATAATCTAACAATTTGATCCAAAACTATTTTGTAGCTCAAACGGATCAAAAATTACTAAAAGAAATGTGACTAATGTTCTGTGAAGTGCAGGGCCCATTGCAAAGGTTGACTGGTCACCTTTCCCTCTGCTGCATTTGTATATGACACAGGTACTAATGAGGCAAAAGCTTTGCAGAGGCTGTTACTATGTATAAATATGTTAAAATAATAAAGTATCATAAAATGCACAGCATCACACTGCAGCCTTTTTATTGTTGCATCATTTAGTCAACACTGTAACATCATTTTGGCCTTCATTGCTGCATAACTCCAGTGGCCCGAAAGAAGGCTGCACATGTTAAAAGTGTTTGCGCATGGAGCAGAGACCATGAAGTTTGTAAACTTAGGGGCTGATTACAAGGCAGGCGGACTTCAGTCTGTCCGACATCGAATCGGGGAATGGCACCGCTGGCCTTCAAGGTGGCGGCCCCACGATATGCATTACAATGCGACCGCCACTATGGCGTTCGCCGTGCCTATCTTTTACATTGCAGCAGGTGCTGCTGGCTGCATCATCTGCCGCAATGTAAAAACTGACATGTTACATATATCACTGCATCACTGCACTACGTGGCAGGCACAATGCGGTGCCTGCCACATGGTGCAGTGATATGTAGGGGGGCTTCTTAGATGCCCCCCAGGTCCCATGTCTGGGGGCTGGGGGAAAGGGGCCCGCTATGAGCCTCCAATGTCCCTTTCCACCAAAATTTCATGGTGGGTGAACTGCCATGGATAGGCTGGTGGGTAAGGGGTATCGTAATCCTTACTGTGGTGCCTGGTAGGTACCACCAGCATTGTAGGAACCACAAGCCCCTCCTTCGCACTGGTGGGCTCAAGGAGCCAGTCGGTGCGTGGCAGTTGGTCTTTCCGACCACCAGGGAACCACCCGCCATTGTAATATGGTTGGCGTAGATGCAGTCACCAATGGAGGTGGGACCGCCACTGACGGGTTGATGTGGCAGTTCCACCTCCATTATAATCACCCCCTAAGTTTGGCGTGCATGCAAATCCAACATTGCCAACCCCTGGTAAGTTGCACCACTACTGCTGAAAAAGGCCAATGGAGGTACCAATGGATGCGGTGGACTGGCCTCAAGGATCTTGTGACCTCAGTGACAATCACTGTCAATCTAGGGTGTGCTTCTTCGTATGCCTGCTCGCAAGACTGGAGGTGAACTGCAGTATGGATTGTGGTGGACAGGCCTTCAAAGTTAACTCACACTTGCCACCGTTAGGGTCCACCTGCTAAGACACCAGGGCTTCTAAGGTCTATCGGTTCTTCTAAGGTGTAGCATCGGAATGAGCTCGGTCAGGAGTGCGGTCTGGTGGACTGGTTATGAAGGCTGAAAATGGTGCGCCAGTTCCAAATTCAGCAGCTCTGGCCAGAGTGCAACATCCTCTCCCACACTAAACACCATAGTGCCCCACTGAGAGAAACTTGCACTGCTTTCAGCTACAACTCAATTGTGCTGCAACTAAATTCAAATTATGCACTAGACAACAGTAAAATGCTGCCTGAAAAAAATTTAAGAACACCCTGAAAAAAGCAAACACTCATAAGGAATGCAAGAGTAAGCAAATCATGTGAAATGTATTCAGAAACAACATGGTTACCTTAACAGTTTTAAACTCATTATTCAGAAATTTAAATGATTTTTCCTGAAAAATTCAGGACATGGCTACGGGACCAGGAAGGGACCCGTTTCAATGTCCATTGCTTACATCCTTTCAAAATGTAAGCAGATTGGTTTAAAAGAAATACATCACATCCCCCAACACTGAGCCGCAGTACACATTTTATAAGCTAAAATAATTAAAACAGTTGAAAACGATTGAATAAAACATTTCCACTTCACCCATCAACCAGGTATTGCAGTCCCTTTAGGAATGGTTCACTCCCCCACCCTGGGAAAACAATGTTGGTCAAAGAAAGAAGAAAAAAAGAAAGTGCTTTCACTGGCAAACTCTGTAAAGTGGTTCTAATATGTGTGGATGTAAATAACAATCTGGCCTGTCTGCTGACCACTCTGTATTGCTTAGTTTAGGTATTTCATTTTTTTTCTCTCCGTCCCGAGGTTTTTCTTTGGAATTATAAAACGGTCAACAAACGAGGAAATATCCAGCCAGTGTCCGCCTATTTTGGATCAATTTCACAGAGAAACAAATAAAGAAAAGGAGATGCAAGAGCGAGTACAGAAGAGCTCTTGAAATCAGAACTTAAGCTGGAGCGAGACAGAGACAGAAATGGGTATGAAGGAAAAGAGACAGTTTTTTCCCCTTCTCTGCCCTTCCCAGAACACCAAGCCTTCCTGCAGCATAACAACACCTAGCCTTCCTGCAGCATAACAAAGGGCAGAGGGCGGGGCCTCTTTGACTCCAGGCAGGTCAAGTGCAGGGCCATTAAGTAGCGCTTTCATGGCTTAATGGCCCTGCCACAGACAGGAGAGAGAGGGGAAATTCTTTTGTCCCTTCGCCCCCCCCCACCCTTGTCCCCCGTGTCCCCCCCACTCCAAAATCTGGGGGGATATATCCCCCGCATCCCCCACATTTCCTACGCCCATGAGGAGTAGGATACATATTTGTTTATAATTAGTCGAGCAAATTGATTTTTGTCGTTTGAAGCAAAATTAGTGTCAGTTATTTATATTTCTAAGTCTCAAGGGAGGGAAGAAGAACCCACAGCCCCCACTCTGCTTCCAAATGTAAGAATCCAAATAATCAGGGAGGAGTGGGACTATGTATTATGGGAGGATCTCCAGGGATGGTATATACACTGGTTGCCTCAACGCAATAGATGTATGTGTGTGAATCAAGTGGATCTGTCTACACCAAAGTAAATCAGAGATCCTTCCATTGACCTACGTCAGCCTCAACCTTCCCTCTTCATCCTTTGCCATCAGTCTCTGAAGAGCCTCCGTCAATGGCCAACAGAGTGAGACACCTGGACGTCTCTCTCAGATCTTCCATCTCCCTAGCCATGCAACTCACCAAGGTGGCTTCATTAAACATCCAAGACATCAAGATGCTAAAAGACATTCTCTCACCCTCACTTTCCTACACAAAACACCTCTTTCACCCTCTACGACACTGCCATAGCACTATGCCATGAATGCAATGGTTTATAATCCGGTTTGTCCTAACCCAGTGGAGTAACGAAACTTGAGGCCCCCCTGCAAGCTACATGGATGGGGCTCTCCATGCTCCGGACCCATTCAAGCCCACCACCCTTGCACATTGCTCAGTGCCGGTGGGGCGCCCCCGCACCACGGGGGCTGCGGGGACTATCGTTACACCAGTGTCCCAACCAGGGCTCGAGTCACGGTACCACGCGGGTGGACGGCGTCCCCCCACTTATTTTACCGGCAGCTCAATAACTATAAACTGCAACTGAGGGCAAGTGACCTTTCGTGACGTCACTTTCTGTCGTAACGTCAGTGTCCCCCCAGTTCGATTTTTAGGACTTGTGGCCTGTTCCCTACCTCATGTTAGTAAACTCTGGATCACTGAAAACCATCTACCTTGCGCAGCCATGACTGATCCAGCCTCGACTGGCCCATCGCGACCACAATCAGCTGGGCACAAACTCATTACAAGGGTTAGCAGTCAGAAAAAAACTCAATTTACAAACACTCTGCCTCATTCACACCCTCATCTGTGTTGACAGCTATCAGCAGGGAGCATTTAAATCCCTGAGCCATCTCGAGATACGCTTATTTCCAATTGACAATAAACATACATCGTACCTGAGGAACATACGGACTCTCCATATTCCTAGCGAAGTCTCAGGTCATCAGAACAAACTTTCAGGAGTCTCCATCTTTCTTATTCTCTGCTAGTGATTATGACTAGGCCTGTGTGGAATTTCAATTACACTGGAGTAATTTCGATAATTTTATTTTACTCTTTGATGTAGAATTAGCAATAATAATGCTATTACTCCTCGCGTACTTAAGAGTAATTTGGGTAAGAGAAATCTTAGCTCAAGAGCTTGCGCTTGCTATTCATGTTCTGTTAGATTTAGTACTATTTCTTGGTGCAAAATACATCTTAGTGTCCATTTTGGATGAGAGGGCACATGTTGCGCTAAGAAACTCGAGCTGAGTGCAGAATTACACTTCTCATGTAATTATATGCAATCTTGTGGAACTCACAAGCAATTTCATGTGATTATCATACATTGGATTACGCGAGTTACGCCCTCTCCTAATTGTGACCCGACTTTGAATAGCCTCCCATGTAGCAGAAGTACAACATATGGGAGTGATGGTAAAAGAGTGAATGATTGACTTAATTGCCAGGGCTGGTTTGCGTTCCCAGTTCGGCCCTGATGAGGAAGACCCAGACTCGGAGTGATGAACATTACCAGTAAGTAACTAGGCAGGAAACATCCTTTATCATGACGTCGGAATCACGCTGTGCCTTTACAAAGTCGGCATTAGAATGAACGGGTCATTAGCACACATTTGTTTAGCACACAAGCCTTAACAATCACATGAACAGGGGTGGGAGCACACCGCTTCACCTCCCAGCAAGGTTCACCCATGGCACTGTGGTAAATGCAGTTTCGGTTACTTGCTTCAAGAGTGTTCGAGTGTTTCGCCACAGTTGGCGCAGATAGTGCTGATCTCTAGACACGGGGTTCTGGTTCTTTAACTGTCATCAGTAGAGATTACAGTCTTTGAAATTTGGGGTTTGCTGAGTAGGCTGCCAACATCTTTCTCAGGTCAGGTACCAGAAACTGCACTTACCACAATGCCAGGGGCGAACCTTGCTGGGAGGTGAAGCGGCGTGCTCCCACCCCTGTTCCTTAACAATGACATGCTTTAGGGGGGGCGCATTGGTGGAGTGGTGTTAGATTTAAAGTCCAACACCTTCACCTACTGTTGCGCAGACTTGAGTTGGAAGAGTAAATGATAGTAATTCAAAGACCAGCGCCCCCTTAAGTCAAGTTGTTGTAACGACTTGGTGCAAAGCTAACGCATCCGAACAACGCGCTAAAGCCGGCGTTAAACAGGCTAAGCGCATGTTTGGTTCCGTCATACAATCAACCAGGCCATTTTGAGGCCCCATTGACACAAAGGTCATATGTCACAAAGTTTCATCCATATTGAGGTTCTTAACAACAAAGCGCTGGTATGACACACAGCTGTTCATATCAGGTTCAATGTAGCGCCTTGATGCAACTGGTTAAGCGCTCTTTGAAATCTGATTTTGTAGTCAGACATGCACTCATAAAGCTGTGTACTCGAATACTTCCATGATCAGATCTCGACCCTGCTTCGGTCACTGTCTGCATCCTTAAGAGCAGTAATGCACGCGCTTAGCGCAGGTTACGTACTGGCATTACAAATATGGGGGTGTACGCTTCCTGGTCCCCACGAGTGCATGCAGTGCAGAGATAGAGCCGAGAGAGGCTGCTGCAATAGTGATGACCGCGCACATGTTGACAGTGAAGCTCTCTGCTTCTAATCCTTCAGGGCTGTAAATAACAGCACGTGGAGGGGGAGGCTGCAGGTGTCCTGACAGGATCAATAGCAGCACTCCATGTAGCAATGCTGCCCTCCAATGTACACTATGGATAACACACTTAAAAAGAGACGGCATGTTGCATGGAAATGATCTGTTTGTTACTACAGTTCCACCTTGAAACCTTGTTCGGAATGACCTTTCTTTGCAACCCATATAGATGACTACCGCACTGAAACCATAGTGTCGTGTGTAAATTACTATAAAATCACACGCTGATTCGTTGTTTGTTATTCTTCGTGTGTAAAAAGCAGAATGACTGAAGAGAACTCGATGGTGCAGGGGAGAGGCTCTGGTGTGTTCCTCCCCATCCCCTGAAAGAAGTGAGGCTTCCATGCTCTGCTGCTGCTTCATTATCCCCCTAGAGCCACATATATGTACCTTGAAGATATATGTTCCGTCTATGTACATACTGTGGAGTTAGGTATAGAATATATAGACTTACCTGTTGATATTGTTATTAAATATATTATGTCCTCGATATGTAATGCCCTCTATATTCTCACTTTGATATTTAGTATGAACTCCATTCGTGCAGTATTACTGGAGAGGTTCACTATGGTAACCAAGAGGAAGTTAGCTCTTTGATAAACAGAGTTAAGTCAGGAACTCCAGAAGACTTTGCACCCCTTTATATTATGGCCACCCTGGCCCCTGCCCTCCTTCACAATATTAAAGACCTGTTTAATCTTTCCTTCAACCTGGAATTACTCCTAGCAAAATGAAAATCAGCGAGGGTTAAACCCATTCTTAAAAAGCCCATGGCAGATCAAAAAGAACTAGGACATTTTAGACCCCTTTTCCTACTTCCTTTTCTGGGGAAAGTTATGGAAACATTGGTGAAAACCTAACTGACGGCATTCTTAGAAAGCCGCCATCGGCTCGACCCTTCCTGGTCAGGTTTCCGTGCATTGCATAGCACGGAGACGGCACTGGTAGAGGTCTTAGTCAATGTAAGACTTTCCCTTGATGATGGGCTCGCTGGTCTTATTGGATCTATCTGCGACGATCAACACCATCTCCCACGCCGTCTTAACTAAAAGACTGGAAGAGATAGGTGTCAGCGGGAAAGCCTTAGTCTGGTTAAAGAAAGAACTGTTTGAGTGGACGTACTGATAAGGTGCAGTTAGAGTCCTTTGTCTCCAGAACCATATCCTTGGACAGAGGAGTGCCACAGGGTCCCTATCTTTTTAATATCTACGTGACACTACGTGCACAAGTGATAAAATCATGTGGGTTCGAGGTCATCTCTTACGCAGATGATACTAAGCTTGTCATCACTATGGGACCAAATCCGGAATATACCAAAGTAAGATTACAATACTGCATGGATCATATTGCTATGTGAATGCTGCAGAATTGTCTGCAACTTAAGGCAAGCAAAACAGAGGTTGTAATGATTGGAAAAGCCCACTTGATCTGGTCAGAAGACTGGTGGCCTAAGATGTTGGGTATAGTTACAACTCCAAAGGCAGTGGTGAGAAACGTAGAAATTATGGTGAATGAGAAATTGTCTATGAATTAACATATTAACGACATCACAGGCATTATGCGTGCGTTAATTCAATGGATGCCACTTCATTCAAGAAAATCCCTAGTACAGCCCCTTATAATTAGTCACTTGGACCATGGGAATGCGTCAATGGCCTCTATTTTCTCAAAACGTCTGGTGGTCCAAAATACAGCAGCAGGTATTGTTTGCCATCTTTCACCACTATCATCTTCAGTGCCCATCCTAAGAAGCCTTCACTGGCTGCCTATACAAATGTGATCACGATTTAACTCTTTCAGTGCTCATGACGGAGCGGTTCCGTCATGAGCCACGGTCGGCATGTGCTCATGTTGGAACCGCTCCGTCATGGCACCCACCCATGGGGGAAGTGCTGGCACTCCCCCCATGGGCAGCCAATCTAGCCCCCAAAGAGGGGGATGGCAGCGGAAGAGTTTCTGTTGCCACCCCGGCCCCCGGGCAATCCCATGACATCAGCGTGCACAGTGTGCGCCGACGTCATCAGGAAGCCCTGGAAGCCATTTGCATCCAGGCAGCAAGGTTAGTGTTTGCTGCTCCGGTGGGGCGGGGCGGGGATTTGTTGAACATTGAGGCATCTGGGGAGAGCAAAGAGTGTTTCCTCTTCCCTGATGTCTCAATGCATGGCATTCCTGCTGCACGATCGCTCACAGCATTGCGATCGTGCAGCAGGAATACCCCCACTAGACACCAGGGATGTTTTCTTATGTAAAGGAAGCGACCCCTTGGGCAAGGGTCACTTCCTTAGGGGGCCTAATAATTTGAAGACTGTTCTGCCCCCCCGGCCCACCGGGGGACAGAACGCCTGATTTTTTCACCGTTTCTGGCCCCGGGGGAGGGGTGGGCAGAAAATCCTACTAGGGCCAGGGATAATTAAAATATAAAATGGAAGCAACCCCTTGGGAAATGGTCGCTTCCAGCGGCCATATTTTTTTTGCAGCCGGCATTGCCAGACTTTACTGGTGTTCCAGGGTGTAAAGTGAATGCAGAAATTTGTTTGCCAATAAATTGTTTTCAGTGGTTTATGGACGATGTATTTTTGGCAGAGATTGATAAGCAGACTAATTTGTATGCAGAACAGGTTTTTAGGGACAACAGTGCCAGCCTTAGGCCCCACTCTAGAGCTACCCGGTGTACTCCCACAAATCTGGAAGAGATGAAGTTCTTGGGTTTAACTTTTTTGATGGGCTTGCTAAGGAAGCCATCAATGTCTTCATATTGGTCTACTAGTCCCTTGATGGCAACGGCTACATTTCCGGCAATCATGAGTCATGATAGGTATTTGCTTCTGCTTCGGATGCTGCATTTTGTCGATAATGATTTAGCGTTGCCACAAGATCACCCTGAGTGTGACCGTCTTTTTAAGATTCGGGCTGTCCTTGATCACTTTGTAGATCAATTTTCTGAGATCTTTGCTCCAGGGAAAGAAATAGCAGTAGATGAGTCTTTGGTCTTGTTCAAGTGCCACTTGGTTTTTAGGCAATTCATTCCTAGTAAGATGGCAAGCTATGGAATTAAGCTGTATAACAGTAGGACTGGATATGTCTCTAATTTCAGGGTGTACACCGGTAAGTAATCCAGTATTAATCCCTTGGTTGCTCGTCCACTTTTGGAATGACTGAGAAAATTGTATAGGAACTTGGTAGATGACTTTGTAACAAAAGTCACCATTCATATGTAGATAACTTCTACACTGGTGTGCAGTTGTTTATAGAATTGACCAAAGTGGACACTGTTGCTTGTGGCACAATCCACTTTAACTTTAAAGGTTTCCCAAAAGAACAAGTTTGTCAAAGGCTTGTGTGGGGCAGTGCAGTGCGTTGCGAGGAACTTCTAGCTGTGAAGTTTTCAGACAGGAGACATGTCTACATGCTGACTACCACCCATGATGAAAGCACTTCACCTGTGACTGTTTGGGGTCAGGTTGCTGAAGCGGGCAAACTGTGTGCATTTTAGAGTATAATAGGCACATGGGTGGTGTTGGCAGAGTAGATCAGAGGTTGGAACCTTACACTGCTCTACATAAGGCTTACTTTTAGTATAAGAAGTTGGCTATCCATCTTTTCCACTTGGCAACCTTTAATGGTATTGTTGTATTCAAGGATTCTTGTCCTGAGTCAAAGATTACTTTTGCTAAGTTTCAGGAGTCTGCAATAGTCAGCCTTGTTCTTCTTTTAGTGGAACAGACAAGTGTTCCTAGAGTTGGAGTGGTGGAGGATTTGGCTAGATTGAAAGATTGCCACTTTCTTGATCACTTTCCTCCCACACCCTCAAAAGACTTTCCCAGTAGGAGATGTAGAGTCTATTGGCGAAGAGGTATGAGGACGGAGACTCGTATGTACTGCCCAGAGTGTCCTTCTAACCCTGGGCTGTGTGTGTCTGCTTGTTTTAGAATGTACCACACGCAAAATCATTTTTGGGAGCATCCATGAGTGGTAAAGTGAACTGCCTGGTCTCTATTGTTCTATACTTTTTGTTCAATTTCAAGGTTGGCATGTGTGCAATGTATTTAGTTTCAGATTGTGTGTTAGTAGATTTGTATCTATTTGCAATTTGTTCGTGTTTTCTTTTTTGTTTAAAAAATCCTAAATGTGATGGCGGTGTGTGTAGGCTGGCACTTGGCTGGTGATGTGCGTGGACTGGCGCTTGGCTGGTGGTGTGGGTGGATTGGTGCTTGGCTGGCAGTGTGCGTGGACTGGTGCTTGGCTGGCGGTGTGCATGGACTGGCGCTTGGGTGGCAGTGTGTGAGTAGTGTCTTGCTGCTGGTCACTACACACACTGCTAGCTAAACGCCACTCCATGCAATCCGTGAGCTGGTGTGGTTGCTGTGTCAGGAATGTGGGCGTGTGAAAGTGATAGGCCCTTGAATGGCGCTGTCTGCTGGTGTGAGTGTTGTAATGTGCTGGGCATGCGGCTGATGGTATGAATTGTTTTGTATGTGTCACACGTATGAAAGGGGTATGAATGGCCTGTAAAGAGGTTGGTGCCTTGTTGTGGCTTTACAGCTCATGAGCTGTGAGTCAATGGTTCAGTTTCTCGTCCTTTCAATTATTAACAGTGCATTTCATTTTTGTGAAATCTCTGGTTAATACAACTGTATATGCTGAACCATCACTCACCCTCGCGCCAAATCCAACCAGTATGTATGTGTGCTTGAGGAATAGGTGGTTGTGCAGAAATATTTTTCTTTTCTGTTTATGTCAAGCAGGGTGTACCTTGTCCCTTTTTGTGAATGTTGTAATGTGATGGTTTCGTGCCTGGTGGTGAGAATGGTCTTGTGTGTATCATGTATGAAAGGTGTGTGAAGGGCCTGTAAAGCGGTTGGTGCCTTGATGTGGCTTTACAGCTCATAAGCTGCGAGTCACTGGTTCAATGTTGTGTCCTTTTAATTATTGACAGTGCATTTCATTTTTGTGAAATCTCTTGTTAATAATTTATTTTATACTGAACAATCACTCGCCCTCGTGCCAAATCCAACCAATATGTGTGTGTGCTTGAGGAATAGATGGCTGAGCAGTAATCTTTGTCTTTTTTGTCACTCTGCCAAGGTGTACCTTGCCAGAGTGACAAAAATAACCTACCAACTGTAGATTTTGTCGTAAACTAAACACCCATTGGAGTACATGGTGATGTATCTCTTGTGGGTCCCAACAAGTTATCTTACCCACAAAGTCTTGCAAACCTCAAAATGTGACTGTCACGTTGTCCTTGCATTATTGTGCTCAAATGTTCATGCTGCAGAAAATAACGACAAATTTGGAACCTTACTTATGTGGGTGGGCCAAGTACCTGCGGGAGGGAAGGGCCCAAAACCTATTGAGGCCACATTAAAATTACCTATAACAAACTAACCTGGTTTTGCAAGAGGGGGGTCCCATGAGTTTGTGGCCCAGGGCTCGGCGTCCATCTAGGGAAACCTACCAAACCCACATATTTCTGGAAACTAGACACCCAGGGGAGTCCAGCGAGGTATGGCTTGGCGGGTCTCCTACCCAGAATCCCCTGAAAACCTCAAATTTCTCTGAAAAAAGCATTTTTTCTCAAATTTCTGTTTGGGAAAGCTCTGGAAACTGCGTGGATCCACAAATTTCCTTCCACCCAGCGTTCCCCCAGTTCTGATAAAAACAGTACCTCACTTGCGTGGGTGGGTCAAGGACCCGCGACAGGCAAGGTCCCAATACCTAGTGAGGCGACATCAAAATTACCTATCACAAACAAACCTGGTTTTCAAAGGGGGTCCCATGAATTTTTGGCCCGGGGCTCGGCGGCCATCTAGGGAAACCTACCAAACCCACACATTTCTGGGAACTAGAAACCTGGGGGAGTCCAGCGAGGTGTGGCTTGCGTGGGTCCCCCAACATTCTCCTACCCAGAATCCCCTGCCAACCTCAAGTTTTGCTGAAAAAAAAAAATTCTCCAATTTCTGTGTGGGAAAGTTCTGTAATCTGCGTGGATCCACACATTTCCTCCCATCCAGTGTTACCCCAGGTCCCCGATTTTGTGGATCCACGCAGATTCCAGAAGTTTCCACCACACCACAGAAATGTGAGGAAAATGTGTTTTTTCTTAAATGTTTTAGGTTTGCAAGGGATTCTGGGTAACAGAACCTGGTGAGAGCCAGACAAGTCACCCCATCCTAGATTCCCCTGGGTGTCTAGTTTAAAAAAATGTATAGGTTTGCTAGGTTTCCCTAGGTGCCGGCAGAGCTACGGTCAAAAAACTACAGCTAGGCACTTTTGCAAAAAAAGGGTAATTTTTCACTGTGAAAACGTGGTGTGTCCATGTTGCGTTTTGTGCATTTCTTATTGCAGTTAAGAGATTAGGGAAACCCAATCGACCCTTGTAGGCTTGGGCAATGGACAGTTCAATGTAAAAGTAGTCTATAAGGGAATTTGTTTACAGATCAATTTTGTTTTTTTTCCAATTCAATTAAGCGAGTAAGTCAAGTAAGATCAAACATCAATTATAAATCGAGCATAAAGAGATAAAGAGCACACGGAAAGTCCTATTAGTATAAAAAAATACTTTACATATTTTTTTTAATAAAAAAAAAAAGAAAAAGTTGCCTCTAGGTGGGATGGACTTACAGGTACGGAATTATGCCAAAGCAAGGGCACGAGCCATGAACAAAGTCCTTTTCGGTTTTCCTGCCAGATGCGTTACGGGCCAACGCCCTCTTCAGTGGCAGACCATGTGACATGACGGCATGCGGCAAACACCAGTAAATCCCCACAATAATTGTGCTCAGGTGTACCACCTGAAGCAATGCTTTCTGGGACTGGTGGTTTAGTAAAGCCCAAGTGCGTCACCGCCACCACTCACATTCAAAACAAGTTTTTAAAAGGATTGCCGATGTTCCCGCAAGCACCCAGCAAATAAAGGGCACCTCCTGTTCCACAGTTAGCTGCCCAAATAAGGTAGTTGTGGACCCACAATTTTTAAACGGTAGTGCAATCCCGTGACCGGGCTGGCCGATATTAAAAAAAAGAAAGAGTTGCCCCTAGGTGGGATGCACTTAGAGGTAGGGAATTATGCCAAAGCAAGGGCACGAGCCGTGAACAAAGTCCTTTTCGGTTTTCCTGCCAGACGCGTTTCGGGCCAACGCCCTCTTCAGTGGCAGACCATGTGACATGACGGCATGCGGAAAACACCAGTAAGTCACCACAATAATTGTGCTCAGGTCTACCACCTGAAGCAATGCTTTCTGGGACTGGTGGTTTAGTAAAGACCAAGTGGGTCGCCGCCGCCACTCACATTCAAAAAAAGTTTTGAAAAGGATTGACGATGTTCCCGCAAGCACCCCGCAAATAAAGGGCACCTCCTGTTCCACAGTTAGCTGCCCAAAAAGGTAGCTGTGGGCCCGCAATTTTTTCCCGGTAGTGCAATCCCGCTACCGGCTGGCCGCTATCAAAAAAAAGAAAGAGTTGCCCCTAGGTGGGATGCACTTACAGGTAGGGAATCATGCCAAAGCAAGGGCACGAGCCGTGAACAAAGTCCTTTTCGATTTTCCTGCCAGACACGTTTCGGGCCAAGGCCCTCTTCAGTGGCAGACCATGTGACATGACGGCATGCGGCAAACACCAGTAAATCCCCACAATAATTGTGCTCAGGTGTACCACCTGAAGCAGTGCTTTCTGGGACTGATGGTTTAGTAAAGCCCAAGTGGGTCGCCGCCGCCACTCACATTCCCAAAAAGTTTTTAAAAGGATTGCAGATGTTCGCGCAAGCACCCCACAAATGAAGGGCACCTCCTGTTCCACAGTTAGCTGCCCAAATAAGGTAGCTGTGGACCCGAAATTTTTTCGCGGTAGTGCAATCCCACGACCGGGCTAGCTGCTATAAAAAAAAAAGAAAGAGTTGCCCCTAGGTGGGATGCACTTACAGGTAGGGAATTATGCCAAAGCAATGGCACGAACCTTGAACAAAGTCCTTTTCGGTTTTCCTGCCAGATGCGTTTCGGGCCAACGCCCTCTTCAGTGGCAGACCATGTGACATGACAGCATGCTGCAAACACCAGTATATTCCCACAATAATTGTGCTAAGGTGTACCACCTGAAGGAAAGCTTTCTGGGACTGGTGATTTAGTAAAGCCCAAGTGGGTCGCCGCCGCCACTCACATTCCCAAAAAGTTTTTAAATGGATTGCCGATGTTCCCGCAAGCACCCCGCAAATAAAGGGCACCTCCTGTTCCAAGTTAGCTACCCAAATAAGGTAGCTGTGGAACCGCAATTTTTTGTGGTAGTGCAATCCCGCGACCGGGCTGGGCACTATCAAAAAAAAGAAAGAGTTGCCCCTCGGTGGTATGCACTTACAGGTAGGGAATTATGCCAAAGCAAGGGAATGAGCCGTGAACAAAGTCCTTTTCGGTTTTCCTGCCAGACGCGTTTCGGGCCTACGCCCTCTTCAGTGGCATACCATGTGACTTGACGGCATGCGGCAAACACCAGTAAATCCTCACAATAATTGTGCTCAGGTGTACCACCTGAAGCAATGCTTTCTGGGACCGGTGGTTTAGTAAAGCCCAAGTGGGTCGCCGCCGCCACTCACATTCAAAACAAGTTTTTAAAAGGTTTGCCGATGTTCCCGCAAGCACCCCGCAAATAAAGGGCACCTCCTGTTCCACAGTTAGCCGCCCAAATAAGGTAGCTGTGGACCCGCAATTTTTTGTGGAAGTGCAATCTCGCGACCGGGCTGGCCGCTATAAAAAAAAGAAAGAGTTGCCTCTAGGTGGGATGCACTTACAGGTAGGGAATTATGCCAAAGCAAGGGCATGAGCCGTGAACAAAGTCCTTTTCGGTTTTTCTGCCAGACGCGTTTCGGGCCAACGCCCTCTCCAGTGGCAGACCATGTGACATGACAGCATGCGGCAAACACTAGTAAATCCCCACAATAATTATGCTCAGGTGTACCACCTGAAGCAATGCTTTCTGGGACTGGTGGTTTAGTAAAACCCTAGTTGGTCGCCGCCGCCACCCTCACATTCAAACATTTTTTTTTAAAGGATTGCTGATGTTCCCGCAAGCACCCCGCAAATAAAAGGCACCTCCTGTTCCACAGTTAGCTGCCCAAATAAGGTAGCTGTGGACCCGCAATTTTTTCGCGGTAGTGCAATCCCGCGACCGGGCTGGCCGCTATCAAATAAAAGAAAGAGTTGCCCCTAGGTGGGATGCACTTACAGGTAGGGAATTATGCCAAAGCAAGGGCACGAGCCGGGAACAAAGTCCTTTTCGGTTTTCCTGCCAGATGCGATTCGGGCCAACGCCCACTTTAGTGGCAGACCATGGGACATGACGGCATGCGGCAAACACCAGTAAATCCCCACAATAATTGTGCTCAGGTGTACCATCTGAAGCAATGCTTTCTGGGACTGGTGGTTTAGTAAAGCCCAAGTAGGTCGCCGCCGCCACTTACATTCAAAAAAAGTTTTTAAAAGGATTACCAATGTTCCCGCAAGCACCCCGCAAATAAAGGGCACCTCCTGTTCCACAGTTAGCTGCCCAAATAGGGTAGCTTTGGACCCGCAATTTTTTGCGGTAGTCCAATCCCGCGACCGGGCTGGCCGCTATCAAAAAAAAGAAAGAGTTGCCCCTAGGTGGAATGCAGTTACAGGTAGGGAATTATGCCAAAGCAAGGGCACGAGCTGTGAACAAATTCCTTTTCGATTTTCCTGCCAGACGCATTTCGGGCCAACGACCTCCTTAGTGGTAGACCATCTGACATGACGGCATGCGGCAAACACCAGTAAATCCCAACAATAATTGTGCTCAGGTGTGACACCTGAAGCAATGCTTTCTGGGACTGGTGGTTTAGTAAAGCCAGAGTGGGTCGCCGCCGCCACTCACATTCAAAAAAAGTTTGTAAATGGATTGCCGATGTTCCCGCAAGCACCCCGCTAATAAAGGGTACCTCCTGTTCCACAGTTAGCTGCCAAATAAGGTAGCTATGGACCCGTAATTTTTTCGCGGTAGTGCAATCCCGCGACCGGGCTGGCCGCTATCAAAAAAAGAAAGAGTTGCCCCTAGGTGGGATGCACGTACAGGTAGGGAATCATGCTAAAGGATAAAAATGATCTGTGCATCTCGTACTGCCAGACCACGTATCTCGCCTTT
This sequence comes from Lissotriton vulgaris, assembly GCF_964263255.1. Classification (NCBI taxonomy): domain Eukaryota; kingdom Metazoa; phylum Chordata; class Amphibia; order Caudata; family Salamandridae; genus Lissotriton; species Lissotriton vulgaris. The sequence goes on from NC_141691.1 coordinate 1,996,640,896, forward strand.
CTGGAAATAATCTCGAGTAACTACGTACTCCATAACTTTTCTAACATCGATGCTGGGTCGTTTTTCTCCTTGAAGAAAATCAATTCTGATAGATCAACAGTGACAGTGTTGTGGTCCTGCCTGCAATCTTGTAATCAAGATCTTATAGACTTATTTTTATATCAACCTCTATCCCAATAGAAGGGGCTCTTTCTGCAAAAATCAATTGTCCTGATGATGGTCTTATAGACTAATGCTGCAAAGACCGAAACGTTGACTTCTCCGTCATCTTCAAAGAAATTTATTGTCTGAATAGCAACGTTTATTCACGGCTGGTTTACAGTTGCTATCTGTTTACTATAGGAGCTGAATGGTTGTTATGAACTGATTGTTTAATTGATTTACACATCTTTTCATGACATGTTTTGCTGTTGATTTATTTGTCTTTACATATCCCCTTGAATCAATTTTTGATATAAAAAATATATAAAGTATTTTTTTATACTAATAGGACTTTCCATGTGCTCTTTTTCCCCGATTTATAATTGATGTTGTTGTCCTGTGGACACGTCTGAGTTTGATCTTACTTGACTTACTCGCTTAATTGAACTGCAAAAAAAACATAATTGATCTGTAAATAAATTCCCTTGTTTATTATTGCTGGCACTAGCCCTACACATACCAGTGAGGTACCATTTTATCTTGGAAGACTTTGGGGAACACAAGGTGGGTGGAATTTTGGGGATCCATGGAGATTCCAGAACTTTCCACCACAAAAATGTGAGAAAAATGTGTTTCTTGGACAATTCTTAGGTTTATAAGGGATTCAGGGTAACAGAACCTGGTGAAAGCCAGTCAAGTCACCCTATCCTGGATTTCCCTGGGTGTCTAGTTTCCAAAAATGTATAGGTTTGCTAGGTTTCCCTAGGTGCCGGCAGAGCTATGGTTAAAAAACGACAGCTAGGCATTTTGCAAAAAAAGGGTCATTTTTCAATATGAAATGTGGTGTGTCCACGTTGCGTATTGCTCCGTTTCCTATTGCTGGCACTAGCAATAACCACACAAGTGTGGTACCATTGTTCTCGGAAGACTTTGGGGAACACAGGGTGGGTGGAATTTTGTGGGTCCACGCAGATTCCAGAACTTTCCACTGAAGAATGTGAGGATTTTTAAAAAGAAATTTTTAATTTTAGGTTTGCAAGGGATTCTGGGTAACAGAATCTGGTGAGAGCCAGTCAAGTCACCCCATTTTGAATTCCCCATTGGTGTCTAGTTTTCAGAAATGTAAGGGGTTGCTAGGTTTCTTTAGGTTCTGGCAGAGCTACGGTAAAAAAACTACAGCTAGGCACTTTGCAAAAAAAGGGTCATTTTTGACTGTGAAAATGTGGTCTGTGCACGTTGCGTTTTAGCGCCGTTTCCTGCTGCGGGCACTAGTTCTATCCACACAAGTGAGGTACCATTGTTCTTGGAAGACTTGGGGAACGTGGGGTTGGTGGAATTTTGTGGATCCACGCTGATTCCAGAACTTTCCACCACAGAAATGTGAGGAAAATGTGTTTCGGGGACAATGTTTTAGGTTTGCAAGGGATTCTGGGTTGCAGAACCTGGTGGAAGCCAATCAAGTCAACCCATCCTGGATTCCCCTGGGTGTCTAGTTTAAAAAAATTTATAGGTTTGCTAGGTTTCCCTAGGTGCCCGCAGAAGCTGGGCACTTTCCCTAAAAAAGGCTCATTTTTCATTCTGAAAATGTGGTGTGTCCACGTTGCGTTTTGTGCTGTTTCCTGTCGTGGGCATGAGGTCATCCCACACATGTGAGGTACCATTTTTATTGGGAGACTTAGAGTAACACAAAATTGTAGAGCAACTCTTATTACCTATTGACTTTAGATGCATTTCTGCCTTCCAAATTAAAGACAATGTGTAAAAAAGAAGTCATTTTGAAAAATAACCTATAATTCTCATGCTAGTATGGGTACTTCCAATTTCAGAAATGTGCAAATATCTACTGTCTAACTCCATATTTTGTTCCCATTTCAGAAGTACATAGGTGTCTTTCATACCGATTTTTCCATGTATACATTTTCCCAGAATAATTGCTAAATACCCGGAACATAATAAAAAACCATTGCAAGACGCTGCTTAGTTATTGGCTCTGGGTTCATCGGGTTCTTGGTGAACCTACAATTCCTATATATCCCCACAACCAGAAAGGTCCAGCGGATGTAACGGTATATTGCTTTCAAATAGTTGTCATAATTAAAAGAAGTTACAGGTGAAAACGTTGACACAAATGGCTGTTTTTTTCTATATTTAACTGTTAGCTCCTATAAAGAAACCTTGACGGATCTACACAAACAACCCCTTGCTGAATTCAGAATTGTATCTACTTTTTAAAATGTATAGTTTTCCAGGATAAATTGTTGCTTTCATACCCATTTCTACCATGGAAGAAGGTTGAAAGCACAACAAATAGCAAAAATTGGCTTTATCTCGATAAAATGCCAAAACTGTGTGAAACATTTTGGTTTTCTGACAAAAATCTATAATTCCTAAAAGATTGGAAAACGGTGATTTCAGCCCAACAACCCCTTTTTTATACCATTTGCAGGGAAAATAAACAGCTGCTTTCATTTGCTGCACCTTTCTCCCATTTTCCCCCAAAAAACCAAAATGTTGCTGTATTTTGTCTAATTTTGGGGTCCCCTGCAGTGAATCCATAAACCCTGGGTACCTTTAGAATCCCAATGATGTTGGAAGAAAAGGACGCAAATTTGGTGTGGATACCTTATGTGGTCAAAAAGTTACAGGGGCCTAAGCGCAAACTACCTCAAATAGCCAAATAAAGGCTTAGCACAGGGGGGAAAAGGCCTAGCAGCGAAGGGGTGTTTTAGGACATTACGCCCTCATAGGGTGGAATGCTCTAATAGCCTTATGGTCTGCTGAAGCAAGCTATACCAGCCACTAAAGGCTGCTTCCCTTATTATAGGCCCTTGCCTTCAGCTTGGGCCTATAACGCTGGAGTGGTCCTTTAATAGCCTTTATATTCTGCTATGGCAGGTTATAGCGCCATACAAAAGAACTTGCCACCTACCTGTGTGGCTTCAGACCTATGTATAAGCATCCTACCCTCCACTTATTATTACTTCCCAATCTTTTAAAGTCAAACACATGTGTAATGAGTCCTATTTAGTATAGTAATATTTGCACTGCGTCCTTTGTGGAAATTATGTGAAATGTCCCAAAAAATAATGTGAAATTACACGCTAATTATACACATTTTTAGTGCAGTTGAGTCCATTTTTTGCACGAGGAAGCATTTTGCGCTAATGACATGGAGAATGGCATTGAGCATGAACAATAGTTGCTAATGTTTGGTTCGTTCGTGTTCTTCCTGTTTTCTTGTGACCCAAAGTCTCAATTACACGATGTGTCATAATGGTATAATTTCAGTCATTTCATGTAGCAATTGTGAAGTGAAATGCCAGATACAATGCAAAATTACACCAGTGTAAATTAAATCTTCCCTGCACATGCTCTTAAATTGCACAAGTCTGACTCCAGCTCTTAAGGCCGCCTTTCTCTGATACCACACAGCTTCCTCCTATTGTACCATATAATTCCCCAAAGTATTTTTTCTCTACAATGTACTTTATGTCATTCCAGGGTTTCTGGGGATTTTTTTTTTTTTAAACATGTTTTTATTGAAACGTTTGCAAAATACAACATTTGCATCAATGACAGTAAGCGCACAATCACGTTACAGTAGATCAAGAGGAATTGCGTTTTCAATTATTTCGTTTTGGAGCATATGCAGTTAAACATAAAAGAATTAGGCTAGGAATCAAGTTGACAATTATCACTCCTGATTTACGTCCAGCTAGTCTGTAACCCAAGTGCATCCCCTCTCTAAACCTCATCGTCCTCGTCATCTGAGTTTTCTAGGTCAACCTCTGGCAGTGGTTCACATAAGTCCCCTCTGAAAGTGTTCCACAGTGTTCCACAGCGCCCAGATTTTGTTCCATTTACGCGGACTTCCCCTGCTTTCATATACTGTGCGTTCGGTTACCATGATTAAATCCATGTTTCTACACCATAATGCTAATGTGGGGTGGTCTGCCGCGCTCCATCTCAGCTCTATGTCTTTCTTCGCTACCATGCACCGAGGGTACACCAGACCTGGCCATATCGAGTGAGGTCAGTGGGGTCTCAGAAATTGAGGAGACATTTTCGTGGCTCGGGCAGAACGAAGATTTCTAATGTCTGTGAAATGGTGCACAGGACCTGTTGCCAGTATTCCACTATGATAGGGGAATCCCACAGGGTATGGTAAAATGTGCCCTCCTTCCCGCACCCCCTGAGGCGGAACGGGTGTGTCGCGCGGTGTATCTTGTGTAAGGTGGTCCTGGTGTAATACACACTATGTAATATTTTTAGTTGTACAAGAGGGAACTTAGCCGAGATGTCCGCCTCCGTAGGGGACGCCAGGGCAGCAAACCACTCCGATTCATCCATATCTCCCACCTCCACTATCTATCGGTCTCGAAGTTTAAATGTAGGGTCGGGCATATTATTAAGAAGTTTACGGTAAGTGAGGGATGTAGCACGCTGCTGCATGAAGTCTGTGAGCGGACGGTCCTCCAATGGCGAAGCCTCTGGGACGTCGGTATCGACCGGGAGCGCTGTTAGTAAAGTATGCCTAATTTGCGCATATCTGTACGTTTCAGTCAGCCCTAAATCAAATTGTTGTTGTAGTTGTGTAAAAGGAATCACCGTCCCCTTATCCCACATGTCACCCACTGTGGAAATTCCCATATTATCCCATTGTGTGAAGCCTTTACTGTTTCTTAGTTGCCCCAATGCCCTGGTGTCCCAAAGCGGGGTGAGTTTGGTAATGATTCCCTTCCACCCCAATTTTGCCTGTGCTGCATACCACAATGCCACCGTCTGCCTCGTGGGTCCTATTAGTCTCGCTGCCTGACTTCTATTGTATAGTACCACCAGCATGTTGTTTGTGCCTAATTGTATTCTATCTGCTCGGTATGCCGGATCGTCTTGGGGTGCATGAATCCACTGGTTGATGGTTTTAAGTTGTGCCGCCTAGTAATATAAGTGCAGGTTCGGTAGTGCAATTCCGCCGTCATACCAGCTCCTATTCAGTTTAATTTGGGCTATGCATGGCGGCAAGTTGCCCCAAAATAGGGCCGAATCTAGTGCTGCAGCTTGCCTAAAATACTGTGGTGGTATCGGAAATGGCGTGTTATCGAGAGCGTAGAGGAATCTCGGTAGAGCCATCATTTTATATAAGGCTGCTCTACCCAGTAATGTTAGAGACAGAGACGCCCAGTGCTTGACGTCACGCTTTAGGCGCTCTAGAGGAGGTGTCAGATTCATTTTGATGAATTCCGCGGCTTCCCTAGTGACATGTATACCCAGGTATTTAAAGGAGTCGCTAGCTATTACCATCGGGCAGTCGGCGGGGAGCAAAGGATTTGGACCTCGTAAGATGAACAGTACCGATTTGGACCAGTTTATTGTGTATCCTGATGTGTGCCCATGTGTCTTACAGAGTTCAAGAAGTTCTGGTATACAATGGTCAGGATCCGTCAAGTAGAGCAGCATGTCGTCGGCGTAGAGGGAGACAAGATCTTCCCATCCCGCTGTCCAACGAATGCCTTTTAATAATGGGGTTGCTCTAATTAAAGTGGCCAATGGTTCTAGCGCTAATGTAAACAATAACGGCGACAACGGACAGCCCTGGCGCGTTCCCCTGGCAAGCCGTATAGTACGCGATATGTGACCATTGGCCGCTACTTGGGCCACCGGTTGAGGGTAAAGGAGCCGTATCCAGGCCTGACATTTAGGGCCGAAGCCCATATGTCTGAGGACCGCAAAGAGGTATTGCCATTCCACCAGATCGAAAGCCATTTTGGCGTCCAGGGACATTATCACTGCAGGCTCCGAAAGTGTCGGAGCACGCGCCAGTATCCCATGTACCCGCCGGAGGTTAAGAGCGGTGTTTCGGTGTAGCATAAAGCCAGATTGATCCGGGTGGATCAGTTGATGGAGGTGAGGCATTATCGGTTCGCTAGGACTTTTGCTAAAATGTTGGTTTCTGCATTAAGGAGTGACATTGGGCGATATGAGGCGCACTCTGTTGGGGGTTTTCCTGGCTTGGGAATCGCCACTATCGTTGCTGTGCGTTGGTTAAGCGGGAGCACAGTCACCTTCAGGCAATCGTTATAGATTGCTAACAGCGGTGCACTGAGTGTGTCAGACATGAGCTTATACCATTCTATGGGGATCCCGTTGGGGCCCATTGCTTTTCCAGATTGTATGGTTCTTATAGCAGACTGCAGTTCGTCGGCCGTAAGGTCGACTTCAAGGTCTGTGACTGCCTGGGGTGGGAGGGTGTGCTTTGCTATGTGGCTAAGTGAGGCGAGGGCCTCAGACTCTGTTATTTCCCTTTCTGGGGTATAGACGTCTTCGAAGTGGTCCGCCAGGGTATGTACTATCTCCTCCGGGTGCGTCTGGAAGATGCCTGGTGTCGAGTATAACTGTTGTATCCCTCTAGGCCCAGCCTGTTTGCTATCCAGCCATGCCAACATTTTCCCCGCTTTATCTTCTATGTTGTACACTCTGTGTGCTGTTGCAGTGATGTAGTGTATGGTCTGGTGCTTCAAATGGTCCTGGTAGCGCAGCCGCAGCAGCTGTAGGTCATGGGCCGAGTCCAAGGAGGGATTTGCCATGTGTGCTGTATGTGCAGTGTGTAGGGCGAGCTCTATTTCAGACAGTTCCTTTTGTCATAGTCGTTTATGTTTTGTGATGGAGGCTATGGCCTGTCCTCGAAGGACCGTCTTATATGCCTCCCATAATGTGGACGGTGAGTCCACTGAGTCAGTGTTTTCAGCAAAGAAATGCTTAGTAGTGTTTTTAAGTTCTTTTCGTACGCCTGGGATTTGCAAGTAATTAGGGTAGATGGGGTAAATTCGCTTGCGTGTTTTCTCCCTGCAAGAGAGGGTCAGCAATACAGGCGAGTTATCTGAGATGCCTCTGGGTTTGGTTTCTACATCTTCGACATTTTGTAATCTCGACCCCACCATTAGAAAGTAGTCAATCCTCAATAAAACTATTGTTTACTGTGGAGTGGTATGTGTACTGGGTCGCTGCTGGGTGTGTGTGTTGCCAAATGTCTGTTAATCCCATTGCCTCAGTAAAGCACTGGAAGCGGGAGCAGCCTGACGTCGATGGCTGCACTGGAAATTTGTCTACTGTCGTGTTCATGGTAGTGTTGAAGTCACCCCCCCAAAATGAGTTCCCCTTCCGGTAGAGTTAGGAGAAATGCCCCCAGTGCAGGTAATGCCACCGATTGTAATGCCAGAGGCACGTACACCGAGACTATGTTGAGAAGTTTTCCATCCCATTGGCCTTGGATCGCTGCGAAACGACCCTGGTCATCTGTCTTAGTCTGTAGTGGTATAAACGATGAGGTCTTTTTAAGGAGAATGCCTGTCCCTCTTGAGCCTGAAGTGAACTCAGCGTGTGTCGCCATCTTGTACCCCCGTCTATCCAACGCCAAACAGGCCTCGCCCATGAGATCAGTCTCCTGTAAAAGGACTATAGTTGGGCTATGCCTTTTCAGAGCCTGCAGTACCAGACCCCTCTTTATTTTGTCTCCCAGGCCTCTCACATTCCATGTCAGTATTCTCAGGGGCGGTACGGGGGAGTCCTGCGTCGCATTGCAACTGACGTTACCTCGTGGACTGCGCGCCGGGGAATGCCTGCCAGATGTTGGGGATGCGCTGACGTGTGCCGACATCTAAACGTCTGCGGTGTTGTCGCAGTCCCACCGTGTGTGTTCCCACTATCTCAGTCATAGTGCAACTGTTCTCCCTTCGTGATTGTAGCGTGTGCCTGTCATCTATTCCTGCCATTACATTGAAACATAAAATAACCAAAACTTTCCCGTCCCTCCCCTCCATCGCCCTGCTTCCCTGCTCAACTGACTCAGAACTGCCCGCCACCCCAACTTGGCAGAGTGCTTTATCCAAACCCAAACCATAGTACTTGCACCCCGCATACCCCCCGGGCATGTCTCAGTCCAGAAGCCTGAGTCAGGCCATTTCGAATAGCCGGTGCAGTGATTGGAACCGGCTGGAGCCCAGAGGCTAACTTTCATTGTTCAAGTCTGTCTTCATCTGCCCCCAGTCGGGGGGAGCGGCTCGGACCTTCTCGCTCACGTTCCTGTGCTCCAACGCGGTCGCCTTCATGTTGCTGTCGGTGGTTCCTGTTGGTGTGTCGCTGTGTTCCCGCCTGCCGCCATCCCGCCATATCTGGTGTGTCGAAGAACCATGTTTTACCGTCGACTACAACTCGGAGTCGAACCGGGAACAGCATGGAGTAGGGCAGGCCACGCGTCCTCATTTCCTTTTTGACTTCCAGGAAACTTCTCCTGCGACGGGGGCGACCTCCGCCGTGTAGTCCGGGAAGAACGCAAGTGTGGAGTTTTGTATGCGGATCGGTTGGGATGTCCTTGCAGCTTGTAGGATTGCGTCCCTATCGCGAACATTGAACAGTCTGGCAAGCACCGGTCTTGGGGGCGCCCCGGCTTTGGTTTACCTCCCGGGACTCTATGGGCCCTTTCAACTGAAAAGAAGAGGGACAGCCCCTTGGGTTGCAATTTGGTTTTAATTAATTCCTCTACATATAGGTCCATTGCCTGAGTTCCTTCTGTTTCGGGAAGACCAAGAATTCGCACGTTGTTCCGTCTTGATCGCCCTTCCTGATTATCCAGCTTTTCTTTCAGGAGTTTGTTTTCTGTTTTGATCCGCGCCATCGCTCTCTGCAATTCCGATGTGTCCTCCACTAGCGATTTCGCAACAATTTCGACTTCTCTGACTCGCTCAGACATTTTGTGGAAGTCCGCTCTTAGTAAGGAGACATCCATTGATATTGTTCCTACCATCGCCTGGACCGCTGACAGTGCTTTCATAATGTCCTCCCAAGTGATTTTTTTCGCCCCATCTCCTTCCGGCGTTTTCCCCGTGAATATTCGTCCATCCAACTGTTGTGAGCTGCTTTTTTCGTAGTCATATTTGTCTAATTTTGCCTGGGTTGACTGGTTTCTTGGACCCCTACCCGCCATACTGCCAACACCGGTAGGGTCTCCGCGGCGTGGTTAGTGTGGGGGGCAACCGGGAGGAAGGTCAATCTTCGACGAGGAGTAGTAGTGTAGGTGTGGTCACTGTAGCGGCGCACCGGTGATATTTAGCGAGAGAGTCTGCTTATTGAAGGGTGTGGAAGGGCCGCACGCCTCACTGCAGGTGTCCGCCCGAATCCTAGTGTAGTGTTAGTCTCGATACTTCAGGCAGGGGGCCACGCTGCAGCCGCTTGGCAGGCAATTCAGTCCAGGCCGCCTTGACTGATATGGCATCCCGCGTGCAGGAAATGAAAGGGGGGAGAACTGGATCACTTCATCAATATTTTCACCATGAACCGGTAAGCGCACCACACCGTAAGCCCCTAGACTTCCAATCAGGCTTTCATGCTGCTTGCTATGCTCCCTGTGCGTCCCGTTCCATGCACTTGTGGAAAGATTGGTCTTTTCCGCAGTTACTGCTGGCAGCTCGTCCTTTTGGAGTGTGTGATGCCGCGTGTACAGTGCAGCGCGCCGGGCAAGTGGCAGGTGCCTCCGTGATTCCGATCGGCGTCACCGCGCTGTCAAGGAAGGGGGGAGAAATACCTTCCGGTAAGGAGGTGCCGTGCAGAATGCTGTCGGTGCCAGCGGGCACCACCCACGCCTGTGCCCAGTGTCTCTAGCTGCCGAATTTAGCACACCTATGCCTCAGTACAGAGTTCGGAGGCAGCGAGCGTTCAATCACTGTGTGTGCCTTGGTTTTGTAGGTGAATACGCACCGGAGGTCCGCAGTAAGGGTCCTTCCGGGTCTGCGGCGCCCGATCTCCTCTCACTTCCGCCCGGCTATTGCGATGTGGCAGGTCGCGGCTTTTCACTGGCAGGAAGGCCCTTAACGTTTGTCCCTCTCCCTCCTCAAATTACCACCGCAGAGCGTCCTTCGACTCCCCAAATATATCCGGCTCCGCTCCGAACCTCAAACTCCACCTCGGGGGTAAGATGTAACGGATGAATGTGCGGATTTATCGTAGAAGGGTGCCTTGTCTACGGAGCTCAGCAGCTACGTCGCCATTACCATCGGCTGCTAGCCACGCCCCCCTGGGGAATTTTTAATTAGAGTTAAGGCTCCCATTTTTCCGTTTCCAGTGATTTTTACAAGATGCAGGGGTGTTCACAAACATCCATTTTTCAATGGAAGCTTGTGCTGCAGGCGTTTCCCACCTCCCACATAAGCTTACATTGAAAAAAGGATGTTTGAAACAGCCCTATGGGTGGTCGCATTGTAAACATGCAGTCAGAACTGCCGACCTAGGTTCGGTCGGTTCCAAACTGCAACGGTGTAGTCAGTCCGACATCGTAATCAGCCCCTTTGTGGTAAATTCAAAGCTGTTAAAAGCTTTTCAAACAGTTTTTACTCACATCACCTAATAGAGATATCCAAACAATTCCCATTTTTTAAATACCTGCAAGTTTGTAAACACTACCAGACTGTCACCAGGACAGAGGGTTGTGTACACATTTACCACAACCACATGGGAAGACCCATGATATTTTCACAGGTCAGGAAGTGCTTTCCTCTGTTTTAGGTTGGTCTATACACTTTAGTAGGGCTTTTCTGAAAGGGCCCTGCCCCATAACTAAGTTTGTAGGGTATCATCTCGACAGGTAAAGAACTCTTAGGGTGCCCCATATATGGTGCATTCGGAAGGACATGCAGAAATCTGGCCAGGATTATCATTTGATAAAGGGCAGGGCTGCCCAAGAAGAAAGAGGCAGACATTTTCAGTGCTATACATCTGTCTTAAATCTTTTTTGCACTATATATAGATTATAACATAAGACAGTTCCATATCTTGAGTGATGTCTATACTAGGTATCAAAAGCTGTAGAGCATAACTTTGCAGGAGCACTTGGCATAATGTAGAAAGGCCAACACAAGTAAATGGGAACCCCACCAATCTATTCCAAATAAGGCTGAATCGAAATATTCCCAATACTCTATCTATAGAGTACTCTGGATTCTCCACATATAGGCAGGGCCAGCTTTAGGGCAGTGCAACAGGTGCAGCGGCACCTGGCACTGCCTTTTATGGGGGGGAGGGGCTGTGTTTAGAAATAACATTTGGTTTAAATGCATGCAAACGTCCTTGTGCATCCAACATTTTTCAGGGAACAATAAAAATGTCAGGATAACTCTTGTGATTAATGTACCAACTGCTGGTGATTAATGTACCAACTGGTGAGAGATCAGAATTGTGTCTAGTGGCATTTGTAGCTCATCATTAGGTAGTGCAGATTGTTAATGTGCCTTCTGCAAAGAACGTATGCCATGCAGATCACAGAACTGAGTGTGAGAGAACTATGAGTAGCACTATAAAACAATTAAATGCCAGCTAAAGAGAGACTATGGAGAAATGAGGTACACTGTTGGAGAGTGGTAGTGAAGGAATTCATAGAGAAGGAGGTCATAGGTAAGCATGGGCGAATTTTGCGAATCTCGCGTTCGCGAATTTTGCGGATTTGCGAACTCTCAATCCGCAAAATCCGCGAATTCTCGCGAATTTGCGGATTTTTTTTTGTGTTTGCGCGGGTTTCTGCCAGTTCGCGAGGGTTTTGTACAATGTCGCAAATTGCGAACTTACCTGTCGGGTCGCAAGTTTCGCGAACTTGCTGTTTCTACGTGTCCAGCCTGTTTGGGACACTCTTCTTCATCACTGCCACTCTCTGTCACCACTGCCACTCTCTGACTACTCATGCCACCCTCTGGCCCACCCATGCCACCCTCTGTTTCATCACAGCACCCTCTGGTTGTCCAGTCAGTGTACATTATTGTGGCAACGCAAGCACACCTTCCCTGCCTCAAGTGACCTGAATTAATTTGGGGCTGATTAATGTGTCACAGAATATTTTTTTAGCTGGCACCTGCTTCCTTAGTGCTTCCTGATTAGTGATCTTTTGCACTTGCTAAGTGCTTTCATTGTTGCAAAATTAGTTACAACACCTGCCCTGCCCCAACTGACAATAATGAATTAGGGGCTGATTAATGGATATGAACTTCCAGCCTGGCTCCTGCTTGTCTCCCTTAGCTGTAATTCAGGACCTTTGTGGCATATGTGTAACTATTCTGAGGTTCAGAGCAGGGTCACATAATAGTTGCAACTGGCAACTGAACTCTGGAGGGGCCCCTCAGGAAGCACTACAGGAAATGGCTACTAATGATGAGCCTGAACTTTTGAACCTGGTAAGTAGTTTCAGTTTTGCTCGTATTTCTGCAATTTTGCACTTATTCGCGGGGCGCGAAGTTGTACTGGGAAGCCGTGAACTCACGCGAACAGTGCGAGCAAAATCCGCTGCTCGCGGATTTGCGGATTTTGCGGGAGATTCGCAAATCTCGCGGATTGCGAATTTACCGAAAATCCGCAAAATCCGCGAGCGAAACGGATTTTCCGCCCATGCTTAGTCATAGGGGGAGCACCAAAAATTGTCGCACTGGGCGCCAGCAGTGCTAAAGCCAAACTTGCATACAGGTGAACATCGGCAGCGTACATCGAAAAGCTTTCATTCTAGGAGGCAGCCCTTCTAAGTCCCTTGATAGCGGGGTCCCTCTTCACCAACATGCCAAAAGTCCAACTGCTATGGCGAATAACAAAGGTGAGAGGAGGCAGTCAAGCTTGTACCCCGACCCAGGTCCTATCTACCTAACAGTGTATGCCATTTATTTTCGATTCTGGTCAGCTGTCCCATGGTCCAAGGATTCAATGCTCTTTTAGAAGCCTTTTTTCCTTCAAATCCTTGTTTTCAGGTTTGTGAATTCAGAGGATGCACTTCGTTTGAGCCAGGACTACATCTTCCAGAATGCATTAGGTTGTTACTAGAAATCCAGAACACCCGGTGAGAGAGAATTGGTGCATTATAGTATTAGGATAGGTTTATCTTTAGTCGCGACAGTCAAGCATTAGCGAGTTTTATTGGCTTCCTAGAGGAAGGGGTCTTTTTTTGGTGAAGGGAAAAGGGCGTTGTGACCATATGTAGTGATTCCGCATTTAACCATGAAGGAACCTAGTCTGTGGGTTTTATTGCCGCTGGTTAACTTCAATATTTGCAATTGGCATGCTAGATCAATAAAGTTAAAAGATGAAAAAATGATGGACTAGGGTACAACATTTCAAAACAAGGGCACAACATTTCAAAACATCATGGTGCATGCAAGAAACATCCCCTTCCTATTTGTTATAATGCACACACTCAACAAACATATTTTCGTGCCCCTACTTACACAAAAGTCACATAATAGGCTGGGCCACTGGAATTATGCAATTTTTGGGTCACAGCGTTCTCTGTAAAATTATGGATTTTCCTCTTTACTTTCTAATCCATCAACTGCACTATAATCTGGAGATTTTATCAAAACATATTTGCCTCTTGCTCAAATGGATCAAAAGTAACCCTGGGCGTAGCTCTACACTACCCTTGCGTAGTTTGTGTACTTTGCGCAACTACGCGCTACACGAATTGCACGTAGCACAGTGCAAAAACAAATAGCGTAGCATCATGTAGCGGGCATTTTTTGCTTGCACGCAGTCCTCAATGTGAAGATGGCGACAGCGAGCGAGCAAAATAACATCCCGGCGAGAATTTTTCCTTGTTCACGATCAGCAACATCAAGTTGCCGATCGCGAGCGTGGAAAATAAACCTCCCGGTGAGATTCTCAACGGGGGAGGTCAGGTTTCTAATTGCGACCGGTCGCGTATGCTCACGACCGCTCGCGATGAGAAACTACCAGTCCGCGTTGAGAAAACTGCCGCTCGAGTACAAATCTACTTGAGCGGCAGAAAACGACCACTTGCACTGTGCAAGATGCCATTTACAATGATTGCACAGTGCGGACAAGCATCTGGCACTGTGCAATCAGTGCGAATAGCATTTTCCCTACCTAACTACGCAGTCCGCGTTTCTACGCGTAGCTTTCCTAGTGTGAAGTGCACTTCGCGTAGCTACGCATAGCGCGACTACGCAAACTACGCCCAGGGTTAAGTCACTAAAAAAGCGGTGATACATGAAAAAGTATTTCTGTATTTGGGAATTAAATGGGTGCTGATATTCCAAAATCTTCGCCCAGACAGTGTAAACGCGTGAAAACATGACAAAATAAACAATATCACAAAATGTGCCGCCATTGCACTGCATAATTTGACTTTCCGTGCCGCATAATTCAGTCAACCCTGCCACATAATGTGGTCCTCCCAACCCACATAATTCCAGTGGCCCTGATTATTGATTATGTTCCTATTGTGGTTCTAAGCAATGACAAGTTGCCGGTATGACGCATGTATGTCCGGTCAGGCGCTCTGTGAAAGGCAGTGAAGGCGGAGGTGGAAGCCCATAGACTCAGCCAGGCGGCCTGATTGATCGGGCACCCCGAGATGGCATATTAATTACGCCAGTTGATTGAAGCGAATAGAAGCTTGGGAACACGGTGATTCTTTACCGGTTCAAACAAAGTCCTCTCCTGAAGATCAAGCTCAAGCTAACAAGCGAGGAACTTACCAAAGGTCCAGTACTGTCGGTCATTTGTCGTCCACACTTGAAGTGCTCTCACCTTATATTGTCCTGATGAAGAATGAGGCGCGAATAACGCTTATTGAAATTGGGGGGCAGATTTACAAGCCTCTTGCGCCATTGTTGTGTCACTTTTGTGACGCAGCAGCGGCGTAAAAAATACAGCCAATTTACAACGTGATGCATCTAGGGAGATACCTCAGGCTGTAAAGCCCTGTGTTGCCGTATACCTGTGTTAGGTATAATGTATGCAAGGTGGGCGTTCCCACGCAGGAAAGCTTTGTAAAATTGACACTACTGCGTCACTTCTAGGATGCCACTGTGTCAAAACCGTAAGGAGTGACGCAGTGTAGTAGGATTAGGCCTCAAAATGCATTGCTGGAGTTGGTTGTTATTGCGACACAATTCTAGGAGTGCATGGCTTTTGCCCTAACCGATGTGTCTGAATTTCTGACGCATCTGTCAATCCTTGCGCCATATTGTAAATACAGCGCATCCATGGGAGCACAAGTGTTTCCCAGGGTGGCGCAGGGAAAGTGACGCATCTGTACAGATGTGTCACTTTCTTGTAAATCTGCCCCTCGATGTGATTTTCGCGGCTTTTTTGGGTTTTAAAGCAAAAAAAGCAGTGTGATGGCCCTTGGTAATATGCCCCATAGTCCTTTCCTTTGGAGCTCTCCCATCCTTGCAGGACAAGACCGGAGTTCCATCGGCTGGAATTGAGTATTAGCTCGATTTGCCCTCGAACCAGCTTCAACCATTCATGTCTAAGGACAGAACGTGTGTTGTGCTCTGAGTATGGTTTCATATTAAAAGAGATGAGAGGTGGGCGCTTCCTGTTTCCCACGGGTGCATGCGGTGCAGCTGAGACAGAACCTGGTATGTGGAAGACCAGAGTCCAATACTGATGACAACGCCAATGGGAAGCACAGTGAAGGCTCTCGTTCTAAGCATGTGCAACTGTAAATAGCACCTGGCGTGGGAGGCCGGTGGTGTCTCACCAAGATGGGAAGCAACACTGTATGCTATGGAATAATGCTGCCACCCTGTGGCCACTGTGGACATCACACTAAAATACTAGAAATGCTACCCAGAAATTATCCGGTGCTGAAGGATAAATCAGACATGCTCTCCATTTGTATGGTACTTAGGGGCATATTATCAAAGGATTTTTCTCTTTTTTTTGGCTTTAAAAGCCAAGAAAGCAGAGATAAAATTATCTCCCTATCAGCAAAATGGCGCTAACACGCAAATTTGCATGTTAGCACCCTTTTTCGGTACTTTTCCCCTTGCATCTCTAATGAGATGCAAAGGGGGTTTTCCAGAGAAAATTAATAGGAGAAATGTTGTTAAGCAACATTTCTCCTATTATCAAGGATATCGCTAACCCTGTTAGTGATGAAAAAAAGCAGCGCTAACCGCGGTTAGCACTGCTTTTTTTACACCTGGTATTTTCCTGACTTAGCCATGATATCCTATGGAAGGTGGATATCATGGCTAAGTTTGTGAGCCCCTATCATCAAGCTAACGCCAAACTTCGAGAGATTATCATTGGTTTTCCAGCGATAATCTCTCATTTGGCAGTTAGCGTGAGGATTTTTATCACTTCTTAGATAAACGTTGCTAATAGCAAGTTATCTCAGCGATAAATTCCGGCGATGCTTAGCGATAACAAAATCGTTGCAAAGCCTCATTAGCGATAAATATCGCTTCTCAGTGGCACCGAAGAAACCTTAATTTCTTTCTTTAATTGGATCAACACATGTGACGATCACTTAAGGTTCACTTATGAAAAAGATACGGACACACTGGTCTTCCTAGACGTGACGATTACAAAAGAAAATGGAAAACTGACAACAGTCACCCATTACAAACCAACCGCCAAAAACAATCTATTACAATTTGAAAGTTTTCACCCGAGACCATTACGTGAAAACTTACCCTACGGGCAATTTCTGAGGATCCGCAGAAATTGTAGCAAACTGGAAGACTATAAAAAACAATCCCACGACCTTACCCAAAAATTGCGTAACCGGGGTTATCCAGAAAGAATCCTCCAAAAAAGCCAAAAGCGAGCGCGAAATCAACCACGAGCAGCCCTACTGGAAAACACAAACAAAACAGTGGATGAAATCCCCCTGACCTGTGTTACTACATATAACACCATTTCCAATGATGTATCCAGAATAATAGGGAAACACTGGAACATCCTTAACAAAGGCAACCTGAGATGGGAAAAACCCCTCTTCTCATACAGGAAGGCACGGAGCATCAAAGATGCAATTGTCAATACAAGGCCCAAGAAGGAGTCCCCAGAGAGAGAAACATTAACCAACCTATGGGGTCTACCAAGAGTGACAGGCCACTTTAAATGTGGAAGTTGCAGCGTTTGCCCATATACCAAGAACACCAAGATACTACAATTGGAACCCAATAAAACCTGGACTATCAGAGGGCAGACTAATTGTAACAGTGAAAACGTTATCTACAGATTAACATGTCCTTGTGACCTACACTATGTAGAAATGACCAGTAGGAAAGTAAAACTACCCATTGGAGAGCACAGGAGCACCATCAGGTGCAAAAAAAACAATACAAGACTCACTGAACATTTTTTGTCGGCGGGTCACACACCCGACGACTTATAATGGACAATTATTGAACAGATCAAACCAGGAGCAAATCTGAATCAACGCCTGTTCGAGAAAGAACAGAGGTGGGTATATAGACTCTCCACCCACAAGTCCGGTTTGAACGATAACATCCCGTGAAATATCGTGATGGGCTAAGCACTGTATTCTTTACTCATGCTAATCCGAGCAGAGCATGCTCTTACGAACCAGGAGGCTGCTCCCCACTTATACGCGATATTTCTCTATTGAAATACCCAGCCAACATTGTTAGACCAACCTCTGTGGTTTACCTGCCATTCTTTCCTCTGTTTAAATCCCATTTATCCAATTAATTTTGGCTCAGGGCAGGAGTCCGTATGATATTAAAACCCTCTCCTCCCGTAAAAAAAGAGAAGTGGCCAGCATGATCTCTAAGGCAACCAAACTACCGGGTATCTTGCTGTAGCCAATCCGCGCTCGGGCAGAAGGAATAGTTCCCTCCCCGCTAACGCATTCTGATTGGCTTACGTAGAACCACGTGCCGAGGCCATGCCCAACCAGGAAATGCAAATAGTTTACTTTACCGGTATCCCGCGGACAATTCCGTTATTCCACGGGGCACCTCCAGCAGAAACCAAGTAGGTTTACCGCTTGACGAACAGAAGTCGCAAGTAAGTGCAATCAGGCTGACCTGAGTGCGGGACAAAAACCGACCGCACGATTGCATTGGTTTTACTTTACTGCCCGACCTGGGCAACTCGTAGCTCATACTTTGCATCTGTTTTCTAACCACTTACAGGTGACGGACACTTGCCGTCTTGGAAATGCTGGTGCCCATGAAGCGGTAGTTTCCGCCTTTAGCGTAAGCTTAACAAAGTCGCCATTGTGATCCACCATAGCGACATCACCACTGCTCACAAACAAACCTATGTAGCCGTCCGTATCGCAGCACGATAGAGATCACTTTCCCTTATTACAGCCCCCCATTTTACACTATATCCCCAGACGCCAAACCAGTCCGACTCCTCTTTTGGCGCTGGCTCTGTACTTCAGGCACAGTCCGGTAAAAATCACTGAAGCACTTTTTGCCTGATCGCAATAGATGGACCGTACTGTTTTAATCTAAACGCTGGCATGGCTCCATCTGTTGATCCTTCGATTGTGATGATGATCAGTAACATATGTGTTAAATGTAATTCATTTGTTTCGTCCACCCTGGTATGTGATCCCAACCTTCTTTTGTTCCCCCGTTTGTCTTACAGGTTTTTTCCCGAATAAGGATAAACGCACCTTTTTACACGAGATCGCAATTTGCGGTCTCCAATTTGAACTAGGGCAGGACGCGCCTTAGCGTGTGCGGACCACCCAGTTCAAAATTCACGGTCCTGACGAAAACCAAAGAATCACTTCAACGGTTGAAACATGTAGACCTAGTTATCAGTAGTTTTTGTAAAGTTTCACATCTCACATAGCACACTTCGCTATTTTTAACGCACTATACTTCTCAAGACACAAAAGCCTACCTAATTAGGCACTGGTGCCACACTGTTTTTACAAGGGTTCAAACACTCAAGAATAAATACTTGAAGTGAGTAGTTTTGGCCCTTTTTTAATACACTTTTTGATAGTTATGCACACAAAAAATAAAAACTAACCAGCTCCACTGTAGTCAGGTGTCGCAGCACACCCTGTGGGCACTCGGCCTATGGGGTGGGACCCCGATGATGGAGCATGTCACCAACCAGGTTGGTGAGTGAGGGGTCTTCTATAAGGATATGCATTATCCGACAACGGGTTGGGGAATATTGTGCTGACTCAAGCGCTTAACGCTAGACTCAGAGAAATTGTTCTCTGCCTTTTTGAGGGGATACTCCTCCATTGTTTTGGTAAATTGTCCCGGGGACCGGGAGTTCCCACCTCACATAGTATATGTAAAATTTCCCTGACTCTCTCCCTTGATATTGAAATATAGTTTAATACTCAGAATTTAAAACGTAATACCATGGTTGAGGGTTCTCTTGAATAACCAGAATTGATTTATATCAAATGAACCCATTTTGCAACATTAGGATAGTCAAAGACTAGGGAAAAAACCATTACGCTCTAATTATACCTTGCAGTTAGCATGCAGCTCTTAGACAACAGTTACTAGTTCACAATTCTATGTTAGGATTTTGACTCATAAACTGCAAGTAACAAAAGGATCTCACTGACAAAAGCAGTAACCCACTGACTTATTTACGTTATGTGCACTTTGTGATCTGCATGGTACATGTTCTTTGCAGCAGGCACATTAACCCTCTACGCTACCTTTCCACAAGTCAAAACCTCCACTTGACAAAACTGCATCACTCGCTAGGAAGAACTTTAATCACTGGAGTTATCATCACATTTCTATTGTTGCCGAAAATTGCTGGAGGCCAGGAAGGAGGCAGCCAGTGCTGTTAGAAACATAATATACTATAATATCAGCGCCTGATGTAATGGCACCGGTCACAGCCCCCTAGGGCTGCCCTGCTCAAGGGTCCTGCAACCTCAGTGCCTGGGCACAACTAGACCCAAACTTTGGGGGTGGGCTAACGGTTGGCTGGCATGGCTCCCGGGTGGGGTTGCGGGCCAGGGAGTCGCAGGGGGGTTGTTTGGGGTGGGGAGGATATGCAAGGGAAAAAATAAAAACAAATAAAAACATACCTTTCCGCCGGCCGGATCCCACGCCTCTGGTCTTCCTCCTGCTCTCCTGCTCCCAATTTCAGGAACAGGAAGCAGGCAGCCAGGCTCCCTCCTCTAAGCCTATCACAACGCTGCAATGCAGCGTTGTGATTGATCTGAGCACCGTTACATGGCGCTCAGCCAGGGGCTGTAGGGTTGGGCATGTTCTCCACACAGGCTGTAATGCAGCCTGCATGGAGAAGGGGAGAATGCACATGACTGTTTGGGCGACACAAGAGGGCCGACCACAAAGTCATTGCACACTTGGGAGTGGGCATACCACTCCTCCCCTACTCTGCTCCCTGAGCAGAGCTGCCCCACCCACCCACCCATAATAACTTACATTTATTATCATTTTATAAATCCTTTCCACTGCTCGAAAGCAGTGGGGCGACGCTCCTTCACCATAGCGGAGGAGCCGTCTCTGGGGGCTAACAATCATAGCCAGTGCTGGTCCTAGTGAAGAACCGGGTTTTTAGAACCCAGCGGCGCCAGGGACACGCCCAAAGTCTTTGGGTTCTCCTGTCTTGGCAAACAGAGACACGGAATACTTCTAGGTGGCGTCAGAGATCAAATTTATTAGCTGCAGCTAGTAACAGTAATCCCAGCAACACAACACGGTGTACAACTCAAGAAACTGCTCAATTTTGTAGAGCAAGACATCAGTATTTATACACAATATTCACATTACAAATGGACACCCACTGCAGCAAATTCTGACCAATAGAAACACATTTCTATACATTATCACATTCCAAAAAGGCTCACTTTACATTGTACCAACCCCACAAGTTAATTATTAGGATGTCCCAAATTCAATTTCCACAAGCCGGACAAACCCATAATTGAAAGCACAATGTATGTAACGAAGGAACATAAAAATGAAACAATGATAGATAACGAGCAAGATAAGGCATGTGTAGAAAAGCTAAAAGTTAACGATGTCCTGAACTTTGACTCGCAATCTCAGACAAGGATCAACTAAGGAAATTGGCCTCACAAAGGGTCAGTTTCAGATAAAGAGGTCAGTTCCTTACAATGCACCTTAGAGTCAAGAAAAGGTTTAGTTAATAAGTGCATGAACAACAAAGCCCATGTAACTTCGTTCGTCTAGTTACCTCCATGGGGCTACTTGATGGCAACACCAAAATAGAGGCACGAACAAAATGGAACCCATATTCGAGACAAAGTCTCTGAGTACGTAATGAACTTGCTAGTTAACATGACAAATTCACTCCATATTAGCCGTACTTGCTAAATATGGTACGACATCATCAAAATCGTGACGGAACCATCCCCCATTTCCTCCTTCTCCATAAATGCCCTCAATACCACGCACCAACAATGCACCTCATTTCTCTATAGCACCTTTCTGACAAACATTTCTTTTTTTATAGCGCTAATCATAGTTTACTCACACTCAGTTCTGTGATCTGCATGGTCCACACTCTTTGTAGCAGGCACTATAACCCTCTATACTATGTGGGTGGCAGGAGTGCCCAAGTGAGTGCACGGTGAGCGATACAACAGCGTGAGAGTAGGGTAAGAGGAGTAAGTGCAAGGTGACTGAGGTGACCATATGAATTTGGGTGCTGATGTAAGTAGAGAATGACACGCATTAATGCATGGTTAGTGATGGGCTTGTTTGAATGAGATTGCAGGGTGAGCAGTGAGGGGACAGGTGAGTTAAGTGTAACATGAGTGCAGGGTGAGTAGTGTGCTCATGTGACTGCAGAGTAAGGTACAGGGTGAACAGCGTAAGTGCATTGTGAGTGCAAAGTGATCACTGTGAGAGCAGGTTGAGCGGGTTTATGGTGTGAGTGCATGGTGATCAGTGTAAGTGCATTGTGATCGCTGTGAGTGCAGGGTGAGCCTGAAAGTGAAGGGAGAGAATGAGGAGTGTGTCTGGGAATGCACCCAGCATTGAGACAACACTTGAAGTAATTCAGCATGTTATTGACAGTGGCTTAGGGTTTAAGATACAAGTTCAACTATTGCTATTATGGCATTAATCAGGGATCGAGGGTGGAGGAAATAAATAATGTGCTGATCCTGCAACAAACTTCCAGTCTTATGATTAGGGTTGCCAGCTAGGTAGTAGTTTGATGTCCCAGACGGTACAAAAACAGTCGCCTAAAGTCGTATTTTCAGCACTTATCTGTGCATACTTCGAACAACAAATATAAACAAAAAGCCCTTTTTATTGTGTTCTAGGGCTGCCTGTATGATCCTTAATTGATAATTAAAGGGAACAAAGACAGAAAAGTCACATTACAAATGAATGCAAACTTTTTTATTTAAAACCCTATTTAGTCAAGACGAGATCTTTGCAGGCTCCTTAAACAACACATGGCTGGTATTTTTATTTTGGCAACACTACTTTATATTCCTTCTCATGAAATGCATCCTCACACTACAGCAAAGGAATAGGCAGATTGGGGACCAAGGGGGTACTGGAACCATAAAAAACTAAGCCTCGGTAACCAGTTTACAAAGGTATGTAAATATGCAAATGGTCTTTAAAGACCTGTGAAAAACTGAGATAAGACTCCAGACACTGGGGGAGGAGCTTCGCGGGCAAGCAAGATTGCCGCGTAAGCTCGGAGCTCCGCGGACCCTCCGACCCTCCACAAATATCCTGGTAGAAATCCTGTTCCACGGTGGTGGATTCCAATTGGCGAATGGTCATGGACGTGGGAACTGCTTTCCGCTACCAAATCCGACATTTCTAGGCAAAGTTATGTTGTGTTGAACTTTGTGCCAGGGATGCGCCATTGTTCGGTGGGCAGCTGATGATCGGGACGACGCGGAGCATGACTGATATGCAAAGCGAGCATCTTCTGTTCCTACTGGCGGAGTGTACGTAGCTGCGGAGTTGCTTATTGCTGCCTTGGCTCCCGTGGAAGCTGCACCTCGTACCTACGCCAGTGCCTGCCGCGATCTTGCCGGGTCACCCTTTGTTCTCTCCGAACCCATCATGGCCGGCAGGGGTGACCCCGATAGAACGGCGAACCGGGCTAGCAGGAAGACAATCCAGCCCCAGGTCAATAAGATCGACCGATATGCCCAACAAAGGACCTCGCCCTCGGTGGTGACTCAGTCCAAGGACTCCGTGCGCACGAGTTTGCCCGAAGGGTCGGAGCCCACTTTGAGGGACATCATGAGAGCCATTACAAGCATCAGGACTGAGATGCATAAGCAGCACGAGGTCCTGGCACATAAGGTGGACACCCTGGCCATTGACCTCAACTTGACCAGGTCCGACTTAGGCAAAACCAATGACCGAGTAAAATCCCTCGACATCAAGACCTCCAGCCTTACGACTGATGTCTCGGACCTGCAAGCTGAGGTCCGCAACCTGAGATCGGTTAATGACCAGTTCTCGAGACGGCTGGAGGACTTTGAAGGACGGCAGAACGTCCGAATTATTGGAATACCGGAGGGAGCGAGGAAGCGGCTGTCGATCTCTTTGTGGAGGACTTGGTGAAGACCCATCTCGCCCCGGCCGGGCTCAGCCACTTTTTCTCGGTGGAACGGGCCCACAGGATACCCGGCGGCCCCCCGAAGACGGGTGCAGCGCCGAGACCCATCATCGCCCGACTATTCAATTTCAGGGATCGGGACGTGATCCTTCAGGCCTCGAGGTGACATGGGCCTCTTAAGTTTCAGAATGCTGATGTGAACTTCTACCCGGACTTCACTAGGGCCGTTCAGAGACAGCGCCAAAGCTTTGCCAGGGTGAAACGGCGCCTCAGGGACATGGGGCTCAAGTATTCCATGCTGTTCCCCGTTAAGCTGCGTGTTGAACGTGGTGGCCGAGCCCTGTTCTTTGACATGCCCGAGTTTGCGAGTGACTGGCTGGACACTTTGCCACAGCGCCAAGAAGAACACGAGGGACAATCCGAAGGCGCCTCTGGTGGCCATGATCCTCAAGAATAGTGCTCCTGGCACTGTTTTGGCGGTTGGTGTTCCCGTCGACTGTGACTGATGATGCCAAGCTTTTGTACTTTTGCTTATTCTGGTTTTTACATGGAGGGTGGCAGGGGGGAATTGCGGGGGATCCTTACTCCTCTAGGGTCTTTCTTGTAGTTTAGTTTATGGGGCAAAAGGCACACTGCTGGTTGGGGGGGCTTTCTGTCTGCTGCAGGGGTGCAGGGTGGGGGGTGGTGTTGGGGATGGTTTTGTGTGTTTCCTTTGTTCTTCTCTTCTATTTCTTAGGCAATGGGTCGTATGCTCTGCTCTGTTTCGCTTGTCTTTGAGGCTTTTTGGGGTTGGGAGGGACTTGAGACATGATGATGGGGGGTAGGAAATTGCAAGTTCTTAGTTGGAATGTCAATGGCTTGGGTGACCGTATTAAAAGAGGATTGGTATTGCAATTGCTTAAAAGACATATGCCGGATGTTGTTTTCTTGCAGGAGACACATTTAGTGGGGAACACGTGTAGAGCGCTCAATCGGAAAGGTTTTAAAATGGTGGCTCATTCGGTGTTCTCTTCGGGGTCCCGGGGAGCGGGAGTCATGTTGCGTACGTCCCTTCCCTTTGAGATTGATTCCACTGTGGTTGATGAGAGGGGGCGGTACGCTGCTGTTGCGGGGCGTTGGGAGGGGCGTGCCCTTACGTTGGTTTCGATTTATGTTCCTTCCGGCTTGCAGAATACCACCTTCCAGGACCTTGGTAGCGCCATTTTGAATCTGCCCGCAGGGTCATTGATTGTGGGGATGATTTTAACTCGGTTTGCTCTGGATCCTTGGACAGACATCCGCCTAGAGACCTCCGTACCACTCAACTGTGGCTGCCCACCTTCCTTGATACATTGGGGTTGGTTGATTGTTGGAGACTCTTGCATCCCACCCAGAGCCAATTTTCATTTCACTCTGGTGCTCAAGGTAGCCTTTCCAGGATCGATTACGTCCTTACTCTGGCGGCTCACGCACCGGCGATCTCCGAGGCTCGTTTTTTGGCGAGGGGCATCTCATACCACTCCCCGCTGTGGGTCTCCTTTGACTTAATATCGTTATGTCGGAGCGACCAGTAGTGGTCAATCCGTGGTACTTCCGGAACCCTAAGACTCGTGGTCTCCTGGCTAAGGCTATCGACCTTTACTTCACGGAGAACGTGGGGTCGGTTGCATCGGATGTTACTTTGTGGGAGGCCTATAAAACTGTCTTGCGGGGTGAGGCCTTTACTCTTATAGCGGAAGCCCGTAGACTCAGAGATGCCGACATGGTGCGTGTCGAGGCTGAGATCATGGAGCTGGACTCCCGATTAGAGGCGGGTCCCGAGCCAGTCCTGCTACACAACCTCTCCCTTAAACAGTCCGACTACAGCGACCTTGCTACTGACGCTGCTCTCGTCCTGGGCAGGGAACAGCAGGGTCGGATTTACGACGTTGGCGACAAGGCCGGGAAGTTGCTGGCCTGGCTCGATAAGAAAGAGAGGGCCAGCCGCGTCGTCCCTGAGATAGTGGGAGAAGATGGAGTGTTGGTCACTGACCCGAGCGCCATTGCTGAGTCCTTTTCAGATTACTTTCAGGGCGTTTACGCCTCTGTCTCGGACCGGTCCGAGGCCGATTCGGCAGGCTTCCTCTCTGACATCGACCTCCCTTGTCTATCCGATGCGGATCGGGAGAACCTGGACAGGGACATATCCTCGGATGAGGTTGCGCTTGCAATCCATTCATTGAGGTCTGGCAAGGCACCGGGTCCCAACGGCATTCCGGTAGAACTATATAAGATTAAACCGGATGTGGTTTCCCCACATCTGCGCAATATGTTCCTGGAGGCGTGGGAGAAGGGCCTGCTTCCCCTTGACCAGAGGTTGGCCACCATTGTGGTCATCCACAAGGAAGGGAAGCCGAGAGACTTGTGCCGATCGTATCGTCCCATCTCTCTTTTGAATGCGGAGCCTAAGATTCTTGCCAAACTGCTCGCCAATCGTTTTATTGGCGTCATCGGCGACTTAGTGCACCCGGACCAGTCGGGCTTTATTCCACACCGCAACACTGCTCTTAACTTGCGTCGACTTCACGGTGCCCTGGCTAGGGCCCATACACTTGAGGAGCCGGCTGTCCTGACATGCTTGGATGCCACGATGGCTTTCGACTCCCTCGAGTGGAGTTACCTGTGGGCAGTGTTGGCGAAGCTCGGTTTTAGACCGGAATTCGTGGGGTGGGTCAAACTCCTATATGCCGAGCCGCTGGCTAACGTGGCTGTCAATGGCCGAGTTTCCGCGACTTTTGCTCTTCAGAGGGGCACCAGGCAAGGCTGTCCTTTGTCGCCCCTCCTGTTTGCACTCGTGCTTGAACCACTCGCGGCCCTGTTGCGGACCCATCCCGACCTACATGGTATTAGATGGGCCCCTGACTTCGAGGACAGAGTTTCATTATACGCGGACGACATTCTTCTGTACCTCACCTCCCCCTGCAAATCCCTTATTGTGGCCTGTGACGTGCTGCGACTTTTCGGTCGGTACTCCGGCCTAGTCATTAACTGGACCAAGTCGCACTTATACGTCTTGAAAGGGGGAACGCCGCGCCTTCCAAGGGATTGCGGCATACAGGTGGCGAGCCAGGGCTTCAAGTATCTGGGGATTTTTATCTCCACTAATTTGAAAGCGCGCTATTAGCACAATTTGCTTCCCCCTCTTCTCCGCCTCCGGCGTGACGTGGAGGGATGGCGCAAACTCCCGCTTTCTCTGCTTGGGCGCGCGGCGTTGTTTAAAATGATGTCCTTGCCCAGGTTCCTCTATGCCCTGCAAAACACGCAGGATCCGGTCCCAGCTCGTTACTTCGGCGAGATCGAGAGCCTGCTACGTGCCCTACTCTGGGACGGCCGCCCTCGCATCGCTATCACAAAACTTACGTTACCGTGGTACGATGGGGGGATAGCGCTACCTGATGTCCGTAGATATTACTGGGCCTGTGTGAGTAGATTACCCAGGCAAATTTTTAAACCAACTAGCACATGAAAAGTAACACAATACACATTAAAAAAATGATAATACACTATTGCATGTACATATAAAGATACAAATTTAATAACATGATATTCAATAAAATTAGTACATAAATATACACAAAGGATAAAAAGATTTATAGCATTTAAACATATGCATATTTTAAATCATATAAGTCGTTCATTGATATAAAAGATTAGATGGTTTCCTGTTTTATGTCTACGCGTTTCGACACTTATGTGTCTTCCTCAGGACTGTACCATCACACTGTAAAAGATTTAAAAAAAGATAATTTTGCAATGTTATATTGCTATGTACATAACAACTAGTGCAATGACTTTTCTACCATGTGCTCAATGTTGGTTATCTTCAAGGATGATAATGCCGCTTTTAAATATTCTGAACACCAAAAAGTTGCCTCTTACACCTATATTTTAAACCACATTTGCGGAAAAGTTGAGCACACCAATAGTCGTGATCAACAAGGTATTTTTATTTATACCGAACCAATCTAGGAATTAATCAAGTTTAAACAAACATGTTTTCACACATAAAGACACATAGATACAAAAATTATTTACAATGTGAATATGAAATACATTCAAAAGAACAAAATATGATCCTGGTTCTATTGAGCAAAACCATTTGAAAGCAAAAATCAGTGATAATTCAGAGACAAGACAAAACCATTATAAGCATGTGTAACATACAGTGAAACATTTTGGACTGTGGATGATAGTTAAAGCAAGCAAAGTAATAAAGAAAAAAGGGGGGAGTAGGAAAGAAGCAAAGTAAATTTGTGACTTTTGCAGTAGCAAAATAACTACTGCCTCGAAATGACTCAAAACAACTCCTTTCTAACTGGCCGACGCGTTTCGATTCCAGTGAAAAGTTTCTGGAATCTCATCAGGGCACAAGTGAAGTTCTGTCTGTCGGGAAAGAACGTTCTTTCCCGACAGACAGAACTTCACTTGTGCCCTGATGAGATTCCAGAAACTTTTCACTGGAATCGAAACGCGTCGGCCAGTTAGAAAGGAGTTGTTTTGAGTCATTTCGAGGCAGTAGTTATTTTGCTACTGCAAAAGTCACAAATTTACTTTGCTTCTTTCCTACTCCCCCCTTTTTTCTTTATTACTTTGCTTGCTTTAACTATCATCCACAGTCCAAAATGTTTCACTGTATGTTACACATGCTTATAATGGTTTTGTCTTGTCTCTGAATTATCACTGATTTTTGCTTTCAAATGGTTTTGCTCAATAGAACCAGGATCATATTTTGTTCTTTTGAATGTATTTCATATTCACATTGTAAATAATTTTTGTATCTATGTGTCTTTATGTGTGAAAACATGTTTGTTTAAACTTGATTAATTCCTAGATTGGTTCGGTATAAATAAAAATACCTTGTTGATCACAACTATTGGTGTGCTCAACTTTTCCGCAAATGTGGTTTAAAATATAGGTGTAAGAGGCAACTTTTTGGTGTTCAGAATATAATAGGGTCCAGCCTCTTCACCTGTCCATAAGGGCCTGGCTCCTCTCTTTTTTCTCGCTTTTAAATATTCTAACACTTAGATGGAGCTGCCAATAAGCTGCATACGATACAGAATATTTATCTTATAACATCATTAGACAATTATTAGATAGATCTTGTTCTATTTCAAAGACTATACTGTCCATTTCATTCTCATGATAACATTATATGTATACTTCAGACGCCTCACTGTAATAGAATAAGAACAGATAATAAGAGAAGAAACAGATACACAGGAAAAACAGACACGTGGCCTAGTTGGGATAGAAAGTAACAGAGAGAATGTGGGTGTATGGCCCCTATTCAACATATTAGGGAAAGTATTCCTCAAGATTTTAACTACATCTTAAACACTCGTTGTCCTAAACTAATCTTCGTAATGCCACATAGAAAGTGTCATTTATACATCATTTGTATATTGCATAACGATACATAGCTCTTCTATCTAGGTAGGATTGTAGTGTGCCTTCCTTACATTTCTTGGTATATTTTAGTGTTATCCTAATTTTAACATTTGTATTTCTAATTATGAGGAAGAGCTTACCTATTATAAGCAAAGAACCGGATTGATGCAAGGGAGATAGAGATCAATATGCCATCTAGGTCAGTGTAAGTATTGGTATAAGCCGTGTCTGCATAATAAAAACATTTTGTCTTTGATTAGCGTTTAAGACATAGCAAAGTGAGGTAAAGCACCGCAAGATGGTAAGTGTGCTTACCTGATTCTAGAATGACGCTCAAATTGACAAGTTTTTCTGTTAAATAGTTCGGATGGTCTCCTAGATACAGTGGGCTACTTCATAACGCAGCGCAGGATTAATTTAGTAAAGTTGAATAAAAATGCCACTGGGGATGGATAAAGAGGATCCAATTACTTAAACAGTAATAATATTTTTCATGGTGAATTGTTGGAATAAGCAGTAAGCATTTTTAATCCCTCAAAAAGAGTCTTCATTTCTTTCTAACAGCAACCTGTTCGTATTTGTTAGGTTACGCTAATTAGTTCTATGTTGTGCTTATTCCTAAGAATGCAGAAGCGTCTATCTATTTGCTTCACAGATATCTCATTAGTTCACAACTTTGTTAGCTATGTCTCAAGTTCTGTAGTACTCAAGCTAATACATTGCCTGTTTACTCTATTGGGTTCACGTTACTTTTATTATATTTCTTACCATATGTTTCTAGATATTCCTAGTTTTCATCCGTTTGTGAGCCGTGTTCTGAATATATCTTCTAATGATATGACTGGCTGCAGTCGCCCACCTATAAGAGATATTAAGTATACATTGGCTAGGCACTAAAGGATATGTAACGTCTTAACCTCATGAGGTCGGCTATCTTATTTACCAATTATTAATCTCTTGCAGTCCACGACCTACTGCAGATAATCGCTTCAGATGTTTTCGGTGGTTAAGCGTTTCTCGCAGTCTAAAACAACAAAGCAGCGCTAGCATTACCTCTTTATCTTTATTTTAAAGCTTTGCGCATTTTAGTCTAAGGCTGCATTTAGTTTTAAGATAAAGCTTGTTTACCAGGTTAGTCTTACGTACTTCAAAGTCTGCTTCAATAGTGACTGCGAGCAGTTGCAGCGGTTGGGCGGTTCCTGCAGTCTAAAACAACACAGTAACACTCGCGTTACCTTATACCCATTATTTAAAACTTAACGCATTTAGTCGAAACTCTACGCCTTTAATCTATGGCTCTATTGAATATCACCTGTGTTTGTATTATCCAGAGCGGACCGCACACAGCGGCGTTCCAGCGGTATCTGACAAAGCAGCGCTAGCATTACCTCTTTACCTTTATTTTAAGGCTTTGCGCATTTAAGTCTAAGGCTACATTTAGTTTTAATATAACGCTTATTTAACAGGTTAGTCTTTCGTACTTCTTCATTAGTGACTACGAGCAGTTGTAGCGGTTGGGCGGTTCCTGCAGTCTAAAACAACACAGTAACACTAGCGTTACCTTTTACCCATTGCTTAACACTTAACACATTTAGTCGAAACTCTACGCATTTAGTCTATGGCTCTATTGAATCTCACCTGTGTTTGTATTTTCCAGAGCGGACCGCACACAGCGGCGTTTCAGCGGTATCTGACAATTCGGCAAAGAATTTGTCTAACAGTTTCCTATTGGCCTTTATATTAAGGCGGATCATTGGTCCATTGAGAGAGTACACGTTTCTTAAAGGGACATAGTTCTATATTAGCTAGGTGTTCCGGTTTGTCGTAAATGGAAAGTTTGCCGTCTTGCAGTATATTTCCTCGAAGTGTCCTTAACTTGATTTTTATGGTATTTATTTTGATTCTTAATTTAATCTGGTTAGTAGCTGTATCAGGAATATAATAACTTGGTAAAAATGAGAGTGTAATAAAAAGTACTGAAAGAATGACTACATAATACTATTATTATCAGAGATACAGGAAACATGATTTCAGAAGGGCTATATGGCTATTCCCTAATTTCATCATTTACCTCAATTTGAAGAATAGCAGACAGAGGTATCTCTAGGTTCTATTTCATAATACGGCATTTATCCATGGAAGATCATTATTTAACCCATGAGTAAATGTATCCAGAGTAAAGATCCAGTACACCTCTCTTTTTTCTTCTGATTTTATCTCCACCATTTTTACAGGTCATATGAATCTTTTCTAAGATACGCCAGCGGATCTGGGACGGGGAATGATGGAAATCTGTAAAATGGGACACTAGTGGCGCAGTTAGTTTTTTTGTTTTGATTGCAGATCTATGCTCTGTTAGGCGGAGTTTCATAGTTCTTGCAGTTTCTCCAACATAACCTAGGTTACATGGACATAGTAACAGATAAACTATGTTGGTGGTGTTACACGTCCATAGCTCTTGAGCACGTATTGCTACTTTGTTGAACGTAAATGTCTCACCTGTTATTATGCCATCACAAGACTGACATGAACCACATCTGGAGGTGCCCTTAATGGCATTTTCTCCATTGAGTGATTTTTGTATAAAAGGGACATTGTTAGTAGTTCCGCTGAAACGTGATCTAACCACTAGATCTTTTAGATTTTTGTTGCGTCGATGCGCAAACATGGGTTTTGGTATTTTAGGTAGTGTTGGTTCCACATTTAATAAGTGCCAATTCGAATTGATAATTTGCCTGACTGTCTCATTTAGAGGGGAATGTTTTGTTATACAAACCAACTTTTGTTCTTTCTGTTGTTTGTTAGAATTAAGAAGAACATCACGGTCGAAATATCGAGCTCGCTTATATGCTTCGCGTATCAAGCGATTAGGGTATCCGCGAGCAAGAAATTTCTCCTTCATTTTCTCAGCCTGATTATCATAGTCCCTAATACTAGTGCAGTTTCTCCGCACTCTTAGAAACTGCGAAAAGGGTATCCCATTCTTTTGATTTCTCGTATGGTAGCTGCTGAAGTGGAGTAATGTGTTCCTTGCTGTTGTCTTGGTGTATAGATCAACTGTTAGATTCTTAGATTCATTCTTGATGTATATATCAAGGAATTCCACTTTTGTAGCGTCAAAATGTGCAGTAAAGCGTAGGTTGCTATCTGCTAGATTAATTCATTCCAAGAATTGTTTAAGAGTCTGTTCCCCATTGGTCCATATGAAAAAGATATCGTCAATAAACCGGTACCAATGGGAAACAGACTCATAGAAAGGTGCCATCTCATTATGTATGTGGTGGTATTCAAATCTCGCCATGTAAATATTGGCTATGGACGGGGCCATTGCTGCCCCCATGCTTACGCCCTTTGTTTGTTGGTACATGTGTTCTCCAAATTGGAACACATTTTCCTCAAGTACCACTGATAGACAATTAAGAATGAAAGGTTTATGGCATGGAATCTTATGCATGTCAATAAACCAGCTAGTGGCCTCTATAGCTCCTCTTTGGGGGATGTTGCTGTAGAGAGCTTCAACATCCAGTGTGACTAGCAGATCTTTTCTATTATCAAAGGGTAAATGTTCAACCTTGGAGATGATTGCCCCAGTGTCTTTTATGTAGGAGGGGGTGAACAGGATGTATGGCCTTAGGATATTGTCTAGATATTTTGATAGTGCTTCAGTAGGGGTGCCAATAGTAGAAACAATTGGACGGTAGGGCGGATTTTCTTCATTTTTATGCATTTTGGGCTACCTTCCTTTCTGATTTATTCAAGAATTCATGCTCTTTCTTGGTAATGATATTGTTATTCAAAGCTTGTGTTGTTATTCTTTGAATAGATTTAGTTACTCTCTCTGTAGGATTTTTTGTGACTTTCTTATAGAAAATCGGGTCATTCAACATCATAAGCATATTTGCTTCATAGTTGATGGAATCAATCAAAACAATGCCCCCTCCCTTATCACTGCTTTTGATTGTGATTGATTTGTTATTCTTTAAATTTTGGAGAGCTGTATGCTCATCTTTCGTGATGTTGTATATGGGCTTAGGTACATATTGAAGAGCCGATTTTAATTTGTTGATAACAACTTTTTCAAATATGGCCATCTCAGGACCAAGCTGATCTAAGTAGGGGGTGAAAGTAGATGGTAAGGATACGATGTTATTGGTGCATATGTCTGTCTGTAATTCTTCCTTGTTTGCAAAAAACTTCTGTAGTCTAACTTTTCTAAAAAAGGAGTGTATATCCTGATACAGTTCAAATAAGTTGACACTTGAATGGGGTACAAATGAAAGACCTTTTGTTAGAATAGATACATCTGATTCAGAGAGAACATAATTAGAAAGGTTAAAAATGGGTATTATAGCCATTGTCTCTGGTATTGTTTGTTGCGGGTCTCCAGATATTGTTGGGGCTCCGCAGGATAATGATGAGGTTGATGGGATTGATAATGGCCTCTCGATTGGGGCTGAGATCGTACTCGTTGTCGCCCTCGTTTCGCTCCGCGGTACCCTAAAAAAGGTTGGCGCTGGTTCCTACGGCCATTGTTAGGGTTATATGGACCATCTTCATGATAGTTTGAGTCACCATCTGATTCTGGATCAGAGGAGTCTGAGAAGGTGTTGACCTTAGGTTGATTGTAGTTACTACCCCCTTGTTGGTATTCCCCTTTATAGAAACCCTCACCCAGATATGGATAGGTTTGTTCTATTGTGTAAAATCTTTTATCTTTAGAGAACTTTTCCTGTTTTCTATTTGCAAGATATTCCGCGAAAGATACAATATCCTTTTTTAGAGCCTCTAGTTGCTTTTCTGCTTCCTCTAAGGTAGTTGATTTCTTTATTTTGTCCTCCAGTTCGTCTATCTCTTTTTTAAATCTGTAGCTAATTCTTTAGATGTCGCTATGATGAGGATCATGAGATCTCGCGAGCATCTGCTCGCGATCATACTCCATTTGTGGAGAAACGTTTTAACATCCACAAACAGTCCTGGGATATTTCTAATTTTGAGGCCTAATGGAATAATGCCTGCTTTTAAGTAATTCAACATGAACTCGCCATGTGCTTCTATTCTTACTAATTTCTTCCTTAGATTAGATAATTTCCCTATATCGCTGTTATTGTGAAAGACTGGAGCTGAACTCTGATTCTGTGGTGCTGTAATGCCAACTAATGTGGCAAAGTCCTCATCTGAGAAACCAAATGTTTCCATTTGGGCCATGATCTATTATCAGTGTAAGATGTGCGGAAAGGAGTGAAAATTGAGAAAGGTAAGGTTCTATTGAAACAAAGAGAGATACTATCTTCCAAAACACAACAAATTAATACATACGTTTTCGGTACAGAAATATGGTAACCACTTATATTTTGTAACGGCATATGTGTTTATACATCAAACAATAGGTCCCACACGGATGAACCGTGGGTATAATTATGGGAAGCAAAAAAGGACCCCCTGATACAGATTGATTTCCTGGGTTTTTAATGTGTATTGTGTTACTTTTCATGTGCTAGTTGGTTTAAAAATTTGCCTGGGTAATCTACTCACACTTGCTCTTTGCCCTGACCCAGGAAATCAATCTGTATCAGGGGGTCCTTGTTTGCTTCCCATGATATTACTGGGCCTCCCAGTTGGCGGCTATCAACCACGGCCTGTATGGTCCGGAGAACAACCCAGGTTACGCCATGGATCGGTGGCCGCTGGGCGGCGGGAATTATTACAGGGAGCTCTATTCGAGGTCTCTCGATAGGCGGATGTCTGGTCCAACGAAAACCGCGGTCCATATTTGGAGGGCAATCACTAAGGCTCAGGGGTGGAAGGATAAACTGACTAAGTTGACCCCGTTGTACGACTCGGACATCCTGGGCAAACTGTGGCATACCAAGGGCTTTGACAAGTGGGATCTGATTGGCATCTCTAGGGTGGAAGATATGTTGCTACGTGGTGAGGTGAAGACTTTCGCCCAGTTGCAAGCAGAATTCCAGCTGGGTGAAGCGGAATTCTTCCGGTACGCTCAGTTAAGACATGCTCTGATGTCCGCCAAACATGATGAAGGGGCGATTCCTGACAGCTCCCTCTTGGAGGACAGGGTGCTGGACGGCCATATGCTGGACAGCGCCATTTCGCTGTCTTATAAAAAACTCATTAATGTCCGTACCGACCTCCTTCTGGGTGTAAGGGACCAGTGGACACGGGATGGGATTGAAATTGATGATGAAGATTGGCAGAGTGCAGTGTCCTCCCCTAAGGAGGTTGCTATCTCTTCCCGTTTCCTTTTGGTCCAGCTTAAAATCCTGCACAGGGTTTATGTTACCGGTCCCAGGCTCGTGCACATGGGATACTCTGTTGATGGCCTTTGCAGGCGTGGCTGTGGCGCCCCTGCCACTTTTATGCACATCCTGTGGGAATGTCCTGCAGTAGCCTCCTACTGGCGACGCGTGCACTCGGTCATGAGTGAGGTGACCGGGGTGGAGATGCTTGCGGAAGCCAGGAGATGTCTCCTTAACATCTGGGATCCGACAGATCACAACGTGGCCCAGACCCAGTGGGTGACCCTCTGCAACATGGTAGCTAAACGGGACATCGCAAAGAAGTGGGGTGCTATAGCGGCCCTGAAGGTGGTACAGTGGAAGGCCAATATGGATTGGTGCATGTTCCGGGAAAATACTGTGTATCTTGCCAGGGGTAAGCCTAAAAAGTGGCAGAAACTGTGGGGGGCCTGGAATGCATACAGAGGGGACATCTGCGTGCCCCCCGACTCCGCCCCGCGGGAGGAGCATCTGTCGCCGTAGCTTGAGACTCCAACTGTAAAACTTTACGTTGTTATCCTGTGTTTTCCTCCCTTCCCACTCATAGTAGTCTCTTTCGTTGGTCTTCACTGTGCTCACTATGCCCTCCTGACCCCCTCACAACGCCTCGCTGTTTCTCGCTTTCCATTGCCTCAGTCTATGTGCCAGGTTTGGCGCTCTTCTTCTCGTTTCTTTTTCTTTTCTACGTTATTCTTATACAAAATTTAAAATCAACCTCAATCGTTCTTATCTGGCATTTCCTGTACCTTGACTCGCACTCCGGCTTTGCCCCAGTTCGAATCAGTTACCGGGCTACCATTTTGTGGAGTGTTTACGTGTGTGAGCCAGTGTCTCCTCCCAGATCCCGCCTCCCAGCTGCCCCTCCCACGCTCCGCCCCCTCCACTCTCCATTTATGACAGATGTCCCAACGCGCAGCGTCCACGCGCTACGGCCGTGCCGAAGGTGCGCCAAAGGTAAGCCCGTCTACGCCCGTCCGCGCCTGGACCGCGCCCAGCGCCAGACCCCCTGGTTCCCGCAATGCCCAGCCCACTCGCATCACTTACGATGCCACCACCCTCCTGGCCCTTAACCCCAGCCGTTCCCCCAACTGCGTCCAAGCCGCTCCTGGACACACCCATGGACCCTTCTCTTGCAACTCCTGCAAGTTGGACGGCACCAAAACCAACTCCTCATCCACCAACACCAAACAGAGACCTGACACCAACCACCTTAAATGCATCCTGCTCAACACCCGCTCGGTCCACAGACACGCCATCGACCTCTGGAATCTACTAGACACCATCTCACCGGACGTCGCCTTCCTAACAGAAACATGGATGAATGCCTCTTCAGCCCCAGACATCACCATTGCCATCCCGGAAGGATACAAGATCATCCGTAAGGACCGCATCAAGCAAACAGGAGGAGGCATCGCTATCGTCCATAAGAACTCCATCCGCATCTCAACCAGCTCAGACATCAACCTTGCCAGCGCCGAACACCTCCACTTCCAGATCCACATCGACCCCAAGACCACACTCAGAGGCCCCCTCCTCTACCGGCCTCCAGGACCCCGTGCACAATTCAGTGACGACATCACTGACTTTATCACCCCACACGCCCTCCCCTCCGAGGACTACATTCTATTGGGGGACCTCAATTTTCACCTGTAAAAGAGCAATGACAGCAGCGCCACCACCCTTCTGGACAATCTCGCCAACCTCGGACTCAAACAACTTGTCACTACCCCCACCCACATTGCAGGTCACACACTCAACCCTATCTTCACCTCCAGCAAACATGTCTCATTCAGTCACACCACAGCTCTTCATTGGACGGACCACAGCTGCGTTCACTTTATTTACAATAAGACCACAATCCACAACCATCCTCAACCCACCCTGCGAAGAAACTGGAACAAAATCACCACCGACCAGATCTCCTCATCGCTTCTTCTAAACCCCCCCGCCCACTCCTCAAACCCCGACCAAGCAGCCATTAACCTCACCCAATGGCTATCCAACAGCGCCGACATCCTAGCACCGTTGAAAAAACGTCAAATCAAACTAGGCAGCAAAAACGCCTCCTGGTTCAACGATGATCTTAAGAAATCGAAGAAACTCTGTCGCTCCCTCGAGAAGGCCTGGAAAAAAGACCCAAACATCAGCACCAGGGACGCCTTCAAAAACGCCACCCGCATACACCACCAACTAATCCGGTCTGCCAAGAAAGCCGCATTCAAAGACCGACTAGATAACAACGCCCACAACAGCAAGGAATTATTCAACATCGTCAAAGAATTTACCAACCCATCAGCCAACTCCAACGACATCACCCCCTCCCAAGCCCTCTGCGACTCCCTAGCTTCCTTCTTCCACATCAAAATCGCAGACATCCACATCAGCTTCGACAACTGACCCGGAGACCAACCCACCCAACCTTCTGCAGGACCTTCACCCCCCTTGAACATCCTTAACGACTGGAACCCAATCTCCACTGAGGACACAATCCGCCTGATGAACTCTATCCACTCAGGATCCCCAACTGACCCATGCCCTCACCACATCTTCAACAAAGCAGACTCCATCATAGCACCACACCTCCGAGATGTCATCAACTGCTCCCTCAACTCCGCCACCTTCCCGGAAAGCTGGAAACACGCAGAACTCAGCGCCCTTCTGAAAAAACCCACAGCTGACCCCACCGAACTCAAAAACTACTGCCCTATCTCGCTTCTTTCATTCCCGGCCAAAGTCATCGAGAAAGCTGTCAACAACCAGCTCGCCACCTTCCTCGAAACCAACAAATCCCTCGACTCCTCACAGTCCGGCTTCCGAGCCAAACACAGCACTGAGACCGCACTTATCGCAGCAACAGACGACATTCGAACTCTACTGGACAATGGAGACACAGTCGCCCTCATCCTCCTCGACCTCTCCGCAGCCTTCGACACAGTCTGCCATAGCACCCTTCTACAGCGCCTCAGAAACGTCGGAATCCAAGGAAAAGCACTGGAATGGATCACCTCGTTCCTCACCGGAAGAACCCAGAGAGTCCGCCTGCCACCATTCAAGTCAGAGGCCTCTGAAGTCATCTGCGGCGTGCCACAAGGATCGTCACTCAGCCCCACCCTCTTCAACGTATACATGAGCCCCCTTGCGGCCATCGCTCGCCAACACAATCTCAACATCATCTCCTACGCTGACGACACTCAACTGATCCTCTCACTCACCAAAGACCCTAACACCGCCAAAACCAACTTACACGAAGGAATGAAAGAAGTAGCCGAGTGGATGAAGCACAGCCGTCTGAAACTGAACTCAGACAAAACAGAAGTCCTCATCTTAGGCACCTCCCCCTCTGCCTGGGATGACTCTTGGTGGCCAGAGGCCCTTGGAAAAGCACCCATCCCGACGGACCACGCACGGAACCTGGGCGTCATCCTGGACTCCTCACTCTCGATGACCAGACAAGTCAACGCCGTTTCATCATCTTGCTTCAACATTCTTCGCATGCTCAAAAAAACATTTCGCTGGATCCCCACCGAAACTAGAAAAACGGTCACCCACGCACTGGTCACGAGCCGCCTGGACTACGGAAACACCCTATACGCCGGTACCACCGCAAAACTCCAGAAAAAACTCCAACGCATCCAGAACGCTTCAGCCAGGCTCATACTAGACATCCAGCGTAAAGAACACATCTCTGGTCACCTGAAAAACCTCCACTGGCTCCCCGTAAATAAGAGAATTACTTTCCGCCTCCTAACCCACGCACACAAAGCACTTTACGAACTTGGACCCGAATGCCTCAACACACGACTGTCCTTCTACACCTCCTCCCGTCAGCTACGATCCTCCAACCAAGCCCTTGCCACTGTACCTCGCATCAACAAAACCACCATGGGAGGTAGATCCTTCTCCTACCTGGCAGCTAAAACTTGGCACTCACTTCCCACTCACCTTCGCATTACTCAGAACCACCTAGCATTCAGAAAGCAACTTAAAACTTGGATATTCGGCAAGTAATTCCCCACCCTTCCTCAAGCGCCTTGAGACCCTATGGGTATGTAGCGCGCTATATAAATCACTTGACTTGACTTGACTTGACTTGACTTTACTTCCCTGATTTGACATGCTGCCTCGCCTCCGGGATGTCAGGCTGAATAGCTGTGTGCACTGTTTTTTGAATAAAGGTTTTAGAAATTAAAAAAAAAAAGACTCCAGACACTGCCCTTTCAGCCCAATGGGTGTTGCGTGCCTGCCTCAGTGACAGAGTTAATGTCGCTCTAGGGTGTGCTGCTTCATAGGCCTGCCGCACGACTGGAGGTGAACTTCAGTATGGATTGTGGTAGATATTTATCAAGGTTAACCCACACTTCCCACTGCTAAAGTCCACCTGCTGGTGCTAAGACACAAGGGCTTCTAAGGTTTTGCGGGGACTTCTAAGGTCTAGCACAGGAATGTGCTCCCTCAGGAAAGCAGCCTGGTGGACTGGTCATGAAGGCTGAACCTGGTTCTCCAGTTCCAGATTTGGCAGCTCTGACCATAGTGCCACATACTCTCTTCCACTGAACACCATACTGCCCCACGGAGAGAAACTCGTACTGCCTTCAACTACAATCCAAATGTGCCATCTATAAACGCCTGAATGCAATTAATTTCAATTACGCACTAGACAAGGGTATTATGCTGCCTAAAAAAAAAAGTAACAACATCCTGGAAAAAAACACTCATAAGGAATGCAAGGTTAAGTAAAGCATGTAAAATGTAATAAGGAAAAAATGGTTACCTTAACTCATTTACACTCATTATTCAGAAATCAAGGAGTGGTTTTGCCTGACTATAGGGCCCAGAAGGGAACTGTTTCAATGTCCATTGCTTATATCCTTACAAAACATAAGCAGTATGGTTTAAAAAGACCATATACCTGAACACAGAGCCGCAATACACAATTTGTTCTCTAATCCACTGATCAAGCATGCATTGCACAGTATCTCCAGGAATGGTGCACATCCCCACCCAGAGAAAACAATGTTGTTGAAAGAAAGACGAGAAAACAAAAGTAGCACTTCACTGGCAAACTCTGTAAAGTGGAGCTAATGTGTTTGGGTGTGATTAAAAGCAATCTGGCCACTTTGCAACCACTCTATCTTGCTTTATTTAGTAGTTTTCACATTTTGAACCTTTTATTTCTCTCTGTCCCAAGGCTGCAATAGAAAAATGTCAGAGAAAGGCGATATTTCAAGAAAAAGTGTTTTCTTTTTTGGATCCATTTCATGGTGGAACAAATAAACGAAAGGAGAGGAACGAGGGAGTAATAACAGTTTCTTGAAGTCACGGTTTTCAGTAAGTGAGAAGGAGCAAGACAGAAAGAGAGGGAGGAAGAATAAGAAAGGGTGGGAGGCAGCTGCCAGCGGCGGAGCTGGAGAATTGGACACTGTCCTTCTCTTCTCTGGGCAAGAAGGAAAAGAAAGAGTCCATTTCCTTCTCTGCCCATCCCCGAACAGCCACAAACATGAGCCTTTTCTGTAGGTCATGGCTATTTCT
The DNA here is from genome assembly GCF_964263255.1 of Lissotriton vulgaris. NCBI lineage: Eukaryota > Metazoa > Chordata > Amphibia > Caudata > Salamandridae > Lissotriton > Lissotriton vulgaris. The sequence goes on from NC_141691.1 coordinate 1,996,681,599, forward strand.
GCCATCCTGGGATGCATGTTCAAAATAAAAAAGTAGGAGAACGGAATCTATTAAATTAATGAAGTAGGGGTACGCCGTGCCCTGCTGATCCCGCTTACTTCGACCATTGACCCACCCCAATGTTGACTCTACCTCATGCCCTCCCCCTACCTGTCTATGCTACTCATAGGCTCTGCTGACTCTGCACCAAGCAAAATACTGCTAAAAGAAGGCCACGCCCCACAGCTGATTTAACTGCCCTGGCTTGATCACCAGCAGCGAGGAGAGTCCTCACCTGAGTCGGTGCAGTTACATGCTCCCACCAAAAAACAATCTCCAACATATTTCAATATACAGCTCCCAGCCTATGGCTCAGCTCGCCTTGCATGCCCACCTCCCTTCATTTCTCAGGAATGGTGGGGCCCTGCCCATCATGCTCACTAACACCAGCTGCCCCTGGCCATAGAACCAACAGAAATCCCAGCCCTAAGGCCTAAAACCAATAGAAATCCTATGCCCAGGAACAAATAGACCCCATGTCGTAGGGACCAATATATATTCTAGCCCTAGAACCAATAAAAACCCTAATAATCAATAGAAACCTTAGTCCTGAGCCTTAGAACCAGTAGAACCCTAGCCGTAAAAACCAATAGAAATTCTCGCCCTAAAGTCTAGGAACCAATAGAAAGCCTATCGCAAGGAAGCAATAGAACACCTTGCCCTAAAACCTGGAATCAATAAACCCTATCTCTAGAGTCAATAGAAATCTAGAACCTGAAAACCAATCAACGTTATGTAATGTACTGTATTGTAATTTTATTTTTGTAAAGCGCGACTTACACTCCATGGAGCATCTTGGCGCTGACCACTCATGTCTAAGAGGTGTTTGGCCAGGGAGCCAGTGAGGCACCGGTAAGACAGTATCTGGTGTCTCTAGGGAATGGGTTTAGACTAGGGCTAAACAGGCTGTGTCTGTAAGTTTAAAATCCATGTTTTCAGAGCCTTTCGAAAAAGGTTCTCTGACGGGATCTGGCGCAATTAGAGTGGTAGTTTATTCCAGGCTCTAGCACCCAGCACTCCAAGGGATTTTCCTCCTTTCGTAGCTAGTCTAAATTTGGGAGTCACCAGCAAGTTCAGGTTGGAAGATCTGAGTGAGCGAGAAGGCACATATCTTCCAAACCTTTTTGACAGGTAGGTAGGACCCAGCTGGTGGTAGGACCTAAAGGTGATTACTAAGATTTTGAATAGCACCCTTTTTTGGATGGGCAACCAGTGCAGGATCTTAAGTGCTGCTGAGGCAGACGACTTCCTGGGCCATCTGAGCACAAGGCGGGCGGTGGCATTCTGGACCATCTGCAGTCTTTGCAGTACTGCTTTACTGGAGCCTGCATATAGACTGTTGCAGTAGTCCAGGCGTGATGTAATAAGAGCCACCGCCACCGTGTTTCTGGCTGTCAACGGGAGAAGGTCGAAGAATCTTCTGAGGCCTTTGATTATGCTAAAGCAGGACCCTGCCACAGCACCTGCTTGTTGCCTAAATGACAAGGCCTCGTCAAACCTAATCCCAAGGTTGCAGGCCGTAGTAATGGTGTTTGGGGGGACTTCTTCATCTTGTGGCCACCATGATTTGGGGGAGAAAAGGTTTTGTTGTCCATAAGGAAGAATTTCAGTCTTGCCCGAATTACATTTGAGATGGTGTTTTCTCATCCAGTCGAATGTGGCGGTAAGACAATCTCTCGGATTTTCCTCTGCCTTTGTTGTATTGCTGTGTAATACGAGGATGAGCTGAGTATCATCAGCATAAGATATAGTGCTGTTGTGAAAAGATGTAATAAGCTCTATCAGGGGGGTCATATACAGGTTAAATAGTATTGGGCTCAAACTAGAGCCCTGTGGTACCCCTGTTTTTAATGCTTTCTCCTCTGAGCAGTATTTCCCTAGTACCGTGACTTGCTTCCTGTGGCTGAGAAAGTTTTTTAGCCATTCAAGAGCAACTCCTGCTATTCTTGATTCCGCTAGGCAGCCAATTAATATGGAGTGTGAGACTGTATCAAAGGCCGCCGATAAATCGAGCAGAACCAGAACAGCCTTTTTTCCTTGGTCCATAGCAGTCTTCAGGGTCTCCACCGTGTGTAGTAGTGCTGACTCCGTGGAGTGTTTAGCCCTGAAACCCGCTTGGTTGTGATGCAGGATGTCGTTTTCCTCCAGATACCTAGTCAGTTGCCTATTCACCGCTGCTTCCGTAAGTTTGAAGAGAATTGGGAGCAGCGAAATAGGACGGAGGTTTGAAAGCATAGTGGGGTCTACTAGGGGTTTCTTTTGCAGAGGTTTAACAGCGGCTAATTTCCATTCGGGTGGAATGGCAGCAGTAGCCAGGGATGAATTAATGATGGCATTTATGCTCGGGTTTACTGTGTCCACAAGAGCATGTAGCAGCAAGAGAGGGCAGGGATCAAATGGGGAACCGGATTTGCTGGATAGAATAGCCTGGCGGGTTTCTTCCAGACTAACATGAGTGAATCTGTTAAGCTGGATCTTCTCATTGTTAAGTCTTATGGCTTCTACGAGGGGGGGTGCTGGTGGATCTGGGAAATCTTTGGTGAGATCGGATATTTTCAGTTCAAAGCAGTTAGCGATTGAATTACATAATGGAAGTGAAGGGGGGATCTCTTGTCTGAGAATCTTAGGATTCATGAAGTCATCGACTATTTTAACGATTTATTTTTGTTTGTTGTTGGAGGAGTTTATGGCTTCTAAAAAGTAGTTTTTTTTGGCACTTTTAATCATTGCATGGTACCGCCTTCTAAATGTTTTGTAGATGATGAGTTCTTCCTTTTCATATGCACGACGCCATTTCCTTTCCAGGGTTCTGACCTCTTTTTGTTTTTCCTTTAAGGGGAGGAAGAACCAGAGAGTGGACCTTTTATTCCGCTTTTTGATCACTTAACTGGAATCCACTGGCCCGCAGAATCCTGTGACCCATTTACAGAAGCTATTATAATCTGTCTCTGTGTTTCCAGTCAAAGGGGGTTTACTATCCTCGGCGATTAGGTACAAGTTGGGAGTGTCTCTAATCTTTTTCCAGTCTTTCTTTGTATAGACTTCGATTTTCATATGTTCCGTTTTGATCCCTTTCCTTTCTACAGTCAGTTTAAAGGGGACCAGCAAATGGTCAGTCCAGGTCTGGATACGGGGGGAATCAACTTTCATAGATTTAGTATTGGTGCAGATGCAGTCTAAGATGTGCCCCGCTTTGTGTGTGGGTTCTTTAGTCAGTATTGTGAGTCCCAGGACATTAGTTAGATCTCTCAGCCATACTGCGTTAGGGTCCTCAGCCTCATCAAGATGGAGATTTAAGTCGCCTAGTAAAGTGAAATTAGCAAATTTGAGAGTGAGGTTGCTGAGAGCTTCCCCAAGACTTTCCAGGAAGTCATTCTGTGGTCCTGGTGGACGATAAATAATACTCCTGAAAGCTTATGAGCCATGAAACTGGCATGGTTTGGCCCCGAGGAAGGTCTATTCACCCCAAGGTGAGAAACAAAACAGAGGGCAGGATAGCAATAATATGTTATGCTAAAAGTATTTATAAAACCCACGTACACCATAAAGTTTCATGGCGCTAAATAGCAACAGAGAACATAACAACCACCGCCTGCTGTAAAAAACAGAGTAATGCCCTAATTGTGTGCTTGCGGGAAAAGCTAGGTCTTATGTGCCTGTCTAAACTTTATATAGTTAAGGGCAGAACTTAATTTGAGCTGGTGGTTTCCGGTGTTCAGCACCAACACTTAATTGTCAGCACTGGTGCTTATGACAGTCTGCCACATGTTGGCGATCTCTGCCTAATTCAGGTATGAGCACAGCAAAACCTGTTTATTCATTCAATATACATCAACAATGAGTAATACCTGCCACTCAAGCTATTTTTCTAGCTTTGGGGGCCTGGAATAGTCACACTTTTAAGAATGTGATGGCTAGTAGTTTTGTTGGTACTATCATTGGCATCTCTGGCAGGGACAATGGATGGTGCATGCTTCAATGTCCTCCTGACGAGGGCGCTGGCACCTATTTTTTTATCATTAATCACGAGAGGGAGGAATAAGGAGCAGTTCACGGTCCAGCATCTATGCTCCTACATAGAAATAGAAACATGGACAAAAGGGGATGGCAGTTCCTACACAGAAGACATCTGATTGTAGCTTATATACAGGGTATCTTCCTTATTGGAAGGTATAGCCCTCACACACCCATGTGGGTGTCATACTTCATCATCAGGCTTAGCTCCTCATGAGGCCAGCACTGTAGTATCCCACGGGCCCTGCAATACGGCTCTTTAGGGGAGATCTTATATTTTAGCTGTGATGATGTGTGCGGGTGTGTGGGGACTTAGTAGTGAGTGTAGTAAAAAAAGTGGTTTAAAACTACCTAAGAGGTACAGAGAGATATATTTAATCAGGGGTCCCCTTGGCAGGATTAAAAGCGTTGATTTTAAATGGGTTGATTGTCAACGCAGGGTTACGAAGCATGACAATCTTGTTTAAGGTGCTTAGGTCGACATGTTTCACACCTTCATGGTCCAGGAGGGATCCATGGTGTTTCTTCAGTACCAATGGAATCAATTATCCCTACCCTTACTCAGGTCGGGGTATATGAACTTATAATAACTGGGTTCTGTTTAATGATGTCTAATGGTGATTAAAAGGTCAATAGTACCTAAAGATATTCACCCTATTCCGATCTTGCATTCCAACCCAGATATAAAAGACTTGTAGTGCCTTAGGTTAAGGCTGAGGACCAGGTGATAACTGTGATATAAATTAGTCCGACGTGGAGATTTGCATGCGGTGTACCCCTTGCTCTGCCTGACAAACTAAGCACTGGTTAGGGGCCATCTGTATGTTAAGAGGAAAGAAGTTCCAGGTTTGGGGAGGCAGGACAGAGTAGCGTTACCCGCCGAGTATTTTTTTTTTTAACCATGGGAATTGAAAGAAAATTCTGAGAGGATTATCGAAGTGTCCTGTAATAGTAAGCACATTCAGCAATGAAATACAAAAAATCATTTATTATATTTGGTCTCTGGTCAATGAGACATACATAGAAAACCCCCTGTTTGCCTTTAAACGTAATAGAAACGTCATAGACTTTGTGGTAAGAGCACTCAGAGGCACCACGAGCCAAAGTGATATTAGGACATTCTGGGGTTTGCTCCAGACATTTCGAATGTGGTAACTGCAAATATACAACAAACACAAATGCTTTTGCTGGTGAATCAAAGACATATATGTTGAAATAATTTCCTAAATGTAACACTCAGATCATGATGTATGTTGTCAAATGTCTGTGCAATAAACTGTGTGTGGGACAGACATCACAGATGGCACAACACAGCAGGCAGGTCAAATGCAAAGTAGAAGGTGCACCCTTGGAGAGGCACCACATGGAAGAAGTCTACATGGAAAATAAAGTCTACTGATAAATACTAATAATAGAAGTGGTGAAGATAGACTCAGGAGGTGGCAAGCTTGCCATGCTAGTGGACACCCGTGAATGGAGATGGATGGACTTATTGAAAAGCCCAACAAGAGGTCTTAATGATGCTTATGATGATCAAATTTGTTTTTCTGTTTTAATTTATAATACCACAATATATATTTCTACGCTGTACCCAGTTTTGGGCAACCAATGAGATTGACTGCATACTCCAATGCAAGGGTGGTGGTCTAACTCACCCTTGGTGTTATAAATCATACATTGCAAACTCTGTAAATTAACCCTATACTGCTATGCTTGGATCTACTCAAGTGTAAAGCAGGGTGGCTTATTATGACCTCTGAGATTGTTTGGTTTTAATGAATAATGTCTACTAAATAGTGGCCTGAATTAAATTCTATTCTGCAACCTTTAAGGCCTGTGGAGGGAGGACTCACACACGTATCCCCCTGGATTACAATTAGCGATTACTACCTTTGGTTGAGTCTATAATAATATTGTGACCTGACCGATAATTTAAAAATGTGCAGATGATGGACAAAATGCAGCAAATCAAAGATTCACCCAAGTCAAGAGATCTGGGTTAAATCCATCTTTCTTTTGCTCACCATGCCACCCCAGTTTAGACCCAGCCATATACAAAGCAGTCTTGACCCTGTGCATCATGGGAACAGTCCAGCCTGGACTGCCAAGCCAGATCCTCCCTGGACCCTTGCTCACTTTGCCACTGGATTCCAACTTGCCTGGCTGATGAGGACTGTTAGCCTGTAACCGGTCCCAGGATGCTTGTTTCTGGACTTGGTAAGGGGGATCTCCAATCACTTTCCAGGATGGGCGATCTACAGTCGAGACGGGCCGCAACCTCAAGGTCCAATACACTAAATCCCTGGTATCTTAAAAACCTCGAGCATGCGGAGGGATTTGTAAAAGCCACAGAGTGATATTTCACAGAAAATGTGACATCAATGGACTCTCACAAATACTTTGGGAAGCTTACAAAACAAAACATTAAGGGACAGGCCCTCTCTCTGACGATCGGGCACAAAAAAGAGAAAAGGGCCACGATAGAGAAGTTTGAACCTGACATTTTAGATCTTGAAGCTACTGTGATAGTGGACGAGACCGGGGATGCTAGACACACTCTAGACCTGGAGTGTTGGGTTGCGTTGACAGAATTTGAGAAGATGCGGTGGTCCTGTTGCTTAATGCACGTATCGCCTTTGACACGATCTAATGGCCATACCTATTTGCTGTGTTACAGTGCATGGGCTTTGGTCCCAAGTTTCTGTCCTGGCTGTGAGTACTTTATGCATAACATTTAGCTCAGGTGGTTGTGAATATTCGGACTTCCCGGGTGTTCCCCATCCAACCAGGGACAAGTAACGGATGCCCTCTCTCGCCATTTATTTTTGCTCTGATCCTAGAACCTTTGACTGCATGGGTGCAGTAGATTTGCGGCCTGCTTTGGGAGGAGGAGTGGGAGGATAGGATATGTCTCTATGCAGACAACATCGCTGATCTGCAATCCTTCATCTACATAATATTAGATATTTTCAACTATTTTAGTAAATAATCTGGTTATACCATTAACTGGTCCAAATCCACAGTATTTGTTCTACATGGTAAGAAGCCAAGCCTACCACCTTACTGTGGAGCACGTATATTGACAGACGGATTCTGCTATCTTGGAATCTACGTCACCACAGATCATGTGCTGTTTTAAGCTAATAGTCTCCAAGGCTCCCTGCAGCATCCTTAAATTGATATTCGAGATTGGAGGTCACTCTCACTCTCACTGCTTGGCAGAGAGGCCTTGTTAGAACTGATGGCATTGCCACGGTTTCTGTACCCGCTGCAGAATATACCGTTCCCCATTCTTGCACTCTATTTCAAAACCATGGAGGGCAAAGTTAGAACCATGCTAGTGGGTGGGGGGACCCCTCGTATCACAGGAGATTGTTATGATGGAAGAATAGCCCTACCCGACATTTAAGAATACTTTTGGAAGGCGCAAATGGAGGTAATTAATGAATGAGTTCCTCAACTCACAGACAACCCAACGTACCATATGGACCATCATATACACCCAAAATGTCTGACCCTTATGGGACAGACCACACTCACGGTCCACATTTTGGCACACAACACTCATTACATTGTGTTGGGGTAGGGCGCAAGATTACCCAGGCCACACCACTTTGGGACTCTGCGAAGCTAGGCACACTGAGGGAAAGACCAAGCTTTGATAAATGAGACCTTATTTGTATCTCCAAGGTAGGGTCTCTCTTGTCCAATGCGAGGGTGGTCCCATTCTCTGAACTAAAGAAAGAATATGAACTGACGAGATGTTACGTTATCTGCAACTTCGACATGCCCTTCTGGCGGCAATCCCTCGTGGGGAGGTCCTTCAGGAATCATCATCATTAGAGGATAGATTGTTAGACAATCACACGAGCCAAGGGGCATTCTCCCGTACCTATAAAAAGTTCATTAATAACTTCCCAGACATACTACTTCCCTTGTGCCACCACTGGGATGCAGATCTAGTTGGCCTGGCTGATGAAGACTGGCTGGAGGCCAGAGCATCCCCCAAAGAAGAGGCAGTCAGAGCATGGTTTCGACGAGTTCAGCTTAAAATACTCCACAGATCCTATTTGTCCACAATTTCATGGTTAAGATGGGCAGGGTGACTGATTCAAATTGTTGAAGGCAATGCGTGAGTGGGGTTTCTATATCATTTGGGAGTGCCCAGCAATCCAGGACTTCTGGGGATCAGTGTTAACTTGTAAGAATAGCGTGGGTCGGTGCAATTTCACACATTCGCCAAGTGGTGTCTTCTTAATGTTTGGGATGCCACAGACTTGAATCGCATGGAACAAATCTGGGTGGCCAAGGGTATGGTGACTGCTAAACAAAAAATTGCTTGTCTATGGGGGGCAGAATCTGCTCCACGTCTCAGAGTTTAGATAAGAGAAATGGACTGGTGAGTTGTGGCTCAGAAAGGGGTGTATGAAAGCAGGGGCTGCCCTCAAAAGTGAAAACATATCTGGGGATGTTGGAATGCCTATAGGTGGAGTCTGTGTGCCGCCCCCAGCGTGCTGTCCCTAGGGGCTGGGAATATCAGCTATACCACATCTGATCTACACCAGTCTGGGAATATGTTGTAACATAGTCAGGGAAACTGTCCGGAGTTGGAATGCATTTAATTCCAAAATCATCATCATCCTCTACCCCTCCTTCAGGGAGTTTGTCTTTTTGTGGTCCGACCGTTTGTCAGGTACATTTTGCTACTCCAGCATTGTTTCCCAAGCTAGTCATGAGAAACCACAGTCTTTGCCATTCTCACAGGTCAGTTACAAAAAGAAACATTTATTTGTAGCTCCATCATGGGTACAGTCCAAGGATTAGTTCCCACCAATTCCGACACACAAGGAATAAGCTTAATTCACAGTTGAATTGTTACATTAGGCAGGAACGCTTAAAGCAACATTTGAAAGAAACATGTCAAAGTTAATTTCACTAGGTCATGAAATAATGCAGCCTAAGCAAGAGATTTTCAATGCATTAAAATCATCTTTAAGTGAATCAACTTATTTATAACTATTTAAAACATAAAGTGAATCAAACGTTTTATATCTATACTACTATTATAAAGGAAGAACTTTGAGCCTTTGAGGCGGGTAAACTTGAGAACCGCAGCGCCAATCCACACACCCAATACATTGTTGTAATCCTCAGGGTGTGCAGATGGACATAGGCTATATAAAGTAAAAAAATACGTTATATTTAAAAAAATGTACATAAAAAAAAGTAGTCCCTGAGAAGTAGCGCCGGCCGCGACCTGCGTGCTCACGTCAGGAGCGCGGGGAGGAGCGGCGTCCAGGAGCGCAAGGAGGAGTGGCGGACATGGCGCGGGGGAGGAGTGGTGATGACCGGCGGACAGGCGGTGAGGAGCAGCGGTGAGGTGAACTGAGGAGCGCCGGGGAGGACGGGCAGATGAGGTAAGGCTCCGGGGACCCACGGACAATGTCAGAGCAGGCGGGGGATGGGGCAGGCGGGGGATGGGGCGAGCGTTTGCCAGGGCTGCGGGCTGGGGTCCGGGCTGCGGGCGGGGGTCGGGAAAGCCAAGTGCGGGTCCGGGCTGCGGGCGGGGGTCGGGGAAGCCAAGTGCATTATTTACTGCTGCGGGCGGGGGTCCGGGCTGCGGGCGGGAAAGCCAAGTGCGGGTCCGGGCTGCGGGCGGGAGTCGGGGAAGCCAAGTGCATCATTTACTTAATTAAGTGCATCATTTACTGCTGCGGGTGGGGGTCCGGTCTGCGGGCGGGAAAGCCAAGTGCGGGTCCGGGCTGCGGCGGGGTTTGGGGAAGCCAAGTGCATCATTTACTTAATTATGTTCGCAAATGGTTCTTTAACTAGCACTGAGAAGAGTTAACAAAATGCACACTCCCTTTCAAATGCATGCAATACCACCATCTTGACTCATTGTTTTTTGGGCCCAATGTACATAGGTTTGGCTGTCGGGGCAGGCGGGGGTCGAAGCAGGCTGGGGACGGGGCGGACGGGGGCCCGGGCTGCTGGACAATGTCGGGGCGGGCGGGGTTCGGGGAAGCCTGATTGCTCCCGGACAAGGTCGGACGGGCTGCTAGTTAAAAATATAATGGTAATATTGTCAGTGATTATTGTATAAAAATTTACAATCCTGAAAATGGCCTACCTACACAAATTCCAAAAGTAGCAACATGTAAAATAATTCTAAAGATCATTAAAACAAAATAGTTTTCATAAATACATGTTCTTTAGGGTGTTACGTACTTATTCTGAAAGTTTCAAACCTCAAATCTTTACCAACATTGATTTGCACCAATTTCAAGTTTGTGAAGACACCCTGCAATTGAAATCAGTAGAAATGGTAAACTACTCATTTGTCTTCATAACATCTTGCTATTCTTATTATGTGATTCCCCTTCTGTTTCTAGCTAAATAAGCATGCTTTTATGGTGCTGATAATTCAACATTTTCAGTTTCTCTGATGTTTTTTGTCAATGTGTGTAAAGTGAACGTTATTATCAGTGTTAAATCTAGTATGTATGCAGTTTAAAGAATAATCAATGTTCATACTGCGAAAAATCTCAAAAGACCACGCAGCATGTGACAGGAAGGCATAGAAATGGAATGAGCTAAGAACATCACAAATCATGCATCAGGAAGGTGGAATGATCTATGAACATCACATACCAATCCTCTGGAAGGCAATTGAATCAATTGATCTAAAAACATCACCCCAATACATCAGGAAGGCAGAGAAATTGAATGATCTAAGAGCATCACATTCCATGCCTCTGGAAGACAACAGATTGGTTAGAGCTAAGAACATCACATACCATGCATGAGGAAGAAAGTGGGATTAAATGATCTATAAACATCAGATCTAACAGCATCACACACCAAATTGCGGCAACGAAGAGGAATGGAATATTCTAAAAAAGACCACAAACCATGCGACAGGAAGGCAGAGGAATTGAATCAGCTAGGAACTTCACAGTTCATACCTCTGGAAGATAAAGGGAGGGAATGATCTAAGATCATCAAAAATCATGCATCGGGAAGGCAGGGGATCTAAGAACATTATAGACATGCATTAGTAAGACATAGGAATGGATAATGTTGATAATGATAAAATCGATACCAATGCTTATAATGATACACTAGCATACACAAATAAAATCGCAACACTATTATCAAATTCACCCGTCATGAACTCTACATTAACCCCACTCAGAAATGCGCAATCAGGCAGGCTCTGCAACCTACGCCCATGGTAACTGATTGACAGGTTGCAGGTGGAATGGGGTGGCACATAGCTGGCGGACAAACGCGCAAACAGGTAACTCAGGTCCGTACCCCAGATAAGCGCAGCAACGCTAAAATGTTTCAGGGAAGTTGGCCCTAATAAACCACACATGGCCAAAGGGGTGAGCACATTCCCAAAACACCATAAAGTCAGATGTCACATGGAGTTAGGAACACACAGCAAATCAGGACACAGCACACACAGTAATCGCAGTGATCACACTCTCCTCATGCGGAAATCCGGACAAATTATCCACTAGTCCACATTGTGTCCATGAAGGTCGAGGTCCACCCGCATTTATTATCAGGGACCTTTAGTTTATGACTCTACCGATAAGACCCACCATTTTTTACCAAACAAGGATCACCAGATGTACTTATATGATACCAAAAACTGTATAAAAACGTAGTCAGATTGATTGCACTTTGAGACAGTCCTCAGACAAGTTTCTGTAAGCTTTACTCCCATATAGCAAACTAGGAAGAAGCGCAAGGCAGCCTTGGAGGCGTTTGCGCAGATGTCGCCTTTTTTCCATGGTCAGCACACTAGGAAGGGTGAGTTGGTGGGCGTGAAACAGATGGTGTGATACAGGACTGAGGCCTCACTGCTTGAACTGGTGTGTGTTACACAGTTGGTACGTATGGCCCTGGGTGTGATATAAGGCCTACACCTCAATCTTATTTTTTAGTCTAAAAGGGTTTTATCAGTACTGCTGGTCTCTTAAACGCTGTTGGTACCTGCAAGAAGAGAGAGGTACTGTTCGCTTGGACTTCTGGGTATGAAACACATAATATGAACCAGAGTGTAAATTGTATGTTAGGGAAAGATTTGGATCTGAAAGATCAGGTGTAGCTTGTGTTGGCCAAGAGGGGCCTGTGGTTCTTCAAGTTCTTCATTTTGTCAGTGAAAAAATTGTCATTTTCTTTGTCGCAGAGCCGATATTGACAGACTATCAGGCTCACTTAGTCCCAAGTGCAGCTTCCCCTGGTCACAGGATAGCATGCGCTAGGAGAGGGCTAAGGTATTTTTGGTATTATTGACAAAGTAAAAAAAAATTCTCTGCCAGTTTTTCTCCTTATTGTAGTATTGAAATTGATGGAAGGTATTTGATGATTTGACACTATGGTGCTGGTATATTAATGAAACAGTATTTTTTTTTATATTGTGTTTTTATCGATGTCTCAATGCTCTAAGTTGGTCCAACACAAGTTAAAAAAGATGGCCCTCATGGGGGCCGTGTTGGCTGCCAGCATACAAATGGCACCAGTCTTGAAGGGAGCTCTGTCGCAAAACACCAGATGGTTTAACCTAACTATAATGGCAGGAGTCAAGGAGGTTGACAGCAGCCAGACCTCAAAGAATGAAACTATTGCCACAGGATGGGCCACATGGCCGTCCAATGTGAGCTAAAAGCCTATCATGGACAAAGGTTGATAGACATGGACCAGTCCCAGCAAAACCCCCATCCACAAAACCAAATGCAGGGGGACCCGAACCAACCATACACACAGCCTCATGTATGTCAGCCAGTTACAACGCCACTGCAATGGGGGTCAGGTAATTGGGCAAACGCATATCAACAACAGACAGGGAACCCAGCCCAACAGGGACCGGGGCCAGAACCATGGGAGGGAGAGTTAAATGTCTGGGGAGGGAATACCTTCATGCAAACGCTAAACTCAAATATGCAGCGAGTCAAAATCCCCAAAAATGAACCATCCATTTCATGCCCATCTCACAATTCATGGTACCAAACTTCAAAAGAAGGACCAATGTGACACACAGTGGAGTGGTGTGGCTCACTGGTTAGAGGCGGCAGACCCGGAAGCAGAGGACGGCCCGGGACCAGGGTTCAATTCCCGACACGGCAGGGTCGTGGATCAGGGTCAGCGGACTCAATAATTCTCGCCTCGGTGCCTACTCTAACCAGGGATCACACTCGGCAACTCTGGGCATTAGCTTGCCTCATCTCTACAACGGCCCCCCACATTCGCCGGGGATGCCTGGTTTCACCTTGGAGATACACAGTAGGGACCATCTCACAGGGATAGCCAGGACGGGTTCCCCAGCGGTCTACAGCGCCACGACACCTCAGGGCAGCAGTGCGCTTTACAAGACACATACATTTAATATTATGAATTCAAGTCTTTCCTTTCATTCTGGAGTTCAGGGTGGTTGGATGTGGTTTGACGATTGGGTATCCACACTAGAGTCTGCCATTCCGAGTGCCCATGGTAGCATAAGCCCCTCTCTACTGCTGATCTCTCAAGGCGGGGCAGACTGACCACACCCGAGGGGAAGGACTGTCAGATGAGGGGGGCAGGGAGGCTCCTTATCCAGTCCTTAAAAGCAGGTACCCAGCCACCTGCACCCACATGTCAACTAGGACTGGATCCAATCACTAAACCGAAAGGAACCCATTCTCGGGCCCCAACATGGGACCAAAGTTGTTTCATGGTGAGGATCCAACGACGCTTCCAAAAGCCAACGGAGGCCCACTTTTAAGGTCCAAAGCGCAGCTCCCGTGTCAGGAGCCAGGGTTCTGTATGCTCAGGATGGTGGATCACCTCCACCGCAAATGATCGTACATGTCGCGAGGCGCTGCGCACTGCCAAGTCAGTGAGATGTGGAGGTCTGTCTGTACAACCAACTATCCCAGTACATTACCTTCATTGGAGGATTTTTCGACAAATTCTTGACATTAGATTCCATATTCTCCATGCAGCAATGTCACATCCAGGAATGAATAGCAATGGAATGAGCTAGACATCACAAGCCATCTATCCTCTAACTGAATGTAGGACGTCACACAACATGCCTCAGAAAAGCAGAATGTAATTAAGGGAAGGTGCCGTGCTAACAATCCTAGAAGAAACAAGGGTAAAATGAGAACAGGATATCTCCCACCATTCCCTTGGAATCTAGAGGAATGGAACATGCATAGAATGTCATAAGCCACATTTAGAAAGATAAATGAATGGAGTGAGCACCAGGAAATCAGAGGATTTCACAGAAAAGGACAAGACAGAGACTAAGATACTGAGATGATAAAGACACTGTGTTACAAAATGACAAGTAATCGGCCACAACAATCTTTATTGTTCGCAGACTCCAATAGAGAAAGACATAGCATTGCTTCCTATAAACTGTTCAAGGTCTCCTTGTTCTCTGAGAGGAATTGATCAAAGGTCTTGACCTTTGGGTTGAGTCGATGTGTTAGTCCAATGTCGCGGTCTAACTTTGTGCGGAGGAAACGGAACATGTTAGCCATTTGCTTGGCCCCAGGGAATCCCAGCTCCTCAAACTGTTCAGGAGTAATCTTGTAAAAGAGAGCACAGAGCAAAAACACACAATTATCTTCATATTCAGTTGCGATTACCAGTTATGCCTTTCAGGGCAGTTATGAAAGACATGTATATCACCAAAATAAGACTACAACAAAAGACTGCAAGAGGTCAATGGCTCGAGACTTGTATGCATGCAGGGAGACTATCTGCACTGTCTCTCATCAAGGTGCACATTCCAGAAGGTTGAGCAACTCAACTATAATTTTATTACGTTAGGGGCCTTTATTATGCAGTCGCTCTTCTTAATTTATTTTATACAGCATTTACAACTACAACACTCATAATTCTGCTCTCCAGGGCAGGACGTCATTAACACAAACAAAGTACACCCCCGCTTATGAAGAGCAATAGTCAGTACACCATTTCCTCTTTCCTCACTGCTAGAGATAAGTGCTATTTGTTAGCATGGGATTGTGATTTGCTGTAGATTTATTTCAAGTTTGTGTAGTGTTTAAACAGAAGTTTTGAATTAAGTAAATTCCCACAAGTATCTGCTTTCAAGGCACTCTGTGGAATTGATAAGAGCGGAGACTGACCGCACAGCTAAAATCTGCTTTACTAATGACTATTACAACTACTCACTGTTTGCTTGGTTAGAACGCATGTTTTGAACTTGTAGTTTAAATGTAAATAAAAGTTGTGGGATTGCCCTCAGGGCCACACTGGGAATCAAAACCGGCCCTGGCAAAGTGCATGACCATGTTCCAGTTCATGCATTCAGCAACTCCAGTTCCTACGGAGGTTGTCCCTTGGTATTTCAGGTATTACGCGGAAGGAGCGCAGGCTCACCTCCTCTGCATTTGCAACGTTGTTCGTGTTTTCTGTGCAGAAAAGCCGCAGTGCTTTTAAACGCTCGATGCGCGTTTAATTGTTTGCGCGAGTCGTAGAAGAGTTTTTGTATGTGTACGCGTCTGAAACTGAAGACGCGTACTCGGCAATTCTCTCTTCAGCAGTGTTCTGGTGTATTTACCTATCCTGTTCTCAGCCTCACCACTACTTACTATCTACTTGAAAGAGAAAGGAACTACCACACGCTGCTCTGTACTTTGCCAAAGTGTTGTGTTTATGACATTCTCCTTTTGCCTTTATCGTGTTTCCAGAACCTCGATACATTGTGTTGTGAGGAAGTTAAACAACACTCTCTCTGGGGAACGAGTACATAATTTTGCTAATCTATTTCGAACACTTGTTTATATACCTGCTTACCTTGTGCTCCAGTACTCGGATGTATATAGTTACGCTGCACATATGCTTAGAGCCTGTGCCAAAAAAGGAACTATTGGGGCGTGGCTTGACGGGCGACGATGGCGGTCGCAGCTTAGTAGAGCTCCCGCCGGCCCGAACTTACTTTAGACACTTATCCTGGCCCCCGAGCCCGCAGAATATCCCTGGCGAGTCGTGCTGACTCCGGAGTGTGTCCTGTTCTCTCCGGTGACGGGATCCCGCGATTCTGTCCCCGCCGGGACCCTGAGGCGCCGACGGCGGAGTGTGGCCTGGTGGCTGGCCGTGAGCCGGGGACCTCGATTTTGGTGACGCTGTGTGGCGGCTGTCGGAGCTCGGCAGAGGGTGCCATCTGTGGTGCGGATCCCGGACGTCCCTGCAGCGCTTGGACCCTGAGCCCGTGGTGGGTGCCGGGCGGGCGCCGTCGGTCCGTGAGTGGGCCCTGATTCCTCCGGTGCCGGGTTCTAGCGGCTCCATCCCCTCTGGGACCCTGTGGCGCTGACGGCGGTCGGCGGCCTGGTAGCTGGCTGTGGGCCGGGGACCTCGATTTTGAGACAGCCGAGAGGTGGCAGTGGGCGCGCCGCGGCGAGTGGCGTCAACAGCGCAGACTTTGGCCGAACGCTTCACCCGGTGACCACTGGTGAGTGGGGACACTGCTGCATTCCCGGGCCACCGTTGCGTGGGGACACTGCTGTATTCTTGGGCCACCGGTGCATGAGGACACTGCTGCAGCCTGGGGGCACCACTGCATGAGGATACTGCTGAAGGTGCCCGGCCTCCTCTGGATCCTGGAGGTACCGGTGGGCATCGTGGGGTCCTGTCTGGTCTGGAGCCTTGTGTGTCGTGCCACTGGAGTAGTATTGACCCGCCGCCCCTCCTGCGCGGGCGCCGGACCCGCTGTCCGAACGTGGTCCCGTGCTTCTTGTGGTGGACTCACTGCCCCGGGCCTGCTGAACCTACCCGTCCAGTCCAGTGTGCTGATCCGCTGTGTCCGTGAGCGACCATGACCAGGGGTGGCGGAGGGGGCCCGCCCAAGCAGGGCCCCATGGACAAGTTTGCCGGGCCCAGTGGTGGGGCCGGGGCGTCTGGCGGAGGTGGCGGATCAGGGCCAGACAACGCTGCAATCCTGGCGGCCATTACTCAATCCCGGGACATGCTGGACGCCAAAATAGGGGCGGTGGGAGCGGACGTTACACTGCTTCGCCAGGACCTCCGAAACGCAGTGGCGAGGATCACTGAGACTGAATCTCGGGTATCGGTGACCGAAACAGACATTGGCGCCCTGAAGAAACGAATGGCGGAGGTGGAGTGTGTCCAGAAGACGCTTGCGGCCCGCGTGGAGGATGCCGAAGGGCGCGCACGGAGAAATAACCTCCGCTTCATTGGCTTTCCGGAGCGGTGCGAGAAAGATGGCATGGAGCGTTTCCTGACTCACTGGTTGGAGAGCTGGGTCCCCGAGGGGACACTGTCGGCGTGTTTTGTGATTGAACGGGCGCACAGGGCCCTGACTCAGCGGCCGCCTGAGGGGGAACGTCCTCGGCCGGTCATTGCTCGGCTGCTGAACTATCATGACCGCGATGCCATACTGCGGGAGGCGAGGACCAAGGGCTCGCTTACATATGAGAATCATGCCATAATGATCTTCCCGGACTACACGAAAATGGTTCAGCAGCAGCGACAATCCTTTGTGGCCGCCAAGGCTAAGTTGCGGGCCTGAAGCTTCAATACTCTCTCCTGTACCCGGCCCGCCTGCGGGTTGTACACCAGTCCCGGTATACACTTCTTCGATACACCAGAGGAGGTTTTTCGTTGGACCGATGAGACGGTGCGACTTCGGCCCCATGCCCAGCCGGGGCTGGATCCTGGCGGGTCCCAGAGATCATCACCGGAGCGGACGGACCGCACCAACCGGAAGGGACGGCATCGAAGGTCCAGATCTAAGAAACGGTCAGCTTCCGCCAGTGCGACGCAGACGAACGGCACAATTGACTCTGAACACTCTGATGCTGGCAGTTGAACCCTGGTGGTGCCTGGCTGTTGGTGTTGCCCGAAATGGACCGACTGGTGAGACTGTTCCATGTGACTTTGCCTGAGCTTCTCTGTATGCTCCTAAAACACTCTGAGGCTCTGGGTAGAGCCACTGCGGGGCTCGGGTGGCGGCTTCTATGGGCCTTAGACCCTCACGAGTAGTGGGTGTTGTTGGGGGGGTGGTGAGTGAGTGTTGACGGGGGTGTTGGGATCCATTGGTATGGTGGGCCTTGGGTTCTCTGTTCTGGACCCAGGTCTCTCCATGCCGCGACAGATACTTCACTGTTTTCTGAGGTATTGGGGTGGGGGGTGTGGGGCGCAGGGGGGGGTTGTCTTATTGTTGGGAGTTGGGGAGGTCGGGGCCGGAGGTGGCCAGGTGGGTTTTGGGGTACTGGGTGTTTGGGTTGGGAGGGTGGGACCACACGTGTCTTTGGCTTTTGATTTTGTTGCTTTGTGGGGTGCGCCAGGGTGGGGCGGGGGGCCGGATGCTGGATACTGTCTTGATTATGGCTGATACTGCGACTGTACCTCCTCAAAAGACCCTGCGTGTTGTGACGTGGAATGTGAGGGGTATTCTGGACAAAATCAAGCGTGGGGCTGTACTGCGTTGGGGGAAAAGAGAGATGGTGGATGTGCTGCTGCTTCAAGAGACTCACATGCTAGGCTCTAAGGCCCTTAGCCTCCAGAGGTTCGGGTTTCAGCAGGTGTACCATGCAGGTTTTACGAGGGGTTCTAGGGGGGTGGCTATCTTAGTACACCGCAGGTTGGCCTATGTGCATGACAAGCAGTGGATTGATCCTCAGGGCCGATATATCTTCATCAAAGGCCGGTTGGGTACTGAACAGGTGGTTTTTGGTAGTGTGTATGCCCCCCCCCCTCTGCAGTGGGCTTTGTCTGAGCGGCTATTCGCGCTATGGGATGAGATTCCGGAGGTCCTACCCATGGTGGGGGGCGACTGGAACGAGGTTATGGATGTAGGCCTGGATCGTCTGAGGCGGGTGCCTGTGGTGTCGGATCCCCCCCCCACTATTGCTCCCACCAAATTGCGTGCGACTGCGAGTGGCCTGGGCTGGGTTGATGTATGGCGGCACTTTCATCCTGCTGTGCGTGAATTCACATATGTGTCGGCGGTGCATGGATCCTTCTCGAGACTGGACTATTTGTTTGTGCCGGGTGCCTGTCTGAGTCGGGTCAGGGATGCTGTGATACTTCCCAGAGGCCTGTCTGATCACTCCCCCGTCCTAGCTACCATGACCCTCCCCTCCACGAGACAGCCGTTTCGATGGCGGATGTCCTCTTGGCAGTTGCAGCGGCCTGAGTATGTGCATCACCTGCGTGAGGCGATTGATCATTTCTGGCGCGAGAACTTGCTTGGAGATGTGAGTGCAGTAGTGGTGTGGGAGGCGCTGAAACCCACGCTTCGGGGCGTGGATATAGCTTGGTGCGTGGCTGCTCGACGAAAACATCGGGAGGCCATTGTGACCGCCGCGGCCCGCGTGGAGGAGCTGGAGCAGCGTGGCCGGCTTGGGAGCGACGAGGGCATTGTGAGGCAGCTCTTGCAGGCCCAGCAAGCGTACGCCTCTGTTCTTTATGAGGAAGCCCGGCAGGCGTGGCTTGCCACGCGCAGCAGGGTGTATCAGTGGGGCGACAAGTCCTGTACTATGCTGCATAGATTGTGCCAGGCGACCTTCCAGCCCCTAGTGTTGCCGGGCCTTACTGCAGATGACGGTTCGGTCATGACCGACCCGGACTTGCTGGCGGCTAGCTTTGCCCGTTATTACGAGGCGCAATACGCTCCCCGGGATCATTTGGAGGCGAGCGAGATTTCCGCGTATCTTGACGACCTACTACCGCAAGCCGTTCCCGATGAGACCAGAACCGCACTGGACGCCCCGCTTACGGCTGACGAGCTCGGAGAGGCCCTTGGTCAACTGAATACGGGTAAGGCGCCCGGCCCGAGTGGCTACCCAAGTGAATTCTACAAGAAGTTTCACGTCCAGCTGGGGCCCCACTATCGCTGTGCTCTAGAAGAGGCACGGGCTCGGGGAGAGCTGCCACCAGATTGGCGACATGCGGAAATCGTGGTATTTTTGAAGCCGGGCAGGGCACCGGACCGGCATGACTCGTACAGGCCGATTTCCCTCCTCAACATTGAGGCCAAGGTTCTGGCTAAGGCCTTGGCAAACCGCCTCCTGCCCCACGTTGCTGACCTAGTCCACCCCGATCAGGCTGGATTCATGCCTCGCAGGGCCACTCGACATAATATTCGGCGGGCACAGGCAGCGGTGGATGCTATGGGTACTAGGGATGAACAGGCGGCACTCCTCCTGGCGGACATGGACCGGGCCTTTGATTCGGTGAGCTGGGCATATCTGTTCACACTGTTGGCCCGCCTCAACCTGGGGCCGGTCTTCCTGTCGTACATTCGTCTCCTCTACACCAACGTTACGGCCTCGGTCCGCGTGGCCGGTGCTACCTCTAGGCGCTTCCATGTGGGTCGTGGTACTCGGCAGGGTTGCCCGCTGTCCCCGTACCTGTTTGCCCTCGCCATGGAACCTCTGGCGTCGCGGATACGTGCGGATGACCGGTTGCGCGGTTTCGTTTGGAGTGAGGATCTGGTGGATAGAATTGCACTGTATGCGGATGACGTCCTCCTCTTCCTTACGGATCTACGGCGTTCAGGTCCCCGAGTTCTGGAAATCATGCGGGAGTTTGGCGGGGTCTCGGGCCTTCACCTTAACCTGAATAAATCGACCCTGTGGGTGCTGGGCGGTGGCGTGGTTGCTGACCCCTGGGCTGCTGAGTTGCGAGTGGCCTCGGATGGCCTAAAGTATCTGGGAGTTTTTCTCTCGGAGTCGCGGGCCGTGGCCTGGGCGCGTGGAGTCTTGCCGGTGTGGGAGCGGGTTCAGGCTGATGTTAAGACATGGGCTAGAATGCCGCTTACTATCTTTGGGAGATCGGCCATCTTCAAGATGGTGGCGCTTCCACGGCTCCTGTACCAAATCCAGAACTTCCCATACCCCATTGGCCTGGAGTGGTTCCGTCAGGTTAACTCAGTGCTGGGCCGCTTCCTGTGGGGTGGTGGTGCGGCCAGAGTGGCGTTGAAGACGTGCTTTCTGTCCACGTACAGTGGTGGCCTGGCCACCTCGGACCTCCTCTCTTACTACCAGGCTTCCCACCTGCTGGTCCTAAATGAATGGTGGTACGGTGATAGAGGAGATCCGGCTTATGCCCTGGAACGGTTGCTCATGGGCGACCGCACGCTCCACACGATTCTTTATTCCGCTCGCTTACGCCGTGCATTGCCATCGGTCACCGGCGTGGTCTTTGCGGTGTGGCGACAGTCATTGCGCCGCATGGGATGGTGGGGCAGGTTGACGGCTGAGACGCCGCTTTGGCACAATGGTTTGCTCCCGGAGCTGGCGGCCCTAACCGGGTTTGAGGGTTGGGAGACCATTGGGATTACTCAACTGGGCCAGGTTGTGTCGGGCACCACCCTCAAATCCTTCGAGGAGCTCCGTGCAGAGTTCCAGATGCCTCAGTCCCAGTTCTTCCGCTACCTCCAGCTGCGGCATGCCCTCGCCCCGAGCATCGCCGGTCTAGACTCCCTGCCGGACTTTAGTCCAGTAGAGGCCAAGGTATTTATGGGGGACCTGGGGGACAGGAAGGTCTCTAGGATCTACCAGACACTTGTAATTCATTGCTCCTCCACCCTACACTCCCTTCGGGAGGCGTGGGAAGTGGATGTGGGCCCCCTTGATGAAGACGATTGGAGGGAGGCACTGGAATCCCCACGTGGAACCGCCATTGCGATCCGGCTCCGGCTAATTCAGTTCAAATACCTGCATCGGGCCTATTATACCCGTGAGCGGTTGTGGAAGGCTGGGTTGATTGCGTCCTCGGAGTGCCTGCGATGTGGAGTGGTGCCTGCCTCTCTGGTGCATACGGTGTGGTCGTGTAGCCGATTGACTGGGTTCTGGAGGGGCGTGTGGAGTTGTCTGGCTGAGGTCCTGGGCTGGGATCTTCCCCGTACCCACCGGCTGGGCCTCTTGCATGTCATGGAAGGGATTGGTGGCAATATTTATAAGCGCCACTTGTTGCTATTGGGGCTGGTCGTGGCTAAGCGGGACCTGGCCCGAGCATGGAAGTCAGTGAGGGCTCCCCCCTTGTCGGCGTGGAAGGCTGGGCTGGATTATTTCATGGGTCTGGAGGGGCCGATCTTTGAGGCGAGGGGGTGCCCGCGCAAACACTACAAAATCTGGAAGCGTTGGGCCGACTACCGTGGCCTGTCCTTGGACCCCCCGGCGGAGCAGGAGGAGGACATTTGATCGCAGTGACAATCTTGGCCCGCAGCAGTAACGCCCTGGTGGAATTACACCCACATATTTCTTCCTTGTTGCTATGTATACACGTGTGGTAGGGGGGGTTGGGGGGGGGTTCTTAGAAGGGGGGGGGGTAGCGTTGGGGGTTAGGGTAGGGTGTTGGGGAATTTCTATACTAAGCCTATTCTGAATCTGCTCTATTATCTGCTGCCGGTGTAATTGCTATATTGATTTTGTTGTGGTGTTCTCGATGTGTGGAGATGCCACATTTGTGATGATCATTTGCTTAATAAAATTGGTTGTGAAAAAAAAAAAAAGGAACTATTAGTTGTTATATCATACCCTAGATCGTTTGGGCTTAAGTATGTGCATATTTCAGTTCTAGCTGTATAGATATACTGGTGGGTTGGTTTACAGTGACATACGTTTGCACCAGGTATTTGGAGGAGAGGGCAGGTATCATTATCTTTTGTTTGTTATCCTATTATGCAGTGAGGTCATCCTTCCTGGTGCCTAACAGTAACTCAGACCAGACCTTGAGGGGATCACCGATATACCGCGAGTTTATTATTTTATCCACTTCCCTTTTTCCCCTGGGCACAAAATCACGCAGAAGGATTGCCTTCCTCTGCTGGGGGTTGTGTTAGGAGGAATTAGGGGGATATCTTCTATCATCGTCTCTGCTAGTCACAAGTAAAGGTTAGTGGCGTTTCATTATATTTGCGCTACTGGCAATCCCGACACAATAGCTACTGTCCCAAGATAACGCATTCTATTGGTCAACCGAGAATGTAAAAAAGTGTGTGGGGGGGCTCTGTTATTTTTAGGTATACTTTTGAGGGTACTTCTACCTCATTAGGGCAAAACAAAGGTACTGGGGGTCTGATTTTCCGCTTTTAATTAGCTCCCTCTTTTTCCTTCTCAGGCATTCTGTTATATAGACTCCAGGCACAAAGAATGGTCTTCCACTACTATTTTATACTATTTTACAGGATTTTCCAACTTTCTCTGCATTATGCAAATTTCAGTGTTCTTGGGTATTTTAATTTGTATATGGATGATCCGAAATGCTCTCAGGCAGTGCACCTTATTGCTACTCTGGCAGGTATGAACATTCCTCAATGGTTTCAATCCCACACACAAGGCAGGACATATGCTCAATCTCTCGGTTTCCCCTGATCATTTTTACATTCCCTTTTCTTTTAATGAGCTGCCAAATCGGAATACGGTAGTCTCCCCTCTATCCTTTTCCCTCTCAAAAAAGTTACAATCCACAACCCTGTCTCTAACTGGGAGTCCTGACACTGATGTGGACAGGTTTAATAAATGGATCACCGATGCCCTGGACTAGGCTGTACCATTAATACCTCGAATAGCAAAGAGTAGCAAACTTCGACTCCATGGTTTTCACCTGTACGAAGAGAAGAAAAAAGCCACTGTAAAAAGCTGGAGTGAGTTTGGAGGAAATCCTGTGGAATGGAAGCTAAGATCCAATATAAAGAAGTGTTAAGACACTATCATAAATCTACCCGTGAGGCACAGAGAAAGTATTTCTCCTCACAAATTTTTGGGTGGTGCTCAATACTCCACAGGATTTAAAATTGTTCATTCTTTTTTCCCTCCAGAGGCTGTCAATAGTAATTTTAGTCCTTCCAGGAAACTTTGTGATGATTTATAGCGCAGAAGAAACATTTGTTGGTATGTGCGCTCTATAAATAGTTATAACATAACATAAAATAACATTTTCTGATGAAAAAATGCAAAAGATTTATGCTACCTTTTTCTTGAGTTCTAGAGTAGAAACGTTGACAGATACGGTGACAACCCACAATCATGAACTATCAAATTTCCTAACAATTTCTGAGGAAGTTTCTTGGAAGAACTCAAGATGCCCCACCTATTTACCCCGTGTTCAACAGAATTCTGAACCAATCCCTAGAAGTATATCTTTTTCCCACTGAGTGGAAATATGCTTCTCTTGGGCCTCTATAAAAACCTTTGATCTGCCTACCTCGCCCTCGCAGAAACCCTGCACATCCGCAGAGCCAGAACGGGTGGAAGATTCTTCTCATACATCACGGCCAAGACCTGGAACGAGCTTCCAATCGACATCAGACGCGCCCCCTCTCTGCACATTCTCAGGAAGACCCTCAAGACCTGGCTCTTCGACTGACCGGAGCTGCTTACCCCCTTCCACACAGCGCCTTGAGACCCTCACGGGTGAGTATCGCGCTTTACAATTCCCTGATTGATTGATTGGTTGATATAGAAGAAACCTACTGTTGATCTGGCCACATTGGGCAATTTCAGGCATTCCACTGAATTATGGGACCTCATCGCCACCCTCACACCTGACATAGTCTTTCTCACTGGCTTGACCACACATCTTCCCAGACATTGCCACTGCAATCCCTGACGGATATCAATTCACTCACCAGGACCGCACCAACAAGCTGGGAGGAGGAACATCCATCAACCACAAAGACACCATACAGTGTACCATCACCACCGACAACACTACCACCCCAACGGAACATCTCACAGATGACAAGAGAACCATCTGAAGCACCCTCACATATCAACCCCCAGGCCTGCGCTCCAGCTTCTGTAACACCATCGCAAACTTCATTGCTTCCCTTGCCTTAAACTCCAAGGACTACATCTTCCTTGGTGACCTAAATTTCCACATTGATGACCCCAACAACAAAAACACTGGACATCGCTTCAACAGTATAAGCAGCCTCGGATTGACAAATATTGTCCACAGTCCTACACACATCGCAGGACACATGCTGGACCCAATTTTTACTTCTATCAATCGCATCAAATACTGCCATGCAGCAGGTAAAATACTTGAGCAACTGGTTCCTGGAATCTAATGGCCTGTTTCATGATTTGTAATCTGGCTTCCAATAACGGGTTAGGACTAAAAGGGCCTTACTTGAAGTAACAGAATACATCAAAGAAGAACATCTTGATGGCAGATGCTCTGTGATGGTAGTTCAACACGGTTTCACATGCTACTCTCTTAGACAGAATCAGATTGGCAGGTATTCAAGGGAAGTCCCTTTCCAGGATGAAGTCTTTTCTACAGGACAGATCGCAGAAGGTCTATCTCCGTCCCTTTTCGTCTGCCCCTAAGCCCCTATTATTCAGAGTTCCCCAGGGCTCAGCACTGAGACATACACTGTTTAATCTCTATCTAGCTCCTTTGGCTCGAATGATTACATCTTGGGGGCTACAGGTGGTGTCCTATGTGGATGAAACACACCTTTTACTGTCCTTCCAGGAAAATTCTGATTTTGTCCTGATTAAGTTCAAGGAATGCCTTAAAAGAGACACAGGCTGGATGGATGGCAATTTTCTCAAACTAAGCTCAGACAAAACTGAAGTTGTTTTCTTTGGTACATGTTCTCCTTCCCTTTCAAGCCTTTGGTGGCCAGAGAAACTTGGTTCCCCATCAGCCCCCACAGCCCACACGGAAAATTTAGGAACAATGTTTGATTCAAGTCTTTCCCACGCAAATCAAACAGGTGTCATCAGTTAGTTTTTCAAAACTTAGACCCTTGAGAAAGATGTTGCATTGGATCCCAGATGGGACTTGCAAGACGGTGGTTCACACCGTGATAACCTTCCATCTGTACTAAGTTTGTATTCTGTATCTGGGGCTCACTGCTTTTTTAATTCACAGAATTCAGATAGTGCAAAATGCAGCAGCAAGGCTGATTCGACGAGTCCCATATAGGCAGTTCATATCTCACTATTTGAAGCAACTGCATTGGCTGTCAGTAATAAATCGGATCAAGGTTAGAGCTCTAACACTAGCATTTAGAGCTTTTGCAGGTCAGGGCCGGTTGTATGATGTTACAACGCAATCCAAAAGATCCCGGTACATCACAACGCATCTTTTACAACGCAAGTCGTTACCACGACTTGCGCTGTAGGGTGCTGGACTTAGGAATAGTAAGATTTACTATTCCAACTCCAGCCTACGTAGGGTAGGGAAGGTGTTGGAATAGTAAATCTACTATTCCTTGGTCTAGAGCGCCCTCCAGCGCAAGTCGTGGTAACGACTTGCGTTGTAAAAGACGCGTCGTAATGGCACCGCAGTGTTTTGACCACGGTGTAAAGGCTGTTTACTTTCAGGGTCCTGCCTATCTGCCAAAGCGACTGTGTCTCTATATATATGCAATGTAGATCACTCAGATCAAACAATCTTCTATTGCTGCAATACCCAAAGTTTTCCAAGCAAGATAAGGAAAAATATATTTTGCAGTCTTGACAGCCAATCTGTGGAATACATTCCCTGTGAATCTGTGAAGAGCTGACTTTATCTCAACTTTCAAGAAAGAACTGAAAACCTTTCTCTTGGGCAAATGCTAGCCCCACCTTTTTTCTTATCTGCACTGGATTCATTGGCGGTCAGTTCTCTGCTTGAGCACCGGGACACCTCTTAAGAAGCAGCTGTGAGCTTTTGATTTGATTAATACTTTCTTTTAAGTCACATTCACCGCTTTTCAGTTGTGTGCAAAATTGTTACATTGTTTCTGCATGCTGTAGCTGGTTTATTTATTTACGTTCAAATCTGCCTGGTGTCATGGTTCATGTGTGAATAAGTACATTGAAGCAGTGCAAGGCTGCTTCTAATTCCATTCATAAAGAGAGCTCTTCATCATTTAGAAGTGTGGCCACTATTATAAAAAATTTAGTGGCAAACGTTTTTCTAGGTTAAATAGACCACAAGGGGAATTATGTAGCCATGGCGGTAAATGAATGATGAAGAAAAATGATACTTCCCCTCATGGGCATGAATGAGATACATTTGGTGGCAGTTCACATTTGCAGGTAGATAATAATTTGATGTCAATATCTCAAATCCATATTGTGGTTAATATGGGGAGGGGGCAGAGTAAGAGGCCCTCTGAATAGTTATGTTCCTAGAATTTTGATGAATTATATGACAATGGCAATCATTACAATGATGTTGTAGATGATGGTACTAATGTTCTGATAAAGATGAAAACTGGGGATCAGTCTCATATTATTGTTTTGTACAAGGTAGGTACTGCCATGATTGAACCTGGGCTCATTCAGCATATGAAATCAGGGAGTGGACTCCTCTACCGTTTATTGATCAATACATTAAATCCAACATAAAATGTTCAGTGGGGTATACACTCAAAATATCGAGTTTTTAATATCGAGTTACATTAATATCGAGTTAAAAATATAGAATGGACACAATATCGAATGGATAGAATATAGACTACAAAAATATTGAATAGAATAGCATTAATATTGAATCAAAACATATAGAATGGACAAAATATCGAATGGACAGAATATAGACAGCAAAAATATAGAATGGACAGAATATAGACAACAAAAATATAGAATGGACAGAATATAGACTACAAAAATATCGAATTTGAGGTAAGTAAGTTAATATTAATTTTTTAAAGTATTTTTATGTTAGTATATGTGTGAAAAGTGTATATTTATTTTATAAATAATTTTAATTATTTAATTTTATGGTATTTAATTTTTGCGTAATATAATTCTGTATCGGGTTGTGGGTTTATAGGGGAATATGGTGGGAAGTAATTTAATTATAATTAAATGTTAATTTATTCATTGGTATTTATTTTGAATTAATTGTTAATTAATAATTAATTGGTAAATAATTAAAATATAATTGGTAATTATTTTAATTAATTGATTAATTGATAATTATGTTAATTTTATTAATGTATTTTCTGTGGCGAGTTGTGGGTTTATAGGGGAATAGGGTGGAAAGTAATTAAAAAATAATTAATTACATTTTTAAATGTATTTATTGGTATTTATTTTGAATTCATTGATATTTATATTTATAATTAGTAATTAATTAAAATATAATTGGTGGGGGGCGGAGGGAGGGGGGTTAACAGCATACAGTTTATACTTATTTTTTATGTAAAAAACATGATGGATTGCAATGCGGTATGTACATTCAAATGGTTGGCAGTTGCCCCTGGGGAACACAGCTCTGCGATTTCAATGTGATCTATCAATAAAATTTGTTTTAAAAAAAATATATAACTGGTAATTAATTTTAATTGATTAATTGATAATTATGTAAATGTTCTTAAAGTATTTTCTGTACCGGGTTGTGGGTTTATAGGGGAATAGGGTGGGAAGTATTTTAATTATAATTAATTACATATTTAAATTTATTTATTGGTATTTATTTTGAATTAATTGATATTTAAATTTGTAATTGGTAATTAATTAAAATATAATTGGTAATTAATTTTAATTAATAGTTTAATTGATAATTATGTTAATTTTATTAATTTATTTTCTGTAGCGGGTTGTGGGTTTATAGGGAAATACGGTGGGAAGTAATTTAATTGTAATTAATTAAATATTTACATTTATTTATTGGTTTTGTGTTGTTGTAATTTTTAATTATTTTTTAATTGTTAATTAATTAATTGTTAATTGGTAAATAATTTTTATTAATAGGTAATTATTTGTAATAATATTTTTTTAATTGATTAATTATTATATTATATAAAATTGTTAATTACTTTTAATTAAATTATATTTGGTATTAATATTTAATTTATTTGTATTCATATATGAAGTATTTACTTTCCCTACTGTTGCACTCTCTGGAGTGTGAATCGTAATTTTTACCCCTACGCTAGCCAATGCTTTCCCTACTGTTGCACTCACTGGAGTGGGAATGGTAATTTTTACCCCTACACTATCCAATGATTTCCCTACTGTTACACTCTTTGGAGTGGGAATAGTAATTTTTACCCCTACGCTATCCAACACTTTCCCTACTGTTGCACTCTTTGGAGTGGGAATAGTAATTTTTGATCCAACGCTTTCCCTACTGTTGCACTTTCTGGAGTGGGAATAGTAATTTTTACCCCTACGCTATCCATCGCTTTCCCTACTGTGGCACTCTTTGGATTGGGAATAGTCATTTTTACTCCTACGCTATCCAATGCTTTCGCTACTGTTGCGCTCTTTGGAGTGCGCATAGTAATTTCAACTCTCCCGCTATCCAATGCTTTCCTTACTGTTGCACTCTCTGGAGTGGGAATAGTAATTTTTACCCTCCCGCTATACAAAGCTTTCTCTACTGTTGCACTCTATGGAGTGGGAATAGTAATGTTTACCCCTATGCTATCCAACGCTTTCTCTACTGTTGCACTCACTGGAGTGGGAATAGTAATTTTTACTCCTACGCTATCCAACACTTTCCTTTCTGTTGCACTCTTAGGAGTGGGAATAGTAATTTTTACCCCTACGCTATCTCACGCTTTCCCTACTGTTGCACTCAGTGGAGTGGGAATAGTAATTTTAACCCTCCCGCTATCCAACGCTTTCCATATTGTTGCACTCTCTGGAGTGGGAATAGTAATTTTTACCCTCCCGCTATCCAATGCTTTCCCTACTGTTGCACTCACTGGAGTGGGAATAGTAAATTTTATGCCTACAGTATCCAACACTTTCCCTACTGTTGCACTCTCTGGAGTGGGAAAAGTAATTTTTACCCCTACGCTATCCAACGCTTTCCCTACTGTTGCACTCACTGGAGTGGGAATAGTAATTTTTACCCCTACGCTATCCTATGCTTTCCCTACTGTTGCACTCCCTGAATAGGAAATAGTGATTTTTACTCCTACGCTATCCAACGCTTTCCCTACTGTTGCACTCTCTGGAGTGGGAATAGTAATTTTAACCCTCCCGCTATCCAACGCTTTCCCTACTGTTGCACTCACTGGAGTGGGAATAGGCATTTTTACCCCTGCGCTATCTAATGCTTTCCCTACTTTGGCACTCTTTGGAGTGGGAATAGTAATTTTTACCCCTACGCTACCCAACACTTTCCCTACTGTTGCACTCTTTGGAGTGGGAATAGTTATTTTTACCCCCACGCTATCCAGCGCTTTCCCTACTGTTGCACTCACTGGAGTGGGAATAGTAATTTTTACCCCTACGCTATCCAACACTTTCCCTACTGTTGCACTCTCTGGAGTGGGAATAGTAATTTTAACCCTCCCGCTATCCAACGCTTTCCCTACTGTTGCACTTTCTGGAGTGGGAATAGTAATTTTTACCCCTACGCTATCCAACGCTTTCTCTACTATTGCACTCTTTGGAGTGGGAATAGTAATTTTAACTCTTCCGCTATTCAACACTTTCCCTACTGTTGCACTCTCTGGAGTGGGAATAGTAATTTTTACCCTCCCGCTATCCAATGCTCTCTCCACTGTTGCATATATATATATATATATATATATATATATATATATATATATATATATATATATATATATATGTGTGTGTGTTAAAAAATTCATTGCATGTTTATTTTTTTTAAATTTATTATTTATACATTTTAAGGTTATTTAAGTATTTTAAATATGTTTAAGTTAATTATATTTATTATTTCATTACTTTTACATTACTTTTAAGATATTTAAAAAATTCGATATTTTAACTAACTACATTTTTTACATCGATATTTTTGATTCAATATTTTTGTACTTACCTGTTTGGAGACAGGAAGTCGATATTTTGGTATTCTATATTTTTTACTCGATGTTTTGCTACATCGATATTTATGACATCGATATTATGTCAGTGATCCGTTTAGTGGACCTGAGTGTTAGATCTAAGAGGAGAGCAGGCTAACCAAGGCGATTAATATCAGAAAAACTGGCCACAACTCCTGGGTTGGATGCCAAAATTGTAACACTTTTAAGCAAACGTTGGGGACTGGATGGTGCATCTGGATTTAAAAGATGTTTAACTGATTGTACCAAAATGTCAAGAGAAAAGAAAGTACCTTCATTTTCTGTGGCAAGGACAGTATTCAGTTTCAAGTCCCATCTATGCGGTCTATCATCAGCTCCTTGGTGTTTCACCAAGTTGATGAGGCTCTAACAGCAGATGCCCTCAGAGCACAGGGACTGAGGATGGTGGTGTTTTTGGGCAATATCATATTTCTGGGAAAGGAGAGAAGGATGTTGGTGGAGCAAGTTCAGGTGGCCATAGAGTTGATTTGAGAAAATGGAAGTTGGTGTCTTGAATTCTTGCGGTTTCTGATGGATCACAAAAATTACATTTTTATGTTGGCAGAAGAAAAATTAAAGAAGATACAGAAGGAGTTGAGGGTGAAATGTACACAACATCAGATTCCTCTCTGTCTCTTGAGAAGGCTAGTGGGCCAGCTCCCTTCCTCAGTTTAGGCAATTGTTCCAGGCCCCCCTTTTTTTAAATAGCTTTATTGGTATATAGGGATATCACATAGACAACACATTCAAGTAGGAGTCTAAGTCGAGATGTCCATCTTCCCTTCCCCACTGTCCACATATAAATGGAAAATGTCAGGATATTGCAAAATTAGCAAATACAGAGTTATCCAAGGAGGAGAGAAAAATGGGGGAACAAAGACTACAGAAGTCTCTCGTAAATATAATTCTTAAAACTCATCCCTATTCAAAGGAGCAAATGGCAAATATCAATCAAAGTCTTGTTGTACTGAAAAGAGAGAACAGTTTACATTATCTACGGAACTCCATGCCATTATATATCCAGGACCCCTTTGTACCAGAGCTCTCCAGCACCTGCAGATAAGGCACCTTTAAAGAGGACTAGAATACTCACAGTCCAGCCAACTAACGTCCTATCGCAAGGCTCCCACTTCCTGCTAAAATTTTGGAGAAACTGTTAAATACTGAACTTTCCATTTACTTTGCATAAAATAAAATTTTAGACCAGAGTCAGTTTGGATTCAGAGGGGGTCAAAGCACCGAGACGGCTCTAATGAAAACCACAGAGGAAATCCGTAAGGCACTAGATGGTGGAGGGTCGGCAGCCCTTGTTCTCTTCGACCTGTCCACACATTTGATACCGTGGACCATATACTTTTGGTCAAAGGCTTATAAACCATAGGGATAGGACAGGCTCTTTCCCTTCTAACTTCATTCCTTTCAGACCAAACTCAATCTGTGCATTTGTGCAATTTTAAATCAGCTCCTTTTGTCCTGCCATGTGGGGTACCTCAGGGGTTCTTGTTAAGCCCTATGCTATTTAATATTTATGTTTCCGAATAAGCTTCCTTGATTAGACGTTTTGACTTAATACCCACCTCTTATGCCGATGACACTCAGTTGTTTATCTCAGCAGTGGACAAGGACATTAATTACTCCATCAAACTCCATGACTGTATGGACACTCTGAGCAACTGGATGGGTATGCACTGCTTGAAGCTGAACTCAAGCAAAACTGAGGTACTGCTGTTTGGAAACCTTGCGCCTCCGTGGTCGCCAGTCTGGTGGCCAGATACCCTGGGCCACCCTCCTATGCCAGTAGCCCAGGCAAAGAATTTGGGGGTGATTATAGATGAAAAACTCAATCTTAAGTCCCAAGTCTCTAAGGTGGTGTCCTGCTCCATCCTGACTATCAGAATTGTATGTAAGATCCTGCCTTTTATTCCCATAAATGCTAGAAAAATAGTACTGACCTCACTGTTTTTTTCCAAACTCGATTATTGTAATGGATTGTATCTTAAATTGCAATCCAATTTACTTAGAAGGCTGCAGGCAGTACAGAATGCTGCGGCTAGACTGGTCTTGGATGTACCCAAATACCAGTCCACTGGAACAGGCATTCAGGAATTGCACTGGTTACCAGTTGGTCAGCGGGTCCAATTTAAGGCTCTTTGTATTGCACATAAGGCACTGCACAGATAGGGACCACAATTTCTTTGGGACCTTCTTAGTCGGTATTATCCCAACAGATCGCTTTGGTCAGCCAATGACCTCATGTCCACCCCCAGAGTCAAAAGGACTAACTGGGGGTAAGGAATTTCAGCTACAATACAATAAAGGAATGGAACTCCTTTCCACTCTCCCTTAGAAATACTTCATTTCTGCTTGAGTTCAGGAAACTGCTCAAGACATGGCTTTTTTAGAAATTAGCTTCACCTGACACAATATTGTAGACCATGAGCGCCTAGACACCTCCGGGTATTATTGTGCACTATAAATTGTTTTACCAAAACATAACCTTTAAACCAGGAGTCAAAAGATGGAGATAATGCAATGGCTAAATTGTGTAGACACACCGAATGGACAAACTATATTCCCAACGTCCCCAGATCTTGTCTTTGAATCAGAATGATGCAAGTCTGGAAGTATGGTGTGCAAGAGCAGAGAGTATGGTCCAGTAAAGAATCCTTAATGCACATAAATTGTTTAGAGTTTCTTCCAGGCTTCTTTGCAATCGAGAGCTTTGCAAAGAACAGGATCAAATGTGCAATCCTCCTTTGAATGGACAACATTACAGATGTCAGGTAAATAAATAGACTGGGAGGAACTAGTTCAAAGCTATTGACTGGTTTGGCCAGGTCCATTTGGGAAGTTTTACCTCAGAGGAACATATATGTCTGGAGGCAGAATACTTACCGGGACCGGATAATATAGTAGCAGATTGGTGTCTGGATCGCAACGTATTTCAGACCTCTTTTGAGTCTAGCTTGACAGCTCAGTAAGGAAGATGTTACAGCTCGAGATAAGTTTACAAAGCTCTAGCAATGGATGCTTTCTAGGATTTGTCCAGGGGGAATCCTTATTCTTTTCCACCATTTCTCATGATTCCAAGATGTGTTTCCAGATTTGTAGCTATTTGGAAAGGACCACATTTGTAACTACACTGTGGAGGGCACTCTTAAAACTGTAAGTAAATCAACCAATTCATATTCAAACATTTCCTCAGCTGTTGAGGGACCCTGTGGGTGGCTTCACAACCTGCTTTGGAGGGCAAGTTCACTCTGGTGGCATAGAATCTTTTGGAGTGGTCACAGGCAGGCCAGGCCTTTTGAATCAGCTTCTACTTATATCAGAGAATCCTGGGGGAAAGATACAACATATATTGAAAAGTCAGCTTAGGAAACCTAAAGTAGTGGGTGGGGTATCAACCCCGTTTTCTCTCACATCACAAGTGTTCTAAATTTTCTGAAACCCTTAGCAAAAGGACAGAAAGCTAACAGAACTTTTAATGGATATAGATCGCTATATCATCAGAACTTCAGAAAGTTGAAGGTAAACCTGTTTGGGAGCACCTGCTGGTTTGTAAATTATTGAAGATGATCAAATACACAAATCCACCTAGATTTTCCACTTAATAGGATGTAGAGATGGTTCTACAGCTTATAGCATCATTGGAAGACAATGACCGCTTAATCTTGAAACTGTTGTCAGAAAAATTGGTAATATTGTTATGTTTAGCTTCTTTTCAATAATAGGGCGCTAGATCTTTCTGCTTTGCATTTATCTCCTGTGAGACTGGTTGACATACCAAAAATGCCTCTACTTCCATTGACATCCATGCCTTTCCTCTACAACCTAAGCTGTATGTGGTCAGATGTCTAAAGAAGTATGTACAAGCAACAGAGAGTCCGAGGACATCTGATCTGCAACTTTTGACCGCTTTGCACAAGTCATTTAAGCCTGTGTCTTCTACTACCCATAATCAATTGGTTACAACTATAATGGTCATGGTAGGGATAGATACAGATAGTTTGAGATTCACTCTTAAAAATTTGTAATGGCATCTAAGGCTTCTAGGGCTTTGGGGCTGGTGCAAGATTGGAGTATAGTTTGATAACTGCAGATTGGTAAAGGGTATTTTTATAAACTTTCTATTGCAAACCTATCGACAGGGCAATTGTAATTACATGGCAGAAGAAGATCAAATTATGAGGCAGGATTGACTAAATTATGGGGCATGAAAAACAAACTATGCGGTGTAATGCAACACAAATTGCGAGTAATAATTAATAAGGTTGACTTGTTTGACCATTTTAGCACTGTCTTAGAAAAGATTTCACATTAGTAAATTATTGCTAAACAAAGAGAACATATTTATTATTGAATTTTAACACATGTTAACTATTTGTTAAATAATAAAGATATACTATATTAATATTTGATATATTCATTTATATGTATTTAAAATATTTTAATTTAATATTTTCTATGGAGTTTTATTTTTTGTACCCACTTTCATTATTAACTATGGGAGGGTTTTGCCAGTATCAATGTTTGCCCATGTATACAACTGGAAGTGCTAGCAAGCCAAAAGTTCCACACCTATGGTAAAGTTCTGCATCATAGGTATCTTCATTGAAGTCATAAACCTTTAATAGTTCCATGCTGCCTGGCGGGCACTTTATTTCATATATGTAGAATATCCCCGAAAAAGGATCTGTATAGTGTTCATCGCTAAAAGACATTTTTCATTTATTTGTGGTGTAGACTGTCAGTGTTGTATTTTCCTGGTGCATGCTGGTAGAGGTTGTAGGAGGCAGGAACTGCAAAGCTTACAACACTTTTCATAGGAAAGGGGCTGTGTCAGAAAGCTTACAGTGCAAAGCAAAAGATAGCCTGGACCATACAGTTTTATTTTTTGTACCCACTTTCATTATTTTCTATGAGATGGTGTTGCAGTATCAGTGTTTGGCCACGTGTATTACTGAAAGCAAAAGTTACATACCTGTTGTTATAGTACTGCAACACATGTATCTTCATAGAGTAGACTGTCAGCATTGTTTTCCTGGTGCATGCTGGTAGGGACTGCAGGAGGCAGGAACATTCAAAGCTTACAACACAGTTCAAAGGAAAAGGGGATGTGTCAGAAAGCCTATAGTGCAAAGGAAAATACAGCCTAATAAGGTAACACTAGAAAGTACAAAATGAAACCTGTACCTTTAACAATCTCAGAGGGACCCATCCCACAATGCCCTGCAGTGGCAGTTTGCCTGTGAGAGTCAGTTCTTTTTTATGGGAAGAACAGGATAATAATACAACCTGACAGTCGGGAAGGAGGGAGGGTATTTATGACTTAAATGAAAATACATACAATGCAGAACTATATGTACATGTATTTAAACTTTCCTTCTGCATTGTGGGATCTTCTTTGATAGTCATAATAGAATGGCAAGCTAATCAAACTTCATAAAGCGGCTGTCCTGTGAGACTGTAAAGGTCATACAAGGGAGGCTATTTTGAAAAAGATAGTAGAGAAACATATAAGGAGAAGAAAACCTATTTGAAGAGGTTTCTTAAAGTACCTTGCCTAAACTTAGAGTCGCCTTGATTGCCCGATTCCAAACAGTAATGTTTTGTGTAAAAGCTCCAGGTTGCTGCCCTGCACATGTCTTGAATAGGTACGTGCCTGCCTCACCCAAGCTGTGGTTGCAGCTTTTCCTGTTGTTGAGTGAGCCCTAAGTTTGCCTGGTAAAGGTTTTTTGGCAATCTTGAATAGGTACTTGCCTGCCTCACCCAAGCTGGGGTTGCAGCTTTTCCTGTTGTTGAGTGAGCCCTAGGTTTGCCTGGTAAAGGTTTTTTGACAATCTAGTAAAATAGGGTAATGCATGAAACTATCCACCTGTGGTTTGTAAATCTTGTCTCATGGTCTCATAATTTATAAACAGTTGGGATGATTTTCTATTAGAGTTCAATCTGTCTTAGTAAAAACAAAGGACTATTTTTAAGATCTAGGAAGTGGAATGTTCTCTCTGCTCAGACGTGGAATGTGGAAAAAGGTAGGAAGAGTGACAGATTGATTGAGATGGAAATATGATACTGCCTTGGGCAAGAAAAAAGGGTGTGTACGTAAAACAAAACCATTGTGGTGGAAAATATAAATGGTTCTGCAGAGGATGGAGCTTGCAATTCACTGACTCTATGAGCCGAGGTAATTGCAACCAAAAAGACAGTTTTCAATGATAAGTGTTGCAGCAATGCTTTATGAATCGGTTCAAAGGGCAGATCCATTAATTTGGATAGTACTATATTTAGCTCTCAAGGAGGAGAGGGGTTTCTGCAAGGAGGAAAAACTTTTTTGAGTCCTCCAAGAAAGTACTTGATGAATGGGATCTTGAAAAAAGATTCTTGTGTTAGATATTTTCTGTATGCAGTGATTGCTGCTAAGTGAACTCTTAAAGTGGCCAGCTGTAGGCTAGACTTGGCTAGCTGTAGTAAATAAGGTAGAATTATGTCTTCCTGCATTGTGATGGCGTCATAGTTCTTTGAATGACACCATAAACAAAAGCATTTCCATTTCAAGGAGTATCAAGCCCTTGTGTAAAGGTGCTTGGCTTCTTTAGGAATGTCCATGCAATTTTCAGGAAGAAGTAGATGTCCATACTGGATGACCTCAGAAGCCATGCTGCAAAATTCAATGATTGCATCGAGGGATGGAGAATTCTGCACTGGTGTTTGGAGAGCAGGTCTGATCTGATCAGGAGACGCTTGTGAAGGGCTATGAATAAGTAGATTAGGTCAGTGTAACACCATTGTCTTGGCCAATTTGGAGCTATGAGGATCATTGTGATGCACGATTTCAGTCGCTCTTGAATCACCCTCGGAATTCGTAGAATTGGCAGAAAGGTGTACAGAAATGGAGTCAACCAATCTATAAAAAGGGCATGGCCCAGAGACTTCGGTTCAGGAGCTATGGATGCAAAGTCTTGACGTTTTCAGTTTAGGGCGGTTGAAAACAAATCCAGAGTTGGTGGAGCCCTATTCTTGGAAGATAGCATCTATGACTTTGTCACTGAGGACCTACTCATGGTTTTCTACATTAAAGCAGGTGAGGAAATCAACTTCCGTGTTTAGAACTTCTGGGATGTTAAAGGCTGTAATGGCGAGTCCTCTCGCTAGAGACCACTGTTTGAGCCTGTCTGGACCTTGTTCCACGATGTTTGTTGATGTAAAATATTTAGGTTGCATTGACTGTTTAAATCATGAGGTCCTACGATTGCAGGGATTGGAGAAATGCTTTGAGGGCCAGTAACACTGTTTTTTTCAGTTCTAGGTCCCCCGTCCTGTTGGAGATGCATCTGTAACCATCCTCTGAGATGGGGTTGTTTCTTGAAATGGAACTACCTTCAGCAGATTGTTCGGGTTGGTCCACCATGCTAAGGATTGGCATACCTTGGTTATCAGAAGGATCCGAAATTCCCAGTGGCCTGTTCTTTAAGACCATTGATTTTCCAGATATTCCTGTAGAGGTCTCATGTACAGGCGTGAGGTACAATGTTGATGCAGGATGCCATTGATCCTTGAAGAGGCACTGCCTTGTGAACTGTGGGCCTAGTCTGATGTTGAATTTAGGAGCATTTCGTCTGAAATGAAAACACTATCTACTCTGAAGGATACACACTTTTTTGGAGTGTTTAGAGTAGCTCCCAGAAATGTGACGCACTGCACCGGTGTTGTGATGGATATCTGTGGATTGACCTGGAGACCTCATTTTTCCAGTAGAGATGTTGTAGCGGTGTAGTCCTCCTTTGATTTGTGAAAAGACTCTGCTCTGATGAGCCAGTCGTCCAGGTATAGATATAGAAAATACCTTGTTTTCTTAGTTGAGCCACCACCACTGCCATACATTTGGAAAAAGATGTTGGTGATGATTTAACTACGAAGGGTAGCACCGCAAATTGATAGTGGTGAGAGTCCACTAGAAATCTGAAAAATTGTCTGTGACATGGAAGTATGGAAATATGAAAATACATGTCCTGTTAATTAAGTGTTCAGAGCCAATCATTCTTCCTCAAGTGCAGGAAGATTGGAGCAATGAAAGCATTCTGAATTTCTCTTTATTAATTTGTTGAGGAACTCGAGGTCTAGGATTGGCTGAAACTGGTGTAGGTGATTTTTCTTCTTGACCAAGAAGTATCTCAAATAGACTCCTTTGTCTCTCTTATGCAGTGGGAAAATCTATATGGCCTTTTAAAAACAAATCTTGTATTGAAACAGCAGCTTGCCACTTACATTTAAAAAAGTGATATCACAATAGCTTGATAAAACAGTTTTGTACTGATTAATAATGCTATTATTGCATACCATATTTGATTTTTCTCAAATCCTCCCCCCAGCCCCTCCTCTCAATTATCCGGTTCTGTTGCTGCTTGGTCGTATCTAAGTCTATCAACCAGCCTGCACAACAATCCTCGATATTCATTCCAGGTCCCCCAAATCTTATTCCATTTTTGCAGGCAGTCCCTACTCTTGGAGACTGCTCTCTCCGCCAACATGCACTGCCCTCCATTATCATGAGATGTTACGTTTTGCAACCATGAATCCCAACCTCATCCACAAACGCTTGCTCCTTGTGAGGTCCGAGTTTCCCCATACATTTAGAAGACACCACCTCAGTGATTTGGTGTCCTCTACCATACATGCTTCTCTCATGCTTGAAGTACCCTCCCATCCACACCCTCTAGGGCACAGTAGCAAGGCCGTTATTCCCATTTTCCCCAAAGTGGCACATGCAGAATAGACTCTATGTAAGATCTTAAGCTAAACCAGTCTAAAGCGTGGATGTATGGCAACCTCCCTGGGAAATGAATGTGAGTGGCCTAGCCCCTGAACAGGCAGCTAGGACTCTAACACGCAAAGACAGCAATAATTTAAAAAAAATACATTCAAAATAAAGACTCTGTACACATAAAGTTAAACCATAAGCTTTTTCTTTGAGATCTGGTTTCTAATCATACATCTGATTACTGTGATGAAGCCTTTGAAAATACTTCGAAAATGTAACAAGCAATACAGAACATTTTAGACAATCCAACCCTATGCATTTCAGGACCTTCGTCCCTTCGTCAGGGGTTATCTGTAACAACAAGAGAATAAAAGAAAAGAAAATTCATTTTCAGCACAAGATAACTATGTTATGT
This sequence comes from Lissotriton vulgaris, assembly GCF_964263255.1. Lineage (NCBI taxonomy): Eukaryota > Metazoa > Chordata > Amphibia > Caudata > Salamandridae > Lissotriton > Lissotriton vulgaris. The sequence goes on from NC_141691.1 coordinate 1,996,721,592, forward strand.
GTGTTAGTAGGAACAAATAAAGTATTCCACACAGTGTTTAAATGAACCATCACCAAGGAGTGTGAAAGTGACTGCAGTGATGCCAGAACTTACTGGGAATGTCGGAGTAGTTGCAGCTTGCAACTGTAGAAACAAAAAACGACAAGAATGAATGATGGGCATCCTCATGTGAACGGAAAAGAATCGTTAACAAGGTGGAATCTAAGCAGAACATACCTTTATATCAAAAATCAGTGGGACAATTGACGTAAGGTAGTTACTCTCAGTGACGATCTGAGGGGAAAAATCACAATACATGTACACGGACGTCATGAGCGTCTCTATGTCTACTCCTAGGGCCAGATGTAGGAGACCAAATACCGGTCGGTAACGGCCGATTTCGGCCATTACCGACCGGTATTTGGATTTTGTAATGTAGGGGCCTTTGATTTACAGAATCTGTAAATTTACAGATTCGGTAAATTTACAGAATCGGTAAATTTACCGATTCTGTAAATCAATATGTAGGTGGCACAGTAAACAGTGCCACAGGCCCTTAAAAATTTGTTATTTACCACCCAATACTATTGGGTGGTAAATAATGAATTCCTGTGTACATGCACATCTGTGCATGGTACACCTGTGCCATGTGACACACATACATGCCCTTAGGGCATGTATGTGTGCCTCATGGCACAGGTGTACCACATGGCACACAAGCCAGAAACAGGGGTGCAACAGGGTGTCAAAGTGACACCCTGTCCCCCTTGGCAATTCGGTATTTTTACCGAATCGGTAATTACCGAATCGGTATTTGCCATTGATTCCTATGGGCTTCAAGGCCCATAGGAATCAATGGCAAATACCGATTCGGTTATTACCGATTTGGTAAATACTGAATCCTACCGATTCGGTATTTGTTACCGAATAATTACCTACATCAGATTTACCGATTCATGAATACCGAATCGGTAAAATTCGGTATTTATGAATCGGTAAATCTGATTTACCTACATCTAGCCCCTAGACTCTTACAGGATTCTTATAGAGTGCTCACTGTAGAAGATACGCCATCCTACTTTCAAACTGTACTGTAAAGTGGCGGTATCCTGCTGAACAACAAAAGCGGCTTCAGAATCATGTGGCTAAAAGAACAGCATAATATGCAGTAGCTCTGCCACGTAGGTGCAGGCTTACCTCTTAGCGAGTTGCGTGAATACCGGCAAGGGTTTTGGGTCAATGCCGAAACTCTACGCGAGTGAACGATTGAATGCTGCAAGATAATAGCATAGCCATCGAAAACAAAACAATCTAAAAAAAAAGAGTCCAGTGTAATATCAAACGGTCATGGTCTTACCAGAAAAGACGCGATGTTCGACGAGCTGTGTCAAAGCCTAGCGGTCGCCATGTTGTTTACGGAAACCCGATCGGGTAAAAATACCTGACGCGGGTAGTAACTTCATCCAGAGATAATAACATAGAAAACAGACTAGGGAGCTATGTTCTGCAGCGAAAATGTAGAAAATATCGATGAATCAGTATCGGTAAAGAAATACAATGGATTCTGAGAAGTCGAATCCCAAAGTAAACAATTTACTGTCCAAATATAACGGTGTTAAGAGTGGTGCGAGACGGTGACAAGCGAATAAAAACAACGGACTCGGCAAAGTCACAGGGCATATTTATACACCCAAAGATGGCGCCCAAGTCGCCAGACCAATCAAATAAGAAAACTTTATACCTATTGTGAAAAGTGCATACAGGAACTGGACCCTCCTTCAGCCCGGTTGCTCCCCCACGCTCCAGCCTGGTATCGTTTGACCTCCTGCTCTTGAGCTACTAGGGCTGCATTGACTTGGCTATTCTTTCATTTCATAGCGCTGCACGATCGCTTCATAGCGCTGCACTGTCGGATTTATTTATTTATTTATTTAATTGTGCTGCACTGTCTAAATCACTTATTTAATTTGCGTCGCACTGTCGCTTTTATTTAATTATTAACGCGACGTCGCTGAGGCAGTTACTCTGTATTTAAATAAAATACAGCTGATAGTGCGTGTAAGGCTCTCGCCTTTGACGCTCCATTTCGTGTTGTTGTTGTTGTTGCCGCCCCTCCTCCCGCCACCGCCTCCCAGCTGCTGCCCCTCCCACGCTCCGCCCCTCCACCATCCATTTATGACCAATGGTCTAACGTGCAGCGTTTACGCGCAGCAACCGCGCCCAACCCGCGCCGAAGGTGCGCCAAAGGTAAGCCTGTCTACGCCCGTCCGCGCCTGTACCGCGCCCAGCGCCAGACCCCCTGCCCCTCGCGCTGCCCAGCCCTCCCGCATTACCTACGATGCCGCCACCCTCCTAGCCCTTAACCCCGGTCGCGCCCCCAACTGCGTCCAAGCCGCTCCTGGACACACCCATGGACCTTTCTCTTGCTACTCCTGCAAATTCATCGGCACCGACAACATCTCCGCTGCGACCACACCACACATTCCCGACCCCAACCACCTACAATGCATCTTGCTCAACACCCGATCGATCCACAGGCACGCCATTGACCTATGGAACCTACTAGACACCACCTCTCCGGACGTCGCCTTCCTAACAGAAACATGGATGAACGCTTCCTCCGCCCCAGACATCACCATTGCCATCCCTGAAGACTATAAGATCATTCGCAAGGACCGTACCGGCCACACAGGAGGAGGAATCGCTATCGTCCATAAAAAATCAATCCACATCTCAACCAGCTCTGACGCCAATCTCGCCAACTCTGAACACCTTCACTTCCAGATCCACATCGACCCCAAGACCACACTCAGAGGCACCCTCCTCTACAGACCACCAGGACCCCGCGCAAAATTCAGTGAAGACATCACGGACTTCATCACTCCAAACGCGCTCCCCTCCAAAGATTACATCCTTCTGGGAGACCTCAACTTTCACCTTGAAAAAAACAACGACCGCAACACCACCACCCTCTTGGACAACCTCGCCAACCTCGGACTTAAACAACTGGTCACTTCCCCCACCCACATAGCAGGTCATACTCTCGACCCTATCTTCACCTCCAGCAACCACGTCTCCTTCAGCCACACCACGGCTCTCCTTTGGACTGACCACAGCTGCGTCCACTTTACCTACAACAAGCCTAAACTCATCAACCACCCCCAACCAACTCTGCAAAGAAACTGGAACAAAATCACCATCGACCAGATCTCCTCATCGCTCCTTCTAAACACCCCAGCCGCCCACTCTTCTAACCCAGACCAAGCCGCCGCCAACTTCACCCTATGGTTATCCAACAGCGCCGACATCCTAGCACCACTGAAAAAACGTCAAAGCAAACCTGGCAACAAGAAGGCCTCATGGTTCAACGATGATCTTAAGAAGTCCAAGAAACTCTGCCGCTCCCTTGAGAAGGCCTGGAAAAAAGACCCAACCACCAGCACCAAGGAAGCCTTCAAAAACGCCACCCGCATACACCACCAACTAAACCGAAAGGCCAAAAAAACAGCATTCAAGGATCGACTAGACAACAACGCCCACAACAGCAAGGAACTTTTCAACATCGTCAAGGAATTTACCAATCCCTCGGCCAACTCCAACGACATCACCCCCTCTCAAGCCCTCTGCGACTCCCTGGCTTTATTCTTCCACAACAAAATTGCAGACATCCACAACAGCTTCGACAACCAACCCGGACCCCAACCCACCCAACCATATGCTGAACATCCTCCCCCCTTGAACACCCTTAACGACTGGAACCGAATCTCCACTGAGGACACCATCCGCCTGATGAACTCCATCCACTCAGGATCCCCCACAGACCCATGTCCTCACCACATCTTCAACAAAGCAAACTCCGTCATAGCACCGCACCTCCGAGACGTCATCAACTGCTCCTTCAACTCCGCCACCTTCCCGAAAGCTGGAAACACGCTAAACTCACCGCCCTTCTGAAAAAACCCACAGCGGACCCCACCGAACTCAAAAATTACCGCCCCATCTCGCTCCTTCCTTTCCCGGCCAAAGTCATTGAGAAAGCTGTCAACAACCAGCTCGCCGCCTTCCTCGAAGCCAACAAATCCCTCGACTCCTCACAGTCTGGCTTCCAAGCAAAACACAGCACTGAGACCGCCCTCATCGCAGCAACAGACGACATTCGAACTCTACTGGACAATGGAGACACAGTCGCCCTCATCCTACTCGACCTCTCTGCAGCCTTCGACACAGTCTGCCACAGCACCCTTTTACAACGCCTCAGAAACATCGGAATACAAGGAAAAGCACTTGAATGGATCACCTCGTTCCTCACCGGAAGAACCCAGAGAGTCTGCCTCCCACCATTCAAGTCCGAGGCCACTGAAGTCATCTGTGGCGTACCACAAGGATCCTCACTCAGTCCCACCCTCTTCAACGTATACATGAGCCCCCTCGCGGCCATCGCCCGCCAACACAACCTCAACATCATCTCTTACGCGGATGACACTCAACTGATCCTTTCTCTCACCAATGACCCCAGCACCGCCAAAACTAACCTACACGAAGGAATGAAAGAAGTTGCCGAATGGATGAAACACAGCCGTCTGAAACTGAACTCAGATAAAACAGAAGTCCTCATCTTAGGTACATCCCCCTCTGCATGGGACGACTCTTGGTGGCCGGAAGCCCTTGGAAAAGCACCCATCCCGACAGAACACGCACGGAACCTAGGCGTTATCCTGGATTCTTCACTTTCAATGAACAGACAAGTCAGCGCCGTCTCCTCATCCTGCTTCAACATTCTTCGCATGCTCAAAAAAACATTCCGCTGGATCCCCACCGAAACCAGAAAAACAGTCACCCATGCTCTGGTCACGAGCCGACTGGACTACGGAAACACCCTCTACGCAGGTACTACCGCTAAACTCCAGAAAAAACTCCAACGAATCCAAAACGCCTCAGCCAGGATCATATTGGACATCCCGCGTAACGAACACATCTCTGGTCACCTGAAAAACCTCCACTGGCTACCCATCAATAAGAGGATCACTTTCCGACTTCTGACCCACGCACACAAGGCACTCTACGAAATCGGACCAGAATGCCTCAACTCACGACTGTCCTTCTACACCCCCCCCGCCAACTACGATCCTCCAGCCAAGCCCTCGCCACTGTACCTCGCATCAACAAGACCACCATGGGAGGTCGATCCTTCTCATACCTGGCGGCTAAAACATGGAACTCACTTCCCACTCACCTTCGCCTTACCCAGAACCACCTAGCATTCAGAAAGCAACTTAAAACATGGATATTTGACAAGTAATCCTCCTCCCCTCCCTAAGCGCCTTGAGACCCTCTGGGTATGTAGTGCGCTATATAAATTTTTGACTTGACTTGACTAGTTTGAACAGATATTAGTGACAGATTATAAAAAGTCACATATTGTGCCCTGAGTTACTATCACAAACAAATGCAACAATAGTGTGGGTAATCAACTGAATCACATATAAACATTATCAAAAGTGTATATAAAAAAACGTTATGAATAATATTATGACAATCTCTGAATCAATGAATCCCTGGCTGATGTGTTTCAAGAATTGTGATGTGTGTCTATGACATACTGTGTGAGAGCCTAAATCGAATATGTTTAGGAAAGGCAGTAGAATATTAGAGGAATGTTAGAGAAAGCACGACATTTCCAATTTGCCATTTAATCCGAACGGAATCATAGTTTGTAGTTTTTTTATCCAAAAAAATTCTCTCTGGAGAAGTTTCTTTGAGTTGTCCGCTCCTGGTAATTTGGTGAACTGTTCTATAATCTGGAATTTCAATTGGGCTATCGTGTGCCGTTGTTCAGCCCAATGAGTAGCCAGTGGAGAAGTTAAGTTACCGGTATGTATTCTGCTTTTATGTTCTGAGAGTTGTGTTTTCATTTTTCTTTCAGTTTTCCCCACGTACAATAGACCACATGGGCATTTGATTGTGTATACCACGTGTTCCGAATCACAAGTGGTGTGATTTTGTAGTTTGATTTTGCTCCCCGTACGTGGGTGTAATAGAATGTCACCTAAGATTGCGTTGTTGCAGTGTATGCCATTCCAACATTTATGGGTACCCAGTATTGAGGATACTTTATATCAGATACTGTTTTGCTTTTCTTAGAAAGAATTTTTTTGAGGTTTTGAGATCTGGTGTACGCGAAAATGGGTTTCTCCATGAATAGTTTCTGGAAGTCTACTTCAGTTTCCAGGAGGTCCCTGCGTTTCATGATGATTTGCTTGATGTCTCTGGACGCAGTGGAATATTTAGAAAGAAACACAACCTGTGTGTTTGGTTTTCTTTTGATCTTTTCAAGTAATTGTGCCCTTGGCAGCCGTCTTGCTTTCTCCATTTTACTATCTAGTAAAGTTTCAGGGTATCCTCTGTACAGGTAATTTTATTTCTGTTGTGAGAAAGTGTCTTCACAAGCTTTGGGATCCGATGAGATACATCGGATGAGTAAAAATTGAGATATCGGGAAATTGTTCGGAAGAGCTGGATGATGAAAACTACTGAAAAGAAGAGCATTATTTTTGTCTGTTGGTTTCTTGAATACTCTCGTTTGTATGGTCTAAAATGTTCTGTATTGTTTGTTACATTTTCAATGTATTATCAAGGGTTTCATCACAGTAATCAGATGTATGATTAGAAACCAGATCTCAAGGAAAAAGCTTATGGTTTAACTTTATGTGTACAGAGTCTTTCATTTGAATGTATTTTTTTTTTAATTATTGCTGTTGTTGCATGTTAGAGTCCTAGCTGCCTGTTCAGGGGCTAGGCCACTCACATTCATTTACGTACATATGTCCGGTAGACATACTTCTAACACAGCACACATATCGACAAAAAAGCAGCAATCATTGCTTTAACTGAGAGCGCTTCCCACCCACTTCAATCAAACCTCCCTGGGAAAGACAGTAGCTTCCAGCCATTCTCCATCTTCAAGAGTGCTCAGGTCTTCCTCTCATCGAATCCTAAGAGTTGAGAGGGGATTCTGAACATTGTTTACTATTTTGCAGTACACTAGGGAGATCGCTTTTTTATCTAAGTATTCATCTTACAGTCTGTCCTCGAGGTGAGAGGATTTGGGCAGCGCCATCCCCTTAGGTATTGCAGCTTTCAGGGCATGGGTAATCCGGAGATACCGAAAGGTCTCCAACCACGACATCTGGTGGTCCCTCTGTAGGACGTCTCATCCCTCCCAGAGGTCACCTTCCTTGGAGATCCCAATCATGTCCCACTGTGTTGCGCCATCAGACCCAGCTTATTGGAGTCCCACAATGAGATCATTAAGGTGATTTTGTCTTGCCAACCCAATGCTTTTGTTCCCTTCTGCCATATCTAGAGTGTGGTGAAGTCAGGGTGTGAAAGGCATTCCTGGATTTCCCCCCATAGAGTGCTCTAAGATGGCCACCTGGTTGCATATTATGACGATCCATTCTCTATGCTGGTTCGTCCACTAGCTCTATGGTCTTCTTGTGCAGTTTCAGATGCAATTCCAACATTTATGGCAGTGGTCTTCAAACTTTTTGATGTCGAGACCCCCTTGTCAAACCTTTTTAAATGTAAGGACCCCCTTCTGACAAAAAATTTCTAGAAACTGGTTCTTCTCGTCATCAACATATATCGATAACTATAAATGCCCCTGTTATACCTGCCATCTTTTGGCATGTTTCTCTTGTTTTTTTCCTTTCTGACCTAGTTTTGACTCTGTTTTTGCTGGTTCAGTGTCTCTGCACACTTCCTTTTTGCTGTTCAGTATTAAAGCGCAAGTGCTCCTATTATAAATTGTATTATGGACTGCTGTTTCCATGATTTCATGTTTGACTTACTGGTAAGTCCCTAGTAAAGTGCACTGAGGGTGCCAGAACCTGTAAATCAAATGGTGCTGGTGGTCCTGCAGTACTGATTGTGCCACTCACCCAAGCAGCCCTTAAAAGGGTTATCATATCTCCCACTGCAGTGTCTGCGTGAAGTTTGTAACTGCCATGCCGACCTGGCAAGTGCACCCACTTGCCAAGCCCTAATCTTCACTTTTCTTACACGTAAGTTACCCCTAAGGTAGGCCCAAGGTACCCCTGTGGGCAGGGTGCTGTGTATGTTATTAGGTAAGACATGTACTGGTGTGTGTGACATTTTCTGGTAGTGAATTACAGTGTGTTTCATTTTTCACTATGGGAAGGCTATCTGTCCCATAGGATAGAATGGGAGTTTACTTAGAACATTATATGAGCATATACAAAACCAAAGGTCATTGAGTGTAGGGGTGTAGCCAAAGGTGTAGCTAAAACAAAGGGCCTTATTTATGAGGAATTGGCGAAGGACAGCGCTGCAAGTCTTCTTGCGGCGCTGCCCAATTCCAATGTGAAAGGGCAGGAATAAACTGTAATTATGAAATACGGTGCATTCCAGTTCTTTTCCCTTCACAAATTGCTGTCTAGCACTACCGTAGGCAGAATTGTTTTTGTACGGGAAGAGACACCTTCCTTCACGAAAACAATACTGAGGGGTGTTTTCCTATTTCTATGAGAGCTGCAGAAGGCAGCTCTCATAGAACATTTCTCCTTGTTACGCCTCCACTGGAGAGGTGTCAGTTTTTGGATCTGCCCCAGGTTTACATGATTTTGTAAATATGGGGCAGCATCAAAATCCATAGGCTTTGCGTGGGAACCCCACGCAAAGCCCATGGAATACCTCCTTGACGCAGAGTAAAGCAACGCAGTGACTTGTGCTGCTATGTCTTACTGATTAATCCATATGAGGCAATGCAAAGCCATGCAGGGTGACTTTGCACTGCCTCATAGGTATGGTTGAGATGGTTGCGCCACCAGAATATCAAAAAAAGTGATGTTCTGGCGATGCAAGCCTCTCATAAATAAGCCTAAAATATTCTTACGTTTTTTTGGTATTTCACCTATAGGTATCTACATATAAAATAATGGGCAGTGTAAATGAAAAATAAAATAAAATGAGTTATTGCTCAGTGGGAAATGCACTGTAGTACATTAGGAAACATCTATTAGTTGAAGCACTGCAGGGGTGTGTGTGTAACCAGATACCCACATAATTAAATCTTGATTGATGCAGTGGAGAATAGTGATGTATACTTTTAGTGCTACAAAGTCACAGCCAGTGACAGAAAGCACTGTGAATATGCAAGTCAATTTTTTATACTTGCATTACACACAGGGTAAGATACAATGCTGCAAAATGTGTGAATAGTTTTAAAATAAAATGGTGCTTTCAAAATGTAGGTTTCAATAATACCAGACCATATGTAATGCAGTTATTTTTTTTACATAACTGTCCCTTCAACACCTCTTTAGGGGCACAAAGGGCAGTGTAAATTCAGTCAAAAGTAAAAGAAAGAACTTTCCAGCCCAGTAGTTAACTCTTTGCACTTCAACTCAAAACAACACACATTTTTGTCTTCACAAAGAGCCAGAACTGCTCCCAAACATCCTTTACACTGGCAGATTACCAGTGCGTTTGCTTTTCATTCAGGCAAACAGCTGATAACGATCTCAATTAGCCATCCCAAAACAGCAGGGCTGTCTTTTTACAGGGACAAGTGAATCTGGGGAATCTGCGACCCCCTTCCTAGGACTCCAGGACCCCCCTAGGGGTCGGGCCCCACAGTTTGAAGACCTCTGATTTATGGGTACCCAGTTTTGAGGATACTTTATCAGATACTGTTTTGCTTTTCTTAGAAAGAATTTTTTTGAGGTTTTGAGATCTGATGTACGCGAAAATGGGTTTCTCCATGAATAGTTTCTGGAAGTCTAATTCAGTTTCCAGGAGGTCCCTGCGTTTCATGATGATTTGCTTGAGGTCTCTAGACGCAGTGGAATATTTAGAAAGAAACACAACCTGTGTGTTTGGTTTTCTTTTGATCTCTTCAAGTAATTGTGCCCTTGGCATCCGTCTTGCTTTCTCCATTTTACTATCTAGTAAAGTTTCAGGGTATCCTCTGTACAGGTAATTTTATTTCTGTTGTGAGAAAGTGTCTTCACAAGCTTTGGGATCCGATGAGATACATCGGATGAGTAAAAATTGAGATACCGGGAAATTGTTCAGAAGAGCTGGATGATGAAAACTACTGAAAAGAAGAGCATTATTTTTGTCTGTTGGTTTCTCGAATACTCTCGTTTGTATTGTCTAAAATGTTCTGTATTGTTTGTTACATTTTCAATGTATTATCAAGGGTTTCATCACAGTAATCAGATGTATAATTAGAAACCAGATCTCAAGGAAAAAGCTTATGGTTTAACTTTATGTGTACAGAGTCTTTCATTTGAATGTATTTTTTTTAAATTATTGCTGTTGTTGCGTGTTAGAGTCCTAGCTGCCTGTTCAGGGGCTAGGCCACTCACATTCATTTACGTACATATGTCCGGTAGACATACTTCTAACACAGCACACATATCGACAAAAAAGCAGCAATCATTGCTTTAACTGAGTGCGCTTCCCACCCACTTCAATCAAACCTCCCTGGGAAAGACAGTAGCTTCCAGCCATTCTCCATCTTCAAGAGTGCCCAGGTCTTCCTCTCATCGAATCCTAAGAGTTGAGAGGGGATTCTGAACATTGTTTACAATTTTGCAGTACACTAGGGAGATCGCTTTTTTATCTAAGTATTCATCTTACAGTCTGTCCTCGAGGTGAGAGGATTTGGGCAGCGCCATCCCCTTAGGTATTGCCGCTTTCAGGGCATGGGTAATCTGGAGATACCGAAAGGTCTCCAACCGCGACATCTGGTGGTCCCTCTGTAGGACGTCTCATCCCTCCCAGAGGTCACCTTCCTTGGAGATCCCAATCATGTCCCACTGTGTTGCGCCATCAGACCCAGCTTATTGGAGTCCCACAATGAGATCATTAAGGTGATTTTGTCTTGCCAACCCAATGCCTTTGTTCCCTTCTGCCATATCTAGAGTGTGGTGAAGTCAGGGTGTGAAAGGCATTCCTGGATTTCCCCCCATAGAGTGCTCTAAGATGGCCACCTGGTTGCATATTATGACGATCCATTCTGTATGCTGGTTCGTCCACGAGCTCTATGGTCTTCTTGTGCAGTTTCAGATGCAATTCCAACATTTATGGGTACCCAGTTTTGAGGATACTTTATCAGATACTGTTTTGCTTTTCTTAGAAAGAATTTTTTTGAGGTTTTGAGATCTGATGTACGCGAAAATGGGTTTCTCCATGAATAGTTTCTGGAAGTCTAATTCAGTTTCCAGGAGGTCCCTGCGTTTCATGATGATTTGCTTGAGGTCTCTAGACGCAGTGGAATATTTAGAAAGAAACACAACCTGTGTGTTTGGTTTTCTTTTGATCTCTTCAAGTAATTGTGCCCTTGGCATCCGTCTTGCTTTCTCCATTTTACTATCTAGTAAAGTTTCAGGGTATCCTCTGTACAGGTAATTTTATTTCTGTTGTGAGAAAGTGTCTTCACAAGCTTTGGGATCCGATGAGATACATCGGATGAGTAAAAATTGAGATACCGGGAAATTGTTCAGAAGAGCTGGATGATGAAAACTACTGAAAAGAAGAGCATTATTTTTGTCTGTTGGTTTCTTGAATACTCTCGTTTGTATGGTCTAAAATGTTCTGTATTGTTTGTTACATTTTCAATGTATTATCAAGGGTTTCATCACAGTAATCAGATGTATGATTAGAAACCAGATCTCAAGGAAAAAGCTTATGGTTTAACTTTATGTGTACAGAGTCTTTCATTTGAATGTATTTTTTTTTAATTATTGCTGTTGTTGCGTGTTAGAGTCCTAGCTGCCTGTTCAGGGGCTAGGCCACTCACATTCATTTACGTACATATGTCCGGTAGACATACTTCTAACACAGCACACATATCGACAAAAAAGCAGCAATCATTGCTTTAACTGAGTGCGCTTCCCACCCACTTCAATCAAACCTCCCTGGGAAAGACAGTAGCTTCCAGCCATTCTCCATCTTCAAGAGTGCCCAGGTCTTCCTCTCATCGAATCCTAAGAGTTGAGAGGGGATTCTGAACATTATTTACAATTTTGCAGTACACTAGGGAGATCGCTTTTTTATCTAAGTATTCATCTTACAGTCTGTCCTCGAGGTGAGAGGATTTGGGCAGCGCCATCCCCTTAGGTATTGCCGCTTTCAGGGCATGGGTAATCTGGAGATACCGAAAGGTCTCCAACCGCGACATCTGGTGGTCCCTCTGTAGGACGTCTCATCCCTCCCAGAGGTCACCTTCCTTGGAGATCCCAATCATGTCCCACTGTGTTGCGCCATCAGACCCAGCTTATTGGAGTCCCACAATGAGATCATTAAGGTGATTTTGTCTTGCCAACCCAATGCCTTTGTTCCCTTCTGCCATATCTAGAGTGTGGTGAAGTCAGGGTGTGAAAGGCATTCCTGGATTTCCCCCCATAGAGTGCTCTAAGATGGCCACCTGGTTGCATATTATGACGATCCATTCTGTATGCTGGTTCGTCCACGAGCTCTATGGTCTTCTTGTGCAGTTTCAGATGCAATTCCAACATTTATGGGTACCCTGTTTTGAGGATACTTTATCAGATACTGTTTTGCTTTTCTTAGAAAGAATTTTTTTGAGGTTTTGAGATCTGATGTACGCGAAAATGGGTTTCTCCATGAATAGTTTCTGGAAGTCTAATTCAGTTTCCAGGAGGTCCCTGCATTTCATGATGATTTGCTTGATGTCTCTAGACGCAGTGGAATATTTAGAAAGAAACACAACCTGTGTGTTTGGTTTTCTTTTGATCTTTTCAAGTAATTTTGTCTGTTGGTTTCTTGAATACTCTCGTTTGTATGGTCTAAAATGTTCTGTATTGTTTGTTACATTTTCAATGTATTATCAAGGGTTTCATCACAGTAATCAGATGTATGATTAGAAACCAGATCTCAAAGAAAAAGCTTATGGTTTAACTTTATGTGTACAGAGTCTTTCATTTGAATGTATTTTTTTTAATTATTGCTGTTGTTGCATGTTAGAGTCCTAGCTGCCTGTTCAGGGGCTAGGCCACTCACATTCATTTACGTACATATGTCCGGTAGACATACTTCTAACACAGCACACATATTGACAAAAAAGCAGCAATCATTGCTCTAACTGAGTTCGCTTTCCACCCACTTCAATCAAACCTCCCTGGGAAAGACAGTAGCTTCCAGCCATTCTCCATCTTCAAGAGTGCCCAGGTCTTCCTCTCATCGAATCCTAAGAGTTGAGAGGGGATTCTGAACATTGTTTACTATTTTGCAGTACACTAGGGAGATCGCTTTTTTATCTAAGTATTCATCTTACAGTCTGTCCTCCAGGTGAGAGGATTTGGGCAGCGCCATCCCCTTAGGTATCGCCGCTTTCAGGGCATGGGTAATCCGGAGATACCGAAAGGTCCCCAACCGCGACATCTGGTGGTCCCTCTGTAGGACGTCTCATCCCTCCCAGAGGTCACCTTCCTTGGAGATCCCAATCATGTCCCACTGTGTTGCGCCATCAGACCCAGCTTATTGGAGTCCCACAATGAGATCATTAAGGTGATTTTGTCTTGCCAACCCAATGCCTTTGTTCCCTTCTGCCATATCTAGAGTGTGGTGAAGTCAGGGTGTGAAAGGCGTTTCTGGATTTCCCCCCATAGATTGCTCTAAGATGGCCACCTGGTTGCATATTATGACGATCCATTCTGTATGCTGGTTCGTCCACGAGCTCTATGGCCTTCTTGTGCAGTTTCAGATGTTTCTTGCTTGATGCAAATGGGCCATTATGGTTTGTTGTGAAGGGGCTGGTGGTGGGGCGCTGGTGAAATGTAGAATGTAGCTGTTCTGAATAATATTTAGGACCAATTTGTCTGTTGTTATTTTTGTCCACTCTTCTCAATGAGACTGTACTGCTCCCCCACCAGAGTGGGTAATTCTGGAGGGAGTATGTGATCCTCATTGTTTTGATTGAGAAACTTTTTCCCTTAGTTTGAGAAGTTTTGTGCAGAGAGGATCGATGTCTTTGGTATCAACTTTGAAAAGATCGCGGAGGCTGTCTCTGTTGTTGTGGAGAAGTGTGGCTCAATGGTTAGAGCGGCAGACCTTGATGCAGAGCGCTGGCCAGGGACCAGGGTTCGATTCCCACCTCGGCGGGATCGAGCTTAAATTCCTCTGACCGGATATTCTCGCCTCAGTGCCGAATCTAAGCATGGGCCCCACGCTGCAACTCTGGGCAATAGCTTGCTTAGTATCCACAATGGCCCCCGATACACAAGGGATGCCTGGTTTCACCATGGGATGCCCAGGAGTGGACACCTCACAAGGAAAAGCCAGGAGGGGTTCCCTTGTGGTAGGAGTACAAGCGCCGGGATGCTTACGGGTTACTGTTCGCGCTATACAAATACAACACATTTACATTTACATTTACATGTTGGCATTAGTAAGGCCACCTAGGGTTTTGAACCCTTTGGTAGAAATGTCTTTCGTCTTTGTGTTTAATTGTCGGAAGAATGTTTCCTGCTCTTCTAAACCTACTGCTTTAAGCGTTTTCACTTAATTTTTCTTTCGTAACATTTCCTCTTCTGTATGCTGTCCAAATAAAGAGGATCTGGAGAAAGGCAGATTAGCAATCTTCAGTTGTACATCTGGATCTAAAGATGAGAGTCTCAACCATGTTTTACGTCTTAGGGAAATACCATGGCAAAAGGCAGTAGCTGACAGATCAACAGGTTATTCAACTGTGGCGCTGATGGATTGGTTAGAAATGAGAGTGTACTCTCTGATCATTTCTATATATTCTTATTGTCTGTGATCTGGCAGATCCAATAAGAACGACTTTGCTCCTTCCCAAATCTTCCTGTGATATCTACCCAATAGCGCTGCTGACTTGGCATTGCATTAACGTGTAGATGCTGTGCCACACATCTTCTTTCCAATTGCATCTATTTGTTTGAATCTTTGGTCAGGTGGAGTTGTGGTCTTCGGAGCAGCTGCATGTTTCCTGTGTACTCTTGTGACAGTCACGGAGTCCAGTTTCGGATTAGACTTGAGGAACTCTGGATCCTTAGGAGGAGTATTGTATTTCTTTAATAGCCTCTGAGTTGCAGATTCCATTGTAGCAGGAGTCAGAAACGTTTTCTGTACGATGTCTATAGGCCTGGAAGAAGAGGTAAAAGAGGCCTCAGTGTAGCTCTAGGTTGCAGAGTTTCTAGTATAACCAATACTGATGGTTGGGCAGTATCAACTTGTATTTTGAGCTTAGGAGTGCCTCTGGATAGAGCATCCTGAAAAGTGACAGTCATCAACAGGAGAAGATCCGGATGGAGATGTTGGTGTATAAGAAGAAGAAGAATCTGGAGATCCTGTTCGTGATAATGATGACCGTGATAGTGGGCCATTGGGAACTCTGGGTCTTGTGGGAGATTTATTAGGTGAAGGAGTTTCCACTTGCAGATAGGCGACATTGATGTAGCTTTTGAGTGTCGCTGCACAGGCGAAATATCAAGAGGTTGCAAAGAAAACTGAAGAGGATCAGAGGAAAAGATAACAGGTCGTATTGGTAGAAGACCTGTATCCTGCTCCGGTGAGGAAGGCTTCATATGCTGGGGTGAACCAGACCAGCGAGAAGAGGATGAAACGATCTCCACCTGAATGATGTTTGACGTCGAGGAAGAGGTGCTCAACATTATACACTATCTTTTAGACTGCACCAGAGGTCTTGTAGGAGAGGCATGCCTCTTTGAAGCAGAGTTTGATCACGTTGGAGAGTGGCGTGATCTTGACGTCGAATGATGTGACTCTGACGGCAAATGACATCGATCAGTAAGATCTGGACGTTGATCGAGGTCTTGCTGTAGATGCCGACACTGAAAAAGAGCATGACGGCAGTGCTGTACCTGTCTTCAGCGTTGAGGTCGGTCTTGCAGTTGATAAGAACGTTGAACGGTGGCGATGTGCTGTCAAAGTTAGGCGGTCCTTCGAAGGTGAGCACAACGGTAACAGACTTCTCAGCGTTGATGACGAATGTAACACGCGACCTGGACCAAGACAAATAAATAACAGGGATATCAAGTGATTGAGCTGGCTAAAAAACATGGCACGTTTCATTTCAAGGACACAAAATATAGATCGCACAGGACGTCTGATGTACAACCATTCGAAAGCAGAAGAAATATCGACTCAGGTCACGACGGAGAAAGTGAAATATCAGCTTTGGCTTACTTGATTCAGCTGCTATTCCGGTAATGACTGATGGGAAGATCACAAAATATAAAGATCTGATTCACTGGAAATGTTACCGGACTCCCTGAATTCATCAAAGATGCAGACGTTTCAGCCAGAAAATCCCTACCAACCCCACAAACTACCAAGACCTGTGATCAAACGGAGCAGCGCCTAAGGAAAACAGAGCAACCGTATGCTGTCGTCTGCCATGGAATTTTGGGGACAGGAACAGAAATGGAAGACAAGAAGAGCCCAGAGGCATATAAAATAACTTCTTAAGAACTCCTGATCATAACAGACACTGCACCCGTGGCCCTCTCTGTGTGATAAATCAGATAGCTGGTCCCATGGATCGTCTGACATGAGAAGTACACCAAATGGTGATGTGATATGTGCTTTTTAATTGTTAATGTTAGCTCATTATGTTGTGTCATATAGGGGGAGGAGGTGGAATTTTGTCTACCTTACACAGAGGACAAACATATATAGGGGCACATTGTCAGAACTTAATTGCTGTTGACCCTGGTTAGGATATACATAGATGTAGAATGACAATCGGCTTTTCTTCATGTGATAAACACCTACTCATTAGCTTGGGCCAAACTGGTTGAGTGCTTCCAATGCCACTATAAGACTGTAACACTAAACAATAGGTACTGATTTGACTTTCCGGCCTATGTTTCATGTTCGAATTCATGACAGTTGGGTTCGCTGTCCTGACTTTCCCCTAAATATCTGGTCTTGTTGGCTGAAGGACCATATTGAGCGTTTTTTTTAGTCGGTCTTGATCCTGTTTGTGTTCGGTCTCTATTCCCACCACTTTCCTCAAGTTTCTCTTCACTCTTGAAAAACAGTTGGGTTCCACCTGTGCACAACTCACAAATTTAACAGGAACTCAGCGTACTCCTTTACCATCACCATCTCTTTGAATAAGCCTTTCTCAGCGATACCGAGTCCTTGCCACCCCTCAGCACTTGCACTCCACGCCTGTGGACATGCACCTTCTCTTTCTACTATACTATGGCGTGGTGTCATCTCTAGTAACTTCTCTTCTCAGTACGGCTTTTCTGGATGTAGTCAGTTAATGTTTTTAGCAAAACAAAAGACCTCTTCATCCTTTCATTGAATATTATTGGCCTAACACACTTTATAAAAAGGTTCTTACTGCCCTTCACTTCAAGTGGGGTGGGGGGATTGCCTATATTGATCAGAAAATCCCTTCCTTTGGCGCATCTCCAAGAACTCTTGAAGATACACCACAGGAACTAGTTATAGGGGATATTTATCATAACCAATAAATTCCAAACACTGTGGGGCATATTATCAAGGGGGTTTATCTCCGCTTTTTTGGCTTTAAAAGCCAAGAAGGCGGAGATAAAATTATCTCCCTATTACCTAGCTGTCGCTAACACCAGTTAGCGACAGCTAGTAGGAGATAGCGACCATCTTGGGCCCCACTTTGCATGTCAGTGATATTTATCACTAATGACATGCAAAGTGGGCGTGCCAAGATGTTAGTGACTGGAAACAGTCGCTAACATCGCTATCTCCTATTACCAACTTTTGGAGAGATTCGCGCTAAGCGCGAATATCTCCAAAAGCTAACACCTGCCCTGAGCAGTTCTTAGCCATGTTATCCAATGGGAGGTGGATAACATGGCTAAGAGCATTAGCTCGGTAATGCATGAATATCGCGGACTTTTCAGCGATATTCATGCATTGCGGACGTTTTTTATCACATTTGCGATAAACCTTGGTAATACCAAGGTTTATCTCGATAAAAATCGCCGCAGCTCAGCGGTAAATTTTTGTCTCTAACCAACCAATAGCGATAATTATCGCTATTGCTTGGTAATATGCCCCTGTGTTACCTAAATCGCTGCATCAAAAACCTGGCCATTCATAATGAGGGCCTTAGTATTTTAATTGTATTGTTATTTTACAAAGGTAGCTGCTGGTTTAGAGGACAATTAGAGCACGGCAGTAGGGCTAGTATGGGTAGAAATTATATTTGTCTCTATTTCAGCATTTTTTAATGCAAAGAGCTCAAACGAAATTGTGCTTCCTGGATCTTTTCCCAGCCACTACCAGCTGCTAACTGGTGCCAACTGCCTGAGCCAATTCCACAACATGGGGATTTCACATGCACAGAAAAAACACAAATACTGGAAGTATGCATTCTCCTGTTTTTTTGTTTCTGGCGGGGAGATAGTTACCGTACCTGGAACAGATGGATTGCACTGGGTTGTTCTGGCATCTGCTCTTGCCACCTAGCTAGAAAATATCCTACAATTTTCTCTTACATTTTATTTGCACACAGTATGCTTCTCACCTTGGAATCCAGCACTGTCTTCCCCATGTGCTTGGAAAGTATCTCTGCATACTTCTGGACTGTCAGGCGTTCAGCACTCAGTCCAATGGCCTTGCCCAGGTAACCTTCAGGGGAATGGAAGATGCTTGCCACGACAGGTCCAATGTCATCTATGGATATTGCATCCAGGGGAATGTCCGCCAAGGGCAGCACTAGTGTGGAAAGACAAAAGTAGATAAAGTGTGAGCAGAGACAAGGTAAGCAAGGTGAGTGGGGAGAATAAGGAACACGGTAATCTCTTGCAAAGTTTTGCAGATGCTTTAGATTCCTAGAGGATCAAGGAGGTGTCTGGTCTTCATCCCTCTATATAATATGTCCACCCCATGTATGAGTTCATGAAGTGCTTTCAAAAGGCCGCAGTAGTCTTCTTGAAGGCACAGACATGGAGCTTAGTGCATAGCTAAAATGGCTGGTCCGTTGGATCTCACCTCCCTGTATTCAAGCTCCAACCTTCAAGTGGCTAAGGGTATGCCCAGTCGTGGGTCCCTTGCTCGCTTTGCCACTAGATTCAGGCTAGCCTGGCTGATGAGCGGTGATACCCCGAAACTGGTCCCAGGATGCTTGTTTCTCGTCCAGGGAGGACCAGGCCGTCTGGGCTGGACTGTTTCCATGGGCACAGGGTCAAGACTGATTTGCATGTAGCTGTGTCCAAACAGGGGTGACGTGGTGATGGAGCAGGGGTGAGACAACATTTTTTTTGTGTGCCCCCTGTGAAGTTAAACTCGCATAACTATAACCAACATAATAGTTTGAAGCATGAATAACTAACCAACAAAATGTATATAGACATTTTACATTACACGTGGGAACTAATTGCCATTTGCGAAAATAACATACTAACAATTGTAAACAAGTCGTATTAATGTAGTGCTATAATAATAGACATTAATTAAAGAAGCATGTGTGTTTAGGTTTCATTAAAGTGTATGTATTTATTGTGGCAAGGGAAAAAAGGCACTTGGTAAGTAAAATAAAGCTATATGTCATGCTTATTAGAATGGTGGGAGGTAAACAGAAAAACTATAATTCTAAATCTAACATCTGTTGTGTTTGTTTTCGCACTAGTTCTCATTGAGGCCTATGCGGCCTGGTTGTTGAATATGGCTGCTGACTGCGGTGTTGACATCAGTTTGAGAGAAAGAGCCTCTACTCATGCGCATAAATGAAAAGCCGAGTAAGCAGAATGGCTGTTACACAAGGCGAAGTGATGTCAAGGTCAGCTTGGCCTAGGGCGCAGAAGGGTGCCAAGAGATGTTTGCATCTAAGACTGTGTGAACGGAACTATTGAATGGAAGAGAATTGCAAATCATGTAACAAAAAGTGAATGACAAGCATAAATGGAGATGACTGCCATGAGAACATGTTAAGGTTTACTACGCATTTGGAAAACTGGTTTGTGTAAGGATGGGATAAGGTGATCATAGCCACCTCTCTGATGGACCAATCAGAATAAACTGTGGACCCTAAAAGTTTCAATTTTAAGTTAGATAGTTAGTGAAAAAGGGTACAAAAGAGCTTGTTTGAAAGGATGGAAAAAAAAGCGTGCTCCTGGATTTATTTTGTACTACATGCTGTTGGTTCGAACAATTTTATGGTGCTAGAGACTTTGAAATATTTTTGGACTTTAACCTTTTGGAGCAATGAAGATGATCGAATGCAGAGTTTTTGTTTTGGAAGACAGGCGTTGAGGAGAATAGAGAGGCAGATTGAGACTCGAGCAATTCTGTTATTTTCACAGAACTTGGTAATATGGTTTCTAAATATTCATTTTCTTTTAACATGTACTAAATAAATGCTTAATTTCTTGCTTGTCTAAAATAAACTAAAGTTCAGTTTTGTCTTAAATGAAGAAGATGAATTCAAAATTGAAATTTAAAACTCCAGTTGTGGTTTGTATTTTATTAAAATGTTATGACAGAATAAAATGCTAAAGTTATAGGATTACTGTGATTAAGCTGGTCTTAGTCTCCATCAACTAACTTCTACTAGATGATCTATTGACCAAATAGTAGAGTACCTTGATGTAGAGTTTTCCAGGTAACAGATTAGCGTATGTAAAGAAAATTCTATGATGTATATAATGTACAAAATATGAGCTTAGGTACCCTGCTAACCAGCAGCTCGCCTTCTTAATCACTGATTTACGAGTAATTGTGTGTGTGTGTGACTCGCGGTGGTATGGGCCCCTCCGTTGAGTAAAATAAAATTGCTCCTGAGTAAAGAGAGATGAGTATTAAAGGTTTTTATAGAGCTCTGCTGAATCAGATTTCTTGGTAGCAGAGTTATGGTTTCTATAGGTTCGTTTGGAGATTTATTGAATATTGATTTCAAAACTGAGGAAATATAAGTGGCAAATGGAAAGACAAGGTCAAATGGAATAAGAAGAAAGAGTCATAACTAAAATTAACAGGTATTTAAAGGACACATATTTTGTGCGGAAAGTGGCAAAGAGACATTGTAAGTGTTAAAAGAGACTTTGTAAGTGTAAAAAAAAATATTTAAAAAAATGCCTTCAAGTAATACATCTAAATGTGGGATGTTCCGCAGATGATGTAGAATGTTGTTAATATGTACTGCTTTATTAAAGCTGATATGGATTATTTTAGCAATATTTATTCCTTATCATTCAAATTTTGAGAATTCATATAGAAATAGAAGTGATAAGAGTGAGAAAATACATGATGCAAAGAATAATGTAGAACTAATAGATAGAACAGAATTACACAAAGATAGATCTATTAATGATTTTTCGAAGAATGTTTTTTCTAGATTATTAAAAGAATATGTAGAAACTATGGATGTACAAGACTACTATGTCTGTATGCAGTTGCCTGCATCTGTATCAGAGGGTGTGAACTACCATCACCTTCCTTTGATATATGGAATGACTTCCAGTGTTATAGCTAGTTTATTTTATCAAACTGGGAAATTAGAGTATTATTATTCTGATGTTGATTACATTTTTGCTAACATTCCTGTAGTACATAGAATGAACAAAGTCAAACCTGCTAATGTTTTAGGTGACTTTTTCTTAGAAATTGATGAACTAACAATAGAATATGCATACAAAAATAATTTATCATGTAAATTGAAAAAGGCAGAAAAGGTATTTTTTAGAAATGGCAAAAGATGGAAGATTAGCTTATCAAGGAAAGGCTACTGCCAGTGAATTGAAACCATCCTCATTGTATTTTGATGAAGAAAATGTTGTAAAAAGTGATACTAATGTTGCATTGGGAATAGATCTTCCCCAACAGGGAAAATGTTGTATTCGAAGAGACAATATAGTGTATGATAACTATTTTGTGGGAGCAAGTAATTGCAAAGACACTTACAGAATTATTGGGGGATGGGGATATAAAGGGAGAAAAGATCTTGCACTTCCTGGATTGTATTTTAACTGTGGTAACAAAGCTTATTATAGATTGCCAGACCATTGGTATGGGACTTGTTATGTAGGTTTGGTCTTTCCTAAAAAAAATCATGTAGATAGAGGTAATAATGGAGTTCGTGAAATAGGTAAACCATTAACACGAAGAAGAAGGGAAACCTTTCTAGTGATTGTAGGTGATATTTTTGGAACACATCAGCAGTGGGTATATCATTTAATGCAAACAAAAATCAGAAATTGTCAACAATAGTAGATCATTTATGTCATGATAAATACAGAAATGGTTGCCATGAGAGCTATGGTAATGCAAAACAGACTTCCTCTTGATATTTTAGTGGCAAAAGAAGGAGGACTCTGTCGAATATTGAAAGTGCAACATTGTTGTACTTATATTCCTGACAAAAGTCGGAATATGCAACGGTATATTAAAAAATATTACTGAATTGCATAAATAAATTATCCCACTGAAGGTTGATGGTGTTTTAGAGAAACTTGGTGAAAGTTTTTCTAATGTAAAGAATTGATTTGCTGAAATAGTTAGTTGGGAAAATACTAATACCAGCAACAATAATAATAATGATAGTATTACTGATAAGATTAGGATGTATTTGTATTAGAAGAAAAAGAGCTGAAAGAAAATTGAAAAAGAATACAGAAAAAAGAAAACAAATGGAATGCGAAATGGGTGAAATTGAGCTTGAAGAATTAAAGGATGAAGCATGAGTAACTCACGAACAACAAGCATTTAGACATTTTACATTACAAGTGGGAACTAATTGCCATTTGCTTAAATGACATACTAACAATTGTGAACAAGTCGTATTAATGTAGTGCTATATTAATAGACATTAATTAAAGAAGCATGTGTGTTTAGGCTTCATTAAAGTGTATGTATTCATCGTGGCAAGAGAAAATGAAATGCACTTAGTAAGTAAAATTAAGCTATATGTCACGCTTTTGCTAGGTAACCACTAATTAGGGATATTAAAATGGTGGGAGGTAAACAGAAAAACTATCATTCTAAATCTAACATCTGTTGTGTTTGTTTTCGCACTAGTTCTCATTGAGGCCTATGCGGCCTTGTTGTTGAAAATGGCTGCTGACTGCGGCGTTGACATCAGCTTGAGAGAAAGAGCCTCTACGCATGCGCATAAATGAAAAGCCGAGTAAGCAGAATGGCTGGTACGCAAGGTGAAGTGATGTCAAGGTCAGCTTGGCCTAGGGCGCAGAAGAGTGCCAAGGGATGTTTGTATCTAAGACTATGGGAATGGAACTTTTGAATGGAAGAGAATTGCAAATCATGTAATGAAAAGTGAATGACAAGCATAAACGGAGATGACTGCAGTGAGAAGATGTTAAGGATGACTACGCGTTTTGGAAAACTGGTTTGTGCAAGGACGGGATGAGGTGATCATAGCCATCTCTCTGATGGACCAATCAGAATAAACTGTGGACCCTAAAAGTTTCAATTTTAAGTTAGATAGTTAGTGAAAAAGGGTATAAAAGAGCTTGTTCGAAAGGATGGAAAAAAAAAGCTTTGTCCTGGATTTATTTTGCACCATGACATTCCTTTGGTTTGAACAATTTTATGGTGTTAGAAACTTTTAAATATTTTTGGACTTTAACTTTTTGGACCAATGAAGATGATCGAATGCAATATTTTGAAGAGAGGCGTTGAGAGGAAAATAGAGAGGCAGATTGAGACTCGTGCAATTCTGTTATTTTCATATAACAGAACTTGATAAAATGATTTCTAAATTAAATTTTCTTTTAACATGTACTAAATAAATGCTTAATTTCTTGCTTGTCTAAAATAAATTCAAGTTCAGTTTTTCTTAAATGAAGTAGATACATTCAAAATTGAAATTTAAAACTCGAGTTGTGGTTTTTATTTTATTAATATGTTATGACAGAATAAAATGCTAAAGTTATAGGATTACTATGATTAAGCTGGTCTTAATCTCCATCAACTAACTTCTACTAGATGATCTATTGACCAAATAGTGGAGTACCTTGGTGTAGAGTTTTCCAGGTAACAGATTAGCATATGTAAAGAAAATTCTATAATGTATATAATATACAAAATATGAGCCTAGGTACCCCCCTAACCAGCAGCTCGCCTTCTTCATCACTGATTTAGGAGTAATTGTGTGTGTGTGTGACTCGCGGTGTTATGGACCCCACCATTGTGTAAAATAAAATTGCTCCTGAGTAAATTGAGATGAGTATTAAAGGTTGTTATAGAGCTCCACTGGACCAGTGGCGAGCAAAATAACAATGGATGAAACCCAGATTTGTGACTCAGGTGAAAGTTTGAAAAGTTCCAACACTCCCTCCATCATTTTATTTTGCGATGTTGCTATGTACGCCCTAAGTGGCTATGGGTATGCCCAAACGTGGGTCCCTTGCTTGCTGCGTTGAGGTTCTGTGAATTCTGAACCCTTGGGTTCCATTTTGAGCATGGCAGCCATTTTGTGGTTGCCCTCACATAGGCCGATGACTTTAGCTGACTTCTGGATAACCTGAGTGAACTGACCCTGTTGCCTGAATCTGACCTTGTTCGTTTGTAATAGTGGTCACTACTTTCTCCTGTTGTCTATATGTTCTTAATAATGTGTTTTCTAGTGTTTTTTTCTATCAATTGACTTCTGCACCCACCTCCCAACCTATGTCTCTTCCTACTACTACTTCTTTGCATTCTTTTCATACTCTACCTGAACATGAACTGGTTAGGAGGTCAGAGTTCACAAATAATTACTTTGTATAGCTTCTGCACCAACACCAGTTAGTAGTGAACATCACTAATTGTTGGGTGTGTGGTCTTATGCCACATACTACAGATAGAGGTATTCCCTATTTGGTCCTGCCATATGTGGCCTTTGTGCTACTACGTGTGTAAGGAGACCTGTCCCGAGAGAGTTACTAAGTAATAGGATTATGCTCCAGCAACATCTTGATGATCTGATGAATATAGACCTGGATTCAGATTGACGTGAGTTTAGGTTATTGCCTATGTAAGGGCAAAAGGAGGGCCTGAGGTTCTGTGAATTCTGAACCCTTGGGTTCCATGTTGTGCATGGCAGCCAATCTGTGGTGGCCCTCACATAGGCTGATGACTTTAGTTGACTTCTGGATAACCTGAGTGAACTGGCCCTGTTGCCTGAAGCTGACCTTGTTAGACCAGTTCCTTGCCCAGTAGCTGATCAAGATTAAGGATCAGAGCACAGGAGATTGTAAAGTTTGGTATGCACATACACACCCCTTATCCTACTTCTCATCTGTTTCTGTTCCTTCCTTTTATGGCTTGTTTACGATATGGGTTGTGGTCTTTTATTATGGGTTTGTCCGGCTTTTGTTAGAAGGAATGTTGTTTTTTTGCATGCTTGCAAAAGCTAGGACTGCCCCTTACATTTATGCTGAGTTTTGTAACCCTAAGCATATAAAAGGCCTCTGTTCTCTGTATTCCTCAGACTACCTCATTCATTTGCTACGGCTTCTGTGTGACGTGGCCTCACTTAATTAAGTTTAATAAAGATGTCTTTTTCATATTTCAGCTTCTGTGCCAAGTTCTTTATTGATATTAGTAAGACCCCTGAGAATGAAAATTTTCCATTTCCTCAAATGGCGCAGCCAACGCGGGGCTCATCAGAGAAGTGACTTTCTGTGGGAGTGATCTTGTCAGGAGACTGAAATCTACTGAGGAGGACAGAACAGGATTCTACTAAGAAGGTACTCTGTGCACAGGGATTCTGCAGCCCAGTATATTTCTGATCTTCCTGATTTTGATCCTCCACATGATGTCACTCCTGACTGAGAACCTTTTTTGGCGTGAGTATTCTAAAAAGACCATTAGGTCATGTAGAACTTGACAGTTAGAATTTGGATAACCTTTTGTTTAGTAAAAGTAAGAGTTAAGTATAAGTGGGTCGCTCCCAGTCCTTTGGTTGTTCAAATTTGGAAATGTAGCTTTGGAACGTTGGAATTTGTGTTGGCCAACTTTATGTTTGTATAGGTTTGGATATGCGTATTGTAATTTGTGTAGAACAGGTAATGAGGAGAATTTTCTCTATTTGGTCCTTAGGAACGATGCACGTACAAAAAGTACCTTAAGCACTACTTTGATTATAATACTTGCGTATTCTGCAGTATTTTGGGCATGCATATTTTAAGCTCACATGAACAATGTGTTGCTTCTTTGAAAGGTACCATAGTATGATGTGAAGTAAATTAGCCGGCTTCCCCTAAAGGGAATATCTAAATAGGTTAGATTTAAAAACATATTTCTTCCTTGGTGATTTTGTATCCCCAGGGAATTAAAATATGACACAATACAAAACAAGGATCCTTTGTTCTGCGCAGTTTTATGAATGAAGATATGCAGAACGATTTCGTTTGATGCTCTGCTAGCCAGAGCTAGTGGAGTGAGTGTATTTTCGCTTCTTGGACATACATCAGTCTGTTGGGCTGTTTTTGCAGTCTTTTGGAACACTATTGAGAAGCGTTTCTTGTAAATATGACTTACAGCTAGTATTTGCAAATGGTTTGGTTCAAGTACAGTCTGTGGGCTGTTCTTCGTTTCTGTCCTGAGTATTGATTTGTGGGTCAAATGTGTGTTTAAATATCTATGTGGTTTTCCCATTGGTGCAACTTCTGTAAGTGAATAGCGATGGCACTATTCACGAAAATACATGGCTAAAGCGCGCTGTATTGTGTGTCCTGAGTGTATTGACCCCTTTCTGTTTATGTCTGAAATGAGCAATGTAAAATAGACATCCACAAGATGATGATTATAAGTAGTGGTTTATTAAGAATAAAGATCCCATCCACAGGTGAACATCCAGTCAGCATCAAAGCCTGGTTGAAACTGCCTGCTGAACAAAGCATAACATTCCATGAGATGTGCAGGTGATTCTAGTGCCTCATGACATCAGCACAGCTATGTCATGAAGCACAGACACAGAGAACCAGGATGCCACAAGCTCACTGTCTGTTTGTTGTTTTCTTGATGTTTTCAGTCTATTAAGCAAAATGTCTAAATGCTTAAAAACATAAAATTAAAATTCACATTCACTAGGAATGAAAAAAAAGCCTCAAAAACGAAAATTTTGTGTTATGTAGAAAAAGAAACTTATGGCATTTTCCTTAGATACATTGTATTAGATATTAACAGGCAAACACAACATCTAAATACATTGGACCTTGCTGTATTGCACACACATTTTGAAACTAAAAATGTTTTAGTTTTAAATAGACAGCCACCGTGTTTATGTTACAAAACATTCAGAGACAAGCTAAATAAACAGGAATATTTATTCAACCAGGACTTTGCCCTTAGTTGCACGGTTGAATCTTTGCGTTTCAGAATGTTGTTTTAAAAAGGTTCCAAAACTAAGGTTCATTATTTTGTATTACAGGAAGGTATTTCAATTGAGGGTTTCTTCTCCTTTAAGCATTTCTGTAAGCATATTCTTGGGTCTGTTGCTAATTAAAAATTGTCCTTTTAAAGTGGCGCAAACTTTTTGTCATGTTATAAGTTAGGCTTCTGTGCTTAGGCTTATAAATGAATGCGTCTAAAATGATAGGCAAGGGATGCAGCTCGCTTTTACATGTGGAATTATCAAAAATGATTGGGTTTATTAAAAATAATTAATACATTTTGAAAAATAATAATTAAAAATAAGTGCTACAAAATTCGTTTTTTACTATTCATGAAGCTTGATGCTCATAATGTGACCTCCTTCCATTATAATTTAATTTAAGTTGTGTTACACTGCATAATGAGAACATTAGCATATGGAATTTCACTTAGCGCAGGCGTACAAAACTCATTTTTCTAAGGATTTACATGAGATATGTCTAATGTCCAATCTCTGCAATTTGTAGAGAACATTCTGAGGATGATTAATATGTAAAACAATTAAAGGATATTTATTTTTAAGTGCCCCTAATATCAAAGTCGAATTTAGGTAAAATAGACCATTTAAAACAGCATTCTTGCCATTTTTAATAGCTTTAAAGTGCTTTAGGCTTCAGTAAAAGCATACATGTAGGTATAATACAAATTTGCAGGTTGTCCCCATTTGGGTTTTCCTTTTTAATGACCCAGTGAGATCCATTTAAGGTAGATGAAATGAGTACCACTGCAACAAGCATTTGTTCTAAAAACTGGTATGTGTGTTATTAAGGTTCTGTGAAGTCACGCTGAGATGCTATCTTTAGTTTTCCTGTAAACAATGGAAGGAGGCTCTCATGTTGACATTTGTGACCTTTTAAATTAGGGCCTTGTCTCTGTGGAATGCAGAATGACCTTGCTAAACAGGCCTCTAAAAGGTGGGGTTTCTGGTTTCTCCATAAGAACATCAATAAAATTAAAGAACTTAATTCCAAAGGTAAATATAAAAAAAGGTTTCTTTGAAAGTCCCAACATCATGTTAAATGCTCTGCAGGCAAAACTAAGGTGGCTTGATGTTGCAAGCTGACTGACAAGATGGTAACAGTTAAGTAATGGAAATTTACTTTTGTGTTTCTTAATGTGTATCATGTTTTGTCTTCTGATTAAAAGTTATAATTGATAATTGTTTGTTATGAGAAATGTTTCTCTTTTGTGTGTTGGGTATGTTTTTTTTTGCTTCTGCCTACAGATCATTCATGGATTGTTCTGGGTGATTTAAAGCTGTCAAGACACGTGAGTATGGTTGGTTGAAAGGATATGTGTTTTTGCGTAACTCCTTTGGAAAGAAATGTTCATGTGTTTTTTATGTTTGTGTATTTGGTCCTATCATGAATTGTTCTTGCTGGTCCTGTATGTTAGAAAGTTGTATTTGACAGCAGATATCCACTAACTGGTGATCTACTGTCAAAAGGAGGGTAAGGATTTTCAACCTGACAAATTAAGAAGGCCCGAATGGCCCGAATATTGGGTTTTGAGACATGGTATTGTGCGTCACCGCTCATTTACATATGTTATTGTTTTGTCTATGCTTTTCGTGCTTGATATACAGCAAGTATATCTGATGGCTTGATATGTGCGTTATGCATGTTTTTGTTTTATGTTTACCTGTGTTGTGAAGGGATATACATGACGATGTGTATCGCTACACTACAGTTGGGTTGATTTGCTAAAATTCACAAATATGATATTTTCATTTTTGTGAACACGACACAGACAACACTTCACCAGTGTATGTCAAATTTGGCTATAAATAGTAATCAAGAAAAATAAAAGAGATATACAGGATCAAAATGTGTCACTTGCCCCCTCTTCCATTAAAGGAACAGGCAGCCCTAAATTTATATATCCTGATTGGATGTAAGGATAAATTATAGATTTGTGACTCTTGTACATGGTGACCTAATTTCTATATTACATTAGTCAGTTTTGTTCTGCTTCCTAAGTAGCGTATGGCTTTGTACCATAAAGGAAACCAGGTTTCATTTTTTTCCCTGAAGAAGGAACTGGAACATTAGCTGAGGTTACCGTATATGGTGTAGCGGCCAGCGGTAGAGTTAACATTTTAAACTATTGTGATTTTTTTGTGTGTATCACTCACACTCTTGGTATTGTGTCACATGCATGACTATTACCCAAGTAATTTCTTGTTCTTCCTATACATTTTTCTTTTGTCACTTCTCCCCCGATGTCGCATCATGCCTAGTTATTGGGGATTTTAGCTGTGACCTAGTCCCATTTCTCTTTTCCATATTTCTTTCACTAGTCAGCTTTTATTATTGTTGATGTATTGTTCAGGTTCACACTTCCAGATTACAGTAATGTACCAGAGACCCCCATATTATGTATAATTCCCTTTTGTATGACCAGACTGTTTTTTAAGAATTTTCTTTAGACTTAATCATGTCGCTATCTACCCTTAGATGATGAAGGAAATGCTCTCACACGGAAACCCAATTGAAAAAATCTAGAGGCACTGTTTTGCCTACTGCCTTTTTATTTATATTGTTTTTTTGAAAATGACAGTGTATTCTAGACCAGAATTGTCCCATGGCGTGTGGCCACTCCCTTGAAGATCGCAGGCCACCTGTTTGCAGTCCCCTTGTTATACAATGAACTGTTTAAAGCATCGCACTTGCTCCATCAGACGGCATTGGACATCACAGAACCAGAATTTCAGTGCAAAAGAGCGCCTGTCATGTGCTGGTAACCTCTGACAGTGTGCAGTCCCTTGAGCCCCTTAATTTCAGTGCAAAAGAGCGCCTGTCATGTGCTGGTAACCTCTGACAGTGTGCAGTCCCTTGAGCCCCTTGGCCTGAGTTTTGGCCACATGCACCCCCCTTTTCCTTTGCTCCAACGGAAGTGCAGTGCACAGGAGGATCCAAGATTGGCAAAAGGCACTACATTCTGGTGCCCATGAAAGAGCAGCCTGAGCGTCCTCTGACACTAAATGATGAGTGTTGGAGCCTGAGAATGGTCCCGGGTCTGCACGAGATGATCTGCACCCATGATCAATGAAGAGCACAATATCTGTAGTGTCTGCCGCAGAGGAGAGATACTGGTGCACTGCATTGAGACATTGAGACTTTTAAGTAAGCTATGAGTGTTTGCCAGGAGGGCACTTCAACGGATACTGAGAAGCATTTTTTCCATGGGAGGCCTGAATCAAGAGGCCCATGCAACAACAGGAGCAGATTTGATGGACAATAGAAGTCTGCCAGAGAGGCTTTTTGAACGAACTCTGGGCATAATTGGTTTCACAAGAGGTTTCCGTGTGATTTATAGACTAGGTGTTAGGAGACTGATTGTTTTGCTGTCATTATTTTAAAGTACTATTCTGTTTAGTAAAAGCAGAATAAAGTCCATTCTCTGTGGAAGAATATCCCCTTTTTCACCTCAGAGCATTGATGAGGATCACCACTGTTTCACCTGAACATGTGATGGGTTACTGAAATGCATAGGAGCCATAAAAATGTTACTAGATAATTTTAGGGTTTGCTTTTTGCTTAGGGTTGTGAAAAATTATAATTCTGTTTGTAATAGTGGTCACTACTTTCTCCTGTTGTCTATATGTTCTTAATAACGTGTTTTCTAGTGTTTTTTTAAACATGATGTTGTCTTCTATCGGTGGGATTGTTTTTTTTCTACTCAATTGACTTCTGCACCCACCTCCCAACCTACGTCTCTTCCTACTACTACTTCTTTGCATTCTTTCCATACTTTACCTGAACATGAACTGGTTAGGAGGTCAGAGTTCACAAATAATTCCTTTGTACAGCTTCTGCACCAACACCAGTTAGTAGCGAACATCACTAATTGTTAGGTGTGTGGTCTTATGCCACACACTACAGATAGAGGTATTCCCTATTTGGTCCTGCGATATGTGGCCTTTGTGCTACTACGTGTGTAAGGAGACCTGTCCCGAGAGAGTTACTAAGTAATAGGATTATGCTCCAGCAACATCTTGATGATCTGATGAATATAGACCTGGATTCAGATTGACGTGAGTTTAGGTTATTGCCCATGTAAGGGCAAAAGGAGGGTCTGAGGTTCTGTAAATTCTGAAACCTTGGGTTCCATTTTGTGCATGGCAGCCATTTTGTGGTTGCCCTCACATGGGCTGATGACTTTAGCTGACTTCTGGATAACCTGAGTGAACTGACCCTGTTGCCTGAAGCTGACCTTGTTAGACCAGTTCCTTGGCCAGTAGTTGATCAAGATTAAGGATCAGAGCACAGGAGATTGTAAAGTTTGGTATGCACACACACACCCCTTATCCTACTTCTCATCTGTTTCTGTTCCTTCCTTTTATGGGTTGTGGTCTTTTATTATGGGTTTGTCCGGCATGTGTAAGAAGGAATTTTTTTTTTGCATGCTTGCAAAAGCTAGGACTGCCCCTTACATTTATGCTGAGTTTTGTAACCCTAAGCATATAAAAGGCCTCTGTTCTCTGTATACCTCAGACTACCTCATTCATTTGCTACGGCTTCTGTGTGACGTGGCCTCACTTAATTAAGTTTAATAAAGATGTCTTTTTCATATTTCAGCTTCTGTGCCAAGTTCTTTATTGATATTAGTAAGACCCCTGAGAATGAAGATTTTCCATTTCCTCAGCGTCCCCAGGTTCAAGCTAGCCTGACAGATATGGGGTGATACCCCGAAACCGGTCCCATGAAGCTTGTTTCCTGTCCAGGGAGGACCTGACCTGGATGTTTGGGCTGGACTGTTCACATGGGGAGCAGTGTAATGACTGATTTGCACATGGCGGGCTCCAGACTGGGGTGACATGGCGAGCAAAATAACAATGGATTAAACCCAGATCTGTTCAACAATCCGTCTATCATTTTGTTTTGTGATATTGCCATTCAAAATCTGTACCATGTTATGTGTACTGGTCAGTTATATACTTCAAAGGTTCATGCACCCATAGTTTAGAGTTGTGGGTAAAGTGAGAGCGACTGCTCAACTTTCTCCTGGATCGTGGGAAGGTTCTCACAATCATTACGGTCCTGCCTACATAAGCTCTAGAACCTGGACCTTGTATGTCCCATACCCAGTTTATAATGGTCTCCATCCGCTGCCTTCAATGGCTTTGCGTTAGTGAAGAAGTTCTCAAAGTAGAAGCTGACACGGACACTTGTCATGGGCACCTCTATGTCCCAAAAGTACTGCTCCACCTCGCCTTTGCCGTCCAAATGCAACACTTCCAGCTTTCCGCCTGTGAGCGCCTTCACATTCTCAAACCCGATGAATACCACATGCTTCGTGCCAAGTCGCTTCGCTATATCAGCCACCATTTTGCCCTGTAGAAGAAAGAAGACATATCTTCAGTTAGAGAACATGTTATGAATTACTTCCAGCATTGACGTATATAAAAAGGATTTTTTTGATTAAAAAAAAGGCATTGAAAGAGTATGCCAACTTTAGAGCTCATCAACCAACTGACAATATTGGCCCTTCTACAAAGAAAGCTCACAGCACTGGATGGGCCATCTCTGCAGATGCCTGACTCACCTATGCAAACATAGTGAATGATATAGCACCTCTCACAACATCACCACTACATGCAACTTCACTGCAGATGCAACTCTACTTTATATCATCATAGAAGACAATGCAGCATGGAGAAACTACACCAAGTGCAGAAGTACTTTGTAACTGCAAATACGTCCATCTGTCCAAGGCCAGCCATCCTCCATTGAAACTGCTCTTGCAGAGTAAGACGTGTTGATGTAGATTGTGTGGGGTGTTCTATGCAAATAACCTGTAGCAGAAACTTTCTTTTTTAGATTGGTTTAATTCTGCTGCACTGATTTAGACTTACAAACACATATGTAATCTGAATGTCATACAAATGATTCTCCTGAGTAGCTCTACTTTGTGTACTTTTGGTCTCATAAAAAAATGTCCAGGCCCACTGGTGCTCTTCTATCCTGAACCTGCTGCTTGAGAAGGGTGGTTGTAACGAATAACAAGCAGAGAATATTGATTTCCTAGAATATCACAGCCAAAATATTGAAAACCAAAATATCAACAGTACTTATAGGTATGTATAGGTTTAGTAAAGAATACAATAGTGATGGATGCAATGATTGAATTAATCTCAGCCACTGGCATCTGTTCGGGCCGCATCCCAACCCATTGTTATTTTGCCCACCACACCACCTCAGTGTAGACCTAGTTATATATGCAAATCAGTCTTGACCCTGCTGCAATGGGAACAGTAGAGCCCGAACAGCCAAGCCAGGTCCTGCACTGGTACACTAGCAACCCAGCACCGGTTTAGCCCTAGTTATGGGCTCATCAGCCAGATATAGCTTGTTTCCAGTGGCACAGTGTACATGGGACCCATGTCTGGGCATACCCGTTCAACTGAGGGCCACCCACCAATGTTGCATTTTTCTACAGGCAGTAGAAAATATAGTAGTCATATATATAATCATATTAGCTACATCAATAAAACACAATAACTTTTAAGAATATGAAATAAAATAGTGTAAAACAGAAACAACTGGTGAACCGAATGTGCATAAGGGGTACCAAACCCTCGGTTAAGAATTTATCAGCACAAAACTCATCCCAAAAGTTCCATGAAAGATAAAAAGGTTGCTTCAAAGCTGGAACTAGTGCAACATTAAGGGGGATATTCACAATGAAGTGGCAGAGAGAGGTGTTAGTCTTCTTAGCTTAAAGCCTCTCTCCCCTACTTCGTCAAAAGCAAGACTGCACCATATTCACAAGAACATGGTTCAGCCTTGCTTTTCCCCCTGTGATGGCGCTGAGTTTCACAACTTAGCACCAACGCAAGCACCCTTGCACCAGAGTGCAAGGGTGTCTGCAAGCAGGGAGGTTTGTTTATGTACAGGATGGTGTCCCTTCCTGCTCATAAACAAACCTGAACTGCTAGTTTGTAACTTACATGTGTGCTGCTTCATGCAGCGCACATATAAGTTACAAAAAGGCATTTAAAAAAAAAAGGTTTGTTTATATACAGGAAGGGACACCGTCCTGTACATAAACAAACCATGGCATTTTGCATTTTCCATGTGTGCTGCACAAGGCAGCACACATGGAAAAAGCAAAGACGAACAGAAATAAAGCAATTCTCCTCGTATCGCCAACTTAAGACCAGGGCTTTCCTGGTCTTGAGTTTGGCGTTAGCTCCTATTTATGCTGCCCTTGTGAATAGGGGCAGCATAAATATCAATGGGTGTTGTGGTGGAACGCCCACCACAACACCCACTCCATGCCCCTTTCATGCTAAACACAGCCTTCAAGGGGGCCTATTCACATGGCAGCGTTAAGCCACTATCGCCACCACAACGTCACTGAAAGTGATATTGTGGTGGCAATAGGGTCTTGTGAATATGCCCCTAAGGGTTTTACACATTTCAGGGTACAACCTGTCTAGAGGGTCCCATAAATAATCACGGGAAAAGGCTCTTTATAGGAAGGGCGGTACCTGGCATGCCGCACGACGATCAAAGGAAGCTGCTCTGGTCTTACCTGCTGCACTTCTTTCTCCCTGCTGAAACTGTCAAAGAAGTCAGTCACCAAAAAGACCCCATGAGCCCCGCTCATGGCCTCCTCCACACTTTTTTGGTTGTCTAGTTCTCCTTTCACCACTGTGGCTCCCAAGTCACGAAGGAACTGTGATGATGGGCGGTTGGCAAAGCGAGTGACGGCTCTCACTGCAAAATCAGGTCTCTGCAAGAGGGCTCGGGTGACCACCTCACCCTCAGGACCTGGGTGCAGAGAACAGACCTGGTGTAGTAGTTGTAAACTGTGTTTTTCAACATAAAAAATGTAGAGGCCACACCTAAGAGCAAGTTGTGCAAATGTCAGGTAGTCTGGCACACAGTAACAATGGTAGGTGCATGGGCAGGCTGTGGTAGCACAGGTGCCAGGGCAAGAAACTGAGATGTACAAAGGCAAACAGCTTAGAGAAGTGAGTGCAGATGGGGCCAGCTTTGTAGCCGTCCACCCATAAAGAGACGCAAGAAAGAGCCACAGCCAGTTAATGGGGCTGTGTGGGTGCATTAGCCTACAGAGTGTCAGTGGTCCCGTAAGGACAGTCTGGTGCTGTTAGGTTGGATAGTAATAATTCCAAACTGCCCAAAAATGTAGGGCCTCATTTATGAAGGCCTTGCGCCGCCGGTGCGTCACTTTTAACATGGGAAAAAGTGACGCACCGGTGGCGCAAAGCCTTCATAAATAAGGTACTTAGAGTTTGAGGGCTCCCCATATGATTCGGAGCATAGAAACATTTGGGAAAGAAGAGATTGTGTTACTTACGCCCCAGCATTATATCAAGCAATTTTTATTTTTTTTACTGTTTTGAGAAAACAATTTTTCGGCAAAATCACAGTCAACCACTTACCCACCATCAGGAAATCAAAATGTAGGTTATTGTACAAGTACCACATTTACAAGATATGGTTTACAACACAGTAAGAGAGAGCACACTTTGTGGAACAACATATTTATTTCACAGCATGAACATCTGAAGAAGTTTCTCAGAGACACAGAAAATATGCAGAGTTAACACAGAGACTCATTCAACTACACAGACCTTATACAAACATGTCCACATCATATCAAAGCAGTATAAGACAGTATAAGACAAACTACAAATAATGACAGGAATAAAATAGAATCAGGCACTCCAGGGATAGTGAAGTGTTTATAAGACTAATATAATGACATGAAATAAGAGTTCACAACTTTAAAAAAAGAAAAAAAAGAAAGAAAAAAAGAGTTCACAACTTATGTTAAATTTGAGGTTTAGGCGAGTGCAAGAAAATATTTTGCACACACGATGAGAAAAGGAAAGTATAGAGAATAATGAAAGCAGCTTGCAGTAAACCATTAGAACTACTTAAGCCAATAGATCTTGCCTATGTGAGAGCTACTGCTTTTACCAATTTCTTTTAGCATTATTGTATAGAAGGGTGGGTGCTGTTTAGCATGGCTAAAAGTTAGTGGTGTGGCATGGATTGGCATAGAGGAGAGACATGTAGAGGGGGCTAACAAAAAAAAGTAGAGTAGCATAGAGGGCAGTTGAGTGGCATAGATTGGAGTGGAGTACAGTGAAATGGCGTAGAGTGGAGTGCCTTAGAGTGTCGTGCCGTAAAATGGCATACATTAGAGTGGCAGAGTAGAATGGAGAGGCATAGAGTACTACAAAAAGGAAATTAACAGGATTAAGACGGAATACTTTTCTAAGGCGATTCTTAATGCCCCCGACAGCTCCAGAAGTATTTTTAACATCCTGAACAGCTTTATTAGTCCTGACGGTATTAAGAACGAAGATACCTCCCTCTCAAGAACTCTGCGAGAACCTGGCTAGGTTCTTCCATGATAAAATCAAAACCATCATTGATGACTTGGGGGGGGGGGGCATCAACAGCCTGGGGCTGAATCCTCAGTGGTTATTGGCAGAGGGGATACTGTGGAGAAGGGCTTGGTGGATCCCGGTTCCATTTCTGAACAGGTGGGCGTTAATTATCTCTCTGAGTTTGCGCCTCTGACACAAAATATTTTAGTAGGCTGGCAATTGGTATTCCATCTGGGTCTCTGCTTGATCCGTTTCCTCTTAAAATCTGGAAAGAGTTTGGGGCAGAGTTGTTTCCCACACTCCGCATGGTCTGCAACCAGTCTCTTTCTACCCGAGTGGTTCCACCTCAGTGGAAACAAGCAAT
This sequence comes from Lissotriton vulgaris, assembly GCF_964263255.1. Classification (NCBI taxonomy): domain Eukaryota; kingdom Metazoa; phylum Chordata; class Amphibia; order Caudata; family Salamandridae; genus Lissotriton; species Lissotriton vulgaris. The sequence continues at coordinate 1,996,758,704 of NC_141691.1, forward strand.
GGTGACGCCCTTGTTAAAAAAGCCCTCTCTCGACCCTGGGTGTATGAAGAACTATAGGCCCATCTCTCTTTTGCCTTTTCCAGCTAAAATTGTGGAATGTGTGGTTGCTAGTACTCTCTCCAAGTATTTGGAACAGCATAAACTCTTGGAAGAAGTTCAGTTTGGTTTCCGACCGGCCCATGGCACCGAGACAGCCTTGGTGACCGTGATGGATGAGCTGCGGAGGCGGGCAGACAGGGGTCAGGCAGCTGTGCTGATCCTGCGTGACCTGTCTGCCGCCTTCGACACGGTCAACCATGGGACCTTGCTGAGAAGGCTGAGAGAGGTGGGGATTACGGACAGCGCCTTTAGGTGGTTCCAGTCCTTTCTTCTGGATAGACAGTAAGCTGTGTCCCTCCCTCCTTACCAATCTGCCTTTACTAATATCTTGCATGGCGTACCACAGGGTTCGGCAAACAGCCCTATTTTATTCAACATCTATATGAAACCCTTGATTGCGGTCATCAAAGAACATAACATTGACATCGTAAATTATGCTGATGACACGCAGTTGATCCTCTCCCTTGAGGGAGATCAATCGACTTCACTGGAAGTGTTTCATAACTGCCTGCGAGATACGGCGCTCTGGTTGAAGGTAAACTCGCTGCAATTTAATGCAGGTAAAACAGAGGTGCTCTACTGCTCAAGGGACAGGGTTCATTCTGTGCTGCACAGCAATTTGTGGCCTACTGACACTTCTTCTTCGGTTCAATCAGTGAATACGGTTCGTAACCTAGGCGTAATGTTTAATAGCAAACTTACTATGGTTTTGAAAACGGTGGCCTGTTGCCTTGCCATTATTAGATTACTTAGGCAAATTCTACCTTTGCTGCCTCCTCCAGCGTGAACAGTAGTGGTGCACAGCACCATGCTTAGTAGATTAGATTATTGTAATGCCCTTCTGCTTGAGTCCCTGAAATATCTTCTTGACAGACTGCAGAGAATCCAGTCGGAGGCAGCCAAGTTAGCCCTTGGATGGCCTAGAAGGTCCTCCTCCTCCATGGCTTTGGCACAGCTGCACTGGCTCCCATTGAGATAGAAAGTCCAGGTCAAGTCTCTCTGGCTGGTGTTTAAAGCCCTCCATGGGCTGGGACTAGTTCCCATGCAGAGGACGTTTGCGTGGTATGTCCCTGCGTGAAATCTCCGCTCCTTATCGGCGAGACTGGTGAGGATACCAAGGTTCAAGAAAGTTAAGCCAGGGGGTAGATCCTTTGGTGTAGCTGCCGCTAAACTGTGGAAAGAACTCCCGTTGGAGCTCAGGCAAGTCAGTGATCTCCTCCCTTTTAGAAGGAGACTAAAAACCTGGTTGTTTCCTATGATTTAGGAGGTTGTTAGTCACGGTTTCATTTTAGTCTGAATCTGCCAGTGCCAGGATGCCTGCTAGGTGACAGTGCGCTTTACAAGCTAAATAAATAATAAAATAAATAAGAGTAGAGGGTTGTAGAATAGAGTGGAGCGACATAGAGCAGAGTGGAATAGAGTAGAGTGCTTTAGAGTAGCATGGCATACCGTGGAGTGGCTCAGAGCAGAGTAAAGTAGAGTGGAGTAAAATATAGTGGTGCAGAGTAGAGTGGCATTCAGTGGAGTGGTTCAGAATGGCATTGTGTCCAGTAGCATGGAGTAGCATGCAGTGGCATAGACTGGAGTGGAACGGCGTGGTATAAAGTGGCTTAAAGTGTCATAGAGTAGACTGGTATGAAGTGGAGTTGAATAGAGTGCTGAAGAGTAGAAGGAGTGTACAGTAGAGTTTCATAAAGGAGCATGGAGTGTGATGGATGGAAGTAGAGTCGTGTGGAGTTGAGTGGCATGGAGTGGCGCAGAGTGAAGAGTTGTAGAGTGGCACGAAAACAAAGTGGAGTAGTGTAGAGTGTTGTAGCATAGAGCAGAGTAGCACAGAGTGGAGTTGCATAGAGTGGAGTGGCTTAGAGGCTTAGAATGAAGTTGTGTAGAGTGGCACACAGAAGAGTGGTATAGACTAGAGTGTGGTGGCAATAAGTGGGAAGGCATAGAGGGGGGTGGAGTAAAGTGGCACAGAGTAGAGTGGCATAGAGTGGAGTAGCATGAAGTGGCATAGAGTACAGTGGTGCACAGTGGAGTGGCATAGAGTGGAGTGTGGTAGAGTGACGTAAAGTGGCGCAGAGTAGATTGGCATGGAGTGACAAAGAGTGCTGTAGAGTGGAGTGGATTTGAGTACAGTGGCATAGAGTAGAGCTGGGTGGAGTTGATAGAGTAGCATTGTGCGCAGTGGAGTAGCTTTGAGCAGAATGGCATAGAGTAGAGTGGCGTAGAGTGGAGTGGAATGGAGTAGGGTGGTGTATAGTTGAGCTGTGCAAAGTGGTGTAGGAAAGGCTTAGAGTAGAATGGAGTGGTGCAGAGTGGAGCGGCATACAATGGTGAAGAGTTGAGTGGTTTGGAGTGGAGTATAGAGGTATGCACAGAGTGGCATGGTGTATAGTGGAGTAGTGTAGATTGGCGTAAAGTAGAATTTTGTAGAGTGGCATGGAGTAGTGTAGAGTTGAGTGCAGTGTCATAGAGTGGAGTGATTCAGAATAGAGAATCACAGATTGAAGAAGAGTGGCGTAAAGTGGAGTGGCGTAAAATGCTGCATAGTGCCGTAGAGTACAGTGGAATGGCATAGGATCCAGTGGGTTAGGGCAGAGTGGCATAGAGTAGAGTAGAGAGGAGTTGAGTAGACTGGAGTGGCGTAGAGGAAAGTGGAGTAATGTAGAGTAGCGTGCAGTGGCATAGATTAGAGTGGTGTGGTGTAGATTGCAGCAGGGTAGTGTGCAGTGGCGTTAATTATTGTTTTACCACCACACAATTTATTACGTGCAGTTGGCAAATCAGTGATTTGCACACTTGTGGTTTTTGTATATGTCTTAACTTCTTGCGGATCAGTGATTCGCACACTTCTTCCTGATCAGTCATTTGCACACTATTTGCTACTGTATATATTGTAGTTCAGTGACGTTTTCCTTTTGTTGTTTGAGAATTTTTCACTCCACTATTCAACCATGATTTCCAAACAAATAGTATACCAGCATCCTGGAGAGGTAGCGTTCTGCACCTGATATTCAAAGCAGGCGCCAGGTCAGACACTGCGAACTTTAGGCTAATCGCCCTAATCGACGTAGAAGCAAAAATATATGCATCAAACCTCCTGATAGCCCTGGAAGAATGGGTCTCCTCCAATAAGATCATCCCAGTCACACAGACAGGCTTTAGAGCCGGTACAAATGCTTTGTCCAATCTTTTGGCTTTGAATCTCCTCGTAGAAAATGTCAAACGAAAATCCACCAAATTGTACACCTGCTTCATCGATCTAAAAGCAGCGTTTGACATGGTACCTAGAGAACGTCTGTGGATCAAAAATGGCAAAATGGGGTGTTCCTCCATCACTACTACGGTCTATCGTTAAACTGTACACATCCATTTAGGTCCAGATAAAACTGGGCAATGGAGAAAGTACCCCAGCAAGGATTCCTACGTGCACCGGCTTAAAGCAGGGATGCGTGCTGGCACCTAGTCTCTTTAATATCTTTACCACAGACTTAGATAGGAGGCTATCAGAAGTGCAAAGTGACATCCAGAAAAACCCAAACCGCAAAATAAGAAGTCTGCAGTACACAGACGACATCGTCTTATGCAGTCAGACGCCAGTGGGACTCCAGCGCTTGATTACAAAGTTGGTGGAATACACCAAGGAGCTTGGGTTGTCTCTCAACTACAAGAAAACTAAGGTCATGTGTTTCTCAGCAAAAACGGTGCCCAATAGGGGAAATTACCAATGGCATGCAGCAGGAAATTGAATTGAGCAGAGTGCCTCCTATAAATACCTGGAAGTAGTAGTGGACACAAGGTTAACACTCAAAGACCACTTAACCCTTTTACTGCGGCTGCAATTTCGCCGCGGTGCGGGCGATCCATTGAGTGGGTGGGGCCACGTCGGCAAACGAACGTGCGCAGCACTACCAAGGTAGTGCTCGCGAGGGCCGTTGGCCGACGGGTGCATTTAAAGGGTTAAACACCAGAAAAGCTCAAGCAAGCAAATAAATTACGGTTTGCACTGAACATGCTAAAACTGAAATTAAAGTGTCCATCTAACGCTCATCTATTAAAAGTCATTGCTGCCAAGTTCCAACTCTCACATATGGCTCTGAATCCTACAAAGGACAAGATGCCAACTTCTTAAACCTATTGCAATTACACCTATTTAAACAATTCTTCTGGATTCCGCAGTAACATCTCAAGCCCAAGTCCGCTTGGAATTAGAGTTATTAAACCAACATCCGATTACACAAGTGGCAGTGATAAAAATGTGCTGGAAATTAAAAGCAGCACCAGAGGACTCCCTGCTGGGGTACAGCTGGACAGAAATAAAGAACCAACCCAAAGGAGGAAAAGCTTTGCACACCGGAGTCGAACAAGCATTGACAACGCTTGACACGCATGACGCTTGGAAGACAGATAATAGTTTCAATGCATTCCAAAAATAATCAAAAAGGCAGCAAAGCAAAAGGCCTGGATAATGGATAAAGCTGCCCTTTCAAAGAAAAAACACGGCTGGATGGTCTGATCCTCATATGAGATGCAATTGCCTCAACCGTACTTCGGACCAGAACATCATTCCAAGGACCCAGCATCAGCTACTTTTGATCAGGTTGGGAGCCTTTACCACAAAAGACCAGATTCAAAAATGCAAACAGTCATGGCCAACCATGTTTTGCGGGCTTTGTGGCCAAGCCGAGGAGTCCCTCATCCATCTAGTGTGCATTTGCTCAGCTGTGAATACGCTGAGACGGCAATATATACTCCATACACTTCGCGTTTCACAAATTAGATCTTGTCGACCGACCATCATGCAACTATTGAACTGCAATTCGCTTCAGACCACTTGCAGGGCAACCACATTTTTGCAGAAGGTCAGCCCTTTATATTTTTAAATCAAAGACATAGAGCCAACATGTATGTATTTTTCACATGATTTTCAAACAGGAGACAAACGACTGTGAATTTCTAGAAATCAACTTGTTTTAAAATTCACAATGCACATGGTACTGCACAGCGATCTGAGATCTTGTAACACCTAGTTTATATCTGCACACTGTCCATGTTCACAGCAGCGTAGTCAAGGATTCATGCACACCAGCACTTTTCGTATATAACTGCCGCAATGAAATATGATGACCGCCTGCAATGAGAGACATACTGCACCATAGGACTGCACTTTAAAATCCCGATTCTAGCCATGATGTAGTAGACTAGCAAAACCTGGTACTAAACACAATATTGCACACGTTTTCAGTAACAGGATAAAGGAAGCCAAAAATTGAGTAATAACCTGTGCATTGATCAATGTTGACTAATTATGATGAATTCCGATCTTTGGGAAACACCCATATGCTCCTCTATTCTTTTCTATCAATTTAAACATCGTTGCTGATTGTGATTTTTGTAATGTTTTTAATTAACTACATGCAATAAAAAATGTTTACACTTTTGCTCGCTTTAGAGGCTGGCCATTAGCTGGCCTATGTGTTCTCTTACTGGTGTGAACAGCATGGCAAAGGCTGGCCTTTGCCAGCCCTTGTTGGGGTTCAAGGTGTCTGACTAGCCTTTTGTTGTTTGTTTCCATTTTGTTACATCAATTCCACACATTTTTTGCACCTTGCTTCCTGTCTCATCTACTGTTCGTTCTTCCATTTCTTTCTTTCTATTTCTCTTATAATGTGTACCATGCAAGCTGTTGCTCCTCCTCCTTCATTTTTAAATAGTCCTGACGAAGCTTCTGTCAGATGGTAGGTATGGTTTGATGCTTTTGAAACCTATCTTGGGGCTATTGGAGCTTTGAGATTCAGTGCTGAACGGAAAAAATGCCTTCTTCTCCACTTCTTGGGTTTTGAGGGAAGGTCCTTTTTTAAACATTTACCCCAGCTGATACATCATCATGAGGACAATCTAGACGAATATCAAGATACTATGACAAAACTTAAGACCAGGTTCGATAAGCAGCCAAGTCTCATGGTCCTTAGACACACATTTTTCAAAAGACAACAAGGTGAAGATGTGGATGCTTATATTTCAGTTTTACGTAGACTGCCTTATGTTTGTCTGTTTGAAACTTTTACTGACCAGTTGATCGGAGATCAATTTGTTTGCCAGTGTAAGGACAAGCAAATCAGATAAAAAAAATTATCTTTGGGAAACCCATCATTAGAATAGACGATCAAAATTGCCAAGAGCATTGAAATTTCACAAATCTCTCTGAAGGAGTTAGATGGCAAAACTCTTGAATCTGTTAATGTTGTAATTGGAAATGGAAAAGGGAAGAAAAACCATTTTCGCACTCTCACTCCAGCAAATGTCAAAAGTAGAAATCCATTTGACAATACCAGTTCAAAACCTATGTGTTTTTGTTGTGGTAATCCCCCCCATCAAAAAGGAGGAAGATGTCCTGGGGCAAATTTTGTATGCAACTATTGTAAGAAAATGGGACATTTTGCTGAGGTGTGTCTGAGGAAAAAGAATCGAGAGAAGGCTGTAGCATGTGTGCTAGAGTCTGACTCTGAATCTGACTCAGAAGCAGATTCAGTTGTCACTGATGTATGTGCGTTGTCTGATGACTCTGAACCTTTGGAGGGTGATCCATCAAGCTGTGTTGATCCCATTGTTGAAATCAGTGTCGGAGGTAAATCCCTCAAATTACTTGTTGGTTCTGGTGCCAGGATTAATATGATTACTCACAACCTGTTCAAAGAGACTTTGGGTGAGAGAGTACTCAAACCTTCTGACCGTTCCCCGGTTTAATATGAAGGGCGGAGGATTGAACTTCTAGACTATTTGGAAGATGTGCTTGTTTTCAAAGGTTGGAAGATGAAAGGCAAAGTTTATGTTGCCCTCATGGGTATATATATTTTAGGCTGGTATCATCAAGGGTTGTTCAGTATGGTCCTCAGACCAGGTTCCAAGGAACAAGTCTTAGTGGTTTACAGTGATGATCAACTGTGGAAGTGGAAGGAAAGGATTCCCTTTGTGTTTGGTGATGGTCTAAGAAAGATCTAAAGGTTCAATTACAAAATCATTGTGAAAGATGGTGCTTTGCCAGATAAGCACAAATTGAGAGGTGTCCCATTTAGCGTCAAAGATGACTTAGACAAAGAGTTGAAGTCTTTGTGTGTCCAAGGAATTATCGAACCTACAGAGTCAGCTTTGTGGCTATCACCTTTGGTTGTAGCGCGCAACAGGTGTGAAAAAGTACGCGTCTGTTTTAACTTAAGGTCCTTGAATAAGGAAATATGGGTGGATTCCAATCTTTTACCCAAGATCTGCAACCTATTTGTGTATGTTAGAGGATCAAAGTTTTTCTCCAAATTAGATCTTGCTGGCACTTAACATCAGTTTGAGCTGAATCCTGATTAACGTCCCTTGACAACTTTTGTTTCACCCTTAGGGACGTTTCAGCATATGCAGATGCCCTTTGAACTGGCATCAGCTGCCTCTGTTTTTCAGAGAGTTATGCAAAATTTCTTGGGTGGTAGTGAAGGTGCGTTAGTTTTTCAGGATGACGTTTCAATTCATTCTAAGGATGTTAAATCGCATGACAACATCCTGTGCAATGTGTTAAGACATTTTTTAGAAAAATGGTGCTGTGGTTAAGTCCAAGATATGTAAGTTTCTGAGTGAGGAAATAGAATATCTTGGGCATCTCATTTTGAAAGAAGGGATTAGACTGAGGAAGGGTCTTTTGGATTCCATTCTTGAAGCTTCCACGCCTGTTGACAAAACTAGGGTGAAATCACTACTTGGACTTTTTGAATATTACTCTAGATTTATTCTGAATTTTGCTACCATTGTGCGTCCCAATAGCAGTCTATTCAGGAAAGGGGTGACATTTGTTTGGTCTGATGAGTGTGCTTCTGCCTTCCAGAGTGTTAAGGAATTTTTGAGCTAAAGTAAAGCCCTCAAGCCCTTTGATCCTGACCTCCCTTTGTGCATAACTGTTGATGCCAGCCATGTTGGTTTAGGTGCTTTGTTGACGCAAAATTTGTTTAATGATGAAAATACAGTTGCTTTTGCTTTGAGAGTCCTTAAAGATGCAGAATTGCAGTATTCCGTCATTGAGAAGGCCGTCTTGGCTTGTCTCTGGGCTGTAGAAAAGTTTCGCCCATATGTTTTGTGTTAACGTTTTCTGTTAAGAACTGATCACAAGCCTTTGGTCAATATCCTTGGTTTAGCACCAATAATTGTTGCACTCCTAGGATAGTAAAAATGGTTTCTCGCCTCATGCAATATCAATTTGATATTATTCACATCTTATTTATCTTCTTCATCTTATTCACATCTGATATATCTTCTCTCCCAAATGTTAGAAGTATAGAGTTAAAAAAGGAAAGTAATTTTGGGGAGGACAATCATCTTAATAAGATTCACACTGCCGTATATATATTAAAGGTAAGTTAGCCCATCTAACCAACAAGCTCCCTATCTCCTGGCTGACGTTTTTCCAATTTATTCTGGGAACATCCTCAAGTTTCTGCATGATTAATACACCCAGGTAATGCATTGAGATTTTGCTTCCAACTACTCTTATCCTGATTCTGTTCCATAATTTCAGTTTTTTTCTACGTTCATCTTGTATCCGGATATTGTACCAAAACTCTGCGCCTTTGCCATTAAATTGGGGATTGCACCTGAGGGTTGATAGTGTGGAGAATCAGATCATCCGCGTACAGAGCCCATTTCGCCAGTAGACCGGCAGATTTAAAGGGGGGGATTGTGGGATCCGCTCTAATTAGATTTGCTAAAAGCTCTATGTACAGATGAAATAGGAGCAGAGACAAGGGATAACACTGTCTTGTACCCCTAGTGATGTCAAGCCACTCTGACAACTCTCCATTCACCAACATTTTAGCCCTGGGGAGATAGTATATGTTTTGCCCAGCCCTTGCCATATTTCTTAAGGCTTCCCAAAGATAGGCCCAATGTACTTGATCGAAATCCTTAGCTGCATCTACAGCCAATGCAGTCAAAGGCAAATTCGGGCCTCTGCAATGTCTATAAACCCCAACATCAGGTACGTGAGCTCATTGAGCTGCCTCCCAGGAATAAAAACTCTTTGGTCCAAATGTATAATCACCTGATGACCTGCTACTCTTGAGGCTACTATCCCTGAAAAAATCTTGTAATCTGAGTTCAGGAGCGATATTGGTCTGTATGAGTCTACTTTCATCGTTACTGTTTCCTCTGCCAAAGAGCTAGGAACTGTTTAACCTTCTATATATATATTGCATTGAATCTAATAATAGGGGGGGGAAACATGTTGGCAGGCTGAAGCCCGTCGCGGGGGCTCCCGGATAGAGGAGAGAGAAAAGTAAAAGAAGAAGGCAGAAATCGCTAAAAGATATGTAAACATTTCTGTAAACATTTCTGTATGTAGCATATGCGGCAGGGGAATCACTGACAAAATATCGAAGGTCACAATATCGACCTACAAAAATATTGCAGCAAAAAGTCGAGAATATCGACATCCTATCTACATCATGGTAAGTACAAAAATATTGGAAAAAAATATCGATGTCAAAAATATAGTTGTTAAAAATATCGTTTTTTATTTAAGTTAAAAAAGTAATGTAAAATGAAGTAAATATTACATATAATTAAAAGAAACATAGTTAAAAAATATTTTAAAATGCTTAAAAATTATAAGTAATGTATATATAACTTAAAAATACATTAAACATATACATATAATATATAATATCAACTCACTCCGTGCTTCTATCAGAATTCCTTCTCCAACACAGACACGGACCATCAAATTTGTGCTTGTTTTAGTATTATATTTTTGCAATGCCGCTATAACTTTTCGGCTCGTCCGAGCCATGATCACATGACATTGTACTGGCATTTTGTAACCGGTTTTAAAGTGACAAGTTCATGTTCATTAATCGTTACCTATTTTACAATATCAATTAAAATCTAAGTTTAAATACAAGTTTAAATACAGGTTTAAATACTTTTATGGCGTGATATATTGAACAACACTTAATTGTTGGCATATATATATTGAATTCATGTACAAGATGTTAAAAACATGTGTTTGCACTTCTGCAGAGTAAAAGTATCCCTAAGCATTCCGGATACTGAACTCTGTTTCTCACGCACGTAAACAAGGGAGGTCATTAGGATGGCAGGCAGACTTTGCCCGCCCGCCATCCTCACGGGGATTGATACCGCCAGCCATAAGGGCGGGGGTCCCGTGGTGGGGATTAGGATGCGCCCGCCACAGTGGCGGGCGCATCCCTCATTTTTTACATTGTGGTGGGCGGTGCTCTCTGCACCACCCGTCACAATGCAAAAAATGCATGTATGCATTTGTTTACACGAAGCGGCAGGCACCGCACGGTACCTGCTGCTTCATGTATGCAAACGCTGGGGGGTACCACAGGTACCCCCCATGTGCACCCCCTACCTCTCCTTCACTCTGGGGTCAGACTGCATGCCTTTCCGTGGCGGCATCTTGTTCCCTATTGTAATATTGCATGAAATTCACCTATAACTGTACCCGACTTTTAATATCGTGGTTAAATGCACATAGTCTAAGTAGTAAATGTATTACATAAAAACTTGATGTGTATTTTAGTTTTGGGTGTAAAAAACTGTGTATGATGAACTCAACCTTACGTGTGGATCTGTTAAAAAACCTTCTGTTTTCCCAATGCTAGTTCAGTGCTTTACCTTCGACTAATTGCGTGCCTGTGGGTCCATCTAGATCAGTCATTGTAATCCCATTCAAGAGATATCTTAATTGCATAATTAGTACATTTCAAATATTTCAATAATGTTGTTGACCTTAGTTATCCCTTCCAGTATACCATCGAGCTATATCTGGCTTTAACATCTATGTCACAAATATTCCTATCGCAACTCTACCTAAGGTTTATATTCAACAAACTTGTTTCTCATATAAATAAATAAATATATAAATATGACATACAAAATTACCCAAAAATATAAATACCGTTTTCATAAAAATGAATAAAAACATTTCATAGTTTACCATCTAAAATGTATTTCTTAAATAGAAAATGATTGTAATTGATAGATGATTACATAGATGCTAATATGTTAAGTTCTAAAAGGGCCCCATGTGTAGTATGTAATTCGCAAGGTGGTCTGCTCATTCATCCTAAGCAGGTATGCAAGTCTTCCATGGCATTTAATTCACAAGAAGGTCTTGGAATTGAATTGCAGAATATATCTTGTTTCTTGCTTTCGCAGTTTCGATTCCCTATCTCCCCCTCTCCTACTTGGTGTAATTGCATCTATGACAAAAAATCTCAATCCTTCATTATTACTCTCATGTAAGTCCCTAAGTGCCGTGCTACTGGATACGTATTATCCTAATTGGAAATAGCACGGAGATGTTGTAATATGTGCTTATGTACTGGTAACTTAGTACTTACACGTACTGGAGGCCACACGGTCACATCAGTACGTATATCGCATATTCCGTCTTACACATAAGGAGTTTCTGGATCTTAAATTCTTTATTGCTAAAAGGGGTTTTATAGGTTTTAGTATTCACCCCATGTTGACAAGCCTTGCAAGTTTTGCATTTAAAGAACCCTTTGTTGGTCTGCAGCCAACTTGATTTTCTATTATTTCTGGGCTAGTGTTCACAAGTGAATCCCTCATTGATGGTGCTCTACTTTAGGTGATGGACACCCTACATGGTAACGTGGATCCTATCGCCAGGTCATTTAAGACCGAGGGCCAATTTTTGTTGATGATTTTATGAAGACTGTTTTGTTGTCGGATATATCTCATTATGACTCTAAACTGGTTGGATTCTTCTACCCTCTCTTTTTCCACTGTTCCCTGTGGGTCTAGATGTTTATCTTTGATGAGCTCTTCCCTGCTGTGCACCACCGATTTATTGATAGCGTTGGTTATAATCTTTTCAGAGTATCCCCTCTCATGGAATCTCTGCTACTTTCCTCTGCCTCACTCAGATCTTGCTCTCTACAACAAATACATCTGTATATATATACTGCAGCGTGAGCAAGGGCATCCGTGCTCGAAACGCGTCGCTGGTATATGGCTTGTGAACTGCAATAAACATTATTTGCCTGCTAGATTGGTGGTCCGTGTTTCCTTCCTGTGGTTGGCGTGGAGGCTTTGACCGCGTACGCAGAGCTGGAGAGAGGGAATCCTGTGCTCTCATATATATATATATATATATATATATATATATATATATATATATATATATATATATATACTTATTGATATGTTTTAATATTTATTTTAATAACTTATAAATTGTTTAATTAAAAAAAATTATAAATACATCTATAAACATAAAACAATAATATAATTAAAAATTAAATAAATATATGTGTTACACGTCAGGCTTCCTGCTCCTGGTCTATATGTCCCTGAACAGCATTACCAGTACCATAATGCATTGGGTGGGAGGTCAGGTTGTGTGTAAGCCCACGGTGCACCGAGGAGGTATCAGCTGACCTCACTGCTTAAAGGAAGCCCGCCTACAGTTCTAAATTTGCGAACATACGTGACAAGAATTTTCAATTCTATTAAGGACACGGAGGCGAGGATTATGCTTTCTCATTTCTTTATTAGAAATGCTCAGCAGCCAATTAGAAAACAGTATGTAGAAACAGAACTACAATACCCATGAATACTAGGGTATCACATGACAGATCATAGAGTCACCAGTATAAAACGTCACACAGAGAATACAAAATCCTCTTTCTTTGGCGACTAAAACAGTTCAAAATGAAAAACAGGCAGTCCAATATGAAGATCAAAAGGAAGTAACCAGCGGCACCAGAAATCCATAGAGAGGAAGAAATGGATGCTTGCAGCCGTAGACAACTGGGGAATGAAGATAACCGTCAGGCAGAACGAACCAGGCTGGACAGAAGCCGCTATTTAGGGTCAGAACCTGAAAGAGATATAGAGCCGTAATACACATTCTTTGTGTGCAGAGAAGATCAATAATTAGTGGGGGGGGGTAAAAACAAGGAACAGTAATAAACAAAATACCAAATGCAATTAGCCATAATCAAATACCAAGGTAACACATGCAAAATGCAGAAAATGGGTGGGATAATCCTCGCCTCCGTGTCCTTAATAGAATTGAAAATTCTTGTCACCTATGTTCGCAAATTTTGAATTCTATGTCAGGACAGGAGGTTCTGATTATGCTTGTTCAAAGCTGATCCACTACAACAGAAGCAATATGTGCAATTGGTTATAATAAAAGGTTTTAAACACAGAATCAGACGACCAATCAGCGGCCTTCATGATGTCAATTAAAGTGATACCCATCGAAAAGGCTTTAGAAGCCATAGCCCCACGTGCTGAATGTGCACCAAATACAGATACATCAATACCAGCCTCAGACATGAGCCATCTGACCCAATGGGCCAACACAGCTGGGGTCACAGGACGAAAAGGCTTCTGTAGAGCAATTATATAGAATAGAATAGAAGCCATTTGTAAAGTGCCTGGTTACTCAAAACAGAGTGAGACTGAAAACTGCAAAGGAGCCTGGAGGAATGAATACAGGGGACAACGGACAGGGCCAAGGGGAAGAAAAAAAGGGGGATCAGATTCAGGGAAAGAGGAGAGTTTTCAATTTTCCTCGAAATCTTGTTTCAGAAGGTTCCACCCGCAACTCGATGGGGAGTTCGTTCCAGCCTTTGGCAGCCAGGTATCGGAACGAGGAGCCGCCCATCTTGGCTCTGGTTATTTTAGGAATTTTAAACATCATCGTGCCAGAAGATCTAAGATTCTGGGTAGGGTGATGTATTGTAAGTAGACTGTGCAGATAGTCTGGGCCAGTTCCATGGGCTATGCGGTGGGCGAAGCAAAGGGCCTTCAATTTAATTCGCTCCCTAATGGGGAGCCAATGGAGTCTAGTCAAGGCCATTCTCCCTGAGGCTCTTCGAGGTAACTTGGCCACAAGGCGCGCAGTGGCGTTTTGTGCACATTGGAGCTGGTGCGTGCTCTTCTGGCTCAGACCCAATAACAGGGCGTTCCCATAGTCCAGATGGGGGGTGACCAGGGCATGAACGATTGTCTTTCTTGAGTCTAAGGGAAGAAGATCAAGGACCTTCCGAAGAACCCTCAGTATGCTGAAGCATCTAGCTGTGATTTTGTTCACATGAGGTTTGTATGACAGGTTGGAATCCAACGTTATGCCCAAGTTCCGCACCGAAGCGGGATCCACCTCCCGTTGAGCACACCAACCACACCATCGTTTCCATGCCCCTGCATAACGTTTGTGAGTGTTGGGTGACCAAGCCTTGCTGATAAATCTGGTAGCGTCTTGCGAAAGGCCTGGGACCTGCCAGCGATCCCCAAAATTCGCCATGCAATTAGGAGAAGATGGCCTGACTCGATCAGAAAATGTGGATTGCCGAGAGGGTCCAGCAAGAGATTCCACTTCTGTGGAAGAAGGAACGGCACTGCACAACACATTTCCAGGAGAACTGGGAACCAAGCTTGAGCCCTCCACAGAGGAGTGATCAGAATCAGCTCGGACTGATAATGCTTTGTGGCAGCCAGGACCCTGGGAATCATCAGAAACGGGGAAAGGCGTAACACAGGAGCGATGGCCATGTCTGCAGAAATGCATCTGTGGCCAGGGCTTCCGGATCTGGTCTCCAGCTGTAAAACAGGGGAAGCTGAGCGTTGAGACGAGATGCAAACCGTTTGATCTGACACTGGCCCCAAACACGGGATAGAGAGCGGAACATACAAGGGTGAAGCCTCCAATCGCTGAAGTCCCGAAGATGTCACGAGTCCAGTCCGCAATAAGATTGTTGCGACCGGGAAGATATTCTGCAATAACTGTGATCTTCCTCTGAAGACAAAAATGCCAGAAATCCTTGGCAATTTCCGCCAAAATCTTGGACTTTGTCCCGCCCAACTTGTTGACATACCAAACCGCTGAAACATTGTCCATGCGGAGAAGTATGCAACAATTGGTCTGGCGTGGAGATAAACAACGGATCGCAAAAGACCCCGCTAGTAGCTCGAGGCAATTTATATGGAGAGATAATTCCTCCTGAGACCACCGACCTCCCGTCGACAACAGGCCGCAACGGGCCCCCCAGCCCCACAGGCTGGCATCGGATTCTATCACCACCTCTGGGGATACTCCGAACAGGGCTCGCCCATTCCAGGCTTCCATGTTTTCCAACCACCATAGCATCTCCCACCTCGCTTCCTCTGAAGGAGGGACCAGATCCGAATAGCAAAGGCCTTTCTGGAGATGAGGGATCTTCAAACGTTGAAGAACCCGGTAATGGAGGGGGCCCGGGAAAATTGCCTGAATCGAGGAAGCCAAAAGACCGACAATCCGTGCTACAGACCTCAATTACGCACTCTGTTTGGATAAAACTAAATTCAACTCCCTCTTGATGGAATTAATCTTTTGATTGGGCAAGAGGAGTTGGCAAGAGAGGGAATTGACCTCGAAACCCAGAGATTCTATCACCTGAGAAGGAAGGAAAACCAATTTCTGAGGATTCACCAGAAAACCCAGAGACGGTAAGAGAGTGATGGACCACTCCAAGTGCGTCATCAACTTTCGAGGACAATCTGCCATGATCAGAATGTCGTCCAGGTAGATAATTAGACAAACACCCCGGGCTCGCAAGGATTCTACAATGGACCTCAGAAGCTTTGTGAAGCACCGAGGTGCTGATGAGAGGCCGAACGGGAGAACTTTGTATTCGAACCACATCCCCTGCCATTGGAACTGCAGGAACCGACGGTGTGGACCGTAAACGGGAATTTACAAATACGCGTCTTTGAGATTGAGACGGACCATCCAGTCCCCTTCCCGAAGAAGATCTCGCAAAAGATGGGTGCCTTTCATCTTGAAGTGGCGATAAACCACCCCTCCATTGAAATCCTTGAGATTGAGTACCAACAGGGACCCACCCCCTTTTTTCTGGACCAGAAAAACTGTGCTCGCAAAGCCCTGAGGATGACGGGAAGTCCGAAGAATTGCCCCCTTTTTCAGAAGGGAATCAATTTCCGCTGAAATTAACTTTTGATCCTGAAGGGAAAAAACTAGAGGGGTAGGAGGGTGGGACTGATGTTGAGAATGATAGAATTCTACCCTGTAACCCTGAACAGTCTCCAATACCCATGCATCGTTGGAGATCAGATGCCAATTTGGTAGAAAAAATGTCATCCTGCCCCCTAATACAACTTTCATAAGCCGGGATCAACCTCACCTGACGTGTTAAAATCCTGATGTCCGCCTTGATTACCGCCGTAGCGTCCTTTCTTATACTGACCTCTCCCTTTTCGGGAAGGATAGAAGGAGGCTCTATTGTTGCTGGAATCTTGTCCGCCGCCATGTTAGGACTGGAATCCACGTTGGGAATTCTGGTTGGACCCAGGGCCGAACGATCGTCCCCTGTATCGTCCGGCCCTTGCAAAACCCAGGCGAAAGGCCCTCCAAAGAGATGCCTGAGCCTTATCCAGGCCACTAAAGGATGCCACAAATTTTGTCAATTCCTTCAGGAAGGGTTGGCCAAACAATAAGCCTTGAGCCAACGGGCCGGATTCAGATGAGGATAGTTCCGCTAGTTTCGGATCCAACTGAAATAAAATAGAGCGGCGACGTTCGCATGACATCACGCAATTGGCATTCCCCAATTGACAAATAGCCCTTTTTGACCATTCAATTAAGTCATCTGGATCCACAACAGTCGATAATCCCTTGGCCTGAAAACCCAGGTCCAAGATCTATATAAGAGGACCCAATAGATCCAACAGCTTATCTTGGCAGGAACACCACGCCCTGTCAATTCCTTTGCATATTTTTTAAGGTATGTCACCATAGTGGGATAAACCTCCGGAGTGTCGGCCAACTTATCCGCCAAGTCAGGACGTGAACACTCTGAACGAAGGCGAGCTCTGATATCCTTCTCAAAAGGCTGACGAATATGTGCTTGACACAGCTGGGGACGGAAGCCAAGAGGAAGAATTCGGGTGAACGATATCAGAAGGTTCAAAAGTAAGAAGCTGAGGATGCGCTGGAGCATCAACATAATGCTCTTTACGAGCTTTCTTTGACAGAGGAGGTCTCTCCTGATCAGAAGACGAAGTAGAATGAGTCTCATCAGTATCAGTGTGTTGAACTTGCGACATCGAAGCCCCTTTGGAGGACTTACCAGACCGGTCAGAGGATAAAGCTCTTGCTAACATTTGGAAATCAGACTTATGGGGATTACTGGGAGACTTAGAAGAAGCACGACCGGAAGAGGACGGCAACCAACCCTGTTGCTGTGCATAGTCGGAAAGATGACGTTTCAAGGGAGCAATTGCTTGAACAAGCACTTTGTTGACAGAATGTTGAACTCCCTGGTCCAATGCCTCAACTAAATCCGGCTCCATAGAGCCAGAGGCGTCATCATCATAGTAATAGTCACCCTCCTCATAATAATGCTCCATAATTACACAAAGTGCAATAAATAATGCCCACAGAGGAGTGTAAATCAAAGTGGCCAAAGGCACAATGCAGGGGGAGTGACCAACCCCAAAGCAAGCCAACAGCACACAGGCAGAAACCTGAGCAAACAACAAATAAAATGTGGAGGGAGGGCTTGCTAATTTGAGCCACTCTAGACAAAGCCTATGAAAATTATACAGCCCAATGTATAAATTTGTATTCGGCCGTAAATTAGGGCAAATATGCAGGCAGTGGGCAAAGCAGGTGATAAAACGCCGGTATCTCAGAAGCACTCCGTGTGAGAAAGGAGATAAACCCCAAAAATGGCCGCCGCGCATGCCCGGTAACGGCCGCCCGCAATGAATACAGTAGAAGCACTCGCGCATAGAGGAAGAGCGTCTCAGCCCCAATCTTCTGCTCCACAACGGTAAATAGGAGCAGGCGTAGCGCCCGAACCGGGGAGGCGAGCACACGCCCCCTGCAACGGAAAAAACGCCGAGCACAAATGCCGAACAGTGAATGAAAAGTGGCAACAAATGATGGAAAATGCCGGCTGAAATATGACACAGATACAGCGCTAGCAATGCGCAAACAAAGCAGTCGAAGCAGTAAGCATTTTAAGCATAAACAAAGGTATGAAAACACAGAGCAAAGCAATAATGTAGAAATGCATTTAACTGGCTGCGGAGCAGCAAAGAAAGAAGATTTGGTATTCTCTGTGTGACGTTTTATACTGGTGACTCTATGATCTGTCATGTGATACCCTAGTATTCATGGGTATTGTAGTTTTGTTTTTTCATACTGTTTTCTAATTGGCTGCTGAGCATTTCTAATAAAGAAATGAGAAAGCATAATCAGAGCCTCCTGTCCTGACATAGAATTTCAAATGCTTGGCTTTCTTTCTCCTGATGGACCAGGCCTGCATGGGTGAACTGCCTTTCATCTTGTACTCTCTTCTGACTTGCATGACCTCAGGATTTCGTTAACAAGAATATCGGAATTGGATTTCCAAGTTTCCCTCATTTGCAATGAAACCAAAAATACATACTGTTACATTTTAGCCGTACCTCTTGAATCGTATCCCTGCGCGAGGACGCGCTACCTGGCGAACTTGCACTCAGAAATACTTCCGTCGCCTCTCCTGTGGTTTTTAGGTCGAGGACCGTAAGGCTGCGCTTGCGCAGTCTCCGGTAGGAGATTTAATGATTTCTAGTATGTGAGTGCAGAGTGCAGATACAGAGTGCAGAGTGCAGATTCAGAGTGCAGAGTGCAGATTGTGAGTGCAGAGTGCAGAGTGCAGAGTGCAGATTCAGAGTGCAGAGTGCAGATTCCGAGTGCAGATTCAGAGTGCAGAGTGCAGATTCAGAGTACAGATTGTGAGTGCAGAGTGCAGATTGTGAGTGCAGATTCAGAGTGCAGAATGCAGAGTGCAGAGTGCAGATTCAGAGTGCAGATTCAGAGTGCAGATTCATAGTGCAGAGTGCAGATTCGGAGTGCAGAGTGCAGATTGTGAGTGCAGAGTGCAGATTGTGAGTGCTGAGTGCAAATTTAGAGTGCAGAGTGCAGATTCAGAGTGCAGAGTGCAGATTGTGAGTGCAGAGTGCAGATTGTGAGTGCAGATTCAGAGTGCAGAGTGCAGATTCAAAGTGCAGAGTGCAGATTGTGAGTGCAGATTGTGAGTGCAGAGTGCAGATTGTGTGGGTGGCTCTGTATGTGTGTGTGGGGTGCTTTGTGTATGTGGCTCTGTGTGGGTGTAAATGCAATAGGTCATGCATTGGCGAGCGATTAAGCTATTGGTATTGTAAATAGCAATGCTATTTATTTATGATTAAAAAAAAAACACACAAAAAAAATGTCATGAGCAATGCCAATAGCTCTACCTTTAATAATGCCGAGACCATTGCATTGTAAATGCTTGTTTGTTTTCCTTTTGCGCGAGGGCGTGTTAGCAATTGGCATTATGTGTTTTCCTCAGTTTAGTACCCTGAGTGATAGCACTACCGCATTGAAGAGTGTGGCAACACGTCTTTTGTTTTAAGGATAATACGTCGTCAATCATGTGTGAAGGCAGCACGCAAATGCGCAAAAACCTCAGATCTTTCAACACTCTCACAGCTGCTTGAAATAGCAGCTTCTTCTGTTTTTTCTTTGTTTGATGTGCGCTAGATAGGCTTTGTGAACAAGGCTTCTTTTATGGTTATTTAAATACGTCAGTCAGGAAACTGACCTTCATTATTTCCTCAAGAGCACTCTCAGTGACGGAGCCTGTTGCTAATTAATGACAGCTGCTACTTAAAGGAATACTGCTCTCCTACAGAGCACTGTCTGCAATTCGACTCGTTCTCTTGTTTTTTTTTTAGACTTCTTTTTGGGCGGACCACTTCTTCATAATGGTGAGTGTGGGGGGGGGGCACACAACCTGCTTGCAAAAACACGTTTAATTAACCTCGCTTAGACATTGATGATAGCTAGGTTTTGCACTTAAACACTTGTTTCTCTTCTTGTTTTCCTTTTGTGTCCTGCAGTCCTGAACCCTAGCATTCCCGTCCTTTGGCTAACGACGCTGCACCTTCTTTCTGGTGGTCCTGAGTTGTCTCTTCTCTACCTGGGGGTACTAGCCAGTTTTCTGTTAACTTTTTTAGGGTGGGATCTGGCTGTACCTTAGGGGAGAGTTGGAATTCTGTCTTCGCTCCTGAGGATATTGGGTGACCTCGATACCCATTCACCCCAACAATATGTAACAAATCAAACAAATAAAAATCATTTGTAATCCTTTTAAAATTAATTATACAGTACATTAGCTAAAATAATACAATAATATTAGATAGCGGAAGAAATGAAATTACTATTCCTACTCCAGTGAGTGCAACAGTAGGGAAAGTGTTGGATAGCCTAGGGGTAAACATTACTATTTCTACTCCAGAGAGTGCAACAGTAGGAAAAGTGGTGGATAGCGGAGCGGTAAAAATGACTATTCCCACTCCAGTCAGTGCAACAGTAGGGAAAGTGTTGGATAGCAGAGGGGTAAAAATTACTATTCCAACTCCAGTGAGTGCAACAGTAGGGAAAATGTAGGATAGCGTAGGGGTTAAGTTAACATAATTATCCACTTTTTTTTTAAATAAATGAAATATTAATAATTAATTTACAAACAAATTTAATAATAAACACCTATTGAATTAAATTCATATTTACTTAAATAACATTAAATTACTTCCCACCCTATTCCCCCATAAACACACAACACGCTACCCATAAAAAATAACACAAATAATTGAATTATCAAGTAATCAATGAATAAAAAGGAATTACCAATAAATTATTAATTACCAATAAAGTAATCAACAATAACAATAAATAGAACATAATACATTAATTATAATTCATATAATTTTAAATTACCCATTTAATAAAAAGTAATTATTTATTAATTAGTTAACAAATAATAATCAATAAAAATAAATAAAAACATATTAACTAATTGTTTATAATTAAATTACTTCCCACCCTATTCCCCTATAAACCCACAACTCGCCACACATTAAAAATAACATTAATTTAATTATCAATTAATCAATTAATAAAAATTATTTACCAATTAATAATTAATTTACGATACATTAATTAACAATAAATAGAAATTAATAATAAACTATTTATAATTAATACATTTATAAATTTACCAATTTATATAAATTATTTACCAATTAATAATTAATTAACAATAAATAAAAACATTAATTAATTAATTATAATTAAATTACTTCCCACCCTATTCCCCTATAAACCCACACTGATACTAAAAGCAATATTTACTTAAATTACTATTTTCTAAACATTTAATACATATATTTAAAAATAATGAAAACACCATTAAAGAAATGTTAAACATACATATAAAATACATTCTAAAACACATAACACTTAAAAAATTTGATATTATTTACAACTATATTTTTGCTAACGATACTATTGACTTCGTTATTAAAAAAATGGATATTACTTACCTTAAAGTCGATATTCTGTTTTATGATATTCTTGACTTCGATATTCTGTCTCTACGATATTAAAAACTCGATATTAGTGTAGGCTTACCTGGTGTGAGGAACAGCAAAGTCCGTATGTGCACTAACGCCGGCAGCCATCGGGTGATCTGGTGCTGGGCGGTGGCCTTCTGGTGGAGATCCCGCGCACAACAGCTTTGGCCGGCTTTCGGGTTGGACGTGGTGGAGGCAGTACAGGGTTGCAGCATGTGGAAGAGTGACAGCGTGCTGGCCATGCTGAGGGCTTGGTGGAGGAGCTGCTTGGGCAGATGGGGCATCCTGGTGCAGCTGAGAAGAATGTAGGGTAGAACGCTGAACAACTTTTGAAATTAAAGAAATTACTGTAGGGGCTGATGGAAAGAGATCCTACCCCCGCCCACAGGTACTTTTTTCCTCTAAGGTCTATGCAAAGGAAAAATTGGAGGTAGAGAGTGCTGGAGCAAATAGTGAACCTAGGGAGAAAAACCCCATAATTAACACCCCTGCTAATAGAGTACCGCAAGTAAGAAATCGGTACCAACGGTGGCCAGTCTCTGAGAGGAAAGATAAAAGTGGGATAACGAAGGAGCTGACGGTGTGGGAGGTGGTAGCTGTTTCCCCTGTAAAAAAGGTGGTGAAAGTCGCAGGGAAAACAAAGCAGTGCGGGCCAAAAGAGGTGCGCTAACTACCAAAACCCTCACCTTCTCTTAGTTCCTATTTCAGAATAATCAAGCAGGTTACTGCGTCTACTCAGGGAGGGAGGAGTAGTGTAAATCAGACGCAGACCCAGACAGCGGCGCTCTCTTTAGAAAACAGTTTCTCTCCGTTGGACAATTTGGCTGTTGATGCCCAAGATGGGGGGGCTCTAAGTCTAAGTTTGAGACAACCCCAGGATAGTAGTGGACTGTATACAGCAGGTAACCTAAGCCAAGCAGAGACTTGTTCTCGGGTTGAAGGTGCGACGGAAAATCAGTTGGAAAAAATTGTACTCAATCTGACACAGGACATTCTTATGAAGTTTGAGATCTCTGAGGGTAACCAAAAAGGTATCCAAGAAAAATATGGGGCATTAGAGGAAAAACTAGATAGCATTTACACAACGTACTACAATTTTGGAAGGCGAGGTGGAGGCTCTGTCAGTAGTTATGTCCAAGAATACTAGAGATATTGAGGTTTTGAAATCCCAAAGTAAAGTTTTACAGGACGACTTGGAGAAGCTTGAAACTCAGTCCAAGCGCAACAACATGAGACTGCTCAATGTTCCAGAAGGTACAGGAAAAGGTGACATTAAGGGGTGGATTCCGATCCTGGAAAAAAAAGTCCATACGATTCGTATCCGGAGCCCTCTCCGTACGAATCGTAAACATGCCGTACGACCCGACGAGTACGATCCGGACCGGGGTATGAGGACGCAATTCGTACGGTCCACGTCAGGTAAAGGGCGATTTGTACGGAAAAGCACACAATCACATACACACCGTACGGTCCGTACACCCCATGATCTCGGGGTACGGTGTGTACCCCTGCGATCATGGGGTGTATGCACTGTACCCCTGTGATCGCAGGGTGTACGCACCATACACCCAGCGAACATGGGGTACGGTCTGTACACCCCATGATCGCAGAGGTACGGTGCGTACACCCCATGATCACAGGGGTATGCACCATACCCCTGCGATCATGGGGTGTATGCACCGTACCCGGGTGGGGGGGTGTTCCGTACCTGTTTCGGGGCGAACTTGTGCTTTTACGGCTGTTTTCAGCTCCCATAGAAAAAGGGTAGTACGGTGCATACCCGACACGAATCGTACATGCTGGGTCGGAAAAACCAGCCGCGAACCATACAGATGTCGCTTACAGCTGGTTCCGAGGAAGATTCGTGCGGGGATTTGATTCGTATGGTCTCTGTACGATTCGTACGGAGTCCAGCTCCTGGTACGAATCGTACTTCGTCGTACATACGGGGGACGTTGCAGGGTACGATTCATACGGGAAAAACGCTCCGAACGGCTATTCAGAGCGGTTTTCCCCGAATCGGAATCGACCCCTAAGAGTTTTATTTGTAAACTTCTAAGAAAGGTGATTCTACAGGATAGACCGGACCTTGATCTTGAAAAGGAGATCCAAAGAGTGCATAGGGATCCCTTTAAGTTAAATCCTGTCAGGAAGACTCCCAGAAAAATTCTGATTAATTTTCTTACATATGCAGTCAAAGAGCCGGTGTTGGGACGTGCTCTGAAGGAACGATCACTGAAATACGGAGACTTCAGTTACCAAGTGAGATCGTACATGGGCAAGAGAACTGCACAGAGACAATGGGAACTGGGCAAAAGGATGAATGACCTACGGAGTAAAGGCGCCCAGGTCCAGATGAAATTCCCAGCGATGTTAAAAATAATGTGGCAAAATAAGATGCACAATATTAGTAATTCAGAGGAGGTGGACACTCTTTTGGCTCAAATGGAGGGATCAGCTTCTAGTTCAGGCTTGTAGGGTTCTCGATGGGTCCCCTGAGAGGCGAATTAGCGTAGGTGCATCAAAACAAGTTTATTATGAGTAGTTAGGCTTTCTTCTATTTTTTTTCTTTCTTTTTTTTTAATGATCTTTATTATTTCATTTTTCATATACGTTACTTCCCTCCCCTTCTCCCCCCCACCCCACTCAGGCATCATATTTCATTGCACAGCTCAGATATATTTGAGATATCACATCCATTTCATTATATTACATATATCAGAGACGTTGC
The DNA here is from genome assembly GCF_964263255.1 of Lissotriton vulgaris. Classification (NCBI taxonomy): domain Eukaryota; kingdom Metazoa; phylum Chordata; class Amphibia; order Caudata; family Salamandridae; genus Lissotriton; species Lissotriton vulgaris. The sequence goes on from NC_141691.1 coordinate 1,996,783,014, forward strand.
AGTGTCACATATAAGGTTCATCTTGATAGCGAGTTTCTGTAAAGCAATTAATTGTCGATAGATCCAAAACATTTCGTAGTGCATTTTATTATTTATACAATCGGGTCCATCTGGGAGTGTAACCTGCACTCTCTTGACTTTGCATCCACTGCAGCAGGGTCTCCCAAATTTCCAGCCCCTTTTTCCGTCCCTTCCTTCTATATATGGCTACCACTAGGCTGCAAGATGCCAGCAGTCGCGCCCGCCATTGTTGGAATACGGGCGGATTCGGATCCAGCCAAGCGGAAACCATACATATTCTAAATACTGCCATTGACATGAATATCAATCCACTTATATTGTTTGGTGGAAGATCTCCATCTATACCCAGCATTATTCCTCCCATTGTAATTTCTATTCTTACATTACAGATTTCAGATAAAAAGCTAGATATATCCCTTATCAGTTCTTGCAGTGCGTCACATGTTGCAATTATATGTACAATGTCGACTTCGTACAAGGCACACCGCGGGCATTCTGTTCCTTTGCCAGATCCTCACTTAGCTATCCTACTTGGTGTGTAATACAGTTGAAAAAACGTCTTATAGTATTGGGCTTGTAATCTAGCAGACATTAATATAGACTGAGATAATTCATATGATCTAAGACATGAGTCTGCCGTTATCCCCAGTTTGTCCTGCCATTTTAGTGAAAATGTATTCATATCATCAGGGAGTATGGTAATCAGACTATCATAGATTTCACCAATCTTCTCTGATTTATTCTTTTTTATTATTTCGAGGGTTTGGATTTTCTGAAATTTTAATATATCCCCCCTTCTTTGTTAAAAAATCCCTGATTTGAAGAAATCCCTATGGTCTAGCATATATTTATTTCTTAATTCTTCGAATGATTTTAGCCATGCTGTAGACTAAAAATAGCCTAATTGAGTGGTTCCTTCTTTTACCCATCTATTCATACAAACATCATTGAATATCTCTGGGAGATTATTGTTTTTAGATAGTACTGCATAGCAAGAGAACCTTCCGATTCCCAGAAGTTTGTGCACATTATTCCAAGCTTTATGTATACCTACCAGGGTTTTGAAGCGCACTTTTTTGAAGTAACAGTCATATGCATGTCACCATGAATACCCACTAGCTTCATTACCCAAAATAAGTTCTTGTGGTGTTGGTATGTCCCCTGTTTGGCCTATTGTCCCTGCTTAGAGTCAATAACACGTTACAATATTTAAAAATCGTAGCCCAACAATAGAGTTTAAAATTGGGGAGGGCTAGGCCACCTCTATCTTTCGGGAGAGAAATATATCGAAGCGCCCTACGAGGTCTTTTGTATCCCCATATGAACCGCGAAAACAATTGTGGTGTAAACTCCAAACATATTGTCCTGAAAAAATACAAACATTTTGGAGAAAAAAAAGCATTTTAATCACGTTACACCTACCTCCAATAGTTAGGTGTAAGTTGTTTAGTCTATTAAGATCTTTTTCGGTTTGTTGTATTAGTGGGTCCAGATTAGCCTTCATCAGGTTGTCCAGATTAACTGTTATGTTGACTCCCAGATATATGGCTTTCTCCACTACACGATCATCCCTCATCGTAAATTTGTTATTAAGAACTATCTGGGGTTTATCCGGATTCAGTTCATACCCGGATACCTTTCCAAAGATTTTGGCCTCCTCTTCTATTCCTTTTATTGCGGTGCCTGGATCACTCATAACCAGCGTGATGTCATCCGCATAGGCCAATATTTTTGTGTCCCAGGTTTGCAACCATATTATCTGATTATTTTCGAGTCTGCGAATAAAGGGGTCAATACATATTGAGAATAATACTATTCTTTTTCTTTAATACGCCCGTATAATTAGCTCTCTTTGGGAGGGGGCTTGTGAAGGGAGGAGTTCATCTCCTAGGAATAAGAAAGAGGGTACCCCAGGGAGGGTGGGTGGCGGGGTGCACAGGGTGGTGGGAGCATGGGTAAAAAAAGAAAAAAATGGTCCTCATTTCGCTGTATTTTTGTATGGTTATAGTCGTCTTTGGGTCCTATCGGGAAGGGAGGTTCAAACATGAATCTATGCAAAAGGAGCTAAACGGGGGTAGAGTGTGGAGATTTGAGTATGAATAAGTCAAATATAGTTCAATTTATATCATGGAACGTCAATGGTTTGAGGTCTAGGAAGAAATTGTCCCGGGTGACAGACTACCTCAAGAATAGTGAGGCGCAAATTATACTGCTTCAGGATACCCATTTGGAACGGAAGGAGTGTGGGTTATGTTTTAGCAAGCTAGGTTGGGTCCAGGAGGTAGTGTGTTCAGACCAGAGAGGCTATACTAGAAGAGTGGCTTTAATCATTAGAAACAACTCAGGAATAAGGCTTGTAAAACATGAATCACATCACAAATCACATCTCTCTGGCCGATTGTTAGTGGCAAATGTAATGTTTCAGGGTATGCCAGTAGCATGTGCTATGTATTATGGTCCAAACAATGACGCTCCAGAAGCCCTAATGAAGTTGGAAACGTGCCTTTTGGGGACTACGGCCCAATTATACTTGGAGGGGATTTTAATATAGTCCTAAATAAGGAATTCGACAGAACATCAAAAAGTTAAATATTTATTTATTTATTTTATTTATTTATTTACGCAACTTTTATAGCGCAACAAATACCCTGAGGTGTCTCGGTGCTGTGGAGCTACTAGATTCAGCTAACCTCTTACTGGTTAAACAACCATGTTTTTAAGAGCCTGCGAAAGCTCATCAGATTCGGGGCAGTTTTGATGGCATGTGACAAGAGATTCCAAAGTTTTGGTACGGCTACAAGAAAACGCCTGTCTCCCCAAGTGACCGTTCTTGTACGTGGCACAGGGAGGAGACTGATGTTAGCCGATCTTAATTGCCTTCTGGGGACATAAAGCTGAAAGGCTTCAGTCAGGAACCTGGGTCCTATGCCATGTACTGCCTTATATGCAATACAGAGGGCCTTAAATTTTATACGGCTCTCAACTCTCAGCCAGTGGAGCTGACGAATGCCATGAGTAGTGGATTTGCGGCGAGGAATGTTTAAGAGAATCCTGGCAGCCGCATTCTGAATGGATTGCAGCTTAGTTATGACACGCTTCTGAGTATGAAGAAAGAGAGCGTTCCCATAATCTATTTTTGAGAAGACTAAGGTGGAGACCAAAGTCTTCCCAGCTGAGGGAGGAAGATAAGGCAGTAATTTCTTTATTTTTTTCAGAACAAAGAATGATGACGAAATGACCTTGTTAGTGTGAAGGTCAAAAGCCAACTTGCTATCAAATATCACTCCCAGATTTCTGGCTTTGTCCACTGGAACAGGTGGATGGCCAAGCTTTTCCGGCCACCAACTGGGGGACCATTCAGGGGAGAGTTTTCCAAAGGTCATAATCTCGGTTTTGTCCGAGTTGAGCCTAAGACAGTTCGAGGTCATCCAGGTACTGACCTCAAGCATAGCTCTCTGGAAGTTAGCTGCCACAGCAAGGCCGTCCTTGTGGATAGCCAGGACCAGCTGGGTATCATCTGCGTAAGATGTAAGCCGTACCCCATAGGCCTTTATTACCCTCGCCAAGTCCGCTACGTAGATATTAAATAGCATTGGACTTAGCGAGGAGCCTTGTGGGACTCCACAAGGGAGAGCAGAGATAGGTGAATAAAATTCTCCCAGCTTCACCGTCTGGGTACGGTTTGCGAGAAAAGATGAAATAAGATCCCTGGCCAAACCGTTTATCCCCAGGGCTGTGACACGGTCGACTAGAGTGACATGGTCGACCGTGTCAAAGGCCGCTGACAAATCCAGAAGGATCAGGACAGCCGCTCCTCCCTGATCCATGATCACCCTGATCTCATCAGAGGCCTTTATCAGAGCGGTCTCTGTTCCATGCCCTTTCCTGAAACCAAATTGCGTTTCGTCTAGAAGATGGTGAATCTCGACGAACTCTGAGAGCTGTCTATTCATCAGGCATTCGCATACTTTGGCAGGAAAGGGCAGACACGCAATAGGTCTATAACTAGCAACAGCCGTAGGATCTAGGGAAGGTTTTTTTAGAAGAGGTTTTATGACAGCCTTCTTCCATATATTGGGAAACTGGCCTGTCTGAAATGCAAGGTTGCAAATCTCCATAAGGGGGCGTGAGATCACTTCTGTGAGTTTTGACATCACTGAGGGGGGACATGGGTCAAAAGGGGAGCCCGATTTGATGAGAGAAATGAGTTTGGTGACATCATCGTGTGAGGCAAGTGAGAAACATGAAAAGAGATCATGATTATGATGGTGGGAGCCTTCTTCCCCAATACAGCCTCTGTATTCAGTTTCAGTTTCCCCTTTAAAAGATGCATATATGTCTACCACCTTTGAAGTAAAGAAAGTGGATAGTTCATTGCAAAAATTCTGTGAGGGCTCAACTCCAGAGCCAGAGGGGGGTGTGGACAGAGTCGTGACAACAGAGAACAACTCTCTGGCAGAGTTAGCAGCAGTCTCAATTTGCGACGAGAAAAAAAACGTTTTTTGAGTTATAACCGCCTTTTTATAAACTGCAAGGGCATCTTTATAAGTTTGCCTAGCTATAGGACAGTAGGCTTTCCTCCATCGCCTTTCTAAGTTCCTACAATGTTGGCGATGAAGTCTGAGATCTTCATTATATCAGGCAGCCGAAGGGGATGCTCTGTTAGGTCTCGTGCATTTTTCTGGGGCCACTAGATCAGCGGCGGTACGGATCCAATCCTGAAAGTCTGAAGCTGATAGTGCAGGAGTATTTCCGTCCCAAGTACAGGAAGAGGCTAGGGAATCTAGTATCAAAGGGATGTCTGCATTTTTCCAGGCACGGGTCCCCACCCTATTTCCGGGCCTGGAAGATAAGGGATATACAGATTTTTTATCTAGCTGGAATATAATAGCCCTGTGGTCTGACCATGTGATGGGAATGATATCCAACACAGAGATGTCAGGATCGTTAGTAAATAGACCATCAAGGGTATGTCCAGCTTGATAAGTACTGCCCTTAACTAATTGATGGAGTCCTAAATTAGAGAGGTCAGAAATAAGTTGGATAGTGTCTGCGTTATCCTGGTCTTCCAGATGAAAGTTAAAATCTCCCAGTATGGTATATTTGTCTGAACCTATGACATTGTTGTTCTGGTCAGAAAAAGTGGAGAGAAAAAGATTACGGGGGCCAGGAGGGCGGTATAATATTATACCCTTAAAAGCTTGCTTAGGGGTGATGCTGATAGCAAAGGCAGCTGATTCACAATTAGCAGAGTTTATAGGGTCGAGCGTAGTGTGATGTGTATCCTTGTAAATAATTGCGAGGCCTCCACCTCTTCCTAAAGGCCTGTCGTGTCTGACGACGCTATATCCATCCGGGATGGCGTCGCAGAAATCCGGCCCTGACCCGGCATCTGCCCAGGTCTCAGTAGCAAACAATAAATCCAGGTCATGAGCAAGAATAAACTCATTAACCTGGAAGCTTGACAAGGGAGTGAGCGCATGTTAATTAATGCAGCTCGACAACCATGCAATGAAGTATTGTCCGAAGCAAGATGTGGAACATAGTTAGGGTCTAGATGGTCTGGTAAATGAGGAGGGGGGAGCTGATAGCTACAGCCTAAATATGTTAGCCCCCCCTAGAAAATCTACTAGATTGAAAAATATGATGGCTGAATTTAACCTGATTGATATTTGGCGCAGTAAGATGGAGGGAGCAAGGGATTTTATCTTCTACAGTAAAAAGTATGGGCATCATTCCCGCATCGATTATATCTTGGTGGATCAGGAACTGTATGCAGATGTGGAAGCAGTAAAAGATGCCCCCGCTGTTCTTTCAGACCAGTCTCATCCTTAAGACACTATCAAAAAACAGGACAGAAAATGTAAATGTGGACTTTCGATAGGACTATTCTATTAGATGAGAGGGTGGTAATTAACTTAGTGGATAAGACTGTTGACTTTTTTCTCTCAAATCGAGGCTCTGCAAGATTAAAAACAGCCTTGGATGCTTTTAAAGCATATTTAAGGGCAATATTAAGTTCCATAATAGTAGGTAAGAGGCGAGCGGTGAGGCAGGAAGACGAAGAGCGAATTAAAGAGATCAAGGCCAGAGAATGTGATCTTCAGAAGGCATCAATGGAGGGATCAGGTAGAGTTTCCATACTTAGTAGAGAATTGGAGGGGCTACAGGCAGAATATCAAGGGCAGTTGGATAAAAGATTATTGGATAACTTGAAAGTGAGTAAGCTCCAGCATTTCTCATATGATGAAAGGCGTAGCTCACTTTTGGCTTGGAAAGCTAAAACTCATAAAGCCAAAAATTCAATATGGAATTTGATCAATGCAGAATCAGGGGTGTTGTTGAATACAAACGCAGATATTAGTGGTGAAGATATATGAGTAGCCTTTATAGAGAGGATATATGTTGTAGTTAAATCCAAAGGCAAGACAAAGTATTGCAGGAAGAATAAAAGCTTTATTCTCATAAGTTGTCCTGAGTAAGAAAAGCGTGGTTCTCCCCTGGCCAGTCAGACAGCAACTGCCAAGGTAGAGAATATTTGGGAGTGGAAAAGTGTCAACAACCACATTCTGATTGAGGGACCTGAGGTCAATGGAAAATCTAAATTTGCCATCAGATTTCTCTGTAATCACTACTGGAGAAACCCATGATGAGCTTTCAACCGGCTCAATCACTCCAGAGGTAAGCATCTCTTGAAGCATCTCTTTAACTGCTTCTCTAGATACTAAAGGTGTCCTTCCCACTTTATGCTGTATTGGAACAACATTGGGTTTCAACACTATCTTGTGTACATACCCTTTGAAACACCCTAATTCATCTTTAAACACCTCTTTGTTCTCTTTCAAAATCTTCTCTAAGGGCAAGTCATCCACCACCAGAACCTGAGTTGGAGCTCTGGGATCAATAATGATCGATAGATCAAATTGGTGCACCCAACCTAAGATAGGTGGACCATCACTTGCTACATAAACCTTGCCTACAACGGATCTGCCTTTGAACTCAATGACAGACTTCATATAACCAATAATATTTATAGTTTCACCTTGATATCCTCCTGGATTTATGGAAAGGGGCGACCACTCGGTCCCCCCGAACGTATGGTGGAGTGCCCCGATCCCCCCGGGAAGCCATCTTGGGCGGGAGGCGAGTCTCGGCTGGTATGCCCGAAGCGGTGTAGCCGGGGCGCGCCTTTTCCCGCCCAAGAGTGGGTTGTCCTAGACACTGAAGCCGCCAGCCACGCCCCCGGAGGCGGATGGAGGCGTGTGGTAATTGGCCTGGCCGCGTTAGCGATTAGCTGAACCTACACGTTGTCCTCCTTAACTTGGCTATATACGAAAACGCCATTTTGAATGTTGCGGCGGCCATCTTAGATCATAAGCGGCCTCGTGGCCGGCGTGCCCTTTAGTCCGTTGTCCGTTCCACTGACCACTCCAGTCTGCCCAGCAACAGGCTATTTTTAGTACTGGTCAAGCCGCACATGAGCAGTTCTAGCTGACCAGTAAGCCTTCAGGAATGTGCACCAAACTGACCAGCGGAGTTGTGCCCCCTCCAATGAGCTGGCAGTATTCCAAAACATGACCATATATGTCCTTAAAATGTGTCTTAACTTGTGCCGCCTATCTTTTATTGCCCCAAAAACTGTATATAAAACGGGGTCACACCGGTGTTCGGTGTGATACCTCTTGCATTACCGAAGGGTGCTGTTTGAGTGTACCACCACCCCATGGGGTTTTAATAAACTAGTTCTTTGCCTTTTACAGTTTCCGTGCCAACAGTTCTTGAGTGTAAGTGGGTTATCTTCGGAGCGTGTAGGCCTTGGGAACCCTGATTTACTTCAAATTGGCGACTACGAAGGGACTCATCGGTGACTCGGATGCCCGAAGGAGAGGTCGTGACGAAGGCTTGGAAACTCGCCATGGACGCGCGCTGCCACGAGTGACCCGAGTCTTGGCTGCCACGGTGTCTTTTCCTTTCCTTCCGATCTGACCTTCCAGGTGGCGCCGGTCTCCGACTGAGTTTTCGAGTGTCTGCATCGCTGAGAAAGTGCCGTTTGGCTGATTTGGTTTACAAGACCTTGGCAGTTGGAATCTGGACATTTGGGAATTTGGGTAAGCTTTGTGTTTGGTAAGGTAGTCTTCGGACGCTTACTGAAGTTCTATGATTTGTGTTCGGTAAGGTAGTCTTCGGACGCTTACTGAAATTCTGTGATTTGTGATCGGTAAGGTAGTCCTCGGACGCTTGCCGAAGTCCTACGATATACGTTTTGATCTGAGTTAGCTAACATTGTGAATTTGTGATATTTGAACTTATATGTGTAGTGCACTTCACATAGGCAGGCATGTAGAGATGTTTCTCTAACTTTGTTTTTTTCCTCTGAGCGGCACAATCGTGTGAAGTACTGTAAGTGCCATTTTGTCCGGTGTCACGCTTTCGTGATACTTTTCGAACATGCCTGTTTTCAGCACACTCCGAGGAATGTGCTGTCTTGGAGAGGGTACCTCAATTAGGTTAGCAGAAGCACAGCCGGCTCCCCCAGAGGGAACACCAAATCGGGAGATGTACATCAAACATGGCCTTCCCCCTATTATGTACAGTAAATTGTGGCATAAGTACACCAAGGCCGATCCTGAATTGCAATGGCCTCTACATGGGTCGTTCGATTTACGTAAAGTACAGTTTGTAGAGCAATGTTTGTTTCAACGCAGGTCTAGACAAAATATGTTTGATTGCGTGCGAATGTGGGAGAAAGCGGTGCGCGAGCGAATGAAGCGTGAGGTTGCCTTGGCGGACAAAGAGCAGCGCAAGGCTGCTCGGGATAAGGCTTTACAGCTTGAGGAAAAGGAGGCTCAGGAGAAGAAAGAAAGGGAGGAACGGGAACGTAAATTGCAGACGACTGGTCAATTCCCTATCCGCCGACCACTTTATCCTGTCCTTAATAATGAAATTGATGATTTTTCTTTGTTAGATCGGTCACCGCCTCCGTATGTTTCGCCGACGGCTCCGGCTGCGGATTCAGAGGACGACGGACAGGATAAGTCGGACAAGAAGGGTATATCTGCTCTCAGGTTTACTACGGCGAGGTCCGCTCATTTGCGTAGTTGGGCCCGTAAAGTGAATAAGAATTGTGTTTCTCAGGAGCAGTTGCTAACGGAAAAGAAAGCGTGGTCGGATCTTGAATTAATGTATTTTCTGTCTAGTTTGGCGGATGAAGTTGTAGGCGCGTATCGTGACCTTTCAGACAGGTTAGAGCCTAAATCGTTGTCAGTGTATCGTGAGAATTTGGCTAAAGGTGATTTTGATCTTTCAGATGTTGACGACCTATTCAAGCAACTGATCAAGCTGCGGGATGAGACAGCCGGATTGCGGGAGGAGCGGAAAAGGAGGCAAAAGGAGTCCGACTCGGGAGATAATGGGCAGATTAAGGAGTGTTCTCTCCGTGGTTCAGATAAGAGTTCTGCATTGCATGTTATGCCTATGCGTGAAGCCGCGCCTTTGTATGTTCCACCTAAAGGGGAAGGTACGGATGATGATAAATCGTCAAAGGATGCGAAAGGGTATTTTGTGTATAATTGGGTATATACGCCGTGGAATAGAGCAGATGTTATGGCATTGAAAAATTCTTTACCTGATCTTCGAAAAAATCCGGCGTCATTTTATGAAGGGGTGGAAGGGGCTATATCGTCTTGTGTGATGACTCTTGTGGATATAGATTTGTTCTTTGGGTTAATTCTACCACCCGATATGTGGAGGCAAATTCGTAAAAATAATGATGAAACGGTTTTGGGGGCCACATGGAAAGATATCAATGCTGCAGATTTAGAGAGGGAACCAGCATGTAAGCCTTGTCAGTTAATTCTAGATCTTCCGGCAGCTATCTTGATCAAATTAAAAACGCTTGTTCCCTCTAAAAAGATTGATTGGACCATGTTAACGTCGTGCAAACAGAAACCCGATGAAACGGTTTCAGATTTCTTTACACGCTTCGAGGAGGCATTTCATGATTACAGTGGTCAATCTTTAACAGACGATACGGGTCGGCATCTGTTTGTAGATAAGTATGTGGCTAATCTCCTACCAGAGATTGCTAAGCGATTGAAGTCGAGTGAAAGTTCCTGGGCCACGGCGACCCCTGCGTCCTTGTTAACTATGGCTCAGTATTATGAGCGGCAGGAATTGGAGGCTAAAGAAAGTGTAGAGAAAAAGGCGAAGGAATTGAAAACGAAGGTGATGTTGGCGCAGGTTCGGGGAACACAGGGTAGAGGGAACGATAGAGGTAGACGGGGTGGAGGAAACATGTCGTATGGTCGTACGGACATAGCGGAGGATCAGTGTGCTTATTGTAAGGAGTTTGGGCATTGGGCCGAAGATTGTCCGGTACTTCGTGAACAGCGTAGTCAGCGTGGTCGAGGAAGTGGAAGGTCAAGAGGAGGTTATACGGGAGCGAGAGGTGGCGGAGGTGATCGTAGGAAGGTTGAGGAGAGGGGCCGTGGCCAGGATGAACGAAATACGTTTGATAGGCGGAATCAATATCAGATTTCGGAGGGAGAGAATGTGGAACACCAGGATTATGTGCATGCATAGGACTGCGTAGGATGGGGTAAGGAATCAGTTGAAGTGCTGGTAGATCAGCAGGGTCCATATGTAACAGCGGGCATTCTGGGTTCTACTGATCAATTTCTAGTCGACACAGGAGCTACTCGTAGCGCTTTGTCGAAAAACTTGGTTCCGAGGGCTCCCCTGTCTGGCGAAATGATTACGTGTGTAGGGTTTGATGGCACACCCTCGACCAGCCCATTGTCCAAGCCCCTTGCACTATGTCTTGACAAATACTTTAGTTTTGGCCAATTTTTGTTATCACCCCATACCCCAGACAATATCCTGGGTATTGATTTGCTTAAATATTTTCGAGCGACAATACGTTGCGCTCCGGAGGGAGTGCGGGTTATCCTGAATGACAATTATCCTGACCCGACAGGTTTTATGCTATTTTAGATATTCCAGCTTTGGCCTCTCTACCGCATACATTATGGGCGACCTCAGATACGGATGTGGGAGAGATGCGTATTCCACCAATACACATTACTGTTAAGGAGGGGGCCCCTCTACCACGAGTGCCACAGTATAAGATTTCGAAAGAAGGTGAAATTGCATTGACACATATTGTTCAGGATTTGATTTCTGCAGGGGTTGTGGAGGAGGTCCCTTATAATGTTTGCAACAGTCCTATTCTTCCGATTCTTAAGAGAGACACTGACGGCAAAGTCTATCGATTTATTATTGATTTGCGAGAGATCAACAAAATTGTCATTCCCCAATACCCGGTGGTGTCCGATATTACGACCTTGCTTACCTTGGTTCCACCAACAGCCACCACATTTAGCGTTATTGATTTAAAGAATGCGTTCTTCTCCATCCCTGTTCATCCTGATAGCAGATATCTGTTTGGCTTTACGCTCAATAATAAATCGTATAGATTTTGTCGTGTTCCCCAAGGATATACTGAAAGTCCTAGCATCTACAGCCAGGCTTTGAAAAGGCAGCTGGATTCTTTTAAATTGCAGTCTGGCGTTGCGCTCATCCAGTACGTGGATGACCTTCTGCTTGCCGCTGACTCCTATGCACAATGTGAACAGAGTACACTTGCGTTGCTTTCCTTTTTGGCACAAAACAATCATAAGGTTTCCAAGAAAAAGCTTCAATACTGTAGACCCCAGGTGACCTATCTCGGTCATCTGTTGTCTAAGGAGGGGCGTGCATTAACATCTGATCGAATTCAAGCAATTTTAGACACACCAGTCCCCCGCACGCAGAGAGATGTACGTGCCTTCATAGGGTTGACGTCCTTTTGTAGGCAATGGATCTTGGGTTTTTCGCATATCATAAAACCTCTGCTAGCGTTACTGTCCAAAGCTACACCAATGCCCCTTGAGTGGACAGATGAATGTCAGAAGGCTTTTGAGCAGTTGAGGCAGGCCCTTTGTTCCGCACCCGTGTTAGGTACACCAGACTACACGAAACTTTTCACATTGTACGTGCACGAGAATGATGGGTGCGCATTGTCAGTATTAGTACAATTACATGGGGATAAGCAGAGACCATGTGCATACTTCTCTGCCATTCTGGATCCTGTAGCGCGAGGGTTGCCTGGGTGTTTTCGAGCGGTAGCAGCAACAGCAGTGGCTATACGACAGAGTGAGGGAATAGTGTTATTACACAAATTGTTGGTGTTAGTTCCTCACGCAGTAGATGCCCTGCTAAACCAAACAAAGTCCCAATACCTTACGAGTGCACGGCTAACAGGATATGAGCTGACACTTTTGGCGCCACATATTACACTGAAAAGATGCGCTACTTTGAACCCTGCCACTTTATTGCCCTATCCGGCCGAGGAGGGTCAGGAAGAAAAACATCACGACTGTGTTTTCCTGACCGAGGAACAGACAAAGGGTCGTGTCGACTTACAGGATGTGCCACTTCCAGATGTGGATGGGGAACTGTGGGTTGATGGATCGTGTTTAAGGCTGCCAGATGGTACGACTTTCGCAGCCTATGCGATCACGACGCTTAAGACAGTGGTAGAAACAGCTAGGATACCACAAAAGTCGGCTCAGGCAGCAGAGCTGATAGCCTTAACAAGAGCCTGCGAATTGAGTGCCGGTTTATGTGTGAACATATACACGGACAGCCGGTATGCCTTTGGAGTGGCCCATGACTTCGGGCTACTCTGGAGAGAACGTGGGTTTTTGACATCACACGGAGAGCACATTATGCACGGAGAGCTAGTGCGTGATCTCCTAAATGCGTTGCTTGGCCCAAAGAAAGTAGCGATAGTGAAGTGCAGTGCCCACAAAAAGATCACGGATAAAGTGGGCCAAGGAAATGCCTTTGCAGACAGCATAGCAAGACAAACGGCTATGTCCCGAACTAGCTCCCCCATGTACGTGGTACAATCACAGGCTGAGCGATGGAGTGATGCTAGAGCAGAAATACTGGATATTCAAAAATCAGCTACTGAATCTGAACTCGCGGCATGGGCAGCAGATGGGGTACTAGATGACGAGGGTTGTTGGAGAAGCAAAGACATGGAGAAGTGGAAATTGCCTGTGGCTTACTTACAGGCGATGGTCCAGATGACACATGGACTGGCCCATGTTGGAGCTCTTGCAATCACTCGGCTTTTAACACGAGTTTGGGAACATCCCGAGATTGCTAATACTGCAAAGAGAGTAGTGCAGACCTGCCTGGTATGTTTGCAACACAATCCTGGAAAGGGGACCCATACTCCGAAAGGAGGGTTCGTTCCACCTTCTGCACCATTTGAGGTACTCCAAATGGATTACATCCAACTCGAGCGCTGCAATAACCTGAAGTATGTCCTAGTGGTGGTATGTGCTTTTAGCAAATGGGTTGAGGCCTACCCCACGAAAGACAACACGGCTTTGACAACAGCTAAGGTGTTGCTTAAGGAATTCTTTCCTCGCTTTGGAGTTTGTAAATTTCTGTGGAGCGATAATGGGCCTCATTTTGTTGGAAAGATTGTGGAATATGTACTGAAGGGGTTAGGGATTCAGCAGAAGTTCCACGCTGTATTCCACCCTCAGTCAGCAGGTCTGGTCGAGCGGTACAATGCGACGCTGAAGCTTAAGCTGGCCAAAATTGTGGCGTCTACATCGTTGAAGTGGCCAGATGCTTTGCCGCTAGCACTACTCTCTCTTAGATCAGTACCCCACTCACGAACTGGCCTTACACCCTATGAGGTGGTGTTTGGGCACCCTATGAATATCTGGGGGGTGCCCAAGCCGCGATTAATACATGATGCGCCTTGTGTTATGATGAATGACTATCTGGCACGATTAACAAATGATTTGCTCTCTATTCATCAACAGGTTCGAGAAGCGCTCCCTGACAACTCTACTGGAGAGGGCCATGATCTCCGCCCTGGTGACCACGTGGTGATTCGCTCGTTTGAGAGAGCAAGCAGTCTGGAGCCCAGGTGGAAGGGCCCCGAACAGGTCCTCCTTGCAACCCGCACCGCTGTACGAGTGACAAACAGGAAGCGGTGGGTGCATTCGACACATTGTCGCCGTGTCTCTCCGGATCTGGTGACTCCTGCTGTGCTGACTGATTACAAAGAGATCTTGGAGAAAGAAAAGAGCCCAGCTGTGACGTCGACTGAAGTTGAGGGAGCCTTCCCGGACCAAGCTGCTGCCAGACGAGAGCGCTACAACTTGCGTCCTCGATAAGAAGATTTTTTTTGCATTTTAAGACTGGTTGGTTACCGCTCCAGGTTTGTGAAACGGAAACCGGGAATTCCAAGGGGTGGGGGATCAGTTCTGCCAGTGTAGCAACACCCGTCTTGGCCCGGAGAAGAAAACAACGGCTACCTCGGAGTTCAGCACCGTATTTTTCTTTTTTTTTTAGGTATACACGCACGTGTATCTGAGACTTTGTGAACAATTTGTGCTATTTGAGACTTTGCACGAACATTTCTGAACTATGGCATCAACGGCATCTCGTGATAAGAAAATATTGGGTGCATTTCTCTTTGTTCTGACTATTGTGGTGATAGCTGTCATAGCCTGGGTAGTCGAACTTGTGGTGCCTGTACGTGAACATTTGCTGCCGACTACCCCGGCTCCGTCTGAACATTTTCATTTTACACTGCCCTTCCATGAAGAACGACACCGACAAACGTATTTAAATAACAGCTTCATTCAGATTCTTCACCACACACATAACATGACCAATACCTCAAATTGCTGGGTGTGTGGGATGTTGCCAGGGCACCAGAAGAGAGGGGGCACCCCACTTATTCCACTCCCGTTTTCACATAATGGATCATGCAACGCTTGGTACACCCTCCTCTTTACTTTGAGATGGCCAACTAAAGGGGGGGTGCTTTTCCGCTTGAATAAAGTATGTTCCCATGACAAGGATGGGTTTCCACGGGCTGAGGGCACTCGATTTGAATGGGAGGAGTATAGGCCTGATAATGTGTCTGCCCCACGTGTGTACAGCAACCAGCGAAATATTAATGTATCTAGTGCACATGTTATAAATGTCATTGCTACAAAAGCCGATTTATGTATCAGGAATAAGGGCTCGATTGCAGTGGGGAAAAGCGAATGTAATACTACTCTCACTTTTGATAGCCCGAATGGCATTTCATTTGTTGCATCACGAAATACGTATTTTATTTGTGGAACGAAGGGCTACCATCAGCTTCCATTGGGGTGGTTGGGCACGTGCTACGTATCGTTTGTGTTACCTCCTGTATTCATTGCCCCTCCAATGTATCACAATGATTACACCTTGTATCACGACTTCGTCTTGAATAGGGTTAAGCGAACTGTTGTTCTGGATGACATTGACCAGACAGACACTGCTTTGCAACAGTATGTGGACTTTAATTTAGGACTATTCTCCTTTGTGGGGGCTGCACTGAACAGCCGGAAAATCAGACGACTGACACGTGTTGTCGAGGCTGTAGCGAATGACACTGCCATTGCCCTGGGGAACATTACCGAGGAACTACAGATTTCCAGGATTGTTACGCTCCAAAACAGGATGGTGTTGGATGTCGTTTTGGCTGATCGTGGGGGGGGCATGTAGAATTATCGGAAGCAGCTGTTGTGTATATATTCCGGACAATTCTCCATCCGTTTATGATGCTATCTCCAAGCTTCACAAAATTGCAGCTGAAATACACCCGGACAATGGAACTTGGACACTTTCGGGATGGTTCTGGTCCATGCTTGCTACTTGGGGCTGGAAACTGTTGACGATTCTGTGTATACTTGTGGGAGCAATGTTTTTCATATGCCTATGTATTCAATGTGGCCCAGCTTTATGTTCTATGTGTTTATCAGCTTGCATACCATCAAGACGAGCTCTTGCCCATGACAAAATGATGCTTCACAAAGAGGTAACACAAATTATGTTAATAGACATCGAGGACGAACATCCTGATTATGTTCACTATGAGGTAGATTCAGCTAAACGCTAAAAGGGTCGTCTGTCGTAATTGGCCTGGCCGCGTTAGCGATTAGCTGAACCTACACGTTGTCCTCCTTAACTTGGCTATATACGAAAACGCCATTTTGAATGTTGCGGCGGCCATCTTAGATCATAAGCGGCCTCGTGGCCAGCGTGCCCTTTAGTCCGTTGTCCGTTCCACTGACCACTCCAGTCTGCCCAGCAACAGGCTATTTTTAGTACTGGTCAAGCCGCACATGCGCAGTTCTAGCTGACCAGTAAGCCTTCAGGAATGTGCACCAAACTGACCAGCGGAGTTGTGCCCCCTCCAATGAGCTGGCAGTATTCCAAAACATGACCATATATGTCCTTAAAATGTGTCTTAACTTGTGCCGCCTATCTTTTATTGCCCCAAAAACTGTATATAAAACGGGGTCACACCGGTGTTCGGTGTGATACCTCTTGCATTACCGAAGGGTGCTGTTTGAGTGTACCACCACCCCATGGGGTTTTAATAAACTTGTTCTTTGCCTTTTACAGTTTCCGTGCCAACAGTTCTTGAGTGTAAGTGGGTTATCTTCGGAGCGTGTAGGCCTTGGGAACCCTGATTTACTTCAGGCGGGTCCACGCCCCCCGAAGAAGGATAAAAGGAGCGACAAGCCAAGGAAGCATCCTCTTGTTCCTGTGCTCTGAAGCTGCACCTCCCCGTTGCACGTGAGCTCGAGACGGAACGAAGAGCCAATTTTGAACGATTTAATTTTGTCTTTGTTCTTTCAGAAGATCAGCGTTGGACGATGCCGGGCAAGAAGGTCGGAAAGCGGGTCGGTACCGATCAGATGCTCCGCATGCTCGTGAAAGACATGGCCGAGATGAAGAAACAGATGGCGGCAATGAACGGTGTAGGGGGACCTAAGCGAGTCGTCGGACCAGCATTGCCGGGAGTAGTCCCTAACGGGAGAGGTAGAAGGGCCAAGAAGGGAGCGTCAGGGGGGGAGGCCCCGGTTCCCGAGGCGCCGCCGGCGCACCCTGATGCACCGACTGAGGCTCCGATCCCGGTCCCGAATGAAGGGCAACCAATTCCGGTTGTAGTCACCCCAGTGAATGGGGAGGATATGCCTCCCGAACTGGCTGCACAGTTGGCAGCATGGTTGGGGAAAGAGAGTGAGGGGGCCACGGCAGATGACGCCAGGGCAATGATGAGGCAGTTGCGGCAATCAAGAGAGGCTGCGAAGGCACCATGTCCTTTTGTTCCTCCGCAGGCTCCAGTAGGACAACCCGCAGCGGGCGTGAGTTCGGCAGCGACTACGGTCACAGCTACCGGTACAGGTAAGCAGCTATTGCCGATTGCGGGGGAGGGGTCAGTACCCTCGAGAAGGGAGAAAGTTGCTCAGCATATCCCGATGGAAATCAAAGAGAGGATATGGGCTGAGAAATATATAAACATGTTTTCTTTATTAACGGATCATTACGAGATTGAGCATGTGAAAATTCAAAAGGAGTTTCTGCACCCTAGTGTTTGGCGCGCTAAGATGGCCGCTTTCAGAGTTGATGAAACGATAGGTAATTGGGGCAGAGCGTTTGGGATATTCACTGCAATTATGGGGGAACGAAGGCCTGAACTGTTGGCCGAGTTACCCGTGTATCAGACACGTATCATGGAGTTTTCTCAGACATATGAGGGTAATCAGTGGTTTTGTTACGATAACATATTTCGTAAGGCCAAGGAGTTCGACACATCTCTGACGTGGGATTGTTACGACTCCATTTCCTGGCAGAAAATGGAGAAATCCGGTATGGCAAAGTCGCCATTGTTGGGGGGGAACGGGGGCGAGTTTTCCCGCCACTCGTCTGGGGCGCCCTTTCGGGCGGGATCAGGTAACGAGCACCACTCAAGGTCTAATGGCAACACAGGTAAAAAAGGGGTCTGCTGGAGTTTTAACAGGGGCAAGTGTACAAGGCCCCAGGGGTCATACAAGTTTAGGCATGAATGTGGAGGGTGTGGGCAGTCCTCGCATCCCGAGACCATGTGCAGAGCCAAGACGGGTGACACGGGAAGTAGGGGGAGCGCCAAACAGGTCTGAAATAGTCCGAGGGGCGCCTCTTCCCACCCCGGTTGATACCATGGCAATGATTCCTTGGCTCACTGAATACCCGGATCATGTCTCCGCTGGGGTGTTGCGAGACGGTTTTTCGTATGGTTTCCGCATCCCGGCGGGGAATTTTCAGGGTAAAACACAATGTAGGAACCAACTGTCGGTCCTGCAGAATACGGCGGTGGTACAAGCAAAGATTGGGAAAGAGGTGACCCGGGGTCGGGTTGCTGGACCATTTGACATACCGCCAGTTCCTAATTTTGTTTGTTCACCCCTGGGAGTGGTCCCCAAAAAGGACCCGGGCAAATTTAGGTTGATACATAACTTGTCAGCCCCGAGAGGTCTTTCGGTGAACGATGCGATTGACCCGGGAGTTTGTTCGGTGCGGTACGCGTCTTTTGATGAGGCCGTCGCCATGTTGAATCGCCTGGGGCCCGGAGCGCTGATGGCCAAGTCAGACATCGAGTCAGCGTTCCGGTTGCTCCCGGTACACCCAGACGATCAGCGTCTCCTTGGTTTTATGTTTCAGGGACGCTATTACATGGATAAATGTATGCCGATGGGATGCTCCATATCCTGTGCGTATTTTGAGAAATTCAGTAGTTTTCTTCAATGGGCGTTCACAAGAATAACGGGGTTTAAGCATGTTATGCATTATCTTGACGATTTTTTGTTCCTGGGGGCAGCCGGGGACTCTGAATGTGCACAGGCTTTGAATAAGTTTTGCGATCTCATGAGACATTTTGGTGTGCCATTGGCGCCAGGTAAGACTGTGGGGCCATCCACTTCGCTCGAGTTTCTTGGAATAGAGCTCGATTCCGAGGAGGGGTGCTTCCGGTTGCCCAAAGAAAAGGTAATAAAATTCAAGGCCTCGCTCGAAACATGTATTAGCGAGGCAAAGGTAAATTTGCATCAATTACAACAGACTGTGGGTCAGCTGAATTTTGCCCTTAGAGTGATACCAATGGCTCGCCCTTTCTCCCGCTCGATTGCACAGGCCATGGTCGGCCTTATAGAAGGGCATCACCGCACGAGGCTCTCGGCAGAGGTTCGCCAGGACATGCGCATATGGTTGGCATTCCTGGCGGATTTCAATGGGCGTGTGGTTTGGAACAAACCGGTGGTGTCCTCCGAAGAACTGGGGTTGTGGACAGACTCGGAAGGGAGTATGGGCTTTGGCGCCATATTTGGGAATCACTGGTCAGCTCAGACATGGCCGTCATGGTGGCATGAGTGTGGGCTTACAGGTAACATTGCGTTCCTCGAATTGTTCCCTATTCTGGTGGCCTTGAAAACATGGCCTGAGGGGTTTCGGGATCACTCTGTGGTGTTCTGGTCTGATAACATGACTGTGGTTGAGTGTATCAATAGTCAGGCAGCACGATGCAAATGGGTTCTGAGATTGCTCAAAGAAATTGTCTTGCTATGTATGCAATTGAACGTGCTTTTTAGGGCAAGACATGTGCCAGGGGTGCTGAATCAGGCTGCTGATGCGCTTTCTCGTTTCCGTATGCAGGCCTTCTGGGGTTTTCTGCCCACAGCGGACCCGGTGGCGGCACCATTTCCCGTAGCTCTCTGGTCTCTCGGTGCCCCGAACTACAAAACCTCGTGGGAGAGAGTTTAGCACCCAGGACAAGGAAGGCATATGAAGGGGCGTTCCGTTCCTATTGGTCCTTTTTGGGTTCTGCTAGGGGGGAGCTTTGGGGCCAGGAAGAGTATGTCTTGAAATTTTTGCTGTCATTACATCAGGCAGGCAAATCGGTAGCTACGGCCCAGAGGCATCGGGCCGCCATTTCTTTTATGGCACGGGCTCATGGTATCCAGGACCCCACGGCGTCTTTTGTGGTACAGAAAGCGCTGCGTGGGTGGCAACGATTTGAGGGTCGCAGAGTGGATGAAAGGCACCCGATAGGTCTGGAAAGGTTGGCCCTGTTGCTGTCCGTACTCCCTGCAACATGTTCATCTCAGTCAGAGACAGTGCTATTCCGGGCCGCTTTTGCATTAGCATTCCATGGGGCTATGCGGGTTAGCGAACTGGTGGCAAAGAACAAGCAGGATACGGGGGGTGGTCTGTGCCGAGAGCACATTCAAATTAAGGGGGAGACGATGATTGTCTCGTTTGCCAGGTCCAAGACCGATCAGGGAGCGATCGGGGACAGTGTAGTGGTCCAGCGGATTCCCGGATCTCCCATGTGCCCGGTTGCATGCGTTGAGGAGTATTTGGCGCAAAGGGCGGCATCATGGGGGGGGACCTTGCTGAGACACGCCAATGCCACCCCACTGACGAGGTTTCAGTTCCAGCGGGTACTTGCAATGGCAATTTCAGCCGCGGGCTTGAACCCGGGCGAGTTTGGGACCCATTCCTTCCGGATAGGGGCTGCTACAGAGGCTACAGCCAGGGGTCTGAGTGTGGAAAAAGTAAAACAGTTGGGGCGTTGGTCCTCGAATTGTTACAAAAGGTATGTGCGGTTGCACATGTTGTGAAGCTGATATCATGCACTCACGCTTCTTGTTTTTGTTTGGTTTACAGTTTCGCAAGCTTACGAGGCGGGGCGGACTGTGCAGTCGACCCGACACCTGGGAACCAGCGGTCAAAGATCACCGGCTGAGGAGAGAGTGGTGTGGGACGTGGGCCACTCATACGTGATGCGTGCCGCGGACGTATTCAAAGCAGGTGACATGATTCACATGGCTGGGGAATACGGGTACAGGGTGACCTTCTACGGAAGGGGCGGGCTCTGTATTGACCAGTTTCAAACTTTTATGGAGGGTTTATTAGGGCGGGCAAGGTCACCGCCAGCTATAATCATAGTACATCTTGAGGGCAATGATTTGGTGACCACTGGTCGACGAGTACTTCTCGAGTTGATACTATCCACTGTAAGTTGGTTGGCGAGAAGGGTTCCGGGGTGCATGATTGCATGGTCCCATATGATTCCACGGAAGGTGTGGCGGGGGGCTAATTCTGTGACTGCTATTAATCAGTCGGTGAAGAAAGTGAATAACAAACTTGGTAGATTGTTCCGTACAAGTACATTGCATTCGATTCCTCATGGATGTATCAGGGGGGACCATATGTATCTGGAAGATGGGGTCCATTTGTCCCGGGTGGGGAATTCTTTACTCATAGGAGACCTCGTAGCCTGGTTAAAGAGTTTACAGCATGACCTTTAGGTAGGAGTTTTGTGGGGGGGTCCGGATAGCCGGTCAACTATCCGGCCTGTGGCGGTAAGGTCATGATCGGTGAGCAGTAATTGGAAGATCCCTAGGGGGGGGCGTCACCCATTACGGATGGGAGCGCCCGGGGGGAGGTGGCCATTGGCCCCTCAACGGGGAGGCGGTCCCTTCTAAGGATGGGACGCCGAAAGGGAAGGCGGCCAAGGCCCCTCCCTGGGTAGGAGGGGCTACGGGCCCCTCCTGGGAATTTTTCCGGGGCCAGGACATCTGCGACGGCAGATGTGGTAAGTTGTGTGGGGTGGGAGGGGGGTCTACGCTACCTTCTAGACACCTCACACGAGTCCTCGGACGACCATTAAGATGGCATCGAGTTAACAGGGGCCCCCGTCAAGACAAGGGAAATTGGAATGGGCACAGAGGTGCAGTCCTCTGTGCGGCCGCCCCTCACAAGTGAGGGGGGAGTTCTGGTTTAGGGATCTGACACCGGTTACGACCTTGCCGTTGGCCCATAACGTTAGGATGTACAATTTCAATTTTGAAAAATGCATTTGCAGGATGTTTAGTATCGGCTAGGAGAACCTTTGTATTAGAGATGTGTTAAGGTCAGCCAAGAACATCGTAATGTGGAAATGAAATTGTACATGATATGAAACTGTTATTTTAATGTTTTAATTTTGTTTCATATTTTTAATAAATACGGCCGGGAGGGTAAATCCCTCCCGCCTCCAAAAGTTCAGAACTGTTTCCGTATTCCCATTCTTGGGGATTGTGTTGAGAGGGGGTGGCGGGTATCTCAGCCATATGGAAAGGGGCGACCACTCGGTCCCCCCGAACGTATGGTGGAGTGCCCCGATCCCCCCGGGAAGCCATCTTGGGTGGGAGGCGAGTCTCGGCTGGTATGCCCGAAGCGGCGTAGCCGGGGCGCGCCTTTTCCCGCCCAAGAGTGGGTTGTCCTAGACACTGAAGCCGCCAGCCACGCCCCCGGAGGCGGATGGAGGCGGGTCCACGCCCGCCCGAAGAAGGATAAAAGGAGCGACAAGCCAAGGAAGCATCCTCTTGTTTCCTGTGCTCTGAAGCTGCACCTCCCCGTTGCACGTGAGCTCGAGACGGAACGAAGAGCCAATTTTTATATCTTTAGGTAATAATGCACTATTAGGCCACAAGTTGTCATAAATATGTTTTGGTATGATGGTGTACATTGAACCACAATCAACCATCAAGTCTACAGAGACATCATTAATCTTAAAGCTTGCTTTAGGTCTATTTTTCCTGCCACTCTGATCACTGGGATCATCACTGGGATCATTAACAAGTAAAATCCGGTCAACCTGTAAAGGAATATCATTAGTAGCACCAGAAATATAAACATTTTGGGTTAAGTTGTCATTATCATCATCTATGACTGCTACTCGTTGTTTAAAAGATTTCCTACACATATTAGAAAAGTGACTTTTACGTCCACATTTCAAGCAATTCCTTTCTAAGGCAGGGCATTGTGAGACGAGTTCCCACACCTAAAGCAAGATCTAACTTGTTGCCTTCCTCTTTGGGAAAATCTTCCTGATCTGGAAACAGCTGCTACGTCTGAATCTGCACTGGAAACTGAAGAGACAGCTCCGTTACCTCCTTCTTTTTTATTCAACTCACGCATACAATATTGAGAGTGTTCTAGAACTTTGGCTATGTCTATAGCATCCTTCAAGGAGGGGTTCTTCGCTGCCCAAAGTCGTTCCTGCGTCTTCTTACATCTGCATTGTACTATGAGTTGGTCTCTTACTAACTCATCTGTCATTGCTCCAAATTAGCCATTCAGCGATAACTCTCTAAGTTTGGATACAAATTCATCTATGGATTGATTCTCTTCCTGCCTATGGGTGTAAAATTGGTATCGGTTCATGACAATGTTTATCTCCTTTGCAAACCTAACTTCTAAACGTTTCTTAGCTTCAACATAAACATCTTCAATTACATTACCAGTTGGTAAAGTCGCTACCGGTAAATACTTAAAGATGCGTTGACCTTCTTTGCCTATGTTATTTAGAAGTAGAGCTTTTTTTCTTGCAGCACTGAACTTTGAACCATCTAAAGCATCTAAGTAATTTTCAAACATAGGTAGCCAATCTTCCCACTTTATTAACAAAGGTCCAGGTGAAGCTAGAAAAATTGGAGGAGTAATTATTGAACTTTGACTCTCCATAATGTATTGAATAGGAGGAGCAACTGTGGAACTTTGACTTTCCATAATGTATAGAAAATATGCAGGTAAGTAACTGAATGCAAAAATGTAGTCAATGCAAAAATGTAGTCAATACATTAAATGAGCACCCCAGGAAGATAAACTATAAAAGGAAGGTAAATGTAAGTAATCCTGTGTATATATGAAACAATCCAAAGTCTCAAGTTTTTTTTTAAAGAAAGAACTCCACCAACACGAAGAGAATAATATTTGTTTCCTTGAATGAAACGCTGGAGCGAATATAAGTCAATTGCAAAAATAAACAAAATCCCTCAAGTAATACCTGTTTATCTGACGATTCTCCTCATTCCTCATGAAAGTAAAGAAAAATCTGGAGTTACGCTAAAAATACCAACATGACAAATTGGCCGCTACTTTTTTTGACGTTGGTTTCTAAAGAAAGTTGGCCTTGTTGCAGCAGCGTAGTGTGCGTGGCGTTGTTTCTACAGCTGATCGAGCACACTGGATGCGATGACTGTGACGTAGAAGAAACACAGGTTGAGATCGCAAACCGCTCGAGACAGCGTTTTTCAATAACACGCACAAGCTGCTTCAAAGCAACGGTCACACTCCAAACTTGACGGAGAAGAAATTCAGGATAAAATTACTCACAACGAGTCCGTTTTACAGAAGGAAAGTGCTGGTAAGAATCAAAACGAAGACTTTCACTTCTGTTAATATTTCTTTCGCGTAGGTCCTCTCGCCACTCCTACTCAGGATTGTGCAAAGCTGGCCAAAGCGTCGCCAAAAATGTTGTAGTTAAATCCAAAGGCAAGACAAAGTATTGCAGTAAGAATAAAAGCTTTATTCTCATAAGTTGTCCTGAGTAAGAAAAGCGTAGCTCTCCCCTGGCCAGTCAGACAGCAACTGCCAAGGTAGAGAACATCCACACATAACTAGAACTTAGAATGCAACAACACAGAGCTCCATGCTCCATAATGGACATAGAAGATCATAACAATATACAACCCAGGAAAGAGTGTATAGAGGCTTGGCTAAAGAGGACGTAGCTGCCCTGATTAAGAAACAAACAAAAGAGGGTTTTGGAGGCTGAGATTACAGAGTAGGATATTAGGGTGCAATGCCAGAAAATGGAAGGCAGGAAGGCAGCCGGGCCAGAAGGCCTCCCAGTTGAGATCTACTCTCAAATTTTAGCAAAAGTCTACTTGTGATGTGTGTGGTGTGGGTCTTTGTTTTTGCACGACTTCATTCTTTGAACATTGAAAAAATGAAATCCATTTAACCTGAAAGCAATATTGCTAAGTGCCAAAAAAACATAATTTGTGCCATATAAATAGCCGATTAGTGTAATTGCACATATGAATATAATGCACTAGATATAATTGAACGAATGAAGACAAGATCCCAGATATCAGCTTCAACTCTTCTTCTGGTATCAACACTCACAGTTTCTTAGTAACTCCTTCTTTCTTACCAATGTCATATTTTGGCCAACTAGTGAGATGATGAGGCAATTTGAATCATTTTGTTTCCCCTAATGGCCTAAAGAATCTGGATTGGAATGTTGAGGCCTATTTTGGAACAGTAAAAGCCTTCCAATAACAAGTGGGCTGCATGTCCTTTCACTTTTATCTACTCTCTGCCTTGTTTTATAGCACAGAGCAGGGCTTTCAATGCAGCGACAGGAGCTTCTTGTAAGGACCGCCTTTTTAAATCTGGCATTAGGCCAGACTTGTTGATTTTAGCCAAATTCTCCAAAATATATACTCACTTATGGGGGCTTTCAGTCAACCCTTCTCATGCACTGGTCGATTGTGTCATTCAAGTTTCTCTTCCACCCACTCCCAAACAGCATGGTGCAATGGGTCAGCCCACTTCAGACATTGGCTAACTTCACTGTAACTAACAACATTCTGCTCTTTCACAAGGAACACAGCTGAGCACAACATAGTCCCCCTCAGTTCCGGGTACTACAAAGGCAATGTGGGGTTTTTGAGACAAAATGTATGTTTACTTTTACCAATATGTTTTTCTTTATATCGGTACGGGCCCAGCAGCTCCCAATACAATACAATCCTTTAGAAGCCATGCAAAACAAGCTAAACAAAAGGTTGGCAGCCAAATGCCAAACTGAATGGCTGTGCTGAAGTTTGTTTTCTGGGTGTCTTGTGCTCCCTGGCATTCTGTCTGTCCTCTCAAGTTTCACCCCTTGGTTTGAAAGCTCTTGAGCTTGAGGCACTACTTGGGCATCGCCAGGCCAGTAAATTGATATACTGAGTGAGATAAGAAGTCACAGCCTTTGACCAAGTACGACACACAGCACTGTTTCACACGCTCATTTAGCTTAAGTTTCTGAACTAGCTAGTAAAGCTGCTGACTGTTGTATTTTGTCTTAGTCCTTTCTTTGTGTTTTCTTGTTCTCTGGCTACTACAATGCCTATGTATGTTCTGACTTCTACTTGGAGAATGCCACTAGTGTCAGTTGGTGGTCTGGTCAGCTAGCGAGGTTGTGTGCTCAGCTGTGTCCAACAATAAATCTACATGTAATCAACTAGAAGTATCCTGTCATCACTTACCATCCTATTTACAACACTGACACTACCTG
Organism: Lissotriton vulgaris; assembly: GCF_964263255.1. NCBI lineage: Eukaryota > Metazoa > Chordata > Amphibia > Caudata > Salamandridae > Lissotriton > Lissotriton vulgaris. The sequence goes on from NC_141691.1 coordinate 1,996,809,082, forward strand.
GAGGAATGCACCTTTCACTTGCCTGAATTGAGGGATGTTCAACAGTATGCCCTATCCTAGCTGTGGTGCTTCAGGCATCAATTCTTGGACCATTTATCTACAATCTTTTTGCAAACGATAGACAAACAGCCATAAGACCGACTTCACACTTTATGCTGATGTTTTATCAAAATGAAACCTGACGGGCAGGTTAGAGGGCAGGAGTTTGCAAAAGATGAACCATTTGTGATGCTGCAGAAAAATGTCAACTTGCGTATGGCAGCAAAAAAAAATATGAAATGGGTTTTGCGACAGAACAACGGGTACACCTGATCACTTTTCACACATTCAGCTGTGTGTGTGCGCATGTGTGTGTGCCAGTGTTTTAAATAGAAATAAACAAGTTTAGGTACTTACTATCCCAGAGTGTCTGGTTGCTAAGGAGAAGTGGTGGTACACTCCCATTCAAAGTATTATACCATTGTTAAGACATGCACTTATTCTCCCCATACATAGTAAGATTTAAACATTATAAGCAAATACCACAGCTTTGCAGTGAAAGCTAGTTAAACAAAGTCAAGTGTGGCAAAGGTGCAGCGTCTGCTTTCTTAAAACTTTTTTCTGTGTTGCTCCTGGCCCATTGAACAGCTGCGATGGTGCTGTTGGGGGGTAGGACTAATAGTGCGGTTGCACAGGCCTACACCCTTGTTTAATCTTGCCTGTACAGTACACATCTAAAGCCTTCGTCATCCACATTCAGCTTTTTTTCTCAAGTCTGCAGTTCTCACCTGTCGCCTCAAACACTGTGATCAGCTTCTTCGCTGCCATTTTGCTTGTTCTGCAAAGTTCATCCCCTTTGGAAACATGGAGCACTGCCAAGGAGAGGTGAGGGAGCTGCTTGTAGCATCAGAAAAAAGAGGGTCTACACACCATAAGTAAAATCAATAAAAATCTATTGATATTAAGGCCTACAAGCAGCCAGCAACAAGCGTGGATAACAAGTAGAGCAGCTGGCAGAATCTGCTTCAATATTCTATGACATCACATTGTATACAAATAAAAGGTTCTATAATGACATCACAATGCGCAAACAAATTAATGTGCTAGTGTGGTGAAAACTAATGGGATATAGCTAGTGATCCAGCGCTCAGATTGAAAAACAGTCTCACAAACGCTACCTATCACCTCAATACTCACCATTAATTATTAAACACATATACAGGCCCATAACACCAATGAGACAATTTTTTAGCAACTGAATCAGGTGATTTCATTTATAATCTATTCACATAATATTTACACTAATATATACAACTGCAGTTTATTTTTCATTATCATAGGTTTAAATCATTTGTTACCTAAAATCAAACCACTAATGGCAAATGGATCAACTGATGGAAACTAGATCATGAATAAACAAGACCAGCTTGTCTTTTCAAATCTAATTTTATTTACTTTATTTTCATAATAAAAGAGCATTTTACGTTTTAGAAACTTTATTTTAAAAGCGAATTAGAAAACAGCATTTTAATAAGGAAATGAAATTAGATCTGACATTTTAAAGCAAGCTCAGAAACATGAAGAATTAGCAAAATAACAATTTCCATTCCCTGAATCTATTTCCCTGTGTAAATCTCACTTTACCTAGAAAAGAATAAATCATTAAAAGTCTGCTGTCCTTACATGCGCCAAAGGTCCAACGGCATGACACACCACTCAGGAATCGGAAAGTAAGAGTTTTTTCCCTGCTCATGGTGTCATAATTTATGCCTTTCTCTCTAGCTAAACTTTCTACATTTTACATTCTTTTGTACGAATCCAAGCTTCTCATTGGCTGTTCCATGTCAGTCCACGATTAAGAATTTGTTAGGCCCTTCGACTCTTGACCAAAATCCTGGCTTCAAAATAAGCCCTATTGTCTTTCATTTCCACGTTTCTCTCTGCTTCCTTAAAATGTTACTTTACTTCGAGCTTTCGGACATTCGCTTCCTAACCTTGGCAGGCATATGGATTTCTTGTCCTTGGACTGTCTCTCCATGAGCACACCAAAGAAGTAATTCACAATTCAAAATGACTTTGCAGCAAAAGTCTTCACAACTGCGCATGTGTAAGAATTCACTCTGGTCAAGCTTTCGCGTCTGTAACTCTGTCAGCCATTTTTCAGCATCATCTTTAGGCCTCACTTTGGAAACTATTATTAAACAAACACAAAACATCAATTAATTAAAGAATTGAGACCCATTCTGTTACCCTCCACCTTGACTAATTAATCCTGTTAATTATGTTACCTAGCAAAGCACACAAAGGCAGCATTATATTTACTTGTCCTTTTCGAATGGCAGGAACTCCAAGAGCTTTTATCACAAAAAGACATAACATAAGCACATAAAATAAGCACATGCAATTTAATAAAACTGCTGCATTTAATATTGACAAAGACAATAGACAAGGTTAGTTTATTATTTTTCTTTGCGTTTGCAACATAAAGCACATTAGTCCCGTGTGTATCCGTGAATGTATGTTTTAAACTAAGTTGATTAATAATTTCACCACAAGCTTATTAGTCTGATTACTTTTGTTATGAAAGATTAACTTCACAAGTTTGAATACAATTTTGTTCTTCACCTTGCTCCATCAACTCCCTCATCTGGTGATTTCTTAATCACCAAACAATACCCAAAAATTTTATACATTTTTAACCCTTGAACATGTTTTGGACTTTCTTAATATTAGTGTTTCTAAACTTTTGATTCATCTGTTTTTCTGCATTTCTCATATTGAGTTCTACGAAACTCTTCTAATTCTATTTCCTTTTCCTTTTCTTCTCTTAGTTTATAAATTATTTTCTTTTCTATTACATGTTTTCTTCTCTTATGTAACATGCAACAAATTTTTAACAAAAGTAACACTATAGCTATAATTATTAAAGGGAAAACTATTTTACCTATAATTGAACTACCAATCTCTTGAAACCAGTGTTTAATTGCTGCAAATCTTTTACTTAAACGTTCTGAAAAAATCTCATCTACTAAAGGTTCTACCTCCTCATGTAATTCGGTTATATTTTTTATGTACATTTCTATATTCTGGCTCTTGTCAGGTATGTATGTGCAACAGTGTTGAACATGCAAAATTCCACAGACTCCACCCTCTTTTGCCAACAGAATGGCTAGTGCTAGACAATTCTGCATCACCATTGTCTTCATAGCAATAAGTTCTGTGTTGACAAATTGAAATCCGCTTGCAGTGTCTGTTGAAAATCTATCAACAATTTTAGACATTTTTCTAATCTTGTTTGCATTCAGGGTTATTCCTACCATAGGTATTAATGCACCAAATATATCTCCCATTACCTCTGTAAAGCTTTCTCTTCTAAATCTATTCAAATGATTGCTAATTTCAAATGAACCTTTTGCATTTCTATCTACATGAAAAAAAATTGTAAAAACTAAACCTACGTAACACGTCCCGTACCAGTGATCAGGGAGACTGTAATAAGCTTTATTCCCACAAACAAAATAAATTCCAGGAAAAATTGGATCCTTGCCTCCTTTAAATCCCCAACCCCCTATAATACGATATGTATCTTCACATTGATTTGCACCTACAAAATAATTATCATATTAAGTATTATCTCTTCATTTACAAAATGTTCCACTAACAGGTTTATCTATGTGAATTGCAACATTTTCATTTCTACCATTGAGTTTTTCATGTTCAATCTGACAAAATTTTGACGAAGTAGTTTTCAACATCTCATTTCGCTTGTAAATTGCTCTTCTCTCCTCAACCATATTTAAGAATGACTTTTCTTCTGTTTTCAATTTACATGTCAAATTATTTCTAAACGCATACTCATAAGTAAGTTCACTAGTTGTTAGAAAAAATTCCCTCATCTGTTTACCAGGTGTCACTTTATTCAAATTATTTTCAACTTTTAAATTTGCAAAAATCTCATCAAAATCTGAGTAATAGTACTACAAACGTCCAGTTTTATAAAACAAACTAGCTATTACACTACATGTTATACCATAAGTAAGTGGAAGCATATTATATGTTACACCTTCAGACACAGAAGTAGGTAACTTCACACAGATGTAGCAATCTTTTGCATCCATCACCTTAACATATTCAGATAAAAGTCTTGAAAAGCTATTGCTAGAAAAATCTCCAACAGATCTATCTTGATGGATTTCTGGTTTATGTACAATAATTCTATTAGTCTCATCAGTTTATAATTGATCACAACTTAACTTGTCATATTAGATTTATACTTCTCTTTATCTATTCCAAAAGGAAAAACAACAGCTAAAATTAACCAAACTAAAATTATCAGTATTAAACATATTGAAGACAATTTACAACATCTTATGAGAATTGAACATCTCAAAATATTATTAGTATAAGGCACCTTTACTTTCAAAATAACAGCTAAAAATAAAAAATTAAATTAAAAATTACTAAATATACTCCCCTCTTTTTTTAACAGATAACCTTATTTTCTAATAGCCTTTATTCTAACAGCTTTTCTTCGACCTTATGTCATACATCAAATGTGTTTTCCAGCTAACACAATTTCTTCGACCTTGTGTCTCCTAACACAATTTCTTCAACCTTGTGTCACTTAACGAATAAAATCAATCGTTGTCACTTGCATCATCAACATTTTCTTGACTACTGTTTACTTCTACTACTGGTGGGATGATTATGTAGGTCCACTCAGGTGACTTGTACTTTTGATTTGGCTTTATAACTCTTTTTGCTCTGCTTTTTATTACTTCTATTTTCTTTCCTGCTTGTTTTTTCTCATTCAAGTCTTCCTCTTTTTGACTTGTGATCTCATTCACCTGTTCCCTAGCTCTATTTACTAATTTGAATTTTAGGCCTTCAGTTTCTTTTGGCCAATTATCTCCTTTTCTTGTTAGCTTCTTTTTCGGTTCTGTCAAATTATATTCCACTCTCCAAGCTCTTTTACTTGATGTTTTTAATTTAGATTCATCTTCACTGTCATCTGTTTCACTTTCTGTCTTTTCAGCTGATTCATTAATGATCAGTTTTTCTGAGTCAGATTCTTCTTCTTCAGATTCAGGTACTTCTTTACTCAGCAGTTTCACTTTGTTAGGAACAACATCCTTATAGCTGGTACTTGGAATTTCTTCTTCTTCTTCTTCAATTACTTCCAAACCTCCAGTTTCAGAATTTACGTTCCTTCTTCCAAAGTTTTCAATCTGCTTTTCAATACTCTCCTGATCTTGATCTTGAATCACTTCTTGGTCAGTTTCTTTTTCTGCTTCTTGATCTAGCAGAACCGTGTCATTTTCTTCCTCAGACTCTTGTATTACAATTTCTTCATTTTCTTCATTGAAAACTTCATTCGCATTTGAATCTTCCAGATGTCGACTTTCTTGTCGATCTTCAGGATCTGGATTTCTTTCAGGCTCTTCTTCTGAATCTGAATCAGCTGTGTATCACCTTCTTCGTCAGGGTTTTCAGGTGTTGGCACACGTATGGTGTGGCTAGCGTGAATCCACCTTTTCAATCCACTACACTTTACTGCATTTGTCGTTACCAAAATCACCTGTCTTGCCTTTTGCCACCTTGGTACTAGGCAATTTCTTCTTCAATGCACTTTTGTCCTTACCCAGTCTTCTGGTAACAGATCATGAGCTTGTTCTTTCTCTTTTGAAAGTACTTCAGTTCCTACATGATGGAACACAGACGTCACCACGTCAGATAGATTTTTGCAGTAATCCATAATCACGCTATCATTTATACTCAATAGTTTATCCACTGGAACAAATGCTTGCCTCATGACCCTGCCCATTAAAATGTCATGAGGGCTCAAACCTGTTTTTCTATCTGGGATACTTCTCAATGACATCAAAACAAGTGGAAGTACATCTGTCCACTTCATTCCTGTTGCTAAGCACGTTTTAGCTAATCCGTTTTCTATTGTACCATTCACTTGATGAACAACACCTGATGCTTCTGCTCTGTATGCACAATGTAATTTTTGCTTTATGCCCAATGCTTCACAAATCAGTTTTAGCAATCTGTTTTCAAAATGTGTGCCGTGATCTGTCTCGACCGACACCGGGAATCCATACCTTGGTATGAACTCTCTCAAAAGCAGTAATTGAATCATTGTGACATGTTGGAAATGCTTCCACCCATCTTGAGAACAAACAAAAAATCACCAAGACATATCTGAGTTTGTTGTGAGGTGGCATGTCAATGAAGTCAAGCTGTATTCTGGTAAATGGACCACCCTCCGGTCCTATGGTTCCCATGCTCACAACAGTTTTTCTGTTTGGGTTGATTTGCTGGCAGATAAGACATCTCTGGCAAAAGGATTCTGCAATTATTCTGAATTTTGGATTGTACCATATTTGCCTAAATAACCTGATCATAGAATCTCTGCCAATATGTCCTGGACCATGGTACATGCGTGCCATGTCAGAAATCATGCTGTCTGGCATTACTGCTCTGTCATCTTTGTAAACCCAAATCTCATCCTCTTCTCTTTGTCTGCATCCTGCTTTTAACCATGTGTCTTTTTTCTCATCACTTGCCTCATTTTGCAACTGTTTTACTCCTTGCCAAGTCTCCACTACAGATATTTGCATAAGTGAGTTCAAAACATGTTAATTTTCTTTTTCCCGATTAACTGATGCATTATGTTTTGCACAACATTTTGCTGTGTCATCAGCATTTGAATTTCCTTTTGTTATGTAGTCCTCTCCTCTCTTTTGTGCCGTGCATTTAACTACTGCAATTTTTTCTGGTAATTGAATTACATCAATCAATCTTTTTATTCACTTAGCATTTCTTATTGGTGATCCCGCAGAAGTTAAATAACCTCTTTGAGACCAGAGCTGGCCATAGTCATGGACTACACCATAACCATACTGACTATCAGTCACTGTGGTAATCTTTTGCCCTTTTCCCAATTCACATGCACGAATCTAAGCAATTGATTCCGCTACTTGAGCTGAACAAATTCCTTTGAGACTGGAAGCTTCAATCACATCTGCAACCGTACACACCGAATATGCTGCACTCAGAACACCTTCATCTGTTCTTAAGCATGAACCATCAACAAACAAAACATGGGGTCGATTAGGATCGCGGACGGAAACGTGTTCCGTCCGCCGAGGAAGGTGGCAAGATACTCCGGACCTGTCCGTGGAAAAACCGCAATAGCGATTAGGATCAAATCTGATAGAAACGCCGATCGCGGCGGACGGAGCACAACAATCTCCGTCCGTGGCGGTCGAAGTACACCTGAGGCCGCGGCAGGTGGGCGGAACCTAAATAACACCGACCGCCGCGTACGCACATGACCAGGATAACAACAACCTCCCCCGCGATACCTGCGTAGTGTCCGTGTCCGCAATTAGGATAACTCCGCAAGTACCCCGGTAGCCACCGCGATCCACGTCCGCAGCGGTACCAATGCTACGAGAAACCGTGCACCACAGCGGAAGTCCAACACGAACAACATCCCTACAGTCAAACCAATGCCATACATTGCGACATAATTCATCACCAAACACAGGAAAATGAACGACCACCCACCTGACACATCTAAACCAAACACAAGACACAATGACCCACCCCCAAGAACCGCATAAACCACACCTGCCAACACACCCACCTATCACCTGACTGCCAATCAACATTCACACAGGGCCAACACACAGACTATAAATTAACTCCCACCCACTCCAGAAATCCTCTGCATCACAGCCTAGCTGCTAGCAGGAGACACCACTTAGCCAACAGCATAAAACAGATATCATACACATAACCCACACCCAAACACACCCTGTACACAAAGACCCACCACACCATCCCCAAACACCACACACCAGCACCTCCTAATTCACACAAACACACACCCGAGCACCATGGCAACCAAGAAAAACACTAAATTCACCGACACCGAGTTAAGGGTTATGGTCGATGAGATTATTTGTGTCGAACCCCACATATTTGGGGCCCTAGTGCAGCAGACCAGCATAGCTAGGAAGAACAGCCTGTGGGACCGGATCCTCACCAGGGTCAATGCCTCCGGGACCGTCCCGAGGACGAAGCAGGAAATTCAGAGGCGGTGGCACGACCTCAAGACCCGGGTGAAATCCATCAGAGCCAAGAACTTTCTCCGGGCCAACCACACAGGCAGTGGAACCCCCCCGGAGCCCCTACCGTACACCGAGTGGGAGGAGAAGGTGCTGACCATGCTGCACCCTGAGACCCTTGATGGACTTGATGAGGGAGAAGAGGCTGGTAAGTACCAACCAAGCACCACAAACACACCAACACGGTGTGCCTTACACAACTCTGAAGACACATCTCCCAGACCCCAAGCCATGCATGCAGTCCACATACTCACCAACGTCTAAACCACTCCTACAGGCCCCCATGTCCATAGAGAGGGTGGTGGTGGTGGGTGGGGTGTGTGAGGGGACGGAACTACAACTCACAACAGGCCCCCATGTCCTAAGAGAGGGTGGTGGTGGTGGGTGGGGTGTGTGAGAGGACGGAACTACAACTCCCAACAGGCCCCCATGTCCTAAGAGAGGGTGGTGGTGGTGGGTGGGGTGTGTAAGGGGACGGAACTACAACTCCCAACAGGCCCACATGTCCATAGAGAGGGTGGTGGTGGTGGGTGGGGTGTGTGTGTGAGGGGACGGAACTACAACTCCCAACAGGCCCCCATGTCCATAGAGAGGGTGGTGGCGGTGGGTGGGGTGTGTGAGGGGACGGAACTACAACTCCCGACAAGCCCCCATGTCCTAAGAGAGGGTGGTGGTGGTGGGTGGGGTGTGCTACAGGTTACTAGACCAACTCCCAACAGGCCCCCATGTCCTAAGAGAGGGTGGTGGTGGTGGGTGGGGTGTGTGAGGGGACGGAACTACAACTCACAACAGGCCCCCATGTCCTAAGAGAGGGTGGTGGTGGTGGGTGGGGTGTGTGAGGGAACGGAACTACAACTCCCAACAGGCCCCCATGTCCTAAGAGAGGGTGGTGGTGGTGGGTGGGGTGTGTGAGGGGACGGAACTACAACTCCCAACAGGCCCACATGTCCATAGAGAGGGTGGTGGTGGTGGGTGGGGTGTGTGTGTGAGGGGACGGAACTACAACTCCCAACAGGCCCCCGTGTCCATAGAGAGGGTGGTGGTGGTGGGTGGGGTGTGTGAGGGGACGGAACTACAACTCCCAACAGGCCCCCATGTCCTAAGAGAGGGTGGTGGTGGTGGGTGGGGTGTGCTACAGGTCACTAGACCAACTCCCAACAGGCCCCCATGTCCTAAGAGAGGGTGGTGGTGGTGGGTGGGGTGTGTGAGGGGACAGAACTACAACTCCCAACAGGCCCACATGTCCATAGAGAGGGTGGTGGTGGTGGGTGGGGTGTGTGTGTGAGGGGACGGAACTACAACTCCCAACAGGCCCCCATGGCCATAGAGAGGGTGGTGGTGGTGGGTGGGGTGTGTTAGGTGGACGGAACTACAACTCACAACAGGCCCCCATGTCCATAGAGAGGGTGGTATAGTGGGTGGGGTGTGTGAGGGGACAGAACTACAACTCCCAACAGGCCCCCATGTCCTAAGAGAGGGTGGTGGTGGTGGGAGGGGTGTGCTACAGGTCACTAGACCAACTCCCAACAGGCCCCCATGTCCTAAGAGAGGGTGGTGGTGGTGGGTGGGGTGTGTGAGGGGACGGAACTACAACTCCCAACAGGCCCCCATGTCCATAGAGAGGGTGGTGGTGGTGGGTGGGGTGCGTGAGGGGACGGAACTGCAACTCCCAACAGGCCCCCATGTCCATAGAGAGGGTGGTGGTGGTGGTTGGTGGGGTGTGTGCCAGTGCCGACTGAATGTCAAATATAAATAAATGTACACGTAATGGCCACATTACTCATCCTCACATTTTTGTTTTGCAGGGGATCCTAATCTGACAGCTGCAATAAACACCAGGCCTCCAGCCTCCCCACACTCAGAGGTTTCAGGGGACGTTTGGCCAGCCACCTCTGGGGCTGAGGATGGTGCCGGCTCAAGCAGCCAGCCAGGGACATCTGGCTCCGAGGTCACACCTGCACCAACAACTACTACGGCCTCTGGCATTACCACAACACCGGCTACTGTGACCTGCACAGCTACCTCCAGCACCACCTCCACCACCACTACTACCACCACTTCTGCCCCTGCCACCCTGCCCAACCCACCGCCCAACGCTGGGCCAGCGCCATCCCAGCCACGCAGGGAGAGTGTGAGGCAAACCACAAATGCAAGGCCAGATCCTGCAGGCAGGAGCACAGCACAAAGAAGGCATGATGAAACAACTACACCCAATGCCGTGCAACAGTGTCTAGAAGCACTAGCCAGGGTGGAGGAAAACTATCTACGTGGCCAGGCACAGGCAGACCGGGCCCACCAGGACTTTGTTGACAACACAGCGATGTTGGGGGCCATCGAGAGGCGGCTTGGCCAACTCGTGGACATTTTTAGCACGAGGATATCCGCCAACACCACCCTCCCCACACCCCCTCAAACAACGCCACCGCCAACAACAACGCCACCGCCACCTGCGCCCCTGGCGGCGGATGGGGCACCTGATCAGCCAGCGCCCCCAGCTGACTCCGTCCCGACACAAAGACGGAGGGGCCGTCCGAGGCTGGAAGTGGGCAAGAGCAGTGTCGAAGCTCCTGCCACACGCTCCAAGAGGAGCCGACAATGACTCTTTTGAGTACCTGAGCCTGCCATTCACCCTGCCAACTATCCGGTCCCACCTGGCACAGGCCTGCTGCACTAGGCAGACACCACCCTATGTGGTGTCTGCACGGACATCTCATCTGCCATAACCTTTGACACTCACTCCCCCACCCCTTCACTCATTTGTAAATATGCACCTACACCTATGCACAATCTGTAAATAAATAACACTTACTCACTCAATGATGTGTTGCCTCCATGTTTATTCACATGATTGCATCAGAAACAGACGTAACCAGGTTCAGGGATCCAACTGGTACAGAATCATGCCACAAGGGAGTTACCTAGGGAAACATAGAAAACGCAAACACACGTTAGGAAACACCATCACACTCATCCCAACGCACTGCAGTGCAACTTTCAACAAACCACACACATCACTACAGGAATGGATGAGACTACACACATCATGGAGAAGTGCATGTACTCATAAATGAAGAGACACACACACATGCATACATCACATAACAAAACACATAGATGATGCCCAACACAATGACACAAGAGCAGCAAACCTACACAGGGCATACACAAGCAGCACAAGAGGGGCACACTCACAATCAAGGGAAGTAGCGTTCAATGAGCTGGCGCCTCTGGTCCACACCTTCCTCCTCACCACTATCCTCATCAGTCGACATGGGTGGGTCGGGAGGGCGAGGAACTTGCTGTTCATCTGGGTCCAAGAGCAGTTCAATGTTATTGCGCACGGCCAGGTTGTGGAGCATGCAGCAGGCAATCACAATCTTACATACTTTGCCTGGTGAGTAAGGCAGGGCCCCTCCAGTCTTATCCAGGCACCGAAACCTAGACTTAAGCAGGCCAAATGTTGGTGCCACCACTCGACGTGTCCTTCCATGGGCATCATTGTATCGCATTTCTCCCGCTGTAGTGGGATTGCGTATTGGACTCAGAAGCCAAGGCCTGTTTGGGTAAGCCGAGTCGCCTGTGTTTGTGGAAATTAGAGAGAGAGAGAAACATCACTACCTGAACATGTGGGCACACCAAGCCACACAGATATCACTCCTGTCACCACAGCATACTCACCAACAAGCCACGCTTGTGCCGGACGCAGATTTGCCATCAGTTGGGGGACAATGCTGCTCCGCATGATGTGGGCGTCATGTGCAGAGCCAGGAAATCTTGCACACACATGTGAGATTATGTTGTCGGCCTGGCACACCACCTGCACGTTTAGGGAATGGAAGTGCTTTCGATTCCTAAACACCTGCTCACGTGCCCGTGGTGGAATGATCGCAATATGCGTGCCATCAATGGAACCCACAACGTGTGGTATGCGACCCAGTGCATAGAAGTCTGCTTTGACCGCTGCCAACTCTGCCGCCTGTGGAAAATGTATGTAGTCATTCTTGTACAGCATCATGGCTGTCAGTACATCCCGAAGTACCGTGCTGAACATGGCCTGTGATATTCCCCCGGCATGTCCAACAGTGTACTGAAATGGGCCTGTTGCAAAAAAATTGAGTGCCGCCATCACCTTTTGGGTGGGTGAAATGGAGCCTGGATAGGTTCTTCGCGGCTGCAGGTGAGGAGACAATTGGTTCACAAGCTCCAGCAATCGACGTCGATCAAGCCTGAATTTCCTGATCACCTCCTCGTCCACCATATCCTCCAGCACAGTGTATGGGCGATGGACATTTTGAGCCCTCCTGTGTGGGAGTAAATGGAATGGAAGTAAATTCACATACAACGCATGTCTGTGCAACTCACTCACATGTCATCGCACTCTATCCAACATGTAATAGGCAGTGTTCAATTAGCATATGTGTGACATCTCTGATTGTCACAACAACATGGATTGACGTAGCAACAATGTGCACCCACTAGCTACATGATGTGTTGCAACATGTGCAATGCACTTTGTCTCACCTCAACATTACTGCCAACAAGACATGTGACATGACCCACATGTGTATGCGCAACATGACATACACACATGCAAGTGCATGCACACAAACGAAAATATACACACACCATTTCTTGATGCACCAATGGCAACACCAATAATGGTGACCAAACGGACATCACATGCATGGTGACCCAATAGGCAACACGCATGCACTGAACACAAGTGAACCCCCACCATAGTCAATATCACACATATACCAGTCACAGACAACTGAATCACAATGTGGCAATACATCCGGGATCTACTGTGTAGATGTGAGGTACGATAAACTTGTGTATGGAAATAACCGATGTCGACATGCACATGTGATGGACATTTGTGGCACACCAATGGGCATGGTATGGACACACATGGGATAGAGCATGAAGTGTGGAGTCACGCAATCACGCACACAACCGTCATCATGCAGCTGCAGACAATGAAACAAGGTGCATCGTCAGCTGACATGCAATCATTGACCCCGCCATGGCGGTGCACTGCTTCCGCTGTTTACGCCTGGCCATACGCGGCCCGCGTTCAACATTCCCATTGTCTGCATGTGCACAGACCGTCACTCTCACACACCGGCAAGTGCATGTGCTAGACACCGGGACGAATGCATCATTTGCAACAAAGTTCTAACAGTGGCGCCACCATGGCGGGGCACGTATTCGGCGGGGGAGGTGCAGGCCAAAACATCCATAAGCTGATGCCAATGCACATGGCAGTTCATGACCACCCTTACAGTGACATTGCATCAGCCAGCCTACACCGGCCGGCCCAGCCCTGCCCATGACCGCCGTGCCGGCCATGCCAACTACCGCCGTTTCAGGCCCCCTCCACTACCGCCGTGAGGACCGCCGTGCCGGCCATGCCAACTACCGCCGTTTCAGGCCCCCTCCACTACCGCCATGCCAGGCCCTGCCCATGACCGCCGTGCCGGCCATGCCAACTACCGCCGTTTCAGGCCCCCTCCACTACCGCCGTGCCCTGGCGGGCCAGGCACGGCGGTCATGGGCTGGGCCTGGCACGGCGGTAGTGGAGGGGGCCTGAAACGGTGGTAGTTGGCATGGCCGGCACGGCGGTCATAGGCAGGGCCTGGCACGGCGGTAGTGGAGGGGGCCTGAAACGGCGGTAGTTGGCATGGCTGGCACGGCGGTCATGGGCAGGGCCTGGCACGGCGGTAGTGGAGGGGGCCTGAAACGGCGGTAGTTGGCATGGCCGGCACGGTGGTCCTCACGGCGGTAGTGGAGGGGGCCTGAAACGGCGGTAGTTGGCATGGCCGGCACGGCGGTCATGGGCAGGGCCTGGCACGGCGGTAGTGGAGGGGGCCTGAAACGGCGGTAGTTGGCATGGCCGGCACGGCGGTCCTCACGGCGGTAGTGGAGGGGGCCTGAAATGGCGGTAGTTGGCATGGCCGGCACGGCGGTCATGGGCAGGGCCTGGCACGGCGGTAGTGGAGGGGGCCTGAAACGGCGGTAGTTGGCATGGCCGGCACTGCGGTCATGGGCAGGGCTGGGCCGGCCGGTGTAGGCTGGCTGATGCAATGTCACTGTAAGGGGGGTCATGAACTGCCATGTGCATTGACATCAGCTTATGGATGTTTTGGCCTGCACCTCCCCCGCCGAATACGTGCCCCGCCATGGTGGCGCCACTGTTAGAACTTTGTTGCAAATGATGCATCCGTCCCGGTGTCTAGCACATGCACTTGCCGGTGTGTGAGCGTGACGGTCTGTGCACGTGCAGCCAATGGGAGGTGTGGACATGGGCCACGTGTGCCCAATAGTAAGTACCGTATGCTGTTCACCGCAACACCAGGGCCAATCATTGGCCCAATTCCAAACACGCTTCCACGGCTGACCAATGGCTGGCGCCGTATGCCACTGACATGGCCACAGGGCCCTATATATGTGTGATGTGCAAAAGCATACCTTCTACGATGACCACCGACTGCTGCCTGTGGCCATCACCTCCACCTGCTGCTGCGGAGCTGACCACCGACTGCTGCCTGTGACCATCACCTCCACCTGCTGCTGCGGAGCTGACCACCGACTGCTGCCTGTGACCATCACCTCCACCTGCTGCTGCGGAGCTGACCACCGACTGCCGCTCTAGTGCCATACTCCGTGACCTTGGCATGTCGAGACTCAAAGAGATCCGGTCTCGTCCCTTCACCGCCGCGAAGCTTGATGTCCTCGTGGACGGTGTGCTCCGCAACTACGGACGCCTGTACAGCGCACCCGGACAGGTGGTAAGTGCAGTGGGGGATAAGTTGTTGTGCATGAGGTGTCCTATGACACCTGGGCTCTGGAAACTTGGCGGTGTGATGTGTGACCAACAAAAGATTTGAAATGTGCATGGCTGCAGAGAGAAATGTGTTGCCCCTATCTGTGTGACTGGCCAACTGTCCACTGACTTCCACCCTTTTGTCTCCCATCATGGTAGGTCAAGCTGCACCTTCGCAAGGACGTGTGGAGGAGCATTGCACGTGATGTACGAGCAGCGGGGGTGTCCAATAGACGACATACACACTGCCACAAACGCTGGGACGACATTTCCAGACTGAGCAAGAATGTAGCGGAAGTGACACTAGGGATGATTCCAAGGACGGCACGTCTGGCCCGACGCTCAATGACCTCTCTCATGCACCGTATCATAGCTGTGACGCATCCTGACCTGTCCGAGCGGTTGCGTGTGGATGAACAGCAACGTGGCGGTAAGCATACTGTCAGTGTATGTTGCTTGTGAGTGCAATGCATGTATTGTTGCCCACACACATTAGGGACTTCCGTTGATCGTGAGGCTCTTTCCAATGGCATGTTGGTGACATTGGCGCAGTAAAATTTCACTTCCCGATGCGGCATGTTGAGACGGCACCCGCTAAGCAGTTCAGTTTTCATGCACATGCTGTAGTGCTCGGTCACCCCTTGGCAACACTTGTGTGCAGATGTAGTTCCTCATGCCCAGTGTGCATGCTGTACATGTATTACGGCCAACGCCACTTAATTCCTGTGAGGATGACTGGTTGGGGTGGGCCGTGTGCAGGTTGGGGGATCGATGGACATTGTCATCAGTGGCTTTAGGGATTCCGTAGCAGTACTGTACGTGAGTGTGCCCATGACTTACACCAATTTCCTGTGCATTTCAGTTTTGGCAGAGGGCACTCAGCCACAGACGGCGGAGATGATAGAAGGCAATGCATCCTGATCAGACGTCGCGCACACGCAGACTGACACCGAAGGGGCCAGCGCCGGAGAGGGGGACAGGACCGTCCCGGAGGACTCGCATGTGGAGACAAATTCGTCATCATCTTCCGACAGTGTTGGTGAGTCAGCACTGTTGTCACAGACTGGGAGTGGGCAATCAACACCTTCGGTCGGGACACAGCACACAGGGCCCACCCTGCCGCCAACTGCACCATGTGCTGTTCGTGCACGCAGGAGTAGGGGGAGCAGAGTGGCCTTCGGTGTCGGCACCGCTGCCCCAGCCTCGGTGAGCCAAAATGCACTTTGTGCAGAGGCTGTTGATCTGCTGCGACAGCTGTGTGTGGGGCAGACCAATATGATAAATGCTTTCCAAGACCACGATAGGAAGTTGGGGCAGGTGGTGGCATTCATGGAAGGTATGCATGGTGATCTGGCTGGTGTACACAGGACACTGCAGTCATTGGCTAACAGTGTGTCGTCTGCCATTGTACAGTCGCATGGACTGGGTGGTACTTCTGTTCCACCATCTACAACACTGGATGTCTCAGGGGGGAGTGAATATTCTGACCAGGACTCTAATACAGGTTATTGCACTAGAAGCAGCGTCAGCCAGCACGTCAAGGCACGGAGGCCTCAAACCCCATCCCCTAGGTCAGGTAAATCTGTTCACAAGGACAACGTCAGATATAGTGGAGTACACACACGTGAAGCAAAAGAGGGGTTGGGTGTAATGGCTACACATGCTGCACAGCCATCCCACACACAAGGTAGTACCAAGCCAAGCCTCACTCCCACTTCCATTGACACTACCTTGGACGAGGACATTGAGAAGACGAATAAATCTCTTGAGGGCTCGCATACTCCCAGTGCCAGGGAGACTAGGAAGGAAGGAGCCACTCCCAAGGGCAGGGAAACTAGGAAGGAAGGAGCCACTCCCAAGGGCAGGGAAACTAGGAAGGAAGGAGCCACTCCCAAGGGCAGGGAGACTAGGAAGGAAGGAACCACTCCCAAGGGCAGGGAAACCAGGAAGGAAGGAGCCACTTCCAAGGGCAGGGAGACTAGGCAGGAAGGAGTAACTCCCAAGGGCAGGGAAACCAGGAAGGAAGGAGCCACTCCCAAGGGCAGGGAGACTAGGCAGGAAGGAGCCACTCCCAAGGGCAGGGAGACTAGGCAGGAAGGAGCCACTCCCAAGGGCAGGGAGACTAGGCAGGAAGGAACCACTCCCAAGGGCAGGGAAACGAGGAAGGAAGGAGCCACTTCCAAGGGCAGGGAGACTAGGCAGGAAGGAGTCACTCCCAAGGGCAGGGAAACCAGGAAGGAAGGAGCCACTCCCAAGGGCAGGGAGACTAGGCAGAAAGGAGCCACTCCCAAGGGCAGGGAGACTAGGCAGGAAGGAGCCACTCCCAAGGGCAGGGAGACTAGGCAGGAAGGAGCTACTCCCAAGGGCAGGGAAACTAGGAAGGAAGGAGCCACTCCCAAGGGCAGGGAAACTAGGAAGGAAGGAGCCACTCCCAAGGGCAGGGAGACTAGGCAGGAAGGAGCTTCTACCAAGGGCAGGGAAACTAGAAAGGAAGGAGCCACTCCCAAGGGCAGGGACAAGGACAGTCACAAGACAAACGCACCTAAGAAGAGCACTGACACTCCCAGGGGCAGGGGCACACACGGGGAGAAGGTGTGTCCTGGGGATATGTACACCACAGACGACAAGTCTGCTGCCTGGAACAGGGCACCATCCAGGGAACAGGGAAAGTCCGCAGACAACAGTACTCCTACGGAAATGGAACATCCAAGGCCCAAGGCATCTCCCATGGACAGTGGCGCTGTCAGGGACAGGCATACATCACCCATTGTTGCACTGAGGCAGCTGTTTTCTGGGAAACGGAATACAGATGTCTCCGCAGTGGAGTCACCACTTACCTCCACTCCCATCAGGGCCCGTCAGGGACGGATGCAGGTGGACCCTGTAGTAGCATCCCCCATGACACATGTTGCAGAGGCCACAAGGCAGCCACACAGCAAACAACAAGCAGGCTCCAGCACGTCCCCAGAGAGCATTCCCCCCCCAGCAGATGCACCTCCCAGGGTGGGTGAAATTTCTTCTCAGTCCGGCCCACTTGTCAGTCCTGTCCTGTCCAGGGTGCAGGCACATGTCTAAAAGAAACGTAGACACACAGCATTGACACATGCACAATCCGATGTCGGACAATTGCAACTATCCCCCGCTCCCAGAGCCACCCTGCCTCCTGGACCATACAGCCCTGTGGCTCATCATTTCAGTGGTCCCAGTGGCGCTGGTGCAGTTGACTCGCATGTGTCTGTTAGTGGCAGTGTATCAGTCGAGACCTATCCTGTATCAGGTGCTGGCAGTGTATCTGGGTCTATGGGCCATGTGTCATTCACTCGGTCTGTGGCTGTGTCTCACACTCCTGTATCAGGTGCTGGAAGTGTATCTGGGTCTATGGGCCATGTGTCAGTCACTCGGTCTGTGGCTGTGTCTCACACTCCTGTATCAGGTGCTGGCAGTGTATCTGGGTCTATGGGCCATGTGTCAGTCACTCGGGCTGTGGCTGTGTCTCACACTCCTGTATCGGGTGCTGCCAGTGTATCTGGGTCTATGGGCCATGTGTCAGTCACTCGGGCTGTGGCTGTGTCTCACACTCCTGTATCAGGTGCTGGCAGTGTATCTGGGTCTATGGGCCATGTGTCAGTCACTCGGGCTGTGGCTGTGTCTCACACTCCTGTATCAGGTGCTGGCAGTGTACCTGGGTCTATGGGCCATGTGTCAGTCACTCGGGCTGTGGCTGTGTCTCACACTCATGTATCAGGTGCTGGCAGTGTATCTGGGTCTGTGGCTCACGTGTCAGTCACTACATCTGTGGCTGTGTGTCACACTCCGGTTTCTGGTGCTGGCAGTCTGTCCGATGCGGGTACTTCACGCAATCCACCTGATAGTGTGATGTAAGTTGCTGTTGTGTGCCCTCAGATGTACTGCCTCTGATGGACCTGTGCCTTGCCATGCACTGTTTGTGCACCTAGCCCCTCTCATGTGCTGCCTCTGATGTAGCTGTTCGATTCCATGGACTGTTGATGCACCTAGCCCCTCTCATGTACTGCCTCTGATGTACCTGCTCTGGTGTCCACACTGCCCTGTTGCTATTCTCATACTGATGTACTGCATCTGATGTACCTGCTCTGGTGTCCACACTGCCCCGTTGCTATTCTCATACTGATGTTCTGCATCTGATGTACCTGCTCTGGTGCCCACACTGCCCTGTTGCTATTCTCATACTGATGTACTGCATCTGATGTACCTGCTCTGGTGTCCACACTGCCCTGTTGCTATTCTCATACTGATGTACTGCATCTGATGTACCTGCTCTGGTGTCCACACTGCCCTGTTGCTATTCTCATACTGATGTACTGCATCTGATGTACCTGCTCTGGTGTCCACACTGCCCTGTTGCTATTCTCATACTGATGTACTGCCTCTGATGTACCTGCTCTGGTGTCCACACTGCCCTGTTGCTATTCTCATACTGATGTACTGCATCTGATGTACCTGCTCTGGTGTCCACACTGCCCTGTTGCTATTCTCATACTGATGTACTGCATCTGATGTACCTGCTCTGGTGTCCACACTGCCCTGTTGCTATTCTCATACTGATGTACTGCATCTGATGTACCTGCTCTGGTGTCCACACTGCCCTGTTGCTATTCTCATACTGATGTACTGCATCTGATGTACCTGCTCTGGTGTCCACACTGCCCTGTTGCTATTCTCATACTGATGTACTGCATCTGATGTACCTGCTCTGGTGTCCACACTGCCCTGTTGCTATTCTCATACTGATGTACTGCATCTGATGTACCTGCTCTGGTGTCCACACTGCCCTGTTGCTATTCTCATACTGATGTACTGCATCTGATGTACCTGCTCTGGTGTCCACACTGCCCTGTTGCTATTCTCATACTGATGTACTGCATCTGATGTACCTGCTCTGGTGTCCACAATGCCCTGTTGCTGTTCTGATACTGCATTGTGCCCTCTCATGTGCTGCCTCTGATGGACCTGTGCCTTGCCATGGACTGTTGGAGCACTTAGCCCCTCTCATGTGCTGCTTCTGATGGACCTGTGCCTTGCCATGGACTGTTGGTGCACTTAGCCCCTCTCATGTGCTGCCTCTGATGGACCTGTGCCTTGCCATGGACTGTTGGTGCACTTAGACCCTCTCATGTGCTGCCTCTGATGGACCTTTTCAGTGCAATGGACTGTTGGTGCACTTAGCCCCTCTCATGTGCTGCCTCTGATGGACCTGTGCCTTGCCATGCACTGTTTGTGCACCTAGCCCCTCTCATGTTCTGCCTCTGATGTAGCTGTTCGATGCCATGGACTGTTGATGCACCTAGCCCCTCTCATGTACTGCCTCTGATGTACCTGCTCTGGTGTCCACACTGCCCTGTTGCTATTCTCACACTGATGTACTGCATCTGATGTACCTGCTCTGGTGTCCACACTGCCCTGTTGCTATTCTCATACTGGTGTACTGCATCTGATGTACCTGCTCTGGTGTCCACACTGCCCTGTTGCTATTCTCATACTGATGTACTGCATCTGATGTACCTGCTCTGGTGTCCACACTGCCCTGTTGCTATTCTCATACTGATGTACTGCATCTGATGTACCTGCTCTGGTGTCCACACTGCCCTGTTGCTATTCTCATACTGATGTACTGCCTCTGATGTACCTGCTCTGGTGTCCACACTGCCCTGTTGCTATTCTCATACTGATGTACTGCATCTGATGTACCTGCTCTGGTGTCCACACTGCCCATGCTCGATCCTAGACTGTGATGTTACTCCGATTATGCGTAAATAAAATTGTCAATCATGTGTCGTGGGTTGTCGGAGTCATTCTTGCGTGTGTGATGCTAGTGTGGATTTGTATTTACTTGAGGGCGGTGGGTTCAGATACATGTCACTCCCCCCTACCTGGGTCACGACCCTTGGAGGCGTTGCCGTACACAAGAATATGTCGATTCCGGGACATGTCACTCCCCCCTCCCTACGTCACGGCCCTTGCAGGTACTCCAGACAGCGAATGGTTTGTAGCCTACCTGCGTCGTCCTCGATGGTGGGCCAAGACTAGGACGTAGTGGATCGCGAAGAGTATCGGGTAAGCGTGTAGTGCAGGGTCCATGTCGGCGAGCGGCTCGTGGTGGGTATGGTCGCTGTGGGGCATCCGCAGTGCTCAGGCAGGTTGTTTTTCCGCAGCGCTTTTATGTGTATTTTCCGCCATCTTGATTTGGAGGACGGTCCTAGACGTCAGTCCGTACGGCGGAGTCTCTGGATAGATTACGTCCGCCGCGTGGTTGGGTGTGGTGGTGCGGCGGACCGATTTTGGCCCGTATTTCGTATCCTGATTTGGCGGACGGAGTGTCCGCGACGGGCGCACGGAAAATAGGCATGTTCCGCATGCTCTGGGTCTGCGGAGGCACTTCCGTCCGCCATCCTAATGAGCCCCATAGTCTGATTCAGGCAACGGTACATCTTTAATGCCCTGCCTTGGTTTTGTGCAATATTCTAATACATCCAGACATTCATGATCAATGATTTCATCTCTGATTTCCATTTCAGAAGTGTCAGGTAACAATGTGGAAGGATTTAAATTTACACATCTCGCAATGTATTCATTTATTTATTTATTTAGGGATTTGTAGAGCGCACAGCTACCTCCAACGGAGGTGTCCCGGCGCTGAAGACAATATCTCGTAAGGTTCAGAGGAGTGCAGGAGGAAGGGAGTAGATTAGATTAGGGAAAAGAGCCAGGTCTTGAGTTTTTTTCGAAACAGAGGCTCTGAAGTCAGGAATCTCAGTTCTGTAGGAAGGTGATTCCATAGTCTGGAGGTGGCTACTGCAAAGGCTCTTCCTCCCATTTGTACGAGGCGAAAACGGGGGCAGATCATAAGGTGGAGATGGTTAGATCTGAGGTTACAGGGTGCATGTGAGAACTTCAGTCTACGTCTCAGGTAGGCAGGGCCTCGACCATTAAGAGCTCTAAAAGCCAGGGTCAGAGATTTAAACTGAATGCAAAATCTCACTGGGAGCCAATGAAGTTTAATCTAATGAGGTGAGATGGAGTGACGGTAGGGGATGTTACAAATCAACCTGGCAGCTGAGTTCTGAACTGTCTGTAGTTGATTTATGAGATACGCCGGGGCTCCGACATACAAACTATTTGCGTAGTCCAAATGAGCGGTAATGAGGGCGTGGACTACTGTCTTGCATGAGTCTAATGGCAGAAAAGGGATGATTTTTTTAATCATACGGAGTTTTCCAAAACAAGACGCTGTGACTTTGTTAATTTGGGTCTTGCAGGAGAGGGTAGTATCAAATTGGAAGCCTAGATTGCGGGCATCTTGGACTGGTACCGGAGGAGGATTTAGTTCAGTCGGCCACCAGAGACTGGGAGAAATGGGTGATTTCTGGTTAAAAAAGAGGACTTCCGTCTTATCTGTATTGAGTTTTAAATTGTTAGAGGACATCCAGGCGGCAATATTCACCATGCAGTGGTGAAAGTTGTGAAATGAATTTTCAGAGTGATCCCCGAAGGAGAACACCAGCTGAGTGTCGTCAGCGTAAAAGATTACTCTAACGCCCCAGGATTCCACCACTTTTGCCAGTGGCTTCAGGTAGACATTGAACAGGAGCGGGCTAAGGGCAGAACCTTGTGGAACCCTCCAAATCAATGGTTTCCTGGTAGAAAGGAAGGAATCCAGCATCACCTGTTGAAATCTCTCCGTAAGGAAAGATTTAAGCCAAGAGAGAGGAGTCCCGCCGACTCCTACCTCTAGCAAGCGTGTGAGTAGTATGTCATGGGAGATGATATCAAATGCTGCGGATGGGTCGAGGAGGACCAACATGGCCTCCTCTCCTCTATCCATGCATTCCAGAATCGACTCAGACACCTCAAGTAGAGCAGACTCGGTACTGAAGTCCGGCCTAAATCCTGATTGAGAGTCATGGAACAGCGAGTTTGACTCTAGGTAGTTGGACTGCTGCTCTTGTACCGCCTTCTCGAGCACTTTGGCTGGCTTGGGTAGGAGTGAGATCGGTCGGTAATTGCTCAAGCAAGTTGGATCGATACCTGCTTTTTTTTTAATGGGAATTAGCAATGCGTGTTTCCAAGCGGAAGGGACAACACCTGAATATAGGGAGGAGTTCCAGATTTCAAGCAGGGGGTTAATAACTAACGGGGCAATTTCATTCATGATCAGGGCCGGGGCTGGGTCCAATGGTGAGCCTGATTTACATTTTAAAAATAGGTTCAGGGCATGCTCCTTGGTGAGTGGTTTAAAAGTAGTGAATGCTTTGGTGCAGATGGTGATAGGGACTTCAGTGATCTCTGTACCATTCTGAAGAATTGTTGCCGTGATGTTGGCAATTTTATTCGCAAAAAAGTCTGATAAATCTTCACTAAATGCTTGGGAAGGGGAAACTGGAGAGGACAGAGCAGTGGAATTAGAAAACTCTTTAACAATGTTAAAGAGGGCCTTAGTAGAGTTTTTTGCATTGGCAATAGTTTCTGCAAAGTAGACACTCATAGAGTTACGTTTGAGTTTATGAAACTCTTTAAGGGCCTGTCTGTAAAGAGAGTTGGCTGCAGGGTCATATGTCAGACGCCATTGGCACTCCATCTTTTTACATCTGCTTCTGTTTTCCCTTAGTTCCAGGGTAAACCAGGGGGCTGATGGTTTTAGTCTGTGGGAGCTAAGTGTTTGTAAGGCGGCAATTTTCTCAATGGCAGTCGTGAGATCTTTATTAAATGTAACCACTCCGTTGAGATCGTCAGGGAGTGGGTCTAAGCTATTATTGTACGATTGCTCTAGGGCAGTACATGAGATCTTGTGCCATTTTCTGCCTTGTGTTCTGATGGCATATTCCTTCTTAACAATTTGAGTTAAAGATACCTCGAGTGGAATCAAAGAATGGTCAGACCATGTCAGGGGTGTGGAAGGAAGGATTTTTAGCTTCGTGCAGTTGGAAAAGATTAGGTCGAGGGTGTGTCCTGCAACATGTGTGGGACCCCTTACCCCTTGTATCAAATTCATACTTTGCATGGAGTCTAGGAGATGAGTGGCGCGATTGCAGCTACTTACATCAACGTGATGGTTAAAGTCTCCCAGTACCGTAAAGTGAGCGTATTTAAGAGACAGATCTGCGGTGACTGCCAGTAGTTCAGAAATGGCAAAATGTGGGGTATTAGGGGGGCTGTAGACCAGGATCCCTGAAAAAATGGATGTAGTAGAGTCCGAGACGGAGAAATATAGTGCCTCTATGGGCTTTATGTTCGTAATTTTTCTAGACGTGATTGTCGGGTGAGTCTTTAAGATTACCGCAATTCCTCCTCCCGTCTTAGAACCCTCGTGGCTTATTCCTGTAAGGCGGTAGCCGGAGGGCAAGGCAAGGGAAATGTCAGGGTTGGAGGAGTCTTTAATCCATGTCTCAGTCAGGAACAATAGGTCCCAGGACATGGAAGACAGTAACAGCCAAATGTCACTAGCGTGGCATGTTAAAGAGTGACAATTCAACAATCCCATAGAATATGTATTCATGGGTGTGGGATGTCTGACTGCTGAGTCATGGGGGCAATTAGAGTAAGGGGAAAAAATAAAAGGGCAACTATGACATTTGAACAGTTACAGGAGAGGGCTAGTCAGAGAGAGGTTGCACGGTGTAGAGGAAGTGCAAATAGTCTTACCTAGGTCTATAAGTTGTGACCTGGTCCAGATCAGCCTCTGTGTAGGATGAGGACTGACAGCATGGCCCTTGGCCCGGAGCTGGCGCAGACGGGCTTGCCTTCGGCGCGCAAATGGCGCACCCCGTGCACTCGTCCGCTGCGCGTTCGGTAGAAGCACATAATTTATAGAGGATGGGAGACGACAAGGAGGGGCGTGGCCTCAGGAAAGGGGCATGGCCTGAGGGTGCGCCGGTAATGGCGGCAAATGAAGTTTGTTTAGGTTCCCGCAGCAGCGCTAAGATCCGCTGCACGGGCTTCTTAGGAGCATGCTTGAAGGTAAGATTATGTTAAAATACAACACACAAATAGTGACTCTCAAAGATTAAAAAGATAGGCAGTCAAGCTCCCGGCTTCTGCCTCAGGAGATTCAGTCTTCTGAAACATTGTCTGATCCAAGAATCACCTTTTCATATTTTGTCAGCCTATTATTTGTCAAATGCTGTGTTTTGCTTCTAGTGAGAAGAATTTCAACTGAGTGTGGCACATATACTTTTACAGGAAATCCCATTATTATTCCTTCACTTTGTTCCAAACATACACTTGTTGCAGCTACTGCTTTTAAGCAACCTGGTAATGCTTTTGCAACAGGGTCAAGAACAGCTGAGAAATATGCTATTGGCTTTCTCATTCTTCCATGTCTTTAAATCAGAACTGATAATGCACATCCTTCTCTCTCACTGCAATACAACTCAATTTCTTTTTTATAATCAGGCATTCTCAATGCTGGAGCTTCACACAAACTTCTTTTTAACTGTTCAAAAGCTTCTAATTCAGTTTTTGTTAGGCTAATCGGGTCTTTTATGTTTGCTTTTGTCAGTCTCTGCAATGATTTTGCAATTACTGAAAATCCACTAATCCATTGGCGACAATAACCTACCAGTCCTAGAAACATTCTAACCTGTCTCTGTGTTTTTGGAGGTTGCATTGCTTGAATCATTTTTATTCTTTCTGTTGTCACTTGTCTGATTCCTTTTGCAATTCTGTGACCAAGATATTTTTCTTCTTGTTTGCAAAACTGCAATTTTGCAGGAGACACTTTGTGTCCCTCATCTGCCAGATGATTTAAAAGAGTAATGGTATCTGTTACACAATCATCTCTTGTTTTCGCAGCAACAAGGAGATCATCAATATACTGCACTAACGTAGATTTTCCAGGCAAATTCAGATTTTCTAATGATTTCTTTAACAACTGATTAAAAATAGATGGACTCTCAGTGTACCCTTGAGGGATTCTACACCATGCTAGGATACGCTCTTTGAACCGGAACACAAACATATGTTGGCTTTCTGGATGCAATGGAACAGTAAAGAATGCATTACATAAATCAATAACTGTATACCATTCTGCATCATGCGGAATCTGATATAAAATTACCGCTGGGTTTGGTACAACTGGGCAACATGGAACAACAATTTTGTTAATCTTTCTCAGGTCCTGAACAATTCTGTAGGTTCCGTTTGGCTTTTTGATATCCATAATCGGTGAATTACATGGGCTACTCTTGATTTCTCTTAAAACACCTTGTTTTATGAATTTCTTAATTACAGGATTAACTCCTTCAATCACTTCTGCTTTCATTTTATACTGTGGAATGTTTGGATAGTCTGCTCCTTGTTTTACTGTTATTTGTACTGGATCTACACTTTCATCAGGCCCATTTCATCTCCAGTGAAATCCCACATTTTTACATTCACTGTGTCTTTTAATTGTTCTGGTAAATTATTTTTATCAAACACAGGAAATATTTCCTCTGCCTCAACCATTGACATTGTTAATTTGTAAAATCCATCTTCTTCTGGAGTTTGAAGCTCTATACCATCCGGTGAGTAATATATTGCGCAGTTCATTTTACAAAGAATATCCCTACCTAACAGATTTACAGGACTGCTGTCACAAACTACAAATCTATGCATGTCTTTAAATTTACCTATTTCAAGTTCAACTGGTTCAGTTAAATCTGTTTTGATTTGCTGATTAGCTACACCTACTACTTGGATTTTGTCACCAGGGAGAGGAAGGTTTTCTATTTCCACTGATCTAACAGTAGAACGGGTAGCACCTGTATCCACTAGGAAAGCAATTTCTACATCATTCACTTTACCATTTACAAATGGACCAGATTGATCTACCTCAAGGGTGGCTCCAAGCACACACTCTTCCTCCTCTCTCAGACACCGTCAGAAGTAATCCTCAGATTCACTCCCTCCATCTTCTTTCAACCAATATTGTTGAGACACGTTCGACACATTCACTCTTGATGATCTGTTTACCTGTTCACCTCCGCTGAATCCTGATTCTGCACTGTATCTCTGCAAATTTACACAATTTGGAAGTGGCGGTTGTGGTCACTGATTTTGGTGATTCACTACCTGTCGCTGTAGCTGTTGCTGCTCATTTATCTCATTCTGCATCTGTGGATTTAATGATGTATTTTTTACATAAGTTCGGGGCGGATTCTTACACTCACGTTTCCAGTGTCCAATTTTGCCACAATTAAAACATGGGAGTTTCTGTTTCAACTCTTCTATATTTCCCATCAATTTTGGTTTATTATAATTACCTTTAAATGTTCCTTGATTCTGATTAACATTTTTATTTCCTAAAGTTGCTATTTGCTGTTCAGCCACTTTAACCTGTGCCCACATTGCTTTTTCTTTCAGCTTCTTTTGTTTAGCTTCTATTTCATCACTACAGTATTTTAATTTTCTCAAAATATCATCTACTGTGTGTGATTGCCAACCAACTATTCCAGTTCTTACCATTTCACTAATTTCAGGTCTCAAGCCATACACAAATCTGTATATAAAATGGCTCATATCACTTAAATGCTCATAACCACTGTATTGTTTAAATACCAGCAATAGTCTTTTATAAAATGAATGTACAGATTCATTTGTCTCTTGAATTGTTCTATCTATTTTAACTCAATCTATTTCTTTTAGAGGAATTTTGTTTTTCAAAAACACAATTACTTGTTCGTACTCTCTCATTACCTCTGGAGAAGGAGCACCTGTTACTTTATCTCGTTCATATTCCTCTCTGGGCCAATCTATAGCAGTTTTACATTCTGTCCAAAGATCTGATGAAACAACTATGTCAAATAATCCATCAAGATCAACCCACAACACTTTTGAAACTTTCACAAATCTTTCTACCTGTCGATACCATTCCACAGGTTTTTCTCTCAATCGGGGAAAATCATTTGTGAACAGTAAAATGTCCTGTCTTGTCCATGGGACATGTACATACCCTTCTCCAGCTATTTCTCTCATTGGAAACTCATTTACTACTTTTTCTTTTTCTCTGACAGGAAAAGCTAAACTTGTTCTGTCTTCATCTCTTTTCTTTGTCGATTTCGCTCTCCATTTATCAAAATCACAATCAAATCTTTTATATGTGTAATTCTTCCTGAGGTATTCATATTTTCAATGTCTTTTTCAGAGAAATCCACCCTGTAATTTTCTGCAAATTCTTCTGCTTACTTAGATCTACTTCTAATTCAGCAGCCATATCTTCTAATTGATCATATTTGTTTTTCGTTTTCCATGTTATGCTCTTGCAAAGAAATAATAATTAATCATCCTTATATGCCTTCAAACTGTCAGTTCCAATAGTACCAATTATTAATTCTTCTAAATCTGCTTTCAATTTTCCAACATCAAGGGCCAGATGTAGGACGGCAAATACCGGTCGGTAACGGCCGATTTTGGCCGTTACTGACAGGTATTTGGAGTTTGGGATGTAGGGGCATGTCAAGATACAGATTCTGTAATTTTACTGAATCGGTAATTTTACCGATTCGGTAAAATACCGATTCGGTAAAATTACCGAATCTGTATCTTGATTCGGTAATTGACATTCATTCCTATGGGCCTCCAGGCCCATAGGAATGAATGGCAATTACCAAATCGGTAAATACCGATTCGGTAATTACCGAATCATACCGATTCGGTAATTAAATCGGTAAAATTACCTACATCCGGATTGCCAGTTCTTAAATACCGAATCGGTATGATTCGGTATTTAAGAATCGGTAATCTGAGATTACCTACATCGGGCCCCAAGTAATTTACATTCTGAGGTTTCCGTTAAATCTATTTTATTCAAACTCTTTTCCGGAGTTCCAGAATCAGAATCTGTACCAGTAGGAGTTTTACATGACAAACTTTGATTAAAAGTTAGGTCGGGCATCATTATTTTCTCTCGATGTAATTCAGACAAATCTGAATAAAATTTTTCAGTCACTTTCTGTATTTCAGAATTTAATGGAACTGTTAAAGCTGAATGTCTAATTTCTTTTTGATCAAATACTCGAAGAACAGTTCCAATCGTTACAGGCTTCCATGCTTTTAGTTAACTGTTGTATTCATTCATTTGCAGAACAAATATATTCTGAAGTATCTGGTATTGGTAATCCCTCATACCTTTCTGTTCTAATTTCACTTCTTGGGGTTTAATTTCTTTGAACTGGGGTTTCAGTAAAATTACTATTTTCTGTTGATATATTCGAATTTCGTCCTGTTTCTACTTTTTCAGGTGTTTTACTTTTATTCAGATCTGTTTCAGGAGATGTCTCAATAATAATTTCTCTTTGAGGGGCACTTGGAGAAGTCCATGTGCGAACTGGTTGATAGGGTGGCGGTTTCTTAGTATAAATTTCTTCTAATACCGCATCTTCTAAATCACTCTCTTCTCTAGTATTATTTCTCTTTCAGGAATGTTTTTTACAGTTACCTCATCAATTAATCTCACTGGGTACAAACCATCACACATATCTGCACTTCTCCATCAACGCATTTTATCCTGATGTGTTTCTCTATCTAATCTTTTTGGTATTCCTCTACTCTCTCATTCTAATTCATGCATTTCATCTTTCCATTCAACAAAAGCTTCAAATTGAGTAGGTCTAGGCCTTGGTACAAGATTCATTATTCTTTCTCTTAAGTTTTTTAAAACCGCTATGTTAAATGATCCGTCTTGTGGCCATGCTAACACACCATCATTTTCAGTATATTTCATCCAATTCTCAATCCAGAGACAAGTATGATAACCATATTCACCTAGCATATAAGCTGCAGGTGTTTTGTACTTATGAATTAATCTTCCGCCTCGCGTTGAAATTTTCTTGTCAAGTTTAATTTTATTTTTCAATTTCTGAAACCATGAAAGTTTTTTTTTCTCTTTCATAAAATAATAATCCATGTTTTTAAACAATTTCCTCTGCTTCGGAAATGATCGTAACAATTTCCTTGTTATTCCGTATCACCAACCAATCCGTGCGCAAAACTCACCAACAAACCAATCAGGTTAAGCTTTGTCACTATCTTGCTCAACAAATAGATTTATTGCTTTTCAAAATAAGCCAATCAGCTGCACGAGTACTGTGACGTATGTTAGTCAATCACAGCGCAACACTAGTGACGTATGCTACCGCTGCAGCTTCTCTGTCTCTCGCTCCTTACTCTGACCCCTCCTTTACAAAAAAATGTCACAGCGCCATATTTACAAAACTTTCAATTGAATTCAGTTAATAACTCCACAAAAAACAAAGCATTTGACTGTTTCGCTAAAATAAAGTGATAGCTTTCTCAAACATTCAAGTATTCTTATACGTGAAATATATGACGCTATTTTCACAGAATATTCAAATTGATCGATAAAGTAAGGCTACTTTACCCTTCTAGCAAGTAATAACAAACTTGTTTCTCTCCAAATGCACATACAGAGATTTTATACCTCCTTAGAGACAATTTAGAGTTTCACTCGATCGTATATTACAAATTCATTTACACACATTCATACGGGAAAAAAAAAATCCCTGACCATGCATACATAATTCTTTAGTAGGACTTTAACCCACCAATAGAAATCCTTACTCACCAGTAAGATAGACAACGCTTCCTTACCCTTCACTCAAGCTTGAATGAATTCTACTACTCTTTTCACAGTGAGTTTTAAAACAGGACAGAGGTCCCTATACTTGAAAGCTACGATTTCATAGATAATCCTCACTATACATTCTTCCTTACACACCTAAAATCCCCAAACTTGTGCTGTACGCCGCAACACTAGTGATATACGACGATACCACTATTTTGAAACAGAACAAATGCACTGTGTAACTTCACCTGTCACACTACTCATGCCGGCACAAACAGGATTTTTCACACTGCTGGAAAAAACCTTTCGACTACATATAACAACTAAACAAACTTAACATGTTTTAGACATTAATCCTATGTAATTACCATGTAACATGTTAGTTACCATAGTAACCGTACCTCTGCTACCAAGAAATTGAACCAGTGCTCAGATTGAAAAACTGTCTCACAAACGCAACCTATCACCTCAATACTCACCATTAATTATTAAACACATATACAGGCCCATAACACCAATGAGACAATTTTTTAGCAACTGAATCAGGTGATTTGATTCATAATCTATTCACATAATATTTGCACTAATATATACAACTGCAGTTTATTTTTCATTATCATAGGTTTAAATCATTTGTTACCTAAAATCAAACCACTAATGGCAAATGGATCAACTGATGGAAACTAGATCATGAATAAACAAGACCAGCTTGTCTTTTCGAATCAAATTTTATTTACTTTATTTTCATAATAAAAGAGCATTTTACGTTTTAGAAACTTTATTTTAAAAGCGGATTAGAAAACAGCATTTTAATAAGGAAATGAAATTAGAACTGACATTTCAAAGCAAGCTCAGAAACATGAAGAATTAGCAAAATACCAGTTTCCATTCCCTGAATCTATTTCCCTGTCCAAATCTCACTTTACCTAGAAAAGAATAAATAATTGAAAAACTGCTGTCCTTACATGCCCCAAAGGTCCAGCGGCTTGACACACCACTCAGGAATCGGAAAGTAAGAGTTTTTTTCCCTGCTCATGGTGTCATAATTTATACCTTTCTCTCTAGCTAAACTTTCTACATTTTACATTCTTTTGTACCAATCCAAGCTTCTCATTGGCTGTTCCATGTCAGTCCACGATTAAGAATTTGTTAATTCATTCGACTCTTGACCAAAATCCATGCTTCAAAATAAGCTCTATTGTCTTTCATTTCCACGTTTCTCTCTGCTTCCTTAAAATGTTACTTTACTTCGAGCTTTCGGACATTTGCTTCATAACCTTGGCAGGCATATCGGTTTCCTGTCCTTGGGCTGTCTCTCCATGAGTGAAGTAGTGTGGCTCACTGGTTAGAGGCGGCAGACCTGAGAGCAGAGGACGGCCCGGGACCAGGGTTCGATTCCCGGCGCGGCAGGTTTCTGGACCAGGGTCAGCGGACTCGATAATTCTCTCGCCTCGGTGCCCACTCTGATCAGCGATCACACTCGGCAACTCTGGGCATTAGCTTGCCTCATCTTCACTAACGGCCCCACCAGACCGCCGGGGATGCCTGGTCTCACCCTGGAGATACCCATTAAGGGACCATCTCTCAGGGAAGCCAGGAAGGGATTCGCAGCGGTCAAAGCGCCTTGGGACCCTACGGGTAAGTAGTGCGCTATATAAATGCCAATACATGCATAAATACATACATGAGCACATTCAACACGACCAAAGAAGTAATTCAAAATTCATAATGACTTTGCAGCACAAGTTTTCACAACTGCGCATGAAAAGAAATCACTCTGGTCAAGCTTTAGCGTCTGTAACTCTGTCAGCCATTTTTCTGCATCATCTTTAGGCCTCACTTTGGAAACTATTATTAAACAAACACAAAACATCAATTAATTAAAGAATTGAGACCCATTCTGTTACCCTCTCCATGACTAATTAATTCTGTTAATTATGTTACCTAGCAAAGCACACAAAGACAGCATTATATTTACTTGTCCTTTTCGAATGGCAGGAACTCCAAGAGCTTTTATCACAAAAAGACATAACATAAGCACATAAAATAAGCACATGCCATTTAATAAAACTGCCGCATTTAATACTGACAAAGACAATAGACAAGGTTAGTTTATTATTTTTCTTTGTGTTTGCAACATAAAGCACATCAGTCCCGTGTATATCCGTGAATGTATCTTTTAAACTAAGTTGATTCATAATTTTACCACAAGCTTATTAGTCTGATAACTTTTGTTATGAAAGATGAACTTCACAAGTTTGAACAAAATGTTGTTCTTTACTTTGCTCCATCAGTAGCTTTATTAGTAATTTGTATAACACACATATACAACATCTTGCTGAGTCAGCGCGCATGAGCTGCTCGGAGAGACATTTAGTAGAGGCTTTGGGAAGTGCTCCCAAAGGCCCACCTGCTTGCTAGAATGCGCGCAAGCGCGCATCCCTTGCGTGTTTTAGCGTGTCATCTCAATCACTTTCGCTTTTACAGCGATCGTGATCGCGATGTGATTTTCGTGGCCAATGCTTGTTTGTGAGGTATGCCCTCATGTGGAAAGGGGCGACCACTCGGTCCCCCCGAACGTATGGCAGAGTACCTCGATCCCCCCGGGAAGCCATTTTGGGCGGGAGGCGCGTCTCGGCTGGTATGCCCGAAGCGGCGTAGCCGGGGCGCGCCCTTTCCCGCCCTAGAGTGGGCTGGCCTAGACACTGACGCGGCTGGCCACGCCCTCGGGGCAGGCAGGGGCGGGTTTACGCCCGCCCCGAAGACGGATAAAAAGAGACGCAAGACCAGAAGACATCCTCTTGTTCCTGTGCTCTGAAGCTGCACCTCCTCGCTGCACGTGAGCTCGAGACGGAACGAAGAGCCAATTTTGAGCGTTGTAATCTTTCTTTTGTCTTACAGATACTCTGTCGGAGAAATGCCCAAGAAAGGCGGGAAGAGAATGACGACCGAACAGATGGTTCGGGTCCTCATGAAGGAGATGACTGAGCTGAAGAAGCGGGTGGCGGAGAGAGACGGGGAAGGGGGGCCGGAGCGTCCGGCGGCTGGAGCAGCTCCAGGAGGAAGAGCCAAGAGGCCAAGGAGGTACCAGCTGGGGGAGACGCCCCGGTTCCCGGTACCCCGCTCGAAGCGCCAACCCCAGTACCAGTAGAGGGGAATCGGATTCCTGTGGTGGTCAACCCAGTATCCAAAGAGGATATGCCGCCCGAGCTGGCAGCACAACTTGCAGCGTGGTTGGGCGACAGTAGTGAGGGCGCCACGGCTGCCGAGGCCCAGGCGCTGATGAAGCAATTGCGCGAGAAACGGGAGGCAGCCAAGGCGTCCGCGCCGGCTGCAGCAGTTGACAAGCCACAAGGGACGATTGTGACCGCGGAGGCAGCGTCCGGTGCAGGTAAGCGGCCATTGCCGATTGCGAGGGATGAGTCAGCACCCTCTCGTAGAGAAAGGTTGGGTCAACATGTGCCTTTGGCAATTAAGGAGAAGATTTGGGCGGGGGAATACGTGAACATCTTCTCGTTGCTTGTTGATCATTATGAGGTGGAGCATGTTAAGGGTCAGAAAGATCTTATGCATCCGAGTGTTTGGCGCGCAAAAATGGCCGCCTTTAAAGTAAATGAGTCTATCGGCAATTGGGGCAATGCATGGGGAATTTTTACGTCTATCTTGGGGGAACGTAGGCCCGAGTTGCTTTCCGAGTTGCCGACCTATCAGTCAAGAATCATGGGGTACTCGACATCACACCAGGGTAACCATTGGTTCTGCTACGATAATCTTTTTAGAAAGGCAAAAGAGCATAATAAAAGCTTAACCTGGGATTGTTATGATTCTTTGACATGGGATAAAATGAAGGAGACAGGTATGTTGAAAATGCCATTGGTAGGAAGTAATGTTGGCGAATCCTCCCGCCATTATGGGGGGACGCCCTTTCGGTCAGGTACGAGTACCGACGATTACTCGAGACCTGCCGGCAATACAGGAAAAAGGGGGTTCTGCTTCAATTTCAACAAAGGTAAATGTACCAGGCCCCAGGGATCGTGTAAATTTAAACATGAATGTAGTGGGTGCGGGTCGTCCCATCCTGAGTCCACGTGCAGAGCCAAAACGGGTGATAACGGGGGGAGAGGAGGCGCCAAACAGGTCTAACGTAGTCCGAGGGGCGCCTTTACCTACCCCGATTGATACCTTGGCGATGATTCCCTGGCTCAGTGAATACCCGGATCGTACTTCTGCTGGGGTGCTGCGGAACGGATTTTCGTATGGTTTCCGCATCCCGGTAGGGGACTTTCAGGGTGTGGAGAAGTGTAAAAATCAACTTTCCGTCCTGCAGCATACGACCGTGGTTCAGGAAAAGATCCGGAAAGAGGTTACTCGAGGTCGGGTCGCCGGCCCATTTAGTGTACCCCCGGTACAGAATTTTGTTTGTTCTCCTTTAGGGGTGGTCCCCAAGAAGGACCCGGGTGAGTTTCGACTGATTCATAATTTGTCAGCTCCACGTGGTCTTTCTGTAAACGATGCAATAGACCCAGAAGTGTGTTCGGTGCGGTACGCATCCTTCGATGAGGCCGTAGCCATTTTGAATCGCCTGGGGCCCGGGGCGCTGATGGCGAAGTCAGATATCGAGTCAGCGTTCCGGTTGCTCCCGGTATACCCGGACGATCAGCGTCTCCTAGGTTTTATGTTTCAGGGTTATTATTACATGGATAAGTGTATGCCGATGGGGTGCTCTATATCTTGTGCCTATTTCGAGAAATTCAGTAGTTTTCTACAATGGGTCTTCACAAAGAAGACGGGTTTCCAACATGTAATGCATTACCTTGATGATTTTCTGTTCCTTGGGGCAGCCGGGGATCTCGAATGTGGACGGGCCTTGGCCGAATTTTGTGTATTAATGAAGCAGTTTGGTGTGCCATTGGCACCAGGTAAGACGGTGGGTCCTGCGACTTGCCTCGAGTTTCTGGGGATCGAGTTAGACTCCAGAGAAGGTTGTTTTCGTTTGCCAACTGACAAAGTGTGGAAGTTCAGGGCAGCCCTGCAAGTGTGTCTAAATGGATCTAAAGTTACGCTGCATCAATTACAGCAGTTGGTGGGACAGTTGAATTTTGCCCTGAGAGTTATACCGATGGCCCGCCCCTTTTCTCGTTCAATTGCCCAAGCTATGGTCGGCCTAAAGGAGGGCCATCATCGCACGAGGCTATCGGCTGAGGTCCGCCAGGACGTGCGTATTTGGTTAGCATTTCTGGCGGGCTTTAATGGTCGAATCATCTGGAACAAACCAGCCGTATCCTCTGAGGAGCTGGGGCTATGGACAGATTCAGCAGGTAGCGTAGGTTTTGGTGCCATCTTCGGCACAAAATGGTCGGCACAAAGGTGGCCGACATGGTGGCATGACAATGGTTTGACAAGTAATATTGCTTTCCTGGAACTTTTTCCCATTTTGGTGGCCCTGAGAACCTGGCCAGAAGGGTTCAAAGATCACTCTGTGATATTTTGGTCTGACAATATGACCGTGGTCGAGTGCATCAATAGTCAGGCAGCACGATGTAAACTGATTTTAAGACTGCTCAAAGAAATTGTTTTACTGTGTATGCAACTGAATGTGCTGTTCAGAGCAAAACATGTCCCAGGGGTAATGAATCAGGCGGCTGATGCACTGTCTCGTTTTCATATGCAGGCTTTCTCGGGTTTCCTTCCCTCAGCGGACCCAGAGCCGGCACCCTTCCCCGAAGCTCTCTGGTCTCTCGGTGCCCCGAACTTCGTCACCTCGTGGGAGAGAGTCTAGCACCACGGACGAGGAAAGCATATGAAGGGGCGTTTAGGTCCTACGTAGCCTTTTTAGGGACTGATAGAGAGAGGCTTTGGGGCCACGAGGAATGGGTAGTGAATTTTCTAATGTCCTTACGTAGGGCTGGGAAATCTGTGGCTACGGCCCAGAGGCATCGTGCTGCTATTTCCTTTGTTGCCAGGGCTCATAGTATCCAGGACCCGACAGCGTCTTTCGTTGTACAGAAAGCGCTGCGTGGGTGGCAACGCCTTGAGGGCCGCAGAGTAGATGAGAGGCGCCCGATAGGTTTGGATAGGTTGACCCAGTTGTTGGCTACACTCCCTGCCACATGTTCATCTCAGTTCGAGGCGGTATTGTTCCGAGCCGCTTTTACGCTAGCATTTCACGGGGCGATGCGGGTAAGCGAACTGGTGGCAAGGAACAAACAGGATGTGGCGGGGGGTTTGTGCCGAGAACACGTTCAGATCAGAGGAGAAGCAATGACTATCTCCTTTGTCAGGTCCAAGACCGATCAAGACGGGATGGGTGACTGCATAATCATACGCAGGATTCCCGGGTCCTCCATGTGTCCGGTAAAGTGTTTAGAAGATTACCTAGCACGAAGGGTGGCACTATGGGGGGGGACATTGTTGAGACACGCGGACGCCACCCCACTGACGAAATTTCAGTTCCAGCGGGTGCTTGCGATGTCAATTGCCGCTGCGGGCTTGAACCCGGGCGAGTTTGGGACCCATTCCTTTCGGATAGGGGCTGCTGCGGAAGCTACAGCCAGGGGTTTTAATGTTGAACAAGTGAAACGAGTGGGGCGTTGGTCCTCCAATTGTTATAAGAGGTATGTGCGGTTGCACATGTTGTAAAGCTGTAATGTCGTACTCACGCCTCTTGTTTTTGTTTGGTTTTCAGTTGCGCAAGCCTACGAGGCGGGGCGGACTATGCAGTCGACCCAACACCGGGCCAGCGGTCAGACATCACCGGCTGTGAAAAAGGAGGTGTGGGTTGTGGGCCACTCATACGTGAGGCGTGCCGCGGACGTATTCAAAGCAGGTGATATGAGTCACGTAGCTGGGGAATACGGGTACAGGGTGTCCTTCTACGGAAGAGGCGGTCTCTGTATTGACCAGTTTCAAGCATATTTTGAGGTTTTGTTAGGGCGGACGAGGTCACCGCCGTCTATAGTCATAGTGCATTTAGGGGGCAATGATTTGGTCACCACCGGTAGACGACTTCTCCTGGAGGCAATGCTTTCCACTGTAAATTGGTTGGCGCGGAGAGTTCCGGGGTGCACAATTGCGTGGTCCCATATGATCCCACGAAAGGTGTGGCGGGGGGCTATTTCTATTCCTGCTTTGAATCAGTCTGTTAGAAAGCTTAATAACAAAGTGAGTAGGTTGTTCCGTTCCAGGACATTGCATTCTATTTCGCATGGCTGTATTAATGATGACAGTATGTATTCGGGGGATGGTGTGCATTTGTCTCGGGTGGGGAATGGTTTACTCATAGGAGACTTCTTAGCATGGTTGAAAACGTTAAAGCATGACCTTTAGGTAGGAGCTTTTTGGGGGGTCCGGATAGCCGGTCAACTATCCGGCCTGTGGCGGTAAGGTCATGATCGGTGAGCAGTAATTGGAAGATCCCTATGAGTGGGCGTCACCCAACACGGATGGGAGCGCTCGGGAGAGGTGGCCTTTGGCCCCTCAACGGGGAGGCGGTCCTGTCTAAGGAGAGGCCGCCGGAAGGAAAGGAAAGGCGGTCAAGGCCCCTTCCTGTGTAGGAGGGGTTACAGCCCCCTCCTGGGGAATTTCCCGGGGCCAGTGACGTCTGCGACGGCAGATGTGGTAAGTTGTGTGGGGTTTGGGGGGAGGTCTACGCTACCTTCTAGATACTCACACGAGTCCTCGAACGACCTTTAAGTGGCGTCGAGTTTATTGGGGCCCCCGTCAAGTCAAGGGAAATTGGTAGTTGCACTTGAGGTACGCCTCAGTGCTGTCGCCCCTCCCAAGTGGGGGGGGGTATTTCTGGTTAGGGATCTTGACACCGGTTACGACCTTGCCGTTGGCCCTTAAACGTTAGGATGTACAATTTCAATATTTCAAGAAAATGTTTTGTAGGTTGTTAGTTCGGCTAGGAGAACCTCTGTATTAGAGAATCTGTTAAGGTTAGCCAAACATCGCAATATGGTAATGAAATTGTACATTAATATGAAACTGTTTAATGTTATAATTTTTGTTTTAATAAATACGGCCGGGGAGGGTCACTCCCTCCCTCTTCCAAAAACTTCAAGAACTGTTTCCGGTTTCCCTCCTTTGGGGAGTGTGTTGAGAGGGGGTGGCGGGTATCTCAGCCATATAGAAAAGTTCATTGTCTTCTTAGCACACATGCACAGGAGGTGCAGCCTTCTCCTACTGCTGAAGAGGCCCAGTGTTGGTGCCACGACACCCCTGTTCTCGGCGACACGGGACATAAAAGTGCAGGTTAGTAAAGCACCTCCAAACTTCCTTTGGTGGAACAGGGAGGGTGCAGGGCCTCTGCGAGGCTGCCAATAACGTATGTTTTACATAGGCTGAAAACATCTCACATGCCCTCTGTCTCTCTTGTTGATCTTGAACATTCCAGATACAGGAGTTATGAAAGGTGCTAAGCAGAGTTCCTCGAAAAACAGAAAAGCAAAGCAATAATGCGCATTTGCAATGGCGGCGCGCGTAATATTTCCAAAATGCGTGGCTCGACCATTTTGTTTCATTGACGAGTGCTCTGGCATGTTTTTTACAGTCTTCTCTCTGCATTTTCCTTTCGGCTTTCCAACTTATTCTATAGCCGTTTTGGCGACCATATCTTTGCCTTTCATTATCTACTGCAAATGGCACGTTTCTCTGCTGCCAACAAAAACAGCAACTCGACCCGGGGCAGCTGACTCTGCGAACAGCCTGTACCTCTGCAAGGAGCATGCCTATGCATCTGAAGCTTGCCGTTTTACTTTACACAGTGCAGTCTCACATCTGTGAGTGGTGAAAATGCTGCACACGGAAAGTAACTGGAGACCACTGAGGGAACACACTTGCGGTTGTGTACATGACAGTGCACAGCCTTTTCCACGCTCTCTGTGGTAATTTCATGTCTCTTTAAATGCTAGAATCGTAGTATATAATAGAATGGAATGTAAGTTACTGTAGAGATTGCAAGAATGTTATCATCTCATTCTTCTGTTACCGGCCTGATCTGCTGCATGCACTTTTCCTGTTTTCTACTTATTCTGAATTAAATACTTTCACAACTACTTCGTGGATTGCTATTATTCTGAGAAGGTCACTACACTCTCCCTTGGTGCAGTATTTTAGCTGCTTGTTTCTTGGGCCTGCATTCACTGTATCTGTTGGTTGTGGTTTATGGCGGGGCATGGGCAAGAGAAGGCGCTTCAACGCACTAGAGGTCTGATTCATTCCTCAATAGCAGGTTGCTCTCTCTGAAAGGACCCCAGCACTTCTTTCAGCACAAATATTAACAGCTCCCCAGGTTTATCTACCAGTGCATCCCGATGAAATCCCCTCTTAGCATCTGCTTTCCACTATAATGCAGTCTCACATCCGGCTTTCATCTTTGCTGGAAAAAGAGACGGGGCTTGGCCACGCGTCCCCTTCATTATACTGATGGGGTCTCTATGCATGTAACGTGCCACGTGTGTCGGCAACGCATTGATTCCAACGGGAATGTGAACCACCTGTATACATTTGTAGATAACTATCTGACTGCTTTCTCTTTTAGCTTATGGTAAAGATGCTCAAAGAACAACTGTCCTGCTCTGCATGTTATACTAGATTAATTACCGATATTTGATTACTTTGATTTTCAAAACACGAAATGATGGCAGGTGCTGTTTTCTTTGTGGTGTGTGAGTAAGAAAGAACTACAGTCATCTTGTAGACCCAACGTGAGTTAAGTATTTACCTTTGTTTGGTCTGGGAAGTTTGGGTTGCTTACCAAAAAATGCTTATGAGAAATTTCTTCTGGCATATGCTGTCTTTTGTCGTCTTGGTCAAAAACTGTGAAGTATTTTAGGGAATGCCAGAGCTGCCACTGTGACTTCACTTACAGTACTTGCCTGTTTGAAAAATTGCCCCAAATTTTATTTTGATCATAGCTTCCCCCAAATAATTGTGAGATCACCAACGCAATGAGTGGCTTATTACCAGGTGAGTCCACGCTCCAAAAGGTTGTGGAAGCGCAAATGAGTTGGCACATGAACTTTATTGTTCTAAGAAATATGATTTAGTGCTCCCAGTTGGGAAATTTGCATTGGCCAACATTCTCTTTCTTGAGATGTGTTTCCCTCCTTATTAAAAACAGTTTTGACTTTTATTTCAAAAATGGCTTCCAATAAAGACCCCAGGACCTCCTAATAAATTCCATATCTTTAGGAATACAACACATTGTAAATTAATTCTGTTCGATTAAACATATGTAAATGTATCTTCTTATGTGAATATCTTGAGAATGTGGCAATCCCTCCTGGAGCCATGCTTGACAGCTCTGTGCTACATCTAGCTATTGTGCTATTTCTTGCCCAGTTTCCTGATCCAAACCCCGGGTAGACTCAGTTTTTCCTCACATGTCTTATTCTCTCGTTGTTGTATGGGATCCATTGTTCCCACTCTATCATGCTTGCAGCTTCTCTACTGTAGCTCAGCACAAACCATTCCTGAAATTATTAAGTTCCCATCTCCTGTTGACCCCTCCTTCCTCTGTGCCTTTATCTATCGTCTTCCCTCTCTCTAATGTAGTTTTTTCTCTGCTCACATTCCCACCCTCCCCTTTTCCTGCAGATTCAAACTTCTGAACCTAAGCACTCTGTGCTTTCCTTTCTATTGACCCCACATTTTTATCACACTTGGAGAAGTGTGGCTCAATGGTTAGAGCGGCGGACCCTGATGCAGAGGTCTAGCCCGGGACCAGGGTTCAATTCCCCGCCTCAGCGGGTCTTGGGCTCAAAAATTCCACGGACCTGATAATTCTTGCCTCGGTGCCTATTCCAATCATGGAGTCCCACTCTGCAACTCTGGGCAATAGCTTGCTTAATCTACACAACGGCCCCCACAACGCTAAGGATGCCTGGCCTCCACCTTGGGGGTGCCCAGGAGTAGATGCCTCACAGGGAAAGCCAGGATGGGTTCCACAGCGG
This sequence comes from Lissotriton vulgaris, assembly GCF_964263255.1. Taxonomy (NCBI): domain Eukaryota; kingdom Metazoa; phylum Chordata; class Amphibia; order Caudata; family Salamandridae; genus Lissotriton; species Lissotriton vulgaris. The sequence continues at coordinate 1,996,850,581 of NC_141691.1, forward strand.
CATTCGTACAAGCGCCTTGAGACCCTTGCGGGTGAGTAGTGCGCTATACAAGTATTAATTTACATTTAAACTAGCTTTAATAACCCGAATACCCACTGCCTTGTCCTCTATGTTATACTCACTTCGACCTCTCTACTAGGTCTGTGTTATGTAAATACCATATACATACATCCTCAAGTATATCTGCAGCTCTTTTCAAATATGCTGATTTAAGATATGCAGTTTACAGTCATCCCCCGGGCTAGCCAACCTGTCCCTCTCGCCCTGTTGTACTCTTTCCTCCTGTGTCTCACCTTGTTTCTGCTTCTTCGATGAGCTTGTCACTCTCCTCTGGAATCAATGCCTTCTCGATATTCATCTTTCTTCCATCTTAGTATGCCCCGGAGAGCATATAACGTATGCTTCCTCCTGTTATAGTTCTTCACTCTGCTTGTTTATAAAAGTCATTAGACTCAATAAAATCCGATAGCCGCAGCTCTGTAGCTATCGGGGACTGTAATTATTGACTTTGGAGTCTGACCTTAAAAAATGTGGTATAATATGCAGATTTTAATGCTTTACATACAAGAATCTACGTGTGCCTTTCAGCAGGCTTAACCAGTGATTGAAATCCCCTTGGGCTGGGGGTGGCGTTTTCAGACCACCCCTTGACTGCCTAGCAAATAAAATACATACATTAGAAACAAAAGACAAGCTTTCTTTCTTATCTGCAAAAAGCATATAACAAATAAACCACTACAAAAAAGACATGCTTCTTTCATCCGTATATATCCGCACATAGGTTGTCCTTTAAATGAAGGGTTAGTAAAATACAACCACCTTTTGTTTGTGCCTCTGCTGTAGCAAAGTGTAAGCATGCTCTTTTTTTCTCTGCTGCACATTAACATTTTACTTTTGAAAAAATAACCTATACAAAAAGAACACAGCATAAGGCTTAATAGCAATATCAAACCTAGTTACTACTTGAAAACAAGTTTCCTCCCACGGTGGGAAGCTTCCAATCCTGTAATTAAGGGCATTTCATTGAATCTTTACTATCCGAAAACAGACCCAGATGCAAGTCACAAGAGCGATAGCGATTTTTAGAGCTATGCCAGTATTCACTTTGAAAGCGCATTGTTTACACATTACAAAAGCATTGGCATAGCCAATAGGTTTCACCTTTGGGACCTTATAAGTGTTTCGTTATCCAGCACAATATCCTGGTGCAACAACATCAAGTGTTGCATGGCTAAACACTTATAAGGTCCCAAAAGCGAGACCTATTGGCTATGCCAATGCTTGTTTTTAAAGGCATTTAGAACATAATATAATCGTTGTACTTATTTGGAAAATGAGAAATCCTTCCGGAATTGGTGGACGTAGTGTCATAAATAGTTTGTGATGATAACCTTCTGTAATCAGAAATGCAGTTGTCAGGTATAACATTGGAGCTTCCAGGCTCAGTTATAGATGAACAAATTACTTGCATGTTATTCATACTAGGTTCTGATATATCTTTAAATTCATCATTATGAATAGTATTGGAGTGTTAGAAATACATTTGTCAATATTTCTGGAACACGCAGATGCAACCGAATTTTCACAATTTGGAATGCTACGAAAATCTTGTTAGAGTTATCAATAGAAACTAACTCATGCCACAAATATCCATCATTCGCCTCCAATAAGTATCTTTTTGAGTATCAATAGGCTCTTTTTGACCAGGTTTAAGCCTAATTACATCACTTTTGTTTCTCAAACCTTCATTAGTTAAGCGTACTGAACCTCTAGCAACTTCATCTACTTTTCATGGATCAGAATATTTAAATTCTCCTTTTTGTACTTTATAAGGTTTTCTCACAATAACCCAATCACCTTTTTCAAAAATGTTGTCTTTTGCTCTGTGAATCTTGTCATGGTAAATTTAAGACATAAGTTGTTTTTCTTGAATTCTCTTTTTAACTTCTAGAATTTCATCATCAATTATAACAAGTTTATTACTTTCATTGATGTTAGCTCTGAATTTGGATGTGAGGTGTGTATTACCTTTTCTGCCTCTCATAAGAAAAAAAGGAGTATAACCATTAACGTTCTTGGTTGTGTTGTTGTAACAAATCACTTTTTATTGTATAAATTCATTTACAGGAAATTTGATTCAAGAGCAGGTTGAACTCCCTCTTTGATGAACCTGTTAATTCATTCAACTTGTCCATTAGATTTGGGCGAATATAATGGTGTTTTTTTCTGTTTAGTTCCATTACTTTGTAAGAATGAAAACGTTTTTTCTGAAGTAAATGGTTTACCATTATGTGTGGTAAACCCTCACTAGCAAAGCATTTCTTTAGAAATGTAATCAGTAAGTCTGTGTCAATCTTATCTAAAAATTCTAAATAAATCCATTTGCTGTAATAATCACTTAAAACAATTAAGAATCTACTATCTCTTTCCAAAAGATTGAATGGACCAGCAAAATCTATCGTAATTGTACTCCAGGATGTTTCTGGAATACTAACTAATTGCATTTCATTTACTCTAGGTTTCCAATGTTTATCAGAATTTAAACAAACGGAACATTTGTCAATAAATAGATTAACAGCTGTGTCTAGTCCTGGCCACCAGTCGTACATTTTCAATAACTTTTTGGTTGAAGAAGAACCTGAGTAGCTTCTGTGAGCTAAATCAACTAAATGTTTCCTTAGTTTAGTTGGTGGTATGATAAGATCTCCACGTAATATTAATCAATTTTCAGTACTCAATTTGTCAGAAAATTTAGGGTATGTTTTAAGTTCAGATGGTAAATTTCTTATTAGTGGCTATTTACTTGTGACATATTCTTTAACTTTAATTAATATTGGGTATTTTAACTCAAATCTATCCATTCTGTTTCAGAATATGTACAATCTGTTTGATTAAAATGTTCAATACTTGCTACTACACAATCAGTGTCTTCCTCAATGTTTGTTTCCAAATCTGTTACTGGTAATCTTGATAAGCAATCTGCTCTAATATGTTCTTTTCCTGAAATATGTTTAATAGTCAAATGTAATTCTTGTAATTTAGCTAACAATCTTACAAGTCTAGAAAATGCATTCTCATTACCTCTTCCACATCCGTCCATCATGGATACTAAAGGCTTATGATCTGTTACTAATTCAAAATGTTTTCCCCATAGATATATTTTAAATTTCTCCACAACTCACGCACAAGCCAATATTTCTCTCTTTATTGTGCTATAATAGAGTTCGGCCTTGTGTAAACAGCTGGAAATAAATGCTACAGTATGTACACGTTCCTTTACTTTTTTAGTAAAAACGACTCCTATACCAACTGATCTTTCATCAACTGTAATAATATTATTGCCTTCTGAATTGCAAGGATTTAAAGTGGGTGCTTCAACAATTGCTTTTTTTATTTCACAAAATGCAAATTCATGTTCATCCTTCCAAATATATTTTTTGCCTCTTCTTAATAAAGCACGCAAGGGTTCTACCTTATCCGCATAATTCTCCATAAAGCGTGAATAATACTCACTAAGACCCAAGAAAGATCTTAGCAAATCTTTATCACCAGGTCTAGGAGAATCAGAAATAGCTTTTACCAAATCTAGTTTTGGTTTTATTCCATCATAAATTAGAACATGTCCTAAATATTCAAAAAAAAATCTTTAGAAACTTGCAATTGCTCTTTGACACTGTCATGCCTCTTTTATTTAAATTATGAAGAAAAGAGTCAAGTATTCTATTATGTTCTTCTACAGTGCTTGCATGTATAAGGATATCATCTTGGAATTTTTTAACTCCCTTAACATCTTTTAATATATGTTCCATCATTTTTTGGAATACGCTAGCTGGAGGAGCACGCCCAAATGGAAGTCAGATAAATCTATATGCACCAAAGGGTGTGACAAGAGTTGTGTAATCTTTGGAATCTTGAGCTAATTGTACTTGATGGTAGGCTGACTTGAGGTCTATCAAAAAAAATATTTAGATCCAGAAGCAGCTGCCAATAATTCCTGTATTTTAGGTAAAGGATGGCAGTCTACCACTATATTTTTAGTTAACGACCTCAAGTCTGATATATGGATATATAGAGCCTGTATGCTGTGTTAAGTTAGCATGAGCTTTTTAGGAGTTTAAACGCCATTTTACCTTTCTGCTGCTTTTGCACACGACACATAAGCTGCTGCTTTAGCTTTGAGCCTAGTAGAATGGTTTCGGTTCATACGAGAATAATATGTTGTTACACTGATATCAACCTTGCTTGGCAAGCTGTGTCTGTACAGTGAGTGATGAAACCTTCAAGGATATCTCAACACAGTAGTTGTTGTGAGCACTGATCTTCGCACGTTCCTAGACATAACATACATGCAGCTGCAGCCATGCTCTGGCTTTAGGCGCGTTTTATATTGCTTTGCACAAGAGCATACACAAACACTTGATGGTGCTTCGCATGCAGAAGAGCTGGTTGCTGATGATGTGATCCCTTACCACTAGGATCTTGAGGTATGGGGCCGCTCTGCTAAAACCCAAAGAGACCTTCTTAGATATAATATAATATACTAGCTAGGGAGGGTGAGAATTAGGTTTTATAAAAACCCTATTAATTTTAGCATAATACTATGCTTGCACCGTTTGTGTTCTATGGACTAGTGACTATGCTGATTACTTTGTTTCTTGTAATATGTTTGCTTGTATTAGCTAAGATACTGTGTTTGAGAACACTGCATTAGTGAATAAACATTTCAAATATGCACGTGTCCTCTTTTACTCCTTGTTCTGGATTGAAATGATTGTATAACGAAAGAGTGTTCATGTGTTCCACGTTACCTGAGGTGTACGAAGTCCATGTTCTGGTTTGTCTAAAGCATTGGGAGTTGGTGATAACCAATGAGACACTGTAGCTAGTCTGGTAGGGGATTTTTGGGTACTAAGGTGAGTTTTGGCACACCCTAATTCACTGAGGTTCCAAGCCTCTATGCACAGTTCTGTCTGAGCATGGAATCCCTGCGACATGGCGCCCAATCGTTGGTGGTCTTATAGCATGATACTTGAGTAGTACATCATTCGGTCCTTAACCCCTTCACTAATGTTTCCAGTTAACAGTGGTGTCGGACAAACCTACCTGTATGCGTATAGGTCCTTTCAAGCTTGAATCTTTCTAAACGATTTCATTGAGTTACTACCCAGTTGTGCTACAAAGTTTCCTTTGTACCTTTTTTCTTTCTGTGTCACTATGGCTGCGGTGGACATTGCGCAACATAGCCGCATAGCGGTACGCAATCATTTGCAGATTTATAATGTCCCCGAAGATGGTATGGCCGTGATCATGGTAGTGAGTGCAGAGGTGGCTTACCCGTATGAGATTTTCTACTCATGGGTGACCTTCCCAGCTATGAATGCAAATACTCGTGTGTTCGACACGTACACTCCCACGGCTGTGCCAGCAGAATATGCACCATATAGGGCACAGGAGATTCCTATTGATACTTGGCAGCATCGAGTTTGGTTTAATGGCATCCTACCCCATACTTTAGCAGCTCCGAGGTTAGGTCCTTTGTCCATTCCAGGCGCAACTTGGCATGTTTTGGCTGGATTTACGCCTCATCCTTTATATGGAGCATGTAACATAGCTGAGTTAAGACGACTACATGTGGTCGCAATTAGCGTGATTAGGTCGTTAGTGCAATACATTACCTGCAAAATCCCGGGCGGGGCCCCGGGTGGTGCGACACTTCCTGCCAGACAGGGCGGAATGAAGCTCAGTCCCATTATGGTCAACGCTGTGATGGGCAAGCGTCCCCAGGAGCAGGATGAATTTCCTTTCTGGCTTGCCGAAAAGTTTGACCAACTGGAAGCAGTATTTCCTAACACGTCTCCTGGCGAAAAACACAGGTTTCTGACAATTAGCTTACCAAAGGACTTAACCCCTGAAATCGGTGACTGTGAGACCTGGGGAAAAACGTTTGCGGCGGTCTACGCGAGGTGTTACGGCACTCCGTCTATGACTGTCCTGCCGACAGTCCTTAAACGTGTTCAAGATGAACACAGACCGGAGGCTGCGGTTGAATTGGGTATGCGTCTTTGTGGCACCTTTGATGTGGTTTCCGATCTCATACTTGCTAATGTCAAGGGAGATGCGGTGAACTTTCCGGTTGCCAATGCTTTGCAGGCGATTCCCGATGCCGAAAACCCCCGGTAGTTGGCGAGGATTATTGTGGCGGCTTATAAAACTGTGGGCCGCAATAGTAGGGGTCTCAAGCCTTTTTTTACTAAAGAGAAAAAACAACCCCAAGGGCAGAAGTCGGAAACCGATGAACAGCCCAAGTCCAAAAAACAGAATTGGCCTAAAAAACAGAAACAGGGAAAGCAACAACAACAACAGAAACAGGAGTCACGTCCGGCGTCTCCATTGCCTGCGCCCACAGAACGTGTTTATGACTTGCGCGATCGCGCGATGATAAAATCACCTGATCGTTTTCAGGTTTCTGATCAACGCTCTCCTCGTTCTTTTCAGGAGTCAGCAGCTTTTTCATCCGGTGGTGGAGGAGGCGGCAGGGGTCGGGCAGCCAGCAAGGACGCGACCAGCCCCGCCCAAAAGACGGCAAAGGCAAGCAGGACAATTCTACACCGAAAAGACCCCAGTTTCAGAAAAAGAAAGTCGCTGCTTTAACAGCACACAGATATGCCACAGATAGTGAGAACCCAGCTTCGGAATCAGACATGTGAAAGAGCTCTCCAACCCCAGCGCAGGAAACAACGACATCACCCCATCGCAAGACCTCTGCAACTCCCTCGCCTCCTACTTCCACAACAAGATCGCGGACATACACAACAGCTTCAACAACCAACCAACGCACACCACGACCGAACAACCACCCCCCACCACCACCCTCCACGCCTGGACTCCGATCAGCACCGAAGACACCATCCGCACGATGAACTCCATCCACTCCGGATCTCCGACCGACCCCTGCCCTCACCACGTCTTCAACAAGGCCGACGCTGTCATCGCACCCCACCTGCGAGACATCATCAACACATCCTTCGACACCGCCACCTTCCCTGAGAGCTGGAAGCACGCCGAACTCAGCGCTCTACTCAAGAAACCCACAGCGGACCCCACCGAACTCAAGAATTACCGCCCCATTTCGCTCCTCCCGTTTCCAGCCAAAGTCATCGAGAAGACAGTCAACAAGCAGCTGGCCGCCTTCCTGGAGACAAATGGATCCCTCGACCCCTCACAGTCTGGCTTCCGAGCCAACCACAGCACCGAGACCGCCCTCATCGCCGCCACCGATGACATCCGAGCCCTGATGGACAACGGAGAAACAGCGTCCCTCATCAACCTAGACTTCTCCGCGGCATTCGACACTGTCTGCCACCGCACCCTAGTACAGCGCCTCAGCAACGTCGGAATCCAGGAGAAGGCTCTGGAATGGATCATCTCCTTCCTCGACGGAAGAACACAGAGAGTCCGCCTACCACCGTACAAGTCAGAGGCCACTGAAGTCATCTGCGGCGTCCCTCAAGGATCCTCACTGAGCCCCACCCTCTTCAACGTCTACATGAGCCCCCTCGCGGCCATCGCACGCCAACACAACCTCAGCATAATCTCCTACGCCGACGACACCCAGCTGATCCTCTCCCTGACCAACGACCCCGCCGCCGCCAGAGCCAACCTGCACGAAGGGATGAAAGAGGTAGCCGAGTGGATGACGACCAGCCGCCTGAAACTGAACTCAGACAAGACGGAGGTCCTCATCCTGGGCTCCTCACCCTCCGCCTGGGACGACTCCTGGTGGCCTCCCGCCCTGGGCACCGCACCCAAACCGACAGACCACGCACGCAACCTGGGCTTCATCCTGGACTCCTCCCTCTCCATGTCCAGGCAAGTCAACAACGTCTCCTTGGCGTGCTTCAATATCCTACGCATGCTACGGAAGATCTTCTGGTGGATCCCCACCGAGACCAGGAAGACCGTCACCCAGGCCCTCGTCACCAGTCGACTGGACTACGGCAACGCCCTCTACGCCGGTACTACCGCCAAGCTCCAGAAAAGACTCCAGCGGATCCAGAACGCCTCAGCCAGACTCATCCTCGACATCCCACGAACCAGCCACATCTCCGGACACCTGAGAGACCTGCACTGGCTCCCCGTCAACAAAAGAATCACCTTCCGGCTCCTCACCCACGCACACAAAGCTCTACACGACCAAGGCCCGAGCTACCTCAACAACCGAATCAACTTCTACGTTCCCAAACGCCACCTCCGATCAGCCAACCACGCCCTCGCCGCCGTCCCCCGCATCCGAAGAGCGACTACAGGAGGAAGGTCCTTCTCCTACCTGGCCGCCAAGACCTGGAACTCCCTCCCGACCGACCTGCGCCTGACCCAAGACCACCTCTCCTTCAGGAAGAAGCTGAAGACCTGGCTGTTCGAGCAGTAGCGGCACCCCCCTCCCCCCAGCGCCTTGAGACCCTACGGGTAAGTAGTGCGCTCTATAAATGTCTTTGATTGATTGATTGATTGACATGGGCTCTGACCTTGCTGGACAGCGCAGCGGAGATTACCATATTGCGAGAGGCCCTGCGTCTACTGCTGAAGGTGACAGCGACTGACCGTTATGTTGTTGTGGAGACAGCTGACACGAGAGGAGCTCCCCCTTTTGTGTTCGCAGCTCCGAGAGGGGAGGAGGTAATCCTCCCTAGTTTCGCGCACACAGTCTCGAAGGAGCATGCGCTGAATTTTGCAGAAGAGTGGGCTAAGGCCCTTGCGCTGGCTCTGTACCGTACTCACTGTGGATGGGATAAATGTTCCCCTCACCATGAGATTCCATTACAGTCCATGCCTCAGCCTCAACCTCAATATCCCTTGAAGCACGAAGCGAAGGCTTCCGTTGAGGAAATCCTTGAACAATTGGAATATCAGGGTGTTTTTGAAACTTGTGTGTCCCCAATGAATAACCCTCTTTTTACTGTAACCAAGCCTGACGGTTCGTATCGTTTGGTATTGGATTACCGGCATTTAAACTCGCATTGCTGTACCTGTGCAGTACAGAATACTCACGGCTCTGCTTTAGTGGATAGTCTTGTGCGTAAGCGGTTTAAAACCACGCTTGACATTTCCAACGGTTTTTATGCCCACCATTTGGATGGTCTTAGTTCTCAATGGACCTCCTTTACTTGCGGCGGTGTCCACAACATTTCAAACGTTTACCGATGGGCTACAAGAATAGTCCTGGAGTGTTTGCTGCCCGCATAGTTTTTCTCTTGGAGAGAGTTGACCCAGATGCTTGTTCATATGTGAATGACATTTATCTCACGGTTGACGAACTGTGGGAGCATCTGTGTCGAGTTGACCGCTTAATTTGTAGCTTTGAAGACTTTGGTTACAAATTCAACTTTGCAAAATCGCACATTGCATAGTACACAGTGTTGTTCCTGGGCTACGAGCTCAACAATGAAGGTCGAGGATTGGCTCCTCACTTCTTGGAAAAATTCGCACAATTGTGCACTCCGACAACTCTGAAAAAATTACAATCTTTGCTGGGCTTTTTGAATTTCGGGAGGACATACATTCCGGAATATGCTCAGCGTATCAAGCCCTTGTATGCTTTGATACAACCGAATTTTACAAAATCGAACTGGCTGCCTGAGCACTCAGCAATCCTGCAGTCTTTGTAGGCTGATCTGCTCGCTTCTAAATACTTATTGACTTGTGATAATCACACCAACCTGGTGATAAGAATCATCCCTGGGACGGTGGGTTTCACATACCTTACTTTTAATGAAGGAGATACAGTACCTATTGCTTACAAGTTGCACTTGTACACTTCGGCTGAAATGCGATTTTCCACTGTGGAAAAAGTTTTGACGGCGGTGCAGATGGCGATTCTAAAGGAACGCGCTCTGTCACAGGGAAAACGCATGTTGGTTGTTACCCGTGTCCTGCTTTGGAAGCAGTTACGAAAGCCAGTGTACCAAATTCTAAAGCTTTGCATCCTCGGTGGATACAATGGGCTGCATCATTGACGTCTCCGGATGTCACGTTCATTTTTTATGCCTCCTTACGGTCGCAGGAGTTTTTGCAATATGAGTTTGTTCATCCTGCTCCTTTGGCTATGTGGCCTTTGGAGGATTTCCATTGCATCATATACACTGAAGGTTCGGCGCAGGTTGCGCATGGTTCTAAACACGCCTACATTTCCGCTTGCGCCATTGTGGTAGGTGCCATGGTGAACGATGAGTTCCAGTCCAGGGTCATGCATACGCAGACTCTAGGGGACTGCACTGCACAATTGGCAGAGCTTCGTGCTTTGATGCTTGCATTGGAGTACGCTGATCCTAGTGTGACTACACTTATCGTAAGTGATTCTTACTACTGTGCCCAGTCTTACAATGAGAACTTGTTCTTTTGGATTCAGAATGATTTTCGTGATTCCAAGGGTAGCACAATAAAACATAAAATGATCTGGGTCCGAGTGGCTGAACTTAAAGAGCAATTGCCACTCGTGTTTGTAATTCATACTCTCGGTCACCAGCGCGTTGGAGTCCACGCTGTCGGCAACTCGCTCGCTGATGAAGCAGCGAAATCAGCGGTATCAACATATTTAGTTGCAGCAGTCACACAGTCCAAAAGTAAGATTGATGATGATATCTTGGCGGCTGTTGCTGCCACTGAGAAGGGAGATAAATATCCTACGGGGTTCCCTTCGAAGTACACATGCCACTTAAGTCCTGATAAGGTTCCTTATGTGAAAATACCTGAAGTTTGAGAGAGATTGATTCCCAACTCTGATCGCAGACATACACGGATCACAGCGGCCCATGAAGGGGTTGCGTCTGCGCATGCGGGCGTTTCAGCTACTGTGTCTCAGTTGCAACAACGTTTTTGGTGGCGGGGAATGTACAAACAGACGCGTGACTATGTCCTTCAATGTGACAATTGCCAGCAGATTAAGCCTTCAACTGCTACGCGTCCGCCCCAAACACAGTTGTTCATTTCTAATAAACTGTTTGGTTGTGTTTATTTACATCACTGCGGTCCTATTTCTTCTGATACTGCGTATAAGTACATCTTAGTAGCAGTTGATACATGCACACGCTTTGTTTGGGTCTGGCCTCATCGCAGTGCTGATTCATTCGGATCAGGGTCCTGCTTTCGCCTCTAAGGCGTATAGGGATGCCATGACTTCGATGGGGGTCCAAGTCAAGTTTAGTCTCCATACCAACCTGAGGGTAATAGTGTTGTGGAACGAATGAACCGTGACTTAAAGCAATCACTGACAGCTTGAGTTATAGGCACTGGCAGAAACTGGTTGGCCCATCTTAATGGCATGCAGCGTACCCTTAATAATCTCCCTAGAAGGTCTCTGGGTGGGCGGACCCCATACGAAATGCTCTTTGGTATCAAGATGTATGTCCCGGACCTTGACCGTCTAGACGCGGTCGGTTCGGCTGTCTCATTTGACGTAGATGAACATTGCAATGTTTTACAGACTCTACAAGAGACCAGAGACAGTCTTGCAAAGGAACACTTGTCCTCCACCTCGGATGATGCGTTGCAGATCCCGGTAGTTGGCTGGCTACCCCAAGTTGGAGAACTGGTTTGGGAGAAGATCGATAACAAAAAGGAATTTGGTCGTACCGTGCTCTGGTTCCCGTGCTTGGAGTGAAGGGCACAAGAACAGTCATTTTACCACCACTTCCAGGTCGTAAAGAGAACAGGTATATCTCCATTGACAATGTCAAAATACACAGAGTGGCCGATTCTTCTTAGCATGACACCGCCAGTCTCATGTCCTTCGATAGTGAGAAATTCTGTTTTGGCAACTGCTTCAGATCATGCACCGGAGGTGGCCCTCGAGATGCCTGCGATTTCCAGTCCTTTATTGAATGCTTTGCCTGGTACTCGCCTTGATGATACAGACTACACCTATCCAACTGACTTATCAATGCCTGATTTGCAAACTTGTTTAGCCACAGAATCCATATTTTCATTTGACACTGTTTCACATACGTCGGAGAAGCCCACAAGGCTACGAGCCTACGCAACATTGTTTAAAAAACATTTTTTAATACTCCCTTGGACTTACATTTGGCTGGGGCTTTTTGCTCTCTATCTTTTTATTTCAATTAGTTTTGTGTTTTATTTTTTTCAATTTATAAATGGACATTATGTCGAAGAGAGAACATGCATTAGTCATCTAAATGGAACATTGGCTCCTCTCTCCTCTTTACATTCAGCCCACAGATTGAAAAGAGACTGGATAGAATAGTCTGGAATGCAGTTAAATTTCAAATCCATGGTCCGACTGAAGTTATTAATGTTCCTAATGTGCTTAGAGTTAACATGGGGGATGTGGTTCAAAAAACATACGTTCTGATGATTGGGATGTTCAGGCCGTAGAGGCTTTGTTTGCTGATTTAAAGTATTATGCTGCCTTTGATGCTGAAGATTTATATTTAGAATCTGCTAATTATGGTGATATGTGTTGCTTCCAACATTTTGGCAATCACTTCCTGCATAAGTCTAATTCTAGGAGAGATACTGTGAATTACACCCAATGGGAACATTGCCCAGCTCCTTTAAGAGGCAGCTCAAACACATATTTTACTGACTTTGATCAGTCCAATCCCGCTTCATTTTATTTTAAAATGACAGACAAATCCATGTCCAAGGTTAGACTTACCGATACTAAGTTATTATATTCAAAGTCCTTACTAGACCGGCTAGCTGTCTGTGGCTACAAGTTGTGGAAGTAAACCATTGACCTTAAATCAGTTTGGGGTTCTAAGAATTGGCAGGTACAAGGCACCGAGGATTTGCGCCCTGCATGTCTCATCCCAAATCATATGTTGTTTTTGAATTCTAGCATGTCACAGACAACATGCTTTGGATTGGCTACTTCTTAAAAATTAAATACTCCTTCCTTCCCTGATTTGGAAGAATATTCGGGTTGGGGAAATTCAACTACATTTTCAATTAGAGAGTTGCAGACCCTTTTGCTAAATTCATCCTTTAACATATCCAGTGTGGATCCCAAGGGTTGGTTGATGTGGCACAGAAGTGCAGATTGGTGCCAACATTGTTTTTGGGTCTGGCTGAGGGTTTTGCTCAGGTCAGAGTAGATCCCCGTTTTGAGAGTGACCATTCTGTAACCACTTATTCACTTGGTAAATTATGTCAGAATTGGCTCAAACACTCTACATTGGAGTCAGTAAAATTACATTTGTCTAAGCTGACTGACGAAGTTGACTTAAATGATTTCATAAAGGGCCCGGCTACAGGTAGATCTAAAAGATGGATCTATGCCATTTATAATGAACTCTGGAAAACATCACAAATTGAAGCGGCTACCCGCCTTAGGGCTATTGATCAAGCTAATTTAGAAAAAGTGCTTGCGGTTGTGGATAATAGCATAAATACCCTTTCCTCCCGAATTTATACATTGGATAATATTGTCTCATCTGTTGTTGATATAGTTCAGGATGAAGTGTCTGTTTTGTACCATGGTCAAAATCAATTGCGTTCTGTTTTCAGTTTGCGTGGACCCTGCATACACTAAAAAATGGAACAGTGCCTTGGAATTACATTAATGTCACGTCTCTGTTTGCACCTTTTAATTTAACTGAAAAACAACGTTTACTTTCAATGAGAGATGCTTCTTTTTCCATGTTAAACATTGAACGCTTGGAGTCTTTGCCTTTTTCGGTGGCAGAGGCCACAGCTGCAACGTGGCTTATCCACGGGTTAATAACTTTACCTTTTGCACTTTTTCAGTTTACAAATTGCATGAATTATTTTGCTCGGCACCTCCTACTTACATGAAGCCTGGTCACTCCCTTTCACTTATAGGTGTCTTAGGGACGGGAAAGAGGTTTATCTGAAAGGAGATGAGTGTACAGAAACACCAGATCACTCATTGATGTGTAGCCACATCCAATTCCATGGTTCCTGTAACCAGGACCGCCCAAATTTGGCTTGTATTTTGAAAGCTACACCAGTGCCTGCTGTAGTCCCGACTTTCACTTTGTTAGCAAACGGGAGTTATTTACTTTTGAATAATGAGGATTGTTGTGGGTTATTGAAAGGCATAGCTTCTGTTGTAACAGTCAGTGAGCGTGTGGTTTGCTGTAAAAATGTGCTGTATCCACTCCCGCATGGGAACCTGGATGTTTCCATCTGGCCGAGAATTCCGGCCTTGAAGTCTGAGTTCAATAAGATGAGCAGAATAAGAGCCTTATTGTCACAAAAAGAAGTTGCCCTGACATCAGCTCGCGAAACATTTGTCCTTCACATGGCTAACACTTGCACAGAAGTGCATGCCTTATTAAATACCGACCTTCCTTTACATTTTGGTGAGCTAATTCATACAATCTTTAACGCATCCTCCACTTCGGGGCTGGCTCATTTTTTTAAAGTAGTGAGCAGTGATCTAGTGACTTCGTTCCAAAAGATATATGGAGTCATTCTTGCTTTCTTCCATTCGATATTCTCCAGCCTATTTGGTGGATTTCCTGTGATACTGGCGCTGGCTGCTGGCTTTTTGTTGCTGTTTTGTTTAATTCAGAATGGATGCCCGTCCTGTCTTTGCAAACGAGCGGGAGCAGTTAACACTGTTTCGCAAAAGGATGCTTGAATACTATGGTGTGCTGCCCCTTGTCACCTTAAGTGCATCGTATGGATTATCGTTTCGATTTTCCTATTTCACCTGTGTCCAGCCTGTGTTTCATTGCCTGAGCTGTGATTTCATTTGGGCCCTGGATTTGTGTCTCTGCAATTTGGTGTCTCCTGATGTGGATTATGATCATCTCATGAGTCCCTTAGTTACTCATGAATTGCTTTGTTCAGACGGAGGGATTATGGCTTTTGCAGCGATGCATGGAGTTCTGGGTCGTTGGAATATATTCGCAGTGGGGCAAGATTTCTTGCCACACAGCTTCATTGCGAACCCACCAAGTTGTCCTCTGATGGTACAAGAGGCTCCGGTAATTGAAGAGCATGTATGTTCTTTCTCATTATTAAATTGGATGGCTGAGTTACTTTCGGATGATAACAGTGACTTCCTTTTGGAAGCAGTTGCTGATTATTTTGCATACTCGGTTTTAGGCTGACTCCAATTTCTCGAGTTATGATGGATATTTTTTTTTAAATCAGACCTATTGGCTTTACTAACATTGGACATTACAATGTCATGCAGATAAAATTTTGGGATTTTTAAGCGGACTAAATTATTTTTTTCCTCACCTACTTAATTTCGAACTGAAAGTTTTATTGAACTCTGCTTTCAACAAATTGAGTCCCTTTTCTTATCTTATCTTATCTGATACGTGCTCGGATCAAGGGAGGGTGATATATAGATATATAGAGCCTGTATGCTGTGTTAAGTTAGCATGAGCTTTTTAGGAGTTTAAATGCCATTTTACCTTTCTGCTGCTTTTGCACACGACACATAAGCTGCTGCTTTAGCTTTGAGCCTAGTAGAATGTTTTCGGTTCATACGGGAATAATATGTTGTTACACTGATATCAACCTTGCTTGGCAAGCTGTGTCTGTACAGTGAGTGCTGAAACCTTCAAGGATATCTCAACACAGTAGTTGTTGTGAGCACTGATCTTCGCACGTTCCTAGACATAACATACATGCAGCTGCAGCCAAGTTCTGACTTTAGGCGCGTTTTATATTGCTTTGCACAAGAGCATACACACACACTTGATGGTGCTTCGCATGCAGAAGAGCTGGTTGCTGATGATGTGATCCCTTACCACTAGGATCTTGAGGTATGGGGCCGCTCTGCTAAAACCCAAAGAGAGCTTCTTAGATATGATATAATATAATATACTAGCTAGGGAGGGTGAGAATTAGGTTTTGTTAAACCCTATTCATTTTAGCATAATACTATGCTTGCACCGTTTGTGTTCTGTGGACTAGTGACTATGCTGATTACTTTGTTTCTTGTAATAAGTTTGCTTGTATTAGCTAAGATACTGTGTTTGATAACACTGCATTAGTGAATAAACATTTCAAATATGCACGTGTCCTCTTTTACTCCTTGTTCTGGATTGAAATGATTGTATAACGAAAGAGTGTTCATGTGTTCCACGTTACCTGAGGTGTACAAAGTCCATGTTCTGGTTTGTCTAAAGCATTGGGAGTTTGTGATAACCAATGAGATACTTTAGCTAGTCTGGTAGGGGATTTGTGGGTACTAAGGTGAGTTTTGGCACACCCTAATTCACTGAGGTTCCAAGCCTCTATGTACAGTTCTGTCTGAGCACGGAATCCCTGCGACAAGTCAGCACAGAGACGTATTTCTCCATTTTCTTTTAATAATTACAATAGCAGAAACCCACTCTGCAGAGTCTGTTTGTTCAATGACTCCTTCATCTGCTAATTTCTTAAGTAATTTCTTCAGATCACTCCTGACAGATAATGGGACAGTCCTTACTTTATGTTTAACTGGAATGGCATTTTTTTTACTTTTAAGAATGCTAAAAAACATTCACACAACCAATAAGGTCTTCAAATAATAAATCATATTTTTTTAACTGTTTTTCAATCATTGATTACTGTAGAAATATGTACATTCGCAATATCAAGTTCACCCAGAACAATAGGGTCATCTGCTCCAGGTTTTAAAATAATTCCCAGACTCGCCAAATTCTTCCATCCAACAATATTCCTTCCGCGTTCTGTAACTTATATTTTGTTTGTTACAGACCTACCTTTAATAGTTAATACATCATAAAAAAAGCCTAACATGGTGACATCAAACTCTCCACTGGGAGGAAGAGTGAAAGGAAGGGCATTTGAAAATAAGGAAGAAACGGTATGAAAGGATGGATGCAAAGGTAAAAGGATTGATGGATGGAAGGGAAAAACAAAATTTGCATTGGTGGGTGTGAGAAAGTGGCTGGAATGATGAAAGGATGAAGAATGGGTGGATGGATGAATGGGCGGCTGAATGGAAGGTTGAAAGGATAAATTGGTTGATTGATAAAAGAACGGTGAATTGATGGACGGATGGATGGGAAAGATATGGATGAATGGTTGGACATATGAGTGGAAGGATGGAAGACTGCAATGATGAAAGGGTAGATGGAAGGAATGGTAAAAGGAGGGGTGGATACATGAAATGATGGATGGATGCATGAAAGGCTTAAAGGATGGAGAGATAGAAGGATGGAAGACAGTATGAAGGTATCTCACCTAGACTGGGTAGAGTTTGCTCGCTACAATCACTTGCTTCAGAGGAAAGGATCAACAAGCATTTGCAATCCAATAGGTCTCGCATTAGGAAAGTTTGAGCTATTGGTCTTGTAAATGACAATTTTTTTTATTTATGTGTTGTTTTTGAAAATAGCTAAATTAATAGCTTTGTCATTTACAATGCCAATAGTTATAACTTTCGCAAATGTGACACCTATAGCATTTGTAATGCAATCATTCTGCAAGCATACAGGCACACACCGCCCACCCTGCACTCATACAGCCACACTACACACCCTACACTCATACAGGCACTCTACTCACCCTACACTCATACAAGCACACAGCACTCACACTACACCCATAAAGGCCACAACACTCCCCCCCATGCAGGACACAGCCCTCGCCCTTCACTCATACAGGACACAACACTCACCCTACACTCAAACAAGCATACAGCACTCACCCTATACCCATAAAGGACACAGCACTCCCACCCATACAGGACACAGCACTCACACCATACAGGACACAGCACTCACCCTTCACTCATACAGGACACAGCACTCGCCCTTCACTCAAAGGACACAGCACTCCCACCCACACAGGCACAGCACTCCCACCATACAGGACACAGCACTCCCACCATACAGGACACAGCACTCCCACGATACAGGACACAGCACTCACCCTGTACTCATACAGGACACATAAATCACCCTGCACCCATAAAAGACACAGCACGCCCACCCATACAGGACACAACACTCACACCATACAGGACACAGCACTCACCCTTCACTCATACAGGACACAGCACTCACCCTTCACTCATACAGGACACAGCACTCACCCTTCACTCATATAGGCACAACACTCACCCTGCACTCACACAGCACTCACCCTGGCCTATAACCCATCTACAAACACAGAGTTCATGTATTTAAGCAGGATGATCCCTAGAATGTTCTGACTTAACTTAATTGCAGAATGCATAATTTATTTTGTTCATTGCCTGTTAATCCTTCCAAAGTGGGTGAATTGAATGGGGCAAATTGAGCGACAGTAACATCGGATATTATATTATCAGCCTCTGCGGCGGCTGTGACGTCACATGTGCAAAATGCATGGCCCGGGTACGCACTTAATCGCACACACACAATAAAGAGGTGAAATACACAACAACTTCACACCAGCCTCTGCCACCCACCCACGGCATATTATTGGGATCATTGTGGCCGGGCTACACTACTACTAGTTACTTCACTAAATGTCTTCTTCAGTACTGCAGCTCTTTGTTAAGACAGAGTGACTTACCGGTTCTGGTTCGCTCAGGGTGGGCCGGGGTACTGCCTTGCTTCAACTATTAACTGATTAGGCCTGCCGCCTGCCAGCCTCATATGGTGCTGTTGCAAGTACTGGCGGGGGCCAGGGCGCTATTGCTAATGTGCCAGGGACAGTCCCAGTCCTCACGCCATCGTCGGACGGTCGGGTAAGGTCGGGCTGCCTGGAACACACACACCCAGACCTTAACAACAGCCGTTGGGGACTCGGTGGTGGGGTACGACCCTGTGGCTATGCTGGGGCACGGCTGCGCAATCTGAAACAATCTGC
The DNA here is from genome assembly GCF_964263255.1 of Lissotriton vulgaris. NCBI lineage: Eukaryota > Metazoa > Chordata > Amphibia > Caudata > Salamandridae > Lissotriton > Lissotriton vulgaris. Next base: position 1,996,869,388 of record NC_141691.1, read on the forward strand.
GCATGCCGCCTCACACTGCCTGATGCCCCACAGCCCGGCCCAACCCCCACAGAACCAAAATCAGGGTCCCGCCCACCGGGCCGGCAACACTGTGAGTGTGAAACTGAAATGAATCTCCATTCTCTACCTGGCTCAGCCAGGGCTTAGGCTCACCCATCAAGGCCAGGAGGGCTGCGGTAAGAGTCAGTCATACCAAGTGAGTGTTTACAAGTCCTGATAGGCTGCGGCAGGCGGACTTTTGGTGGGCTGGAGGAGCTGGGGAGGAATCGGGCCAGGCAGACATGCAAGTCCCTGAGTGATCTCTAAAACATTGACATTTAAGGACCAGATTTTGAGACGTCCCAGGATTAAGATGTGGTTGGATGCAGGAGTAAAGAATGGGCGACCAGGGATTTCACTTTAGAAATCTGTGAGGGGGTGGGGGGAGGGGCAAAAAAGCTGAACATTCAGTTGACCCTTTAATTATGAAGATTGTCAGAAACTCAGCTTCCTTCCTCATCTGCATTCTGGTGACTGGTGCAGTTTGATGCAAGACGTGTAAACCAGGATCAGTACTTACAGGTGTGACACTGGCAGGGCCAACTCAGCCCTTCATGCTCACGAGGTGGATGAAGCGAGTGCACTGCCGCTGGATATCGATGTTACCCTGTCCAATAGCCCAGACCATCAGAAACACGCTATCCAATGAACACTCCTGGCTTTAGCAGCTTCTGGGGGTCATGCCTGCCGAGCGCCCCCTCACCCTGCGGATGGGCCGCGCCCGCTGCTGCAGGCAGATAATATTGTTACGTATTCACACAGTCCACGCCGGCATTAAGAACTCCCACGGGCTATGCTTCGCTGTGGCTGCTGAACCGCGCCCAGGCACAGACCTGGCATGCCATCGACAGACAACTGGTGGCTCGATGGCTGCCCGTCCTGTTAGCGGTGCGCTGCCCGGCACAAGGGCCGGCCTTCCTCGACAGAGCCAACCACCGTGCATCACACCGGAAACACACAACAAACCGACCCATCGAGAAACGAAGAGATTTACTTACAGGACGGCAGGGCTGGAGCAGGGTCAGTCACAGGTCAGGCAGCACCTGGTCTTCAAAGGGCAGGGAGACAGCCCGGCCGACTGCGCCCCACCCTTATCAAAGCACTCCAAAGCGGATCCCTTTAGCAGCATGCCACCGTCTCAAACACAAGGACCACAAACAGTTGCATGCTGCGACATCACACGACCCTCGCGTGTGTTTTCTCGCTCTGAACTTTTCTCCTCCCGCAGTATTTCCCTTCACCGCCTCTCGCTCCCCCTCCCGCCCCCTTTAGTTTAGTGCAGACTGCCTCCCTGCTCGGGGCAGCGCTGCCATTGGTGGACCCCTGAGGCAGGAAGCCAGGCAACGGGAGAGAAGACGTAGGCCGGGCCAGAAGAAAGAAGGAAGTCCCGCCTGCTGCTGGGCTATGATTGGCTGCCCGCCGGGATGGAGCAAAGAAGCCGAGTCCTCCCGCGGCTCCCGTGAGCTACGGAACTACGGAGAGCCCCGGGGCCGCCACAGAGAAGAGAAATCCTGCGTAGCCGGTGAGTGGGGTCCGGTGCTGGTGTGTGTGTGTGTGTGTATGTGTATGTGTGCGTGTGCGATTGCGGCGGCGGCGGGGGGAGGGGGGTCTTTGTATGTGTGCGTGCATGTGTGTAGGTGCGCTGGTGTGTGTGTGGGGGGTGTCTGTGTGTACGTGTAGGTGCGCTAGTGTGTGTGTAGGTGCGGGGGGGGTTACCTGTGTATGCGTGTGGCTGTGTATGCGTGTGGCTGTGATGTGCGCATGCGTGAGTGTGGGTGCGCGTGCACGCAGCTGAATCCAGCCGGGGAGAAGCGCGTGGCAGTTTCTTGTCTGTCATTCCCCCGTGTCAGCTAGCTATAGTTCTCCACCTGGACCGCATCCTTCGGATGCGTGTTCCCAGGCTCGACCTAAAAAGGGGGGCATTTTAATTTTCTGGCAACTCCCTTGCATGGCATCATTAGGTAGAGAAAGCCAAAATCTTGTTGCAGAATGGAGGACAAGGGGAGTACAGGGAACTTTTATTGGTACTTTCCAGAATAGAGTAGGGGGACATTTAACATTTTCAAATAAGAATGGGAGAACTTAACTCAGGATCCTTGGTTGTTAGAAACGATACAAGGGTAGGCAATTGAATTTGTGGGTTGTCCACAACAGGAAGGAGAACAAAGAGAGATAAGATTGTCAAAGGATCAAGAGGAAATTGTAGATTTAGAGATAGTCCCTTAGACAGAAGGGTTCGATAGAGCATGTAGAAGAGTCAGCAAATTGCTTTGTAAGCAACATATTTTTGGTGGTGAAGAAGGACAAAGGATGACGTCCGGTCATAAATCTCAGAGAGCTGAATATGTTTTTAATTTACAGACATTTCAAAATGGAGGGAATCCATTATCTGAGACTTGTTGATGGAGAAGGAATAGCTAGTGAAGTTGGATGATGTAAAAGCTGCCTATTTCACTGTTGGAATGGAGAAGGAGAGTCAAACATATTTGCAGTTCCGATTGAAGATTAATCAATTTCTGTGTCTACCTTTCGGATTATCCTCAGCATCTTGGTGTTTCACGAAGGTGATGATGGTGGATGTGTCTTTTTTCCATCAGAGGGGAGTTTGCATGATAAGTTTCTCACATTACATTCTCATGTTGTCACAGGACCAGAAGGAGAGGAAAAAAGAGAGTTGATGTAGGCAGCTGGGAACGACTTAAGATTATTACTGAATGAAGAAAAATCTGTTTTAGGACCGTCACAGAGAATTGAGTTTTTGGGTTTCCAAGTGGATACAGTGGAGTGTCTTTTGCAGTTACCAGAAAAGGAAAGAAAGATTTTAAAGACAGAGATCCATCAGAATTTGAAAAGAGAGTTTTTAAAGTTGATAGAATTGGCACAGATAATAGGGTTACTCTCTTCTTCAATACAGGCCATTATTCCAGGTCCCCTTTATTATCAAGCATTGCAGAGGCTGAAAGGGGAAGCATTGAGGAAAGGTTTGTGGTATGGAGACAGAATCTCTTGGAGTGTAGAGGCAAAGAAAGAGTTGCTCTGGTGGATGAACAATGGGGAGGCCTGGAATGAGCGTGCGATATCTGGAAGTGCTCCAGATTTTGTCTTAGAGACAGATGCAAGTTTGAGTGGATGGGGAGAACATTTAGGGCGAGTAGAAACAGGTGGAGTTTGGACAAGAGAAGAGAAGTTAGGGCACATAAACTGCTTGGAACTGACAGCAGGTTTATATGCACTAAAGAGCTTCAAGAAAGAAAGAACTGAAAGGACAGTCTGTGTTAATGAGGATGGACAATGTGTCAGCAGTGACATATGTCAAGAGATTAGGGAGGAATGAGATCCTATGATTTGCCAAAGGATTTTTGGAATTTTTGCTTGGAGCACAAGATATTAGTGAAGGCAAAGTACTTTCTGGAAAATTGAATTTGACCTGAGATTGGAATTCAAGAAACATGAGGGATTTCAGCAATTGGACGTTAGACCGGAGTTATTTTTACCATTTGCCGAGTCCACTGGATGTGAACCTTTTTGCGGATCAGTTGATTTACCAGTAGAAGGAGTTTCAAAGTTGAGAGCAGATCCTTTAGCTTCTGCAGTGGGCTCCAAGATGGAGAGGGAGGAGAGCTTATGCTTTTTCCCCTTTTGCAATGTTACAGAGTGTGCTCCTGAAACTGAGACAGGCGAAGTGTCCGATAGTATCGGTGACACCATTTTGGGTGTCGCAGGTCTGGTTTCCGACGGTGATGGAGTTAGCTTGTGCAGAGCCTTTTTTAATCTTGCAAGGGAAGAACTTCTACGGAACGCAGAAGGAGAGGGACATCCTTTAGTTCAGAGCAAGCTGCTGAACCTTCTTGTTTGGAAGGTATCAGGAGATCGAACTGTTTCAAGTGACTTGCGAGTAAGGCTGCAGTTTACTAGAAGAAACCTGGGCTCCAGGAACTAGAAGTAGGTATAGTGGGATTTGGAGAATAAGGGCTAGTTGGTGCATGAAAAGGAGTTTGGATCTCATGGAGACACCTGTAGTTGAGGTAATTAATTTTTTAGTGGAGACATTTGAAAAGGGGTTAATAGACTTGAAAAAATTAATTGTCACATGTCAGCAGTTTCAGCGGGTCATGAACATGTAGATAAAATAACAATGGGCAGAAATGTTATGGAATGCAGGGTTCTTAAAAGTGTGAGGTTGAAAAGGCCTCATAAGTCACAATACAATGTTGTGGGATATCAATGCAGTGATGTCACTGTTTTTGACATGGCCTGCACATAAATACTAAGATTTGAAGAGACTCTTTATTGTCTAGAATATTGTAGCCAAAATGTTGAAGACCAAAATATCAACAGTACCTATAGGTATGTATATGTTTACTCTACTTCACTCCATATATATAATACGGTAGCAATATACATACCTTTAAGGTGTAAGTTACCTAAGCAGGTAGTAAATATACGCTTCATCTCCTGGTTGGGGTAGTGGAGGGTCTTAGGAGGTTTTATCGGAGTGGGAGGGGAAGGGAAAGCTAAGTTCTGGTAGGGGGTGCACTGCATACATAAAACAAGAAATTGGCTTGGTTGCTGCTGCAAACAAAGCTGTATGCAATTTTTCCAGATGGAATTATCATGTGGAAAAATATGGTCTGGTGTTCCAACACCTGGGAAAACCTGTGTGGGAACACTGACCCTCTCCGAATCAGGCATAGTATAATTTTATACGGTCATTGCAGTCCATAATTTGGGCCCAAGTGAACAGACACTAGCAGTGAAAGGCATTGACTTCTATGTATAACAAACCAGTACCACTCTCCATCCCCTTCTTCCTTCCCTCAGGGTGGCATGTGCCTTACCACAACCTTTCGCTTACTAGGGCGCTCCCTTGAAGCCACTGTCAAGGCAATGAAGGTCTGCAGGTCAAGAGACACCTTCCTGCACAAATAAAATCCATGGAGGCTTTTTCCCTTTTCTATCTGTGTTGCAGTGCGTCAAAACCTATGGGTGTTGCATGGGAAAAAGTGGAGAAGTGTGGCTCACCGGTTAGAGGCGGCAGACCCAGAAGCAGAGGTCGGCCCGGGACCAGGGTTCAATTCCCGACGCGGCAGGGTACGGAACCAATGTCAGCGGGCTCGATAAATCTGGCCTCGGTGCCTCTCTAACCATGGGTCCCACGCTGCAACTCTGGGCAATAGCTTGCTTAATCTCCACAACGGCCCCCTCGCTGCCGGGGATGCCTGGCTTCACCTTGGGGATGCCCACTAGGGACCATCTCACAGGGAAAGCCAGGACGGGTTCCCCAGCGGCACACAGCACCAAGAAACCCTGGGGTGAAAGTGCGCTCTACAAATTCATACTAACATAACCTCAATGCCCATGGAACACTGCTCCCTGACACACAGTGTAGTGTAATGCAACGCATTGACTTGTGCTGCGTTGCCTTTCACCATATCTATGAAGTCATGAAAAGCCACGCAAAGAGGTTTTGCGTGGCCGTGTTGATATGGGTCTGCACTCAGAGCTGCCAGAGCATCATAAAAAGTAACACTCCAGCGGTGCAAGGGGCTAGTATATTAGCCCAAAAATTAGGCCCACATCTAGCTATGAGTTTTGGAAGTTCAGAAAATCACCACCAAAACCGGATCTGGGCACTGAAGTTTAAATACTGTGAAAGCGTAATTTCTGTCCTCCATGCCTAAGGAGAAGAACGTTGTTTAAACTCAGTAATCTATCCATAGGACCTGGGGAGAGGGGCTAACCTTTGAGTTGCTTCTGAGCTATGACTCCGCCTCTTAGAAGGAGACCTGAGTGAATAAACTACACAGTCTCTTCCAATCCACTCTTGATATTGCTGTCTTGGGTTTCTCCTCAAAGAAACCCTTCAGTTCTTCATAGCCATACACAACGTTCATGCTGAATTAGTGCAGAGCTGGCTCCCTTTTGATACATACTGACCAATCTCCTATTCACAACTTAAGGCCAGAGGGTGATTTATAATTACTGCATGTGTGACTGCATCATGTCCATTGTAAAACATGCCATGTGTTTTAATTTAGTATCAGTTTAGTGAACACAAATCACAAAAGATGACAGGGTCGCTTACAAAGAAGTATTTTCCTGCAGGATATAGAAGTAATATATTAGATCATATAACTTACTGCAACAAAATATCGTAATAATACAGAATAAAATAGTGTAAAACAGGTGAACCGAATACGTTGTGTGAGTACCAAACCCTAGAGGGAGAATTTATCAACACAAAACTAATTCCAAAAAGTACATCAAAGAGAAAAAAAAGGCTGCTTCATAGTTGGAAGTGGTCCAACACTAATTACTTGACACATCTCAGGGTGCAACATGTCCAAAGCTTCCCATTGATGGCAATTTAAATAATCATAGGATATGGAAGGGCGGTACCTGGCATGTTGCACGATGATTAAAGGAAGATGTTCTGGTCTTACCTGCTGCACTTCCTTCTGCTTGCTAAAACTGTCAAAGAAGCCGGTCACCAAAAAGGACCCATGACCCCATTCATGGCCTCCTCCACACTCTTCTGGCTGTCCAAGTCTCCTTTCACTACTGTGGTTCCCAAGTCACGAAGGGCCTGTGATGCCGGCTGGTTGACAAAGCGAGTAACAGCTCTCACGATTGCGTGAGCCCTCTTGCAGAGACATGGGGACTTATTTACAAGCCCCTTGTGCCGTTGGTACGTCACTTTTTTCCCATTTTCAAAAGTGACATTACAGCGGTATACAGGGCTTGTAAAGCCGCCAGTATGTCACTTTTTTCCTATATTAAAAGTGAGGCACCGGTGGTGCAAGGGGCTTGTAAAGAAGCCCCCAGGGCTCGTGCATCCTTTCTACCCTGAGCACGTAGGTGTACAGAACAGACATGGTGTAGTGATTTAAACTGTGTTTTCAACATTAAAAAATACATAGGCCGCACCTAAGATTACAACATTGTACAAATGTCAGCTATTTTGGTGGATAGTAACAGGGGTAGGTGCATGGGGAGGCTTTGGTATACCAGAAGCGGTTTGGAAAAACATCACAGAGGTAAAATGAAGCTTGACGTCAGAATACAAACAGTTTGAGAAATATTTACAATCAAGTGGTGGAACACGGGTAAGCTCCAAAATTGCTGACACCGTGCTCCATCACTTTAGAAAAGCAGAGATGCGCCGTATTTACAATAATACAGCTCACCCCTGCATTTCTCCATGCGCTGGCACTAAAATCAGGTGTTCCTTCCTGAAAATAAACAATCGAGAATGGTGATTTGTAACTCCTATGTGTCATGCATTGTGCAGCACACATAGAAGTTGCAAATTGTAATTTTTAAATAAATGTTTGTGTGCAGGAAGGGGCACCTTCCTGCACATAAACAATCATTCATGGCATTTTGCTATTTCCATGTGTGCTGCACAATGCAACAAACATAGAAACATAAAAAATGAGGAAAAATAAAGCATTCTCCTCGTTTCGCCATGTTAAGACCAGGTTTTTCACCCATTGCCCACCACTTTCACGTTAAGTGTAGCGTGAAAGGGTACCTTATTAATATTTCACTCTAAGTGAAGCGTGAAAGGGGACCTTATTAATAAGGTGAAGCTCCTATTTCCACAGGAATGTCGTTAAAAGTTAGGAGGGGAAAAAGGTAGTCATGGGCAATGTGAAAAAACAACAGATTTTGGACTGCAAATCCCACAATTAAACAGGTAAAAAGAAACAGGCATGGGCAAGTAAACCCCACAAAGTTCTAAGCAAAGCAGGTGAAAAATTATGCAATAATGGGCAGGTTAAAAACGTACATTTTTAAACTGTAACAACCACAAGCAAAAACTGTTAAAAATTATGCAATCATGGTTAGGGAAAATTGCTTTTTACATTTCAGGAAAGAGACAGCACTAGTCTGCCTTCTTGCCACCTCTCGGTCCTAGGCTCACAGTAATCTTGGGCACAGGGGAACTGCAGCACACAAAATATAGGTGAATGTTTTGGGGTTCACCCAACAAACCCTTAGGGGGCATGGGAAGGTGTGAGAGGAGGACTAGCTAGGGAGCCAATCTGCAAGCGCTGCCTGCTGCCCAGTGAAGCTGAAAAACTGCTCCTCAATTCAGAATCTCCTAGGAGACAGACAGGCTAAATCCACACTTTGGAGTCCTGCAAGTAAGGACCTAGCAAACTTTGCCCTCTAACAATACCGTTTGTACAAAACTTTACTCACTCTCCTAGCCAAAAAACAAGTGTACAATACCTTAAAAACACATCTTAAACGTCTAACAACAAATTACTGCTGTCTCAGAGAAACCTCTGTTCACTCTCTGATGTATATCTCTGTTGCTAAGAGGGGTGGGGAATCTGGTTTTACTCACTTGCCAACACAAATTGGGAGCTGGGGGTTGATTGCTTAACACACAGGTTTGAGCACAGTGCAAGGGAGAAAATAGGAGAGAAAACAGGTAGTTACTGGCAATGTGAAAATACAACAGATTTTGGACTGCAAATCCCACAATACAACAGCTAAAAATAAACCAACACAGGCAAGTAAAAACCACAAATTTCTAAGCAAGACAGCTGACAAATGATGCAATCAGGGGCAGGTAAAAAATTTCAATTTTAAACTGTAACAACCACAAGGAAAAACAGGTGTAAATGATGCAATCACGGGTACGGAAAATCGCTATTTACATTTCAGGAAAGAGACAGCACTAGTCTGCCTTCTTACCACCTCCTGGTCCATGGCTCACAGCAATCTTGGGCACAGGGAAACTGCAGAACACAAAATGGAGGTGAATGTTTTGGGGTTCACCCAACAAACCCTCAAGGGGCCCGGGCAGGTGTGAGAGGAGGACTCAGGGTTGCTTGGTAGCTAGGGAGCAAACCCGCAAGCCCAGGCTGCTGCCCAGGAGGGCTGGAAAGCTGTTCTTCAATTAAGAATTTCCTAGGAGACAGACAGGCTCAATCCACACATTCGAGTACTGCAGGTAAGGGCCTAGCAAACTTTGCCCTCTAACAATACTGTTTGTACAAAACTTTACTCACTCTCCTAGCCAAAAAACAAGTGTACCATCCCTAAAAAACCCATCTTAAAAAGCTAACAGCAGATGACTGCTGTCACAGAGCACGCTCTGTTCACTCTCTGATGTATAATATCTCTGTTGCTAAGGAGGTGGGGGGGATCCAGTTTCACTTACTTGCTAACACAAAAAGGAAGCTGGCGGTGGATTGCTTAACACACAGGTTTGAGCACAGAGCAGGAGAGAAAGTAGGAGGAAAAAACAGGTAGTCACGGGCAAAGTAAAAAAACAACAGATTTTTAACTGCAAAACCCACAATTGAACAGATAAAAAGAAAGAGGCACGGGCAAGTAAAACCACAAATTTCTAAGCAAAACAGGTGGCAAATGATGCAATCACGGGAAGGTAAAAAAACGTCAATTTTAATCTAGAAAAAAAAGGTGTAAATTATGCAAACACAGGAAGGGGAAATTGCTTTTTAAATTTCGGGATAGAGACAGCACTAGTCTGCCTTCTTACTACCTTGTGGGCCTTGGCTCACAGCAATCCTGGGCACAGGAAAACTGCAGCACACAAAATGGAGGTGAATGTTTTGGGATTCACCTAACTAACCCTTTGTGAAACACATTTATTTTACAGCAGATGTCAGCTGACTTTTGCACACACGATGAGAAATGGTAAGTGTAGAGAAGTATGAAAGCAGTTTGTAACAAAAAAGTACAATTTGCAGTATTTTAAAAAACTATTGTAAAAATGAATGTGGGTATCGGTTGGTGTTACGAAGACGTTTAATGGTAGGTTTAAGTTATGTTTATGGGTTGGGGTTAGTGTATTCTGTATTAAGTAAGGTAAGTTGTAGGAGTTAGGATCTGGGAAAATGTAAACCATGGGTTAATTTTTGGGGGTTACAATTATGGTCAGAGTAAGTGGTAGTCTAAGATAAGATCTTATGGTAATGGGTGATGGTTTGGGATGGTGTAAGAGCTACTATTAGGAATGGAGGAGCATATTACCAACAACTGGTGATATTTATCGCAAAGTTGGCTTAGCGGCAATTATTTTATCGCCGCGCATCGCCGTATATTATCGCTGAGATAACGTGCTATTAGCAACGTTTATCTCAAAAGCGACAATATTTCTGGCGATAGCGGCGAAATCCGTGGATATCGCTGAGAATACAGCGATATTCACCCATTATCGCTAACAGGGTTTTAGCCATTATATCCACCTCCCATTGGATATAATGGCTAAGAACTGGCCTGAGCAGGCTTTAGTTTTTGGAGATATTTCCGCTTAGCGCAAATATTTCCATCGCTACGCCTGCCTTGCTAATAGGCGATAGCGACGTTAGCGACTGATTTCAGTCGCTAACAGGTTGGGTACGCCCACTTTGCATGTCATTAGCGATAAATATCGCTGACATGCAAAGCGGGCCCCAAACCGCTTGCTATCGCCTACAAGCTGTCGCTAACTGCTGTTAGCGACAGCTTGCTAATAGGGCAATAAAATTATCGCTGCTTAGCGGCCGAAAACAGCTGCAAAAGCGGCGATAATCACATATCGCCCGCCTTGGTAATAAGCCCCGGAGTTAGGGTTGTGGATAGAGGCGGGTTAGTGTAAGACATGGGTATTTCCAAACATTTCTCCAGGTGCCACAAAGTATGGCCTATGAAGTGACTAAGGGCCGCACTGATGCCAGCAAGGTGTAGGTCGGGTTGAGGAATGTGTGTAAGGTGGGTACAGCTAGTGCCTGAATTGCACAATGTTAAATCAGAAAACCTGGGATCAACCCAGCTTCCCCACTTGACTAACTTGTGTGATCCTTGGCAATTATATTTTTTACTTTGCCTCATTTTTCTTCATTATCACATATAAGAGATCCTCAAAATAGATGAGTTTAGGACGTATGCAGTAGAAAACCTTCTCTTGAGTTTAGTTTATTACATCATAATGTTGTCCATGTTTAATAGCAACCCAGGCCACCGATAGGATGCACATGACAACTGATTAGCCTCTTAGTTCACTATTGGCATTGTTGTCTGAGTGGTAGGAAACAAGAATATTTCTAAATATATGTTTGGAAACTATCATTTTTTAAAAAAAACTATCAGTGCAGCAAACAACAGATTTTGGACTGCAAACCCCACAATTCAACAGATAAAATTAAAGAGGCACGGGCAAGTAAAAACCACAAATTTCTAAGCAAAACAGGTGACAAATGATGCAATCACGAGAAAGTAAAAAAAACTTCAATTTTAAACAAGACAAGCAAAAAAAAGGATGTCACACCGTATTTTTGATTCAATACTTTTGTCGTTCACCCTGCTTTCGGTCATTCTTGTCAGGTTGACTGAATGTTGGGTTGATGAAAGGGTCTGGCCACAGGGCAGGCCCTTTGGTCAACCACTTCTGAATGGGCCCTGCAGTCTAACGCAGATGCCAGAGGGCAGTGCACAGCAGAGGTTGTGTAGCCAGCCTTTGACATAGGTTTGATGCACAGTATCAAAGGCTGTCCACAGCAGGGTTTGGCAGCTTGGTGGACTGCATGTGAGGATGGGGTATAGGGCCGGTCCTGTAGCCAGCCATCACTGCCTGATGATGAAGGCCATGAGCAGGAGGCCTTGGCTGCATGGTGAGTTTGCCAAACCTCCTTCTGCCTTTACTACAAATCAAATGCAGACTTGAAGCCCCCCCAATCTCACACAGTGAGTGTGCGTGCTTTTGAAAACAGCACTCGTCACTACAGGCTTGTAGTAGTAATGTTAGAATGCTTCCCGCACAGTACCTTCTATGAGCTGCAGGTGACAGGTTTCAGTTTTGAGAAAATGTTTCTATGGGTTTTGCACGTGATGCAGACATCTGCGCCTAATGTGTGTGGCGTGAGTCTGAATCCTTATAAAACGTCATTCATTAGACGTTGAAAACATGAAAACCATTGCATCTAAAGTCAGTGTTATTAAGTGCCAAAAAAACGTTTTCGCTATACAAATAACAGCTTGAAATGATTATAAATATCATGGTGATGCACTGGATATTATTGAAGGAATGAAAAAGGATCCCAGATATCGGCTCCAGCTCTTATTCTGGTATCAAGGCACACGGTTTCTTTGTAACTCTTTTTTTTGGTGATGTAGAAAGCCTTCTTATCTGTGTTATACCTTGGACAACTATTGAAGCCATGGTGCAGTTTGCCTCCATTTGTTCCACCTAATGGTCTAAAGAGTGTCAGGTGGGAATTTTGCTGCCTAATTAGGGACAATCAAAGCCATCCGAGTGGGCCGGTTGGCCTTTCTTTTTAATCCACTATTAGCCCTGTCGCACATGACAGAGCGGAGTCTTCAATTCAGTGGTGGCCGCCACAAACTAAAGTGGTGGCGGGTGGAGGTGGTGCGGGAGGGGGGGACAGGGATCATGGGAAAGAGGGTTAGTAAAAATGTAATAAAGGAAGGAACTCGTACCTAAAGCTGCCGGCTGCCTCCCGTGTCGCGCCTCGGTCTTCCTTGTCCCAGCAGACACTGGGACAGCATCACAGACTCCCTGTCCAATCCCCACGCTGATCTCATATAAGGAGAGCAGTGCGGGGATTGGCGTAAGCGGGCTGGTTTGACGCTCCACTCAGGACAGGGAGTCTGCACTGCTTCTCCAACCCAGCTGTTCAATACAGCCCGGTTGGAGAAACCTAAGTGCGCATGTGTGTTAGGCCGGCCTGAGACTGCCAGCCAAAGAAACATGAGCACTTAGAAGTGCTCAACCACTCCTCCTCCCATGTCCTTGACCCCCCCCCCCCCCCACGCACACTGGCTCAGCCAGCAACTGAAAAATAAAACGATTATAGTATGTTGTTTTATTTTTCAGGTGCTGGCTCTGAGCCAGTGGGGTGGTGCTCGTTTGCCATTGCGGAGGAGAGGCCACTGCTTCAATGCAGCGACAGGAGCTACTTGTAAATGCAGCCTTTTTAAGCCAGACGACAGTCCAGATTTTTAGATTTTAGTAAAATTCCACATATAATATATTTACTAATAAGGGTTTTCAGCCAGCCCTCTTCATGCATTGGGCTGCTGTTGAGTAGTTCAGATTTCTCTTCCACCCACTACCACATACAGCAGGGTGCAGTGGGTCAGCCCACTTCACTGTGATTGAAAGCCTTCTGCTCTTCCACAAGGAGCATACCCGGAGCAAATTAGTTTCTTTCATTTCCAGGGACTAATAGGGCAATATGTGCTTTTGGAGACAAACAAAATAGGTTTGCTTGTTTCCAATTTTTTTTATATTGTCCAGAACACGGCAGCACCCATATCAATAATGTTCTATAAAAAAAATGGCAAAGCAAGCAGTGACGAAACCAAAAGTCTGGAAGCTAATACCAAACTGATTGTCTTTGCCAATGCTTGTTTCCTGGGTGTCTGTGCTACCTGGTATGTTGTCAAGCCTCTGCAGTCTCAAACCCCTGTTTGAAAACTCAAGCTTGAGGTACTCCTTATGCATCACCAGGCCAGTAAATTGATGCACAGACTGGCATAAGTAGTCAAAGCCTTTGACCAAGTATGACACTGGCCTACAACCTCACTTAGCTCACATTTCCGACCTACGTGGTAAAGCTTTTGACTAATTACTTGCAAGAACGCATCTTTCACGTGACCATAGGACATGAATGCTCAACAACACACCCTATCCTTGCTGGGTGCCTCGGGCATCAATTCCAGGACCATTTCTCCTCAGTCTTTGTCGGCCCTTATAGAGATGGCGGACTCTGTCCGATGGGCACTGGACCGAGGATCCCGGGCGGTGTTGGTGCTGCTGGATTTGTCAGCAGCATTCGACACCGTCTCCCATCCAATTTTACTGGATCGACTGAAAGCCGTGGGAATCCAGGGCAATGTCCTTAAATGGATTAGCTCTTTTTTGTCAAATCGCACACAATTGGTCCACACTCCCCCTTTCACTTCCACTCCCAAGCCACTGAAAGGAGGTGTCCCCCAGGGCTCCTCTCTGAGCCCTCTACTTTTCAATGTTTATTTTTCCCCGCTTGCTGACATGATTTCCAACACCGGCATTAAAACCACTTCTTACGCCGATGATATTCAACTGCTTTTTACTTTCGACAACCCATCTACTTTCACCTTTGATCCCCTCAAATCTTGTATCAGAGACATCGCTCACTGGATGGATCTTAACTCCCTGAGATTGAACACACCTAAAACAGAAGTGCTTTTCTTCAATCAGCCCTCCCCTCTCGACTCTAACATCTGGTGGCCGGTAGATCTGAGTCAAGCTCCCACCCCTAAAGATTCAGTTAGGAATCTTGGAGTACGCTGGGACCAACAGCTATGGCTGAACTATCAAGTCAAATCAGTCTCAGCCGCTTGTTTATCCAAGATTAAAATCCTAAAAAAACTCATTAATTACCTACCTTGTTGCAATGGAAAGACACGCGTTGATCATCTCCCACTTTGACTACGCGAATAGACTCGATTTAGGACTACCCACTGGCCTCTGTCACAAACTCCAAACGGTTCAAAATGCTGCAGGTCGCTTGATAGGTGGCCTTGCACGTAGACAGCATATATCTCCATACCTCCGCGAACTGCATTGGCTACCCATGAGCAAACGCATTGAGTTTAAAGTTATGACACTAGCCTACTGCTCTACCCAGGGTAACGGATCTGCTCATCTCAGATCAATTCTCCGCTCACTTCGCTCCAACTCTAAAGGTCTACTGGTCACGCCAAGATTTAATAAAAAAAATCACTCTGGAGGAAGAACCTTTGAACTAGGCGCCGCCCAGCGATGGAACAAGCTGCCTCTCAATTTACGCATGAGTGAGACTGAATCAGAATTCTGTCGCGCTCTGAAAACTTTTCTTTTCTGTGGGTTACCGCCCATCTCTGGTTCCTCTCTGAGATCTCCAATCAATCAGCGCCGGGACACCCCGTTGCGGTAGCTGAGCGCTTTACAAAAGACACAAAATAAATAATAATATCCCCGCGGATTTAAGACAGACTTCACACTTTGTGCTCATGAGAAGTTCTAGTACTCTCCCTTTAAATATATTCCCGTTGACTGGAATTATGCCGCAGGGGTGAACAAGATTATGCGGCAGGGTCGACTAAATTTGTGCAGGAAGAAAAGGCACATTAAGCAGCATATTGAGGCAAACTTTTGGTACTATTACTTCATTCGTTTATCATTTTTACACACAGTAATATTGTCTAAGCTTAGATTTTACCTCACTAGTACGAATTTAGCAACCAAATACCGAAAAAACAACCAAAAGATAACCAGTAAATTGTTGCAGACAGCCTTCCACTACCTGAACCAACGTTGACACGTTTTTAGTAACTTTTGATCCGTTTGAGCTAGAAACAAACTAAAGTTTGGTTAAAATCTGCAGATTATGCAGCAGATGATGGATTATGTGGCAAATGAGGAACATGCATAAATATGCGTTAAAAAAGTAATGGCCACAGAATCGCATAATTCCATTGCCCCTGAATATATTGCCCCATTGCTGAGAAATGCACATGCTCTTCAAATAAACAGTCGAATGTAAACTTTTTAAACAAACAATGCTGCTTTGTAGTGAAAGGTATTTGAACAAATTAATGTGTGTGACCAAATGTCTGCTTATTTCTGGGTTGCTCCCAGTGGCGTTATGGACGCTATGGCGTTATAGCAGTGCGGGGGGCGGAGAGGGGGGAGGGGAGAGAGGGGCACTCTTCTATATAAGGAGGGGGGCCCCCTCAGTTTATTTGTCCAGCGTGTATCTCCTGTAAAGCAGATGTAGTTTGCAGCCTGCGTGGAACTTTTTCTGCGCTGACTCAGAAGTGAAGAGAAACAAAATAACAACTTTTGTTTCTCTTTCACTCACAGCCTGCCAGGCACCTTACAAGAGCAGATACCCCCCCCCCTCCTCCCTCCCACTCCTCCTCAAGAAAGCGTCTTCCTTAGAGCACTGCTTGTTTGAGAGGGGAAGAGGATGCACAGAACTTATTGGGGCAGAGATAAGGTTGCTACCTTTAATTGCTACAGACAAATATAGTCATCTGTTAACAATTTAACATTCTGCAAAAAGGCCCCAGTATGGTTCTGAAATAGAACTTTATAAAAAATCATGGTGATTCATTTGAATATGGCATTTCTGGCGTTGTCAGTCCGGGGTCACCAGGGCAGCTGTAGAGCACACTTAAAGTGTTTTCTTCTTACATTTCCTGTTTAAACTATGAACTAATAAGGGAACAAAATACCAATCTGATTTTTCTAATTGTTGTACCATCCGGGACATTAAAATACAGCTCATACCCATATAAAACCCATTAGATAGCAACCATAGGAAGAGTATGTGTGCAACTGCAGAAACATAACCAGGACTCTACCTAGGGGCAATGGAAGGACAAAATATAGCTGGAATGTTGAATAAGTGGTGAAGGATGTGGAGGGGTGATTGCATGTGAGTGATTGTAGTAGGTGAGCGCTAAGGACGTGGACCCCCTCCCCCAAAAGGCTCTCCTACAACACCAGCCTTTTTCTCAATGACAAGCACAGTTGTGCCTTGCACAGGGATCTTGTTTTGTTAATGGTCTGCTGTAAGGGGACAGGGATAGCATTGTTTTAAATAGTTAAATGCAGGCATGGTGTCCTCTGCACCCAAGGGGAGGTGTTGTGTGCAGTGCTTAATTTGTAAAATATTAAGTGCTAGGGCCCTAACCAGGAGGCCACTGCAACTTTCACCAATCATCGCTCCTGTCATCTCTGCCAAAACAACTAATAGCCATCTCTCTCACCAGCAAGTGCTACAGTTCGGATTATTTGAGGACCCCAAAGCTAAAGGAATGACTATGGCAGCAGATAATAATAATTTTTTTATGTATATATAAACAACCGCTGTTCTGCTCATCTCTAAATTAGAGGAGCAGCGCCACCATGTGGCAGACTGTCTTAAGTGTGGTGTTAACAATTAAGTGCCGGTGCGGAGCACCGGAAACAAATTAAGATCCAGTGTTGACCACCGGAAACCAGCAGCTCAAATTAAGCACTGGTTGTGTGGGGACGTAATATATTTCATTCCAAGCAGGTACATTGAAAAGGAAATACAAGTACAAGTATTTTAAATGTATTACCCAAATCAGCAATTACCCATGCCTGTGTGGATTATTACAGACATCTGCACTATGTTCTTCATGCGTTTTTTATTGTATGTATTGTCTAGAATATCACTAGTGGAACTATCTGTAGTGTCCTTAGAAGCAAATTTTAGGGGGGCATACATTAGGCCATAGTTAAACTGGTGCAGGAAGAACAATTGATGGACAGAATGTACAGCATTGTTATACATTCACCCAAGTACAGAGATCTGGGTCTAAATCCATCATTTGGTACCTACTTATCTTATGCTGGACTCTGCAGCCCAGTGACATTTGGGCAATATGCTCATACTAATGGCATACAATTGTGCCTGAGGGGAATATTGTAGGCTAGATAAAGGTGTCTCAGAAGCATAGTCTACCCAAAGCTTTTAGGCCTGAGGGGGGTTGTACAAAGGACTGTTAGTGTAGTGTTATGGTATGTTATAGGTTATTTATTCAAAGAGAAAAATTGATGGACAGAATGCAGAACAATGTCATACATTCACCCCAGTACAGAGATCTGTGCCTAAATCCATTGTTTTTTTGCTCACCATGCCATTCCAGTTTGGGCACAGCCATATCCAAATCAATCTTGACCCTGCGCCAAGTGGGATCAGTCTAACCTGAACTGCCAAGCATCCGAGGACCGGTTTTGGGCTTTCAGCCCTCATCAGTTCCACAAGTCTCTTCCCTCTGTTGTTGTCGATCTAGCAACCACTCCCTACAACTTTACGTTGCTGGGTGATTTTAATATTCATTTTGATAGTACCTCTGATCGTACTGCCTTAGAGTTGATAGCTGGTCTCTCCGCATTACAACTGGACCAACTCGTCCTTTTCCCTACCCACACCAAAGGCCATCTTCTG
Source organism: Lissotriton vulgaris (assembly GCF_964263255.1). Taxonomy (NCBI): domain Eukaryota; kingdom Metazoa; phylum Chordata; class Amphibia; order Caudata; family Salamandridae; genus Lissotriton; species Lissotriton vulgaris. The sequence continues at coordinate 1,996,887,417 of NC_141691.1, forward strand.
GACCCTGTATTCAGCAATTGTGCGAACTTTAAGGTAGGCTCTCCTATTTATCTCCCCTGGACTGATCATTCATTGATCCCTCTTATTTGAGATATTCACAAACTCCCCTCCTTAACCCTGCACTACGAAAAACACGGAACTGGTCCAAACTCCCGCTAGAACAATGGACCAAAGATCTAGAGTTGTCCAGACCACCTACCAATCAGGAGCCCCTGTCAGCCAATGATAATTACAATGATTGGATTTTGAATTCCCTCGATGCTACACTCCCCTTTCGTAAAACCATTGTAAAACAATCCAGGAACACTGCCCCTGGTATTCAGCAGAGCTCAGGGAGATAAAACGCCAGTGTAAAAGACTGGAAAGGAAATGGCGGCTGGAGTATGCCACATCAGATAACATTATTTATAGAGAGGCGATAAGATTTTATAAACAGGAGATAAAGATGGCGCAATCTGCTACTATACCAGTAAAATCTCTGCGGCAAGCTCCAAACCTAAAGAAATATATCAAATTGTGAAAAGCCTCACTAAGCTTCCCCAAATTTCTCCAGCCAACTATAATATACAATCCCGTTGCAATGATCTGGCAGAGTTCTTCTCCCAAAAAATCTACCAAATACACTCATCATTTCCTGGTGTGGATATGAATATCCACATTGAAGTACTATCTCCGTCCCCTCAGAAAACTATGTGTCATTTATCACCCATCCTGGATCAGTTTCCCCTGTCAAATCTAGAATTACTTGCACCCTTAATGCTGCAAGTAAAATCAGGTTTTCCCTTCGATCCTGCTCCTCCCCGCACTCTGGTCGACGCCACCCATACTATTCTCCCTACCATGCTGGATGTACCTAATGCATCCATCTCCTCAGGCATGGTACCGCCTAAATGGGAACAAGCCATGGTACGAGCCCTTTTGAAAAACCCCAATCTGGACGCTAATAATCTTAACAACTATAGTCCTATTTCTCTGCTTCCTTGGATGAGCAAAATCCTTGAGAAATATATCAATGGGCATTTAACGCTATTCCTCGAGAGCAGCCATCTACTTGATAACACCCAGACGGGTTTCCGCCCCAAGCATGGGACAGAAACCGCCCTGCTTGCAGTGATGGAGGAAACCAGAGAGGTCTTAGATCGAGGGGGATCGGCTGCAGTCATCCTCCTCGATTTAAGCGCTGCATTTGACACGGTAAATCACAGCATTTTATTGCAGCGACTTTTTAGCCTAAGAGTATCAGGCAGGGCGTTAACCTGGCTCAAATCTTTTTTGAGCGACAGATCATTTCAAGTTTTTTAAGGAGACACAATCTCCTTTAGCAAACGGTTCCACATGGCTCATCTTTGAGCCCTACGTTATTTAATGTATATATGAGACCACTGGCTGCGATTGTCCGCCCATACGGTATTAAGATCATTACCTATGCGGACGACACTCAGTTGGTGGTCTCCCTTGCGCAGGGAGACAACATACTAGCAAAGACTGACCTGGCAGGTTGTTTAGAGGAAGTGAAAAATTGGGTGACCGCGTCATGCCTCAAGCTCAACGGAGAAAAAACTGAGCTTATGCTTCTTGGCCGCTCTGCTCCACTTACAATTAATTCTATATGGCCTCCCTGTCTGGGTCTGCCACCAGCCCCTAAAGACACCATAAAGAGTCTTGGGGTCTGGTTGGACCAGTCCCTGACGTTTGACAGCCAGGCAACCAGGTTGTCTGCCACTTGCTTTGGTCTTCTTAGACTTCTCAAGAAGATCCTGCCCCTTCTACCTTTTGAAGCCAAACAAATTGTGATTCAAGGCCTGATCCAGTCTCGCCTCGACTTTGGCAATGCTCAGTATCTAGGAGCCCCTGATTACACCCTGCGGAAACTCCAGCTAATTCAAAATTGTGCTGCGAGCATGTTGCATCAGCTCCTCCGTAGGCTCTCAGCCAAGCCCGGGCTGAGGAGCCTCCATTAGCTTCCCGTTAGAGAGAGAATTAACTTCAAATCTTTGTGCATTGCTCATCGGGCCATTTGGGAAACAGGCCCAGTGATCAATCACTCCCTAATCACTCCATATCACCCGAAAAAACAGTTGCGTTCTTCCCATTCCTTTTTTGCCACAGTCCCCAAAATTAGGAAATCAAGAGCAGGAGGTCGGTCATTCTCCTATAATGTGGCCAAGATGTGAAACTCACTCCCTTTTCACCTGAGATCTAACCCTAATCTGCCTTCTTTTCGCAAACAACTGAAAACTTTTTTGTTCACCAAATAGAATCTCTTTTTGTTTGGCCCACCGGCCTCTTCAGCTAGCACCTTTTTCTTTTAGCGCTTGGACGCCTCAGGGCAGCAATTCGCGCTTTACAAAACACATTTCCATTCCATTCCATTCCATCAGCCAGGATAGCTTGACTACAGTGGCATGGAGAGCACAGGTCCCACGCGGGGCATACCCATCCCACTAGGGGTGACAAATGCAAAAAGAACAATTGATGGATAGAATGCAGAACAATGTCATACATTCACCCCAGTACGGAGATCAGGGTATAAATCCAGGGTTTTTTTTGCTCACCATGCCATTCCAGTTTGGACCGAGCTATATGCAAATGATTCTAGATCCTGCGCCCAATGGGAACAGTCCGGCCCGAACTGCCAGGCCAGGTCCTCCCTGGACTGAAAAACAAGCATCCTAGGACCGGATTCGGGCTTTTAGCCCTCATCAGCCAGGATAGCTTGAATCCAGTGGCATGGAGAGCACGCAGGCTCCAATCTGGGGTGGTGTGGTGAGCAAAAGAATGGTGGATTAAAGTCAGATCCTTGTGACTGGGGATGAATGTGTGCATTGTCGGCATTCCGTCCAACAATTGTTTCTTTTGCATATGTCACTCTAAGTGGGAAGGGTATGGCCAGACGTGGGGCCTGTGCTCACTACACCACTGGATTCAAGCTAGCCTGGCTGATGAAGGGTGATGCTCTGAAAACTGTCCCAGTATGCTTGTTTCCGGTCCAGGGAGGACCTGGCTTGGCAGTTCGGACTGGACTGTTCCCACAAGGAACAGGGTCAAGACTGATTTGCGTATGGCAGGGTACAAACTGGGGTGGTGTGGTGAGCAAAAGAATGATGGAATAAACCCAGATCCTTGTGACTGGGCGTGAATGTTTGCATTGTCCAGCATTCCGTCCATCAATTGTTTCTTTTGCATATGTCACCCTAAGTGGGAAGGTATGCCCAGACGTGTGTCCCATGCTCACCACACCACTGGATTCAAGCTAGCCTAGCTGATGAAGGGTGATGCCCTGAATCTGGTCCCCGGATGCTTGTTTCCGGTCCAGGAAGGACCTGGCTTAGCAGTTCGGCCTGGACTGTTCCCACAAGGAACAGGGTCAAGACTGATTTGCATATGGCAGGGTCCAGACTGGGGTGGTGTGGTTAGCAAAAGAATGATGGATAAAGCCCAGATCCTTGTGACTGGGCGTGAATGTTTGCATTGTCCAGCATTCTGTCCATCAATTGTTTCTTTTGCATATGTCACCCTAAGTGGGAAGGTGTGCCCAGACGTGGGTCCTGTGCTCACTACACCACTGGTTTCAAGCTAGCCTGGCTGATGAAGGGTGATGCCCTGAAACCGGTCTCATGATGCTTGTTTTCGGTCCAGGAAAACCTGGCTTGGCAATTCGGGTTGGACTATTCCCACAAGGAACAGGTTCAAGACTGATCTGCATATGGCCGGGTCCAAACTGGGGTGGTGTGGTGAGCAAAAGAATGATGGATTAAACCCAGATCCTTGTGACTGGGGGTGAATGTTTGCATTGTCCAGCATTCCATTCATCAATTGTTTCTTTCGCATATCTCATCCTAAGTGGGAAGGGTATGCCCAGACTTGGGTCCCGTGCTCACTACACCACTGGTTTCAAGCTAGCCTGGCTGATGAAGGGTGATGCCCTGAAACCTGTCTCATGATGCGTGTTTTCGGTCCAGTGAGGACCTGGCTTGGCAGTTCGGGCTGGACTGTTCCCACAAGGAACAGGGTCAAGACTGATTTGCATATGGCCGGGTCCAAACTAGGGTGGTGTGGTGAGAAAAAGAATGATGGAATAAACCCAGATCCTTGTGATTGGGGGTGAATGTTTGCATTGTCCAGCATTCAGTTCATCAATAGTTTCTTTTGCATATGTCACCCTAAGTGGGAAGGGTATGCCCAGACGTTGGTCCTGTGCTCACTACAACACTGGATTCAAGCAAGCCTGACTGATGAAGGGTGATGCCCTGAAACAAGTCCCAGAATGCTTGTTTCCGGTCCAGGGAGAACCTGGCTTGGCAGTTCGGGCTGGACTGTTCCCACAAGGAACAGGGTCAAGACTGATTTGCATATGGCTGGGTCGAAACTGGGGTGGTGTGGTGAGCAAAAGAATGATGGATTAAACCCAGATCCTTGTGACTGGGGGTCAATGTTTGCATTGTCCAGCATTCCGTATATCAATAGTTTCTTTTGCACTCATCTAGTTGTGAACCTGCTTATCCATTCCCTTTCAGCCTGAACTGCCAACAACTATAAACTTCGTCAAACCATGGCAACTTCCCTTCCAACTTCCACCTAGAACAAGCATTTGCAATGCAATAGGTCTCTCGTGGTGGTGCTGCGCTGGTGCTCAGGTGGTTCTGAGCTGAGACTTAGGTGGTGCTGAGTGATGCTGAGTTGGTGCTGTGCTGGGGTGATTTTGCTCTGATGCTTGGGTGGGGCTGCGCTGCTGCTGAGGTGAGGCTGTGCTGGTGGTGGTGGTGCACTGATGCGGAGATTGTGCTGTACTGATTCTGTGATGGTGGGTGCTGAGTAATACTGTGGTGGTTCTGAGTCATGCTTTTGTGGTGCTGATTCATGCTGTGCTGGTGCTGAGCTGGTGTTTAGGTGGTGCTTAGTGATGTTGGGTTGGTTCTGTGCTAAGGTGATGCGCTGATGCTGAGGTGGTGCTGCACTGATGCTGAGGTGGTGCTGCATTGGTGCTAAGTTGCTACTGAGGTAATGCTGCACTAGTGCTGAGGTGGGGCTGTGCTGTTGCTGAGATGTTGCTGTGCTTATGTTGAGGTGGTGTTACGCTGGTGCTGAAGTGGTGCTGCGCTGGTGCTCTACTGATTCTGAGTTGGTGGTGCACTGATGGAGGTTGTGCTGTGGTGATGTTGAGATGGTGTTGTGCTGATGCTGAGGTGATGTTGAGTGATACTGAGGTGGTGCTGAATTATGAGTGATACTGGTCGCTAGCCCTGTAATCTGTTTTTCAAATGTAGTAAACCTGTGTTAACAGCTTGCCAATTCTCTAAATTGGTTTAGGAAACAATATTGAACCGGTACTTGGAAATCCCTGTTCAGGGAGTCCCTTTTAAATGCCAATTCCTTGTGGTAAGTAGTAATGTTTTGAGACCGAAATCCATTTGCAAAACGTTAATATTTTACTGATTCCTGCAAAGTAGTGGTAACCAATTTGCAAACGGAAGGAGATCCCTCCCTGCTATATCCTAATTTTCTTGCATATTGCCTGTGTCTATGTTCTTCAGCTGCCCCACCTGCAGAGACACTTAAAGTTTAATGTTCTCATGAACACCTGTATGGCACCATGATATAAAGCTGATTTGGTATCTTTCCTGTGGCAGAAATGCTTTTCATTGTGCAAAGCGTGCATCACCGCCATGGGAACACAGTATCTTCTGCTCTGGGCCAAATCCCTCATCAGTAAGGGCCAACAGCTATTCTGTGGTCCTCATTATACGTTCTGCACCCTACTACCTCAGAGTATCTGTCATTTTATTCTGCAATACTAGTTCAACACATCAGTGGGGGGTTCATTGGAGCTGGAGACATTCCAGGGGACACCAGCTTCAGTTTTACACACTGAAAGATCAGTGAATCAAGCACAGTTTGTGGTGCTGGGATAGCAACATTGGTCTTCAGGCCCCAGTAGTTTGCTGTTCCACTGAGAGCTTGAATCCACTTAAAGTAGGCAAATTCCTTGCATCACTTCTGAATTTACAAGCCTCCCCTTGGGTCTCACAGACTCAGTTCAGCCGGGCCCTGCCTTTCCCCCCTCAGCGTGAGGCATAGGGTGGAAGTTTATCATGGGGCAGGCACATAAGAGATAGGGGTGAAGCATTCACTTGGGTACCGGCTAGTCACTACCCGCCCCCTCAGCCCAGGCGAGAAGAGTCATACTGGGGTTATCAAGGTTCTTGGCATGCTGATGTGTCGCAGAGAACATTCTTAGCCTCTTGTTGTGGGGCTGGCCCACCAGGTTGGCATTGAGCAGCTGCAGAGGGGCAGCTCTTGCCACCATTTTTATCATTGTTGAGCTATAGGTTACATATTATTATGGGCCCGATTCACAGAACTAACTTAAGACAAAATCCTAAACTTACTACTTTTGTTATTCACAGAAGTTAGGATTTTGTCTTAAGTTTGTCTTAAAACAGAATTAAGACAGATTTAAGACACAATCCTAACTTAAGCCTGTCTTAAATCTGTCTTAAGACAAACTTAAGACAAAATCCTAACTTCTGTGAATACCAAAAGTAGAAAGTTTAGGATTTTGTCTTAAGTTAGTTCTGTGAATCGGGCCCACTGTCATGTATTTATAGACCAACACACATGCAATTATTTGAAGCAGGTCATATGCAAATTAACAAACAAAGGTGACTCACTTTTCTTCACTCAAGTGGCAGGAAAACCACCGAACAACCACATCCACAGAGGCAAGGGAAAACCCCCTCTTGTAATTTAACTCTGCACATGCAGATGGGTTAGGGCCAGTCTGGAGGCCTCTTTACCTTGCACCACCTATTGCACCGGCCAGTGCTACCAATGACAGTGCCACAACAACCACTAACAATCACAGTCCTACAAATGGAACAATTAGGACTATATCAGGCCACCAAGCTATAACAATGGCTTTGGTGACGGGTATTAGTCATTTTATGTATATTAAATTCATAAACAACTGATGCTGTACTTAATTGTACATGAGAAAAACAGTCCCACCAGGGGCGGACCGTCAGTGTCGATTTTTGACAATTAAGTGCTGGTGCTAAGCACAAGATACCACAGGCTAGAAAGCAAGCACTGGTTAAAGCAAAACAGTTGTTGCCTTAGCCAGTGGTAGGAACACTAGATTACAGTATTACACGGAGGCAGTCTCAAGGGCTGAGACACACAGATAGGAAAAGACGGATGTATGACGATACATCGCAAACTAAAACAAGGCGTGCTTTTATAACGCGGTTTTTAGTTCGCATGTACCGTCACAACGCATGTCTTTACATCGCATGGCATTAGTTTGCATTTCCTTTGAAATGCATACTAAAACGCAAAATATCCCCCAAACACTAACACACTACCCTACACAACACACAGTCCACAGTAATACCCTACAGTAAAAAACAGTACACTCAAAACACGACCCTACCGCTATGCACAAACTGTCCCCTTTACATGAAACACTACCATACCGGACCTGCTTACACAATCCTAAACCAATGCCATACAGTACAACCCCCTGACACTACCCTATGCCCTAAAGCCTTAATCACTAGATTACACTACAACCTCCTGAGACCACCCTAAATCCTAACACACTAGCATATACTACAATCCCCTGACACTACACGAAGCCCTAAGCCCTAAAACCTAAAATACTTGCATACACTACAACCCCCTTACACTACCCTAAGCCCTAAATCCTAAAACACTAAATTACACTACAACCTATATCCCAAATCCTAAAATACTTGCATACACTACAACCCCCTGACACTACCCTAAGCCCTATATCCTAAAGCACTAGATTACACTACAACTCCCTGAGACTATCCTAAACCCTAAAACCTACACTACTACCACCTGAGACTACCCTAAACCCTAATCCCCCTTACCTCTCTCTCCTCGTGGTCGTCTCTGCTCCTGTTTCCTGTGTTCCGTTCCCGTTCCCAGCATAGCCGTCTGTGCTCCGACGCCATCACATCACATGCGTTTTAAATGCGCATGCGATGTAATGGCCCGCTTCGTAATGTGTATGCGTTGTTACAGCGACGTAATGGCATGCGTAGTAAAAGCCGCGTTGTAGTGTCTGTCTCCCCAAAAGACGATACCAAACATGAAACTAAGCACAGGGGATAACTTTGTACAATCCCGGAGTAGAGTTACACCCACTTGTCAAAGTTTACAGCCCCAGACATTACTGGTGCACACCACCTTTTAACACCACTGAGCATCCTTTGTCATTTACCGGCAAGTAAATACCAGGTATACACATGTGTGGGGCCACCTGAGATCACAATTCAGAGAAGAACCGCCTGAATAGTGACTGCTGGGATATGCGATCATTATATGCGTTGGTATGTTTTTAGTCTGCCTTACCAGTGTGTTCCCCTCCTCTCACCTATTCACTGGGTTAGCATTTTTGGGGATTTGAGGAGCCCAGGAGTCTGCACAGGAACTGCTCCCCAGGCGCCTTTCTATTGTGACAGTCAGCACTTGCAGATGAGAAGCACTCCATATGATAGAATTGTGCCTGGCTGTGATGTACTGGAGGTGGGAGTTTGTTTCTTGCAAGGAGAAAGAACAACTTCACACTGTAACAAGAGGGTGGAGAGAATGAGTTGTTCCTTAGTAATGCAACGTGTTATTTATACATCAAGTTATATCCAAAGTTCTTTCCTGAAACAGGTTTGGAAACAATTAGCATTAGCAAAATTCGAAAGCCACCCATCTAGTCTCCTCTTAACTTTGAGAGCCTGAGTTGACAATGCCACGACAAGCTACGGAGGGTGAGGCACACATACACACGCACATACACGTCTCTGTATTTGACTTGTCATGTTTGCTGCGCTTTAAAGGCACAGGGCGAGCATGAGGCTATGTCTTTGAAAGGACATGAAACAGTTTAAATTCTCTGAGAACATGATCAAATTCCTATGATTGGGAGGGCCATGCCTCAGGTGCCAGTCCGAGCAATGCGGGAACTATCTGGCACTAGACTTTACCCTGTCCCATCCCATTGACCCTCTCCAGTGGGTCCTTATGTCACTTGCTGGTGCTGCAAATGGTTATCAGTTTGAACCCAGATCTTTGGGCCTTGTCAAGTGTGGGGGTATACATAGGGGATAGTCAATCCCTAAATGAAATGGCACACACTTTCACACAGTGAGCAATGCAATGCAGTATATAACACGAAACTGTGGTTAACAAATAGAACAGTAGCTCCAAATTGGTCCCTAGGGGACTCCTGATCAAGCGGACAAACGTCAGTGGCGGGTAAAGATAAAGGATTTGGGTGACTGCAAGCAATAACTTATGAACAAATTTGGTTATGACACTTTGAAGCGTTCTCCCTCACTCGGATAGCATGACTGAGTCTCCCCCGCATGCATTGGTGCTGTTTGGTCACAAAGCTGCAGCAGAGATTTGCGGAGGGGGGGGTGGGGTCCCCACCTCTAGTTTTAGTAATTCACCTTGGTGGCTGGTCCTCACCTCCCTGGGGCGCTGGGTGCTAATCAAGTCAATGAAGTCTACCATGGGTGAAATCTGCTAATTCATGGGTCCCTGTGAGTTAGGCTTGTCCGAGATAATCCTGCACAGGGTATTGCAAGGGCCAGATCTGGGGATGCTGTTGAACGTTCCCCGCAGAAGGGTAAATAGAGCCAAGCACAAGTTCACTGAGCAGAGGGACTCTGGTTTCATAAGGCATGGCCTAATCAATTTAAGTACCACTATACTTTGATAAGGACGGGGTACGCCTGTCAGAGGTTGATATAGACTTGGCCCTGCAAGAGGCACCGGTATGCGCGGGTTGCAGGTCATTTGGCAGGAGGATCCGGAAGCAGTCTGGTACATAAGGGCAATGTGGGTAAACACACCATGTTGGCATATTTCATTTATGAAATAAACCTGCAGCAAACTGTTTTCCACCAAACCATGTGTTGTGTGAATTATTTGATTCATTGTGTGCTAAGTAGCCATGTGCCATTTGTTGTTTGATTTATTTTATTCTTTGTGTGCTAAGTAGTCATTTACCATTTTGCAGGGGTGGGCTGTTGATATCGGCACTATGTTTATTTCATATTTGACACTTAATGGAAGTGCATGGCCAACAGATGCCCTGAGCAATGTGTTTGCTGTGCCTTAGGGGTACAGCAGTCTAGCATTCAATTACTTAAGTCGACCAAGATGCCCCTAATAAAGCATTTTGGATTTATCAAACAGATTCCATTTTGATCATGTACTCCTTTTTGGGATAAAAGCACTTTCAAACCAAATAAGTGAAACTGATGGCCTGCAGTTTAACCCCTTGCCTGCGGTCGGAATTCCGCTCCTGTGCGGCACATTCCGATCGCGGGCGTGGTCGTGACGGCTCCCGCCGTCATCAGCACACGAGCACTGTGTGCCATGACGGACGGGAGCTGTCACCAGCATGCAAGGGGTTAAAAAGTTAACAAATCTCTCTGATTTAAGTGCTTTCTGCTGTGGTGTGTTGGCAGGGTTGGACTGGTCTTTAGGACAATCTGGCAGTGCCAGAAGAGCTGGTCCAACAGGCTGGTGTTTGGCTGTTTGTGGGCCGATTTTATGGTCTGGTTGCTGGTTTTTATTGTGGATTTCCCTGATATCACAAAAATTGCTTGTCGCATGGGCACATGCATGCAGTCTGCCATACCCAAAGACACTGAAATTATGCGCTTGCGCAGCTGCAGTGTTTTTCGAATAATCATGGACTTGCCGCACTTGCCACATAATCCATCATCTGCTGCATAATCTGTAGATTTTAATTAAAAGGAAATTTGTTTGTAGCTCAAACTGTTCAAAACTTACTAAAACCGCAGTGACATGATTTGCAAAAGTTGACTGGTCACCTTTTTGTTGCTTACTGCTGTATTTGGAAATTTTTAATTGGTAATAATGAGGTGCAACCAATTCCCAGACAGGGTTAAGCCCAAAAAGGACATAATAATTAAGTAATACTATTATAAAATGTGCTGCATTACACTGCATAATTAGCTTTTTCTTGCTACATAATTTACTGAACTCTGCCACGTAATTTGGCCCTCCCTGTCGCATAATTCCTGTGGCCCTGGCCATATCTTGCAAAACATCTTTACAAATATAGTTCTGCCACGATTTGCAAATGTGTGATACTTTTTTTGCTACTTGATTCGCTACTGGGTCTACTTTTATTTTGGTACTCGTGCCAGTTTTCTGTCCCAGCCTGACACAGCTTGCAGTACTTATGACTACCTTGCGGGTCACACTATGAGATTGCTGTTACGAAGGCCCGCCCCAAAGGGAACAGCGGAGCAATTGTATGCATACAAAAACTATGGGAACTGTGATCTGAGTACAATGTGGAGGCAGGATCAGAGATGTGACTACAAAGGGCTTACCCATCTCCCCTATTTTGGCAGATCCAAAGAAGACCAAACACTTTCTACCCTACACCTACCCTGGGCCTTCCATTGCAGTTCAGCAGCCCCAGCAAGGCCCACATGGATTTGCTATCTACGCGTGCCCAGAGCTAGCCCTAGTGTTTTTCAGCAACCTTGAAAAGGATAATCATTTGGGCCCAAACAAACTCACTCTCTCCCAACACACACCATAATGGCATGAAACACTGTCATTCCTTTCCTGACAGCCCCACAGACCTGACTGCCCAACTCCATTTGTAGCAGACTTGTGAGCAACGTGAGGTGCTGGATTACCCCAGTCTGTGAGAAAAAGGCCCTAGAAAGGGGACGATACATCGGTTTCAAGACTCCCAGCTCCAGGTAAGGTTCAGGCACATTTTTGGAGGGGTCTCTCTCTACCTCTGTTGCCTCTCTGCTCTGAGCCATATTTAGTACATGTTTTGTTTAGTATCCAACAAATCTTTTCAGGCACTTCAAAGCACTTTGGCACAATAAATGTGGATTATCAGCGTGCAGTCAGGAGAGTTAGATGTATTCTTCTGACCATATATCCAGTTAGGAGAGCAACCTGTTACTCAAGATGCATTTTTTTTATTTTATCTCAGGGAGAGGATGTGGCATTATGGCTTAAGATGTCGACTTTGGACCTGGGGAACCAGGTTCAAGTCTTGTTATCAGATCAACACCCTGTGAATCTGGGAAAATCACTTATTGGCATATTTATCATAGGGTTTCATTGCAGTTGTATCACGCAATGGGGTACAAAAGTGATGCAACCCCTCATTAGCTTGATTTATCAAGCCACACAAGGCCACCTTGTTTGGCCCTAAATGGCAAGTAACGCAAAGCAGAGCAAATCGCTGTGTTGCGTTACTCTGCCCCTGGGGGCTTTCAGTGGGTGGAGCTTGGGTGTTCCCACTCATCCACCAATGGATTCTGAAGCATTCCCAGATTTACCTCTACTGGTAGCCCTGGGAATGCATCAGAATGCTACGCCTTCCCAGGGGAGGCGTAAATAGGAGGAATATCTTTATTTATTTACCTGTTTCTATATGTACTGCATTCTACAGCACATATAGAAAGAGGAAAATGCCTAACGGGATTGTTTTATAAGCCTGCCTACAAAAAGACACCCTTGCACCAGGGTGCAAGGGTGCTTACGTTGGCACTAGGCAATAAATGGTACATCAAAACAGAAATGGCCGTATTATGTTAAATACGACACATTCCTGCCCTTTCCCTGTCATACACAGAGCAAAGTGGTGTGTTGCACGGTGCTGCGTGACCTTTTGTTTAATATGCTCCTGTATCTCCTTTGTACCTTAAAAAAAATGTATGTGATCTTGTGTAATTTATCTGAGGCACACGTGTAGCACGTGTAGGTCTCCAATACTTTTGGGTCGAGTTCCTGCTATATATAAAACAAAAAAACAAGAGGCCTGCCTGTGCTTAAGAAGTACTGCCAGCTATGTTCTCATGGCCTAATAGAACAGACAATACTGTGGTTAAACAGCGTGACACAGCACCTAGCCAAGACAACATGACAAGGCAACCTAAACGAGACAGCATGACACAGTAACCTAGCCAAGGCAACATGACAGGGCAATCAAGACGAGAAAGCATGATACAGCAACCTAGCCAAGGCAACATGACAGGGCAACCAAGACGAGACAGCATGACACAGCAACCTAGCCAAGGTAACATGACAAGGCAACTTAGAAGAGACAGAGTGACAGTACAATTCAGTTGAATGAGCATGACAAAACAACCCAGGTGAAAGATCGCGACGCGGCAAGCCAGACGATCAAAGCAAAGCTCCAAGCAGCCACTGAGACAGATTGAAGAATTATGAACAGGCAGGAAAAGAAGCTCCTGTAAGGAATGGGGAGAAGTCATGTCGGACTGTCAACGCCACAAGACCTCAAGAGAAGTCACCGCACCAACTGGGCAAACGCGACCACTTGCTGTAGGCAGAGGGGACATCATAGGGTGTGTTGGTGAATTCTGTTCCCGGAGAGTGGCACTGTCCAGTATGAAGGAACAGTCCAGCTGATGAGTGTAGACCAGGCGCGCAAAGCCAGTAGGGCTGAAAGGGTGTATACTATCCCTGTCATGTGTCTCAGCTTTAAACGGGCGAAGTGCTGCAGACTTAACGGCACACTAATTTACCAATGCTCCATCTGGCCTTCCTAAGCGTAACAGTCATAGACATCCTGATATACCCTTAGTTTTAACAACATTGTCAATAAATAGGATAATTCAACTGTGCGGTATACGGGCTCCACAAAGATTAATCCCTTACTTACCCATTCCAGAACCGAACTGGCATATTTGAACAATCCCCACCGCTTAGGAGAGTCTGCGCTCCCTAGTTTTTGCAAAGTGCAGAAAAAAAGTGTGCGCACACCACTATGGGTCATGAATTCCTTCCTTTACAAATCCTGGCCATGTATACTGACCCGGACAGTGAGACCGCAAAACCGCACGTGAAAATGCTCCACAAATGGTGGAAAGATCTCCAGTCTCCTCTGAGGGTATTGCATGGAGTCAGGAGGACACAGTAAGGAAACCAAATAAAACAGGAGATTACGCAAGAGTGCATCTACTGAATGCAGAGAGCCAAATAAGACTTCTAAGGGGGATTGGAGGATTAGAAGTAGCTTGGCCCGAAAAAAAATTCTGATGATCCTTCCGCATATTTCTGCCCACAGTGGGACCTGAACCCTTCCTGTGGACCAGCATAGAAACCTTGCCTTGGAGCTGCTGCTCATGGGAAGTAAAGAGCTGAATTGTTCCCCCATACTGCTGGTGAAGCAGGCCCGGAAAGGGAGGATTGGGGGGAAGAGGTGCAGCCACAGGAGGCTAATTAAACTGCCTCAACGGGTCCCGAGCTCACCTCGAGGGGTAGAAGGGCTAGTAAAACACAGTCTGCACCCTGAACGAACCCGATTCAGGCGTCACTGGCGTCACTGGTGAAGAAATGCCAGTAGGGTGTACGTGCAACCTGCAGACCATAGTTAACTATGCTCCCTACCCCCAAATTACATGCTTGCAAACCCACGTGATCTGAGTGGGTGTACAAACCCCCATCGAGGACATAAAGGCAAAACACGTGCGATGTGGTTGCACCTTGCCAGAAACAGTGTCGAACCCACAGCTCTCCATTTACCGACCCTGGTATGCCTGTATGCCTGCCTGCATAGCCTTGCCATGCGCCGCTTGGGCCATGTGCTTCCCAGCCTCTGTCCCGTGGCCCTGCCGGAGGCCTTGGGGTTTGTACCCTCCTCCTGACCGCGAGGGCTCAAAACCAGCAACTAACACCATGCAAGCCCCTAGGCACTGCGCAATGGTCAATATCCACCCCCAATGAATGACGTGAGATTGCTATTAAGCACCATTAAGGGTGGGCGTAAAATCCGTTTCGCGGGCGAATTTGCGGATTTTCCGCGATTTCGCCATCCGCAAATCTTGAGAAATCGCGGTAAAATCCTCGAATCAGCGGGGACGAATTTTCAGCCAAGCAAGGGTTACAGCAGCAGGTGCAAAAGTTGAACCTAATTTCTTTGTAACCTTTTACAAAAGGGTTACAAACAAATTAACTTCAACTTGGACACCTGCTGCTAATTGCCTCCAGGTGTCGTTTTGGTCTAGCATTTGAAGTGCATCGTCAATTATGTGAGTCATAGCAGTTTCTGTACTGTGTCCTGCTCGGAGGCCTGACTGGTGAGGGTTGAGGAGATCAAATTGTTCAATGTGTTTAGTCAATTGTAGTTGTGCGCATTTTTCCAGCAGTTTGGCGAGAGTGGGAATATTGGTAATGGGACGGTAATTGTTGAAATCAGAGGGGTCGGCTGTAGGTTTCTTTAGTAGAGGTGTGACCTGACCAACTTTGAGGGAGTCAGGTATGCTTCCTTGTTGGAGAGAGCTGTTGATAATTTTAGTCCAGAGAGGGATAAGCAACGGGGTAAAGTCTTTTACTGCTGTAGCAGGAAGGGGGTCCGTGAGGTGATTGGATGGTTTCAGGGTGCTGAGCAGTTTGCCAATTTGTTCTTTGGTTCAGTGGCTGCTGGGCACTGGGGTTTGGAATAGAGGCTTGCGTCAATGAGGAGATCGCTCTTTATGTTGTCAGTTTTTTGGATAAAGAAAGCAGCTAAGTCTTCACAGGAGGCAGCCTCACGCCCAGTGTTGAGTGGTTGGGGTTGATCACAGAAACAGGGGTATATTTGGTGACAGCTAGTTGTGATTCGATCTGTTCTAGTTTCACCTCATAAGACATTAGCCTCTGTTGTTTCTGTCTATGTCTGTGGATCTGTTCCCATTTGTGACGCTGCATAACTGCCCCATGGTTTAGTCAGGAGCTCCAGATCGCGAAAACAGCGTGCAAAAAGCTCGAAAGAGATTGGCGTGTCAATTTCTGCCCTGAAATAAAAACCAGATATAAAACAGCACAAAAAGATTACTACAGAATGGTACGTACATCTAAAGCTTCCTACTATAATAAGCGGATCCAGGAAGCTGAGAACTCCTCTAAGGAGCTTTTTCTGATCTATAAGGAGATCTCTATAGTTGAGTCCAACCCCACTCCCCAGAATGATTCAGTGGATATTTGCAATAAGATTGCCAAGTATTTCTCCGACAAAATCACCAACATCTATGCTAATTTTTCTAGCAACATAAAATCTGGCAATGACTTCATAGAGAATGATGCTTATATAAGCACTCCCATCCATCTAAGTACCTTTTCTGTACCTCCAACCGAAACTCTAACTAAAATCTGTAAGAGTATTAAGTCTGGTTCACCACGCGATCCCGCCCCTCCTAAAATTCTAACGGCCAGTCTCCCGGCCCTGGAACCGCATTTCAGACATATGTTGCAAGTATCATTCTCTACAGCTACTCTCCCCGCGGACTGGAAAAGAGCTATAGTATTCCCTATTAAGAAAAAACCTAACCTGAGCCAGGATATATTGGAGAATCTACGTCCAATTTCTCTACTCCCTTACCTCGCTAAATTAGCTGAGAAGGTAGCTAATGCCCAACTTATGAGACATCTTGAAACACAAGAAACCTTCCATCCCTCACAATCGGGCTTTAGATCAGGCTTCTCCATAGAGACAGCACTCCTAAGAGCTACTGAAACTCTGCGGGAGGGAGCGGACATAGGCAAAACCATGGCCTTGATCATGCTAGACCTCAGTACCGCGTTTGACACTGTAGCCCACTCCATACTGCTACAGTGTCTAAACAGAGCGGGAGTCACAAAAGAGGCTCTAGGATGGCTGAAAGCTTTTTTAACCAACAGAAGCTTTCAGGTCCAAAGAGGGACCTGTCTCTCGGACAGCCTAACCTTAGAACAGGGGGTACCTCAGGGCTCGGCCCTGAGCCCCACCCTGTTCAATTTGTACATGACACCTTTGGCAGAGGTGGTCCAATCGTTCGGCGTGGAGCTTGTCTCCTACGCCGACGATACACAACTCCTGATCTCCCTGTCCCAATCCCCCTCCTCGGAGGCCGATAACTTCAAATCCTGTATGTGCAAGCTGGCCATATGGATGAATGAGCACTGTCTCAAATTAAACGGAACAAAAACAGAGGTGCTCATTATAGGGGGAAACAACACCAATTGGACCAAAGACTGGTGGCCTACATGTCTCGGACCAATACCTACCCCCAGTCAGGAGGCCAAGAATTTGGGTGTCTGGATTGACAACAAACTCTCGTATGACAGTCATGTTAGAAAAACAGTTGGAAAATGTTTTGGAGTTATGAAGACGCTCAGCCGCACCATGGACCTACTCCCATTGAGTTCCAGGCGCACCATGACACAAGCTCTGATCACTTCCCGCATTGATTACGGGAATGTGCTTTTGTTGGGCACTTCTGAAAAAAACATTAGAAAGCTGCAGGTCCTGCAAAACTCAGCGGCACGCCTTGTGCTCAGACTCCCGCGCAGAGCTCCATCTAAACCTTCCTTGGATGCTCTGCATTGGCTGCCCATTAGAAAGAGGCTAATTTTCAAGGCACTCCTCTGGTGCCATAGGATCATTCATCAGAGAGCACCCTCCTATTTGTCCGACCTAGTTTCCCGTTATGAACCCTCCAGATCTCTACGTTCTAAGGGAACAGGCTTGCTTAAAACCACACGCCCAAAAAAAGCCAGACTTGGAGGCAGGTCCTTTCGCACTCTTGCGGCCAAGGAGTGGAACACCCTCCCCATGAATATTAGACAGGAAAAAAGCGAAACATCTTTTAGGAAACTTCTAAAAACACATCTTTTCATCAGCTAATTTCACTGGTTGCTGCCTGTCTCTTCTTCCGCCCAAGTAATACTCTCTCCTAAGCGCGGGGACACGCCGGGAGGCGTCACCAGGCGCTTTATAAACTCCTATAATAATAATAATATAATAATAAGTCTTCTGGAAAGTCTTGAGTTGGTCAATTACAGAAGTTGAACATTGCTGGAAAAACTGCTCAGCCAAACTCCTACCCTTAACCTGCTTCAATGTCTTCAACATTGCCCTAAAATTCCTCTAATAATGGTACTAGGTATTATTTGTATTAGCTATGGTGGTCTTAAGGATGGAGAGGGTAAGAGGCCATCTATCACAGACAGAACTAATGCAGTCTCCCAAGGACTTTCATCTCAAAGGTGTTGCACAAGAACTTTAAGTAGGTGGATCAACTGGTTAAGAGTTAACCCCTTCTGGAGATGTATGCAAACCACTTGCATTTTGTGAGTCATGAGAAAGGGTAGCATCTGCGTAGCAAGAAGGAAGAAGATGATCGCCTGCCTCTCAATCATCATCCTCTGAACAGCAAGAATCTTTATTCTGCATGACTAAAGCATTGCATTCAGATTCAAAGAGTTCCTCCATAAGAGCACATTCTTTGACCACAGGGATGGGTTATGCCACATGTTCATCATCAAAAACTGACCAGAACATTTGTCTTTTGGGACTGTGTTAATGTCTGCCAACCTCAAGGCTTTTGAAGGTGGAGCTGAAATGGGCACAGAGGGAGATGCCGGTGCTATAGGTGGCGGCATGTGCACAGGGTTGGGTGCCTAGCAGGGCATATGCTTTGTCAGCACCTGTGGAGTTTCAGAAGTGACTTGTGTCTTCGTCAAAGACACTAATATCACCAAACCCATTC
Source organism: Lissotriton vulgaris (assembly GCF_964263255.1). Lineage (NCBI taxonomy): Eukaryota > Metazoa > Chordata > Amphibia > Caudata > Salamandridae > Lissotriton > Lissotriton vulgaris. The sequence goes on from NC_141691.1 coordinate 1,996,905,989, forward strand.
GGAATAGCTTGCAGGGGGTAACAGGCCCTTTTGATAATATAGAACATGACCTGCCAGAAGACGTGCTCTGTGCTGACTGATGGGAATTCTGTCTTACTCTTTTTCAACATCAGAATAAACTCCAATTAGGAAGAACCTGGTTAACAGCATCAGAAATGTAAACTGTCCCGAGAGCACAATTGTGCGGGACCATTTTCACCCAGAATAAAATAGGTTTTCCTATCTATGACATTTGATGTTTTTTGTGGTAAGTTAACTTGGGAGGTCATTGTTTGTCAGGGGCACTTGAAGGGAAGAAGAGAGCTTTAGTGCATACCAGCGGCATAGGCCTCTCGCTATCTCTCTTGGCTTTCGGGTCTTTCAATGAACAGGAGTCACAGGATGAGGAGGAGTTTTTTGCAATTAAGATGTTGATTGGATCCAACAGGGACATCTTAAGGCTTCTGCAACAGGGTTTCAACCACAAAATCTTAGGCATGGTGCACTGGAGAGCTACTACCGGGAAAAACATTCTCGGATCCCAGCATACTTTAGGAGTACCTTCTTAATATATGGAATCTGTGGGAAGAAGTACCCATGATAAACATATACCTTTATAAAGGCCAAGTAATGTAGGAGCAATATATAAATACATTTTTCTATTGGTGGCCAGACAGACTGTCAACATAGCTGGATCACTGAACCTCGCACTAATGGACCGACCCACGTTCTGCTTTTTACTGGTTAATAGGAAAAATAATATTCACAGACATAGCTATATTAAAAAATCTTTGCTGATTTTAAGTTTGAGCTTACATTCAGCTTTATAAATTATAATCAGGTGTGCAGCTACTGTAAACAGCTACTTGAACACTTTAGATCAATGAGTGGCGCGAGACAAGGCTGTGTGTTGACCGCATTTCTCTTTAATTTAGATCTTATAAGTAGGACTCTGGGCTAAAAATATTTATTTTTCTGACATTACGGTCTGTATCTAGATTTATTTTTGGCCCTGTCACTGTATTTAGTTATATTTATGTTTGTGCTCAGTGGAATATACTTGTACTTAGTGTAGTTCCACCTTTATTCATAAGTTAAACATACACACAAGTATTGGATGCCCACATGATTTTGGTGCTATAAAAAGCTATTTATATATTCGAACAATTCTTTCACCTGAAAACAACAATATTGTAGGCCAATCACCTCATAACATCCAGAGCTACTGAACTGTTCTTAAAAAAATTATCTTTTTAATAACGCACCATGCTGTCCATTTTAACAACTGTTGGCCTGGCAGTAATGAATAACACAATTAGGAGTCATTCAAAAGAAGATCTACTTCCATTTCTTCATTCTTTAAAAATAAACGGACAGGGAAAAAAGATTGTTTACTGATTTTTGCAGATAAAGTACCAAACTAAGTAAATGGCATGTCTTAATTGTAAGTTTTATTGGGGAACCTTTTGTAGCAATGCTTGCTTTTTCCAAAATAGTTAATCAAAGTATTCAAACACTGTTGCATGCGGCTGATTCTGTTCTATAGGCCACTAGGTGCGCAAAAAACAGGATGTTATCCTCTGTAAAATATACACAGTAGCAAAATGTACACATTAATGATGAAAATCCAACGATGATCTATTGCTGGACACAATCGTTTTACTTAGTTATTTTGTTATCACATTTTACAGCAAACTAAACTGATGAGGTTTATCATTCTAAAGCAGTCCCTACTGATACCGACCAATTGAATAAGAACTATGCTACTCTGCTTGTTATCCTGAGGGAAAAACTGGCCTCATGTTCATTTTGATTACCATTTTAGTCAAGGAACAGGCAACATTTGCTCAATCAATAATCCTGATTGCTTGTGGGAAGGCTGAAGCCCAACACATTTGTTAGCAGAACTATATTCAAACCAAGTGTGGGATACGAGGGTGCAGTGATCTCAGTTATTAATTCAGCATCTTAAATAATGAGTGATTAAAATCTGAATCAAACAGTCTTATTCTGTTTCGAAAGCACACTCCAGAAAGATCTGAAGTTGGAAAGACAAAGCAACAACTACCGTGTCAGTTTCAGAATTATGATTGCTCTAAGTACAAAGAACAAGTTAGTTAGTATCTGTGATGATTCTTCTTGTGGATACTATGCATGTTTATGAATTTCTCATCTCTTGAATCTCAAGGTGCCAGACTAGATCAAAAATCTGAAATAACTCTCCAATAGATGCCACCTAAACTCTGACTCTGCTCAAGGATCCACCCAAAATATAACGTCACTGGTCTGTATAAGGCACACTGGCATCAGTTCCCAGTATACCCTCCCAGGGGTGGCAACATGGCTGACACATTGGCAGAGACTTGGGCCCAGTCTCGCCTGATCTTCTTCAGCACTCTGGGCAGAAGTGGTATAGGCGGAAAGGCGTACAACAGACAGCAGCTCCACTTGCGACGAAAAGCGTCTCTGAGCGAGTGCCGCATTGGAAATTCCAACACGCAGAACTGATGACATTGCGCGTTCTCTTCGGTGGCGAATAGATCTAACCAAGGCTCTCCCCACTGCTGAAAGAGACCTTGCGCCACACCAGAGTTCAGACGCCATTTGTGATCCATCATGCACCTGCGGCTGAGTTCGTCCGCCCTGGCATTCAGGGAACCTGCCAGATGTTGAACCACCAGGGTGACGCCCTAGTGTTCCAGCCATGTCCAGAGGCGGAGAGCCTCCTGACAGAGGGTCCACGACCCCACCCCGCCCTGTTTATTGCAGTACCACATGGTGGTGGTGTTGTCCATGAACACCTGCACTACACTTCCCCGAACAGAGGGAAGGAATGCCTTCAGTGCAAGACGGATCGCCCGCAGCTCCAGAAGGTTGATCTGGAGCCGGGACTCCGCCAGAGAACAGAGGCCTCTTATCTCCCTCTCTCCCATGTGGCCACCCCAGCCCTGGAGGGACGAGTCCGTCACAACCACGTGCTCCGGCTGGGGAATGGAGAGGGATCTGTTGCTGACCCAATGGGATCTGCCGCTAACCCAATCGCGGTCCGTGAGCCACTACTGCAGCTTTCTCGCAGTGCCCTCCTGTAGGAGAGTAGGGTCTGCAATCCTATGATCACCCAGATTTTTTGCTTTTGTTTCACTGGTTTACGACTTTCTCTGGCTGTGGGCCTGCTAATCAGACCCACAGCCTAGCTGTTCTCTCACTAAATTGACATGTGTACCTTAGGTGCATTATCCAATTGGTACTGGGCCACCTTATCAGACCCTGTAACTCAGTGCATAGGTGTTCCCAGGGCCTACCAGGGGCTGAAGCATGTATTATGCCACCCCTGGATGGCCATCTAAATCTGACACAACTGGCTGCACGACAGCTGGGGCAAGGTGGTGTAATCACCCTTTGCTTTAGATATAGTATACCTATATCTAACCCTAAAAATGGACACACAGATTCCTATCAGTCACTCCTATGGCAGGCCTTGACAATCCTGAAGGCAGAGTGCTTGGAATCGTGTGAGATGGTGCTCTGGCATGAGCTGAGCCCGTTTTCAGCTTGCGGAACCAAGTCCTAATAGCTGTTCCATGATAACGCATACCATATACTCTTAAGTGCATTATAATCCTCGCGGTTAAATGCTATCTTTGGTATCGCTTTATCAAAACATGTCGAGTAAGGTGTCATACGAATTGGAATACTAACCCCTCGCCAATTCTGGCGGCGGGGTTAGCATTCCACCCTTCTAGAGGGACACGACATGTATGTAACTGTGAACCCCGGTTAAAGTTAACTCAAGCCTCAGCTCCACAAAATGGATGCTGCCACCACAGACACGAGTCTGACCTCCTGCTGCTGGGAGTCCTTCCAGCGAGGAGAGCTTGGACAAAGGGTTTCCTGTCAGGGGCGGTGCTAGCAACATCCCAGACAGGGTTTTGTGTATCCAGGGTAGGCAGGGCTTTACAGGAAGGTGACTGCAAGTGGCACCCCGGTGCTCACTACGCATCTGACGGCTAGAACCAGTTCCAGGGGCACACCAGCCCCTGGCCTGGGGAAAGCCCGGCATGGGAGAGGGGTGTAACCACCCCCCTTCCTGGTCCCACCCCTAGGGCAGGACCTAGTCGCGTACCCACTCCTTTCTTTAGGATAAAGGCAGGAGCGGGGACCCTTCCAAATTAGATCATCTTTGAATCAAGAAACTACTTTCCACGAAAGGAACTCTCGACTCTTCTCAAGATTTCTCCCTTGTGACTAAGGAGTAGTCACCCTGCACCCGCAGGCACCATCTAAGAACTCTGCCGTTTGCTGCACGCCCTTCCTCCGGAATCCGACTGACCAGCTCAATGAGACCCGGCTTCCCTGGCACCTCTGACCTCTACCTACCTCTACAGCTAAGCTGAGAACCGTAGGTGCAACGAGACCTCGAGGGACCGGCCATCATAAGAACTGCACAACTTCTATCCAGCACGACCGCCGAGGGATCCTCTGGTGAGTGCTTTGGGGTCCGAGAAGCCCCGACCCTGAGCAGCTCCTGCACCGAAGTCCAGCCCCCCAGCCTCCCCGAGATCTGCGTGGGTACCTTCTGCTTTGTGGCTGCTCACCGCGTTGTCTGGCTACTAGCCTGCTGGCTTGTGGCCTTCCCGACGACGACCGACGACATCACCACTGCTGGTCTGGTTGCTCCAGACTGGCCCTTGCTCCCTTCCAAAAGAGGAGCACCCCGGACCCTCCTGGTCCACTCCAGACGCCATTTTCGGTCCACCGCGTGGGCTTGAATTTGCCAAGACTTGTTGCCCCAATCCTGGGTCCAACGACGTCGACAGCATCAACCATCGTGGGACAGCTCGCACCTCCATCCTGGTCGCCGACAACGCCTCCTGGTCCGTGAGACTGCAGAGCCCAGCGTCGCCCACTCACCTGGTCGAGGTGACTTTGCCCGGTGCCATCCTTTTTGGGACACCCATTGTGGGACACCCCCGCGAAGCACGGCCACCAGCTGCTGCGTGTGCCCCTTGCCTGCCCTCTGCCTCGCTGCTGCCTCGTTTGCCGGTTGCCGGCTGCCTCCGCTGCGGTTGTTCTTTGCCTTGTTTTGTCGATAATTTGTGCCTGTTTTTATATTTCATTTTGCCCGTGTTTTGGTTTTTCCTTCCTTGTTGTCCGCCTACCTCGCCGCCCTCCGCCCTCCCTTCCCGCCAACGCCGCTTTTCCCCACCCCTTTTTCTATTCTGTACCCTCCCCGCTCCTGCCTCCCAGCTGCTCCGCCCACCCGCGCACTTGGCCTTAAATGGCGACCGTGCGACGCAGGTGAGTGTGACCCACTTGTGGGACACCCCCGCGCCGCACGGCCACCAGCTGCTGCGTGTGCCCCTCGCCTGCCCTCTGCCTCGCTGCTGCCTCGTTTGCCGGTTGCCGGCTGCCTCCGCTGCGGTTGTTTTTTGCCTTGTTTTGTCGATAATTTGTGCCTGTTTTTATATTTCATTTTGCCCGTGTTTTGGTTTTTCCTTCCTTGTTGTCCGCCTACCTCGCCGCCCTCCGCCCTCCCTTCCCGCCAACGCCGCTTTTCCCCGCCCCTTTTTCTATTCTGTACCCTCCCCGCTCCCGCCTCCCAGCTGCTCCACCCACCCGCGCACTTCGCCTTAAATGGCGACCGAAGGCGCGCCAAAGGTAAGCCCGTCTACGCCCGTCCGCGCCTGGACCGCACCCAGTGCCAGGACCCCTGGCCCACGAGGACCCCGACCGACCCGCCTGACGTACTCCGCCGCCACCCTCACCGCTCTCAACACCGGCCGACTCCCAGAATGCCATCAAGCCACTCCACGACGTACCCACGGACCTTTCAGCTGCCACGCCTGCAAGTTCACCTGCATCCGGACGAGCCTCGCACCAGCACCCGCCAAGTCGAACACCAGCAGCACCCACCTCAAGTGCATCCTGCTCAACACCCGCTCCGTCCACAGACACGCCATCGAACTCTGGAACCTCCTAGACGCCACAGCCCCGGACGTTGCCTTCCTCACGGAGACCTGGATGAACGCCTCTTCAGCTCCCGACATCGCCATCGCTATCCCAGATGGCTACAAGATCGTCCGGAGGGACCGAAACGCCAACCAGATGGGAGGAGGCATCGCCATCATCCACAGGAGCACCATCCGTCTCACGACCAGCACCGACAACACCCTGACCAGCGCCGAACACCTGCATTTCCAGATCCACACCAACCCGAACACCCCCCTCAGAGGCACCCTGATCTACCGACCCCCTGGACCACGCACGCAATTCAGCGAGGACATCGCCGACTTCGTCAGCCCGCATGCCCTCCCCTCCGCTGACTACATCCTCCTGGGAGACCTCAACTTCCATCTGGAGAACAACAACGACCGCAACACCAGCACCCTGCTCGACAACCTCGCCAACCTGGGACTCAAGCAACTGGTGTCCACCCCCACCCACCTCGCCGGACACACACTCGACGCAGTCTTCTCTTCCAGCACAGACATCGACTTCAGCCACGCCACAGAGCTTCAATGGACGGACCACAGCTGCATCCACTTCACCTTCAAGAGAACGACGACCCACCAACACCAGCAACAGGCCGCCCGCAGAAGCTGGAACAAGATCACAGCAGACCAGCTCGCCACCTCCCTGAGCCAGCACCCTCCTGCCAGCTCAGCGAACCCCAGCCAGGCCGCCGACAACCTCACGAAGTGGATCAGCAACTGCGCGGACGAACTCGCCCCACTGAGGACCCCGCCTAGCAGACCCGGCAGCAAGAAGGCCCCATGGTTCACCGACGAACTCAAGAGCTCCAAGAAGAACTGCCGAGCCCTCGAGAAAGTCTGGAGAAGGGAACCGACACCGGACAACAGGACCTCCTTCAAACATGCCACCCGGAAACACCACCAGCTGATCCGCGCCGCCAAGAAAACAGCATTCAAGGACCGGTTGGACAACAACGCACACAACTGCAAGGAACTCTTCAACATCGTGAAAGAGCTTTCCAACCCCAGCGCAGGAAACAACGACATCACCCCATCGCAAGACCTCTGCAACTCCCTCGCTTCATACTTCCACAACAAGATCGCGGACATACACAACAGCTTCAACAACCAACCAACGCACACCATGACCGAACAACCACCCCCCACCACCACCCTCCACGCCTGGACCCCGATCAGCACCGAAGACACCATCCGCACGATGAACTCCATCCACTCCGGATCACCGACCGACCCCTGCCCTCACCACGTCTTCAACAAGGCCAACGCTGTCATCGCACCCCACCTGCGAGACATCATCAACACATCCTTCGACACCACCATCTTCCCTGAGAGCTGGAAACACGCCGAACTCAGCGCTCTACTCAAGAAACCAACAGCGGACCCCACCGACCTCAAGAATTACCGCCCCATCTCGCTCCTCCCGTTTCCAGCCAAAGTCATCGAGAAGACCGTCAACAAGCAGATGGCCGCCTTCCTCGAGACGAACGGATCCCTCGACCCCTCACAGTCCAGCTTCCGAGCCAACCACAGCACCGAGACCGCCCTCATCGCCGCCACCGATGACATTCGAGCCCTGATGGACAATGGAGAAACAGCGGCCCTCATCCTCCTAGACCTCTCCGCGGCATTCGACACGGTCTGCCACCGCACCCTAGTACGGCGCCTCAGCAACATCGGAATCCAGGACAAGGCGCTGGAATGGATCATCTCCTTCCTCGACGGAAGAACACAGAGAGTCCGCCTACCACCGTACAAGTCAGAGGCCTCCGAAGTCATCTGCGGCGTCCCCCAAGGATCATCTCTGAGCCCCACCCTCTTCAACGTCTACATGAGCCCCCTCGCGGCCATCGTACGCAAACACAACTTCAGCATAATCTCCTACGCCGACGACACCCAGCTGATCCTCTCCCTGACCAACGACCCCGCCGCCGCCAGAGCCAACCTGCACGAAGGGATGAAAGAGGTAGCCGAGTGGATGACGACCAGCCGCCTGAAACTGAACTCGGACAAGACGGAGGTCCTCATCCTGGGCTCCTCACCCTCCGCCTGGGACGACTCCTGGTGGCCTCCCGCCCTGGGCACCGCACCCAAACCGACAGACCATGCACGCAACCTGGGCTTCATCCTGGACTCCTCCCTCTCCATGACCAGGCAAGTCAACAACGTCTCCTCGGCGTGCTTCAACATCCTACGCATGCTACGGAAGATCTTCTGGTGGATCCCCACCGAGACCAGGAAGACCGTCACCCAGGCCCTCGTCACCAGCCGACTGGACTACGGCAACGCCCTCTACGCCGGTACCACCGCCAAGCTCCAGAAGAGACTCCAGCGGATCCAGAACGCCTCAGCCAGACTCATCCTTGACATCCCACGAACCAGCCACATCTCCGGACATCTGAGAGACCTTCACTGGCTCCCCGTCAACAAAAGAATCACCTTCCGCCTCCTCACCCACGCACACAAAGCCCTACACGACCAAGGCCCGAGCTACCTCAACAGCCGAGTCAACTTCTACGCTCCCAAACGCCACCTCCGATCAGCCAACCACGCCCTCGCCGCCGTCCCCCGCATCTGAAGAGCGACTACAGGAGGAAGGTCCTTCTCCTACCTGGCCGCCAAGACCTGGAACTCCCTCCCGACCGACCTGCGCCGGACCCAAGACCACCTCTCCTTCAGGAAGAAGCTGAAGACCTGGCTGTTCGAGCAGTAGCGGCACCCCCCCCCCCCCCCACCAGCGCCTTGAGACCCTACGGGTATGTAGCGCGCTTTATAAGTGTCACTGATTGATTGATTGATTGATTGATCCTGGTGCCCACACAATCACTGGCTAGTGATTAAAGAACTTGGTCCCCTCTGCTTTCAGGTGTCATCCATCTTCGATCCAGGCTTGGATCCATCGAACAATCTTCACTGGTCGCCTGCCAGCAACTTCTTTCTTCAGGTTCCATAGACTGCAACGAGGATTCCCGATGTCTTTTCAGACCTATGCAGCTGCAGCCCCTGGGCTAGGTAACTTCTGCATTTCGGTGCCCCAGCATAGCCTCACTATCCAAGGGTCCAGATCCTTTTCGTTTTTCAGCCTATCTAGTCGGGTTCGCCCGAGAACACTAACTTTGCTTTTACTAGCCTCCATAGACTTTGTCCCGCATCCCGCGTGAGAGTGCACACTATGCACCCGAGTCCCCTAGGCCTCCTACTAGTAATCTGAAGGTTCAGTAAAAGCTGTTGAGCAGAAGCCACTTTCTCAACAAACCAGGTGATTATTGCCATAACCACCAGAGCAACAACAAACACTACAGCACAAATGATTCTTTTGTTATGCATTTTAACAACAGCGGTAATTGATCTACCTACAAACTCCTTTAAACAATCGTTGGAGCTCTTATCCCTGGGCAGCCGTTGATTTCTTCACCACGGGACAAGACGGGTGTCACTACACTACGCAGTACTGATCCCCCCCCTTGCCGCATTGGCGTTCCGTTTCACTAACCCAGGGTTGTAGCTCAACCACTCTTTTTTGGCAAAGCAGATTCTTTCCTTGGTCACAGCTGATATTGGGATTCTCCAGCGATCGCGTGGTCCGGGAAGACTTCCGCATATTCGTCAGGTGAGATGCCTTGACCTTTCTCCATCTCTAGGATCTCTCGATGAATGGTCAATAAAGCAGGTTCCACTTCCACCAAGGTAGGCGACACACGTTTGCAATGTGTGCTGTGGATCCAGTTCTTCTTGTTCGTCACTCGAACTGCTGTTCTTGTTGCTAGGAGCACCTGCTCCGATCCTCGCCCCCTTGGTTCCAAACTGTTCGACCTCTCGAAGACTTGATCATCACATGGTCTCCAGGACGGAGTTCGTGGGCCTCACCTGTAGATCTGTCAGGAAGCGCTTCTCGAACCTGTTGATGAATAGAAATTAAACTGTCGGTTAACTGTGCCAAATAATCATTCATCAGAACACAAGGTATATCATGTATGGGGCGTGGCTTAGGAACTCCCAAAATGTTCATTGGTCTTCCAAATACGATTTCATACGGGGTAAGGCCAGATCGTGAATGTGGCACAGATCTTATTGACAACAATGCCAAGGGTAGTGCATCTGGCCAACTTCAATTTCAAAGTAGCGTTGTACCTCTCCACTAATCCGGCTGATTGCAGGTTGAAGACTGCATGGAATTTCTGCTTGATCCCTAATCCTTTCAGGACATGCTCAACAACTTGCCCAATAAAATTAGGTCAGTTGTCACTCCACAAAAGTTTACAAACACCATATCTAGGGAAAAACTCTTTCAGAAGCGCCTTCGCTGTAGTGAGAGCTGAAATGAAATGAAATGAGTCTTATATTGCGCTACTAAGCCCGAAGGCATCAAGACGCCTGACATAAAAGAAATCAGAATGACCAAATAACCAGCACTACGGGTACGCCTTTGAGAATAGCCACGTTTTCAGAGCTTTCAGGAAATTCAGGACCGACGGTTGGGATTTAATTTCTATAGGCAGGCTGTTCCACAACCTGGGGGCTACCGTTGAAAACGCCCTCCCGCCCCATTTACTTCTTCGAACACGAGGCACCACCAACAAGCTCTTCGTTAAGGAGCGGAGGACTCTATCCGGTGCATATGGGCGCAACAGTTTCCTCACGCCATCAGCCCCTTTGCCAGTAAGCGCCCCATAGGTCAAACAAAGAGTCTTAAAAACAATCCTAGACTCAATAGGAAGCCAGTGCAGGCTTTTCCTGGCAGCCGTGGCGGAGGAGAGTCTAGGAGCATCCAGTACAAATTTGGCCGCCGCATTCTGAACAGTCTGAAGGCGCTGCACCAGACCTTTATTAGCGCCAGCGTATAGGGCGTTGCAATAATCAAGTCGCGAAGCAACAAGTGCAAGAACGACCTGCTTGCGAGCCTGAGGGGACAAATAATATTTAATTTTCCTGAGAATTTTAATGATGCCCCAGCAAGTAGCAACTGTTCTATTGACCTGGTGTGCATTTGAGAGAGCTGGGTCGATCATCACTTCCAGATTCTTCGCAGAATCTGTTGGTGTGGGGCAGACTCCCAGCAAGGGGGGCCACCATTCGGCCATCCAGATGTTTGTATTTCCACCAAAGACCAGAATCTCGGTCTTCTCCCCATTCAGCTTAAGTGAATTTTGAATCATCCACTTAGAAACCGCCTCCATGCAGTTTCTAAAATTACAAATGGGAGCGTTCATTGAGTGAGAAAGGGACACCAGTATCTGGGTATCATCGGCATAGGAGACTACCTCCTTTCCAAACGATCTCACAAGCCTGGCAAGTGGGGCCACATAGATGTTAAACAGGGTCGGACTTAATGCCGACCCTTGTGGAACCCCAGATTGCACAGGTGTGGGAGGAGATAGACATTCTCCCAGCTTGACCCTCTGCTCCCTCTGATCCAGGAAAGAAGCTAATAAGCTCAAGTCCGCGCCCTCTACCCCTATCTCCCTCAGCCGAGATGTAAGAACCGAGGGGGACAGGGTATCAAAGGCGGCTGTCAGGTCTAAAAGGATCAGCAGGGAGGTATGGCATTGGTCGACCTCAGTGCGGATGTTATCAAGCACTATCGTAAGGGCCGACTCTGTGCTATGTCCTCTCCTGAAACCGTGTTGGGACTTATCTAGAGGACCCGAGGAGTCCAAAAACGCTGCCAAATGCTGGTTTAGATGGGTCTCCAGCATCTTTGCAGGTGCAGGGAGCAAAGAAATGGGGCGGAAGTTTTTAAGTACCTCAGGGTCTAATGTGGGCTTCTTAAGGAGGGGCTTGACTACAGCACTCTTCCATTGGGAAGGGAAGATCCCATCCTTCATTGCTCTGTTCATGATGTCCAGAAGCAGAGGCAGCAAGGTATCTCTGCAGTCCTTGAGAACTTTGAGAGGACAAGGGTCTAAAGGAGACCCTGACCTCATATTGCTTAAAAGCAAGTCAAGTTCCTGCAGAGAGAGCGGTGGAAATGCAGACAGACTCATTGTGGTACCCCCCCTTTTCTGAATCATTTTTGTCCGCCATAAGCGTGGAAGGGTATACTCAGATGTGAGTCCCTAGCTCATTGCACCATCAGGATTCAAGCAAGCCGGGCCGAAGACGGCTGAAATGCCAGAAACCGGTCCCCGGTAGCTTGTTTCCTTCCCAGTATAAGGATTGGCTTGGTAGTTTGGTCTGCCCTGTTCCCATGATGCATTGGGCCAGGGTCAGACTAATTTGCATATTGCCAAGTTCTGGGCTGGGATGGTGCAGTGAGCTGAAAAACGGTGATGGATCAAGCACTGATCTTTGGACTGGGTAAGAGTGGTCTGCTTAATTCAGACACTCTGTTCATCACCACCCCCTTTTCTGAATCATTTTTGTCCACCATAAGCGTGGAAGGGTATACTCAGATGTGAGTCCCTAGCTCATTGCACCATCAGGATTCAAGCAAGCCGGGCCGAAGACGGCTGAAATGCCAGAAACCGGTCCCCGGTAGCTTGTTTCCTTTCCAGTATAAGGATTGGCTTGGTAGTTTGGTCTACCCTGTTCCCATGATGCATTGGGCCAGGGTCAGACTAATTTGCATATAGCCAAGTTCTGAGCTGGGAAGGTGCAGTGAGCTGAAAAACGGTGATGGATCAAGCCCTGATCTTTGGACTGGGTAAGAGTGGTCTGCTTAATTCAGACACTCTGTTCATCACCACCCCCTTTTCTGAATCATTTTTGTCCACCATAAGCGTGGAAGGGTATACTCAGATGTGAGTCCCTAGCTCATTGCACCATCAGGATTCAAGCAAGCCGGGCCGAAGACGGCTGAAATGCCAGAAACCGGTCCCTGGTAGCTTGTTTCCTTCCCAGTATAAGGATTGGCTTGGTAGTTTGGTCTGCCCTGTTCCCATGATGCATTGGGCCAGGGTCAGACTAATTTGCATATAGCCAAGTTCTGAGCTGGGATGGTGCAGTGAGCTGAAAAACGTGATGGATCAAGCCCTGATCTTTGGACTGGGTAAGAGTGGTCTGCTTAATTCAGACACTCTGTTCATCACCACCCCCTTTTCTGAATCATTTTTGTCCACCATAAGCGTGGAAGGGTATACTCAGATGTGAGTCCCTAGCTCATTGCACCATCAGGATTCAAGCAAGCCGGGCCGAAGACGGCTGAAATGCCAGAAACCGGTCCCCGGTAGCTTGTTTCCTTCCCAGTATAAGGATTGGCTTGGTAGTTTGGTCTGCCCTGTTCCCATGATGCATTGGGCCAGGGTCAGACTAATTTGCATATAGCCAAGTTCTGAGCTGGGATGGTGCAGTGAGCTGAAAAACTGTGATGGATCAAGCCCTGATCTTTGGACTGGGTAAGAGTGGTCTGCTTAATTCAGACACTCTGTTCATCACCACCCCCTTTTCTGAATCATTTTTGTCCACCATAAGCGTGGAAGGGTATACTCAGATGTGAGTCCGTAGCTCATTGCACCATCAGGATTCAAGCAAGCTGGGCCGAAGACGGCTGAAATGCCAGAAACCGGTCCCCGGTAGCTTGTTTCCTTCCCAGTATAAGGATTGGCTTGGTAGTTTGGTCTGCCCTGTTCCCATGATGCATTGGGCCAGGGTCAGACTAATTTGCATATAGCCAAGTTCTGAGCTGGGATGGTGCAGTGAGCTGAAAAACGGTGATGGATCAAGCCCTGATCTTTGGACTGGGTAAGAGTGGTCTGCTTAATTCAGACACACTGTTCATCACTACCCCCTTTTCTGAATCATTTTTGTCCACCATAAGCGTGGAAGGGTATACTCAGATATGAGTCCCTAGCTCATTGCACCATCAGGATTCAAGCAAGCCGGGCCGAAGACGGCTGAAATGCCAGAAACCGGTCCCAGGCAGCTTGTTTCCTTCCCAGTATAAGGATTGGCTTGGTAGTTTGGTCTGCCCTGTTCCCATGATGCATTGGGCCAGGGTCAGACTAATTTGCATATAGCCAAGTTCTGAGCTGGGATGGTGCAGTGAGCTGAAAAACGGTGATGGATCAAGCCCTGATCTTTGGACTGGGTAAGAGTAGTCTGCTTAATTCAGACACTCTGTTCACCACCACCCCCTTTTCTGAATCATTTTTGTCCACCATAAGCGTGGAAGGGTATACTCAGATGTGAGTCCCTAGCTCATTGCACCATCAGGATTCAAGCAAGCCGGGCCGAAGACGCCTGAAATGCCAGAAACCGGTCCCTGGTAGCTTGTTTCCTTCCCAGTATCAGGATTGGCTTGGTAGTTTGGTCTGCCCTGTTCCCATGATGCATTGGGCCAGGGTCAGGCTAATTTGCATATAGCCAAGTTCTGAGCTGGGAGGGTGCAGTGAGCTGAAAAACGGTGATGGATCAAGCCCTGATCTTTGGACTGGGTAAGAGTGGTCTGCTTAATTCAGACACTCTGTTCATCACCACCCCCTTTTCTGAATCATTTTTGTCCACCATAAGCGTGGAAGGGTATACTCAGATGTGAGTCCCTAGCTCATTGCACCATCAGGATTCAAGCAAGCCAGGCCGAAGACGGCTGAAATGCCAGAAACCGGTCCCCGGTAGCTTGTTTCCTTCCCAGTATAAGGATTGGCTTGGTAGTTTGGTCTGCCCTGTTCCCATGATGCATTGGGCCAGGGTCAGACTAATTTGCATATAGCCAAGTTCTGAGCCGGGATGGTGCAGTGAGCTGAAAAACGGTGATGGATCAAGCCCTGATCTTTGGACTGGGTAAGAGTGGTCTGCTTAATTCAGACACTCTGTTCATCACCACCCCCTTTTCTGAATCATTTTTGTCCACCATAAGCGTGGAAGGGTATACTCAGATGTGAGTCCCTAGCTCATTGCACCATCAGGATTAAAGCAAGCCGGGCCGAAGACGGCTGAAATGCCAGAAACCGGTCCCCGGTAGCTTGTTTCCTTCCCAGTATAAGGATTGGCTTGGTAGTTTGGTCTGCCCTGTTCCCATGATGCATTGGGCCAGGGTCAGATTAATTTGCATATAGCCATGTTCTGAGCTGGGATGGTGCAGTGAGCTGAAAAACGGTGATGGATCAAGCCCTGATCTTTGGACTGGGTAAGAGTGGTCTGCTTAATTCAGACACTCTGTTCATCACCACCCCCTTTTCTGAATCATTTTTGTCCACCATAAGCGTCGAAGGGTATACTCAGATGTGAGTCCCTGCTCATTGCACCATCAGGATTCAAGCAAGCCGGGCCGAAGACGGCTGAAATGCCAGAAACCGGTCCCCGGTAGCTTGTTTCCTTCCCAGTATAAGGATTGGCTTGGTAGTTTGGTCTGCCCTGTTCCCATGATGCATTGGGCCAGGGTCAGACTAATTTGCATATAGCCAAGTTCTGAGCTGGGAATGTGCAGTGAGCTGAAAAACGGTGATGGATCAAGCCCTGATCTTTGGACTGGGTAAGAGTGGTCTGCTAAATTCAGACACTCTGTTCATCACCACCCCCTTTTCTGAATCATTTTTGTCCACCATAAGCGTGGAAGGGTATACTCAGATGTGAGTCCCTAGCTCATTGCACCATCAGGATTCAAGCAAGCCGGGCCGAAGACGGCTGAAATGCCAGAAACCGGTCCCTGGTAGCTTGTTTCCTTCCCAGTATAAGGATTGGCTTGGTAGTTTGGTCTGCCCTGTTCCCATGATGCATTGGGCCAGGGTCAGACTAATTTGCATATAGCCAAGTTCTGAGCTGGGATGGTGCAGTGAGCTGAAAAACGTGATGGATCAAGCCCTGATCTTTGGACTGGGTAAGAGTGGTCTGCTTAATTCAGACACTCTGTTCATCACCACCCCCTTTTCTGAATCATTTTTGTCCACCATAAGCGTGGAAGGGTATACTCAGATGTGAGTCCCTAGCTCATTGCACCATCAGGATTCAAGCAAGCCGGGCCGAAGACGGCTGAAATGCCAGAAACCGGTCCCCGGTAGCTTGTTTCCTTCCCAGTATAAGGATTGGCTTGGTAGTTTGGTCTGCCCTGTTCCCATGATGCATTGGGCCAGGGTCAGACTAATTTGCATATAGCCAAGTTCTGAGCTGGGATGGTGCAGTGAGCTGAAAAACTGTGATGGATCAAGCCCTGATCTTTGGACTGGGTAAGAGTGGTCTGCTTAATTCAGACACTCTGTTCATCACCACCCCCTTTTCTGAATCATTTTTGTCCACCATAAGCGTGGAAGGGTATACTCAGATGTGAGTCCGTAGCTCATTGCACCATCAGGATTCAAGCAAGCTGGGCCGAAGACGGCTGAAATGCCAGAAACCGGTCCCCGGTAGCTTGTTTCCTTCCCAGTATAAGGATTGGCTTGGTAGTTTGGTCTGCCCTGTTCCCATGATGCATTGGGCCAGGGTCAGACTAATTTGCATATAGCCAAGTTCTGAGCTGGGATGGTGCAGTGAGCTGAAAAACGGTGATGGATCAAGCCCTGATCTTTGGACTGGGTAAGAGTGGTCTGCTTAATTCAGACACACTGTTCATCACTACCCCCTTTTCTGAATCATTTTTGTCCACCATAAGCGTGGAAGGGTATACTCAGATATGAGTCCCTAGCTCATTGCACCATCAGGATTCAAGCAAGCCGGGCCGAAGACGGCTGAAATGCCAGAAACCGGTCCCAGGCAGCTTGTTTCCTTCCCAGTATAAGGATTGGCTTGGTAGTTTGGTCTGCCCTGTTCCCATGATGCATTGGGCCAGGGTCAGACTAATTTGCATATAGCCAAGTTCTGAGCTGGGATGGTGCAGTGAGCTGAAAAACGGTGATGGATCAAGCCCTGATCTTTGGACTGGGTAAGAGTAGTCTACTTAATTCAGACACTCTGTTCACCACCACCCCCTTTTCTGAATCATTTTTGTCCACCATAAGCGTGGAAGGGTATACTCAGATGTGAGTCCCTAGCTCATTGCACCATCAGGATTCAAGCAAGCCGGGCCGAAGACGCCTGAAATGCCAGAAACCGGTCCCTGGTAGCTTGTTTCCTTCCCAGTATCAGGATTGGCTTGGTAGTTTGGTCTGCCCTGTTCCCATGATGCATTGGGCCAGGGTCAGGCTAATTTGCATATAGCCAAGTTCTGAGCTGGGAGGGTGCAGTGAGCTGAAAAACGGTGATGGATCAAGCCCTGATCTTTGGACTGGGTAAGAGTGGTCTGCTTAATTCAGACACTCTGTTCATCACCACCCCCTTTTCTGAATCATTTTTGTCCACCATAAGCGTGGAAGGGTATACTCAGATGTGAGTCCCTAGCTCATTGCACCATCAGGATTCAAGCAAGCCAGGCCGAAGACGGCTGAAATGCCAGAAACCGGTCCCCGGTAGCTTGTTTCCTTCCCAGTATAAGGATTGGCTTGGTAGTTTGGTCTGCCCTGTTCCCATGATGCATTGGGCCAGGGTCAGACTAATTTGCATATAGCCAAGTTCTGAGCCGGGATGGTGCAGTGAGCTGAAAAACGGTGATGGATCAAGCCCTGATCTTTGGACTGGGTAAGAGTGGTCTGCTTAATTCAGACACTCTGTTCATCACCACCCCCTTTTCTGAATCATTTTTGTCCACCATAAGCGTGGAAGGGTATACTCAGATGTGAGTCCCTAGCTCATTGCACCATCAGGATTAAAGCAAGCCGGGCCGAAGACGGCTGAAATGCCAGAAACCGGTCCCCGGTAGCTTGTTTCCTTCCCAGTATAAGGTTTGGCTTGGTAGTTTGGTCTGCCCTGTTCCCATGATGCATTGGGCCAGGGTCAGATTAATTTGCATATAGCCATGTTCTGAGCTGGGATGGTGCAGTGAGCTGAAAAACGGTGATGGATCAAGCCCTGATCTTTGGACTGGGTAAGAGTGGTCTGCTTAATTCAGACACTCTGTTCATCACCACCCCCTTTTCTGAATCATTTTTGTCCACCATAAGCGTCGAAGGGTATACTCAGATGTGAGTCCCTGCTCATTGCACCATCAGGATTCAAGCAAGCCGGGCCGAAGACGGCTGAAATGCCAGAAACCGGTCCCCGGTAGCTTGTTTCCTTCCCAGTATAAGGATTGGCTTGGTAGTTTGGTCTGCCCTGTTCCCATGATGCATTGGGCCAGGGTCAGACTAATTTGCATATAGCCAAGTTCTGAGCTGGGAATGTGCAGTGAGCTGAAAAACGGTGATGGATCAAGCCCTGATCTTTGGACTGGGTAAGAGTGGTCTGCTAAATTCAGACACTCTGTGCATCACCACCCCCTTTTCTGAATCATTGTGGTAGTCGGGGCATCAACTTCGGGAGGGAGGAGGGTTGGGCTGGGAGAAGGGGGGGCATTAGGGCCTTTTGTAAATCAAGGGCCGAATAAATGTCCGCTATTTTCGTGTGAAAAAATCCTGCGATTTTATCACAGAGGTCTTGTGAGCACACAATAAGATCAGGCATCTGTAAAGTACATAGCGAGTCAACTATCTTAAAGAGTTCTCTCGGGGAGGTAAGAGTAGTCGTTAGATGGGCGAAGTATTCTTGTTTCGCCTTAATAACCTCCACCTTATACTCCTTAAGGAGAGATTTGTGCTTCTCCCTCTCTAGGGGGCTCCAACTCACCCGCCATAGCCTTTCCTGCCTCCTACACCCCTGCCTTAGGACTCTTAAAGGCTCAGAAAACCACGGGGCTGATGGTCTCTTTCGGGCGGAGTAACGAAGGGTTACCGGGGCTAGTAGATCTACTGCTGTCGTAATAGCATTTGTTAATTCGATAGCAGCTATATTAACATCTTTGGCTGAGTCAATAGCAGATTTTTGAATTAGCTGGGCGAGGGAGGAGTTAGTAACCTTCCTAAAATTTCTTCTAGGTTCCATTTTACTAGGACCAGTCAGCTTAAGGTTCATAGGATGAGCCTTCCAATGGAACGGCCAGATGGTCGGACCAAATCAATGGAATAGGTTGGTCGGTTTTTAACCTAGAATCATTTGTAAACACCCCATCCAGGATGTGACCCGCCTGGTGGGTGGAAAATTTAACCAACTGCTGAAGGCCATAGGCGGACAAAGAGTCCAAGAGGATAAGAGAATCTCTGGAAGCAGAATTGTCCAGATGAAAATTTAGGTCGCCCAGAATCGTCAGATGGGAACAGCCAAAATAGGGTTCCAGAATGTTAAGTAGAGACTGGCTAAAATCAGTTCTGGGACCCGGAGGTCTATAGATCAATATGCCCATAAAAGGGGCAGCACAGGGGGAATTAATTGAGAAATGAAGAGCTTGAAAGGGATCTGAAGGGCCAGACAGTTCAGAGGTACGACAAGTATGGGATATCTTATAGAGGAGCCCTAATCCCCCTCCTCTACGCCCAACTCTGTCCAGTCTGGCAAGCGCATATCCTTCCGGAATCGCAGCCACCAGATCAGGGCCAGAGGAGTCAGATGCCCAGGTTTCAGTAATGGACACCCATGTGGGCCTTCTTGCCAAAACAAAGTCACTAAAGGCGATGTTGTTTTTCACCAAAGGATCTTGCGTTAATAAGAAAACCACTTTCATTCGTGGAACTAGTGATGTGGGACAGAGTTATAGGAGGGGGAGGCGTAGGGAGATCACCTACCGGGGACTTGCAATGACTAGCAAAGCAGCCGCTGCAGGGGGAATCTTGCAAAACCTCCGGTGGGCAAGAAAAATGACATGATAACCAAAAAGGTTTATAGGCACATATATCCTGATGGGAATATTTAAAGGTTATGTGGGTAGCTACACCAGGTCCACTTACCTCCCCATAAGTCCCGTCCATTATCCCGTCCTTTGCGCGGACGGGCGCAGACGGGCTGAACTCTGGCGTGACTCCGGCGTTACTACGGCACAAACGCTACGCGCAAATGCTGCGCGCTTGAAGGGCCGCTTTAAATGCAGGACTAGCTGTATTATCCTTTGTAGGGTATGCCTCTATCCATTTGCTGAAGGCACATACCACCACTAGGACATATTTTAGATTGATGCAGCGTTCATGTTGGATGTAATCCATCTGCAAGACTTCAAAAGGTGCAGTCGGTGTAGCAAACCCTCCTGTAGGAGTTCATGTCCCTTTTCCAGGATTATACTGCCAACAAATCAAACAGGATTGTACTATTCTTTTTGCTGTACCGGCAATCTCTGGATGCTCCCAAACTTGTGTGAGCAATTTCATTATTGCTGATTTTTGCGCTGATCAGGCAATGCATTTTTAGGGGCCATAACATCCGCTCTATTCCAAGGAGTATAGACCCAATTATAAATAAAGTAACCCTTTAATAAATAAAGTAATAAATAAAGTAATCTCAAAAACTTTACCCCGGTGACTCTGACTCAGACCAGAGAAGCGATCCTTTCCTGCAAATCTGGCTCCCCCTCAGACCCTTGTCCCCCAAAGATCCTTCACCTCATCATTGATGAAGTCAACCCCATCATCAATGAAATAATCAATCTGTCCCTCAATTCCGGCTCTGTTCCCCTCTCTTGGAAAAAAGGTGTGGTCAAGCCACTCATGAAAAAGGCGAACAAACCCCCTTCGGATTTGACTAACCTTCGCCCCATCACCCTACTACCTGCGTTGGGTAAAATAACTGAACAGGTAGTCCACAAGGAGCTCAAGACCTTTCTGGATTCCCATAACCTACTTCACCCCCAGCAATCCGGGTTCCGGTCTAAACATTCTACTGAAACTGCCTTGATCGAACTGACCGATACCATCAAAATCCTTCAAGATCAAAGGAAGAAGGCCATTCTGATCCTTCTTGACCTCACGGCAGCTTTCGACACCATTTCCCACTCCATTCTGATTAATAGACTTATGGACATCGGCGTTACCAACTCTGCCCTATCTTGGATTAGTTCTTTCCTCAGCGACAGGTACCAAACAGTCACCCTTGGCCCCTTTCAATCTAATGAGAAAAAGGTGTCCTGTGGAGTCCCCCAGGGTTCCATCCTAAGTCCCCTCCTCTTCAATATCTATCTCATCCCTCTTCTTACCCTCATAGAATCGTTCGGCATAACCGTCACCTCCTATGCCGACGATACTCAGCTTATCATCCCCCTTGACGACAACTCCAACCTGGCAGAGCTCAATCTGAAACACTGCCTAACAGCAGTCTTTCAGTGGATGGACGCTAACCACCTCCGCTGCAACTCGAATAAAACCGAGATCCTTCCCATTGGAAAGAATGCCTCTTTCTGTCCTGCCCTGTGGTGGCCTGATAATTCTGCTGCTCCACCTCAGACAGTTTCATCGGCCAGACACCTCGGGGTCCTCTTCGACTCTGAGCTCTCCTTCGACCTCCACGTATCGACCGTAGCAGGAAAATGCTTCGGCATAATCAAGTCCCTGAGAAAGTTTTTTGATTTCCTCCCGCTTGACTCCAGAAAGACTGTGGCAGTGGCCCTTATACTCTCTCGAGTAGACTACTGTAATGGTCTCCTGGCAGGGACCAAAAAGTCCACTCTTTTGAAACTTCAAAGTGTTCTGCACACTGCCGCCCGTCTTGTTTTAAAACTTCCACGCAAATCCTCGATTTCTAAAGCCCTTAAAACCTTACATTGGCTCCCCTTGCACAAGAGAATACTTTTCAAAATTCTCACTGTAGCCTTCCGAGCCTTCAACAAATCCGGTCCGTCCTATTTGTCTAAACGCTTCCCCCACTATACTCCTTGCCGCTCCCTCAGATCCTCACAAGAAAACCTCATGACCCCCACCAAATTCAACCTGAAGTCTAAAGGCGGAAAAACTCTCAGCACCCTGGCTATTAGAGCCTGGAACAGCATGCCAAGGCATCTCAGACTTCAGACACTCGAGAAGCCTTTTAGGAAGCTCCTCAAAACATGGATTTTTAATCTTTCCGACAACTGGACTAAAGCTGCCATCTAGCCCCCCCCTCCTTTCACTCTGGGAACTGGTTTCAGGACTCACAGCGCCATGATGCTCCCTCCGGAGCGAACGTCTGCGCTTTAGAAATACCCCTCCAAATATCCAAATATCCTTAGAATCGGCAGAACTTTTATCATCATCTGTTCCCTCACCTCTATGAGTAACATACAAAGGCGCAGCTTCCTGGGCGTGGCTACGGAGCCGAGGGAAATGGCGGCGTGAGCTCGGAGCTCCGCGCCTGATCCCCGCATACATCCTGATAAAAGTGCGGTGGCGCTCGCAGGAGCCTCCCCAAGCAGACCGGAGGGGAGAGAGGCGTGGTAGGCACCCTCGGTAGCGTGGAGGAGAGAAGGATTGGCCCCCCCGGGACGAGGCAAGTTCGTCGCAGGCCGGGACGGGCCGCTGAACAAAATGGCGGATGCCCCCGTAAGCGGATCCATCAGCGCAGAGTGACTGGAGTGGTGCAGGCTGGAACTGGGCTGCGGGATTGCGGTCCACCGGCAGCGAGGAGGACTCGGACCTGGGGGTCGGACCCTGCATCGGCGGAGAGAAAGAGGCGCTCTGATCTGGGCTGAGCTGGGACCTGGCGCCGGACGAACGAGCGAGAACACCGAGGGGTGTCGGGGGCGGTGATCCCTTCCGGCCCCCTGACAGAGGAGGCTCTCGAGAGAAGGCGACACCCCCCCCCCCGGTCACCGGGAACAGAGGTGAGCGGCCCGCTGCATTGGCTCGCCTGGGGTGCGGGGGGTGCTCGTGACGCCGCCTTGGCACGCACCACAGGAGACGACCGCTGTTCAGGCGAAGAGGGCAGGAGCCCGACGGTGCGCACAGGCGGATCTCCCTAGCATCAGCATCCCAGGGGGCAGAGGTTGTTTTCACCTGCCCTAGTGGAGGACAGGCTGCGGAGAGGGGTCCTACACCCGGAACATCTGCCGAGGGCGGGGACTGGCTCCCGAGACCCGGAGACCTCAAAGGCCGACAGACAAAACACGGCGGCGGAGGATTCCCGCGACCTCGGACCCAGGCGACGACGCACCTCGAGCGGGCGGGGGATCGCGGATTTCTGCCGAGCAGAGGTGGGGCTGCCTGGACAGTGGGGCCACGCTTGCAAGTGAGGGAAGGACCGAGGCCTGGCGAACTAGACCCTGAGGTGGAACTGGACTGGATTGTCCTGGAAGCGCCCGGCGGCTGCGGGACGCCGCCGGAGAGCCGCCCCGCCGGGCATGGTGAGCAGGTGCCCGGGATCGTGGGGACCTGGACTGCAGCTGCTGCGCGAGAGGACGGTCCCGTGCTGCGGGAGGCGAGATAACGCACTATGCCCATGAAGGACTACATGGAGGGCTGCTATTGACCCGAACGTTCGGGAGGTGACACCCCCCACGGGCACTGCAGCACGGAGTGGAGGGGCTCCAGCTGACCACGGCACCGCCTTGGGCTGGGAAAGAAGACGGCCTCCTTTGATAGCAAATTGCCAGTGCAGTGCGGCGGAGGAGAAGTCTGAGAGGTGCGGAGGTCCGACGATCCTATCGCGGCATGGGGAAAGTCAAGGGCAAGACCGAGGGGGCTGCGGCCGCCGAGGCCCTGAAAGGGGGCGCAACGGGCTCAACGGACTTACAACAGCTTCAGGACCGCATCCTTGAGGCTATCGCAGCAACCATGGATGCTTTGCAACACGACATTGCGCAGGTGGTGACGGGCCTGGGGCTCCTGCGAGCTGACCATGATAAACTCAAGGACAGAGTGAAAGAAACGGTAGTGACTCTGGAGGTCCTGGCCCCGGCCCACAAAACAATGGAAGCACGGCTCTCGGACGCCATGGAGAGGATACAAATGCTGGAGAGGAGGGCCGAGGATGCCGAAAAGAGACCTCTTGCTCCAGCGGGCCGGGGAAGTGGGGCCGTTCTAAGTGGCAAACAGCAAGGTGACCTTATTTCCGGACTACACCTTTGAGACTCAAAAGCTGCGGGCGTCCGTTTTGTCTATAAAACGGGAGCTCCGAAATGAAGGAATTAGATACTCCCTGCTCTTCCCGGCTAAATTGAGAGTCGTAGTGGACGACAAGACTCACTTTTTCCCCACATCGGCGGATGCCTGGGACTGGTGGGAAACGCATCAGGCAACAACCATCGCTGGTGTTCTGACAACTCAACCCAACAGCCAGTCGAATCCAACATTCCTGTAGTCTCTCTCCACACACTCAATTCTTTCTCAGTAGCTTCAGCCTGAATCGATTTCACACTTTCTACTGTCTTCACACATTCCTCCTGCCATAACCCATCTAGCAGCACCTGCAACATACATACGGCTCGTCGCATCTTTCACCGTTTCTCTCGCTACTTCATCCGGAAACGCATTGCCACGACCAACATCATCCGTAACCTTCCTATGTGCACTGCATTTCACAATCGCAACTTGTGCCGGCAAAGTAAGTGACTCAAGAAGTTCATTCACTAACTGCCCATGCTGAATTTTCGTGCCATAGGAAGTAAGAAATCCTCTCTCTCTCCACAAACACCCAAAACTATGAGCAACACCAAATGCATATTGGCTATCAGTATTCACTCTCTTTGCTTTCGACAACACACACGCTCTCGTCAGTGCAATCAATCAACTCTGCTGCTTGAGCTGAATTCTGTGCAATACGTGCAGTTTCAACAATCGTGTGCAAAGTCGAACCGCATACGCTGCAGTCGTATCGCCATTCGGAAGCTTAAAGCACGAACCATCTACCCATAAGGTACCATCTGGATCCGGAAGAGGAGTATCTTTCAGATCAACTCTACCCTTCGTTTCCTCCTCTGTCCGGAGAAAACAGTCATGCTGTTCCTGAACATCTGCCTCTACAGAAATCGGCAACAACGTAGCTGGATTCAATGTGTTGCACCGCTTTATGTGCACATGACTAGCCAAAAGCGTCAACTCATAACCTGACAAACGCACACTAGTAAGATGTTGAGTCTTTGTTTTATTCAATAAGGTATCCACTCCATGTGGCACCATCACAACCAATACCAAACCAGCAGACTGTCGGATAGAAACAGCCGCTGCCGCTGTAGCTCTCAAAGATCTAGGCAACGCCTTAGCTACCGGATCTAAAGTAGCCGAAAAATACGCACAAGGGCGCTGCTTGTCTCCAAACTGTTGTGTCAACACTAACAACGCACAACCTTCTCTCTCATGTACGTAAAGTGTAAAAGGCTTACTGTAGTCGGGAGTACCCAACATCGGCGCAGAACACAACGCATCACGCAATTCAGAAAAACTTCTCCGACATTCGTCAGACCAAGGAAGAGGGTGCGGTATGTCCTTAAGAGTAAGTGCCAACAGAGGTTTCGCTAACAAAGAAAAATTCGGAATCCACTGTCTACAATACGAGGTGATACCTAAGAAAGCACGCACTTCTCTCTTCGTACGTGGCACAGTCATTTGAGCAATCGCTTGTATACGCTCTGGGGTCAATTGTCTTCCCTCCTTCGACAAGAGATGACCTAAGTAGGTCACTTCTTGTCGCAATACTGCAACTTCGAAGGTGACACTTTATGGTGAAGGTCAGACAAGTGGCGTAACAAAGAAAGGGTAACTTCTTTACAAATCTCTTCATCATCAGCAGCGACCAACAGATCGTCCACATACTGAATAAGAGTCGCACCAGAAGGCAAGACAAAAGTATCAAGCTGAGTTTTCAAAGCCTGACTATAGATGGAGGGACTTTCACAATAACCTTGAGGAGCGCGCTTAAACCGGAAACTTCGGCCTCCTAAAGAGAAGCCAAAAATATCCCTACTTTCTTTGGCAATTGGAATACTAAAGAAAGCATTCTTCAGATCGATAACAGAAAACCAAGCAGCTGAGGCAGGGATCATAGTCAGCAAAGCAGTAATGTCCGGGACAACAGTAAACTGTGGCACAACAATCTTATTGACCTCTCGAAGGTCGATCACAAACCGATACACAGGTGGCTGGGAAGAGTCAGTACGCTTAAGAACAGGCAGAACAGGACTGTTACACACATTACCTCTAGTTTCTTCAATCACACCTTTCTCAACCAAATCATAAATAATCGCTAAAAGAGCTCTTTCACCATCACTAGAGATCTTATATTGGGGAATGCGAGGTAACTTAGCATTCGACTTGAGGGTAACAACGTAGGGTGGAATCTGCAAAAGGCCAACATCATTAGGACCTGTAGCCCAGAGAGTATCAGGGAGAGAACGCAATTCCAGTGGAACCCAATCTTTAGACAAATACATTTAATCTTTTCAACAAATCCAAACCCAACAGATTCTCACCACAATCTGTCGTTAGAATAAGGGGTGCTTCCAATTCACAAGGCCCAATAGAAAGAGGCAAAGGACAAGAAACCGGATTACGAACTGGGGCACCAGAAAATCCTACCGAGACAGTCATCAAGCCAGACAAAGGTGCGCCAGGGAGTTTAGATTGCATGATAGAACTCTTTGCTGCAGTATCCAAAAGAAAAGGTTCTGCCACACCTGATGTAATTACTTCAACATAAGGTCCACTCTGGTCTACTGGAACTGACACTACTCCCTCCCTTTGTCCATGGCTGTCCTAGCTATCATTAAAATCAGCCCTCTCCTTTCAACATAATAATCATCAGTGTAATATTGAGCAGACTGAACAGACGGAACATTCTGTTGATCAAAATAATTCATAGAATTCTGAGGGGGAAAGGAACGTTCGTTTTGGGGAAACGCACCACGTCCACTACCCCTAGGTACTTGCTGGACACCACGACCTCTCAAACCAGACACACCATTCGTACGTTGTAGCAGAATCGGGCAACTATTCTTAAAGTGACCTTCCGCTTTACAATAAGCGCACTGATTAGGACCTAGCAGAAGTCGCGGAGGAAAAGACTCAGGCTTCTGCAACAATCTCTGAAACTGTGGGGGTTGCTGAAACTGGGAAGGTTGCTGGAACTGACGCTGATTAGGGCGAGGCGGATACGCCTGCTGTAGAAGAACCTTCGTTTTTAATTCTTTAGTCCTCTTCTCTACTTTCTCCTTCTCATCTTTATCCCTGTTCTCATAATATTGTGCAGTAGCCAATATCTGGGCCGAAGAAGAAACAGCCCATGAACTCTGAGAGTCCTTTAACTTATTAGAAAGCTCAGGAAGCAAATTAAAGACAAACTTATCTACAAGCAACCTTTGACCACCTTCTGTACTCATGTCCTGACCACTATGATCAATGAATGTTTCTTCAAACCTAGTGAAGAAATCAGACACATTCTCGTCTTTCTTTTGTATGCATGCTGCTAACTTGTCCCAATTCACTCGCATAGGAGGCATCAAAGTTTTCATTAAATTAATAATCCTACCAGGTAGATCTGCAACTAAAGGCTCCGGTTTGGCTCCTCCTACCTGCCGACCATCTGCAGCAGCAATATTAACCCACGTATCTCCTAACTCCACCGCATGATCCTCGTGACGGATCTTCGCCCACAAAGGTTGAGGGACTACATTACCCAACAACATATCTATGTCAGCCAGATTCATAACACACGCATCAACTGTCTGGGACAACTCCTTGTAATAACCAGCAAGATTTTTACGGGGGTCAGGCAGAGTCTGTTTAAGAGCCAGGACCTCAGCCCTCTTCCAAGGAACATGTACCCACAATCGCTGAAAATGAGCCGGTACTCCCTGAATACCCTGATTAAGATTAGCCACAACTTCCTCTCTCCATACAGGGGGAACCTCTCTCATCGGGTACTGCTTCACTTTTCTCCTAACAGAAGGGTCAGTTTAAAACAACGACTGAGAAGGAAGTCTACACCTAAATGCAAGAAGCGTCTCTACCGCTTCCTCAACATTGGGACCCACTATCGTCCCTTTAGCAAATTCAGACTGAACATTAAGTAGTTCTGATGGAATTAGACCCAATTCATTATCTTCCCATTCTTCACGAAGGAAAGTACACATAATATCAAAAACATACCTTTGTGTTGATGCCTCCCACTGCAGGAAGACATCCATAACCGTTTGTAAATTATACTTGGAGGCATTCGAAACCCATCTACGAGCAAGGAGATCTAACACTGTCCGCTCCTCGGAACTAGGGAGCTGACTACGCATTTGTTTACATACAGAAACAGGGGTCATATTCAGTGACCCAAAGAGAGGAGACAAAAGGCTAGTGACAGTCTCAGCCATTCGTTGTCGAGCAGAAGGAGAAGAGGTTGACATGAGGACAGGAGACAAAGTGTTTTGAGGCGACAGAGACGTAGGGTCAGTAGCAAAGGAAGTCGAAGGTAAAGGAGAAGAAGACAAAGGAGTTTGAGGCGGAACTGTCAGCAAAGGTGGCGGCCCTATAGAGGACTGCGCCGGGGAAGGAAGAAACACCTGTGGAGGAACGGGTGGCTGGACAACAGCAGGGGGTTGAACAACTGGGGGGCGCGGAGGTGCCGTAGCACACTGCACATAAGGGGGTGGTAATCTCAACAAATGCGACATCAAAGGATCCTTTTCAGGGTCATTAGTCACATTTGGAAGAAGAGGTGGCAAAGCCGGATAACATTTGTCAATGGCCATGCAATGTTGTCTATCTGACACCTCAATCGCACAATCTTCTTCATCTTCTTTAAACTGCCTAGCAGCTTGTATTATCGATATATTCTTTTCTTTCCTATCTCTTTTAGATTGCTTCCTATCTCTTTTAGATTGTTTGGCTTCCTTACGCCGGAGGCGGAAAGAGTCAAACATCGCCGGCCGTGCTTTCTTCCTAAATAGCGCAACGTCTAGATTGTCTAAAACATCTGACTCAAAACTACCGTGTTGGGGCCATTGTAAGACACCATCTTTCTTTGTATAGCGGACCCATACTTCATTAAACGTAATGGGACCCAAGCCATGCTTTGAATAGAGCTCATAAGTCGGAGTTCCAACCAGAGGTATCAGACACGAGTCCTCCAATCGGGAATCCGTGTTACAACTACAACAAAACCATTTTCTCAATTTGCTAAGACCAGGCATCTTATAGCTCACTAGTCTAGCTTCAAACTTCAAGGGTTTATCAAAAACGATACACTCGTAAATATACGAGCCCCTCGGCTTTGGTATTTGCAAAAACCAAATCTAAGAACCCAAGAAACAAAACAAAGTTGTGGGAGCTACCCACTTATACTTAACCAAAATGTCTGTCACGCCACCAGAAGACCGTCTATCGTCTCGCCTTACAAATCATCACAAAAGGGTCCAAGACAGGGCGACAGTCAGGGCAGCAGTCCTTCGTAGCAGTCGGAAAGGAGAAGCTTTGCAGCAAAAACCTTCAGTCCACATTCGACATGCAGGGGTCGATGAAGTGGGGGCCCTCCTCCAGAATTTCCTCACGAAGCTCCTCACAATTTTCAGGCTTGGACCGGTACCGCTGAAGTCGTCCCACGTTGGGTGCCAGTTGAAGAACCGGGTCTTAAACCCAGCGGCGCCAGGGGCACGCCCAAAGTCTTTGGATTCACCTGTCTTGGTATACAGAGACTCGGAATACTTCTGGGTGGCGTCAAAGACCAAATTTATTAGCTGCAGCAAGTAACAGTGATCCTATAAGTACAGTATGGCGTAAGTTCTCAGGAGACTGCTCAATTTTGTAAGGCAAGACATCTCTTTTTATACACAATATTCACATTATAAATGTACGCCCACTGCACCAAATTCTAACCAATAAGGTACATTCTCAAAAAAAGTATCACATGACAAAAAACTCAGTTTGCAGTGTCCCAAACCAAAGTTAATTATTAGGAATGTCCCAAATTCAATCTCCACAAGCCGGACAAAGCCATAATTGAAAGCACAATGCATGTAATAAAGGAGCATAGAAAAGGAAACAATGACAGATAGCGAGCAAGATAAGGCATGTGTAGAGAACCTAAAGGTTAACAATGTCCTGAACATTGATTGGCAATCTCAGACAATGATCAACCAAGGAAATTGGCTTGGCAGGGTCAGTTTCAGGTGAAGGAGTCAGGTCCTCAAGTTCACCTTAAAGTCAAGAAGAACCTAGTCAATGTATACCAGCACGAGAAGGCCAGGTCGCTTCATTCGTTCGACCACATTTATCGGCCTGCGTGATGGCAACACAAAATGGAGGCTCAAACAAAATGTGAACCCATATTCGAGACAAAGTCTCTGAATACGTAATGAACTCGCTAGTTAACGTGACAAATTCACTCCATATTAGCCGAACTTACTAAATACGGTTCGACATCACCAAAATCGTGACGGAACCATAACCTCACGGGACAAGATCAAAATCACAGAACCTCAGGATGAGCCTTCATTAGATTGCCATCTGTGGTACTAGTGCCCGAAAGCCGTAATGCCATAGTCTTAACGCCTCCCTTTGCTTGCACCCATTTCCGTACAGGGCTATTATCTGAAACGGCTTTCCCACGTGGAGTTGTCGTGCTCTGCCCACCAAATGATTTTTTGTTTTATTTTTGGCCTTCCTTTTCCCTTTCTTACCCATAAGTGATTTAGCCATATCTGTAGGAGCCTGTGTGGAGAGCTCCTTTAGTTCTTCAAAATCCTCACTTGAGCCCCAATCATCGCCTTCACCCTCTTCCTCCAGAATGCCATAGCAGCACAGACCTTTGCCCCTAATTCCGCCACCTCATCAACTCTCAGAATATCAATGGGGCAGTCTCCCAGATTTGGCAGGTTCATATATACTAGATACATTGAGTGTATTGGAAGAATTAAGTGTATTAGAGGGGCTCCTGCAGGATACCTCAGGCATGAACACGGGCTGAGCTAGTGTGAGAGGTGAGGACTCTGCCACTACAGCTCCACTCCAATCTCGTGAATCTGTATTGCCATTGTTCAAAGTTCCAAGAAAAACCAAAGGGGATGATGGACGGAGCGTTGACAATACAAACACTCACCCCCAGTCAACTGGATCTGGGTTTAATCCATCACCGTTCTTTAGCTCACTCCGCCACCCCAGTTCAGACATGGCCGTATGCAAATCAGTCTGACCCTGTGCCTCATGGGAACAGTCCAGCCCGAACTGCAAAGCCATGTCTTCCCTGGACCGGAATCAAGCTTCCCAGGACCGGTTTCTGGCATTACAGCCGTCTTCAGCCGGGCTTGCTTGAATCCAGTGGCAAAGTGAGCAAGGCACTCACGTCTGAGCATACCCTGCCAACTTAGGGCGAACAAAGAAAAACCAAAGGGGATGATGGACGGAGCGTTGACAATACAAACACTCACCCCAGTCAACTGATCTGGGTTTAATCCATCACCGTTCTTTAGCTCACTCCCCCACCCCAGATCAAACATGGCCGTATGCAAATCAGTCTGACCCTGTGCCTCATGGGAACAGTCCAGCCTGAACTGCCAAGCCATGTCTTCCCTGGACCGGAATCAAGCTTCCCTGGACCGGTTTCTGGCATTACAGCTGTCTTCAGCCGGGCTTGCTTGAATCCAGTGGCAAAGTGAGCAAGGGACTCACGTCTGAGCATACCCTGCCAACTCAGGGCGAACAAAGAAAGCCCAAAGGGGATGATGGACAGAGCGTTGACAATACAAACACTCACCCCCAGTCAATTGATCTGGGTTTAATCCATCACCGTTCTTTAGCTCACTCCACCAATCCAGTTCAGACATGGCCGTATGCAAATCAATCTAACCCTGTGCCTCATGGGAACAGTCCAGCCCGAACTGCCCAGCCATGTCTTCCCTGGACCGGAATCAAGCTTCCCAGGACCGGTTTCTGGCATTACAACCGTCTTCAGCCGGGCTTGCTTGAATCCAGTGGCAAAGTGAGCAAGGCGGGCTGAAGATGGCTGGAATGCCAGAAACCGGTCCTCAGAAGCTTGTTTCCGGTCCAGGGAAGACATGGCTTGGCAGTTCGGGCTGGACTGTTCCCATGAGGCACAGGGTCAGACTGATTTGCATATAGCCATGTCTGAACAGGGGTGGCAGAGTGGGCTAAAGAACGGTGATGGATTAAACACAGATCTTTTGACTGGGTGTGAGTGTTTGATTGATTCAGATGCTCCGTCCATCACCACCCCCTTTTGTACCGTGTTCAAAGTTCCAGCCGCCAGTGGGGTCATATCAACAATAATAGTATCAGTGGTGACACTGTTGCAGTATGGAATCACCGTAAAGCCTCAGTAATTTTGTTGCCAGTGAGATCTTTCCCTGAGTTAGCAGCAAGAAGCTCTGCTACTTTCACCTGTAGCAAACATTATAGCGGCTTACCGAGAGCCATACTCGACGTAACCTGCACACTTGTCACTTTTTCCTCCTGTATTGCTCTGTTTGCTACCTCATGTATTTTCTTTGCTCACAATTGTCACTTTTACCTCATGTAACTTATCGTCTGCTTTTGTAATTTTGTTCATTTGTAATTTTCTGTTCCTATTGTGAAGCGCTCTGACGCCTTTGGGTAAAGTCCGCGCTATATAAAAACACATAAATAAAATACTCACTGCGTCAGAAGTGCCTGCTTCCCCTGCAGCGGCATTCCTACCGGCACGGGTGTTTCTTGGGGCAGTTTTAGGGGGCACCATCCTTCTCTTAGCCTAAACCGCAGCCTCAGGCACTGGAACCACTGCCGGAGCCACTGTGAAGAACAGGCCCGACCAGTCAAGCGCCGACCGGCCAGCCAGTCTCTAAGTAGGCAGCCGAGACGCCCACAGCAACCGCCCGATCCGAGCCATAAGTGGCATTCATTCGTGCTCCGAATTGAAAAAAGTCTTAAACTTTTAATTTTCAGTTGGCAATGCGTCTATTGTCCGGAATCCATTTAAACCTTTAAGCGCTTATCTCCAGTTCTGCCGTAGGTGCGGGAAAAGCCTCCACTCGACTGCGCTCCATTGCGGCTTCACTCCGCCATCTTGCTCCTCCGTTTGGAACTTTATGCTAATTCATGAGCCTCTTCCTAATCTTCGCACTTTCACCTCTTCACTGATTAGTCTTTGATTGTTTCCAAAAATATAGTCGGAAAATCACAACCTGGAACTTATTAATAAACTTTTAACATAGTTGCCCATTGTCTTTTGAGACACCTTTACCCAGTCCTTGCTCTCCCTTCACCTTCACCACAATGCTTCATTCTGGGACGGGTAGTTATAATTTTTTTGCATTGTATGTAGGTCTGAAAGAGTGTTACTGGGTAAAAATTAAAGGTTGCCAAAGGAGTCAAGTATTTCATAAGATCAACTGGATGCTGTGATATTACATGTTAGAAAAGAGATGAGTTCATTTTCCATAACTGTAACTGCTTGAGTCACATGTGAAACCAAACTTAAGCCCTGTACAGCTATTTTAAGGAAGTTCACTTTTTTATTCACATCATACTTGTAACAAGCATTGACACTGATTTTTGAATATTGTATGGAGAAAAAGATTTATCCGAACTTCACTAAAAGGCAAGCCAGGTATAGTAGGGGCAGCAGCACTCCTAGTTTGTGTGTAATACTGAGTGTGAGAGAATGAGTGTGTGAGAGTGTGTTAGTGTGTAAGTGTATGTGTTATGCTTGCAAGTTTGTTGCCTGTCTTGCACACTGGATGTTATTCTTGCCTTATTGACAAGTGAAGTGCACTAATGTGAGGTGACCACACTTACTGGTTGTAAACCCTCTGATTTACCGAATTGCATGGTTTGCGACCAGTAAATGCTTTCGAACATCTGGCCCAAAGTTGTGTAAAGTGACCTTATACTATTCTGAGTATCTCCAGTGGTTCTTGAAGCTCAAATGAGGGCACTTCTTGGTGGAAACATCAAGAGTCTAAATTTCTGCCACAGTATTGTAGGAGGAGCACATCAGTAAAGGTTGACTACGGTGTGCCGTAGGAAACCACTTTGTGGGTGGAGCCAAATTTGAGGAGAAAAACAATTGCATATAATAAAATGAAGAAAAAAAACAAGTTGGGTAATGGATTGCATAGTTCACCCCTGAGCTTTTTGTTTGCTGCAAATCTAGAGCTGTTAATGTTAATGGTAATCGAGCTATCGCCCTCGGAGAGTTGTACGCTGATTCGGCTTTGTGGCTTGCTGTCCATAACCAATCTGAGGGGTTCGTGTTTCGCACATTGAGCCATTGTGCAGTGCCTGCTACAAACATAGTCCAAGGAGTACCATACATGGATCAGCATGTGTTCATTGTGCAGCCTATATAGGGAGTTGTTTCATGTCATGCGTCAGCACCCGAGTTATGTTTCGTTGCTGTGCCTCAGCTTACATTTAAACACAAAACGAGTGAGAGATAAGATGCTTAACCATTACATTCTAATTGAAGGACAGAAGCGTGTGAGTGCTATCTGGCCTGTGTTTGAAGTGTTTGGTGTGTGGATATGGCTAAAAGGCTGAAACTGTGTCATAAACAAGTATATAGCTGTGCTTACTCATGGGTGTAGAAAAAACATTTGACGATAGATGCGGTTGCATGAGCCAATACTTGCCATCTGTGGAGTGGTCTATACATATACAGTTTGCACCACATAGAATGCAGGGCTGAGAAAGTGCACAAAGGTGAAGGGAGCTACTCTTGGGAGGTGCAAACTTAGGGATTCATGAGGTAATGAGGCTTGAGAGTGCATTCAGTCATCCCCCAAACAGCCTCTGTGGAAGGAAAATCCGTATGGGCTTTGCAGAACAATGGGGCTTACAGAACCCACACTACGCTTTGTTTAGGGCAACACTTGTGATCAGGAAAGAAAATTGGATTTGGAGGACTGAGGTGCTAATAGGAATCAGTGATTAAACCTGATGGTACAATATTTTTGGGTTAATTTCTGTTAAATAGTGCCTGATTTTATGAATGTGCCCAAAGCACTGAGAAAATAAAACAAAGCAACATATCAGTGATGTGGGTCCCTCAAGGGTTAGGAAAGTGCCATACAAATGAGAATACAATACAGTATCACTGCTTCTTTCAGTTACATCCTGACTGGATTCCTGCAAGCTCTGTGTTTTATTGAGTTTAAAGTGTACTGAGGTAACCCTGCTATGTATTTTTTTGTGTTCAATAATTTTATTAAGTTTAAAAGGTATAAGAAGTAGATAAATACAATGCATAGTGATACATAGTGATACAATCGAAATCCATAGACATAGTACTTATGATTGAGTCAAATAGAAAGAATTCCCGCAACCAATATAAAGGTAAAACTGTCCTGCGAATGTTTCACTTAGGTAAAAACTCTGTCTTATAGTTACTAGTGCTCCAACATCTTGTATTTACTAGAACACTTTCGTTTTCTGTGTTGTCCTTTCTGTGGCAAATAAATTTGGCGTCACATTAATGGAGTGGGTGTTTTAAACAGCTATGCGTGGTCCTCAGTTGTGTTTCAACTCTCTTATTTATACAATATCTTGTTTTATGTGGTATGTAACGTTATCTGGACTCTTGGCTGTCTGCTGACCCATTTGCCAGGAACTAGATGCCGAAAAAGCCTTTGACAGAGTAGAATGGGGATATTTATTTCATATGATTGAAAGGATGGGCAATGGCAAAGACCTTCTCACAATAACAAGAGGCATGTATCATTTACCCACCAAGTCTGTATAATGTGGTTGGTTCACATCATCATACTTGAACATTCACTGTGTCACTAGAAAAAGCTTTGGAATCTTTAGCTATAGCTATAAGATCTAATGCTGATATCAAGGGTCTCAATACTACCGCTTGGGAAATTAAAGCCTTTTACTACGCTGGTTAAATACTTTTGACCCTCTCATACCCAAATCATCTGCAAATGCTCTAATTTCACAATTAAACACATTTTCAACATTTTCTGGTTATAAAATGATTTGAACTAAGTGCGAAGCCATATCACTAACTCATGTTACTACTATAGCCTCTATTGTCGCATTCCCATTTAGTGGCTACATTCGAAATGAAAATATATGGGGATTTTCCTTAATGGCGGACTCAAAAATATGACTCTGTATAATTTCAATCCCATAATTGATCAAATTGAAAGAAATTTTCAGTGTTGGACACTTTCAAACTTATCCTTAGGGAAGGACACAGATTATAAAAATGAATACGACTCCCAAATTTAACTATGTTTTTGGAATAATTACACTCTCCATTCCTAGAAATATCTTCAAATCATTGACATCTTTGATTTCTGTTTTGTATGGAGTGATGTCAGACCTTGATTAAGTGGTTCCAAATTACATTCTTCTTCAGCGAAGGGGGGCCTGGATCTTCCTCATTTGGAATTTTACTGGGTTGCACCACAATTGTCTCACTCTATTTACATGCTCTTCACTCAGGAATATTCTGTTATAGGTTGCGATGGAATGATCCATCCTTCGATCTGATTTGAATTTAGCAATCTATTACACCAAAAGATTGACATTCACGAACTCCACTAATCCTATTATTCATTCTTCACAACTAGCCTGGCAGAAAGCACATAAACTTACGAATACTCACCCTCGCCTCCATTATGAAGCTCCATTATGGGATAATGCTGACGTTCTGTATAAGGGATCTGAACTCAATGGGCCTCTCTGGATTAAACATAATATACATAGGATTTCGGATGTATTTATGCCATATCACTCTATCAAGTAATTTTCCAGTTTACAACAGAAATCGGATTTGTCTTTATCACACTTTAACAGATACATTCAACTTAATTCAGCCCTTGCTTTGCGTATGACAAAAAGTCCTGACATAACATCTCACTCTCCAATTGCAGGTTATATTCAGACTTGGAAGCACCTCAGGGTGCTGCCTTCGCTCAATATGCCATTCTAATGGATTCTTCCTTTTCCACTGAATCTTCCCATAATTTAAAGTCATTGTGGTCCACACGTTTGAATATAGATTCTGAAGAAGAGAATTGGGATACTATCCTAGACAGCTGTAAAAATGGGCTAAGGGACTCTCACCTTACATGTAACTATTTAAAAAATACTGCATTGTTGGCACTGGTCCCTGTCTAAATTATATTCAGCTAAACTCAGTCCTGACTCTCTTTGTTGTCCATGTAGGACTTCAGACTGTGATGTTGTTAACATATTGTGAGAATGCTCCAATATTCGTACATTTAGGCTTCAGATTGGAAACTTTTTGAAAACACATTATTTGATTGATGTTTCTTTTTCAAACCGTTGAGGTTCTGTAATTCTCGAGTCTGACTCCATTTTGTTCTGTGCCACCATTTTGTGTTGTCCTCACCTAGGCCTGTGAAGGTAGCCTGACGAATAAAGTGGCCAGGCCTTCTTTGTTCATGTATACATTAACTAAGGTTTCTTTTTGACTCTGAAATGAACTGTAAGAAACTGACCTCTTCACCTGAAACTGACATCGCAAAGCCAATTTCCCTGATCGATCTTTGTCTGAGATTGCCAATCAATGTTCAGGACATCGTTAACTTTTAGTTTCCTTGCACATGCCTTATCTTGTTCATCATCTGTTACTGTTTCTTTTTATGTTTCTTCATTACATGGGTTATGCTTTCAATTATAGGTTTGTCCGGTATTGGACAGGCCTCGTGGCAGGCCCGACCCCTCCCCGCATGGCGGGTCGCGGACCGCTGCTACCCCTGTTCCATGGACAAGAACCACACCTGCAACCCGCCGGGTCAACCCTCAGCTCTTCCCCGACGGAACCCCGGCTCATAATCATAACATTCTCGGCTGGCCCGGGTCCCTTCCCGAGCGACCGTCCCCGGCACAGCCGCCATCTTGGACCCTCCACGACCAGGTCTCGTGGCCTAGGGTCGACCTCAGCCTCAGGCCCTGCCAAGCCCCGACATCGAGGCACCACCATCCACCCAGGGGGTAAAGAGACCACTTGGCGAGTCAATGGGAGAAGGAGTGTCGATGGCTCCCCTCCACCTGGTTTCGATCGCCCCCGGCCTCCCTGGGCGCTGGCTCCACCCCCCTGCTGGGTGTCTGGACTCCCTCATCCCGGACCTCCCGACCTCCAAGTGCGAGGGTCCGGACATCAAAGGGCACCAGACCTGTAACTGGGGAAGCTCCAGAGCAGGAAGGGAGTTGTATCCTGGAGTCGAGAGACACCAAGACGAACTCATCCTTGGAGGCCTGCTGGCGCTGCCACGGCTCCTCTTCGTGAACTATCTTGAAGGCCTGCTGGCGCTGCCGTGGCTCATCCTCTTCGTGAACCATCTTTGAAGGCCTGCTGGCGCTGCCGCGGCTCATCCTCTTCGTGAACCATCGTGAAGGCCTGCTGGTGCTGCCACGGCTCATCCTCTTCGTGAACAATCGTGAAGGCCTGCTGGCGCTGCCGCAGCTCATCCTCATCGTGAACTGTCTTTGAAGGCCTGCTGGCGCCGCCGCGGCTCACCCTCTTCGTAAACCATCGTGAAGGCCTGCTGGCGCTGCCGCGGCTTGTCCTCTTCGTGAACCATCTTGAAGGCCTGCTGGCGCTGCCGCGGCCCCTACTTGCGAACCCTCCAGCTCGAGGATTGTGAGCTATACACCCGCTACCCCTGTACCGGACCGGTACTGAGACTGTCCCGCTACCCCCTTTCCCAAAGAGACTAGAATTGACGGGATCATCGTATCCTGGTCCTGCTGTATCATCAAGTTAACCTACCTAAGAATACCGATAAAAGTGTACAGAACCTATCTTTGTGTGGCGTCCATCTGTGGGGGGGAAGTTGCTCGTCCGTACGATTGAAGGAGAGGGCCCTCGCCAGGAGGCCTCTCCCCCTTGCTCGGCCGACCCTCCGGGTCCCCGTCTAACATTGGTGGCCAGCGGTGCGATCCGAGCCGACGCATAATCGTACGGAGAGTAACTCGCCCCACAACACACAGCAACAATGACGACGAAAGAGAATGGAACAACCGCAAAATTCCAGATGGAACGGCTGGAAGAATACAGCCACAAAGAATTGAAACAATTCTGCATAGACTTGGGCATCGCTACCACGGGACTGAGCACCAAAGATGACCTCAAGAACGCCTTGGAGTCTTGGGTGGAGACGGGAACGTCCCCACCCCAAAACGAAAGCATTGAGACCATAGAGGTAATTACCACCCCGTAGAAGAAAGAAGAGCGGGCCTCTCGTCCGAGAAGGCCCGAGAACGGGAGAAGAGCCGGCTCCACGAGTTGGAACTGGCTCGACTCCGCTTAGACGGAGAACTAAAACTAGCAGAACAAAAGATAACCCTCGAACACTTACGGCTCCGGGAAGAACGAGAAGAGAAAAAGAGCCAGAGGGAGCTAGAAGAAAAGAAACTAGCGTACGAGCATGAGCGCAATTTAAAATAGCTAGAAATTCGACGACAAAACAAAGACCTCGGCGTCCCCGAGAACCAGAGCTCCGCTACCCCTACGGACACCAAAGTCCACATTCCCAAGGACGTCATCCGAGAATACTACCGGAACGACGATATCCAGCAAAGGTTCAAGGCCTACGAGGTAGCCATGATCTCCCACCGAATTCCGCAAAGAGACTGGGGAGCCGGGTTGTGGGGGAGATTCGTCAACGAAGGAAGAGATGCCCTGCTACAACTCCCGACCACGAAATGACATCCTACGAACACATGAAAGCCGCCCTTCTCACTCGCTATGGGCTCACGCCCGAGATGTACCGGCAGCGATTTCGAGACTGTAAAAGAATCCCCGGTACCACCTGGGTGGAATACGTGAACTTTTTTAGCCGAGCCTTAGAGGGATGGATCAAAGGCAGCCAGGTCACCACCTACGAACAATTATTCGACCTCATCGTGTGGGAGCACCTCTCCAATAATTGTTTTGTAGAACTAAGGCAGCATCTCCTCGATAGCAAGCTGACCGAACCCCGGAAACTCGCCGTCGAAGCAGATCGATGGGAGAGCACCCGGGTCCCCCGGAGTTGGCCGGGCGAACAGAACAGAACCTCCCAAGGGCCCCACCGTCCACGAGGGGGAGGAGGAGGCCAGGGTCGGGGCCGGGACACCGTCACGGTGCGCTCCACTAGCAACCCCCCGTCCCCGGCCGGGAGAGGAAGCCCTCCGACGCGACCGGGATTCCGCTCCAACCTGGTCTGCCACAAATGCCAGCGACCCGGCCATTACGCCAATGATCCAAACTGTCCGAGAAACCAGAGTCCAGTGAACCACCAGATCACCGCCGTCGCCCTCGGAGAAGAGCAAGGCGAAGAAGAAGCCGAAGAGTGCGAACAATACCAGCCCGAGTGGGAACCCGCCGCCATGTCCCTGGTATGTCTAGGGGAAAGGGACATGGTCCCGCAGGCCCCCATCCCAGCCAACACGCAGAAGTACAGCCAGTGGGTCACCATTAATGGACACCGGGCTGAAGCCCTCCGTGACACAGGGGCCAGTGTGACCGCAGTCCGCTGCCATCTGGTGACCCCCGATCAAATCCTATCCAACTTACTTTGTCCAGTGCGGTCTGCGGACAACTCCGAAAGCCTGTGCCAGATGGCCCGCGTCCCCTTCAAGTGGGGGGAGTGTCGGGCATGCTGACAGTGACCGTCCGAGACGATGCCCCCGTGTACTGCCTCCTGGGGAACGATCTTGAGAGCTCCCCTTGGGCAGCCGTTGAGCGAAGAGAGCACCTGGGGATGCTTGGCCTCCCTGAATGGGTCTGCGCCACGACCCAATCCATGGCCGCCCGCGCCATCCCCACCACCGAAGAACCTGAGTGGCCCGAACCTCCACCGCCGATCGTCACCGAAGAGACCACCCATGAGCCTGGTCCACCGGGGCCCAACAACGAAGACCCTGACCCCCTCCAAGACCTACCAGAGCTGGCCCAGTGGCGCCAAGAAGGTGGCCCCACTCAGGAACAGTTCCGCCAGGAACAAAGAGCGTGTCCCTCCCTCGAGGGGCTCCGACAGCAAGCCATAGCCCAGAGCGCAGGGGATGCCTCGGGGGCCCACTGGATCTATTGGGTCAACGGGCTCCTCTACAGT
The DNA here is from genome assembly GCF_964263255.1 of Lissotriton vulgaris. Lineage (NCBI taxonomy): Eukaryota > Metazoa > Chordata > Amphibia > Caudata > Salamandridae > Lissotriton > Lissotriton vulgaris. Next base: position 1,996,946,681 of record NC_141691.1, read on the forward strand.
GAGCAAAAGATTGCCGAACTGGGAGCCAGCCGGGTGCTGGTGGTCCCCCTCCGATTCAGAGACTTCCTCTTGAACCTGGCACACGATGTGCCTCTTGCCGGGCACCTGGGGCAGGACAAGACTTACAGCCGCCTGGTGACCCATTTCTACTGGCCGAAGATGCGGAACGATGTAATGAACCACTTCCGGGCCTGCCCCACCTGCCAGGCCAGCGGGAAGAGCGGCCGAAAACTAAAAGTCCCCCTGCAACCCTTTCCCATCGTCACCGCTCCCTTTGAGCGGGTGGGAATCGACATTGTGGGGCCCCTGGAGCCCCGGACAGCACAAGGTCACCGGTTCATACTCGTTCTGGTGGACCATGCCACCCGCTATCCCGAAGCCATCCCTCTCCGGACCGTGACAGCGCCCGTGGTGGGCCGAACCCTGATGGGGATCTTCTCGCAGGTGGGCTTCCCCCGAGAGGTCGTCAGTGATCGGGGCACGAACTTTATCTCCAGATACATGAAGTCCCTATGGCAACAGTGTGGGGTCACCTACAAATTTACGACCCCCTATCACCCACAAGGAAACGGACTAGTGGAACGATTCAATCACACCCTCAAGGGTATGATCATGGGCCTGGAGGAGCCCCTACGCCGCCAATGGGACGTGCTACTACCCTGCCTCCTGTTTGCCTACCTGGAGGTCCCCCAGAAGTCCTTGGGGTTCAGCCCTTTTGAGCTCCTGTATGGGCACCCCGTCTGGGGCCCCCTCAGCCTGGTCATGGAAGGGTGGGAGGTGACCCCCCAGAAAACTCCTCCTGATGTGTACAAGTACCTCTTGACCCTCCGGAACCAGACTCGGCGGTTCAGGGAACTCGCCAAGGCCAACCTCGAAGCCAGCCAAGAAGACATGAATCGTTGGTACGATCAAAATGCCTCATCCATTGAGTTTGAGGCGGGACAACAGGTCTGGGTCATGTCCCCGGTCGAACCTTGCGCCCTCCAGGACAAATGGACAGGACCCTTCAAGGTGGTGGAGCGCAAGGGCCCCGTCACCTACCTGGTGGACCTGGAGTCCCCCCGGAACCCTCTCCGTGTCCTCCATGCCAACAGACTAAAGCCTCACTTTGTACGCTCTGAACTTAGCCTCCTGATGGCTACCGGCAGTGGGGCTGAAGAGGACTCCGAGCCCCTCCCCGACCTCCTGAGGACCCTCGAAAAAGACGGCTCCGTGGAAGGAGTCCACCTCTCCGATGCCCTGTCCCCAGCACAACGCAAAGACTGCCAAGACTTGCAACAGCAATTTGCCGACCTGTTCTCCCTCATCCCTGGGGTCACCCCCTGGTGCCTCCACGATGTCGACACCGGGGATAGCCCCCCCATCCGGCACAGGGCCTACAGAGTACCTGATCGAGTACGCGCCTGCATCCAGTCAGAAGTATCCAAGATGCTGGCCCTAAGAGTAATCGAGCCATCCGACAGTCCCTGGGCCAGCCCAGTCGTGCTGGTCCCCAAGGCCACTGCCCCTGGAGTTGCCCCATAGCTCAGGTTTTGTGTGGACTACGGGGGCTTGAACGCCGTCACCCGGACAGACGCTCACCCCATCCCCGAGCGGATGAACTGATCGACCGCATGGGGGCCGCCCGCTACCTGAGCATCTTTGATTTGACCCCGGGCTATTGGCAGATCGGCCTCACCCCCGGTGCCCAGGAGCGATCCGCCTTCTCCACCCCAGATGGCCACTACCACTTCAAAGTAATGCCCTTCGGAATGAAAAACGCCCCCGCCACCTTCCAGAGGCTCGTAAACAAAGTCTTGGCGGGACTGGAGGAGTTCAGCGCCGCCTATCTGGACGATATTGCCGTGTACAGCCGCCAATGGGCAGAACACCTCCAAAACCTCCGGGAGGTCCTGACCGCCCTCCGACGGGCAGGACTAACAATCAAGGCCAGCAAGTGCCAAATAGGCCAAGGGTCCGTGACCTACCTGGGGCACCAGGTGGGAAGTGGCCAGGTGGCCCCTCTCCAGCTCAAGATCGCTGTCATTCAGGCTTGGGAGCCCCCAGTAACCCAAACAGAGGTCCGCGCCTTCCTGGGGCTCACCGGATACTACCGGAGCTTCGTAAAAGACTATGGCAGCATTGTGGGGCCCCTCACAGAACTCACATCCAAAAAGAACGCCCCGAAAGTACACTGGACTCCTGAGTGTCAGGCTGCCTTTGAGAACCTCAAATCCGCCATGTGCACCGCCCCCGTGCTCCAAGACCCCGACTACAGCCGGGAATTCATAGTACAGACGGATGCCTCCGATCATGGCGTTGGGGCCGTCCTCTCCCAACTCAACACCGAGGGAGTTGAACAGCCAGTGGCCTTCATCAGCCGCCGCCTGCTGGCCCGAGAGCAGCGCTGGAGCACCATAGAGCGAGAGGCCTTCGCCGTGGTGTGGGCCCTCAAGAAGCTCTGGCCCTATCTCTTCGGCACCCACTTCCGGGTACAAACAGACCACCGTCCTCTGCAATGGCTGATGCAGATGCGGGGAGAGAACCCGAAGCTGTTGCGTTGGTCCATCTCCCTGCAAGGGATGGACTTCACTGTGGAGCATTGCCCAGGCAACGACCACGCCAATGCAGACGGCCTGTCCCGCTTCTTCCGCCTCGGCGAGGAGATTACCCAAGAGGATGGGTGACTCTCCCTGCGTTCAGCTGGGGGGGACGCATGTTGGACAGGCCTCGTGGCAGGCCCGACCCCTCCCCGCATGGTGGGTCGCGGACCGCTGCTACCCCTGTTCCCTGGACAAGAACCACACCTGCAACCCGCCGGGTCAACCCCCAGCTCTTCCCCGACGGAACCCCGGCTCATAATCATAACATTCTCGGCTGGCCCGGGTCCCTTCCCGAACGACCGTACCCGGCCCAGCCGCCATCTTGGACCCTCCACGACCAGGTCTCGTGGCCTAGGGTCGACCTCAGCCTCAGGCCCAGCCAAGCCCCGACATCGAGGCACCACCATCCACCCAGGGGGTAAAGAGACCACTTGGCGAGTCAATGGGAGAAGGAGTGTCGATGGCTCCCCTCCGCCTGGTTTCGATCGCCCCCGGCCTCCCTGGGCGCTGGCTCCACCCCCCTGCTGGGTGTCTGGACTCCCTCATCCCGGACCTCCCGACCTCCAAGTGCGAGGGTCCGGACATCAAAGGGCACCAGACCTATAACTGGGGAAGCTCCAGAGCAGGAAGGGAGTTGTATCCTGGAGTTGAGAGACACCAAGACGAACTCATCCTTGGAGGCCTGCTGGCGCTGCCGCGGCTCCTCTTCGTGAACTATCTTGAAGGCCTGCTGGCGCTGCCGCGGCTCATCCTCTTCGTGAACCATCTTTGAAGGCCTGCTGCCGCGGCTCATCCTCTAAGTGAACCATTGTGAAGGCCTGCTGGCGCTGCCGCGGCTCATCCTCTTCGTGAACCATCGTGAAGGCCTGCTGGCGCTGCCGCGGCTCATCCTCATCGTGAACTGTCTTTGAAGGCCTGCTGGCGCCGCCGCGGCTCACCCTCTTCGTAAACCATTGTGAAGGCCTGCTGGCGCTGCCGCGGCTCGTCCTCTTCGTGAATCATCTTGAAGGCCTGCTGGCGCTGCCGCGGCCCCTACTTGCGAACCCTCCAGCTCGAGGATTGTGAGCTATACACCCGCTACCCCTGTACCGGACCGGTACTGAGACTGTCCCGCTACCCCCTTTCCCAAAGAGACTAGAATTGACGGGATCATCGTATCCTGGTCCTGCTGTATCATCAAGTTAACCTACCTAAGAATACCGATAAAAGTGTACAGAACCTATCTTTGTGTGGCGTCCATCTGTGGGGGGGAAGTTGCTCGTCCGTACGATTGAAGGAGAGGGCCCTCGCCAGGAGGCCTCTCCCCCTTGCTCGGCCGACCCTCCGGGTCCCCGTCTAACATCCGGCTTTTGGAGGTTGAATTTGGGACATTCTTAATGATTAACTTTTGGGTTGGGATACTGTACATGTAATCATGCCATGCCATGCAGTGCCATCTAAATCAGATTAACCTTTGTGAACTATGTAATTATAATGTTTTGCCGATATCCTGCTAAAACCCCAAAGGCTACTCACCTGCTGACCCTCCAAGTTATCCATTTGTTTAGGAATGTAATTGGTACAACTCCCTTACATTCCTGGGGCAGGATAAAGAGTATATAAGACTTGAAGTAAGACCATTCTAGCAGCCTGCCTCATTCAGTTGCTAAAGCTTCTGTATGACGTAGTCTCACTTATTTGAGTTTAATAAAGATGTTATTTTATATTCCAGCTTCTGTGTCAACTTCTATGTATTAGTGAGACCCCTGAGAATTGGATTTTTGATTTCTACACCGTTAGTCACTGTTTCATTATATTTCAGAATTGCCACCCATGCCCGCTTATGTCTTTAAGAGGCTTTCTTCGGCTTTTAGTTTAGCAAAAATTAACATTGTATGTTTTTGGAGGACCAATGTTATTCCAATTGTTCATTGTTGGCTCGAAGATTTGCTTGATGTGGTTAATTCTGAACAAAGGATTTACAAATTGAATGATAGTTTGGTTTATTTCAACCATAAATGGGGACCTTATATAAACTCCAGCTGATTTTGAGTAGGTTTTGTACTTTTGATGACATTGGGTTTTCACTAGGGATTTTAATCCTGAATGTATATATTTCTCTATTTTCTGTGAATACACTGTTTTTATTTTAGTTGTATTATTCACTTAATCAATGTTTGATACAGTGATTATGGAATTATTTTTTTGTGTTTATTACTGCATATTTCATTCATGAACAAAATGTTTTTCAGTTTTTGGACTGATTTGTGAAAGTTATTCAATATTTATGTACTTTTAAAATTTTTTTTAAAGAATTGTGAATAGAATAAAAAAGAAGCACCACATCACGCATGGACCTAGGAAACTTCATAGCTCATCACAGCAACGTTTTCCAGGTCCATGCGTGACCTGCTGCTTCAGTCCAGGCTTTTAAATTGAATTCTGGGACTTCTAGTCTTGTTTTATAAAGGAATAAACAAGACTACAAATTGCACAATTCAAATAAAAAACATGGTCAGGAGCAACACAACACTGGAAAATGTGTCAGGACTGCGACCTTCAGGTGCCTCTGGCTGAAATGAACAGAAGGGTATTCTGTTTAGGTCTCGCCTAGGCAGCGCTTGCGCTGTCCCTGCGAGACATGCTGTATTTAGGTATGGACGTGTAGCTCCGCCTATCTTTTCAATTGCTCCTGTTACTGTCCTTTCTAAATGGTTGATTTTGATTCATGAATAGGCTTTGTTAGTCCCTCCTTTTCTCCTTTTGTAACCTCTCATGAGGACTGGCCCTTTTACGTGTGTTGTTTCTCTTTGTGTTTTAATCAAAGTCTGTGAGCACTATTTTCTTGAATTACTTTCTCCTATTGCACACACAACATGCTTTCCTGCAGTGGAGCTCTTTTTAACTCTCTGCTGACTGTCTGCTCCTCATCGCCCGGGTGCCACGCTCAATGTTTGAGCATGGCGCCTGCTTTATTATTAACAACAAATATTAACCACAACACAGGCGCCCTACTTAATATTTTAGCAGGCACCCGCTTTTATAAAGCGCTGGGGCACGCTGCTCCTAATTAGCAACAATGGCGCACACAACTTTTTCAGGGCACAACTTAATTCGCCCTTACATTCACAGGGTCGTGTGAGCCCCTCCATGGCCCTAGGACGTGTCTGCTATTGAGAGTTCCTCTGGTGCCTCTCTCTATATGGGAAAGAAGTCTGTGACCTCCTGTTTACGTGGGTGTGATTGATGGCTCTTGGGTGTGGATTGCTCCTTGAAGCTCTTTTTGCTTCCCCCCTCCTGCTTCGCATTAAGACCCCTTCCCACAATCAGCACAAACACAACCTTTCTCTTAATAATGCAGCAACCCCTCTTCAATACTCACTCCTCCAGCACATTTTCTGCTCTGCTCGATCACCTCCTTCTGCACCCGATGGCCTCACTGCTCCACCATGGCACAAATGTACCGCCTGAACTTTGTTAGTGCTGGAACCTGCAGTCGCATGCACAGCTGTTGAATACACACCAACTCAACAGGTCCGGCCAGCGCCTAGTTGCCTCTGTTGATAACAGGGTGCAGTCTTTTAATTAGGTTATAGTTACAAGGAAACCTACAGTGCCTTTGTACAAATGGTACGGATACAATTGGCACCTTTGCCTCTATAAAGACAGACGGTGCTGCAGCACTTTTTGTCATGTCGGGAAAAATACTCCAACACATCTGACAGACACGTGTAATTTTCTGACAGACACACTTAATAATCTGACTCATAAACGTAACTCTCACAGGCATCCTGTATGTTTCCCAGCGCAATTATATGCTGTAGTACAGAGGCTTAGTACACAGCACAGTGGTGTGCAGTCACTTACTGGCATAGTGCTCAGTGCACACAGGCATCCTGTACAGTGCACAGCGCAATGGTGCGCAGTCGTACAGAGGCATACTGCACAGAACAATGGTGTGCAGTCAAGTACAGTCATGCCCAGAGCGGGGGCAGCAACCTAGCGTATAGTAAACCAGCCCTGTGGCACCAGTACACATTTCCAACTCGTCTCTGGTAACCTGCCCTGGCTTCATGGCATGACTAAAATTATGTGATTCTTTGAAATAATGCTTTATCTTAATATCCTTTGGGTTCCTTCTTCTAAGCACTTAGAAGCAGACTTAACTCAAGTAATTTGTTCCATGTAAAAGAAACAAGCATTTGCAATGGAACAGGTCTTGCATTACAAAACTTTGTGCTATTGGACCCACTAGCTGAAACTTTCAGTAATGTGAATCCTATTGCATTGCAAATGCTTGTTTAGAGGATGTGGAGAGACTGTAAATTAAGACAGCTTCCGCCAGATGTCTGGCTCTGCCTCAGACTGAAATCCTTTTAATCCCTCAAAAGCTGAAGCTGAGCTTTCATGTGACTCCTGCTTGCCGCCCAGGTACAGAGAATGAATGCAAAAACGCAGTGACCTTTCACGTGAAAAAGGAGCAAGGAAGAGCTATCCGTCTAGTGGGTGAGTTGCAGTGTGTGAAACCAGAAAACCTGGAATCCCCCGTTTGCCTTGGTTTAAAAACTGCAGCGTCAAGGTCTGCACGTGCTGCGTGTTGTATAACCTGCCTGCGTGGTACTATAAGGCACTCGAGCAGCGCACGAGCAATGTTTGAAGAAAAAGCCCCCCGGCGGGGGCGGCCCCACTTCAATGAACACTCTTCCTTTGTCGGGGTGCAGAGCACGGGGAGGGCCCGAGATGTGCCTGGCCATGGTGAGAAGTGACATCCGAGTCTGTGTAGAATGCCTGTCAGGGCGGGGCGGGATGGGTGACTTTAGGACGCGTCGCACCTGTATAAAGCTGCAGAGACTCCCCGGCCTGGCATCAGCGGCTGCTCTCCCTCCTCTCCTTGGCGGTGCTTCAGGTTTCCAACGAGGACGAACTTTGAAGAACAAGTGAAATGTCGGCCAAGAAGGTGATCACCGTGTTTGGGGCGACAGGTAAGACGAACCGGCACGAGGGAAAAGTGGACGCGAGCTGGTGACAGCTTTAGAGCTGCATTGAAACGAGGGTGGGGAGGAGAAACACTGGCGTCGCTGCTCCGCTCCCTAGAGGGGAGGAGGCCTGATGGAGCCAGAGCCCAGCTCTGTTTACCCACCCGCTGCTGGCAGAAACACTAGACTGTGTCCAGCAGGACACAACAGGTCTCACCAGCTCAGCTGTTGAATGTGGAAGGACGGTGACCAACACAGAAACAAGCATTGGCAAAGCCAATAGGTCTCGCCTTCAAATGGGAAGTGCCGACTTATTGGCTATGCCATTTTGTTTTTGCATCGGAGCTCCTTTCATATATATTTAATAAACGGTTCTAAAATGGCATTTGGCCATGCCAAAACAAGCATTGGCAAAGCCAACAGGTCTCGCTTTCAAATGGGAAGTGCGGACTTATTGGCATGCCATTGTGTTTTTGCATCGGAGCTCCTTGCATATATATATATATATTTTAATTAACGGTTCTAAAATGGCATTTGGCCATGCCAAAACAGTACATTAAATAAAAATTAAAAAACGCAAAACTGCTGCCAGTTTGTTACATTAGCAATGACGGTAATTTGTACATTTAAATTATTTTCTGCACTTTGAGTAATAATCTTTACTGGGCACTGTCCTTGTATTACACGTACGGCATAAACAAAGTTAATTTCGCATTTTGAACGTCTGAATTCCCACGGCATGTACAGGGGTCGCTCTAGAAATCGTGCTCGTTAAAGTGTTTACAAATTTACGGCTTACGGTTGTGGACCCGTCCTACAATACAACACGGGAAAAGGCTTTGCGACCGAAAACTGTCTAATTTGGGTCAGTGTATTTTAGTGAAACCGAAACCGTAACAAGCAAAGAGCCACTCTACTAACACTAACGTGGTGAAAAGGCAACATTTGGACACCATCGGTTTAATTTCAGCATCTGATCTCGATCTATTCAGGCAGAGCACATGTCCTAAATAAAGAAGTGGGGGGGACTAACCTAGATAATCAGAATGCAAGTGGAATCGCGGCGCGTGACATCACAACGCGTGACATCACAGGAACTGGCACCACAGGAAGTGGCATCACAAGAAGTGACATCGGATCTGAATCCGTGTAAAGAAACAATGTTATCCTGAGCACTCCATGAATAACTTTATCTAAAAAGAGAAAAGGTTCAGGTGGGTGCCCTCGCCGTCGCACGTAGCCCAACGTGCCTTAGAAACAATCAAATGATGAGGATAGAGGCCTAACCTCGAGACTGGGCACTCAATTCACAAAGAAAAGCGATGCTTTCTCTTAGAAGTTCATACGTCTTTATTCAATTCTTCTGAATTTCAATTGTACATCTTTTCCAACGTCATATTGTATGCTTCATCAACATAATAATCGTCTTATGTCGAACTCTGTTCAATACATAAATCCACTTGATAACAACACCCAATGCATTTCGGGTCATACAAGAACCTGACCCTTCGTCAGGGGTCTGCAATAAATGGAAATCAAACAGGACCAAAGTTAGTCACTCACAGGGATAATCAACTAAGAGACTACGTGCCATAAATGAAGGCGAAAGGTTGAAAAAAGTGGTGCTGGATAGTGAAATTGCCAACGTACCAAAGGAAAGTCATAGCTGAGTTTAAAAACGAGAAACGATCAATCTATGAGCGAAAAACCGCTCCACCTCAGTGTTGAAAAAAGAACCAGAAGTTATACCGGTAATATACAATAACGCATATCAAGCGATAAGCCATAAACACTTACGAGAAAATAAACGCGTCCGCGCTTCCGTGAATTCAAAGGTTTGTGCACAAACTAGCTACAATGAATCTAATAGGATGCAGAGTCAATCACGTGACCGCGACCACAGCCAATGGGGTAGTGGTTCCCCGGTCACGTGAGGCGAGTGTGAAGACTTCAAAACAAATAGCGCGAGGTTACAAAAACGGAGTGAAAACGAATGCATGATAAAATGAACAGTAAAATAAAACATTGCGACATGCACTCAATGAAAAACTGCAAATACGTGGTTAGGTGGGTTCAACAGCAAATACAGGCATAAATACACAAAATATGCATAGCAACGAGTAAATGGGAATCAGGAAATAGCAAAAAGCAATGCAATTGTTAAATGTCTTATAGGACCCACGAGTGTTCGATACGATCATTTAAACCCACAGGGTGGCAGGAATTAAGTTTTTTAATCCAATAAAACTCAGCTTTAAGTCTTTGTTTCACGGGATCCATGTCAGGACGCTGATGGATTACCTCAACCACCGTGAATTTAAGTTGGGAGACTTGATGGTTCATTTCTTTCCAGTGAGCAGCCACTGATGACTTGAGGTTATTAAGCCTAATATTACTTTTGTGTTCTGTAATACGGACTTTCAATTTCCGTTCCGTTTGACCAATGTATACCTTACCACAAGGGCATTTTATGAGATATATACAATTTGCAGTATCACACGTACTTGAGTGGTGTAGTTCAATTGGAAAACCCTTGGTGGGATGCATCAATGTTTTGCCGCTAATCACGTTGTTACAGTGTGTGCAATTAAAACATTTGGACATTCCTTTCCATATTTTCTTCTCCATGACAGGAGTATTGAGCATTTCCTTAAGATTTTTAGATCTTTGATATGCAAACGTGATGCGCTCATTATATAGATCCTTTAGGTCAGGTTCTGATTGTACCAAATGCCAATGCTTATTAATGGCTCTTTTGATCTTTACCGAGTCAGATGAATATTTAAGTACACATACGGTTTTCTCTGTAGTTTGTTTGGTTTTGGAAAACAATAAATCAATCCTTTTCATTTTGTCAACTTTCATCATGGCTTGTATGAGAATATCATTGGGATATCCCCTCTGTTTGTACCTCACTGTTTGTTGCGCAATAGACTCTCTGGCTTGATCTTCATTGGATGTGATTCTCTTAAGTCTTATGTATTGAGATACAGGCAAATGTTTTTTCAATGACTCCGGGTGGAAACTTTGGAAGAGGAGACATGAGTTTCTGTCAGTAGGCTTATGGAACACTTTTGTGTTGATTTCCTGGTTACATATAGTGATTTGCACATCTAAGTAGGATATACTGTCTTTGGAGATAGTGTGAGTGAACTTGATCCGTTCGTTTAAGCAGTTAAGATTCTTGATGTTGTCTTCCAGTTTTTCTTTCGTTCCACACCAAATTAGAAAAATATCATCAATGAAACGCTTAAACATAATGAGACCTTCCGTCCAAGTTTCATTCATCAGGATATTGTCCCTTTCAAACTTTTGCATGAAAATATTAGCGTATGAGGTGGCCCCCCCAAAGCCCATAGATGTGCCATTGGTTTGATTAAAAAATCGTCCGTTCCATTCAAAATAACTATGATACAGCGCAAACTGCATCAATTTTAGTATCAAGATTCTTTGGTATTCCTCCAAATCGCTGTGTAATAGGCTCCATTCGAGCGCTTCAATACCTTCACTGTGCGGGATGGAAGTATATAGTGCCACCACGTCTATAGTGCATAACCAGTATGTCTTGCCTTGTGACAGGTTCACTTTGCCCAGCATATTACACAGCGATTTGGAGGAATACCAAAGAATCTTGATACTAAAATTGATACTAATATTTTCATGCAAAAGTTTGAAAGGAACAATATCCTGATGAATGAAACTTGGACGGAAGGTCTCATTATGTTTAAGCGTTTCATTGATGATATTTTTCTAATTTGGTGTGGAACGAAAGAAAAACTGGAAGACAACATCAAGAATCTTAACTGCTTAAACGAACGGATCAAGTTCACTCACACTATCTCCAAAGACAGTATATCCTACTTAGATGTGCAAATCACTATATGTAACCAGGAAATCAACACAAAAGTGTTCCATAAGCCTACTGACAGAAACTCATGTCTCCTCTTCCAAAGTTTCCACCCGGAGTCATTGAAAAAACATTTGCCTGTATCTCAATACATAAGACTTAAGAGAATCACATCCAATGAAGATCAAGCCAGAGAGTCTATTGCGCAACAAACAGTGAGGTACAAACAGAGGGGATATCCCAATGATATTCTCATACAAGCCATGATGAAAGTTGACAAAATGAAAAGGATTGATTTATTGTTTTCCAAAACCAAACAAACTACAGAGAAAACCGTATGTGTACTTAAATATTCATCTGACTCGGTAAAGATCAAAAGAGCCATTAATAAGCATTGGCATTTGGTACAATCAGAACCTGACCTAAAGGATCTATATAATGAGCGCATCACGTTTGCATATCAAAGATCTAAAAATCTTAAGGAAATGCTCAATACTCCTGTCATGGAGAAGAAAATATGGAAAGGAATGTCCAAATGTTTTAATTGCACACACTGTAACAACGTGATTAGCGGCAAAACATTGATGCATCCCACCAAGGGTTTTCCAATTGAACTACACCACTCAAGTACGTGTGATACTGCGAATTGTATATATCTCATAAAATGCCCTTGTGGTAAGGTATACATTGGTCAAACGGAACGGAAATTGAAAGTCCGTATTACAGAACACAAAAGTAATATTAGGCTTAATAACCTCAAGTCATCAGTGGCTGCTCACTGGAAAGAAATGAACCATCAAGTCTCCCAACTTAAATTCACGGTGGTTGAGGTAATCCATCAGCGTCCTGACATGGATCCCGTGAAACAAAGACTTAAAGCTGAGTTTTATTGGATTAAAAAACTTAATTCCTGCCACCCTGTGGGTTTAAATGATCGTATCGAACACTCGTGGGTCCTATAAGACATTTAACAATTGCATTGCTTTTTGCTATTTCCTGATTCCCATTTACTCGTTGCTATGCATATTTTGTGTATTTATGCCTGTATTTGCTGTTGAACCCACCTAACCACGTATTTGCAGTTTTTCATTGAGTGCATGTCGCAATGTTTTATTTTACTGTTCATTTTATCATGCATTCGTTTTCACTCCGTTTTTGTAACCTCGCGCTATTTGTTTTGAAGTCTTCACACTCGCCTCACGTGACCGGGGAACCACTACCCCATTGGCTGTGGTCGCGGTCACGTGATTGAGTCTGCATCCTATTAGATTCATTGTAGCTAGTTTGTGCACAAACCTTTGAATTCACGGAAGCGCGGACGCGTTTATTTTCTCGTAAGTGTTTATGGCTTATCGCTTGATATGCGTTATTGTATATTACCGGTATAACTTCTGGTTCTTTTTTCAACACTGAGGTGGAGCGGTTTTTCGCTCATAGATTGATCGTTTCTCGTTTTTAAACTCAGCTATGACTTTCCTTTGGTACGTTGGCAATTTCACTATCCAGCACCACTTTTTTCAACCTTTCGCCTTCATTTATGGCACGTAGTCTCTTAGTTGATTATCCCTGTGAGTGACTAACTTTGGTCCTGTTTGATTTCCATTTATTGCAGACCCCTGACGAAGGGTCAGGTTCTTGTATGACCCGAAATGTATTGGGTGTTGTTATCAAGTGGATTTATGTATTGAACAGAGTTCGACATAAGACGATTATTATGTTGATGAAGCATACAATATGACGTTGGAAAAGATGTACAATTGAAATTCAGAAGAATTGAATAAAGACGTATGAACTTCTAAGAGAAAGCATCGCTTTTCTTTGTGAATTGAGTGCCCAGTCTCGAGGTTAGGCCTCTATCCTCATCATTTGATCGGATCTGAATCCCTCACATACACATTTAACATGTCTATCATGAGTACTTCATTGGAGCGCATTTCGAATGTACAGGGAAACCCTCCTGATTCAAGCAGAAGATTCACACTTTTGTAAGCTACACACAAAACAATGTTGCCTTTTGTCAGCTTAAACTTCCTCTGCACATAGTGCTTTACCAGAAAAAACAGTGGCACTTAAATTATTTCAACACCTCTTCTGGGGTAGTAAGTGCTATTTAAATTGCGGTAGTAAGTGCTATTTAAATTACATTTATTTTGTTTAAATACTGGGAAAGACCAACACATCCGACATTCTTACAGTGCATGCATATCCAGTAAACAGAGACTGAACAAAGTAACAAGCATTTACAATGCAATGGTCTCGGCAATATTATAGGTAGAGCTATTGGCATTGCTTATTTTTGTATTTGTATTTTTTATCCCTAAGTAAATGTTATTGTCATTTCTATTTTCAATAGCTTAAGTGTTTGCATATGTGTTACATATTGCATTAGACATATTGCATTAGCAGAGAGAGAGTGAGGTAGCAAGATAGAGAGGTATTGAAATAGAGAGTGAGTGATGTAGTGAGAGAGTGAGGTAGATAGAGAGTGAGGTAGTGATGGAGAGTGATGTTGTGAGGTAGTGAGATAGAGAAAGATTGGTGTATTGAAAGAGAATGTGAAGTAGTGAGTGTTAGTGATGTGAGGTATTAAGATAGAAACAGAGTGATGTAGTGAGATAGTGAGGTAGTGAAAGAGAGAGTGTAAGTGACTTAGTGTATTTGAGAGTGAGGTAGTGAATTAGTAATTTAGAAAGAGAGAGTGAAGTTGTGAGGTAGTGAGAGAGTGATGTAGTTAGTTTTTGAGAGTGTGTGGTGATATAGTGAGGTAGTGAGAGTGAGATCGAAGTAGATAGAGTGATGTAGTGGTAGAGAGGTAGTGAGATAGAGAGAGAGTGAATTTTGAGTAGTGTGTTAGAGTGAGAGATAGTTACTGCTGTAGTGATATTGTGTTGCTGTGAGAAAGAGTTGAGCTGTGAGTTAGTGAGAGAGTGTAGTATAGTGAGAGATAGTGAGGTAGTTAGAGATAGTGAGGTAGTGAGAGATAGAGATGTAGTGAGAGTTTTAGTGAGAGAGTTAGGGAGAGAGAGAGTGACATAGTGAGAGGTGTGGGGGAAGAGAGTGGTGTGGGGGAAGAGAGTGGTGTGGGGGAAGAGAGTGGTGTGGGGGAAAGAGAAGGTGTGGAAAGGTATGTTGGCTCTGGGGTTGAGTGCAGCAGGGTCGAATTTGCGAGCCTAGGTGGGTCGGTCTGGCCCAGGTGGTGGCTGCACGTCAAATGGGTCCAGAGTGGTGGGCAGGCACTTGGTAAGGAATCTAACGTGAGTGTCTCCAGTGGTCCCTTACGAAAGGTGTGGGAGGTACAGACGAGCGTGGGCGGTTTCCAGTGGATTTGGGGGCGTGTGGGGGTCCCTTATCTCATCTGGAAGGAGGAGGGAGAGTAAGGGTGGCGGAACTACACGTCCCAAAATGCACCGCACTGCTTGCTAAAAAAGCTAGCATAGAGTAACGGTTCATAGACGGAAAGGATATTCTTTATCTCTATGCAGTTTTAACATGAGGGCTCATGTTGTACGCAGAGTTGGCAAGTCGCCAAAGGAGGGGCTGTCACGGGGACCATGACTGTCATGGGCAAAGAGACAGTGGGGCAAACGACTCCTTATTCCTCCTCGTAAGAAAGCGGGACGCCCAAAGGCTTCCTCTGCTGCTGCCTCTCCTATAAACTCCTATTTAGGATCCTCGTGTTCCTTGCATGCCCTTGTAACATGTATGTCCTGTACACACGTGATCTCAGGACCAGTGCTCTCTGCATGGGAACTCTTCACACTTGTGTGGCCTGCACCCCCACGGACCCTGCCACTCACCTTCCCACATTCTACCCAAGGGGCGCACCTGCTTCTCCTGGACACACTCTTGGCACCCCTGTGCTCTCCACAGGCACTCTTAATGTGCACGTGCCTCGAAATAGCACCCTTCTAGTCAAGTGTTTAAGACACGCAGTTAGAAACCCCGGATAATGCACATTAACCTCTAGGCCTGGCAGTAATGTATCACACACAGATCACCGTCCTTCCTTTGTGTCTCTACCCTAACTCATGAGGGACTGACTTCTTCATAGAATCAAAGTCTGACTGTTAGCATGTATTCGCACCTGGCACCTACTGGCCAGCTGATGGCGTGGTACTTTTCACACATACAGCAAATGGAGCCAATGGCATCCAAGAGACAATAAATATGTGCAAGTTGTGGTAATTGGGGTGTGACAACACGAGCGTGCCACAGTATTTATTTAGTGGTAAATGCGACATGGTCATTGCTTGGTGAATTGTAAATGCTAGGGTTAGGCAGAGTTTTACACAATATGAAACGTGTTAATCAGCAACCGATTCAAATACTGTGGTGTGATGTCATTGGTGACGTCATTAAATGTGTCATTGGTGATGGCAAAAGTGATAAGCTTGTGACATCGCCAGTTTTGTCACTGCAAAGACGGAAGTCACCCCCATCCTTCCCCATCCCCCCCACCGTACCCTCCTCCCCCCTTCACTGTTTGAGCTTTGAAATGCAGCAATAATCAGGGTTCCATGGGCATCCCAGGGTTCTGGGCCCTGTGCCACTGCACCTGCTGCACCAGTCGGAGCGACGCCCCTGTTCACAGGCTGATGCACCCCTCTTGAAGAGCGATATTGCAAACAAATGTGCTTTAAGAGCGCCTTGTCTGTGTGTGTTGTGCATGTATGTATATATATATACTTAAACTGCGCGTATGCAGCTCATCTTACAATACAACTTTTATTGTACATTAGCATCAGTAGATTGCATTCACTTAGTACGTGGTATATATACATTTATTCTGCCATTCGTATAACCTCATAGCGCTGCACAGACAGGAAATACATGTACTTGAACCATGGACTGAGAGGAACGTGTTGTCGCTTTTAACCTACGTTGTCGGCACTCAACAGGAGTCTCTGCACAACTGAAGCTAATTCTCATTTCTTCTTGGGTTTCACATGAAGGGCTAGGGTCGTATTCTCAATTCTCTTCTGTGGGGATATTTGCTTCAGCACCCCCCCCCCTCCTCCCCCCCAGTACCCAGCAGACCCCTCTTCAGGACAGGGATGCTGCAGGGCGTTGGAGAGTGGGGGAGGGCTGGCATTATTCTGCTGTGAGGTTTACCAAATGCTGCATTTCTCTGGCAATGTCACACTGTGGCCTGTCATTAAAATGCCACAACAAATGTTAGGGCAGTGGGAACATCACGAGAGTAACTTTAATAGGAATTGGGGACAGAGATCACTGACGAAATACACTTCGACTCTATGGGGGGGGGGGCATTGAAAATCGCTAAATAACTACGGTCAATATTAGGTGTCGGGGGTCTGGGGCTCGTGTGGGAAACAAGCATGTTAAAAACATATTCCCTGACTACCAACCCCCAGGCTTCCCTCCCGTACCCCAGAGAAATATCACCAGGTTATTGCTTTGCAGTTTCGGTAATTGGGCAAACAGTGCATGCATACTGAGCCCCCGCCCTCACAGCCCGGTTCCGTGCGCCCACTCCGCGCGCTCAACCGCGAGCTGGGAGGCCACAGACGTCCATGTTCAGCACTGCCGAAGTAACAGAGCAGAAACACGCATGTTTAGGTGAAAATGTCCGTCCTTTTTGCTTGAAGCAAAAACAGTCTTTCTGTAGCATAACCCCCACCTTTCCCCAACCCCCAGGCAATTCAAGATGTGAGAAATATCGATAAAGCAAGGTATCTGTTGCATTCCCTGTCTGTCCACACCCTCCCCAATGACCCCCACACCCCTTCACCCACTTCCTCCTACAAGCATCCCTCTCTCAAAGGTGCCACTTCAGAGCCACGCCGGCGCTTGAAACCACTGTCCATGTGAACAACATGCATTCAACAATTAATGCGGTGGGGCCAATGTCCCCGCTGCCATCCTCCCAGAAGAGTCTGTGGAAATGGCGTTTATTTTAAGAGGGAATCTTTGCAGAAAAGGAGAAAGACTTCAGCGTCCTGTGATTAGGTCACTGGAAGGAACCACTGTGAGAAAAGTACCATAGAGAGAGAGAGGAGGGGGCAGGGAGGAAGGCAGAGATGGAGCGCGGGCAGAGTGGGCGGAGTCTCTCCCCGCCAGAGGGACAATGTTGGTCGTCACCGGGGTCAGAGACAGAGTCACGGACAGTCAGAGGGGCCGGGCTGGACGCGACAGAAGCATGTGGCCTAACGGCAAGAGCTACCGACTTTGGACCCGGGGAATCAGGCTCGCGTCTCAGCATCACTGTATCTCCCGTGCCTACCAAAACAAAATAAACAAGAATAAAACGGCAAGAATAAAACGGCAAAAATAAAACGGCGGCCGCAACGATTTTCGGATTCGGGGCGGGAGCAGTGAACAGCGGGAGGGGTCGGGAACGAGGACAGCGGGAGCATGCGACCTACCTCATCTTCAACAAACAGCAAAATGGCAGCCGGCGCTTCTGAAAATTTTCGGATTGGGGGCGTGGTTTTGCTGTCCTGAGTGACGGACTACGTCACTGTCTGAAGAACAGCAAAACTTACGCCCCCAAATCCGAAAAAGACGGAGCTTCTTTGGAGGGACGGCTCTCTCCTCCAATGGCTGGCCCCCTTTTAGGAAGCCAGCCAATGGAGGGAGAGCCAAAAAGAGGGAGGGATAAAGCAGCCCTCTTACTAGCATTAATTCTCGGACATCCGGTCTGCCTTCGGCAGACCGGATATTACCGAGACCTAAAAAGCTGCCTCTCTTAAGTATGTGGGAGGTGCTAACAAGGTGTGAACATTCGTTTGCTTCTAGGTGTGAGGCCCCTTACTGCTCCCAGCCAAGAGACTTGAACAGAAGGAGGTCTGATGAAAAAATAATAGTCTCCCAAACCGAACATAGGGCTAGATGTAGGTAATTCCCATTTACAGACTCTTAAATACCGAATTTTACCGAATCGGTATTTAAGAGTCTGTAAATGGGAAGGGGGCAGATTTAGGTAATTCCAAATTTAGGAATACAGAATCTGTAACATTCGGTATTTACCGATTCGGTAAATACCGAATCGGTATTGCCCATTGATTCCTATGGGCCTTGAAGCCCATAGGAATCAATGGGAAATACAGATTCGGTATTTACCGAATCTGTAAATACTGAATCCTGCAAGGGTGCAGGGGGTGTCACTTTGACACCCTCTAGCACCCCAAGTACAGGCTTGTGTGACATGTGGCACACATACATGCCCTAAGGGCATGTCTGTGTGTCAAATGACACAGGTGTGCATGCATAGATGTGCATGCACACCTGAATTCGGTATTTTACCACACAATAGGCCAGATGTAGGAGCCCTAATAACGGTCGGAAACGGAAGCCGGTATTAGGCTTTTCAGATGTAGGGGGCCTACCGAATCGGTAATTTTACCGATTCGGTAAAATACCGAATCGGTATATTTACTGAATCGGTAAATCCATATGTAGCTGACACTCCTAAGAGTGCCACCGGCCCATAAGAGTCGGTATTTTACCACACAATCCTATTGTGTGGTAAAATACCGAATTCAGGTGTGCATGAACATCTGTGCATGCACACCTGTGCCATGTGAATCAATGGGCAATACCGATTTGGTATTTACCGAATCGGTAAATACCGAATCTTACAGATTCGGTATTCCTAAATTCGGAATAACCTAAATCTGCCTCCTTCCCATTTACAGACTCTTAAATACTGATTCGGTAAAAATCGGTATTTAAGAGTCTGTAAATGGGAATTACCTACATCTAGCCCAATAGGATTGTGTGGTAAAATACCGACTCTTAAGGGCCTGTGGCACTCTTAGGAGTGTCAGCTACATATGGATTTACCGATTCGGTAAATATACCAATTCGGTATTTTACCGAATCGGTATATTTACCGAATCAGTAAAATTACCGAATCGGTTAAATTACCGATTCGGTAGGCCCCCTACATCTGAAAAGTCTAATACCGGTCAGAAACGGCCGAAATCGGCAGTTTCCGACCGGTATTAGGGCTCCTACATCTGGCCCATAGAAGCGTAAACGTACTAGTAATTTAGTGGTGCTCGTGGGACGAAACAAAACGCAACAAGCATTGGCAAATTCAATATTTGGCAATGTGTTTTTGTGATGTTGTACTCTAGGGTTGGGTGGATTGGGTTGAGTGGATTGAATTGTGGTGGATTCAAGTAAGGTGAATTGGAGTGGAATGGCGTGGATTGTAGTGGAATGGGCTGAATGTATTGGGGTGGTGGCGTGTGACCTGGAGTGGGCTGGTTCGGATTCGAGTAGAGTGGGGTGGGGTGGATTGGAGTGGGGTTGACTGTATTGAATTGGCGTTGGGTAGATTAGATAGGGTTGGGGTGTTCTGGAGTGGGTTGTATTGGAGTGGGATGGGGTGGGTTGGATTGGGGCGAGGTGGGGTGGATTGGAGTGGTGTTGACTGGATTGGAATGGGGTGGATTGGAGAGAGGTGGACTGAAGTGGGGTGAGATGGGGTGGATTGCATTAAGGTGGGGTGGACTGGAGTGGATTGGGTTGGGTTGGGTTGGAATGGGTGGCTTTTGAGTGGAGCCAATTTCTTTGGAGTGAGTTGCAGTGGGTGGATGGACTGGATTTGAGTGGGGTGGAATTTGGCGGATTAGAGTGGAGTGAGCTGGATTGAAGTGTTGCAGATTGGATTGGAGTGGGGTAAATTTGATTGAGTGATATGGATAAGATGAAGTGGAGTGAGGTGGAGTGTACTGAATTTGAGTAGACTAGACTGAATGGGATAGGGCAGATTGGAGTGGGGCAGATTGTTTTGTATTGAAGTGGGGCAGATTGTTTTGGATTGAGTAGGGCAGATTGGAATGGGGCTGATTGTTTTGGAGTGGGGCAGATTGATTTTGACTGCTGGAATGGAGTCGGGCAGATTGATTGGAGTGGGGCAGATTTATTTTGACTGCTGGATTGGAGTGGGGCAGATTGACTTGAGTGGGGCAGATTGTTTTTGACTGGAGTGGAGCAGGTTGATTGGAGTGGGACAAGTTGATTTGGACAGGAGAGGGGCAGATTGTTTGGAGTGGGGCAGATTGATTTTGACTGCTGGAATGGAGTGGAGCAGATTGATTGGAGAGGGGCAGATTGATTTTGACTGCTGGATTGGAGTGGGGCTAATTGTTTGGGCTGGGGCTGATTGATTGGAGTGGGGCTGATTGATTGGAGTGTGGCAGATTGATTGCTGTCGGGCAGATTGATTGGAGTGGGGCAGATTGATTGAAGTGGAGCAGATTGCTTTGGACAGGAGTGGGGAAGATTGACTGGAGTGGGGCAGATTGACTGGAGTGGGGCAGATTGTTTTTGACTGGAGTGGAGCAGATTGTTTTTGACTGGAATGGTGCAGGTTGATTGGAGTGGAGCAGGTTGATTTGGACAGGAGTGGGGCAGGTTGATTTGGACAGGAGTGGGGCAGATTGTTTGGAGTTGGGCAGATTGTTTGGAGTGGGGCAGATTGTTTGGAGTGAGCCAGATTGATTGGAGTGGGGAAGATCGATTGGAGTGGGGCAGAGTGATTGGATTGGGGTAGAGTGATTGGAGTGGGGTAGATTGATTACAGTGAGGCAGATTGTTTTTCATTCGAATTGGGGCAGACTTTTTTGGATGGGAGTGGGGCAAATTGTTTTGGATGGGAGCAGATTGAGTGGTGTGGGTTTGAAGGATTGGAGTGAATTGGGGTGCGTGGCATGGACCGGTCTGGGTCGTATTTGATTGGGTGGGGTGGTTTGGATGGGGTGGATGGTTTGGGGTGAGGTGGGGTGCATTGGACTGTGGAAGATTGCAGTGAGGTGGATTGGGGTGTACTGCACTGCATAATTAAAAAAATTACACATACGAAAGAAACCATGTCGCTTTGCAATGTATAAAACAAGATACTTGTCGTCTTTTGAGAACAGCGCCCATAAGCAAAAACAAAACAAAACCAAACATGAGTGCAAAGTGAGAAAAGAAGAATTGGCAAATTAAAAGAAATTTAAGTAGAGATAATACAACGTTGCAATTTTGTTTGTCCTGATAGGCACATTTTTGCCAGTCAAATGCCTTCTGTTTGCAGGGCATTTGAAGTTAAAAAGAACAAAATAGTACCTCAATCACGTCTGGTGCAGCGGACAGACACTGATTAAGTTGAATCAATCATTGCTGGGTCCCTGCTCGACAGAGAGGAATGGAAATGTTAGGCCGGCAGTGACCAGTTTCGAGGCTGTAAAGAAGAGGGCCATGCAAGCTAACAAATTCTAAGCAACAGGGTGGACTCCATGCCCTTTTTAGGTCGAGCCTATAGTGGCAGCTGTGCATGCGCTGCTCCCTTTGTGAGGCATGCAGTATTCAGTTTTGAGTGGAAGCTCCGCCCACTCTCCTCCCATCTTTTTCATTGGCTTGTGTCTTTGTCGTCCTAAATGCTGCCTTACAATTGGTTTAGGCTTGTTAGACCCTCCTTATGACGGCCATGTTGTCATTTTGCATCCTTCCATGGTTACTGGCCCCTTTACTTCCAGTGTTGCACAGTATGTTTTATTTACGCTGTGTGCACTATTTTCTTCCTGTGCTTTCCACCCCCTCCTGCAGTCCAGCCTTCTCGCCCGCCACTCCCGATGTTCGTGCCTTTTCGCACGCCCACACTCCCGTTACATTGGAAGTGCTTGTTTTTTGTAGGAGCACGAACCAGAGCGAGCCCGCCTGAGTGACGTTGGTAACACTTCTCCGAATGTTTACGCTGCACAGGCTGCTCAGCTGCTTGTTTTAAACCTGGCGGCTTCAGGTGAAGGAATTGTCACTGGGTTCCAGAATCCGAGAAGCTGTGACCGGCCATGGCTTATTTTGGATGAGCACTTTCCTTCCTGCCTGACTCCCTGCAAAGGGGCACATACTCTTAGAAGCGGAGTCTTACCCATGATCTCTCAGGGGTCCGATGAGATCCTCCCCCCATGGGTAGATGCATGCTGCAAACACTGGTCAGGTTCCAGTTGTGCGGAGTTGAAGATGGGGGAACTACCGGCAGACATTGGAGCATTGTTCTGTCCCTTTGATAACTGGACAGAGAGGAAGATCTCCCATTAGGCAGAGTTTGGAATTCTCACTTTTGCTCTTGGAGAAAAGTCTTCTAATTGTTTGACTAAAACATGATGTAATGCAAGCATTTGTGAGATAGTTACTTGTTTGAAGAGGAGTGGGGGGAGAACTTCTGCATCTCCTAAAGGGAAACGAACGTACGAGCTGAAGACTGCAAGGACAAGTGTGCACTCCAGCACTCCATCACAGCATGGATGGTAAGGAGGAGGGCAAGCACTGTAACGCGTCCATTGTGTGCCAAGTGGGCAGGCTCCATTCCGCCCACTCAGGGCCGGCTCTAGGGCGACCTGTGCCACAGCACCAGGTGCTGACTTCACATGGGGGCGCCTGTTTGCTTAAAAGCACCTCCTGCTGCGTTCCTGGCCTCCAGCAATTTTCAGTCAACAATTAAAATGTCAAAAAAACTCCAGTGATTAATGTTCTTCCTGGCAAGATGGAGTTTTGTCTAGTAGAAGTTTTGACTTGTGGAAGTTTTGAAGGTAGCGCAGAGGGTTAATATGCCTGCTGCACAGAACATGTTCCATGCAGATAAGAAAGTGAATATAATGTAAACAGGTCAGTGGGTTACTGATTTTGTCAGAGACTTCCTTTTGGTAGTTGCAGTATACAGTGCGCTATTAACTGTCATCAAAGAACTGCATGCAGACTTCAAGGTATAGATTAGAGCGGATGGATTTTTTCCCCCAGACTTTCATTACTGTACTGTTGCATAAAGGGTTCATTTAGGTACAAATCATTTCTTGTTATTAAAGAGAGCCCCAATCAATTGTGTTACATTTTAAATTCAGAGTTTGTGCTTCTCCAGACCAAGTTATCTTCAACTGTACTGCCTACCAATATGGATGACATGTGAATTCACCCCTTGTTGTCCTCTGTTTTATGTAACATTTACTATACATGATTTACACACCTATGATTGATTGTCTCTGTGTAATGCGTGTGTTATCTAAAGTGCTCTGACACCCTTCGCTGTTATGAGTGACGCTATAAAATTAATTAAATGCATCTGAGATAGAGTGTTTATGGAGATTGTTGGGTGGTGGTGAGGGGATCCGTGACTGAGGTGGTCGTTGGGGGCGCCAAAAAACATTGTTGCACTGGGCGCCACCAGTGCTAATGCTGGCCCTGCATCCACTGTGTCTAAAACCAAGTCAGTGGGGCCAAGTCAGTGGGCACCCTCCTCTTCTTAGCTTCAGAGCTACTGTTCGATCCTTCTTCAACAGGCTCTCGACCCAGGGGTCCAGAAACATGTCTGGTGGTAGCAGCTGGTGAGCAGCCACTCTGCCTGGGCACTAGTGTTAGGTTGTTTTTCAGGGGGCATCTCTAAGATGTCCTCTGTGTGCATTTTTCATTACATCCCACACTGGCATCAGTGATAACAAGCTCCCAGCACCCTATACTCTTAATGGCATTACTGCACAATGTCTAAGAATTGACTTAGACAATGTAGAGGTACAGGGCTCTCATGAACCTGTACCCTCATCACTGGTACAGTGCACTCAGCTGGAGGGGTGGCTATTGTATGTCAGGACAGTGGGTTGTAGGCATGGCACACAGAGGTGTGTGCCATGTCAACTCTTCACTTCGTTCTGCACCAAAACACGCAGCCTGCAAAGGCTGTATGTCACTTTGTTCTGCACACAAACACGCAGCCTGCCAAGGCTGTATGTGTGGGTAGAGGTACAGGGCCTCTAGAGGTGGCACAATAAGTGCTGCAGCCCTTAGTGGCCTTCCTTGGCCACAGTGCCCTTGGTACCTGTGGTACCATTTACAAGGGACTGACCTGTGGCCAAAGAGTGCCAATCAGGTTTTGTTTTCAGTACAGTTTTAGGGAAAGAACATAGGCCCTGAGTATTTGTTTGGCAGGAGCCCAGGACATTCTCAGTCAAAGCACATCAGCAGTTCAGCAAAAAATGGGGACTACCGTGAAAAAAGAGGGTACTTTCTTAAATTATACTGCTGTCAAGCCTCAGTTTACCACTGTGATGTCTTCCCAAACGGCTTCTGCGGTACCACAGCCTGCCCATGCACCTACCCCTGTTATTGTCTGCCAAAATATATGATGTTTGTGCAATAATATACTCTTAGGTGCGGCCTATACGTTTTTTAATGTTGAAACACAATTTAAATCTCTACACCTTTTCTGTTCTGTACACCTAGGTGCTCAGGGCGGGTCGGTTGCACGAGCCCTCTTGCAGAGACCTGAGTTTGCAGTGAGAGCTGTTACTCGTGATGTTAACCGGCCGGCATCACTTGCCCTTCGTGATTTGGGAGCCACAGTGGTGAAAGGAGACCTGGACAACCAGAAGAGTGTGGAGGAGGTCATGAAAGGGGCTTATGGCACATTTTTGGTGACCAAATTCTTTGACAGTTCCAGCAAGGAGAAGGAAGTGCAGCAGGTAAGACCAGAAAGTCTTCCTTTGATCATCGTGCAACATGCCAGATATTGCTCTTCCTATAAAGGACCTTTTCTTGTGTTTATTCAAATTTCCCTTCAATGGGAACTTGTAGACCTGTTGCACCCTGAAATGTGGAAAATACTTAGGGCCTGATTACGAGTTCACCCATGGTGGCAGTGCTGCTGCCGAACCAGCAGTCGGACCGCGATATTATGAGTTTGGCAGTCGGTCTGCCACAGGACCGCTGCAACTGCCTGCCTCAGTGATCCCTCAGCGGTGTGGCAGCTGTGTGAGGCCACAATATGCTGGCGTGTCTCTGCGGCACTGCCAAGCAAATTACGAGTTTCCTCACTCGAACCCCTTTCATGGCAGTGATCCTGCCATTAAAAAGGTGGTGGTGAGGAAACTAAGGGGGTCCTAAAGCTCCCCCTGTTGCCTCTGTGTATGCATGACTGTATGTACCCTTCCTGCACAGACCGAAATGCACAACAATGTGTATTTCTGTCCGTGCAGGAACGGGCCTTAGCTCTCCCACACTGGTGCCTTCCTATGGCTCTCCTTTCAACCTTAGCCGTGGGACCGTCCAACCTGTATTCCTGTTGGAATATAGTGGGTGGGCTGACTACAGGTTTGGCAGTCTTGGAGCAGGGTGCTGGCATGGCGGCCTGCTCCAAGACTGCCAAACATGTAATCATCCTGAATGTATATAACTTCATACCTCTTCGTGCTCACTAAAATGTCAACTTCACTACCCATCCCCCTCAACCTCCCCTCCAAGCATCTGGCTTTCTTCATACACTATCTTCGCATGTTGCACCCTGCCAATACGGATCTCCCTACAAAACGTTGTCAATTCCCTATTCAACTTCCCCATTCAACTTCCTTCTCACTGGTTCCACTGCCATTGGGTTGCCAGCCCCTCTCCACTCCCCTCTCCACTCCTACCTGGGTACTATGTCTGTCCATAACATATGCACTAGACCAGCGTACCTTGATCTCCTTAAGGTTTCTCTTCATCACTTTAATCAAACCTTTCAATTAAATCAATTCATTTTCCCTGTAGATGAGTCACTAACTTGTTGGGGCAGCCATCCCTGCCAACCAACTTGTTTGTCACTGGTATAAACTCTTCCCATTTTATCCATCCTTTCCCATGCATTATAATCCAGGTTTCTTACTTATCAAACCCCAACTGCTTTCCATGCTTCCTCATTGTCGCCTGTGTCTCCGACCACTTTATAAAGGAATGCCAGCAAATCCAAATGGTCGAATCCCCCCTCATGGGGCCCAGTACTGAACCTAGAAAACAACCAGCCTAAAAGAATTAAACATCCTAATTCAGATAGCCTCTTGCTCACTAGACACATATAACCTGTAACAATCAGATGACCACCACCCCAAGCGCCTAATCCTGTTGGCAGACTAACCTCGCTTATCAACCTCCGTAGTTGCCCCTATCCTTAATTAGTGTGTTCCATAGATGTCTCCCAGAAGACCGAATTTCCTCAATGCCTTCCAAAGCACTGCTAGAAACTGAATCAGCTTAATTCTACACCCATTCCAATGCCTAAACACACACTGGCTGCCACTCATCTCCTCTTCAGTGTAGTGCTGACACCACTATACTGGGCAAAGCTGCCTTACCGGGAAGCTCCTCAGCAGCACTCCCCTCTCTCTGGCTCGCTGGTCCAAATTCCACTTCCTCACAGTTATATCCAGGCCCCACTTTAACCCCCATGTCCTTCACTTCCACCCACCACCCTTCTTTGCACCAACAACAACTCCAACACCCGTAATTCCACAAAGAGCATCCACTTCATCAACAGTGCAGAATGGGAACTCTTTCCGTTTCGTGTATAGATGCAATAGAGTTCCCACAACCCTCCGCAACACTGACCAAAGCAGTGGCCTCCCTATTTTGCCCAATTTGCCTTTCTACTTTGCCTAGCCTTCCAAATACCTGGTTTCCAACCCCCCGCCACTGTGGGGGCAAAACCCCATAACCACTTACCAAAAAAGGCTATACCAGCCAACTTACCCTCAATGGTAACTCGTGACAAACCTTTTTCGGTCATATCCCTTATGAAATTTACCACATCGCTTCTCCCCCAACTGTTCTCCTTACTTCCTCTCCTCTCTGTGCCCCAGATTCCAAGAATTCACTCCATGTTTGATCATCCTTTGTGTTGATGGCACAATGGCCTATGCAGCAGTTCAAAAATTCTCACACACCTAGCTATTTCGCACAACTCCAGCTACATGAGATGTTTCTCTTGATCCGCTTCCAATGCAAACCCACAGATTATCCTGAAGTGCGAACAACATAAAGCATACACAATTTCATTGTCACTTCCTGGAACATTCCTTTCCTTGAACATAATGTTGAATCGCTTACGGCCTGACGCAAAAAGTTGCTTAAACTCCA
The DNA here is from genome assembly GCF_964263255.1 of Lissotriton vulgaris. Taxonomy (NCBI): domain Eukaryota; kingdom Metazoa; phylum Chordata; class Amphibia; order Caudata; family Salamandridae; genus Lissotriton; species Lissotriton vulgaris. Next base: position 1,996,973,956 of record NC_141691.1, read on the forward strand.
GAAAGGCTATGCTGCTATCCCCATGTTTTCCATAGTTTAGCTGCTGCTCCACGCAACACCTGCCTTACTAAAAAAAAAAAAACCTGCTCCTCCAACCTCATCTGAGAAACTCTATACCATTATGCATCATCGCCCACCCCACCAACAAGATGCTATTGAACTGCTCCATCTTCAAATTGACCAAAAAAACACCGATTGCCTAACTCGGTGCATGGGAAGCGGCAAACTAGACATTGGCAAACCCAATCATCTCCAAAATGTCCTACCTGCTCATACCAAGCTACATGCAAAATTAAACTGACCACGTAGTGCCTCAAACATCCTGTACCTGAACCCTGGTGTTGGCCAACATCACCTCCAGCAGCTCCACCTTCTCTCTCCTCTTGCCCTCAACAACCTGACTCAATCTTAGTAGAAACAATCTTAATCCATAGAAAAGATAACACTGTAGCTGGCCTCACCATCTTCTCTTCCACTAGTGGCATCCCTACATTCTCCAACAGCCCCTTAGGAGTCTGGCCCTGCTCTTTTTCAGGCACGCGCCAATCGGGGACACATTCAGCCTGTCCATGGGCCAGTCCTGAAATGGACCTGCCATTCTGCCTTCCTGTGCCCCCTTTGACAATTCAGCTCCTACCACCTTGTGGTGTACCTTTGCTGATATCAAATGTCCTGCCCACCTCTTACGTCTCGACCATCATACCCCTATTTGAGCCGCTATCCAAGACCTGTGAGTAACAATTGTCTGTGCACCTTGTTGTCATACCATCACAGCCAGTATGCTAACCCCTCCAGTTTAACCAGAGTATAATCTCTTTCCCATGGGCCCATGTACTCCCCTCTTCCACCCCTTTGGTTCAGCTGCTGCCATTCACCCCCTGGTACCCTTTGTTCCCTTACTACGTTACTTATGCAGTGTATCAGTAGGTGTCTTGCCCCACATTTTGAGCACTTCTGTCTAAATTCGCAGTGCTGATAGAGCTGCCCCATCCACATTTACCTTTCGTATCCTCCAGCAGCTTTGCCCTGAACTCCTCGTCTCATCTTACACCCAAAGGGTAATGTGTGCCTTTCTAATAATATCCATGTATTTAAAGAGTGCCACATTTCACTCGGGGTGATACTCGCAGTATACATTAGCGTAGATCTTAAACACCACTGTCCAATCATCAATTGTTATTGTTATCCTGGACCTCCTCGCAAATTTGTATTCCTCCTCTTTTGAGCCCTCCTTTGCCCGCACATGTCAGTGCAATAGTCTAAAGATGTCTATAGCCTCTCTTTTGTGGCTGCCATCAAATATGCCCCAAGGGCTTTGTCATCCTGATATAGGGCAGTTTTGTTACCTTCAGCTCCTTACTTTCTTCTTTACTCTTGTTTCCAGTCTTTTCTTCTTTCGTGTCCCCTTTCTTTCTCTCCTTATTTTGCTTCCCCTCCTTCTGTTCTGCTTACCTCCTTTTCTATCTTCAGTCAAAGCATTCCCTTCTGTTTCTAAACATCTGCCATATTCTTCCCAAAGCCATCTGTACCCACAACTTGGTCGGACACATGTCTACCCTTGTGTATTTTCAAACCTCAGCTGTCCTGTGGCACCTCAAGCTCTCCCTAACCCCTTTCGATATTATTTCCGGCTTTGCGCTGACATCAGTCTTTCTACCTGGCTTTAAATTCAGGGCCTGGGCCGAAGCCGGTTGTCCCGGCAGCGACCTCATCTCCAGCACCCGTGTCTTCACCAATCTTCTCAGATTTTTCTTTGCCTGTTCCACCCTCGCCCTTAAATGTATTCTGCCAAGCAGTACTGCTTCGCTGCACCTTCATTATCCCCCAAACCTTCAACCAACTCCCCTCCTCAATAGTTTCCTCTTCCTAATCCAAAACTGACACCACTCCTGCATCCAGCAACCCTAAGCTTAGGTTGCTTGTTCCCAGCACTTTACCACCACCCACGCCAGCATCACAGTTCATCTGCTGGTTGCCATGCCTGCTCTGCCACGGAAGACACACCAGACCTTCCCCATCTCATCGCTCTGTCGTCCCACGCTGAGTTTGGGCTGCTTACACCCAACTGACTGTGCTGTTGCTTCCCCTCGGGGTGGTGGAGCTCTACAAGACTCTGGAGTGCTGCTCTTTCTTCAGATTGTCTGCCTCTAGGAACCCTTGAAGGCCCAAGAGCTGCTTTTCACATCTTGTTCTTTGCTTTTGTCCTCATCTGGGACCCACACCCATCGCCCCCACTCCTATCCTTCCTGTTCTGGCCTCACTCGCTACGCCCCCGCGCCAACCCGCTCCTTCGCCGGCTTTGCTGCTCCTTTTTGTCCCTTAACATCACCCTCGGTCATAGCTCTACCCTGGTCCTGCTGTAGTTGCTCTTGTGCCTTACACCTTAAGGGGCTTCTGGCCAGAGATGAGCTTTTCCACCTAAGGGTGCTGGGTGCCCCCCCCCCCCACTCTCTATCCTCTTCCTGCATGTTTCCCCCCTCCTTTCCCTTGCTTCATTCTAGCGTAGCAGCCATTACTGATGATGCTCTGTTGAAATACAGGGTTGCCAACAGGCTTCGCTGTCCTCTCTCACTTTCCATCGTTTTTGATGCCCGCCTCCACCAGTGTTTAATTTGTATTTTTTTTAAAGTGCCAGGGCTCTCGTAAGGAGGCCACTGCAGCTTGCATCGCACATTGCCTCTGTTATGCTGCCAGTGGGCCTGATTCACAGAACTAACTTAAGACAAAATCCTAAACTTACTACTTTTGGTATTCACAGAAGTTAGGATTTTGTCTTAAGTTTGTCTTAAGACAGACTTAAGACAGACTTAAGACAAACTCCTAACTTAAGTCTGTCTTAAGACAAACTTAAGATAAAATCCTAACTTCTGTGAATACCAAAAGTAGTAAGTTTAGGATTTAGTCTTAAGTTAGTTCTGTGAATCGGGCCCACAGATCGTACCCACACAACTACTAACCATCACACTCCTACAAGTGTAACAATTCAGACAATTCCAGACCCCCAATGCTATCAGAATGGCTTGGGCGGCAGGTAATAGTTATTTTTTATGTATATTGAATTATAAATTAACTGTTGTTGTACTCCTCTCTAAATTAGTCAGACATGGCCACTTTGTGGCAGACTGTCACAAACACTGGTGCTGACCATTAAGTGCCAGTGCCTAGCACTGGAAACCACTGGCTCAAGTTAAGCACTGGCCTACTCGCTCACATTTGGGACAGATTTGAGGGCGCAGGGGTGGGGATGTTTTCTTCCTGTGCCTCTGCATCTGGAAGAGCTGTGTCTGCAAAGACAGTGCATGCAGAGCTGATGTTACACTTTGTAGTTTGCTGCTTTTGTATAAGGCGAGGTGTGGTGGATTTTGTTTTGGTCCGTAGCGCGTTTGGAGAATATGATGTTGCATGTGGTACTGTAGTCAAAAGACCTGCCGCCTTGTCTTCTGTGTTCATAGGGAAGAGATGTGTCTCCAGAGATGATGCATGGTCTGCTGATACTGCAAGATTGGCTTCTTTGTCTGTTGTGTTTGTATAGGGGGAGGGGTGTTTGCGTTGATGATGCATGCAGTGCTGGTACTGCGGGGGTTGCTGTCTCGCCTTCTGTGTTTTTATAGGGGAGAGGTATGACTGTAGAAAATATGCCTGCAGTGCTGGACTGCAAGAATTGAGGCCTTGTCTTATGTGTTTGTATATGGCAAGTGTCTCCAACCAGTCGATCGTGAGCTCCAAGACACCTTCACAGTAGCTCGCAGCCTTGAGTTTATTTCTAAATTAGCACAGGGTCACATTTTCCTTTTAAAGTTAAGGGAAGGCTCTGTTTATTTTACATTACTATCATCAGGCCTCAGAAAGCAGTCCTGATACTTAGCAGTGCTCAGTCAGATTTATGACCCAGGCTGGGTCATGGGGGTTAAGAACTAAAGCACTGAAGTATTTTACTCTTAAATAAAAGTCCTGGACAACTCCATATTGGAGGTGAGAACAAAATGATGTTTTTACATGGGAGAAAATTAAACTTAAATTAATGATTAAGTTAACTGTTCAATTTAAAGTTCTCCCATTTTAAGGTGTCGCATTTACAAACGGCAGGCTTCTTGCTTCTAATGGCTAGTAGGCACTTTGCCATATGAAGAACTGAAAATAGTAATTTTTTAAATGGCAGAAATTTAAAGTGCAAAGAAATGGTCTTTGAACACTTTTGCAGAACAACTTTCTGCACTTTAAATTTCTCCCATTTTAAAAAGTGGTTCTATGTTTGCGTTATATACATGTAACTGTGCCACATATGGTGAAAGAAATGTTCTTTGCCACAAGTACACGTGACACAGGCTCACAGTTGCATGTTCATACATCCCCAAAGATCTCACACTCACTGACACACATGGCAGCCCCGTCACAGTACCCCTAGTCAAATTTGTTATCTTCTTCAAACTATAGTATCTGGCTCTATGGACATTAGCCTTCAACTCAATGAAGATGAGGGCATCTGGTAACAATGGGGGAGTTGTTGAGCCTTCAGTAGCTCACAATGATTTCCACTGATCAGAAGTAGCTCTCTACAGAAAAGGTTGGAGACTCTTCGTATATGGAGAGGTGTTTTTGCGGAGGTGATGCATTCAGTACTGATACTGCAAGAGTTCTGCCATTTGTTCAGCGTTTGCATAGGGGAAAGTGTGCTTGCAGAGCTTATGGTTTCAGTCAGTGCATTAAATGGAAATATAGAAGTGCAGCTACTCACTATTTAGAGCACCTGATTGCCCCTGGGAAGGGCTGTACCTGCCCATTTAAAGCACTGCTTGCAGTGCTGATACTGTGTGAGCTGCTGCCTCGCCTTGTGTTTTTTGTTTGAGGAAATGTGCTTGCGGAGGCGATGCATGAAGTGCTGATTCTGTGAAAGGTGTTTTCTTGTCTTCTGTCTTTCTATAGGGGAGAGGTATGGCTGCAGAGATGATGCACAGTTGATGCTCTAAATTGTATATCTGTGAGTCTTCTTTGTAGAAGGCGGTACAAAAGGGGGTTGGTGATGGACGGAGCTTCTGAATCAATCAGACACTCACACCCAGTCAAGAGATCTGGGTTTAATCCATCACCGTTCATTAGCCCACTTTGCCACCCCAGTTCAGACATGGCTATATGCAAATCAGTCTGACCCTGTGCCTCATGAGAACAGTGCAGCCCGAACTGCCAAGCCATGTCTTCCCTGGACCGGAAACAAGCTTCCGAGGACCGGTTTCTGGCATTCCAGCCTTCTTCAGCCCGGCTTGCTGGAATCCAGTGGCAAAGTGAGCAAGGGACTCACGTCTGAGCATACCCTGCCACACTTATGGCGGCCAAAAGCGGTACAAAAGGGGTTGGTGATGGACGGAGCTTCTGAATCAATCAGACACTCACACCCAGTCAAGAGATCTGGGTTTAATCCATCACCGTTCTTTAGCCCACTCTGCCACCCCAGTTCAGACATGGCTATATGCAAATCAGTATGACCCTGTGCCTCATGGGAACAGTGCAGCCCGAACTGCCAAGCCATGTCTTCCCTGGACCGGAAACAAGCTTCCGAGGACCGGTTTCTGGCATTCCAGCCTTCTTCAGCCCGGCTTGCTTGAATCCAGTGACAAAGTGAGCAAGGGACTCACGTCTGAGTATACCCTGCCACACTTATGGCGGCCAAAAGCGGTACAAAAGGGGTTGGTGATGTACGGAGCTTCTGAATCAATCAGACACTCACACCCAGTCAAGAGATCTGGGTTTAATCCATCACCGTTCTTTAGCCCACTCTGCCACCCCAGTTCAGACATGGCTATATCAGATCAGTCTGACCCTGTGCCTCATGGGAACAGTGCAGCCCGAACTGCCAAGCCATGTTTTCCCTGGACTGGAAACCGGTCCTCGGAAGCTTGTTTCCGGTCCAGGGAAGACATGGCTTGGCAGTTCGGGCTGCACTGTTCCCATGAGGCACAGGGTCAGACTGATTTTCATATAGCCATGTCTGAACTGGGGTGGCGGAGTGGGCTAAAGAACGGTGATGGATTAAACCCAGATCTCCTGACTGGGTGTGAGTGTCTGATTGATTCTGAGGCTCCGTCCATCACCAACCCCTTTTGTACTTCTTTTTAGAAGGGCCAAGCGTTCCAAATGGTTGACAAAACTCTAAAGTTAGCATACTTCTCCTAGAAGGAGTGAAACATGTGCAGTTACGTTTCGTAACTTAAATGAAAAAAGCTTTTGTATACACATGCATGCTGGAGATGGTGCATAATATGTTCTCTGACAGAAGCAATGTCTTCTTTCTTCCACAGGGCAAAGTGGTGGCTGATGTAGCGAAGCGACTGGGCACGAAGCACGTGGTCTTTAGTGGGCTGGAGAACGTGAAGGCGCTCACAGGCGGGAAGCTGGAAGTGCCGCATTTTGACAGCAAGGGCGAGGTGGAGCAGTACTTTTGGGACTTGGGGGTGCCCATGACAAGTGTCCGCGTCAGCTGCTACTTTGAGAACTTCATCACTGTCATGAAGCCAATGAAGGCAAAGGACGGAGATCATTACAACCTAGGTATGTCACACACATGGTCCAGGTTGTAGAGCTTATGTGGGCAGCACCTACATGGTTCGGAGGGCAAGGGAAGGTAGAGCATTCACATTCACTTTACCCACAGCTCTCAACTGTGGGTGCATGCAGTAGCAGCTCTTCCGCTAAGGCGGAGGAGCGTCGCCCACTGCTCTTAGAGTAGTGAAAACTTGAAAAATAAAATGATAGTAACAACGCTATTACAATTTTATTTTTCGTTACTGTGGGGCTGTATTAGGGCGGGGCTTGTGGCTCAGGGAGAGGGAGTGGTTTGTGCACACTTAAGTGCGCATGAGTGCTTGGCCGGTCGTCTTGACCCAACCAAACAGTCATGCCCACTTTGCATGTTCCCCACCAAGCTGTAATGCACAGTCTGGTGGGGAATATGTACAGGTTTCCTGTCCCCGTCTGAGCGCCTATCCATGGTGCTCAGACCAATCACAACACTGCATTGCAGAGTTGTGATTGGCTCATGGGAGCTTCTTCCGGACTGGAGTCAGGTAGAGAAGCGAAGACGGAGGAGTGGTGGTGGAAAAGGTAAGTGGGTTTTAAAAAAATATTTTCAAACCCCCCGTCTCCCCTGCCGCGCCACCCCATTCCCTACCAGCCGCCACTGGGTGCTTGAACCCCTGAAGTATCTAACTAACCAGTATGTATAACACGGTGCAGATTGTGAGCAGCCTTATTAGGATGCCTCCAGCTGTGGTTACCATAGTTTCAGATGAAGAATACATCTGGATCCTGCCCAGGAGGTGGTTTTGTGGTACTCTGAGCCAGACACATACGCAGTAACATGAGCTGGCTCCAGCCCCCTTAATGACAGAGTAGTTGTTATAAATCCGGCACCCACATTACACTTTATTATATCAATCAGTATCAATCTCATCTCACGCTAGAAGAACGAACAGCTGCTTTGATTTCTCCCTAAGTAAAGCCTTAACTCGCGGAGCTATCGCACGGCCAGTACTCTGCAGAAGAAGAGAGCTGTCACCCCAGCCAAGTGTACAAAAGTCCAGTCTGGTTGTAACTGTATGAAGCGCCTTTGCTACGTATTACCAGTACCTAGCTCTGGTTGAGGTGGGCTGACACTCATCAGGAAACGATTAATAATTCATTTATTTAGTATATTTAGCATATATGCCAGACAAGAAAGGCAGAGGTGACCACAGACAGTAACCTTAATGAAACTCATGCAGGAGGAAATGCATAAGGGAGGCAACAAGATAAAGCACTTTATAAAAAAAAGTTATGAATAAATAAATGTCCCCCATTATAACTTTGAAACAGACTTCCTCATGTTCATTCCCTGACATTGTACCTCTGCCACTTTGGCCTCTTCAGAATTCTAGAGCAGAAGAGGAAGCAAGTCAATGAAAGTTCTGAACAGCAGGGGTATAATGCAATGACCGAGTGGATATGAGCTCATGGGGTGGAATGTTCTAATAGCCTTGTACCCATTTAAGGTGGGCTATACCAGCCAATAAAGGTCCACTCCCTTGTAATATATAATGCTGCAGCGGGCTGTTAATGGCCATTAAAGCTGTCTATGGGGGGAGCAGGGCTCACTTGAAGCATCAGCAAGGAATCAAATAAAGTTCAAGATACAGGCTTTTAATTATCAATCTCTATTATACTGATGACCTTATTTTCGAAAAATTAAATTGTATCCGTAAAATCTTATTACCCGCAGCAAATGCATTTTCATAATTGTTCTATTTTATTTGGTGTCCTTTATCAGACTCCAACTTTTACTTAGGTAGAATAGGGCAGCCCATAGCAAAAGAAAAGTCTGTCTCACATGCTGAATTGCAGAAGCATATTTGTACGTTTACAGAAAAGAGGCACATGAATTACTTTGAAGAAGGTGAGAGGGATATGAAGGGTGCGAAGGCAAAAAGGGTGATTAGTTCAAGGGATGAAAGATATTGAAGATTACACTCTCCATGAAGCACTAAAAGGAGGGAGCAAGCCTCAGGTGCCTGCAAGATGATTCCCTTAGCCTGGCTATCATATCAAGAGAAGACCTGTTTGCTAGTGCTTTCTGAAATTTTTGAAAATCAGATATGGTTATCCTGAAACTATAAAATACACCTCCAGAGGATGTATTTTTTTGAATAACGTAAGAGAGCCAGCGGGCCTGCCGGTTACCAAATGGAAGATCAAGTCTGACCATCGCTTGTGTCCTCCAAAAGGGATGCAGTTCGGGCCATCTGAAAATGTGTGATACTAACATGTGGACCTTTTAAGTACATGACCTCTTTTGATGGCGTCACTTGTTTTGGTGGCATGAGTGTTCTGCAAGTCTCACTTGTAAGTCCGCGTTTGATTACTGGGAGGTGAGGTGCAAAGGACCAGCCATCTTTGCCGTGCGCTGGTAGAGGTGACACTACCTGTCTGTACCTTCAAGAAGAAAACTGAGGCACTGGGAAGATATTAATGATCTCAGATGATCCTCTGGGTCTATAACATTTGCGAGTTTTCTGGTGAGTATAGAAGAAGATGCCATCTTCATGCATTTGTGATGAGACCTTTGGAGTGGAAGGACGGTGAGGCTATAATAGCAAAACCAATACCAAAATAGGTGTTTCCTTACAAACAGGAGAGTTTTGTTTCCCTTCTTTTCCCCACTCATCTTGCTCACTTAGTCTCTGTTAACACTTCACCTCTCTTCTCATTTCTACATTAGTGCTGCCCATGGCGGAAATTCCAATGGATGGGATATCCGTGGCTGACATTGGACCGGTCGTGGCAAGCATCTTCCAATCCCCTGAATGTTACCTGGGTAAGGCCATTGGACTGAGCGCTGAACGCCTGACAGCCCAGCAGTACGCAGAGATACTGTCCAAGCACATGGGGAAGACGGTGCTGGATTCCAAGGTGAGAAGCAGACTGTGTGCAAATAAAATGTAAGAGAAAAATAAGAGGATGTCTTCCAGCCATGTGCTAACTGCAGGTGCAAAACCAACCCAGTGCAAAAATCATCTACTCGGGTATGGGATTCCTTTCCTCTTCAGAGTTAAAATAGAGTAATGCATGCTAACAGTGTCTGTTGTGAGCATGTGCATTACATATGTATTGCGTTTGGTGCACCTGTTGGTAGTGGCCAAGCAATTCTAATTCCAGCACAATTTGCTTTGAGCTCCTTACATGCAGTGATGCTGAAACAGGGACAGATACCATTTCTGCCCATACTAGCCCTACCACCCTCCTCTACAATTATCACCTATTACTAGTTTTGCCCATAAAAGGGGAATAGCCTCTCATGGGCCAAATAAACTCATAAGTCTTAAAAGGTTGAAGATTTGGTACTGATTAGTCAGGTTCTAGCTCCTAGAGAAAATGCATACGAAAAGCTCTATTTTAGTCATTTCCTGGAGCTTGCCCTCTAGTTCAAAAAGATGGAATCAGTGACTGCCTCACTTCTACTCTACCATCTGAGCCCATTATCTGACCACTCTGTTTACTCCAAGTGAGTGAATCCAGACTGGGCTCCATTTTCTGGACTAACAAAGTGTTCGGAGCAGCAAGGCCTCACGGTTTGGTTTTTGGAAGCATTATGCACCTGCCAAAAAAAGGACTTCTGTGGTTGTCCTATGGCGGGAATAGAATGTATCCAGTCCTTTTTTTATTTTGAATGTTGGTGGCGTAGCAAGACCACTGACTTATTGTCAGTGAAATTGCTCTCCCACCCTCGCAGCTCAAGTGAGGCTATCCTGAGCCCCTGCACTCTCAGTGCTGGTGTTCGAGGCCCTCCTCTACCCGCAGGCTATACCTGCGCCTCATCCCTGGTGGTCTAGTGGACCTCTCACTCTCTCTCTTGCTTCGTTTTTCTACTTTCTTTTTTCATTTTCCTTTAACCTATGTTTTTCAACCTTTACTGTCACTCTCTTTCTATCACTTTCCATCCTCCTTTCACTTTTCACTTCTTTCTGCGCACCTCTCACCCGTTATTTTTCCCGCCGCTGCTGCCCCCGCGGCCCCTCCCCCCAGCGCGACCAACTCATGCAAGTTTCCCATACCGCCTCCCAGCTGTCCAGCCCTGCCCAACCTAATAGTGGCCACGGAGCGGGCGCACCGCAGGAGCTCCAAAGGCAAGCCCGTCTGCACCCTTCCGCGACCAGCGCCAGTATCCCTGGCCCTGCGAACCGCCAACGCTACAACCCAGCTGCACTCTACACACTCAATCCAGCTCACAACAACAACGGCAAGCTAGCTTCACCAGCCGACACCCACGGACCCTTCAGCTGTCAACGCTGCCGCTACTCCTGCAGCACCATCAAGACCACGGATCAAGCACAACCCGCCCGCAACAACAGGACCACACCAAAGACCCTGCAATGCATCCTACTCCACCTCTGATCCCGCCTTAAATACGCCACCGAAATCTGGAACCTCCTAGACGTCACCACCCCGGACGTCGCATTCTTCACTGAAACCTGGGCCAACACCACCTCGGGACCTGACATCGCCATCGACGTTCCCCAATGATACAAGATCTCCCGTATGGGCCACCCCATCTGCCCTGGGGTGGGGGGTCGCCATCATCAACAAATCCACCCTCCGGCTGAGCACACTCCCCTACGAGCCCACGGACCTGATGGAACACCTACATTTTAAGATACAGGCCAGCCCTACCACCACTCTCTGGGAACCCTCATCTACCGACTCCCCGGATCGCACAGACCATTCACCAACTTCATCCCGGAAAACATCGCCCCACAGGCCATCGAGTCCACCAACACCACACCTTGCTGGGGGAACTGAACTTTCACCTCGACAACTAACAAGACCCCAACACCCCATCCATCCTGGACAACCTCCACAACATAAGACTCCGCCAAATTGTGACCGAGCCCATGCACTCAGCAGGACACACTCCTCTATGCCATCTGCACTGCAGGAAACTCCATCACTTTCACCCACACCACGAGCTCCCATGGACAGACCATCGCTGCATCCATTTCACCTTCAGAACACCCACCATCCACAGAACCCAGCATCTGCTCATACGCCAAAATTGGACTAAACTCACCGACAACCAGCTCACCACCTCACTCGGCAACTCCACCCCAAACATCGCGGACGACTACCCCAACACCACAGCCCGAACCTTGCACAGATGGATCTCCGACTGTGCCAACACCATAGCCCCCCTGAAGAAGAACAACACACATGGCAGGAAAGCCAGATGGTTCACCACTGAACTACGAGATTCCAGACGCACATCTAGCTGCCTCAAAAAGGCCTGGAGGAACTCCAAATTTACAGAAGCCCACAACAACGTCAGAGCCGCCACCAACGCACACCACCAACTCATCAGAAATACAAGAAAGAAATCTACCAAAGACAGAATCTCCACGCACGTGCACAACAGCATAGAACTCTTCAGCATCATCAAGGGGTTCGCCCATTCCATCAGCGAGTCGACAAACATCTCTCCCTCACAAGACCTCTGCGACAAACTCAGCACCTTCTTTCACCACAAAATCAAGAACATTTACGAGAATTTTGATGAAGACAGCCAACACACAGAACCCTTATCAACCACCCCAACATCTTGAAGCCAACGATCGACAGCTGGTCAGCCCTCACCACTGAAGACACACTGAAGATGAAGTCAGTCCTCTCCAGGGACCCCACGGACCCCTGCCCCCACCACATCTTCAACAGAGCCACTGACACCATTGCCCCCATGCTTCGCCACACCATCAACCACTCCCTCACAAACACCTCCTTCCCCTACGAATGAAACCATGCCGAGATCAACCCCCTCCTGAAGAAACCCTCAGTGGACCACACTGACCTCAAAAACTACAGTCCCATCTCCCTGCGCCCGTTCCCAGCAAAAGTTATCGAGAAAGCCATGATCAACCCCCAACTCCCCACTTACATCGAAGAGCACAACATTCTTGACTCCTCCCAATCCGGCTTCAGAAAGAACCACAGCATAGAAACCGCCTTCCTTGCAGCAACAGACGACATCTGTCCCTCACGAGTCAAATGCAAAAGCATTGAAATTATTACATCAAGCTGCAGTTCAACTAGTCGTTGTTAGGAGTCCCTCACGTCAAATGCTTTTGCATTTGACTCATGAGGGACACCTAGTAACGACTAGTGGAACTGCAGCTTGATGTAATAATTTTAATGCGTTTGCATTTGACTCATGAGGAACACCTAGTAGCAGCTCTTTGTAGAATTATTTTGATATTGGAGACTGTATTATTCACTGCCCACTGCTAATCTCGTCCCATAATGCGTTTCAGCGCCTTTGGTTGGGGTTGTATGTTTGCCTTTCAGCAAGATGTGCTCTTTGTTTTCAAGGCATCTACGTAGTTCTTGCCCTAGGTTAGGGAGGATCCCAAAATCATCACCTCTCTCACTGCTTGCTAAATTTTCATTTTCACTTTTGTGAACTGACTATATTCATTTTAGCTTGCAAAGACAGAGATACTTGTTATTTTACCAAAAGTATATGAGGTTTCTGTTTTATTAATTGGGAGTCTGGAGCAAAGTTGCAGAATTCACAGAGCTTATGTTCAACTTTTTGGAATTCCGCATAGTAGTACTCCGCCAACTACGCCTACCCTTATTGAGGATGTTTTTTCTTCTATGAAGGAGGCGAGATGGCTGTTGATGGCTTTTTCGATGACTTTCACAGGGTATGGGAGTAAGGAGATTGGTCTGAAGTTTCTGAGGTCGGTGGGGTCCTGCAACGTTTTTTCCAGGAGAGGGTTGATCTCTGCGTGTTTCCAGTCGTCGGGGAAGGAGGCGGTCTCGAAGGAGCTGTTGATTCATTGAAGCTCGGGTCAAATATGTCCACGGCTCTGTGGTAGATAAGGTGTGGGCAGGGGTCCGTGGGAGCCCCGGAGTAGATTGACTTCATGGTCTTCGATGGAGAGGGCGGTCCAGCTGTCAAGTGTAGACTGCATAGGGTAGGGAATGGTGGGTGTGGGTTCCGCGTGTAGGTTGTCGAAGTTGTCATAGGGAATGGTGGGTGTGGGCTCCTTGTGTAGGTTGCCGTTGTCGAAGTTGTCATAGGTGGTCATGATTTTGTAATGGTAGAAGGTGCTGAGTCGGTCGCAGAGGTCCCGGGAGCAGGGGATGTGTTTTTGTCTCACTGATGGGTTGGACGAACTCTTTGATGATGTTGAAAAGTTCCTTGTTGTTGTGTGTGTGTGTGTGAGTGGACATTCTGTCCTGGAGCGCTTTTTTCTTTGTGTATCTGGTGAGCTTGTGGTGGGAGGTGTTGGCTGCTTTGAAGTTGTCAAGGTCTGCTGTGGTTTTGGAGTTCCTCCATATTTTTTCGAGGCATCTGCAGGCTTGTCTGGATTCTCGGAGTTCGGTGGAAAACCACCTGGCTCTCTTGGCATGTGGTTGGTAGTTTACTTGAGGGGGGGCGATGGTGTTGGCACATTCGGTGATCCAATTGTGCAGGGTACGGGCAGAGGTGGTTGGGTCATCGTCCATGGCGGTGACAGTGGAACTGCTGAGGGAGGCAGTGGGCTGGTCGTCGGAGATCTTGTTCCAGTTCCTGCGTGGGAGCCAGTGTGGACGTTTGCGGGTGATGGATGCTTTGAAGGTGAAATGGATGCAGCAGTGGTCCGTCCATGGGAGCTCGGAGGTGTGGCTGAATGTGATGGGGTTTCCTGCTGTGAAGATGGGGTCGAGGATGTGTCCTGCTGTGTGTGGGGGTTCTGGTACGATCTGTTTGAGTTCGATGCTGAGGAGGTTTTCCAGGATGGTGGTGGAGTTGGGGTCTTGGAGGTTGTCGAGGTGGAAGTTGAGGTCTCCCAGCAGGGTGCAGTCAGTGGAGGTGATGGCTTGCAGGGTGATGATGCTGGTGCTTGAGCCAGAGAAAGGTGCTTGGGGTCGCTGGGGTCTGTAGATGAGGGTGCCTAGGAGGGTGGTGGTCGGGTTGGTCTGTATCTTGAAGTAAAGGTGCTCCATCAGGTCTGGGGGCCGTCAGTGTGGGTGCTCAGTTGGAGGTTGGATTTATGGATGATAGCAATGGCTCCTCTGGGGCATTTGGCGCAGTCTTTTCGGTGATCTCATAGCCTTCAGGGATGGCGATGACGATGTCTGGTCCCGAGGCACCGTTCGCCCAGGTTACTGTGAAGAAGTCTACATCGGGGGTGGTGCTGTCGAGGAGGTCCCAGATTTCCGTGGCGTGTCTGTGGAGGGAGCTGACTTTGAGGAGGATGCATTGCAGGGCCTGAGGTGCTGTGGATTTGTGGTGCGGGTTGAGGTGAGGCCTGGGTCTCGCCAAAGGAGGAGTGGTGACAGTGGTGGTAGGTGAAGGGTCTGTGGGTGTCAATAGGTGAAGCAAGCTTGCAGTTGTTGTCCTTGTCTGTGTTGAGTGCATAGTCAGCCGAGGAGGTATAGTGCAAGCGGGTCGGAGGACCAGGGTCCCTAGCGCTGGTCGCAGTCGGATCACTGACAGGCTTTGCTTTTGGCGCGTCTTTGGCCGCCCAGCAGCCACCATTAAGTAGAGGTCGGGGAGAGGGCGGGACATCTGGGATGGGGGTTAGTGAACAGGTGGGGGAGGGCCGCGGGGCAGCAGTGGCAGGAAAATGGGTAAGAGGGAGCAGGGTAAAAAGGAAGAGAAAAAGGCTCAGAAAAAGGAAAGGCAAAAAAGCAATAAGGCTAAAAGAAAGGAAGAGACAGAAGGCACAAATGGCAAGAAGGAAAAAGACAAAAGACAGTAGGAGGAGGAAGAAAAAATAAAAGGGTAAGAAGAGGCAGAGAAGGCAAACCGCGAGGTCAGGAGCGAGGCAAGGCACAGGGGCCTCGACACTGGTCAGTGGCAGCGCTGGGGCAGAGGCACCCACGACGAAGCTGCGCAAGGGGAGAGCATTTTCCTGACCCAGAGGTCTTGGTCACCCTATTTCGCTGCGGCTGCCATTAAGTAGGGGTCTGGGTGAGGGCAGGACAGCTGGGAGGCGGGAGCACACGAGGGGGCAGAGGGGCCGTGGGGGCAGCAGCATCAGGAAAATGGCAAGAGGCAACAGAGGAAACAAGCATTGGAAATGCAATAGGTCTCGCACCATTAGAGTTAGTGCTTTTAGAATTGTTTTATGGGTTTTTTTTGTAAATGTTTAGCATTTTTGTTTCCTGTAGCCAATGCTAAAGAATTACAAATAAAAAAAGCCATAAACATTTCTTAAAGCTGTAACTGAAATGGTCTGAGACCTATTGCACTGTGTGAGGGTGAGGGGTTGAGGGTGAGTGAGGGTGAGGGGTTGAGGGTGAGTGAGGGTGAGGGTGAGTGAGGGTGAGGGGTTGAGGGTGAGTGAGGGTGAGGGGTTGAGGGTGAGTGAGGGTGAGGGGTTGAGGGTGAGTGAGGATGAGTGAGAGTGAGGGGTTGAGGGTGAGGGGTTGAGGGTGAGGGGTTGAGGGTGAGTGAGGGTGAGGGGTTGAGGGTGAGTGAGGATGAGTGAGAGTGAGGGGTTGAGGGTGAGGGGTTGAGGGTGAGGGGTTGAGGGTGAGTGAGGGTGAGTGAGGGTGAGTGAGGGTGAGTGAGTGAGTGTGAGTGGTTGAGGGTGAGTGAGGGTGAGGGTGAGTGAGGATGAGGTGTTGAGGGTGGGTGAGGGTGAGTGAGGGTGAGGGTGAGTGAGGTTGAGGGTGAGTGAGGGTGAGTGAGGGTGAGTGAGGGTGAGTGAGGGTGAGGGTGAGTGAGGGTGAGGGGTTGAGGGTGAGGGGTTGAGGGTGAGGGGTTGAGGGTGAGTGAGGGTGAGGGGTTGAGGGTGAGGGGTTGAGGGTGAGGGGTTGAGGGTGAGTGAGGGTGAGGGGTTGAGGGTGAGTGAGGATGAGTGAGAGTGAGGGGTTGAGGGTGAGGGGTTGAGGGTGAGTGAGGGTGAGGGGTTGAGGGTGAGTGAGGGTGAGGGGTTGAGGGTGAGTGAGGATGAGTGAGAGTGAGGGGTTGAGGGTGAGGGGTTGAGGGTGAGGGGTTGAGGGTGAGTGAGGGTGAGGGGTTGAGGGTGAGTGAGGATGAGTGAGAGTGAGGGGTTGAGGGTGAGGGGTTGAGGGTGAGGGGTTGAGGGTGAGTGAGGGTGAGTGAGGGTGAGGGTGAGTGAGGGTGAGTGAGTGAGTGTGAGTGGTTGAGGGTGAGTGAGGGTGAGGGTGAGTGAGGATGAGGTGTTGAGGGTGGGTGAGGGTGAGTGAGGGTGAGGGTGAGTGAGGTTGAGGGTGAGTGAGGGTGAGTGAGGGTGAGTGAGGGTGAGTGAGGGTGAGGGTGAGTGAGGGTGAGGGGTTGAGGGTGAGGGGTTGAGGGTGAGGGGTTGAGGGTGAGTGAGGGTGAGGGGTTGAGGGTGAGGGGTTGAGGGTGAGGGGTTGAGGGTGAGTGAGGGTGAGGGGTTGAGGGTGAGTGAGGATGAGTGAGAGTGAGGGGTTGAGGGTGAGGGGTTGAGGGTGAGGGGTTGAGGGTGAGTGAGGGTGAGTGAGGGTGAGGGTGAGTGAGGGTGAGGGATTGAGGGTGAGGGGTTGAGGGTGAGTGAGGGTGAGTGAGTGAGTGTGAGTGGTTGAGGGTGAGTGAGGGTGAGGGTGAGTGAGGATGAGGTGTTGAGGGTGGGTGAGGGTGAGTGAGGGTGAGGGTGAGTGAGGTTGAGGGTGAGTGAGGGTGAGTGAGGGTGAGGGTGAGTGAGGGTGAGTGAGGGTGAGGGTGAGTGAGGGTGAGGGGTTGAGGGTGAGGGGTTGAGGGTGAGGGGTTGAGGGTGAGTGAGGGTGAGGGGTTGAGGGTGAGTGAGGGTGAGGGGTTGAGGGTGAGTGAGGGTGAGGGGTTGAGGGTGAGTGAGGATGAGTGAGAGTGAGGGGTTGAGGGTGAGGGGTTGAGGGTGAGGGGTTGAGGGTGAGTGAGGGTGAGGGGTTGAGGGTGAGTGAGGATGAGTGAGAGTGAGGGGTTGAGGGTGAGGGGTTGAGGGTGAGGGGTTGAGGGTGAGTGAGGGTGAGTGAGGATGAGGGTGAGTGAGGGTGAGGGATTGAGGGTGAGGGGATGAGGGTGAGTGAGGGTGAGTGAGTGAGTGTGAGTGGTTGAGGGTGAGTGAGGGTGAGGGTGAGTGAGGATGAGGTGTTGAGGGTGGGTGAGGGTGAGTGAGGGTGAGTGAGGTTGAGGGTGAGTGAGGGTGAGGGTGAGTGAGGGTGAGGGTGAGTGAGGGTGAGGGTGAGTGAGGGTGAGGGTGAGTGAGGGTGAGGGGTTGAGGGTGAGGGGTTGAGGGTGAGTGAGGGTGAGTGAGGGTGAGGGTTTGAGGGTGAGGGGGGGTGAGGGTGAGTGAGGGTGAGGGGTTGAGGGTGAGTGAGGATGAGGGAGGGGTTGAAGGTGAGTGAGGGTGAGGGGTTGAGGGTGAGTGAGGGTGAGGGTGAGTGAGGGTGAGTGAGGGTGGGGGGTTGAGGGTGAGTGAGGGTGAGTGAGGGTGGGTGAGGGTGACTGAGGGTGAGGGTGAGTGAGGGTGAGGGGTTGAGGGTGAGTGGTTGATGGTGAGTGAGGGTGAGGGGTTGAGGGTGAGTGAGGGTGAGGGGTTGAGGGTGAGTGAGGGTGAGGGGTTGAGGGTGAGGGGTTGAGGGTGAGGGAGGGTGAGGGGTTGAGGGTGAGTGAGGGTGAGGGGGTGAGGGTGAGTGAGGGTGAGGGGTTGAGGGTGAGTGAGGGTGAGGGGTTGAGGGTGAGTGAGGGTGAGGGGTTGAGGGTGAGGGGTTGAGGGTGAGTGAGAGTGAGGGTGAGTGAGAGTGAGGGTGAGTGAGGGTGAGTGAGGGGTTGAGGGTGAGGGGTTGAGGGTGAGTGAGGGTGAGGGGTTGAGGGTGAGTGAGGGTGAGGGGTTGAGGGTGAGTGAGGGTGAGGGTGAGGGGTTGAGGGTGAGTGAGGGTGAGGGGTTGAGGGTGAGTGAGGGTGAGGGTGAGTGAGGGTGAGTGAGGGTGAGGGTGAGTGAGGGTGAGGGTGAGTGAGGGTGAGGGGTTGAGGGTGAGGGGTTGAGGGTGAGGGGTTGAGGGTGAGTGAGGGTGAGGGGTTGAGGGTGAGTGAGGGTGAGGGGGTGAGGGTGAGTGAGGGTGAGTGAGGGAGGGTGAGGGGTTGAGGGGGAGGGGTCGAGGGGGAGGGGTCGAGGGTGAGTGAGGGTGAGGGGTTGAGGGTGAGGGGTTGAGGGTGAGGGGTTGAGGGTGAGTGAGGGTGAGGGGTTGAGGGTGAGTGAGGGTGAGGGGTTGAGGGTGAGTGAGGATGAGTGAGAGTGAGGGTGAGTGAGGGGTTGAGGGTGAGGGGTTGAGGGTGAGTGAGGGTGAGGTGTTGAGGGGGAGTGAGGGTGAGGGTGAGTGAGGGTGAGGGGTTGAGGGTGAGTGAGGGTGAGTGAGGGTGAGGGTGAGTGAGGGTGAGGGTGAGGGGTTGAGGATGAGGGGTTGAGGGTGAGGGGTTGAGGATGAGGGGTTGAGGGTGAGGGGTTGAGGGTGAGTGAGGGGTTGAGGGTCGCTGCATCCCATCTTCCGTATTGGGGAACAAAGGAACGATCCGAGCAAGCTCCCTGTCGGGTCATTCTTAAACGCCCCTTTGAAAGCACGTCAGCGGCAGTGTTGAGCGCCAGAAGGATTCGCTTCAGGGAAGAAGAGCTGGCCGCTTTGTTTCGGCGACTGCAATCCAGGAATGTGAAGTCAGGCGAACTTGAAAAATAAAAGTCTGGAAAAATGAAATCTTTCTGCCCTAATTTCCCCCAAAAGAGCCTCCATTCGCCTTGGTCAGGTTTTACGTTGCACATCTGATAGAAATGCTGGATCGCCGTTTACAGGGGCACGTCCTGCCTCTCCGCAGAAAGTACGTTTCAATTTCCAGGAAATAAGTGAGCGGCGCCAGACAGTGATGTCATCCAAGAAGTGCAACAGAGAAGCCACCACCACTGGATGCAGGACGCGTGCCTCGTAAAAGAAGCCACCTAACCCAATACTGAGAGATCTAATACCGCATTAAAAAACAATGGCAAGTAAAAAAAAAAAAACCTTCATGGGGGATGTGCGTTAATAGTCCAAAGCAATTGTATATTTAAACTGGGCAGTCAAACTCAGTACTTTCTTACTTTGTTCTAAAGTGTTCTGAAAATGTTTGCGAGTTCCTTGCCAAATGAAAGAAAGAACCCGGGGGCTTTACTGATTTAATAAGATACGACTCAGAACAAAACCAACAGGTACACAATTGTTCTAAAGTGACACGGCGGGAAGGGGAGGGGGCGGAGCGGGTACAATAAACAAGACGGAGGGAAGAGAGGGGAGGGGGGAGGAGAAATGCGACAGGGGAAATGCGAGACGGCGGGAAGGGGAGGGGGCGGAGCGGGTAAACAAAGACGGACGTGCACGCGCTTTTAAGCTCAATGCGCATGCGCATTGAGCTTAAAAGTCACGGGCACTGCAAGGAATCGCCACGATTCCTTGCAGTGCGGATAAAGAGTGGATAAGTGCCAATACTCTCGCTTGCTCGATGCGCATGCGCATCGACAGGCGAGACCTAAAAAGCATGAGAAAAAGGCTGAGAAAGAGGAAAGGCAATAAGGCTAAAAAAAGGAGGAGATGGACGGCAAAAATGCCAAGAAGGGAAAAGACAGAAGGAAGATGAAGAAAAAATAAAGAGTCGGGGAAGGAAAACTGCGAGGTCAGGAGGGAGGCAAGGCACAGGGTCTTTGAACACCGGTCAGTGGCTGTGCTAGGGGCAGAGGCACTCACTACGGAGCGGCACAAAGAGAGAGAAGTTTGCTGTCCCGGAGATCGAAGGTCTTAATCACCCTATTGCGCTGTGGCCGCCATTAAGTAGGAGTCTTGGTGAGGGCGAGACAGCTGGGAGGCAGGAGCGCACAGGGGCAGAGGGGCCGTGGGGGCAGCAGCGACTGGAAAACAGCAAGAGGCAGCAGGGAAAAAAAAGGATGAGAAAAAGGAAAGGCTAAAAAGGCCATGAGGCTAAAAAAAGAGGAGACGGAAGGCAAAAATGGCAAGAAGGGAAATGACAGAAAAAATAAAGAGACAGAGAAGAAAAACAGTGAGGTCAGGAGCGAGGCGAGGCAGAGGGTCCTCGAACAACGGTCGGTGGCAGTGCTGGGGGCAGAGGCAATCACGACTGTGCTGCATGAGGGGAGAGCAGTTTCCGGGACGTCAGAGGTCTTGCTCACCCCATCGCGCAGCACCCGCCATTAAGTAAGGGTTGGGGGGAGGGCGCGACAGCTGGGATGCGGGAGCATAATGGCACTCCACTCCATTCCAACACAGCTAATGGACTTCACATAGGTGAGACCTATTGGCTTTTACAATGCTTCTTATAAAGTCTGTTATGTCACTCATATTCATTGAAAGGAAAGAGAAGGCTTTCGTATTGCTGAAGACATTAACTAACTTCGTCCAGCAAAGTTGTGTAGCACAACAGTGGGAATAGAAAATGAACAAAAACAGGATCAAGACAGACCAAAAAACGCCTTGATATGGCCAGGCGACCAAGAATACTTTAGACTGGCTATTCAGGGGAAAGCCAGTTCAGCAAACTCAACTGTCATGTCTTGATGGTGTGTGGGGATAGTGGTGCTTTTCATGATGCAAAGTGTCCATCGTTGACAAATTGAGCGAGTTTAGTGCCTTTTTCCAGAGAATAAGGGTCCTCATATTCTTTGGTCTTCCCATCAGTTGTTATCAGCATTGTGGTCGATCAAGTAAGTCCAAGCAAATGTCTCACTTTCACAGTTTGTGGCCTGAAGAGTAAACATTTCTTCCGCTTTAGATTGGTTGCAGGTGAGAACTCGTGTGAGATATATTTTGTGGTTTTCAAAGTAAATGGAACCATGTTTCGTAGGCACAATCATTTGACGTGCCTTTTATGGTATCAAAAAATATCCAATCATTTGACTTGCTCCCTGTCTCTTGTTGCAGTCTCTTGATCTAATTCGAGGCACTCTCTGAAATTTGAGGGGCGGGCCGAAGGGTGAAGAAACCATATCTTTTTTTTTCTCCATCATCTACTGAACTCCTGGGAAAAAGACATTATCATTTCGGTTTCTGTCGTCGATCTCAGTCAGTTTTCTGTGTAAGATGCAATAGCCCTGCCCTCTTTCAGTTTATTTTGCCAGTTTCTGTTCCACTGATGCCAGTATGTTTTTTAGCTGCAAGCGAGTTTCAACGTGGCTAAATCATTTCTAATAGAAACCATTTTATTAGTAGTTTTCACAGTATTTTATGCAACTGAGCGCCAGGAAGCTTTATCAATGACAGCTCACTCAAAATTGTTTCTAGTGTGACCTCAAGGTTCTCCAAAGTCATCCTTGAGGGCTGGATCCATGTCAGATTTTTAAATGTCCAGTATTTGTAAAGCGCGAACAATTACCCAAAGGTGTCAAGGCGCTGGGGGCCATCGGGAAGATTAAATGAGCTATTGCCCAGAGTCACATGGTGCTGGGCAGAACCCTGCCGCCGGAGCCGGGGATCGAACCGTGATACCCAGCGTCCAGCGTCAGTCGCCCTGGCCGCTGCGCTACACCTCTTCCACACTTCATTTATCTAAATGGGAATATTCTAAAAATCTGACATGGATCCAGCCCTCCAGGACCGACTTTGGAGAACGCTGTGGTAGATGATGGGTCTTTAGTTGACTTCAGCTGTTTATCCACAACTACTGCAACAAAGAGAAGTTATCTGGAAGGTTTTGAGGCACACATCTGTTAAGGTGCTGGTATGTCGTGCCTGACCAAAGTCGGCAACACGGCAAACCAGACTTTGTTTGTGTGAGGTAGCTACCTTATTAGAAACCCACACAGAACCAGTCCTGTCTCTCTCATAGATAAGCTCAAAGCGCGTTGGGTTGGGTATCTCATAGGCTATCCATTATTAGTAATATGGGCCAGAAGCAGCTGCGTGGGAGGACCAGTGTTCCCCCAAGTCCATTCCACGTCTGCTGTCACTTTTATATGCCAGATATTGCCATAGGGTTATCAGCTTGGGCCATGGAGGAGAGGCTGGCTCTTCGATCACCCATCGGTTTGATTTATTCCTAACTATAAGAGGGCCGTCTCAACATTTCCTGGGGAACTTCCGTTCTTCCACCCCGTGTACTGACATCTTCCATCCTCTCTGCCTTATTTATTCTGATAAATACCTTTCGATTGTAGTTGATGCTATAGCGACTTCTAAAAATTCTGTTTTCAGAGGTCCTCTTCCATGCACAGATGTTCCGCTGCAGATTCTACTAGAGGTTAAGCATTTTTTCACTGCTGTGCACACAGCACAGGCTCCTCCCCCGACACCCTGTAGGCAAAAAAATCAAAACATGCCTAAAGATTGGGGTAGACATGAAGGGAGGCATACCACCAGCCTATTTAAAACTATCTATAAAACTTCAAATTAGGTGGGGTAATGACACCCGCCATTAAAATAAAAAATACAAAAACACAGCCAAAGAAAATGGTGGGAATCAGAGACAGGGAGGAGGCCAACACACCATTGTCCAAAATAAAAATGTGAGACTTATCTCAAGTTTATCTTTTTCAGGACATTAGTACCAATAACAACTTCCTGCCCAGTGGAGCAGGATTGTGGGAGTTGTAGTGTTCTTGTGCTGTACAAAATACAGCAAGAAGATAGACTGCATAATAGAGGCTCCTATCTTGTAATACAAATATAGTCGAGTTGCTTAGCCTTCTAAATTGCCACTTTGAGAGACCATGCAGTTAGTCTCCTTACACACATACACGTCATGAGCTATTGCAGAGAATTACACCGGATGACCTCTTGCAGTCTTTTGCTATGGTCTTATTTTGGTGATATAAACGCCTTTTAAGAAACTGCCCTGAAAGATGTAACTGGCTATTGCAACTAAATATTTGACTGATTGTATATTTTTGCCATCTGCTATCTTTTACTAGATTTCTCCTGAAAGTTATGAGAAGCTGCCATTCCCTGGGGCCAAGGAATTTGCTGACATGTTCCGCTTCTACCATACAAAGATAGACCGCGACATCGAACTAACACACCAGCTCAACCCAAATGTCAAGAGCTTTGACCAGTTCCTCTCCGAGAACAAAGAGAAATTAAAGTGTTAATTGGAAGGAATGTTGTTTTTGTTATTTTGTATTGGGGTCAGGTAGTAATAAAGATTTTTGTAGCTGATTACTAGTTTTGCAAGAAAGTATATTTTGTCATCTCACTATTTTGTTTTCCGTCTTGTCTTTTGTTCAGTCCATCCTCTTCCTTCCTGGTGCTCACCCCATTCTTTCAGCTTCCTAGACGTCCTAATTTTCCTACGCATATTACACTTTTCCATAATTCCAAATCAGTTGCAGGGTTTGGACTTTGTGTAAACAAAGGAGAAGTCCCATCCATCAACTAGCTTCAGCCAGGTGCAAGTGACTTACTAGCCAATTACCAGCATTCCAATGTCATGGAGCTAATCAAACAATAACTTCAGCATGCAAAGTAAATGAACACTATGTTACACATCTTCCCTCCACACACAGAACAACAACAACAAAAAAATGAATGAAAATGATTAAAACAGGGGGTTCAATAGTTCATGTGAAAATCCGTGAACCTGGGGGGAGGAGCCGAGCCAGCGACCAATATGGCCGCTTAGAGCCTCGACTCTGCCGACCTTCCTCTCCTGCTTCAAGATCCTGGCGTAAATCCTGAGCTTCCGCCCCGCTCCCGCAAAGAGGAACAGAAGCGACGCCTGTGCACCTGACCCGGAGCGGCATCCGAATCCTGACGGCGGAGAAACACCTTTGAGAAGATTGCGGCCTACTCCGGCCAAAAGCTGGGGCCTCGAGTGTCTACAGCAATTCTCCCCTTAGGACCCTGCACCCATATATCGGTGATATCTCTGGCTGCTCTGGTGTTGCTCTGGAGGGGGCTGCCATCGGCTATGAGGACTGGCCCTAGATGCTGTTCGGGGCGCGTCCGGGGCACTTTCTGAGACGGACTGTCTGGGGCATGGTCACAGAGGCCCAGTGGGAGCGCCCTGAGGTGCGGGTATAATACTTTGGAGCAGTGTGGTCTTGTACAGTGGTGAACCCTAATCTTGCTGAGGGGTGGAGAGTTTGGTGCTTCTCCCCAACCGATCCTGGATAGGAGCTGATGTTGGGTGCCCCCGTGGACGGCGTCTGTTGGGAAAGACCCCCGTATCCTGGCAGTAGTGGCCTCCTGAGGAATGGTGGGTCCCTTGGGTCCCCTTGTTGGGGTAGGGGAGGAGCCGTCGTCGGAACAAAACCAGCTGACACGTGGTAGGCAGCCCAGAAGACCCAACACTGGGGGGGTTTCCATCGTCTTGGCGTTGGCTATGGGCAAGGACTGCATCTGAAGCCGCGTAGGACTTTCGGAGGAATCTACACCTCCCTGAGAGCCAGACAGTGTGCGGAGAGCGAATTGGACTGTGAGACTGTGGGTGCCCTGGATGGCAACGCGAGACGCAACTATAGGAGGCGAGTGATTGAACCGCTTGAGAGGGGCGAAAGAGCGGTGGGTTTCCCTCCCGGTGGGGGGTGTAGACTACATCTCTTGGGAGGCGAGATGGCGACCAAAACGGACTCGGAGAAGACACTGCCTCGGTCCTCCAAAGGGGCTAGAAATGTTCAAACTAATACACTGGACCGCTACTCTAAGCCCAAGGGGTCCCCAGTGGACGCGAAAAGGGCCTACGTCGGAGGTGAGGACACGGCGCCTGCGGGAGACGAACCAACACTGAAGGACCTAATGACAGCTATTACGGGAGTTCAATTGTCCCTCGGCCAAAAGATGGAAGCCCTAGGCACTAAACTTGACACAGTGACTATCGAAATGGGGTTAATAAGAGCGGACCTTGGGAAAGCAAATGAAAAGGTCAAGACTCTGGAACTCAAAACTGCCAGCTTAATAGACGACGTAAATCTATTACAGCAGGAGGTGCGTGATCTTAAAGCCTCCCGTGTACAGGTTGATCGCAAGTTGGACGATTATGAAGGGCGGGCACGAAGAAAGAACGTCCGAATACTGGGGCTGCCAGAAAAATCAAAAGGCCAGACACCAGACCTGTTCGTAGAAAACCTCATACTCAACCACTTAAAACTCAAGGGGCTTAGCAACTTCTTTACGGTTGAGCATGCTCACAGAGTTCCGGGGGGTAAACCCAAACCCGGGGCGCCCCCCCCCGCCCAATGATCGTGAGGGTCCTAAATTATCGCGACCGCTATGCAATCCTCCAGGCGGCCCGAGCTGGGGCTCCATTGAAGTTTGAAAATGCGACTCTTTCTTTCTTCCCGGATTTTACCCAGATGGTTCAAAAACAACGCCAGAGTGTCTTGCTGGTTAAAAAGAAACTAAGATATAAAGGGATAAAATATGCCATGATGTTTTCAGCCCGCCTTAGGATGGAACTCAACGGACGGGCCTGGTTTTTTGATAACCCCGAGGTGGCAACAGACTTGCTGGAAAGCAGTGGTGTGATGGGCCCGGAGGATCGGGACCGGGGAGAAGCGGACGAATAATGACTTTGGTGCACGGTGCAGTTGCAGGGAACTCAATAGAATTCTAATGTAGCGGGGTGGGGGCGGGCAACCATGGTTCCCCTGACCTGTATAGAACAGCAGATATTTCAGCGGATTAATAAGCAACGGGTTGTGATGGGGTGGCGGAGGGTAGGGCGAGGAGCTCGCACATGGGCTCTCCTCCAGTTTCTACCTCTAGTTAATAGTAGAATAGATTGGGGGTGACAGGCACACTGCTAGTTGGGGATGAGTATATGGTATATGCAGGGGTACAGGGGGGGGGTCCCATGGTTTGCGGTGGTTCGTGTTATTGTTTTTCTCATATGCACACAAATTGGCGATTTATTTGTGTTTTGTTTTAGCATCGGGTGACCTCGACAAGCTTTATCATGGTGATGGCAACCAGTAGACGGGGACTGGGGATTACGGCGCTGAGCTGGAATGTGAATGGCTTAGGTGATAAGATCAAAAGGGGGATGGTCAACCAGATGATTAGGAGGCACTCCCCAGATGTGGTGTTGTTGCAGGAAACACACTTGATTGGGAACCGTTGTATAGCCCTGCATAGGGGAGGTTATAAATTGGTAGCACACGCTGGGTCTCGGAGTGGGTATCCTAGTACGGAACACCTTCCCACTCACTGTCCAGGCCACATGGTCAGATAAGAGAGGTAGATACATTGGTATTTCAGGACTATAGGAGGGTAGAGTGGTGACGTTATTGTCAGTCTATGTCCCGCCGGGGCTACAGTCCGACACGTTCCGGGACCTGTGCAGAATTATTTTTATCCCTGCCTGTGGGGTTGTTGATAGTGGGGGGAGACTACAACGCTGTAATGGATGGCGAAATGGACAGGTACCCAGCCTGACAGTTGAAGCCGTCCCAAGGGTGGTTGTCGGACTTTGTAGAAACCACCGGCCTTGTGGATGGGTGGAGACTTAGGAATCCAGGGGATATGCACTATACACATGCCTCTGCGGAGCATCATTCCTTCTCCAGAATAGATTACGTTTTGGTGCCGGCACTGCAGGCGGCTTGGATCAGAGAGGTGAGGCACTTGGCTAGAGGGATTTCTGATTACTCCCCGGTCTGGCTCAATCTGGAAGTTGCACAATTTATATTCAGTACAACAGCTAGATAGCACTTTAATTTATCAGAGAGGGGTTGGCAAAGAGAAAAGCACACTCATATTAATTTGTAGAAATTGCTTTTGTATTTCAAGTAAGACAGATAATACTGTACTCATATCAGCGACATATATACAACATGAAAAAGTGCAATGTGTCCCCAGTGATATTGTGAGCGAAAAACACAAAACATAAAACAGTAAGTGGTCTGTACAATTTTCAGCTATAGATGTTTACAAAAAAGGAAAATGACCAAACGCGATAATAGAATCAATTTGTAATCAGTGCTATCTGCAATCATAGAACACTGTGTTTGTAGGGTTCATTTCCTATGGCGTCGACGGCGTTTCGACCCGTTGGATGAGGGTCTCGTCAGGACTAAACAGTGAGGGACATCTAAGGGGAAAAGTGAAAGGTGTATAAATATGTGTGGTCGCATTAGGTAGTAATTGTATGTGGACTGAAATTTAGGAAATGTACCTCGTGGTGTCTTTTAATTACGCAACCCATGCATGAAGAAATAATTAAATTGACTTACAGTGAACCCAGCAACCCGGCAAGAAACGGAAAGTTCGAGCTGAAATAGACAGGGTGGAGGCTGAGCTTACAATACTGGAGGGTGAGGTTGCGAGTGTGGCCACCCCGGAGGGAATGCACCGATTGAAACTTCTCCATGAGGAATACAGGAGTCTGGCTCGGGATAGGGCTAGGGTCCAGATTGCTGACACACAGAGCAGGATATACGAACATGGCGACAAGCATATCATAGATTTTCAGGAGAGTGTATCTGTCAACTATGACTTGTTTATTTAGGGAATGCAAGTCTATGTATAAACGCAAGCTGCCATCAGACTTACAAGCTGCATCCACAGGCGCCAACCACCGTGTGCCTTCAACCTCTTAAATAATGCCTTCCTTTTTTAAATTATCTAATTGGCACTTCATCTCCTCACGTACAGAAAAAGGAACCCTGCGAACCTTACAAGCAACCGGTTCAGCTCCAGGTACTAAATTAATTTTGTGTGTATAGTCACGAAGATCACCCAATTTATTGTTATAAATACTGGGAAAAGAACTTTTAAGATATTCAGTGTACAACCCATCACCATCATTACTACTGATTTCATTTACATGAAAATTCTCTTTTAACAAAATGGGGGGATTGCTGTTAGGATCCAACTTGACACCTAGATCTTTCTGGTGAAACCAGCTTAAGATACTATCCCCTCTATGAAAAACATAGACTAGCTTAAGATACTATCCCCTCTATGAGAAACTGAGGGCCCGATTCACAGAATGAACTTAAGACTCAATCCTAAACTTACAACTATTTTGGTATTCACAGAAGGCACTTACTCATTTCGGTATTCACAGAAGGCACTTTCTCATTTCGGTATTCACAGAAGTTAGTAGTCCTAACTGTAGGACTCCTAAATGCCTTCTGTGAATACCGAAAGTCTTAAAATTAGGATTTTTCTCAATTTAGTAGTAGTAAAGTTAGGACTCCTAACTTTAGGACTCCTAAATGCCTTCTGTGAATACCGAAAGTCTTAAAATTAGGATTTTTCTCAATTTAGGAGTCCTAAAGTTAACCCTGTGAGTGCCCTGCAGTGTTTTGGAGCAGTTATTTAATCACGCGATTCACCATCACGATGGCATGAGGAACCCGCCGAGAGTTCGGCAGCTTTTAGTGAAGTGGAGCAGGATGTTTAGTTTGATGCTGCTAGAAGCGCCACTGAAAAATTGACTGTAGAACAGCAAAGGTCGTGAATTATAAGAATTCAAAAAAGCCAGGAATTCGACTGACTCCTGCAGTTTGATTTTGGCACAAGATCCAGCGGCAGGCGAGGGATTTGCAACATGATTTGAAAACAGCTGAATTAAACATTTACTAGACCTCAGGGCGGGCCGTGCATGGTATAACTGATTGCTTATCGATGAAGTGAGCATACTGTGGCATTAGCCTGGACTTTTGTATAACATACTCTAAAATGTTCCATTCGAAATTGCCAGCCCCGATGTTGGAGAAAATAATAGAAGCCCGTCTTTGATCATCATGATAGGGAACGCACCAATGAGGACGGGGGTTCTCACATTTAAATGTGCCGGATAGACTGTGCGTGTTGAATACCTATTGAAGCATTGAGAAAGGCGATTTATCTCCGAAAAGCGTCTACCTTCAAGGAAAGGATGAATTAAACCCGTGAGTTCCCTGCAGTGTTTTGGAGCAGTTAATATGTTAAATGTTAAATGTTAAAAGATTTCTAAAGCGCATGGCTGCCCATAAGCGTCCCAGCGCTGACAGAAGAAACAGGCGAAAAGCAGGAGAGGGAAGTTACGGGAACAGCCAAGTCTTTAAGAGTTTCCGGAATGGAAGGAGGTTGGGTTGGGCACGTAGGTCAAGAGGGAGTGAGTTCCACAGTTTAGAAGCGTTATATGAGAAAAACCGGCCTCCAGAACGCGACCTCTTGATCCTGGGTGGCAAGGTCAGATGGAGATTTGAGGATCGGAGGGTTCTGGAGGTAGTATATGGAACGATGAGGTCTTTAAGGATAGGTGGAGCTTTCCCATGGAGAATTTTGTGGGTTAGGCAAAGGGCCTTGAAAGGCACTCTTTCCAAGACGGGCAACAAATGCAGTGCTCTGATGGCCTGTTTGGCCGAGCAGCGATTCTTGGTGTCAGTAAGAATCCGGGCAGCAGCATTTTGCACTACCTGGAGCCTGGTTGTCACTTTCTTTGGTGCGCCAAGATACAGGGCATTTCCGTAGTCCAGTCTGGACAGAATAAGGCCCTGGATTAGGAGCTTCCGTGACTGAAAGGGGAGCAGCGGAAGGATCTTACGAGAAGTGCGCAGGAGACCATAGCAGACTCCAGCCGTTTTCCTTGCTTGGGTGTTCAAGGTGAGATTTTGGTCCAGCCAAGTCCCAAGGCTTTTGATGTCAGATTTGGGGGTCGGAGGCAGGCCCATGCATGGGGGCCACAGGGAATCCGGACGGAAATGAGACTGGTTGCCCATTACCATTATCTCCGTTTTGTCACTGTTAAGTTTCAAGTGGGACCTGTCCATCCATCTGACTATATCTCTCAGACAGGAGTACAGATCGATGGTGGGATTTTCCTAATGACTGAGAGATACCATGGTTGTCGCCACTGTGTAGTTTTGGTTCAGGCACACTTTCCATTAAAAAGGCATTTTTTATTTGCCTGTAATTTTTGACCACATAGACTAACTGTATCTGTTAAGGTTCGACGGGTGTTTAGACAAAATATTGAAGGAAAAAATATCATGTGGACAAAATATTGTGTACAGAATATCGATGACTGAACTATTGTGAGAGAAAGTTTCTATGGGTAAGCAGCGTTTTACCATACTTAACCACATCTATGAAGCTTGATAATATATATGGTCAAGGTATAAGTGGGATTATGAATACTGTCAAGATACATAGATGTGAGTTAAGAATAGTAAATCTAAACATACCTACTCTATATTTTGGGCCCCAATTTTTTTTAATTGATATACTGTCCACGCAATATTTCTTCAATCGATATTCTGTCAGACAACCACTTTGGCATGTCAAATTTTGTGAAGATCTGCCACCAGGAAAAAAGTGAAAGGAGAGGGGCGAAAAAAACAAGCGTTTTCCTATTCCCCCCGCCACCCCCATTATTTACCATTGGTAGGCTTAATAATCACTCTCATTTAGCTTGATTCTTATTCAAAGGTTTGGCTCATCCATCTTCTGCTTATTAATAGGGACCTCATTTTTCTTTTTGCTTAAACACTTCATGTGAATGCATGTGTTTTCCAGTTCTCTTCCTTGTGTGCTTCTCCTCCCCATCCTGCACTCCATGTTGCGCTCTCTCATCCATGTGCTGTTCTTCCCTGCACTCACGGTTGCTCTCCCTCACTTTTGTGCTTCTCTCCACGCCCTCTGTTGCTCTCACCTATGTGCTTCTCCCCTTCCCCTCTGCTCTTTTGTTCCGTGTTTCTCCATTGCTTTTTTTTTTTGCTTTTTTTTTTTGAGGAACCAGGCAGTGTTTCTCCATTGCTTTTTTTTTTTTGCTTTTTTTTTTGAGGAACCAGGCAGCAAATTTCACTTTTTTACTTTATTTACTGATCCATCTCAGATCAGTAAAATAAAATGCTGCCCTTGTCACACATATGCGTCTTGACACATGTGTGCGCCTACAAAGTGATGTATCCTTGTGCCTTTTTTTTCTTTTGTTCAAGAAGTATAGCATCACCATTTTTACCCATGATGTACAGCATGAACAAAAGTCATTGGCAGAGCCAACCGGTTTTTAAGGGTAGACTCATTGGCTTTGCCAATGCTTGTGTTTAGTTTTAAATCCGTTCAGTATTTGGCGTTAAGACACATTTTCCGGCAGGAACTTCAAGGGTTAACACGTTTGTATATCTCTTCCGTTTTAATCTTCTGTCAATCATATTTGAAGTTGTCCTTAAATCTGATTGGCTGGACTAAAGAGTAGACATTCATGTAGCAGAAAAAGCCTCCATTTTATGAAGTGTCTTGATTTAGACATGATTGATGATTGGACGCTCAGTTCAACACAGGTCCATTTCTGCTGACACAATACCACTCATTCAAGCACCTGCTCAGTGATGCACTCAAGGATAAGAACACCCTGATGGAGGCAAAGGTATTGTAGTCAATGGGCGTCCAAAGCAGGCACAAGTTTATGCATACCGCCACTCACTCACATACACTCTCAGAGCTACACTCAGGTATATGAACGTTCCAATGGTGGCAAAAGTAAAGTGAGCTGGTGAGTATCTAATGCAGGCACACATTCACGCACACCTCCACTCACTCACATACACTCTCAGAGCTGCACTCAGGTGTATTAACGTTCCAATGGTGGCAAAAGTAAAGTGAGCTGGTGAGTATCTAATGCAGGCACACATTCACGCACACCTCCACTCACTCACATATGCTCTCAGGGCTGGTAGGGAGACAAAATATCGAAATTTAAATATCGATATACAATAATATCGATGTTTTAATTTCGATGGTATAGAATATCGATGTCCAAAATATCAACAGACAGAATATCGTTTTTATGGTATGTATGTTACAAATATCGAAATTTACTAATATCGAAATTATGTTTAGTGTTATGTATTTTATTATGTTGTTTATATGTTTGTTAAATATGTTATTAAATGTATGTTTGAAAATTTGTAATTTAGTTTACATTTTGCGTTTTAGTATCAAAGCGGGTTGTGGGTTTATAGGGGAATAGGGTGAGAAGTAATTTAATAATAATTAATTAATTTATATATTTATTTAAATATTTTTAAATAATAATTAATTGGTAAATAATTAATAATAATTCGTTAATTAAATTAATTAGAGTTAAAGTGCTAATATATTTAATTTTTTGTTATTGTTAATTAATAATTAATTGGTAATTATTTAATATTAATTAGTTAATTACATTAATTAGAGTTATTGTGCAAATATATTGAATTTTTTGTTATTGGTAATTATATTAATTAGTTAATTACAATAATTAGAGTTAATGTGCTAATATAAGTAATATTTTGTTATTGTCAATTAATATTTAATTAGTAATAAAATAATATAAATTATTTAATTAAATTTATTAGAGTTGATGTGCTAATATATTTAATTTTTTGTTATTGTTAATTAATAATTAATTGGTAATTAATAATTATTAAGTGAATAAATGATATGAATTTTTATGTGTAGTGGGTTGTGTGTTTATAGGGTAATAGGGTGTCATATAATTAAATGTAATTAATTAAAGAGATTGTATTTCTTTATTGGTATTTATTGTTAATTAATTGGTAACTAATATGTGTTTATTAGTTCAATTAAAATTACATCAATTTAATAATATTATTTATTAAATGATTAATTGATATTGATATTAATTGTGTTTTTTTTGTATGTGTACTGTGTTGTGTGTTAAAGGGGGAGTAGTGTGTGAAGTAATATTTACCCCCATGCTATCCAATGCTTTCCCTACTGTTGCACCCTCTGGAGTGGGAATGATAATTTTAATCCCTACGCTATCCAATGCTTTCCCTACAGTTGCACCCTCTGGAGTGGGAATAGTAATTTAAACCCCTACGCTATCCAACGCTTTCCCTACTGTTGCACCCTCTAGAGTGGGAATAGTAATTTAAACCCCTACGCTATCCAACGCTTTCCCTACTATTGCACCCTCTGGAGTGGGAATAGTAATTTAAACCCCTGCGCTATCCAACGCTTTCCCTACTGTTGCACCCTCTGGAGTGGGAATAGTAATTTTAACCCCTACGCTACCCAACGTTTTCCCTACTGTTGCATCCTCTGGAGTGGGAATAGGAATTTTTACCCCTACGCTATCCAACGCTTTCCCTACTGTTGCACCCTCTGGAGTGGGAATAGTAATTTAAACCCCTACGCTATCCAACGCTTTCCCTACTGTTGCACTCTCTGGAGTGGGAATAGTAATTTTTACCCTTACTCTATCCAACCCTTTCCCTACTGCTGCACCCTCTGGAGTGGGAATAGTAATTTTTACCCCTACGCTATCCAACGCTTTCCCTACTGTTGCACCCTCTGGAGTGGGAATAGTAATTTTTACCCCTACGCTATCCAACATTTTCCCTACTGTTGCACCCTCTGGAGTAGGAATAGTAATTTTTACCCCTAGGCTATCCAACGCTTTCCCTACTGTTGCACCCTCTGGAGTGGGAATAGTCATTTTAACCCCTACGCTATCCAACGCTTTCCCTACTGTTGCACCCTCTGGAGTGGGAATAGTAATTTAAACCCCTACGCTATCCAACGCTTTCCCTACTGTTGCACCCTTTGGAGTGGGAATAGTAATTTAAACCCCTACGCTATCCAACGCTTTCCCTACTGTTGCACCCTCTGGAGTGGGAATAGTAATTTTAACCCCTACGCTATCCAACGCTTTCCCTACTGTTGCACCCTCTGGAGTGGGAATAGTAATTTTTACCCCTACGCTATCCAACGCTTTCCCTACTGTTGCACCCTCTGGAGTGGGAATAGTAATTTTAACCCCTACGCTATCCAACATTTTCCCTACTGTTGCACCCTCTGGAGTAGGAATAGTAATTTTTACCCCTAGGCTATCCAACGCTTTCCCTACTGTTGCACCCTCTGGAGTGGGAATAGTCATTTTAACCCCTACGCTATCCAACGCTTTCCCTACTGTTGCACCCTCTGGAGTGGGAATAGTAATTTAAACCCCTACGCTATCCAACGCTTTCCCTACTGTTGCACCCTTTGGAGTGGGAATAGTAATTTAAACCCCTACGCTATCCAACGCTTTCCCTACTGTTGCACCTTCTGGAGTGGGAATAATAATTTTAACCCCTACGCTATCCAACGCTTTCCCTACTGTTGCACCCTCTGGAGTGGGAATAGTAATTTAAACCCCTACGCTATCCAACGCTTTCCCTACTGTTGCACCCTCTGGAGTGGGAATAGTAATTTTAACCCCTACACTATCCAACGCTTTCCCTACTGTTGCACCCTCTGGAGTGGGAATAGTAATTTTTACCCCTAGGCTATCCAACGCTTTCCCTACTGTTGCACCCTCTGGAGTGGGAATAGTCATTTTAACCCCTACGCTATCCAACGCTTTCCCTACTGTTGCACCCTCTGGAGTGGGAATAGTAATTTAAACCCCTACGCTATCCAACGCTTTCCCTACTGTTGCACCCTTTGGAGTGGGAATAGTAATTTAAACCCCTACGCTATCCAACGCTTTCCCTACTGTTGCACCTTCTGGAGTGGGAATAATAATTTTAACCCCTACGCTATCCAACGCTTTCCCTACTGTTGCACCCTCTGGAGTGGGAATAGTAATTTAAACCCCTACGCTATCCAACGCTTTCCCTACTGTTGCACCCTCTGGAGTGGGAATAGTAATTTTAACCCCTACACTATCCAACGCTTTCCCTACTGTTGCACCCTCTGGAGTGGGAATAGTAATTTAAACCCCTACGCTATCCAACGCTTTTCCTACTGTTGCAATATGTGGAGTAAGTATATATATTAATTTATATGTAGACTTTTTAATTTATTTTAAATGTATATGTATTACTTATTATTGTTTAAATATGTTTTAATGTTTTTATTTAATATTTGTAAAATTATATGTATTTTAAAATTATTTTTACATTATTATTAATACATTTAAAAAAATGATATTTTTAATTTTGATATTTTTGTACTACGATATTTTTTTCCAATATTTTTGTACTTACCTTTATAAAGATATAACTTCGATATTTTTGATTTCGATATTTTTGTGTTGATATTTTTGTATGTAGATATTTTGTATGTCGATATTATGTCAGACATTCCTCAGGGCTATACCAAGGAGTATAAATGCTACGATGGAGTCCAAAGTAGAGTGTGGCGGTGGGTGTCCAATGCAGGTCCCGGTTTATCCACTCTGCCTATCACTCAGCTATTTATTCAGGGCTACTATACAGGGATATGAACTCTTTTGATGTAGGCTAAGGTACAGTGAGGTGGTGGATATCCAGCACAGATCCAGTTATAAGCACACTACCACTCACTCAGAGCTACACTAAGGAATATATATGCTCCAATTGCGGCAAAGGTAGAGTGAGCAGGTATACAATGTAGGTCCTGGTTTATACACACACTGTCACTCACCCAGATATGCACTTAAGACCACATTTTGCTATTCGAATGATCTAATAGAGAAAAAGCTACAGTGAAGTAGTGGGTGTCCAAAGCCGGTCCGGGTTACGCATACTTCCACTCACTTATATACACACTTTGTCCTACATTCAGGATATGAAAACCGCGATGCAGGCGAGGCTATATTGAAAACTAAGATGCAGGTGAAGCAACACAGGTTCAGGTTTACACACACCACCATGCAACTCCTATACGTAGTCAGAGGTACACTCCTGAAAATGAATACACTGATGGATGCAAAGGTACAGTGAGGCAGTGGGTGTCCAAAGTTTACTAAAAAAAATGTAAAATGATCCTGAAGGAAGTAAGAAATTATTGATTATGCCATGGATCACAATCAACACAATACATATTTTAAATTTAAAACTATTAAAAGCATTGAAATTCACTGAAAAAAACATTTATGCGGTGATGTCATAAATGATAGAATGAATGTTGTCGTGTAGCTCTTATAAACCTAAATGGGAGCTGCGCATTTAGACAACGTAGACTGTAGGATTGGTGTCCAGACTGATTCTAGATACACCCACCAGGTATTTTTGCCTGTATACCAGCCAGCTCACAGTGCCACTACCCCTCTTACCAGAGAGAGAATAGTTCTTGGCAACTATTGAACGTGACAACTCTGTCCCATCAAGGATCGTGGAAACAGTACAGTACTTTTCGCTCAATTACTCATGCTCACTTTGTCTCAGAGAGATACACAGAATAAATGGCTCGGACGTTTTCAATTAGCATTTATTGAACCAGCGTCATTCTAGTTTAAAATAGGTGTCCTGAAACAACCATAAGACAGAAACAGATATACATGATTATAAGTACCAACAGAGTAAAAGAATGGTAGATTCCTACCATAGTGCTAAAACAATGAATACAGGCAGGTATATAAAATACTTGACACTAATAATGTGTACTCCTACGATGCAACCCTAACTAGATGTACCTAAGTGTGCCTGGCATGTATGTAGGTGTAGAGTCAAGAATCCCTCTAGGATAAAGTCATCCCCATTACCTGAAGTGAGCGACTGTGGGACCCCCTCTTGGTCTCGAGATGGACACTCAGCGAGGGATGTCAAACTACTGCGAGCTGAAGTGTCTGGGTGCAGAAACCTCAGCATCTCAATGTCATTGTGTCAGCATGAAAGTCCTTTTTCTCCTATCCCTTCCTCAGCAAAGATATGGTGTATATATACCCAAAGTGATACCCTCAGTGGATCTACCTTGCTGTGAATGTTGGACTTAAGATGACGGGAGGAATGCCCCTTATACATAGTTGTTATGCAGAAGATGGTAGTCCTGCTGAGATTCCAAGAATCCTCATGCATAACTAATTAGGCTAGTTTTCAGGGAAAACCCTACGTCTTGTAAGCAGTACCGTAACTAGGTAAAAGGTCAGTCCCAAGAACCATTATGTAGTGAACTGGCAGGCGAAATATAGATGAAAGGTTGGGTAACTACCTGAGCCAATATTGCGGTACCTATATGAAACATAACACACCCTTCACAAAGCATGAATGCAAGAGTTGTGAAAAACTCTGGTGGGCAAATTACACTCTGGATTATAAGTCTAAACTTATGGTAGCTTTGAAATCTTACAATAAACCTTTCATCTATTTCAAAACTAAATACTTTGCTAAAAGACTCAACTAACATATTTAGTGAATTCTACCTGTGCCTCCTAAACAGTTCAACACTCTCAATGTCAAATGAAAAGAACCCAATGGTGGACCTTCCAAACTGCACCTCACGCTTTGTTTTGTAAATCTGAGAGTCCTGCGCACAAATATTCCAGTGCCCCTGTGTTCCAGATCCTTCGTCAATAAAGCAAATGGAGGTCCGCCAGGTAGGGAAGTCCAGTCAAGTTTATTTGATCAAAACCTTTATTTTCAGTTTTTCATCGCTTTTCATTCCTTATTTACATATACTGTCCAGCCAACGCGTTTCGTTCCTTAAACTGTAGGAACTTCATCAGGGCTTAATCATCTATGTAAGTAAGTAGTGTGTACAAAGAAAGTTTAATATCCTTATTCCAGCTCAGAACGCTGGCAGATAAGGGATTTCCCCCAGGGCATCACGGTGCCTGTCGTTAGATACCCTGGTACCTATCCTTCTCCTGGCTTCACTGTATCCGTATGCTGAGGATACAGTGAAGCCAGGAGAAGGTTTCACTTTGAGGATCTCACTCTGTCTTGTCGGGTCACTAAACTTTCTTCAACCTGTATTCTTGTGCTGAAGAAGATCTTACATGAAATTCTACTATTTCATCCAAGTCACACCACAGTGATACAGGCTTCAATTTGGACCTGCCTGGATTATGGCAACGCTTTATTTTTGTGTGTTCCAGACCGTCTACTTAAATGCCTATATGGCATCCAAACCGCTGCAGCTACACTTGCGCTGTCTTTTCTTCTACACTACAGTGGCTACTTGGCCCGGAAACTATTCTGTTTAAATCTATTTGCATGGTTCACAAAGCATTCCATCAATTTGGGACCTTTTATCTCCATCAGAAATTCCACTGATGCCACTCCAGGTGGCTGTTGTGAATGCCTACATCATCTTATGTTTTTTTTCTTACACAAACTTTATTGCATTTTCCGGACAACGGTAGAGTCTATTTGTAAATTAATGCTGCATTCATAAATTATTAAGCATGCAACTGAGCATTGGAATAAACAAAGTAGATGGAGGGAAACCTATTATACAATGTGCTTTTTAATGTATTACGTATTAATAACCCCATTCTCTCCATCCATCGCCCCTAAAATACAAGTATGTCATGTGTTACTAGGTATTCAATGGAGGCGGGAGTGGACATAGTGATTATGTTAGTGTGTATGCAATGTGTAGTGAGTGGATGGAGCAACAGAGAAGTCCAGCGGACACATGTAACTCGGGTTGGTGTATTATTGCTCATAAGGTGAGTCTATTTCTAGTGATTTAAATCCTTCCACATGATATCCCATTCAAGCAGGATGTTTTTTTTGCGTAATCCACGGAGTTCTTCTCTACAGATAGCCTCACTTTCACGTTAGGGGCTCTTGAGGATTTCGATTGTTGTGTCATAACCTGTTTAGCCAACAATAAGCCCAAATTGGCAAACCAGAGTGTGGTCAGGGAACCTTTTAGCCCAGGATGTGAACCTAGTAGACAATGTGCAGGTGGGTTCCATTGATCAAGACCAGAGACTGCTGTCCGGGCAGAGGCTACACCCACTCAATATGGATAAATTACAGGACATGACCACAGTAGGTGGAGAAGATCAGCAACTGGTTGGGATCCGGGAGGCAAATGGCACCTCATCGGGACTTCCAGGGAAGCCCGGCCATCTGGTCGCCCCCGATAGGAAAGCATTTCGGGCGACCAGATGGCCGAGGGGAGAGGGGCGACCAAATGGCCGGGACCGAAAGGGGACCCCGGCTGCTGTGCCTCAGGCACAGGTAGGGATGCTGGAGCTCTCGGGCCCGGACACCCGGGGGAGGACTGCCCGGGACCCATGGAGCCCCGGACGCCTGGGAGGTGTTGCCCGGGGCACAGCCCATCTGGTCCCCGTCAGGGGACCGCCAGCCCTGGGAGGGTATCCGGGCATACCCTTGCCCCTAGTAATCCGGAGGAAAATTACCCCTCTTTCTTGTAACCCGTGCACATGAGGTGACAGAGGGGACCCAGGGCGCAAACGTGCCCGACCTCCTGGAGCCCTGGCTGGGACCAGCAACCTTCATGCAACCCTCCGTCTCTCTGAAGCCTGTCAGGGGAAGGAGCCCACCCACCTGGGCGAGAGGGCTCACTGGAGGGGTGTGGAGAGGTGCGCCGGTCACATGGGCACCGGCAGGCCCAGCCGTCTCCCACGGGAGGGAGAGGCTGGCCAAGCAGTCCATCCCTAAACGGACCGAGAGTGCCCAATCGATCAGAGTACAGCCAGGGCATCCCCTGGCAGGCTACCCTGTGCACGGGGATTGGGGGTGCTGGCTAGGCATCCCCTGCCTGCCCGTTCACCCAGGGGAAGCAGGCTCGGAGAAAAAGGCCCATCGGGTAGGGGCCTGAGAGGCAGGGGTGTTCCTGGGCCCCTGGGGGCCCCGGAGGGCAGGCCCCTGGATGCCTTCCCCCTCTCAGCATGACCAGACCTCATAGAAGTCTGCCGGATCAAACTCGGAGAAAAACGACCATCGAACTCGGAGAAAAACGACCATCGGCAAGGGGCTGAGAGGCAGAAGCGTCCCCGGGCCCCTGGGGGCCCCTGGCGGGCGGGCCCCGGGACACCTTCCCGCTCTCAGCGTGGCCAGACCTCACAGAGGTATGCCTGATCAAACTCGGAGAGAAACGACCATCAGCAAGGGGCTGAGAGGCAGGAGCATCCCCGGGCCCCTGGGGGCCCTTGGCGGGCAGGCCCCGGGATGCCTTCCTCCTCTCAGCATGGCCGGACCTCATGGAAGTCTGCCTGATCAAACTCGGAGAAAAACGACAATCGAACTCGGAGAAAAATGACCATTGGCAAGGGGCCA
Organism: Lissotriton vulgaris; assembly: GCF_964263255.1. Lineage (NCBI taxonomy): Eukaryota > Metazoa > Chordata > Amphibia > Caudata > Salamandridae > Lissotriton > Lissotriton vulgaris. Next base: position 1,997,014,332 of record NC_141691.1, read on the forward strand.
AGAGGCAGAAGCGTCCCCAGGCCCCTGGGGGCCCCTGGGGGCCCCTGGTGGTCAGGCCCCGGGATGCCTTCCCCCTCTCAGCATGGCCAGACCTCACGGAGGTATGCCTGATCAAACTCGGAGAAAAACGACCATCGTCAAGGAGCTGAGAGGCAGGAGCGTCCACGGGCCCCTGGGGGCCCCTGGCGGGTGGGCCCCAGGACGCCTTCCCCCTCTCAGCACGGCCAGACCTCACGGAGGTATGCCTGATCAAACTCGGAGAAAAACGACCATCGGCAAGGGGCTGAGAGGCGGGAGCATCCCCGGGCCCCTGGGGGCCCCTGGCGGTCAGGCCCCGGGATGCCTTCCCTCTCTCAGCATGGCCAGACCTCATGGAAGTCTGCCTGATCAAACTCGGAGAAAAACGACCAACGAACTCGGAAAAAAACGACCATCGGCAATGGGCCGAGAGGCAGAAGCGTCCCCGGGCCCCTGGGGGCCCCTGGCGGGTGGGCCCGGGACACCTTCCCCCTCTCAGCATGGCCAGACCTCACGGAGGTATACCTGATCAAACTCGGAGAAAAAGGACCATCGGCAAGGGGCTGAGAGGCAGGAGCGTCCCCGGGCCCCTGGGGGCCCCTGGTGGGTGGGCCCCGGGATGCCTTCCCCCTCTCAGCATGGCCAGACCTCATGGAAGTCTGCCTGATCAAACTCGGTGAAAAACGACCATCGAACTGGGAGAAAAATGACCATCGGCAAGGGGCCGAGAGGCAGAAGCGTCCCTGGGCCCCTGGGGGCCCCTGGCGGGTGGGCCCCGGGACGCCTTCCCCCTCTCAGCATGGCCGGACCTCACGGAGGTCTGTGCCTGATCAAACTCGGAGAAAAATGACCATCGGCAAGGGGCCGAGAGGCAGAAGCGTCCCTGGGCCCGTGGGGGGGCCCTGGCGGGCGGGCCCCGGGATGCCTTCACCCTCTCAGCATGGCCAGACCTCATGGAAGTCTGCCTGATCAAACTCGGAGAAAAACGACCATCGAACTTGGAGAAAAACGACCATCGGCAAGGAGCTGAGAGACAGAAGCGTCTCCGGGCCCCTGGGGGCCCCTGGCGGGTGGGCCCCGGGACGCCTTCCCCCTCTCAGCATGGCCAGACCTCACGGAGGTATGCCTGATCAAACTCGGAGAAAAAGGAAGATCGGCAAGGGGCTGAGAGGCAGGAGCGTCCCCGGGCCCCTGGGGGCCCCTGGCGGTAGGGCCCCAGGATGCCTTCCCCCTCTCAGCATGGCCAGACCTCATGGAAGTCTGCCTGATCAAACTAGGAGAAAAAACGACCATCGAACTCTGAGAAAAACGACCATCGGCAAGGGGCCGAGAGGCAGAAGCGTCCCTGGGCCCCTGGGGGCCCCTGGCGAGCGGGCCCCGGGATGCCTTCCCCCTCTCAACATGGCCAGACCTCATGGAGGTCTGTGCCTGATCAAACTCGGAGAAAAAGGACCATCGGCAAGGGGCTGAGAGGCAGGAGCGTCCCCGGGCCCCTGGGGGCCCCTGGCAGGCGGGCCCCGGGACACCATCCCACTCAAACTCTGAGAAAAAGGACCATCAGCAAGGGGCTGAGAGGCAGGAGTGTCCCCAGGACCCTGGGGGCCCCGGCAGGCAGGCCCCAGGGCTGCCTTCCCCTGATTCAGAATCTCTGGAGGTCTGACTGACCCTCTCCCTAGTAATCCGGAGGAACATTACCCCCCTTTCTTTTAATCCGTGCACCCGAGGGGACATAGGGGACCCAAGGCACGAACGAGCCCGACCTCCTGGAGCCCTGGCTGGGATCCGGGAGGCGAATGGCACCTCATCGGGACTTCCAGGGAAGTTCGGTCATCTGATTGCCCCATAGGAAAGCATTGTGGTTGACCAGATGGCTGAGGGGATCCGACGACCAGATGGCCGGGCACGAAAGAGGAGCCGTCTGGACACCCTGTGCCCCAACTAAGGAGTCAGCGGGCTCTGCGGCATGGCCGACCGGAGGCCCAGAGCCCCAGCAGGGCCCCAGCCATGGAGGCTCCCAGGGGGCCCCGACAGGCCCTCCGACTCGGGGCCCCCCGGGCACTTTGACAAGCAGGGGAGGCCTGCCCGGGCACAACGGAACCCGGACCCGGGCCCTTGGCAGTGCAGCAGGCCGGGGAACAGGGCCCAGGGCCCGAGCACCTGACTCGGGGCCCGCCATGGCCCCTGGATCCAGCCGGGGCTCCCAGGCCTGGAGGCGCAGGGGAAGCCTTCCCCGGGCCTGCCGGACCCCGTCCCGGGCACCCTGCCACGCGGCAGGACCCAGGACAGAGTCCCGGGTGGGGAGGCCACAGTCCCCGGGGCCCACAGGGGCCCCGGACGGAGCTCCTGGACCCGGTCAAGCACGGGGAGGCTCCCCGGGCACCACGGAACCCCGTCCCGGGCTTTTGGCAGTGCGGCAGGCCGGGGGACAGGGCCAAGGGCCCTAGCACCCGACCCGGGGCCGGGCGGGGCCACTGGACCCAGCCGTGGCTCCCAGGGCCCGGAGGCGCAGGGGAAGCCTTCCCCGGGCCCTCTGCACCCCGTCCCAGGCACCCTGCCACACGGCAGTCCCAGGGACGGACCCAGGTCTAGGGCGGCATCCTGGCCCGCCTAGCTGCCGGCTGATGACCGCTAGGCCGATAAGGGTCCCAGAGGAGCTTGTCCCTAGTAATCCAGAGGAAGGCTACCCCTCTTTCTGGGAACAAGTGCGCACCGCATGGCTCGGGGGACTCTAGGCGCGAACGTGCCCGACCTCCTGGAGCCCTGGCTGGGATCTGGAAGGCGAATGGCACCTCATCGGGACTTCCAGGGAAACCCGTCCATCTGGTCGCCCCGTAGGAAAGCATTGGGCACGACCAGATGGCCGAGGCGAGAGGGGCGACCAGATGGCCGGGACCGAAATGACACCAGTCTGCCTGCCCCGAGCCTCCGCGGGAGGGTTCCCGTCTGCCCTTCCAGGGCTCTGGGGCTGCAGGGCTGCAGGGCTCCAGGGCTGCAGGGCTCCAGGGCTCCAGGGCTCCGGGGCTCGGGGGCTGCAGGACTCCAGGGCTCCAGGGCTCGGGGGCTCCAGGGCTCCAGGGTTCCAGGGCTCCAGGGCTCCAGGACTCCAGGGCTCCAGGACTCCAGGGCTCCGGGGCTCGGGGGCTCGGGGGCTCCGGGGCTCGGGGGCTGCAGGACTTCAGGGCTCGGGGACTTGGGGGCTCCAGGGCTCGGGGGCTCCAGGGCTCCAGGGTTCCAGGGCTCCAGGGCTCGCGGGCTCGGGGGCTCCAGGGCTCCAGGGCTCCAGGGCTCCAGGGTTCCAGGGCTCCAGGGCTCCAGGGCTCCAGGACTCCAGGACTCCAGGGCTCCAGCGCTCGGGGGCTCCGGGACTCGGGGGCTTGGGGGCTGCAGGACTCCAGGGCTCGGGGCTCCAGGGCTCGGGGGCTCCAGGGCTCCAGGGTTCCAGGGCTCCAGGGCTTCAGGGCTCCAGGACTCCAGGGCTCCAGGACTCCAGGGCTCCAGGGCTCGGGGGCTGCAGGGCTCCAGGACTCCAGGGCTCGGGGGCTGCAGGGCTAAGGGGCTAAGGGGTTGCAGGGCCCAGGACCCATGGAGCCCTTCCCGGGTACTTTCCCACGCCACGGGCCGGAGGAGGGAGCCCCGGACCCCTGGGAGGTGTTGCCCCGGAACACAGCCCATCTGGTCCCCGGCAGGGAACCGCCAGCCCGGGAGGGGTCACAGAGTACCTTGTCCCAAGTAATCCGGAGGAAGGCTACCCCTCTTTCTGGGAACAAGTGCGCACCGCACGGCTCATGGGACCCTAGGCGCGAACTTGCCCGACCTCCTGGAGCCCTGGCTGGGATCCGGGAGGTGAATGGCACCTCATCGGGACTTCCAGGGAAGCCCGGCCATCTAGTCGCTCCATAGGAAAGCATGGCGGGCGACCAGATGGCCGGGACCGAAATGATGCCAATCTGCCTGCCCCGAGCCTCCGCGGGAGGGCTCCAGGGCTCCAGGGCTCCAGGGCTCCGGGGCTCCGGGGCTCGGGGGCTGCAGGACTCCAGGGCTCCAGGGAACCAGGGCTCCAGGACTCCAGGGCTCCAGGGCCCGGGGGCTGCAGGGCTCCAGGACTCCAGGACTCCAGGACTCCAGGGCTCGGGGGCTGCAGGGCTGTGGGGCTCCGGGGTTGCAGGGCCCAGGACCCATGGAGCCCTTCCCGGGTACTTTCCCACGCCGCGGGCCGGAGGAGGGAGCCCCGGACGCCTGGGAGGTGTTGCCCCGGAACACAGCCCATCTGGTCCCCGGCAGGGAACCGCCAGCCCGGGAGGGGTCACAGAGTACCTTGTCCCTAGTAATCCGGAGGAAGGCTACCCCTCTTTCTGGGAACAAGTGCGCACCGCACGGCTCATGGGACCCTAGGCGCGAACGTGCCCGACCTCCTGGAGCCCTGGCTGGGATCCGGGAGGTGAATGGCACCTCATCGGGACTTCCAGGGAAGCCCGGCCATCTGGGGAGAGGGGCGACCAGATGGCCGGGACCAAAATTATGCCAATCTGCCTGCCCCGAGCCTCCGCGGGAGGGCTCCAGGGCTCCGGGGCTCAGGGGCTGCAGGACTCTAGGGCTCCAGGGCTCCAGGGAACCAGGGCTCCAGGACTCCAGGGCTCCAGGACTCCAGGACTCCAGGGCTCGGGGGCTGCAGGGCTGCAGGGCTGCGGGGCTCCGGGGTTGCAGGGTCCAGGACCCATGGAGCCCTTCCCGGGTACTTTCCCACGCCGCGGGCCGGAGGAGGGAGCCCCAGACGCCTGGGAGGTGTTGCCCGGGAACACAGCCCATCTGGTCCCCGGCAGGGAACCGCCCTCCTGGGAGGGTGTCCAGGCATACCCTTGCACCTAGTAATCCGGAGGAAAATTACCCCCCTTTCTTGTAATCCGTGCACTCAAGGTGACAGAGGGGACCCAGGGCGCAAACGTGCCCTACCTCCTGGAGCCCTGCCTGGGATCCGGGAGGTGAATGGCACCTCATCGGGACTTCCAGGAAAGCCCGGCCATCTGGTCGCCCTATAGGAAAGCATTGGTCGCGACCAGATGGCCGAGGCGAGAGGGGCGACCAGATGGCCGGGACCGAAATGACGCCAATCTGCCGGCCCCGAGCATCTGCGGGAGGGCTCCAGCCTGGCCTTGCAGGGCTCCGGGCATGCAGGGCTCGGGGGCCCCGGGGCTCCGGGGCTCCGGAACTGCAGGGCTCCAGGGCTGCAGGGCTGCAGGGCTCCGGGGCTCTGGGGCTCCAGGGCTCGGGCTGCAGGGCTCCGGGGCTGCAGGGCTCCCGGGCTCCAACTAGGCCGGGGAGATCAGGGAGTCTGCCCAGGCACGAGGGACCCCTGTCCAGGGCACACGGACCCCCAGGACGTGCCCCCGTTTTCCACAATTTTTTTTCCAAAATTTTGCGTAGTGTGCGTAGTGGCACTACGCCCAGCCCTAGTTCAAATGTAGGAAATTGCAACACAATCATCAAGGGAAATCAGATCGCTCACCCTACCAAAGGCACCATTGTCAAATTAAGAGTGGCAGCCACATGTGACAGCAACAATTTAATATACATGTTGAAGTGTCCCTGCGGATATGCTTACGTAGGGAAGACTGAACGAAAAATGAAAACGCGTTTAACAGAACATAAAAGCAATATCCGCACCAAAAATTCACAATCACCAGTGGCAGTTCATTTCAATTCACACAATCATAACACGAGCCAGCTAAGATTCTTGGTACTAGAGTGCGTACCCATCCTTCCAGGAAGAGACTTATTTATTTACTAGCAGCCCATCCCGACGTTGTCCGGGTATGAATTGCTGCCGGCCAGTAGTATATTGTTTTGTAGGATTTCGTTTTGATAGCATTTCTTATCTGTGACAGGCCTGTGTAACGCTCAGATTCACAGTGCACTGCTGATGCACTTAAGAGTGCGCATTCAGTAGTGTGTGAACTCGAGTTTCCCTACTTTATTTTTCCTTGCAATATTATATAGCGCCAACTCGACAACATGGCATGAGCACAATTTACATTACAGAAGAACACATTCATTTGTGGTAGGCACAGGGAGACAAAGCGATTTGCCTGGAATCACAGGATGTTGAGCTGATGCCAAGATTCGAACGTAGCTCCCCATCTCTAAAGTTCGCAATTCTAGAACTTGTGGCGGGAGGTGTGTCTAAAAGTGTATGTCGGTGCTGGCCATCAATGAGAGACCTGTGCATTTTTCAAATGGGTGGTGAAAAAATATGAGTATGTTGTTGGAGATGTGGGCCGCCGTGCCACCAATGTACTTACCGGGGGAGGGTAAACACCCATTATTCCGCAACTTTCTTTCCGCATACCATCACTCCGCATACTTTCATTACGAAAGTACCATGACTCCACAATGCCATTATAACGCATGGCATTACATTCTATATGCTTTTACCACGCATACATTTAAAATGAAATTCGTTATAAATGCATGAATGGTAAAAGCATGTTTTTTTTAATGTTTGGATAAGGTATGTATGGGTATAGGGGTATATGTTTTGGGGTACTGAGGTATATGTTTTGGGGTGTTTGGGTATTTTAATGGTTCAGATATAGTTTTGGGTTATGGGGTACAGGGGTAGTTTTAGGGTTTAGGGGTAGGTATGGGCTTTGGGGTACAGGGGTATTTTTAGAGTTCAGGGCTAGGTTTGGGTTTTGGGGTATAGGGGTAGTTTTAGGGTTCAGGGCTAGGTTTGGGTTTTGGGGTATAGGGGTATTTTAAGGGTTCAGAGCTAGGTTTGGGTTTTGGGGTACAGGGTTTTTTTAAGTGTTCACGGCTAGGTTTAGGTTTTGGGGTACAGGGGTATTTTTAGGGTTCAGGGCTAGGTTTGGGTTTTGGGGTACAGGGGTATTTTTAGGGTTCAGGGGTAGGTTTGGGTTTTGATGTACAGGGGTATTTATAGGGTTCAGGGCTAGGTTTGGGTTTTGGGGTACAGGGGTATTTTTAGGGTTTAGGGATAGGTTTGGGTTTTGGGGTACAAGGTATATTTATAGGGTTAAGAGGGGTTAGTGTTTAAGGGTGTTGGGGTATTTTAAGGAGTAAGGGTGGGTTATGATTATGGGGTGCAGGGGTATTTAAAGGGAGCTGGGTGGGATTAGCACACAATATGAGACATGGCATGAAGGGCGGAACGTTCCACACGCACCCAGCGTTTGTCACGCCCCCAGCGCACGCCCACAGCACAATGCAGACACGCCCACAAGGGACTACTTTGCTGGCACGGTTCTATTACCTTTTAAATGTATATGGTGGGCGTCTGCATAGCCTATGTCCTTCTGCTGCAACTGCCCTTTCCAACGCTGTATTGGGTGTTGTGATTGGTGCTGTGGTTCCTGAGATTACCCACCTCAAAGGTTTGGGCTCTCTCTTTATTATATTAGTATGGATTTATAAAGTTGTATATAGCGCGAACATGACCACCGAGGGTATCAGAGCGCTTTACATATAATGCAGCAAGGAAGGGTATAGGCAAACATAGCAAAATGTACAAAAGATTATTCAAAATGTCCAACAGTCGCACAAGCAAAACCTCTGGGCTACAAACCGCAGCTCAGGACCACAGGTCAAGTGGGGAAGGCGGACTGAGGCAAATATTTCTTTATCAAGAGTCCTTTAACTTCCATTTTGAAGCAGACAGTGGAAGGGATCACCCTGATTCCGGGGGGCAGACAGTTCCAGATCCTTGGGGATTGTAAGTCTTTTCTTTTTGATCTTGAATTTTTGTGGTTTGAGTAGGAGGATGCTGGCTCTTCTGGAGGCTCTTGTACCAGAAGAGAGCTCAAGTTTCAGAGCGAGTTAAAGAGGGGTCTTTTTTTTTTTTAAACATTTTTTATTTTCATTTCATTAGTCTTACAAGTATACAACAATTAACTACAGTCTCATCCCTGTACAGTGATCGATTATAAAGGTTTCGGCAGCGTTTACTCCGCAAGGTTCAGTAATATCATACCAACTTTACTACCCCGTAAATCACCCTCTCTCACCTCTCCCCACCCTCCTCATTATGTTAGTGGTTACAACTGTTGCTTATAGTTCCACCTTTGTCAGGGGATGTTTTCAGGGGTCAGTGATGCACATGGCGGTTCACATAAATTCACTCGGGATTCATTCCATTTCCCCCATATTTGCGTAAACGTTTTTGGGCAGCCCCGATGTAAAGAGTGGTCTTGAAGTGGATTGCTTTGTGTGCCATACATGCAATTTTCAGCTGTATCCGAGCTTCATATGGGAGTTAGACGACAGAGCCTCCATGATAAGTAGTAGACTGCGGACCTCTGTCTTAAGTTGTTATAGGCAGAGTGCTATCTCTCCAATGCTTACTACAAAGAGAAATTTTTGGGATTAACCATTTTAATACAGTAAATCCAAAAAGGCTCAACGAGCGAATGGACTTAAGTTGCTTTTTATAATAATCATTCATCTCATACAATATGAAAACGTTAGTAAAACCTCATACACACATTGGTATGGTACCATGCTACCAATAGATTCACGTACACTGTGTCAGTAATGTTTACCTTTTGTTTTGTATTGATCATTATTCGTTTTTTTGTCAATGTAAGGCAATTGACAGTACATGGTTTATTATTTCATTTTATCAAGATACATATATTACATTTTGTTCATCATTAATATTAATGTTTTTATTTAGCATTCCGTTTTGGCATTAAAATACAGCGCGTTCACTAGTTTAGGAAATCACAATCTGTTTTCACTTTTTCGTGGCACCTTGGTTATCACAATCTCGTTTCACCATTTTAAACATAGTAGATTCACAGCTTCTTAGTCTGTTTACACTTTCCTTTGTTATCATCACATCACGTGATTTTGTCTTTCCGGCTTTTAAATAAAGTTGTCGGAAACACAAACACCATATCAATTCGGAAAACATGGAGATGCACCACACACCGTAAGACTCGGTAAGAAACTTTTCAATTACTTTTCTGTCAATCTCACTGAACCGTGACCTTTTCACCTCGTTAACTTTTGTTTCACCTTGCAGGCCGCAAAATACCCATACTACCGTATATCTTTGAAAATAACACAACATCTCTTTACTGTTTTGTAAGTTCCATCACTGCATATACGGGTTTTCTCATGTTTTTTCACGCTGACCAGTGGTCATCACCTAATTCAAGAATGCCTTTATTCATATCGCTTCTCACACTCGCTTTAATTCACGATCTTTGCACTCGTGCCATCGGTTTTTATCTTGTACACTTGGGACATATTACTATGCACTTGGATTCTTTTACGTGGCCTCAACGCATGCTATTCCTTTTTCACCCATTGTAACAATCTTTACTACGCTTGCGCCAGTGCGTAGAACCGTGATGACATGCAGCTTTCATGTGTTGGTTGCACAATGAACGATTACCTTTTAAAGAAAAGCGCACCATCTTTTCATGGACATACCATTCTTTTTTTCAATATTGTTCTTCAACACTGGGTAACTGCATGAATTATGAGCTCGCATTAACAGTGTGGTTAAAACACGTAAGATGTTTTTACCTCATATACCATTTTTTAGTATGCTGACTGTTAAACTCTATGATTTCAGATGAAGGACCCTGATGAAGGGCACAGCCCGAAATGCATTGGGCAGACCTTAAGAAGTATGTAAACAAAGGCTAATATTACTGAAGCAAGTAATAAATCATGAAGAGGATAAAAGAAAAATAGAAATAAAGAAACAAACGTTTGAAATTGAATCAATTGAATTTATTGAATTTACAATCAGAGTGCGATCAGGAGACACTCCCCCATCTAGGGATAGTGCACATCGTTCATTGATCTATCCTCATACTCAGGAGGATTTACGTAATCAGCACAATCGAAAATACCTCAGTTCAAGTTTACATTATTACCTAGGAAATCAAAGGAGTGCGTGGTTTCATTTTCCATTTGGAAGAATTCTTATACACAAGGATGTGTACAATGTCGACTTTTCACTTTTCTTTGCACCAAAACAGGCAGCCTGCAATGGCAGTGTTTGGGTGTTAGGCTACAGGGCTTCTAAAGGTGGCACAATTCATTGGGAGCATCATTTGCTGACACATCCATGGGGGAATGCGAAGCTTTGGATTTTTCCTTTTCTCTCTCACACCAATATACTTTCAAAGGGACTCTTATCTATAGGCCACCTGGTCCTAGGAATCGGTTTCTGACTCAAGCCGGAAGCATGTCGGAGAATGAGTTAAACGTGGGCTCTTTCACAAGTCTAGGAGATTTTAATTTCCATTTGGAAATCCATACAGATCCCGATACTTCCAGCTTGCTAGATTTAATGAATAGTGCAGAGCTCAAGCAACGAGTCATAGGGGCTACTCACAAGGCTGGTCACACAATGGACGGCATTTATACCAATAATACACAGCTGGAGTTTATAGATCGGCTCCCAGTGATCTAGTCTGTCGATAAGGCGGTGTTATTTAAAGTTACTCCGCCAGATAAAGGATTTTTTAAATCTACAGACAAACTGTCGGTCAGCAGAGCTTGGAATAAGGTAAAGGCAGATGGACTGCAGGAACTTTTAACTTCAACTGTACTGTGCCTTTCCAGTAATCTAGATGAGGCTACATCCTCCTATAATAATTGGTTGGAAGCAGCAGGCAACAAGCTAGCTCCAAAAAACAGGGCTCGACTGTCCTCGCCTTGGTATACCCAAGAGCTCATGGATAAAAAACTGGTAACTAAGGTTACGGAAAGAGCATGGAGGAGGGAATATAATGCGACAGATAAAACTAAATACAGGCTAATTCTGTCTAAGTATAAACTGCTGCTTTAAAAAACAAAGCAACAGTTCTTTAGAAATAAAACTAATTTGGCAAAGAACTACGAAGGTACTGTTTAAAACAGTGAATGTTTTAGCGTACCCTGCCCCCCCCCCCTATGATTGCAAGCCAAGAACTCTGTGACAAGGTAGCCACATTCTTTTTTGATAAAGTTGAGACTATCTTCTCCACTTTCACAGACCCCAATGTAAAGACCCAGCCAGCTGAAGAAGTAGATACTAAGCCAATGCTTAGTTTCTTGCCACAGTTCAATACGTTTGTTCCTGTGAATGTCACAGATATTTCTAAAATGATTACCATAGCAAAATCGGGCTCCCCTTGTGACTCATGCCCATTGTCAATACTCAAATTAGCATCAGAGCCAGCTGCTTTCATTCTAACTTGTATCTTTAATGCTCCACTGGCTGCCTGTTAAAGAACGTGTCCTTTTCAAGGCTCTGTGTGTGGTCCATATATCCCTCCAAAGATATGGACCCTTTCAGCTGAAACTTAACTTCAAGTGGTATGTTCCTAGATAACTCTGCACTCCTCAGGAGCAATACAGGTATCAGTGCCCTTTGTAAAGAAGTCCAACTGGGAGGGGGGGGGGGGGGGGAGGGGGCAAACGTTTTGTGGTTGGAGCTGCCAAGGCATGGAACGACTTATCGATGCATCTTAGGTGTATAGCCAATCACCTGGACTTCAGGAGGGCCTTGAAGACCTGGCTCTTCCAGTCTAACTAGTTATCCACTCTCCTCCGTGTTTAGGCCTCCGTAGGACATTTGGTTTCAGCGCAAGGACACCCTCGGGTAGCAGTTTGCACTTAAAAAGTTTCAGTAACATAACACAATAGGTGCTGCAGCCCTTAGAGGCCTTATCTGGTCATAGTGCCCTTAGTACCCATGGAACCTTTGGCAAAGGGGTTTACCTGTGGCCAGGGATGTCCCAATTGTGGTTACAAAGGTACAGTTTTGAGAAAGAACACAGGCCCTGGGAACCTGATTGTCAGGAACCTAGGGCACATCAAGTCAGGTTACATCAGATATCAGTCAAAAAGTTGGGGGTAACCATGCAAAAAGGGGCCCTTTCCTACACAGCCCCCCTGCCTGCAACGTTAGATGATGAGACTAACCTTTTGCAAAAGAGTCTTCATTGTCTAAGTTTAAAAACCTGGAAAGAATATCTGATTTTTTACGGGCAGTCCCAGGTATATGTTCCACTGTATATGTTCCACTCCCTGCAGGGAGATGGACCACCTCAAATGTTTTGGGTAAGAAGAATAAATTATTCCTGTAATATCCATACAACCAGCAGGTCAGCCAGAAGCTGACCAACTGCCCACTATTGAAAACTCTCATTCCACCCATTCCGTTCCATAGAATTCCCACTAGATTTCCACCCACGGGATTTTACTTGTGAGCCCACGAGCCTAGGCAAAGTCTGAACACGCAGCAAGATCTCCTTTCAATTTGCGCCCCTCTTGCCATCCATTAATCGAAAATCCACAAATGAAATTCATCTCTTCATCACTTTGAACTGATTTTTGCCAAATCTTCTCTGAAATGGCTTCCTCGGACTCGCCTTTCCTATTCCATGCACTCACTTCTTCCATTCTGTAAGCTATATCACACTCCATGTCCTCCATCCATACCCTACCATTCTCTGGCAGAAAACAGAACATGCCATCCACATGTACATTTACCTGCCCAGGCAACTATTCAACAACACACTGATACTCCTGAAACTTAGCTGCTAACCGAGCCAAGTGTGCCTCTCCCAAACAATAACATATTGACTAAGGGTGTTTTAGTCTCTTCTTAACACAAATTTTGTTCTCCAAAGAAATTGTCTAAAATGTTTAGTCGCCCATGTACAAGCTAACAACTCTTTTTCAATACCTGCATAGTTAACTCTCAGAATTCCTCAAAGTCCTAGAAGCATATTATACAACCCATTCTCCATCTTTATCTCTTTGCATCAATACTGCACCTAGCCTAACATTACTTGCATCTACTGCCACCAACACACTCTTTTCCACTACATGAGATTTAAAGAGGGGTGTTTGTATCATTTCCTTTTTCAAGACAGCAAATGCATTTTGTTGTCTCATTCCACAAACAAATGTTGACCCTTTTTTTAGTAGCCTCAGGGGATCAATTTTTGTTGCATGAACTTGGACAAATTTGGGATAACATTCAGTCTATAGAAAGAATGACAACAATTGAACCTTACAAATAGGAGCTTAGGCACCCAGAATTGTCTTAACAAGATTGCGTTTATGGTTTACTCCATCTTTAGAAATGATATAGCATACACAGGAGGCGAGGTATTTGGATCTAACTGAATTCCCATCATTGTTGATGAAGACATCATCATATGGCATCTCCTTTAGCCACAATGTAAGTCTTACCTTGTTTTCTCCTTCCTTCAAATTCCAAATTTGCCCACACATACCCTAGTAGATCAATTTTGTGGCCTTTATATCCATCCTGTTGGACATCAGTTGGCTGTAACTTCCTTTCGCCCCACAACTCTTGCCAATAAATCATTGCCAATGATACTGTAGCAAGCACTAGAATCTACAATCACTAATACTTGTTTACCACCTATTATAAGGGAACATTTGGGAAAACCCTCACAATGCTTGCCCATAACACACGGAATAGCATTATGTTCATGTCCACGTCAGATTGTTCATCGGATGCGGTACAATTAATTTTGTTACTGAGACTTGTCTTACATACTCTTCCAAAATGTCCCTTTTTTTTACATCGAATACATATTTTATATATAGCTGGACAACCTTTGAAGTTACCAATGTGGTAAAAACTTACACATCTAAAACAGATTGGACTGCCTTTATTTTCAAAATTCCTATTCTCAAATTCCTTTTTTCTACTGTTTCATGTACACTTTACCACACAAATATCAGTGCCAGGATTTGTATTTTGATCTCTTATTTTTCTGATTGCTCAATTCCCCTTAGTAATGCTTACAACTGCGCTCAATGGGGTTTCAGAACCTCTCCACAATCGCTCCTGAATTTGTTTGCTGTTAGTCTTCATCATTATTTGGTCCCTCAACACCTAATCATCAGTGATGGGCTCACATTCACAAAGTTAATAGAACAGACACACAGTCATCAATCGATTCTTCTTTATATGCACATGAATACAATTTGAACCTTTACATTACTGTATTTATTTTCCCTCAAATCTTAAGCCTAATTTCTTTACTGCTTGGTCAAATACATCCGAATCGCCAGCATTCTCCAAATGAGGTAAGTTTTTGTATTCTTTCAAACCTAAGCCACTTTAACAGTGTTTTAATAAAGACAATTTTCTTTGAGCTGGACAGTCTTTACCCTCTAAAGCTTCCACATAGGCCAACGCGCTGAGTACCAGAGTTCCCATTCCTTTGGAGGTTCACATATCAATATTATTATTCTTATTGGAGGTTCATTTGAAATTTGAAGAAACGGAGGTGCCACAGCAATATTAGCCACGTTGCAAAAAATTACTTCTGGTATAAATTGAAGCAGAACTGATGACTGGGTGAAGAGTTCGCGCTGTTGTAAAAAAAAATAAACGATATTGACACTCGCTTTAGAGTACAAATCCAAAGGCAGAACATTGTATAGCTTTGTCAAACACTAACTATTACTACAACAGTTTACTCTTGAAAGTCCAATAGACATTCTTGGAAGTAATTTTGAAATGTAACAGCAGGTGGCGCTCACATCAAGAACATCATTTACGCCAAACGGCACATGGAGAGTAGAGATGGATGTGAGTGACGATCGTGGGAACTGCTCACTCTTTTTTGAGTTTAAAGAGCTTTATTAAAATGCTTAAAATCAATAGTACAATGCCTATCAATGCATATGAAACAAGAAGTATTAAATAAGCAAACTGAGAATACAATTTGAGAAGCCAAAAGAGTAAAAGTATTAAGAAAAATATGTACCTATAGCAAGTAGCATTTTACGTTTTTAATTTTCGGAAGAAGGAAAAGTGTAAATAAATATGAAAGGAAAAAGAAAACAGAGAAAATAAGAAAGATAAAGAAGACAGGGAAGGGAAAAATAGAAGACAGATAAGGAAAAGAAAAGAAAGAGAAAAAAAGAAAACTGGAGATATATTAATATCTTCTTCTAACATTGTATATGGGACTGTTCAGTCTTTATGGCGGGAATGGGGTCCTGGGTGAGCGTGGCGGCTGAAAGCAGCAGAAGAACGAGGGTCAGCTGAAAGCCAGGGCACGCGAGTAGTGCTCGTGCGATGCCAGCCACAGCGAAAGTGTCCAGAGAAAGAATAAGGCAACTGCCATGCAGAAAGCAACGTAGAAGGAGCTCCGCAGCGAGTAATTAAGCCAAACTGACGTAATTAATCCTGAAGCAGACACCAAGCGTTGGTAAAGGAAACTCGGCGAATCTTTGCCAATAAGGTACAGTGAACAGACGCTACACCTGTAGTGCACCACCAGCTCGTCACCAAATATTCTGTTATTCCAGTAACAGGAGCAGCTTCACACTCACAGCGTCCCCACGAGTAAAGTTCAACTCCAACCCCCGTCTTCCTCGAACATTCCAGATCCTATCCGCTCCCACAATCTACATGTGTGCCTTTACCTGTGGCCTGCAACTGGATATGGAACTGGTGTTAATAAAGTGTCTATTAACCCACACCAGCGCGGGCATTACAGGTCCTATGCCAGGAAAGCCCCGTTTAATGGCTTTTCCTTTTAACTTACAGCAGTAGAGGTTAGTGACCCTTTGTCGCAGTAATCTACCTCCGGCTTGCATCCACCTGATTCTTGTCTTCTCCTGTCAGATTCCTTCTGACAGTGGTGAGTTTTTGGATACCGACGCAGTAGCCTCATTACTCCATATTCATTTAGAATTTTGTAGTCGCTGTATAGGTTGTCTATTGCACTCAAAGAAAAACACCCTGTCTTAGTTGTTTTAGGTAAGATGTCCTACCGTATGAATACAGAAACATAAATACTTTGGAGACCTATAGAACAGGAAATTCCAAAAATAAAAACTAAAGCAGGGCAGTGCTAAGTGGACAGGTAGACAGAATGAATAAAACAAGATAATAACACCAAGTGAGAAAATATGTCAGAATATGAACAATAAAATTTATTACCTCCCGAACGGGTTACAATCTAAAAAATAATTAAAACCACTATAGGCCACCAAAAGGTGGACAGTTCATAAAACAATCATATACAAGCAAGTGAACACAGTCGACGCAGCGTTTCGGTGCTTAAATTAATCTTCACACCTTCCTCAGGACGTTCACAACAATTTGATATCTAAAGCAATCAAAGAAAAAATATTTTTTAACAATCAGGCAAAAAAATTTAACAAAACATTATACCATATGTCTACACTTTCGAATAGTTCTAGCTCCTGCTTTTCTTTCCTGCATAAGTTTATTCTCCATTTCAACATGTATAATTACTAACATAACATGACCCCATGGTCATGAGTTTATAGTTCCTTTATGACCTGTTATTCTAATCTTATGACTGGTCAGAATACGCACATGGCCACTCTTTTATAGGTTATGCACAACTCAAACCCTTTGTACCTGGGGTGTTATATTAAGCCTTAATATTCTATCTGGGGCTTAAAAGTTTTATACATCAATGGTTTGTAAATACCTGTTGAAATTGTAGGATGAATATATCAATTCTTTTCATCCAGCAAACAACATTTTTTCTCTTTAGCGGATTTATTCTCGCTCAAGCTGTGTAGTAAGGAGGCATAGAGAATATTCAGTAATTTTTAATTCTATTCTTATGGCAATTTAATTAAAGACTATAAAGTCATAAATTACCTTCTATAAAGATGCACGTATGTTCAAAGTGCACGGAGGGGCCACCGAAGAATAACGTAAAAACCTAAACACATAAGGATCACCACATGTTTTAGTTTTAAAATTTCAGGAAGACCATTTGTTGTTGTACGTATCGTCGCCGTATTTGTACTGACCTGATGTTTATTCAGACTCTCATTGATAATTCCACGACTCTTGTAAATTGTCGCTTCTGAGAATTCTTCCTCTAAATAGAAGACCCAATTTTTTGGCTCTAGGAGAAAACATGTCGAGAGAAGACATTGTTTTAATCACCAGGTTCTTTTCCGGAACTGATTGCTAACACACTTGTATGACGTTGGCACTGTTTTCAGTAGGGATATGCTCTAACCTTCAGAGAGTAACTAACAAACAGAGCCTTGTCCTGAGTAATGGGTATGTTTGCACGCTGCATAGTGGTGCAAAACGGCTCATATGTCTTATTCTGTGGAGCGTCCTTTAGTTAGTGTTTCGCTGTAACCACAGTCCCGGATGGGAACGCTATTTGGAGAGTTATGTGCCATTTAAAACGGTAATACCATTTAAAAGATGTTTATTACCGATAGGACGGTACTGTGACCATATCTATATAGGACCGGGGGGCACAGCCTATCCTGACATGTAGATAACGGATACTTTCTTGAATAAACAGTTTGCTTGTTAGAAATAAGAAAATAAAAAAATGGCTATCTTGGAGTGGACAAAAAATTCCCCGCTATATCTATATGTCATTATGACGTTAAACACTATTATATGGGGCGTTTGGATCTATGTCAATGATAACGCTATGTGCACGAAACCCAATGGAACACTGCCTATTTTAAAGAAAATTGTCATTGGTCGATAGTTCGACCAATTCTATCCTGGGGCCAGGGGGCAGAGTATGTTCCTACCTGTATTCACAAGTTCGGCCTCCCTGCTCCTCCGTGCTGCCGTGGTTGTCAATGCCTTCGTGATGGTGCAGACTCTAACTGCAGCCATTCACGATGGCGTTTTTTATGCTGACGCCGCTCCTGTTAACCCGGAAGTCCACTGGCGGGCGGAATATTTACTTTAGCGTGCGTTATAAAAGCTCGTAATGCTTGTAATAAGCAAAATTATAAGAGTGGCAGTAAGTACGATAAAAATTAGATAAAAAATTATTACATTTTGTAGAATTGCGAGCCAGAATGACCCGGAAATGGACCGTTTGCTATTACGATTCATACGTGGAAAAAATGCTAATGTTTCACTCATATATGATATTAATCCATTAAAAACTACAGGGCTACAAGAAGTAATGTTCATGCTGTGCTCTGAGTACTTGTATAAAGTTACGAAAAATAGGATAGATCGAAAAATATGGCGGCCATTTTAGATTGGGCAACTCTTCACGCATAAAGTCGGTCGATATGTCGATTTGCTCGGAAAATATATCATTAGTCTGGGAAGTGCGCGATGTACTATCTCTGTTGCTGCCTATTCATATTGTGTGTTCACAAATGATCAGAAAATTAAATCCAAATATAAAAAATGCAATTGGCATCTGGGCAATTCCCCATTGGCATGGACATATGATTCAACATGCAATTGATACAATCGATAGTTCTACACACATAAGACCTTGATAATAATAACATTGGAGAAACAAGATGTGTAGGCATAATACTACTTTAGCAACAGAATGAATAATTCATACAGACAACAATTATATAAATACATCATCCGTGGCTACAGGGGATACCATTCCCAGTCAGGTTCAATAAGCAAGCTCATGTATTTGAAAGGCATTGTTCCGTTATTGAGACTCAGTGGGCAAAGTTACTAGTTACTAGAACAGAAGTTTAGGGGTCACAGTTTAATTCAATGACTATAGACATGAGGTAAATAAAAATTAGTCATCAAAAGCTTACAGAATGAGCCTTTCCCATTCTTCTCTGTTATTTAATCCAGTGCGGAAAGTATTAAAAAGAGACATG
Organism: Lissotriton vulgaris; assembly: GCF_964263255.1. Classification (NCBI taxonomy): domain Eukaryota; kingdom Metazoa; phylum Chordata; class Amphibia; order Caudata; family Salamandridae; genus Lissotriton; species Lissotriton vulgaris. The sequence goes on from NC_141691.1 coordinate 1,997,032,980, forward strand.
TAAAACTGTTCTCTTTTCTTTCTTTTGTTTTTAGCGTTGCCACCTCTCATGTTGTGAGTTATGGTCTCTATTACACACCATCTAAGATCTTCTGGTTTATGGTTGTGGTTGATCCGGTGTTCAACTAGCGGGGCTGATTTCTTTTGAGTCCTAATAGCGGATCTATGTTCAGTAATCCTGGTTTTAATTTCTCTTGCGGTCTCTCCAATGTATGCTTTCTTGCAGGGACATTGTATCATATAGACCAAATCTTTGGTTCTACAGTTAGCAAAGCTTTTGATTTTATGGTCTATTCCATTGTATTGAATTGCATTGCCTTTGATCATCAATGTACAATTGGAGCACATATTACATGGAAAATTACCAGTAGGTAAAGGGATATTGTTAATAGTGTTTGGGGTTCTATGATTCTTTTCTTTGAAGGTATGAACTAAGCAATTTCTGATTGTTTTGTTGCGACGGAAACTGAACATTGGTTTGGGGATGTTTATGCCCTGTCTGTCATTTAGTAATGACCAATTCCGGTTGATAATATTTTTTATTTTGTTACTTGCTGTGCTATAATTTGTTACAAAAATCAGTCTGTCGTTGGTTTTTTTGTCTTCACCTTCAATGTTCTTTTTAAGAAGAGATTCCCTATTATAATATTTCGCACGTTTATATGCTCTTCTGATCAAGTTATTAGGATAACCTCGGTCTCTAAGTTTCTTAGATAAGAAGTCTGCATGTTTATTGTAATCTGATATATTGGTGCAATTTCTTCTGATTCTTAAAAACTGACCGAATGGTATATTATCTTTCTGACTATTAGGGTGGTTGCTTTTATAGTGAAGAAGAGTATTGCGGTCAGTTGGTTTAGTGTATAAATCAACACCCAACACTTCATTCTCAACTCTGATTTTAATATCCAGAAATTCAATAGCTATTTTGTTGTGGTTAGAGGTGAACTTGAGGTTTTGGTCTCCCAGGTTCAACCAAATAATAAAATCATTTAATGTTTCTAAACAGCCTGTCCAAATAAAAAAAATGTAATCGATGTATCTCGACCAACATGAAATGTTCTCACTAAAGGGTGCCATAGTATTAAAAATATGTCTTTCTTCAAAGGCCGCTACATATAGACATGCTAGACTAGGGGCGCAGGTCGCCCCCATACTGGTACCCTTGATTTGTTTGAAAAAATTATTTTTTAAATAAAAAAATATTATTTTTCAAAATAATTTCTATGCAATCAAGGATAAATGTTGCATGATGATCTAAATCATCTGTTTCATTTTTAAGGAGACCCTCTATCACCCTGATTGTGTCGTCTTGCGGGATATTAGTATAGAGGGCCTCTATATCTAACGTTACTAGCCATTGTGAATTAACGTCATAGGGTAAACCCTCAATTTTGTCTATCATACTAGTTGTATCTTTGACATATGCTTTTTGTGTTACAACAATAGGCTGAAGGAACTTGTCTACATATTTGCTGAGCGGCTCAGTGATGGAATCAATTGACGACACGATGGGTCGCATGGGGGGATCCTGTAAATTTTTATGGACCTTGGGCAGTCCATAAAGAGCAGGAATAATTGGTGCCTCATTATTTAAAAAATTATACTCATCTGAACAGATGATCTCATCCTCTAGTGCAAAATTTAAAAGGTACTTTACTCTCTGGGTTAAAATATTCCATTCTTGTCTACTTGAGGAGCAGTAATGCTCCACATTATTCAATAAAGACATCATCTTATTCTCATAGTCTTTAGTATTCATAAGCACTATACTGCCGCCCTTATCGCCAGGCTTTATGGTTAAGGACTCATTATTTTCTAGATTCTTAAGGGCACTTCGTTGTTCTGCATTTAGATTATTCATGCCCCTCAGAGGGTGAGTAAGAAGTGAAGAGATGTTGCTCTCCACCACTTTCTCGAATAGGTCAATTTGTTTATTGACCATCCCTATGTTGGGTGTCCAGGTCGATTTTGGCTTAAGGCCAGATTTATGTAGAGGTCCTGTTCTGGGTGGTTTGTCCCTAAAGAATTCATGGAGCCTAATTTTTCTAAAAAATCCCTGAAGATCCCTTTCTAAGTTGTATCTATTGACCCGGGAGCTAATCGCGTAACCTAAACCTTTTTCTAGGACTTGTTTTTCTATTGTGGTAAGTGTAATTTCTGAAAGGTTAATAATGGCTGCTTTGTCTTCTAGTCCCATTTTGTTGACTCCTGGTGTAATACCTCTTCTGCTGTTGAGGTTGAGGGTAAAACTTCCCTCTCCCATTGCCTCTGGGTTTGTTGTAATTGCTGCCCCTTCCCCGATGGCCTAAAAAAGGTAAAGATTCCCTGTTAGGGGTAGATGTTGATTCAACTATTCTATTTGAGTCCCCTGTTTTATCCTGATCTGAATCGTTACTAGTATAAGAGGAGTCAGAAAAAGTCACTCTTTTTTTGGGGTAAGTGCGCCAAGGTTGTTGCCATTGGTTACGGTTAGGGAAATTTTCTCTCGGACGGTCAAAGAAATCCTTCTGTGTATAAGGATAGACAGTTTCCGTGTTATAATTGGAGACGTCTTTATTAAATTTATTGGTTTTCTTACCGAATAAATAATCCCTATAGCCAGAGACATCTCTTTGAATGTCCTCTAATTTTTTCTTTGCGTCTTCTAGTGCAGAGGTATCAAGCTTTGCTTCTAGGTCAGCAATTTCTTTTCTTTCGATTAGTAGGATGGAGTTGGCAGTCTCTATTATAAGCAACATCCAATCCCTGCTGCATCTATTAGCAATTAGGGTCCAGTTTTCTATAAAGCCAGTGTGTCTAATAAACACCCCTGGTTCGTTCTTGACCTGCAGACCATTGGGGATAATGCCCTTTTTCAAATAATCTATTAGGAAGTCTGCATGAAGTTCAGTGCGAACTAATTTCTTTTTGTTGTTCCATAGCTCGCGCCATTTCTCTTCATCGTTGTTAGTATTAGAGATGGAGGTATAGTTTTTGGAGGTGCCATTTACTATTCTATTGAACTCTTCTTCAGAAAATCCTTTAGTTTTTAGTGTATCCATTAATGATTAGGAACACTAAATGGGACAGTGCCCTAGACACATATATTAAGGAAAAGAATCCTCCCAGCTGAAGTGCTGTACAACTGCTAGCTACAAAAAATTGGAGGCACCCCTGTTACATACGACAAGGTGGGGGAACTTGAGCACTCAAAGAAAAACACCCTGTCTTAGTTGTTTTAGGTAAGATGTCCTACCGTATGAATACAGAAACATAAATACTTTGGAGACCTATAGAACAGGAAATTCCAAAAATAAAAACTAAAGCAGAGCAGAGCTAAGTGGACAGGTAGACAGAATGAATAAAACAAGATAATAACACCAAGTGAGAAAATATGTCAGAATATGAACAATAAAATGTATTACCTCCCGAACGGGTTACAATCTAAAAAATAATTAAAACCACTATAGGCCACCAAAAGGTGGACAGTTCATAAAACAATCATATACAAGCAAGTGAACACAGTCGGCGCAGCGTTTCGGTGCTTAAATTAATCTTCACACCTTCCTCAGGACGTTCACAACAATTTGATATCTAAAGCAATCAAAGAAAAAATATTTTTTAACAATCAGGCAAAAAAATTTAACAAAACATTATACCATATGTCTACACTTTCGAATAGTTCTAGCTCCTGCTTTTCTTTCCTGCATAAGTTTATTCTCCATTTCAACATGTATAATTACTAACATAACATGACCCCATGGTCATGAGTTTATAGTTCCTTTATGACCTGTTATTCTAATCTTATGACTGGTCAGAATACGCACATGGCCACTCTTTTATAGGTTATGCACAACTCAAACCCTTTGTACCTGGGGTGTTATATTAAGCCTTAATATTCTATCTGGGGCTTAAAAGTTTTATACATCAATGGTTTGTGAATACCTGTTGAAATTGTAGGATGAATATATCAATTCTTTTCATCCAGCAAACAAAATGTTTTCTCTTTAGCGGATTTATTCTCGCTCAAGCTGTGTAGTAAGGAGGCATAGAGAATATTCAGTAATTTTTAATTCTATTCTTATGGCAATTTAATTAAAGACTATAAAGTCATAAATTACCTTCTATAAAGATGCACGTATGTTCAAAGTGCACGGAGGGGCCACCGAAGAATAACGTAAAAACCTAAACACATAAGGATCACCACATGTTTTAGTTTTAAAATTTCAGGAAGACCATTTGTTGTTGTACGTATCGTCGTCGTATTTGTACTGACCTGATGTTTATTCAGGCTCTCATTGATAATTCCACGACTCTTGTAAATTGTCGCTTCTGAGAATTCTTCCTCTAAATAGAAGACCCAATTTTTTGGCTCTAGGAGAAAACATGTCGAGAGAAGACATTGTTTTAATCACCGGGTTCTTTTCCGGAACTGATTGCTAACACACTTGTATGACGTTGGCACTGTTTTCAGTAGGGATATGCTCTAACCTTCAGAGAGTAACTAACAAACAGAGCCTTGTCCTGAGTAATGGGTATGTTTGCACGCTGCATAGTGGTGCAAAACGGCTCATATGTCTTATTCTGTGGAGCGTCCTTTAGTTAGTGTTTCGCTGTAACCACAGTCCCGGATGGGAACGCTATTTGGAGAGTTATGTGCCATTTAAAACGGTAATACCATTTAAAAGATGTTTATTACCGATAGGACGGTACTGTGACCATATCTATAAAGGACCGGGGGGCACAGCCTATCCTGACATGTAGATAACGGATACTTTCTTGAATAAACAGTTTGCTTGTTAGAAATAAGAAAATAAAAAAATGGCTATCTTGGAGTGGACAAAAAATTCCCCGCTATATCTATATGTCATAATGACGTTAAACACTATTATATGGGGCGTTTGGATCTATGTCAATGATAACGCTATGTGCACGAAACCCAATGGAACACTGCCTATTTTAAAGAAAATTGTCATTGGTCGATAGTTTGACCAATTCTATCCTGGGGCCAGGGGGCAGAGTATGTTCCTACCTGTATTCACAAGTTCGGCCTCCCTGATCCTCCGTGCTGCCGTGGTTGTCAATGCCTTCGTGATGGTGCAGACTCTAACTGCAGCCATTCACGATGGCGTTTTTTATGCTGACGCCGCTCCTGTTAACCCGGAAGTCCACTGGCGGGCGGAATATTTACTTTAGCGTGCGTTATAAAAGCTTGTAATGCTTGTAATAAGCAAAATTATAAGAGTGGCAGTAAGTACGATAAAAATTTGATAAAAAATTATTACATTTTGTAGAATTGCGAGCCAGAATGACCCGGAAATGGACCGTTTGCTATTACGATTCATACGTGGAAAAAATGCTAATGTTTCACTCATATATGATATTAATCCATTAAAAACTACAGGGCTACAAGCAGTAATGTTCATGCTGTGCTCTGAGTACTTGTATAAAGTTACGAAAAATAGGATAGATCGAAAAATATGGCGGCCATTTTAGATTGGGCAACTCTTCAGGTTGTCTATTGCATCCACCGCACCAGGGGTGCTGCTTTGTATGCCCCTTAGCCAATCGCATCGCTTCTCTTCTCCCAGAGGATCCTTGTTCATAGATTTATTTCACTGTCTGTATCCGGGACTGACCGTAGCTTGAACAGAGGAGCCAATCACAGTACAGAGAGGAATTGTACAGTACTTGTTGCATCTCAAGCAAGAGATGCTGTACATTGGCGCTTATTGTAAATGAGGGATTCAGAGGGAAGATGGCAACATCTGAATTGGATATTAGAAGGAGTATTTGTTTTTACATTACTCTTTTCATAAAATTAAAACATTACATATTTTTACGTTACTCTTCTCATTTAAAAGTGAACTCACAGAGGGAGAAAGACCTCTGGCCCAAGGTGAACGACATGCCACTAGACTTAGACAAATCAGGCTTCACCCACTGCTTCTCTCCTCCACCCCTGCATCCTTTCATCCTACTTTGCAAAATGGTCCATGAGGCGAGGGGGGCAAGCACAGGGGCCTCGAGCGTTCGGATGAGAGCCGGACGCTGGACTTGTTGACAGCCCATTTTAGCTTTGACTGCTGTGGGTGCTGCTGATGTTTCTACCTTTAGCCGATTCATATCTTTGGGTCTTTCCCTGCCTCTGCATTTTTGGAAGGTCCTTTATCCTTTTAATGCTTGTATGTTTCACTTTGCCCCAATTCCTGTACATGCAGCACACACAGGGGCTTATTTACAAGGATCTTGCAAATCCATTGCATCACTTTTTCTAACGCATTAGCGGCGCTTTCTTGGCTCATATTTATAAAGTGACGTATCTAGGTAGATGCATCACTTTTTGTTCTGCTGCATGGGTTTTTTCCCGCATCTGAACAGGTTGCTTTAATCAAATGGAAGGTAGGCTTTCCTTTCTATTTTCTATTGTAAAAAGATGCTGCGAGTTTTGTTTTAGGAAAAGTGACGCAGCATTGGCAAGCATCACGCACAGCCTGCAATGTGTCAAAATTGACACGCCTCAAAAACCCAGACGAAAGAATGACGCATTGGTAGTAGAATAGGTTTCTGGCCAGCTAAATTCACTTAAAACACTGTAATTAGTCATTACATCACATCCTCTCAACTAGTAGTATGCCTATACATGCATCAAACATGTTGTTGGCCCCTTGAGCAACCTGGGATATAGGTAAGTACACATATAAGATATTTAACACAGGGCCTGTAACTTTACATCACTTTACTCCAATGTATCCACTCGCATTAGTGCTTCTCTCAACACATCACACATACTTATATATCTTACACATAAGTAGATTATGCCCACTGTAATGTGACACATAGCCATACTTCATACATGTATGCTTTACATCCAAGACCTATGGTATGGTGTCCCAGGTGATTTTACCACCATTACACTCTGCGCAATATTTCTGACGCAGTGGGCCATTGCGTCCGTTAGAAGCAATACATGGCCTCTGCTTGTGATGCATAGCTGAAGTTGAGCTTGTTGTATGCCCAAATTCAGTCATACATTATTTTTCTAGCCACTGTGTCACTTTCCACTGCGCCATCCCTCGCCACCAATGCATCTGTTTTTAACTCATACTTTTTCCTTCCGCCATGGCGCCCCATATGGTAAATATGGCGCATCCATGGCATTAACAATTGACTTAAGGTGGAGCAAGTATTTCTGACGCATCGCTGTGTTGTGGCAGTGATGCGTCAGTTCTTGTAAATGAGGCCCTCAGGGAACCCAGGCTTGAAAGGAGTCATCCCTCACTGACCTGGTACTCCTGGAGCCCTTCAAAAATACAACAGAGGGTCCCTGGAGACTAATACTAGGAGAGGCAGGGAGAAGGGCAATAACAAGAACAACACCTGTCACTAGTATTCAATTATATCTAGGTCATAAATCCTACATCAGTTCAAATAATAACATTGTCCCAAAACAGAAGTTATTGTACAAACATAATTTCTTTTTTATTCAAAGATTTTTCTGATAAATAATAACATCACAAGCACATTGTATCATTGAGTTACCATTTTTGTATATACATTCTATACATATCTATTTATACTATATACAACCCCCAACAAAACAAAGATCTCCACGCACAAAACAACCAAGTGAAAACAGCCACACATATCATCCAAACCCACAATCTAACCAATCTCACAGACTCTCTACACATGAATCGAATCACAAAACAGAAGTGAAGCGCCGACAAGCGTTTCGGAAAGGAATCTTGTCCTGGGTTCCTTCGTCAGGGCGCATTAGAATCAAAATTTTCAAGAATCATAACATGTTTCGCGTGTCTATAGTAGAATGATTCCTATCCCACTAAATAATAGTACGGGGTCTATATCTGGAGTCAGAAATAAATTGCTGACACATTTATCATTAATCTCAGCAATGTTCCGAGACAGTAGTGAGCAAAACACAAGAACGTTTAACGGCAGAGTGTAATGTTGATCCACAAACACCAATGCGTAGGGTCGTCAAGACAGGCCCACAGCTCAGACGAGAGTTTGGACGAGATTTCCTGACATTTTGATGAACTTTGTACAGTCATGCCGGAACTAGAATGATTCTTCTTTATCTGCCTCGCATCTTACCGTTACCACGTACGGAGTCACTCATCTATAGATTTTGTAATTAAAAAACCAGTTTGTGGCAGTGCACTCTGGAGTGGCTTATGGGATTTTTTCCACGCTGTTATCCGTCTGAGCTGTGGGCCTGTCTTGACGGCCCTACGCATAGATCGGAGTAACACTGCAACCCATCTTTGTTTCGCACACAATGCCACCACAGTTTGGACCCAACCATACGCAAATCAGTCTTGACCCTGTTCCTATGGGAGCAGTCCAGCCCGAACTGTTAAGCCAGGTTCTCCCTCAACCTGAACACAAGCAACCCAGGACCAGTTCAGGCTCCCATGAGGAGAGGGTCAAGACTAATTTGCATATGAGTGGGTCCAAACTGAGGTGGCGAAGTTGGCAAAAGAATGATGGGCTGGAGTGTTACCCCGATCGATTGCCTGTGGTTAGATTTATTGCAAGCAGCCTCCCATCCCTTTAGTGTGTTCCATGTACCCCCCAAGTGGCTTGGGCATGCCCAGACGTGGGTTCCATGCTCACTGGGCCAGTGGAACCAAACTGTACCTGGCTGATGAGCCCATAACTTATCCTTATCCTGGCTGTCTACATATTAGCATTGTGAATACATAAGAGACTTGTGACAACCTTGCTATATGTTTTGGGGGAGAAAATATTCTAGATCTGTGCCAGACATAACAATTTAGGAAGGAGGATTGACTCTGTATTGGACTGTGAAAGGAATTCAACCGGACTCTGATGGTGGGATTAACAAGTGTGAGCCACTAACTCAGAATGGTATTCAGGGGCTCACTACTTTCAGTGAAATCGGGGTGTCCTGGGGAACCCTCTCCAACTAACATTCTTCACCTGAGAACCAGTTGAGAACCAGTTCACTTCTGCCAATTCTGACTAAATCATGTAATACCTGCATAAATGCAGTTCTTCGGTGTGAGCTGCCCCAACGTTCTTTTGGGAACTTTTTGGTATCTTGTTGTCCCTCTATTGTGGTAGGTCACGATGCCGAGTGGCGCTCTGGAAGTTACATCTCCCGGTGCTGGAGGGTGGTTTGGAAGCCCCCGATTTGAAATTGTAATATATTGCAGGACAGTTGCAATGAGTGACTCGCTTGCTGTCCAGCCTATGGGATGCCGCAGGTTCTCCCGAGAGTGGTACCACGATGCAGTATTTGCACAAACTTTCTGTTCTCGGTGACTCGATGCTGGGAGTGGCGAGGGAGTTGGACTTGTGTTTACTACTGGACAACAGCTGGGGTCATGGTGCTGCGTGATCTTTTGTAGGTGGTGACTTTTTTTTGGGGGGGGGGAGTTTTATATAGCGACCAGAGCACCAGTTGCGTTCAGAAGGACACATTCATTTTGTTAGGCACTGGACGCCAGATTTGCGATGCCGCTGCGTCACTTTTGGGACGCATAGGCGGCACAAAGCCATCGCCATGCTGCGGGCTATTTACAACGTGACGCATCTGGGAGATGCGTCACGTTTTAAATCCCTACGCCACATGTGGGTGTTCCTGCATGGGGAGGGGGCGTTCTGGCGCAGGAGTTTCTCCTAGAAGTGGCAGAGTGAAATCTAATATCACTCAGTCACTTTTAAGCGCATGGTGCATCAAAACCCTGCGCCTGCTTGAAGCAGGCGTAAGGATTGACGCAATATGTTAGGGATAGGGGCCCCCGAGCCTTGCTGGAGCTGCGTCGCGCCGCCTTTTCCTCGGGGGATGCGACACGCATCTCCCCATCCGTGCGCCGCATTGTAAATGCGGTGCATCAGTGAGGGAGCACGGGTGGGCATATGCGTCACAACTCTTCTGGCGCATCCCTGCTGACCTGCTGATTAGCAGAGATGCGCCAGAAGTAGAAGTAGTAAATCTGCCCCAGGGAGATTAAGTGATTTGCCCATAATCACAGGAAGTTGAGCGTCACTGCCAAGACTCGAACCCTGTTACCCAGCTTCCAGGTCGACCACTCTAGCTGTTAGGCCACATCCACTCCTCTTGTGTTCCCTTGGGACTTGTGTCCCTTCCTGACCATCTGGGAATCTCACAATCTCCCAACAGGGCATTTCTTGACGCCCGGCACACTGGTGTGTGGGATATGCATGTGGTGGAGCTTGAAGGTGGCAGAGCCACCGGAGCATGATTGCCTCCACCGTCTTTTCTCATCACAGGGCAGATGAAGGCGGTCACACTGCTGTACATGGCTCTCCAATAGGGGAACCGATTGGATGTTGCGGAGGTTAGCACAGGCTGGGAAATGGATATTGATGCGCTGCTGACTGATCAGGCTTGGAGGATGATTCTGGAATGCACTTCGAAAGTGTCCTGAAATGCTCATTTTAAACTCATACAATTCTATTATTTACATCAAGCCTACCTTACCCCTAGCCATATACATGAAATATTCACTGCAGCGGTGTATGCTTGTCCTCGATGTGCTACTGAAGATGCCGGCTTTGTATATAAGGTGTGGTCCTGCCCCTTATTGTTGCCCTACTGGACGTTGGTCCTCCGGTTGTGTTTCATGTTGCCACCGAATTTGACCTTAGTTCTTGGTTGTGTCTCATGGGCCTTCACAAGAGCTCCGTGGCCCGAAGGCTACAGATATTTTTCTGGATTCGACCCTGGTACTCGATTGTAGGCTGATAATAGGGTGACCAACCGTCCGCACATTTCAGGGACCGTCCGTAATTGGGACCTCACGTCTGTTGTCCGTGATTATCCCTTTTACGGACGCCTTTTGTCCTTAATTTTGGCCTTCGGGGAACAGCACTGTTACCCTGTGAGAATTCTCAACACCCTGATGGGACAGCCTTGCACACCTCTGAGCACACGAGCAGCCCCACCCCGCCCGTTGTCATTCTGTATGCAGCTGATTGCCACATACAGAATGACAATGGGCCAGTCTGGCTGGTAAAGCATGTGGTGGCCCTCCTCCAGCCTCAGGCACCCTGTCAGAAGAAAGGAAAGTACTGCAACGAGAGAATCCAGTTAATCAAAAAAAGGTGGTGAAAGGAGTTTAAAAAATGGGTTATAGTTCTTTCACAGTCTCATCAATTTAAAACTGATGCATGTTAAATTCAAGGAAGCCATGGTTGCTGCTTTTTAGGTCCCGGACCGTAGGCTGCGCTTGCGCAGTCTCGCTCCGAGATTTAATGTTTTTTTAGTATGGGGGATTGAACCCGCCCCTCTTCTCCATTGGCTGGCTTCCTAAACGGAGGCCGGCCGTTGGAGGAGAGGGGCATCACTCCGTTCAAGCTCCGTCTTTTTCCGATTCGGGGGCGTCTTTGTTCGCTTCTTTCTTGTTTTCTTTATCTCCTCTTCCCATTGGCTGGAATTTTACCTTGCAGCCAATGGGAAGAGGAGAGAAAGAAAACCACGCCCCCAAATCAGAAAATGACCGTGCTTTCTCCGAGGCATTTCTGCTTCGCCTCGGAGAAAGATGGTGGTGTCATGGCGTTGTCTGGCTGCACAACAGACAGAGACTCCCCCCCCTCTGAGCAGGTACGTTTTTTGTCGTCTGTTCCCTCGTGCTTTCCACCCCCCCTCTCGTTGTGCATCTGTTCCCTCGTGCTTTTTGCCCCCCCTCGTTGTGCGTCTGTTCCCTCGTGCTTTCCGCCCCCCTCGTTGTGCATCTGTTCCCTTGTGCCGCCCCCCGTTGTGCTTGCTTTCCAGCCCCCGACTGCTGCTGAAGGCCGAAGTGCATCTGGAAGTGGCGTGGAGGAAAATTGAGAGGCCTGTGGACAGAGCACTACCGGCGGAGGGTGAAAGCTGCTGAGGAGAGGTCATTGCCTGTTGTGCTTCTGTGCCCTGCTTGTGATCCGGTTTTCATACCTCTGTGCCCTGCTTGTGCTCCGGTTTTCGTGCCTCTGTGCCCTGCCCTGCCCTGCTTGTGTTCCGGTTTTTGTGCCTCTGTGCCCCCCTGCACCCTCGTTGCTTGTGCATGCTTCATCCTCGTTGCTTGTGCTTGCTCTCCTGCCCCTGTCCCCTGGTTGCTTGTTGTGCCTCTGTGCCCTGCTTGTGAACATGTTTTTGTGCCTCTGTGCCCCCCTGTCCCCTCGTTGCTTGTGCCTGCTGCCTCCTCGTTGCTTGTGCTTGCTCTCCTGCCCCTTCCCCCTCGTTGCTTGTTCTGCCTCTGCGCCCTGCTTGTGATCCGGTTTTTGTGCCTCTGTGCCCCCCTACCCCCTTGTTGCTTGTGCTTGCTGCCCCCTCATTGCTTGTGCTTGCTCTCCTGCCCCTGTCCCCTCGTTGCTTGTTGTGCCTCTGTCCCCTGCCCTGCTTGTGATCTGGTTTTTGTGCCTCTGTGCCCCCCTGCCCCCTCGTTGCTTGTGCTTGCTGCCCCCTCGTCGCTTGTGCTTTCTCTCCTGCCCCTGCCCCCTCGTTGCTTGTTGTGCCTCTGTGCCCTGCTTGTGATCCGGGTTTTGTGCCTCTGTGCACCCCTTCCCCCTCGTTGCTTGTGCTTGCTGCCCCCACATAGCTTGTGCTTGCTCTCCTGCCCCTGCCCCCTCGTTGCTTGTTGTGCCTCTGTGCCCTGCTTGTGATCCCGGTTTTTGTGCCTCTGTGCCCTGCTTGTGATCCGGTATTTGTGCCTCTGTGCCCCCCCTGCCCCCTCGGTACTTGTGCTGCCTGCCCCCTCTTTGCTTGTGCTTGCTCTCCTCCCCTGCCCCCTAGCTGCTTGTTGTGCCTCTGTGCCCTGCTTGTGATCCTTTCTTTTGCCTCTGTGCCCCCCTGCCCCCTCGTTGCTTGTGTTTGCTGCCTCCTCATTGCTTGTGCTTGCTCTCCTGCCCCTGCCCCCTCGTTGCTTGTTGTGCCTCTGTGCCCTGCTTGTGATCCGTTTTTTTTGCCTCTGTGCCGCCCTGCTTGTGATCCGGTTTTTGTGCCTCTGTGCCCCCCTGCCCCCTCGTTGCTTGTGCTTGCTCTCCTGCCCCTGCCCCCTCATTTCTTGTTGTGCCTCTGTCCCCTGCCCTGCTTTTGATCCGGTTTTTGTGCCTCTGTGCCCTCCGGCCCCCTCATTGCTTGTGCTTGCTGCCCCTTCATTGCTTGTGCTTGCTTTCCTGCCCCTGCCCCCTCGTTGCTTGTTGTGCCTCTTTGCCCTGCTAGTGATCCGGTTGTTGTGCCTCTGTGCCCCCCTGCCCCCTCGTTGCTTGTGCTTGCTGCCCCCTCATTGCTTGTGCTTGCTCTCCTGCCCCTGTCCCCTCGTTGCTTGTTGTGCGTCTGTGCCCTGCTTGTAATCCCGGTTTTTGTGCCTCTGTGCCCTGCTTGTGATCCGGTTTTTGTGCCTCTGTGCCCCCCCCTGCCCCCTCGTTGCTTGTGCTTTCTGCCCCCTCGTTGCTTGTGTTTGTTCTCCTGCCCCTGCCCCCTCGTTGCTTGTTGTGCCTCTGTGCCCTGCCCTGTTTGTGATCCGGTTTTTGTGCCTCTGTACCTCCTGCCCCCTCGTTGCTTGTGCTTGCTGCCCCCTCGTTGCTTGTGCTGGCTCGTCTGCCCCATCGTTGCTTGTTGTGCCTCTGTGCCCTGCTTGTGATCCGGTTTTTGTGCCTCTGTGCCACCCTGCTTGTGATCCGGTTTTTGTGCCTCTGTGCCGCCCTGCCCCCCTGTTGTTTATGCTTGCTGCCCCCTCATTGCTTGTCCTTGGTCTCCTGCCCCTGCCCCCTCGTTGCTTGTTGTGCCTCTGTGCCCTGCTTGTGATCCGGTTTTTGTGCCTCTGCCCTGCTTGTGCCTCTGTTCCCTGCTTGTGCCTCTGTGCCCCGCTTGTGTTCTGGTTTTTCGTGCCTCTTTTCCCTAGGGCGTTACTGGGCAGAGAGCTCTGTCTGTGTGTGTGTGGCTCTGTCTGTGTGTGTGTGTGTGTGGCTGTCTGTGTATGTGTGTGTGGCTCTGTCTGTGTGTGTGTGGCTCTGTCTGTGTGCGTGTGGGGCTCTGTCTGTGTGTGTGTGTGTGGCTTTGTGTGTATGTGTGTGTGTGTGTGTGGCTTTGCCTGCGTGTGTGTGTGTGTGGTTTTGTGTGTGTGTGTATGTGACTTTGTCTGTGTGTGTGGCTTTGTCTGTGTGTGGCTTTGTCTGTGTGTGTGTGTGGCCCTGTCTGTGCGTGGCTCTGTCTGTGTGTGTGTGTGTGGGGGGGCTCTGTGTGTTAGTGTGTGTGGCTGTGTGTGGCTCTGTGTGTGTGTGGCTCTGTCTCCGCTAATACTCTCTAATGCTCACCCATTGCCATTGTAAATGACAATACCATTTATTTATGTTTTTAAAAAAATGAAAAATGAAAAAAATGCCATTTGCAATGCCAATAGCTCTAACTTTAATAAAGCCGAGACCATTGCATTGTAAATGCTTTTTTTTGCCACTAACAACCATTGAGAAAGCCTATAGTTCTGGCTTGTTGTATGTGTAACATCACTTGCTGTATTACAGATCTGAATGTAATGACAGAAGCAGCAAAATACCAGTCGGGCGGCACACTGCTAAGCACATATTTTTAGCATAGGTGTTTTAAGCCACGCCCTTAATTACATCGAACATCCCCTTTGGAGAGACCCCCTAGTTTTGTCATCCCACTTAAAGCCCTGAAAACAACACCATGCCACACTTACCTCACTGTCCTGGCACTGTGCATCATGCATGACCAAGGGGAAGTCCTGGCTCATGTAAGCATGCAAAATGCCTGATATGGGCATGCAAGATCTGCTTGCTCAACAAAGTGGGAGGAGCTAACAGTGGCTGTTTTTGGCAAACACATCCTGACATTTACATACTAGGAACAGTTGCAAGGACAGCTGCAAGCTCAACTGAGCATGTACGAAGGTGAAAGATGCTGAATATAGTTCGTTTCTAGGCAGATTACAAGAGCAGTCAACACCGAGGGAGGACAGAGCACATGGCGAGCACGTGGCAGCACATGGCAAACAAGATGGCTGCCAGAAATACAAAATGGCTTTCAGCTCATGCTAACAAATTCATGCAATATTTAACAGATGGTCCTTTTAGCATGAGCTAAAGACATTCCTATGATCCAGTAGGAACATAGAAAATATTCGCACATTAATTTTCATAAATTTATCAATATCCTAATTCTTTGGTAGGTGGGCATTTTCCATTCTAAACATTTCATTAAGCGGGTATAAGCAGGAATACAAAGGGAACAGAGCATCAGGTCATAATTAACATACAGATAGAAGGAGAGAGTAATGACTACTATTATGAACAGAATTATCATTTTTCTTAGTCCTAAACAAAAGCAAATCCTAAAATAATCTAGCAAACATTTTCAGGGCTCCAATGCATTTCAGTGACTATTCATTTCAATTTCAGTTTAGCTAACAGGACATCTCTAATAAAAATATCTTCACTAGACTGTTCCAGTTCCCTTTTATGAGGGCTTGAACATCAATTTAATACATTCAAGAAAAGGGCAAAGTCACATTTTTCAATTGCTCAGAAAAATGTTTTTCGTGCATAATAAATATAACTAATGCAAATATTAAAGCAATTAAACAGATTATTACAAAAACAATCCTGGCTCCAAGGGACCAGGAGGACCATACAGGGCCATAGGAATTAGGACAAAGAGCTGCAAAGGGGTGCTCCTCCTTAAAAATGGGACGACTAAAGGGGTACATTATTGACAAGAAAAAGAAGTCCATGGGGAAATTGAAGCCGCTGTACAACCAAGCCAGAGGGGAATCTTCTCCCTGTGTCCGTTTGAGTCTCACAGGCAGGCTCTTGTTGTTTCCACGGTGGAGCTGCACAACTTGCAACTCAAGAATCCCAGCCCAGTTTCAAGGGGCAAAAAAGTCTCTTCTTTCAGGATAGGGCAGTCACCCACTAGGCAAATGCTCTCAGCGATCCTTTCCAGTGTCTCAGGCAGTGCACCAGCTTTCTTCACTTCAATCTAACAGGCACCAGAGACACAGCACCTGTACCCTAATCTCAAGTCCTTCCCTAACTCCTGTTTTGCTCTGCTGGCACACTGCTCATTCGTTGGGGCCACACATTTGCATCCAGTGTGCCAAGGTATCTCTTGACCAACGAACAAAGGAGCAAACTTGCATTCACTTTAGGAACATCATTCAGAGGCCTGATGCTAGGATCTCTGAAGCAACCCTTGTTTCAAAAGGGGTCGCCTCAAGCAAAGCCTTCTCGCCATTCTGGTCGTTCAGTGACTTTCAGCTGGGCATGATCCACGATTTCTCCTTTCTGATTTGTGACCCCGTCTTTCGCCCAAAACAGTGGCAGGGGTACACACTTTATTACAGGGCTTCCGCTTTCATTGAGGACCTAGTTGCCAGCAATGCCTGTGCTGGTTACCTTCACTTTGGCTTCAAGCTGGACTGGTGCTGACGTTGACTCCCCAGGCTGAATCTGATGTCTGGGCTCCTCTGGCAATGGTTGTAAGGCAGCAAATATCTATTGGTGGACAGAACAAAAGGTCTTCAGACAAGGCACAGAAACAGTCTATCAACAGAGAGGATAGTCTCTGAATACTTCCTAGTCTTGGGACGCCTCCTATATTAGCAAGGCACCCAAGAACCACTTTCATCTATCTATGAGAAAGTAAAAAAAACAACAGCCTGGACCTATTGGCAAATAGAAAAGGAACTCTTTGGTGAACTAATAAGAGTAATACATCACCTAATCCCAAGCAGCCAAAGAAGTCTGTATTCATTTACTAAATTGTGAGGAAAAGAGAAAAACAACACAGACATACCCTACATCCTTACATTGGTGTATTCCCGTGTACTAATCTGAAAACCCTCAAAAAAAAGGAAATGTTCTACACTTTTGCTCATCAATTTTACATTACTTGTACAGGACTGCAGACACTTCTAAAATGATTCTTCTTAATAAAATAAGCTACATTGTACTCATAGGACCATGCTCTCATGTTATAGGTGCAACAGGAAAATCTAAAACTGCTAAATTCCCAGGGGCTCTTATCTATAAAACAACATTTCCTTCAAAACATTTTTTGCTAAGGATCACATGGGCATCGTCCCTGCATTCTACTTTTCATGATCCAAACTATGCAACATACCCACATCTAGTTCCCCTTATAGATCAAAATAAGGAAACAGCAATCTAGACTACTGATTCTGTCATAATTTCATCAAACAGGATGGGCAGTAATATAACATATATACTTATTCATTTTATTAATGCTAACCATGTTTAAAACAGTATCACTGAATAGCCAATTAAATGTCTTATTGCTATTTCACAGACAGTTTAGACAGGCTAAAAAAAACTGAGAAAAGGGGAGAGCAACATACATATTACCTAGCCTTAATTTGTAGAGGAGTTAGCCTCCTTCCCCCATTTTGACAGTAGGAAACCTGAAACAGGTTTCCCTTCTGTCAACATTATCAACCCCTATTTGTAGCAACTGGGCATAAACAAAGTTATAGGCGGTAGATAGCACTTTTGAGAGGGCTAAACAAAAATGAATACCCAACCCCCAACCCTTTTAGCAAATGTACAAATGTAACACGAGGGCACATGAAGTCAAACTAAATATCATTGTCTCAGATTTTAAGCATTAGTGCTGTATAAATATAGCAAAGCTTATCTGTTAATCAAAGTTCACATATACCATTATATCATTTGCTATCACATGAGTGCATAAAGTGCTTTTGCCAATAAAAAATAAGCACAACTCCTCCTTCTTTCCCTGCGCTGCCATCTTGTCTTTCAAAAAGTTTCAGATGTCAAAATGTCAAAGCAGACCTTGCTCTTGTAGCCCTGCCAGGCTTCTCAATATAGAACTGACTTTTAACTCTTCCCAGATGTCCTATTCTGTGTGCAAATTTTCCATGCAGCTTTCCCTATTCAAAGTCACTCTAGAGACAGAAAGCTGACCCATTCCCCTGTTTGTCAGTTTAATAACTTCTGCTGTTTTTGTATACATATTTTCAATTGTAAGCAGTGTGCAATATACTTGTCTAACAATATAGAAGTCAGCTGTTTGTATTATACCTAAATGTATGCATTTACTGAAGCCTAAGGCAGTTTAAAACCTGCTCTAAATGGCAAAAGTGCTGTTTAAATAGTGAATTTTACCAAATTTTGACTTTGATATTTGGGGCACTTAATAATGAATATCCTATAAATTATTTGCATAATATTCATCCTCAAAATGTTCTCTACATATTCCAGAGATTGGGCATCAGTGATATCTCATGTTTACCCTTATAAAAATGAGTTGTTTACGCCTGCGCAGAGTGATATTTCACATGCAAATTTCCTCATTATGTGATACAACAGAACTTAAATTTAATTTTAATGCTAGGAGGTCACAGTATAATTATTAAGCTTTATAAATATTAAAAAACTAATTTAAAAGCACTTTTTTAAAATAATTGTTTCATATTTAATATATATATATTTTAATAAAACCAATCATTTTGATAATTCCACATAGGAAAAGCAAGCTTCATTTCTTGTCTATCATATTTAGACGCATTCATTCATAAGCCTAAGCTTGAAAGCCTAAATTGAAACACGAAAAGTTTTGCGCCACTTTTTTAAAAGGACAGTCATTATTTATCATCAGAACCAAGAATGTGCTTATGTAAAAGGTTTTAAGAATGGAAATCCCTACCTTAAATATGTTCCTGGTATCTAAAATAATGAACCTGATTTTTGTAACTTTTTAAAACAGCAGTCTGAAATGCAGGATTTTATACCATGCTAGCACTGCAAAATCCTAGTTGAATCAACATCCCTGTCTCTCCGTGGCCAACAAAAACAACAGCTGTTTGTTCAGCAGCAGTGAAAACACAGCTGGTGGAAAGCTTATTTAGTGTTGAAATGCAAGCATGGGGATAGTCTATTTAAAACTGAGGCATTTCAATGCATTGTCAGTTTGTACATGTGCATAATTGCTTACTCTATAAATTAAATAGTAACATATAATTATTTAGCATAGCATATGGTTTATTTTGGGATTTGTATTTAATTTTAATTTAATATTAATTAAATGACATTTCGCATAACAGACTGATGACAGCAAAAAAAAACACAAACACACACATTGAGCTCAATCCAGACATATACAGAAGGGGTCATACACTCAGGACACATAATACAGCGCGCTTAAGGCTAGCGATCCTTACACAAAGAGCGCAATCGCTATTTACTCACAGAAGTTTCACTAATGTGAAACCACAAACCACATAGACATTTAAACACATGATTAACCCACAGTTCAACACTTAGACAGAAACAAAGGGCAGCCAACAGACTGTACTTAAACCAAACCATTTGAAAATACTAATTGTAAGTCATATTTACAAGAAGAGCTTCTCAATAGTATTCCAAAAGACTGCAAAAACAGCCCAACAGACTGTTTCATTTCCAAGAAGCCAAATTACACTCAATTCACTAGCTTTGGCTGGCAGAACACCAATAAATCGCTCTGCATTTCTCCATTCATAAAATTGCGCAGAAAAAGGATCCTTGTTTGTATTATGCCCATATTTTAATTCCATGGGGATACAGAATCACCAAGGAAGAAATGTTTTTATTCCTAAACCTATTTAGGCATTCCCTCTAGGGGAGCTGGCTAATTTAATTCACATCTCACTATGGTAACTCCAAAAAGCAACACATTCTTCGATGTGTGTTTGAAACAGGCATGCCAAAAGTACTGCAGAATATGCAAATATTATAAGCAAAGTAACGCTTAAGGTACTCTTCGTACGTTGCACCGTTCAAATCTTATATAAAGTAGAGAAAAGTCGCCTCATTACCTGCCTACACAAATTGCAATTCGTATATCTATCCCATACAAATCCAAAGTTGGCCAACACAAATTCCAAAGCCACAGTGAGCGTTACTAAATGACCTTACCAATCCCAGGCATCAAATGAACAGCAAGTGCCGTAGAAAGACTCTTACCAAACAAATGGTTGTCCAAATTCTAACTGCAAGTTCTGAATGATCTAACGGTCCTTTTTAGAATACTCACGCCAAAAAGGTTCTCAGTCAGGGGTGACATCATGTGGAGGATCAAAATCAGGAAGATCAGAAGTATATTAGGCTGCAGAGACAGAGAATCCCCAGAATCTCCGTGCACAGAGTACCTCCTTAGTAGAATCCTGTCCTGTCCTCCTCAGTAGATTTTGGTCTCCTGACAAGATCACTCCCTCAGATAGCCACTTCTCTGATGAGGTCCACGTTGGTGCGCCATTTGAAGAAAGCAAGAAACCTTCTCAGGGGTCCCACTGATACTTGGTCCTTTTAAACCAACAAAGAAGAAATTGGCACAGAAGCTGAAATATAAAATACATATTTATTAAACCTCAGATGAGGGAGACTACGTCACACAGAAGCCTTAGCAAATGAATGAGGCAGTCTAAGGAGTACAGAACACTGGGGTCTTATATATGCTTAGGGTTACATAGTCAGCATAAGACCAAGGGGCAGTCCTGGCTCATGTAAGCATGCAAAATGCCTGATATGGGCATGCAAGATCTACTTGCTCAACAAAGTGGGAGGAGCTAACACTGGCTGTTTTTGGCAAACACATCCTGACATTTACATACTAAGAACAGTTGCAAGGACAGCTGCAAGCTCAACTGAGCATGTGCGAAGGTAGAAGATGCTGAATATAGTTCGTTTCTAGGTAGATTACAAGAGCAGTCAGCACTGAGGGAGGACAGAGCACATGGCTAGCACATGGCAACACATGGCAAACAAGATGGTTGCCAGAAATACAAAATGGCTTTCAGCTCAATCTAACAAATTCATGCAATATTTAACAACTGGGTGGATGGATGAGTAAGTGAAATGGTGGCTGGATGGGTGAACGGGTAAATGGCTGGATGGATGAGTGAATGGATGGATGGGTGGAAGAGTGGATGGATGAGTGTATGGGTTGATAGGGTGAAAGGGTTAATGGATGGATAATGTATGGATGAGTAAAAGGGTGGATGGACGGATGGATGACTGAAATGATGGATGGAAGGATAATTGATGGATAGGTTTGAAAATGGTTGAATATGTTTGGATCTAGATTAGCTGCATCTTATGCTTGCCACTTTACATCTCACCAGTAGCGGCTCCTGGAGGGAGTGGTGAGGTGGCGCAGGGGATGGGGAGGGGCAGGGCGGAGGGTAGTAAACTACGGCGTAGACCGTACATAGATAAGTAACTAAATAAATAACTAAAATGAATGACATTGCGCGCGCTGAAACGCCATCGGCGCAATGTAATTTGGTTTATTAATTTATTTAGTTACTTATCTCTATGCGGCCTATGCCGTAGTTTACTAGTTTACTACACCCCTCCCTGCCCCTCCCCGTCCCACCCCACCCCGCCGCCCCGCACCACTCCCTCCAGGAGTCGCTACTGCATCTACCAATGTCTATCCGAGCAGATCTTCCCGACGATTTCTCTCACCAAACATGCCTGCTCAGGACCATGAATTGTAAACAAAATATCAGGCTGGACAACCCTGGGCTGTAACCATATATATAGATTATTATCATTTGAAATACCACAAAAATACCTGACCAGTTGATCAAAGCTGCGTGCATATTGAAAAACTGTGAAGTACACGATTGTTTCAACCTAAAATAAACTTATTTTGACTAGTGCCTAAATGGTTGTCTATTTACTTACTTACTTGCGCAACCTCATCTGATGGGTCTGTAAAAACGTACCTTTTGTCCAGAAGTTTTGTCCTGAATTTTGACCTCCTGTCCTGAATTTTTGTCCTAAATTTTGACCCTGTGTCCTGAATTTTTACACTCATCGTCCTGAATTTGCACCCATGCCAGTTGGTCACTCTAGCTGATGACGATGAGTTGATAATCGTCTCGGGCTGTATATCTATAGATGGGGTTTGGAGTTGGCGAGATGGGCAGAATGTGAAGGCAGGCACTCCGCAGAGGAGAGGTCAGAGTAGTGCAGAAGGTGCCAATCCTGCCTGTGCGGGGCTCAATGGTGATAGCCCTCATTTGAGCCAGGACGGTAACATTATTTTGGATGATTCTGTCTCGGAGGTCTCTCTCCCTGCTGCCATTTTGTTGGTAACGACATAGGCCTGGGCTGGCCGCTGCTGATCGTGTGAGGTTTCTGTGATGGCTGTGGCACTGAATGTTCATATGCACCGCAGTGTGTTGGGTGTGGATGAATGCTTGGATGACCGTGATGGAGGGTGATATATTGGCATTACCGAAGGGGTTGTTCCTAGTATGGGCTTAATTTCTTCTTTCTTGAGAGTGTTGGCTTAAGTGCTGCTTGCACTTCCACTTGCTAAAGATATTGCCTCCACGTACATTGCCTGCCAATTTATTGTTTTAATGTTATTTTATATGTTTTCAGTTGCATTTGACAATGAATAAAATCATGTAAAAAACCTCCTTAAATGCAGTTGTCCTTACTTGTTGAAAACGAGCAGTTATCACCCCTTTTTTTTAAAAAAGTTGACTGCTGATCCTTTCGTCCTTGCAAATATTTGTCCGGTATCTTTGCAACCTGCACCAAACAAGATATTTGAAAAATATGTGACTGGTATTCTCTCCACCAAACCAAATGTGTGTAAATGCTTATGAAGCAAGGGAAAAGTGAAGTTTCTTTTCTAGAGATTGCCACTGTATTCGTTTTCTGCAAGACCAGTAAAGCAAAGACAGGATCAAACTACGGTCTAAGACAGTAATGTGGTGGAGAACAAACTTAAAAAGTGAAATTAATATTTATTTCTGCATTAACCTCTTCGCCGCTAATGACAAGGGTAACTCGTCATGGACTTTCCATTGATTTCAATGGAAATTAAATGGAACTAAAAATAATGCCTTAGCAGTAAAGGGGTTAAGGCAAATCAAACATTTCATGACCTGTTCTGGCATCTTTACATTTTGGGTGTTTACCTGAGGTGAAAAATCTTTGCCAGGAACCACCAGGCCTTCGTAGACACTGTATCTATGTTTTGTTTGCAGAAAACAAACCTCTTAGGAACGGGGTTGTTGATATTGAGAAACAAGGAAGACTTGTACCAGGGGTCTCTCAAGTTTTGATTGTTTTCACTTTTTCTCCACCCTTTTGGATAACACTCCTGTTTACCTTCCTTCTCACTGGTGTGCACCATACGTACCTCGTGGCCAACCCGCCTGGTGGGAGGTAGGAACAGTGACAAAGACAAGGTACTGTGACAAAGACAAGGACTTGGAGTAACCACAATTCGATTACCTCTGGGTCGGTCTTCTTTGTCACTGAGCTTACGGCATCCCCAAAGTGTATTCTACTCTGAATCATATTTGTTCCAACATCCTGATCTACTGAGGCTCTGTCCTTTGCCCCAGAAGGCTCTTTCCAGCTGTACCCAATAAGCCAGGAGGTTGAGTGGGCTCAAAAGGGGTCTTTTTAAGCAAGTACCCTTTGTTTGTGGTCTGATCCAGTGCAGCCCAGACAGTGTTCAAACATTTCCAGGTGCGGTACAGCACGAAGCAAGACAGGCAGAACCGCTCAGGCGTCAAGAGAACAATGAACATAATGATGCAACTCTGATCAAAGGCCGGCGCGTTTGGCACAGTGTTGTAAACAAATCCAAATTTACAAAAATATACGTTTATTGAAGAGGAGCACAGTACAGCAACTGTTCAGCTCAGGGAGAGCATAACATCTGTTATATGGAACATAGAACTTTGGCACACCATAGCAACAGATCACAATACAGCTTTCAAAAATAAACTTCTGGCAAATATAAATTAAAGTAACAGTACAATATAAACCAATATAAGAAGACAACACATCTTATCCCTGAAAAAGAAAACAAGGAAAAAAAACTAAAATAACAAAATATCTAGACTCTAAATCTAACTGGAGTATTTATAACTCTTTTGCTGGCTTTTACTCTTGAGGCCACTGTGTTATCATCAGACAACATTTTTGAATGGAACGTCCCATTTCCACCTGGAGATAAAACAGTTTCAGGTACATTATGACATTTAACAACTCGTCTGACATTCCATACCTTCCCATCATTAGTAACAATACTATTGAAATTGACTTTCACCACTCTCCGTATGGGCCCAGACTTTGAAAAACCTTTACCAAGAAAACCAGGCTTACGTATCTTAACAAAATCACCAATCAAAAAATTAGGGATTTTGACATTATGTTTTGCATCATGATACGCTTTCATTTTATCTTGGTGACGTTTGACTCTCAATGAAATACTGTAAGTATCAGCAGGAATAGAGCAATTAAGCTTCTCCTTGATCCACCAAGGACACAGTTTAGAAACTGGTTCCCTACCGCTCAATAGGCGGAACGGACTAAGTTCAGTAGCAGAATGGGGAGTAATCCTTTACATCCACAATCTTTCACGCAGCACACACTTCCACACATTAGGACTCTTCCTGGCCCACTCAACACATTCCTTTAGCACACAATTAAATCTTTCCACCTGGCCATTCCCTTGTGGTTTGTACAATGGAGTAGTAATGTGTTTAACACCACAAGAGCTAAGGAAATCCTCTACTTCTTTAGATTTCAATTGCACTCTGTTGGGTCCTCTTAAGATAGACACCAGGAGCCATGATGTAGACAAGGTAAGCGCGTGTGCGTGGCTTGTCTCGTGATAAGAATAGATTAAAAAATTAAGATTGCGGTTAAACTGGTCAATGTCAACTGTTGCAGTGGGGATCAGTATATTGATTTTCCTAAAATCTGTGACACACACAAAACACCGCAAAAAGTCTGATAAAATAAATACGCGGTGCAGATCCTGCCACAACACTTCGCTCCCCCCTGCTGTAGCATCTCAGAACAGTCTCGAGCAGACTGAATCATCCTCCACCAAGATCGCAGATGAAACAAAACCCATCACAATGACCTCAAATGCAAAGCAGGCACAATCACAGAGGACACACTTCGTCATTAGACGTTAGTCATTAGACATTAGACTGTGTCTCCGTCGCAGCGGGCACGATTCACAGCCCAACAGCCCCCTAACCGCTCCTTATCGACAAGTTGCGAAGAAAATAGTTCTTGAAAACTTACACTGCTGCACACCATCACATGAAAAATCCTCAAAGAAACTCCATTCTTTCCACAGTTTTCACTTAAAGGATATGCGCCCACATCACCTGCTTCAAATGACAGCAGATACACAGGCAGATTCCCTGCTCCAGATAAGTAGTAGCCAAAGAGTGCCCAAAGATATTGAGCTGAAACCTCGCTTCTAGAACAGACATCCAGAGGTAGACACACCAGGGGCAGATCCCACGCTTCTTTAAACCTTCTTGTGCTGCAATCTGCTTCTGTGCAGCAACTGTACGCTGTTAGTTTTACCATCTTAGAAACGAAAATTGTCTTTTTCATATGGACTATTTCTTCCTTTTGTGGCTGGAACACCAAATGCGGTTGTAGTTGTACTACTACTCCAACTCACTGTACTCCTTTGTGGCTGGAACAGCAAATCGAGTTGTAGTTGAACTACTCCTCCAACTCACTGTAATCCGTTAGGTGGCTGTAGTATTCCCAGGCTACAGTGTCAGTTGGTGATAACACTGTTCGTTGGGGCTGTCCGTTGGAAGGACACTGGTGGGGCTGACGCTGGCTTGCCTGGAAATACATTCTTTGTAGTAGTAGTAGTAGCTTGTAGGATCTCTTAGTTACTCTTGTAGTTACTCTGTAGTTCCTTAGCTCCTCTGTTTCTTTGCTGTACCAAGAGTCTCTAGGGTCCAAGTCTGCTCGTTGCCAAAATACGTTGTGTCCTCTGAAGATAGACACCAGGAGCCAGGATGTATAATTAAGTCTTCTTTATTAACTCTTTAATTCAGGTTACATCAGTCTTGACTCCAGCTAGCCTATTGTGGTAACAGCCCCACCAGGAGCAGCCTGCCTAGCTGCTCAGCCCTTCTCTAACTGCCAACACTCATCCACTCAGTCACCCAGGCATTCCACGCATCACAGGCACACCAACATTCCAAGACCAACTCACACTCTGGCTGAGAAGCTAGAGGCAGCACGGCTAGAGTACATGTTATACAAGTAAGTAGGGTATAACACACTCCATTGTCAGTGATAAGAACTTCTGGACTCCCCTTCCCTTCCGAGCAAAGACTTCTCTGAAAAATTCGACAATTATCTGTGAAGTGGCATATGAAACAAACCTGACTTCAGGCCACTTTGAATGATAGTCAATCAAGACTAAAGCAAACCGAGCATCTTGAGACAAACAATTAAAAGGACCAGAAATGTCAAACGCTAAATTCCTCCAAGGATTTTCCGGCCATGTAATAGGTATTAACCCTGGGCGTAGTATGCGTAGTGGGGCTACGCAAAGTGGGTGAGAAACTACGGCCACCTATGCACTTCAGGTAGCCCCACTACGCGCCGCCTGCCACCCTCCCCTACATACCTTATTTTTATTAAATAGCCTTACAAAAGGAAATAAAAAGCACTTACCTTGTCTGCTGCGTCTGGGGCCCCCTCTTCTAATCGCGCCGCCGTCTTGGATACCAATGTGCATGCGCGGCCACCCGCGCCTGCGGAATTCTCGTAACAAATGCGCATGCATGGGCGGCACAGAGGGCCACACTAGGGGTGATTGAGAGAATCCTCAGTGCAGAAGAATGGAGCACCCCTACGCCACCTTCCTTCATTATGGAATGCGCTACCCTTGCCCTTACGGAGAACTACTTTGAATTTAAAGGGCAACATTACCATCAGACCCAAGGTACTTCCATGGGCAGCACTTTTGCCCCCTCGGTAGCCTGCCTCTACATGGCAGACTTCAAAGAAAGACACATCAATGGGCCAGTGAACCCCTACCATCTTAACATCAAACTATGGAGGAGGTTCATTGATGATATCCTGATACTCTGGACAGGTACTGAAGATCTATACAAAGAGTTCTTCAGTTGGCTAAACCTGCTGAACGAATACCTCCACTTTACCATAACGGCTTCTACATCCAAGATTGCCTTCTTGGATCTCACTGTCAGGCTGGAGGGGGCAAAATCGATACCACCATGTATCGCAAACCAACAGACCGTAACAGCTTGCTCCACTTTACCAGCCACCACCCTAAGGCTCTGAGACTTAATCTGCCTTTCGGACAATTTCTACGGGTCAGGCGCAACTGTTCCAACCTGACAGATTACAAAACTGAGTTTTCTCTACTATCCAGAAATCTGAGGGATAGAGGATACCCTACTAGAGCGATATCTAGGGCACACAAACGTGCATGAAACAACCATAGGGGGGGCCTCCTTGAATACAATATCCCGACGTCACAGGAGTCAGATCTCCTAACTTGTGTCACCACCTTTTCGCCAGGCTCAAATGAAACCAAGAAGATAATCAAACGACACTGGCAGATTCTGAACACGGGTGATCTCAATCTTGCAACACCCAGATTTGCCTTCAAAAGGTCAAGGAATATTAAGGATATTCTGGTGCATACTAGGCCAAAGAAGGTTGAGCCACCTAAACAAACCACTTTGTGGCATTTACCGCCTGTACAGGGACACTACCCGTGCGGCTCCTGCAGTGTGTGCCCCTTCACCAGCACATACAAAACTATCCTTCTGACGGACACCTTCCGCTGGGAATTACGGGGCCATACAAATTGCAATACCCCCAACTGTATTTACTTATTGAGATGCCCATGCGGTCTGCAATACGTGGGCATGACCTCCCGCCCCGTGAAGTCTGTATCTCTGAACATAGAAGCAACTTCCGTTGCAAGAAAACCAACACAAAGATGTGCAAACACTACTTAGAGCAGAACCACACGGCAGACTCATTGTCTTGGCTAATTCTTGAAACTTCCCCAGACAAATCCAAACACAATCTTTTTCTGAAGGAACAGAGGTGGATACACCAATTGTCCACTGATAGCCGGGGACTGAATAAGGATATTCCATGGAGTGCCCTGTGAACACATCATTGCAAATATATCTCTAATTTGCCTAGCGTTCCTACCAAATCAATGACAAGTTCAGTGTACATCCGATGGATTGTCCCAATATCTGATACTATGGTCATCATACACTCCATGGCGGGCTCCACGAATACTCCACCGCAATGGAATCTCCATTATACCTTGCGTCCCCACCATTCTACACTATGGTCGCTATATATTCCATGGAGTACCCCACCACCCTACACTATGATCGGTGTACGTTCCAGGGATTGTTCCATGATATAATCATCGAAATACAACCCTAATATGCCCAGCCGATACTGCGATCATTTGACACTAGGCGCAAGTGTCATTCTGGAGTCCACTCTGATATTGCTAACTACAGTGCCTCCTCCCAACCGACACCTGCACATCACTGGCCTGTCATAGACCAGCCAACACCCTAATGGCTGAACCTTACAGACCCATTTACTATGGTTCTTGACCACAAACGAGAGCGGCGAGCTATTATGTCCCTAACTTCCCATTTTGAACACAATAACAGCCTGCCTGGTTAGGTCCTTTCGTTGACAGGGCCTAGATCCTTAGGCAGTAGTCACCCGACCTGAGAATACCAGCTACATTAATCCTGTAACGATATCTCTCTAACCACGAATGTCAGATAAAGAGACCAGCCGATCAGAATAAGGCCCATTACCTCCTCCTTTCTCTTCCGTCCCATGCCACTGAGGAAAATCTCCATATGGAGACAACACCCAGTTCACCTACTTTTCATTTGCTTCCCTCCACTCCATCATGGCCGCCCGATCCACTATCGATATCTCATGACCTACCGGGGCTTTCTACTTCCTGTTTGGGACGTTTGGGCCACGCCCGGCGTGTTATTTAATCAGAAGACACACGACCAGCTCCCCACTATCCGGACCCGGTGAGATGGGTAGGCATAACTGGCACTGACACAAGAAACAAAGTAAGTGAACCGCATTTAAAGCATTAGGTATCACAAATCCGTAATGGCCGTTTCCTATGCCGCGCTGTAGTTTCCCATGACTCGGGCCTCACTCGTCCCTTAGCGTCTACTTCACATAGCGCAGCATAACTCGTAGCGCTCCTAAACTGGTACTCAGACCGTGCGATTAATGCCTAACTACTTGCCGTGATTCCTTTCCAACTGTACGTCAGGGGTCACTACTGGCTAGAAAGAGGGGTGTAACTCATTTACAGCATTAGGCAGCACGAGTCCGTAATGGCCTTTTCCTATGCTGAGATGTAGTTTGCCATAACTTGGGCCTCACTCCTCCCTTAACGTCTATTTCACATAGTGCAGCAATACTCGTAGCGCTCCAAAACTGGTATTCAGATCGCACGATAAATGCCTAACTACTTGCCGTGATTCCTACCCAACTGCACATCAGGGGTCACAACTGGCTGGGAAAAGGGGTGTAACTCATTCCCTCTGAACGCCTTCGATGCACACCGTGTGGCCATTATCCTTCTGAAGGCTTGCTAACGCGGAGACAGAGTGTTTTCACTCTGGGGCTCCTGACACTGGGGCACATGTGTACCACTCCCTCACAATTATAACCCATTATATTTGAGACCCTGATCGCCATGGCCTACATTTCTTTAGGGGTTGCACAGACTTAAGATACACCACATGCGATGGCTCTTTTCAATTTAACTTTACACCGAGACTGGACACTGGCCACTCTTACAAGGTTTAAACCCGGTCTTCCGTGCAGCTGGCGACGCATGCGCCCTACATATTAAGTTAATACTTACCTTAATACCATCCCACACTTATCCCTCCCTCCTCAGCCTCAACCATAATGGCGTCTCCCTTGATGTCAGACGGGGTACTGTTGACACCCCAATACTCTAACCTCTAGGTGAGTAAATGTTTCGGCATTTTTTATATAGCGCACTACTTACCTGTAGGGTCCCAAGGCGCTTCGACCGCTGCGAAACCCTTCCTGGCTTCCCTGAGAGATGGTCCCTTAATAGGTATCTCCAGGGTGAGACCAGGCATCCCCGGCGGTCTGGTGGGGCCGTTAGTGAAGATGAGGCAAGCTAATGCCCAGAGTTGCCGAGTGTGATCGCTGATCAGAGTGGGCACCGAGGCGAGAGAATTATCGAGTCCGCTGACCCTGGTCCAGAAACCTGCCGCGCCGGGAATCGAACCCTGGTCCCGGGCCGTCCTCTGCTCTCGGGTCTGCCGCCTCTAACCAGTGAGCCACACTACTTCAATACAATCGATCTCTTGGGTTTGCGATTAAGTCTAAATGGATACTGCTGCTATCAGTTTTTAACTTGTTTTTAATCACATACTAGTCACAATCTTCACTAGTATTTCACTTTATCACAGTGTGCTGACGGTCACTACAGGGTCACATGTTGTTACTTACCTGTGGTAATATTCTCCTTTATCTCCCCCTTTTAGGCAAGAGCAGTGTCAAACAGGTAGTACACCTTATGTGCTGTATATAAACTGATACTAATCATTAGGTCATGTTTTGTATATTGTAGTTTTTTATTAGGTCCTGAAGAATCGCAGTCAATGCACTAGAAGCGAGAAACATGTTGACCACACCATTTGCACTTTAGCCCTGGTCCACTTTGGGAAACCACAGTTCCCGTGAGCACCGGCTATCCTTGATATTACTTGTGGCAGAGGACCACCAGAATAAAATTGTTTTCCGGTACCTTGTGCCACATTTTATCCTCACCCACACTATCTACTCTGTCCTGGCCCCTCACCCTCACTTCACCCATAGGCAGTTGGATAAAAGATCTCCGACAAAGAGCCCCTCTTTGAGGTGAGCCCGTTGGGCATTGCACCGCCTGCCCAACGAGGAGCATTGCCTATGATGAAGCATGACACTCGCAGGGGTGTGTGAGGCCATTATATCCAACAAATTGGATACCCAGGGGTGGTCCTCCATTGAGCACTTACCCCTATACCTTAGTGACCTTCTTCTTCTTTCTTCCCCCAGGAACAGCCCAGTCATTTCTTTTGTTGTCTTCATATCTGGGGCTACGACTGTGGCTGGACCTTCCATTCTCTTCTCGCTGAATGGTAATCTAAGCCCTACTGGATCACAATTGATCCTTGTCTTCCCCTACCTATTGTTACATCCAAATAAAACAAGCATTTGCAATGCAATAGGTCTCGCATTAGGAAAGTTTGAGCTATTGGTCTTGTAAATGACAATTTTTTTATTTATGTGTTGGTTTTGAAAATAGCTAAATTAATAGCTTTGTAATTTACAATGTCAATAGTTAAAACATTCGCAAATGTGACACCTATAGCATTTGTAATGCAACATGTTTTGTATTTACGTGACATAGATGTATTGATATTATGAATAACAATGGCTTTTAATTTTTTTTAATAATTAATACTTAAATAAAAGTGATTGTAATTTATAATGGCAAAAGCTTAAACTTTTGTAAATAACTTTTGTGAAGATCATGTTCAGTGTATTTTATTGTGATGAAAATCCAAGAACAGAAATGAAATATTAACATCTTTTTGTGACTTTTGTAATAAAGCTTGAAACATTGAGAGAACATATTTGAACCAGTTGTTGTTGAATGGTTGCACAGATTGATGCTGTGATGGCGTGGAGTGATGTTGCGGTCGCGCTGAGGGATGCTGTGGTGGTGCTGAGTGATGCTGGGGTTGCGCTGAGTGATGCTGTGGTGGTGCTGAGTGGTGCTGTGGGGGTGCTGAGTGGTGCTGTGGTGGTGCTGAGTGATGCTGTGGTGGTGCTGAGTGATGCTGTGGTGGTGCTGAGTGGTGCTGTGGTGGTGCTGAGTGGTGCTGAGTGGTGCTGTGGTGGTGCTGAGTGATGCTGTGGTGGTGCTGAGTGGTTCTGTGGTGGTGCTGTGGTAGTACTGAGTGGTGCTGTGGTGCTGCTGAGTGGTGCTGTGGTGGTGCTGAGTGATGCTGTGGTGCTGCTGAGTGATGCTGTGGTGGTGCTGAGTGGTGCTGTGGTGGTGCTGAGTGGTGCTGTGGTGGTGTTGCTGAGTGGTGCTGTGGTGGTGCTGAGTGGTGCTGTGGTGGTGCTGAGTGGTGCTGTGGTGGTGCTGAGTGGTGTTGTGGTGGTGCTGAGTGGTGCTGTGGCAGTGCTTAGTGGTGCTGTGGCAGTGCTGAGTGGTGCTGTGGCAGTGCTGAGTGGTGCTGTGGTTGTGCTTAGTGGTGCTGTGGTGGTGCTGAGTGATGCTGTGGTGGCCTGAGTGATGCTGTAGTGGTGCTGTGGTGGTGCTGAGTGGTGATGTGGTGGTGCTGAGTGATGCTGTGGTGGTGCTGAGTGATGCACAAAAGGTGCATTCAACAGGAAGCAATGAGGTGCATAATATAAAAAAGAGGAAGCAATGTACGTTGTTGTTGCTATCATCATCAACGGTGTTGTTGCCTTTGAACATTCATAATCAACATCATATTAAAGAGGAAATACAAGCAAAGAAAAAAGGTAACGTATTGATGAAAAGAGCAGAAATCAGGAATTGATGGAAGAAGAATGCCATGAATGAAATTAAATTAACAACTTACCCCTTCCATTCTGTTTGGGCCTGAAGACGCTGCCCACGTTGGCTCCTGCCTGCTGTGCTGCCTGGTTATCCTGCCCAGCTTGAGCCACTTTACATGAATGAAAAAAGTTAAAGAGCGCCATGCGCGTGTTGCACGCCGTGAGCGTGCACGCCGTGAGCGTGCACATCAGCGTGGGCTGCGTCTCGTGCCCGTGGTGCAGAGGGAGCCCTGGCGCCATAGAGGGAGTGCGGAGGAGGATTCCCCCCGCAGACCGGGTGAGTGGGGGATTCTCAAACATATGTAGATCTATGGCATAAATTTATTTAACGATAATGCATAATAAGTATAATAGCATAACAGCCACAATATACAGCCTTCTCATGAACCCAACCAAGTTGTATTCTATATGGACATTCTGGTCAATTCATTTCTCTTTTGCAACCTTGTGCAATACTTGATGTGTGAAGACATTATTACATTTACAGAGCACTACAATCACGGACCATATCTGGGATGGCACCCAATGGGTAACAGACATTCTCATTGCTCCATATACATGGATTTGTCCCTGTATTAGATAGGTCAACAATTCATCTGGATGGGAATGTCTTTGATCTTTACATTAGTATGGATACGTTTGGATATCTTGTACTTTCTAACAATTGGAAATCGACTCATTAGTGATATTTTTCCTCACTCAGAAGGTAACTGTAAATCGATTTCCAATGTAAAGATTATCAGTGCTTGTGCTTGAACTCTATAGTATTGGCTGATGATTTACAAATCCTCTGATTTCATAGTAAACTGTTTGGAAATTCACTGGCATAATTTTCCTCAATGAGCACTTTCACAACACTCTGGTGAGACATATCTATCAGCCTACCTGCAGAAGGTCCGCAGGGTCTAGCAACAGCTCCTTTGCTACACGAGGGAGCTAGGACAATGAATTTATAAAAATAAAATAAATAAATAATAGACTTTATAGACGGAAGGTAGGCAGATACCACATAAATGCTAGGCTTATTTTGACCCTGAGCCAGAGCCTGGCATCTCCCTCGAACGTGCAGTAGTTCGCCCTCGTCCATAGAAAAACTGAAACGTTAACCGAAGATAGAGATTTTTCGAG
This sequence comes from Lissotriton vulgaris, assembly GCF_964263255.1. Lineage (NCBI taxonomy): Eukaryota > Metazoa > Chordata > Amphibia > Caudata > Salamandridae > Lissotriton > Lissotriton vulgaris. Next base: position 1,997,066,597 of record NC_141691.1, read on the forward strand.
CCCTGTATATATGGACTTCTTTAAATTGAAAAGAAAGAGTATAAATACTTCACAGCAAGAATGACATTTTTATTGGGAAAATACCAAGTGATGGAACAATCTTCCAGCCCATCTCCAGTTCTGCACTGATGATTTGTCGTTTTGCAAGCAACGAAAGACATTTTTAGCGCTGTCTTGAGAAAAATGATCGAAGTTGCAACCAATACTCCCTTCAAAAAGTATGGAACTCAGCTCAAGTGTTAACCCAGCACATTGAGACCGCCTTGAAATTACGATCAGTTCAAAATAAGCACAAAGATTTGGAATTTATTGCATAAGAGAATCACTTCCAAATGTGAAACATCAATCTAGTTCACTAGTTATCTGCAAGTTCGATGGAGGAGTAGGTAGACCTACATGCACATCGATGAATCGTGTGCACCTAACACTGAAATAATGTCTGAGGTCGTAATTCAACAAGCCATACCACTACACTAAATCTGACAAAATAACGTCTTGTTCTCCAAGTCTCATCCGTGCCCGGCACACATCTCTTAACCATGGTGCCTCAGTTTGTGGTCTCATGACTCTCCTTCTGAACCTTGTCACTCTGTGTTAAGCCCAGTATTTATAAACAAAGCCATCCCAAAATATTCTCGACATCCCTTCATAGGACGAAGAGACCTAGCACATACTTTACAAACTCGGAGTACAACCACCAGTTGAACTACACCCACCTCCCAAAGATGAAGCCAGAAAGACGCTCCAAGCAATAACCGCTCCTCCTACAAGTGAGAACTACAGCAAGAACTCGGAACAAACCGGAAAGAACTTGCGTCAGGAAACAAACAGCGACGAAGGGCACGATACCCGCAAGTTGCCTCTGAGACGACGGGCACAAATGTTTACCCATGTCAAAAATGGCCACCAAAAGGACAGCAATAAACTAAACCCGTCGTCTAGTGTTTCAGTTATCCAGAACTAGCCAACGAAGAGTCCAAATTCAAAGAGGGCGGGAATCTGAAAATTATTCAAATGAGAGTTTCAACAGGAGTTAACGATGCAGGTCCTAGAGGGGCATACAAATCAGAGAGGACGCCCAATAGGAGAGCGAGTACGTCCTGTGACGTAAGGCGGACTTCCAGGAAATCCCTGTTGTGCTAGAGAGACCTTGAATGCGGCGTAGTGCGTCTGCTCTTCACCCGGTGCCTACCAAAAATGAATGTGTCCGTGTGTAATGCCACCACCACCGCGGGACGAGAGGAGCCTGAGAGACCCGGTGAGTGGGGGGAGGGGGGGCTGTGTGTGTGCGCGTGAGCCCGTGAGTGGTGGGGGGGGTGCGTGCGTGGCTGTGTGTGTGTGCGCGTGAGCCCGTGAGTGGTGGTGGGGGGGTGCGTGCGTGGCTGTGTGTGTGCATGTGACCCCGTGAGCGATGGGGGGGTTGCGTGCGTGGCTGTGTGTGTGTGTATGTGTGTGTGTGTTTGCGCACTTCAGGGAATCTGAGGCAGGAGATGGGCACGGCGCCGGCCTGGACGTGCGCGTTCACAGATACCAATCGCCGCGAGTGCCCGACCCCTGTCTCAGATTCCCAGGAGACGGGCAACATTAGTTGTCGAGCTGGATGCAATGCTTTGCATTGCTTTCTCCAGCTCGACCTAAAAATGGGATGGGCGAAGTCTAATAAAATCTCAATCATCAACGGCTTAAAACAGGGGTGTGTGCTGGCCCCTTGTTTATTTAACATCTACACAGCTGACTTGGAGAACAACCTTCGATCATCACAAGCCAACCCTCCAAAATTGGTTAATGTATCAATAGTAAGTCTTCAATACACGGACGACATTGTCCTAGTTTCTCAAACGCCTCGAGGCTTGCAGCGGTTGATTATCCAACTAGCAGAATATACCACCTCAGCTCAATTAGTAATCAACCTACAAAAATCTAAGGTTGTGTGCTTTTCCAGCGCCCACAAAAACGACCTAAATTCCACTGGATGTTAAACAACAACCGTTTGTCCCAGGTGGATACATACGAAAATTTAGGGATACATCTAGATCGCCAGCTCAACTACAAGCTACATCTGGACCTAGGGCAAGTAAAAGCCAAAGAACTGCTATTCGCATTTAAAACCTTGCAGAAAAAACTCAGCAGTTGTCCAACAAACCATCTACTAAAGGCCGTAGTAGCAAAATTCCTGCCATCCATTTCATATGGATTGGAAATGATAAACACAAAGGACACGACAGTTTTAAATACAGCACAATCTAGTCTCTTCAAGAAATTGTTCTCAATTCCACGTCATATTTCACAAGCACAGATAAGACTGGAATACAGATTAAACAACGAGATACCAGCAAGACAAGGAGCCCTGGTCAACTATCATTGGCGAATGAGGGCAGCAGAGGAAAATATTCTAGCCCACTACTGTTGGCAGGAGGTCGAAAAACAATCCAGGCTAAGTAAGTCAGTATTCCCAATTTTAGAAGAATCCCTTTCGGCACTAAAGCTAGATGTGGCCTGGTTCACAATAACGACCTACTCTGAATTTAAACATATAGCTAACAAAACCATCAAGCAACAATCGCTGTTAAGAGATAAAGCCACGGTCCACAAAGCACACGCATGGGCGGTGATGTCATCCTATAAATCGTTGAAACCTCAACCGTATTTGTCAGAACACTTCTCAAAACAATATAAGCGGAACTTGACCCCATTGAGACTGGAATCCTTCCCCTCGAAAGACCTCACTCCAAAATGGAAACGGACTTGGTTGACAAAGGAATGGCGCATTTGTGGTCACGGAGAGGAGTCATTACTCCACCTATTATGCATCTGTCCAGCACTACTAAACACTGGGAAAGCTCTCCTTTGGGAAACACTGAAGAGAGAACAAATAAGGACCTGCAGAGCAGCTGTTATAATTTGTCTTGGAGGCTCGTCTGTCCAATTGTCTTGTAAGGCAATACCATTTTGGAACTTAGCGGCAAAAGAATTACACAAGAACGACTGATGAACTAAACTTGACTATACAGAATCACCATGTTCATCTATTTTAAACTCCACAGTCCATACCCCCTCTGCACTTGCACTTTATTATACCCCGGAGAAACATGTATGCTTGTCAGTGCTTAATTTGTGCCAGCGCTTTTTGGTGCCTAGCACCCGCACTTATTTCTTAGGGCCGGGTCTACACGTAATATCACCTCACTAAGGGGCATATTACCAAGCAATAGCGATAATTATCGCTATTGCTTGGTTAGAGACAAAAATTTACCACTGAGCTGCGGCGATTTTTACCGCAAATAAACCTTGGTATTACCAAGGTTTATCGCAAATGCGATAAAAATCGCCACAATGCATGAATATCGTTGAAAAGTCAGCGATATTCATGCATTACCGAGCTAATGCTCTTAGCCATGTTATCCACCTCCCATTGGATAAAATGGCTAAGAACTGCTCAGGGCAGGTGTTAGCTTTTGGAGATATTCGCGCTTGAAGGAACTAACAAAAAGAGCCCAGGATGCAGAAAGTAGCATAGAATGTGATACTTTCCAGAAATATTTTCTGGATAAGGTTGATACTATCATGCGCGAAATAAAAAGCATGGGGTGCAGCCCAATTGAGCAGCATATCGCTCTAAACCCAACTGCCAGCTGCTTATCATCATTTCCCCCTATGGACTCACTAACCCTCGAATCATTGATGAGAAAGACAAAATCTGGCTCCCCAGCAGATCCATGCCCCCCAAGTATTTTCTGCTTGGCAGGTCCAATTCTAGAGGACCATATCCTAGCTACACTGAATAAATCCCTGAGTACTGGCAGGCTCCCCACTAGCTTCAAAGAAGCTTGTGTAAGACCGCTGCTAAAAAAAGTGGGGGCAGATCCCAATGCCTTAAAAAATTATCGACCCATATCCCAGCTGCCCTTCCTGTCCAAAGTACTCGAGCAACATGTACTAAAATCTATGTCAAGCTATCTGGAGTCTAACCATCTACTCCATGAGAGGCAGGCAGGCTTCCGTGCACATCACAGCACCGAGTTGGTCATGCTCTCGGTGCTGGACGAGCTCAGAAGGATGGCTGACAGTAAAAGACCGAGCGCCCTGATTTTGTTAGACCTATCAGCGGCGTTCGATACTGTCAGCCATTCCATTCTGTTGAATAGGCTGGCTGGGTTTGGGATTCAGGGTTTAGCCCTTCGGTGGCTGGAATCATTTCTATCTGGGAGAACCCAGAGAATCCAGATGGGAGATAGTGTATCAGGAGTGGGAAGTCTGACTTGTGGCGTCCCCCAGGGCTCAGCTCTATCCCCACTCCTGTTTAACATATATCTACAGCCCTGATTAACACACTAGCGGGGATGGGCTGTTGGGTGTTCAACTATGCTGACGACACACAGCTGCTGCTGGGCATAGATGACACAGCACAAGCCCAGTCACACGCTCAGGACATACTTAGATATACGGTCCACTGGATGTCCACCAACCAGCTTAAAATTAACCCCGAAAAGACAGAGGTGCTGATAGTACCATCCAAGTGCTCCTCCTGGAGTGACATGTACTGGCCCCAGGAGCTGGGCCCAACCCCACAGCCAGCAGCCACGGTCAAAAGTCTGGGCATTAAATTGGACAGTGCCCTCTCAATGACCAACCAGGTTTCCACCGTGGTTGGCACTTGTACAGGTCTTCTAAGACAGTTGCGCAAACTAGTCCCTCTCCTCTCCCAGTCGATGCTACGCACAGTGGTCTCGGCCACCATAGTGTCAAGACTCGACTATGGCAATGCGCTCTACTTAGGCCTGCCAAAAATGCTAACAAACAGACTTCAGGTAGTCCTAAACGACGCCGCTAGACTTATTTTCAACCTTCCGCGGAGAACGCATGCCTCTCCACTACTAAAAAGTCTACACTGGCTGCCAATTGGACAGAGGTCCGTTTTTAAAAGCCTCTGTATAGCCCACAAAGCCATCTATGGGAAGGCCCCGACCTACATCAAGGAACGGATTGAGATATATAGACCGGAAAGAAATCTCAGGTCCTCTGATGCCAAACTCCTTGTATGTCCTCGTTTTAAACTGGCCACAATGGGAGGGAGATCCTTCTCGGTTTTACTACCAAACCTTTGGAACGCCCTGCCTGAGACACTCCGAAAGGAGGGGAATCTACTTCGTTTCAGGAAAGCCTTGAAAACAAACTTGTTCAGAACAGCACTCAGCTTAGCTTAAGTACTCCACCCTTTTTTATGTCCCGGATGTTATGTTCTGTGGTCAAAGCACCCTGAGACCTGTAGGTGACCCGGCGCTATATAAATCCACTATAACAATAACAATATCTCCAAAAGTTGGTAATAGGAGATAGCGATGTTAGCGACTGTTTCCAGTCGCTAACATCTTGACACGCCCACTTTGCATGTCATTAGTGATAAATATCACTGGCATGCAAAGTGGGGCCCAAGATGGTCGCTATCTCCTACTAGCTGTCGCTAACTGGTGTTAGCGACAGCTAGGTAATAGGGAGATAATTTTATCTCCGCTTTCTTTACTTTTAAAGCCAAATAAGCGGAGATAAACCCCCTTGATAATATGCCCCTAAGTTCCCTCTGTCTCCCCGGTGAAGAGCTGATGTGGTGCTATAAATCCATGCCTGCCTGGGTTCTTTACCAGCTCCTTTGTCCGTAAAATATTTAAATTTGGACTTCCCGGCCTCCCGACCTATCATGAGGCACACGTACCCACAATAGTTCACTTTCAGCTACATCTCCACCGCCCTTTACATTGGTGCTTGCTTGCTAGCAGTTCGTGCGCTCTGCAAACACAGCATTTCTGTTTCTTATTAACAATAATAAAGAATATTAGCACTAAAATATTATAACTCTGCTACATTTGTGCCTTTTAACCAACAGCCTAGTATTTTTGTTTTCTAATAGCAGATTTTTACTTCAGCTATTATGTGCTTCCTCAGCACACAAGCTTTTTTTAAAATTAAGACTACGTTATTGTCTGACCTAACGTCCGTTTTGTTGTAGCCACAGCCAAAACGTTTACAAGCCTCTTTTTCATTCTAAACTTCTCTTTAACAATACAAACACATCATTGGACTCTTGCTGCTTGACTTGGTGTTAAAGCCCCACCCACGTACTTCGCACGTTTTCTTCACAGTATGTGCTTGCTTACATTCAGGAAATTGTTAACACTGTGGGATTGCATGCTTTTTCTTTCTCTCTCCCCGCGCACCCATACCTCTTACCACCCACTCTCTCCATGTTGCTCTCACCCCACCTAGATAGTCTGTTTATTTCTCTACCCATTCCCACTCTGTTTGGCTTTTTTTATTTAAATAAACCAACCCACTCTTGTTTCCCCCATCCCTATTTGCCAACCCTTGCTGCACCGCCCTTCCCATTTTTTTAATTCACACTTTTTAAAAACTTCTTTGGAGTGCTCGTCGGTTTCATTTTGCTACCATGATACTTTTTTTCTGTATGTGCCCGTTCACATACCTTTTATCTATATTTTTTAATTACCACTCCAAGCGCATACTTGGTAACTCATTCACACCGATAGGTCATCATGCTGGGACCACCATAGTAAGTGAGCTGACTGTCGGCTCACTCCGGTGCACTTCGCTGCACCACGGAACAGCACTCTCTAGTTCCCCCCATGCTCGGGACCAAGTTGTAATTTCGGGCTAGTCCCGCATTGCCTGTATTCTTAACTTCCACAGCTTTCATTCGTTCCAAATGGCCTCAATGGGTATGAGCCAGCATGCCCTTGCTTAAAACGTTTGGACACCAGGCCTCACACACCCCCCTCACTCTCACACCCCCCTTACCCTCACTCACCCTCTCACCCACCCTCACCCACCCTTTCACCCTCACACACCCTTTCACCCTCACACCCTCTCACGCTCACAACCCTCTCACCCTCACCCACTCACACCCCCTCACCCTCACACGGCCTCACCCTCACACCCCCACTCACCCTCTCACCCACCCTCACCCACCCCCTCACCCTCACACACCCTCCCACCCTCACACACCCACTCACCCTCACAACCCTCTCACCCTCACCCACTCACACCCCCTCACCCTCACACCGCCTCACCCTCACACCGCCTCACCCTCACACCCCCACTCACCCTCTCACCCACCCTCACCCACCCCCTCACCCTCACACACCCTCTCACCCTCACAATCACACACTCACCCACCCTCACACCCCTCACCCTCACACCCCTCACCCTCTCACACCCCCACACACCCTCAGCCCACCTCACCCTCAAATCCTCACACACCCTCTCACACCCCCTCACCCTCACACCCCCTCACCCACCCACACCCACCCTCACACCCCCTCACCCTGACAAACCCCCTCACCCTCACAAACCCCCTCACCATCACTCACCCTCTCACCCACCCTCACCCACCCTCTCACCCTCACATACCCTCTCACCCTCACACACACTCCCCCACCCTCACCCTCACACCCCCTCACCCTCACACCCCCTCACCCTCTCACACCCCCACACACTGCTGCACGCCTCACACTGCTGCACGCCTCACACAGCTGCACACCTCATACTGCTGCACGCCTCACACTGCTGCATGCCTACACACGGCTGCTGGCCACACACTGCTGCTGGCCACACACTGCTGCTGGCCAAACACTGCTGCACGCCACACACTGCTGCACGCCACACACTGCTGCACGCCTCACACTGCTGCATGCCTCACACTGCTGCACGCCGCACACTGCTGCATGCTGCACATTGCTGCATTACTCACACTGCTGCATGCTGCACACTACCGCACGACTCACACTGCTGCATGCCTCACACTGCTGCACGCCTCACACTGATGCATGCCACAACCTGCTGTACACCTCACACTGCTGCATGCTGCAAACTGCTGCATTACTCATACTACTGCATGCTGCACACTGCTGCTTTACTCATACTACTGCATGCTGCACACTGCTGCCCGCCTCACACTGCTGCCTGCCTCACACTGCTGCACGCCTCACACTGCTGCACGCCTCACATTGCTGCACACTGCTGCATTACTCACACTGCTGCACGCCGCACACTGCTGCACACCACACACTGCTGCACGCCACACACTGCTGCACGCCTCACACTGTTGCATGCCTCACACTGCTGCACGCCTCACACTGCTGCATTACTCACACTGCTGCATGCTGCACACTGCTGCATACTGCACACTGCTGCATGCCGCATACTGCTGCACATCTCACAGTGCTGCACGCTACTGCATGCTGCACAACGCTGAACGCCTCACACCGCTGCACGCCACACACCGCTGCACGCCTCACACTGCTGCACGCCTCACACTGCTGCACGCCACACAGTGCTCCATGCCTCAAACTACTGCACGCCTCACACTGCTGCATGCCTCACACTGCTGCACGCCTCACACTGCTGCACGCCTCACACTGCTGCACACCTCACACTGCTGCACGCCTCACACTGCTGCTGGCCACACACTGCTGCTGGCCAAACACTGCTGCATGCCACACACTGCTGCACGCCTCACACTGCTGCACGCCTCACACTGCTGCACGCTGCACATTGCTGCATTACTCACACTGCTGCATGCTGCACACTCCCGCACGACTCACACTGCTGCACGACTCACACTGCTGCACGCCTCACACTGCTGCACGCCTCACACTGCTGCACGCCTCACACTGCTGCAGTTCTCACACTGCTGCACGCCACACACTGCTACACGCCACACACTGCTACACGCCACACACTGCTGTACGCCTCACACTGCTGCACGCCTCACACTGCTGCACGCCTCACACTTCCGAATGCCACACAACACCACCACATCACTCAGGGACACCACAACATCACTCAAGGACACCACCACATCACTATAGAACACCATCACATCACGTAACCTTTCTTGAAAACTAGAAAGCTGTCAAGTCGCTTTTACTGAAAATGTTTCCAAAAACTTTCTTAGACGTGTTTATACACTGATTTTGAGAGCATTGGAAAGGGGTGACATGGGTTTCTGAGAGTTATTTATTTTGTGTTGGGAGTGGAGAAAAAGAAAAACGCACTAAACTCTCCGAAGGCAGGCTGGTGCCATATGCACTTAACGAAAACAAAGTATTTCTTGTTGGCATGAATCTCGGCCGGCCAAAGGTGTGCTTAGGCATGCTGTTTTTCTTCTAGTCTAAAAACGAAACTTCTTCACATCATCATTAGTTTATAGTCACATAGTATAGGGTTGTGACATAAAAATACAACAAACCAGTTCGTTTAAAATGTAATTGTTCAAGGAGGCGTTTACTGACAACTAAATTTTTCACGTTGATCTTCAAAAGATTCTTTTTCCAGTGACGAGGAAGATTAAAAAGGTTTATATTCCATATAAATGCTTGCTCTGCCAGACAAATCAGGAAGATGTAATAAAACTTGTTCGCTCATGATCTAGCACCGTTGATTTGCATAACTCGGGGCCACTGGAATTATGGCATGGAGCCCCAAATTATGGGCAGAGCTGGGTAAATTATGCAGTTATAAAGAGCAAATAAGGCACATTCTGCACTCCTATTACATTGCTATTTTCACAGTTTAGCACATAAATATTATCTCGGAAAAGGATTCACCTCTTTAGTACCAATTTAATACCTGGATGACAGTGGGCAACTGTCAGAAACACATTTTTGTTGATATGCAGATGATGTAGTAGATGGGGGATCATCTGACAGATGCAGTAAAGCCATAATTATGTTGCAACCACTACAGCTGCAGAAACACAGAATTCTAGTAGCCCCACTTACACTGCACGCCACATACAATAAGGGTCACTGACCCATCTCACTGTTATTTGTTTCAATGTGCTCCATCAGTCAGCAAGCAAAATGCAATTGCCCAGAAAACTGAATAGTCTCCTGTGAAATGGTAGCCAGGATGAATTGTGTAAGTCAGGGATGCCACCAAAGACCAAGTTTGCTGGAATTATTTTTTTAAACTTTAGCAATTCTATCTTTCCTTCTCTATGTACAAACCCTTGCGCCTCATTTAGAGTTTTGATGACCTGTTCACTAAACTCTTGCTTTCCCGCCTCTATTTAGAGCCTGAAGGAGCACAATGTTTCTAATGGAAGAGCCTGTGCTCGATCCGACATAATAACTCTTTTGATGGGTAACTCATCTCCCATTAGTCCATCACTCAATCTACGTCAAACTGTCCATCCTATTCAGGAGAAAGACCTTGCTGTAGATTTTTCCTGTTCTAGACAACCAGGTCAAGCGCGTCCGTTCCGAATGGGAAGCCAAAGCAATGACCCTCTTGCACTGGTAAAAAATTCCTTGCATGCCAAGGCCAATTTTTCAGTAACTAAATTGAGCTTTTTGAAAAACAAAACTTCGAGCTGGTGCATTCAGCATGGGGCCTGCTCAGTAAAGCGCTAGTGCTTTCTGCGTACTCACCGCAATGATAGCTTCACATAGATCCCTTACTGCCTGTCAGAGAAATCTATAAATATGGTGGGTGGACATCCTCCAATGAAAAGAAGGACCTGCCTCTGTAGACCAGGCGGCCATTCAACAAGCTCTAAACAAGCCCTTAGTCTTTAAACCACGTTTCTCTTGAAATCAAATTATCTAAATGTAAGTGAAAATGCAAATTGCTGTAAACAGAGGGTTAATGGTTATGTAGTGGACGTTTTAATTCAATTTCTGAATTGAGAAATATTACTGATGACAGGCCCTTGATGGCTTTTTTCCGTTTAAAGAAAAGTATTTTGGATACACCAGGGGCCATTGAGTTCAACTAATCAATTGCTTGCAACTGTGTCTACTAAGATCACTGTCATACATTGACCTGTTGCAACTGTGAGAGGTATAATGTTCAAACTAAGTTTTAAAACTTGTTCGTTTTTAGAGTAAACACAAACGGCACTGAATGAAATGGAAGTGAATGAGATCGGAGCGCCTTTGGTTTGTAGTCTCCAATTGTTTAATTTAGTCAATCTGAACCAATTGCTCAAGTGCGCCATTTTACGGTAGGGAAAAAAGCAGCTAAAGTACCTGTACTAATAGAAACCAAAACAGAAGAAAGAATACAGTTTTCACTTTGAGTACCGAATTTAATGAACTGGAAGTCATGTGACTTGTCCCTGATGCTCTCACCCTCTCATTGCTTGTATGTTGATCAGAAACTAGAGAAGTGGTTCTTAACCCGTTGACTTCTGTGTACTCCCACTTAATCAGAGTCTGGGGACTGCCACTGACTAGAGATTGTCGCAGGCACCCCGTTGTAAACAATTTTGATGATGAACCGCAAAACAATACACAAAACCGACAAAAGCATTCATCAAACAAGTACACATGATTACATATTTTGTTTAATTCACAAACAAATGTTTTAAATACAATTTAATGGGTATTTTGGAACTTTCTAAATTCAACTGAAGCCACTATTCATCCATATGATATGCTGTTTGATGTACTTGTACAGACTGCTCCCATGATGGAATATGAGGATACCAATTTGTATTTTACCTTACCCTCCAATTTCAAATTCCTTCATATTTACAGAACATTTTAAAAACGTCAATTTTACATTGTTTTGCTTCTTTATTTATGTTCTCTTTACTGATCTGTAAATATTAATAATTTTTCTAAGCAGTCGTGGGCCCCCTAAAATGTGCTTTCTGGACCCTCAGTGGTCCCTTGATTACAGGATAAGAACTACTGGATTAGAGGATTGTTTTACAATAAACCTGGTAGTAGATGGCTATGTTCCATGCCACTACTAACAAGATGTAGTTGAAGGACACTTATTGCTCTAATGCTTTACTAAGGGATTGAGAGCAAGGATGTCCTGTGTATGCACAAATTACATACTTGCATATCTCAGTACTTTTACCTGTTTCACCCTATCCTGATTTGACCTTTCTGTCTTGCTTTGTGTTTTTTCACTAAGGTGCTTATGTGTAGAGCCAGGTCTTCGGCTTCTTGTGGAACTCAAGAAGTGAGGCGGTGGCTCTGATGTGTTAGACTTGTGGCTTTGGGTTGAGCCAATAAAGGAAGTGGATGGAGCCAATAAAGGAAGTGGCAGAGCCAGGGAAGTGGGTGTGGCCTCCTAAAAAATATTTGAGCACCTGCTCTTCATTTTTTACAAATTGAGCACTGATTATGCAGCATAATTTGCTTTTTCTTCACACATGATTTGGCCCTTCCTTGCCACATAATTCTAGTGGCCCTGGCCATACCATGCAAAGCACCTACGCAGTGTTTCTTTATATCTGCATTACTGCCTGATTTGCAAATGTTGGCCACTTTTTTAGCTACTTGATTCACTACTGGGGCCACTTTTATTTTGGTGCAGGTGTCTGTTTTCTGTCCCAGTCTGGCCCCGCTTTCAGTACTTATGACTACCTTGCGGGTCACACAATGAGGCTGCTGTCACGATGACCACCCCTAAATGGACAGTGGTGAAATTCTATGCATAGAAAACCTATGGGAACTGTGATCTGAGTACAATGTGAAGGCAAAATCAGAGATGTGACTACAAAGGGCTTACCCCTTTCCTGTTCCCACCAAGGAACACACAGTACACCAGCGGGCATTTCTACCTTCTTTATTCAAGCGCGTCTCGGCGCAAACTGCCATGCCTGTTCCTGGGCTAGAGACAGGACAGGCATGGCTGTGCGACATTTCCCCCTTTTGTATTTTGAGTGTTCAAAGGTCTATTTTCAAAGTTCTTCAATGAGTCAGGTGGGCTTTCGAACAGTTTTCTGTGGTCATCTGCTTCGTGGTCGGGTGGAGAGGTTCTTCATATTTGTTTTTCTCTTGATTTGAATCGTCAGTTCCCCAGTTAAATTCTCAAGCCTGCGTGTATACTGTAGGGTTACACCTCTTGAAGTGTGACACGTTTCTGGTTTCTCTTGACTCCTGATTACGCAGTTATCATGGTTTCTTTCTTTCTGATCACTTGTAGTGGCTGAGTGCAGTAGAGGCTGTCTGCCTTGGTTTTCCTTGCCTGCTTCACTGGCACCCAGTCGCCTTCTCGGATGTCAGACGTTCTGGCATGCCAACGGTGATCAGCATATTCTTTAATTTTTGCTTTCTTGGTTCGATCAAGTTCTACCAGTGTCTCATGGTCCAAAGTTGTGAATCTGGAGTGTGTGACAGCATCTGTGGCTGGTATCAGGGTGCAAGGGATTCACCCCAACATCTGGGTGGCAGGACATTGGTTCTGTGATTCCCGTCTTCCGTTTGGGATTAAAATATGCTAAGTTAATGGCCGAAATCACAGCAGTCTTGATTTCGTTTAAAGCTTGTTCACACTTAGCTGACCAATGAAAACTCTGCCCTTGTTGTGTCAGTTCTCGTAGTGGGTAGCTGATGGTTGCATAGTCCTTGATGTACCAGTCGCACTAACTAGCCATGCACAGGAACGAGTGGATGTCGCTGACATCTTGCGGTTGTGAGGTGTCGGATAATGCTGATACAAAGTTCAAAGTTCAAACGTTTTTATTTTTGTTACGGTACTCTTTCGAGGACCACAAAATAAAGTAAAATATACATTTACACATTCCATTTAATACATTTTCAGTGAGATTTTCAAAAACTTAAAAATTCTGTAACAGACGAATTCATTAGGAGGGCTTTTACATAATGATAAAAAGTCTTGTGAGCTAGTGATCCTACAGGACCGATAGATGGGCTTAAGACATGTTGACCTTGCGTTTACAATTTCTGCATTTGGGCATATAAAGAATAAGTGTTCCAAATTCTGGTTGCCCCCTTGGCAAAGGGTACAAAGGGCAGAACTGTCAGACCTCCAAGAGGAAGTAAACGTTTGTACAGGAAGTGTTCCAAGGCGCAACATCATAATTGCACGCCTTGCACCGTGTTGAAGGGTATACTCTAAGTAAGGCTGACATTGTTTGTATTCCTGCGAGGCTGCATAGTATTTATATGACGATAGTCTATTACAATGTGAGTGATCGATCTCGTAGCTCAATTTGGGAGTGAAGTTTTTTAGAAAAAGTTTAAGTTGAGCTGGTGACCATGTAGACAAAATTTCCACATTGACTTTTGCGAGCTGTAGGGCCTCTCGCATATTTTTTAAAAAGGTAATGTGGGTAGAGCTAGTCTCGAATGTCTCTACTTTTAGTAATCTTCTTAGAGTGCCTTCTTTTGAATGAAGAAGGTTATAGGCCCACCTTATATTACTAGCTATAGCTGTAGCATATGCACTCGTGATGATACATTCCAGTCTCAATGCCTGTACTGGGGTAGATGTAGAAATCTTCAGTAGTTTTTTCAATATTCTACCTTCTGCTGAGTCCATATAGGTCCATTGATTAAAAGGAATATATTCCGAGGCATAGGACAGGACCGGTGTGATTTTGGCTCGATAGACTTGAATCAGTGCAGAGAAATGTCTATGTCCAGTGGCCGAGTATAAGCGGGACAAGGCCCCAGCATGCAGATCACTTTTCCTTTTCAGATGGTTGATTTGGTTGATGGTGCTCATGTTTTGTGAGAAAATTCTGCCCAGATATGTATACTCCTTTACTTGTTCTAGTTTCTCACCTCCCAACTTCCATTCGTACCTTACCCTTTTCTTCTGGTTTGAAAAAGCGACCACTTTGGTTTTGTTCGTATTTGGGATTAGATAATTTTTTCTTGAATACGTGTATAAAATATCTAAAAGATTTTGTTGTCCGAAAGGTGTTAGGTCAAACACGACTATATCGTCTGCGTACAGCAGGGAATGAATATATTCAGTGGCTATCTTAGGAGGAGTGCGTATCCCTTGCTGCAGTTGGGAAGGTAGGTCACTTAAATACAGTGAGAATAAAATTGGAGCCAAGAGGCACCCTTGTTTCAGACCATTTGATGTTCGTATTATCTTCGATAGGCCCTTGTCACTTCCCATTTGGACACGGCACCAGGTGTCACTGTGTAGGTTCACTATCAGATGTAATAGCTGCTCCGGAATGCCCATTCTTCTCAACTTTGACCACAGGGTCGGTCTATCCACTCGATCGAAAGCTGTCGAGTAATCGATGAACGCTGCGTAAATAGTTTGTTTTTTCCCTGTTGCGTACTTGTCTAAAATAGTTTGGAAGATTGCTACATTGTCAGTGACAGAATGGTTTGGGCGAAATCCAGACTGAAACTTAGGAATTAGACCTAATGAGAAGGCCCAATTTTTCAGCCTATCCAGGATTTCTGCTGCAAAAATCTTCCCAGCAGCATCCATGAGGGCAATTTGCCTATAGTTTCCCGGTATGTTTCTATTTCCTTTTTTGTAAATCGGGATTATAATACTTCCTTTCCAGGAGTTTGGCATTTGACCACTGTCGAATACATAGTTAAATAGCGGCGAGAGCACCAATCCCCACTCTTTATGGTCAGTTTGGTAAACCTTGACAGGTATCTGATCGGGGCCAGATGCACCCGTGCTCCTTGCCTTCCTGATATTCATAGAGACTGACACTGCCGACGTTTTTTTGATCTTAATATCTTTGGTTTCCACATTTTGTTCTCCCGCCTCTTCATTTTTAATATATTGATTCTGTTTGTATAGCTCACGAAGGTAGAAATCCCAGTTTTCTTCTGAAACAGGAGTAGCCTCCAGCTTTTTTTTGGATCCTGTCATTGTTGCAATCAGTGTCCAGTATTTACGTTGATTGTTTTGCTCAGCTGCTTGTTGGATTTCAGTCCAATTGAAGTCCTGCTTCAGTTTTTTCTGTTTAGTTTTTTCTCGTCGTATTTGATTCTTTAATCTATTGATTTCCTTTTTGTTTGTTGACGAGAATTTCAGATACTGGGCGCGTATCAGTCTATTGAGTTGTTTTACGACTGGTTGATTCCAGTTTTTATTCTTATTTTTCCATTTACTTTTTACTGATCTGTTGTGTTCTAACTTACTTTGCAGAGCCTGTTTGAGATTATTTGTTAATTGTTCAAAGTTCTTTACAGGGTCATCTGAATATATGTTGGTCAATATATTGGTTTCGGAAATTAGTAACCTCAGATAGTCCAGATTTTCTGTCCCCCAATAAATGCGACGCCTTGTTATGTTTACTTCAGTTTTTGTTGTAAGAAATATTGGCTGGTTATAAGAAGAGGACTGTGCAATCCAACTGGTTGAAAGGTTCAGAAGAGCGTGATCACTTTCTTCTTTGAATATTATCGAAAGTTGAATCATTTGTTCTTTTCCTTCGATCCCGCATATAAAGTAATCAATGGTAGAGGGAGATCCATTTCCTTGCCGTGTGTATGTTGCTGGTATGTCCCCGTTGGTGTTACCGTTTAATATAGTCCCATTAATGCTGGATAGAAAAGATAGTAGTGCGCGTCCCCTCTTATCTGATTTAGATCCTTTTGGGAATTCAGGGAGTGATGTTTCCAAAGATTCTTCTTTGAAGAGACGAGCCCATTTCTTTATCTCACAGTTTGAAATTTTAGCATTCAAATCCCCCATTATGAGGTATGGCAAGTGAGATTGATCTTCAATAATATGAGTGATAATCTCCATTAGGCGGTCGAACAGCAAATCATTATTATTACTGGGAGGTGCATAGATATTGAAAAGTAATATTTTTCCTAGTTTGGCCGACGCTTGAGTTCTAAGGGATACTTTTAAACATTGTAGATTGTCTATGTTTGTGTCGATTATTTCCTGTGACCAAGAGTGATCTTCTTTTAATAATATTGCCAGACCACCCTTGGCGTGTCCCCTTCTAGATCTTTTTGCCAACGTTTCGTATACATAGTATCCTTTTTGAGTAAAGGTATTAATTAACCATGTTTCCTGGAGGGCGATGATATCAGGGGAATTTTTGATTGCATGTTTCATTTTTATATCAGTTTTCCCTGCCAAGTTCCAGGACAATAACGTCAGACCTTTGCTAAACTTGGTGTTGTTGTGAATTTACCATTTTTTTGCTGTTTAAGGTTTCTGATAACCATGCCCACGATTTTGTTGAGTTCTCAGTGTTGCTAAAGGTTGGATTCCGGGACCATACTGACCTCTCTCCTTGAATTACTTGTATTTTAAGTGAGTCTTTCCTCATAATGTTTAGTGCTGAGTCTCCCCAATTAGAACTGTTGTTTTCTTTTCTTCTATTAATTTGTCCTAATATACCATTGTTTAGGTTGTTGGTTTTAAGATCTTCCACCGAGATTACATCATAGCCATTTTTGTGAAGAATTTCCTTCTCTCTGATTATTATTCCAGGCAAAACTGGTGAATAAAAGGATACCTGTACTAGTTTGTTATTTTCTTTTATTGGAAACAGTACTAGGTCGATTTCTTTACTTGTCAGAGATTTCAAGGATGGTATTTCTTGTAGTAGATTGATGATTTTACCGCGATTAAACGGTTCCTTGTCTGAGGGAAATAGCTCTTCAATAGTTATGTGTTTGGATGGAGTTACTTCCCATGATTGAAAATTATTATCATGTGGTTCTTTTATATCCATGTTATTTTGCGTTGTTGATCTATTTTCTATCAGAGGACAAAATTTGTCTGCTTTTGGATTTAAGGGTTTTTCTGATGATATTTTTTGAATTTCTGGAGAGTTCACCAAGTTTACGGGATTACATTTTTGGAATTTAAGCCTATTCCCTTTTTTCCTCTGTATTCTCCTCAGGGGTTTTCTCTTCTTCTTCCCCCTTATTTTTTCCCTTATGTTACTTTTTTCAGACTGTCCTCTTTGGTTGAAATCCTGTTCAGCAGTAACTCCTGATAACTCAGTTTTATTTTCCCCGATAATCTGATCGCGATTGTTATCGGATACTTTATTCGAAAAGATCGGATAGTGTTTAGTAATGTTTTCGGTGATGGTTTCCAATTCTTCTTTAAACAGTTTTTTAAGCGAATATGTAATAGGAGGTTTTTCCTTATTTCTTAATCCCTTAGTTTTATTATCAATTATTAGTACGTCGTTCGTTTGCGTGCTTGCTTCCTGTTGTTTTGGGGTCGCACTTCCCTTTTTATGAAAATCATCTAATTGTTGTGATTCAACTGCTCCGGGTTGTTTTGATGAGACTTTTGTTAGATCTTTTTTCTTTTTTTCTTCAACCAGGAATTTAAGTATTCCTATTTGTACGTCTAAAGTATCGTCTGAGTTAGCTAAAATTTGACCAAGATGCGTTAGTACTGAATCCAGAATTTCTTGCAGTGAAAAAAGTGCTTTTGATAAGGGAGAGGCAGTATTTCCAGAGTTTGGATTTATAAAGTTCGGGTATGATAGATTGGCCAGATTGGAAAAAAGGTTAGGTGATTTTTCTGGTGAACTGGTTTGGGGATGGTTTTGACTTAGCAATATTTCTTTTTTTTCTTCTTCGGTCTTTGTGTTATGATTTACAGATACATCGAAGAATGAGTCGTTGTCCTGGTTTTTTATAGGTGTTATAGTTGTTATTTGAGACATAACTAGGTGAGATTTTTGGCATTCTTCCGAAAGAGAGAAATTTGCCAAATTACTTTCAGTTGTTATTTGACCTTGTTTATTGAGTTTCTGGTCAGAGAAATGTAACGAGTCAGGTTCAACCCGCTTGTTTTGATCATCAGTTGAATATGGAGAAAGAAACTTTTTCTTGGAGAGGGTAGAGAAGTATTCACTTATAGCAGGAGTGCTTGATATTTGTCCAGGTTTTAGTGACTTGTCCACAGATTTTCTTACAGCTGCGTCTGTCCCCATACGCCTCATGTAGATTGTCCGTGAGCGTAGTTTTTTTAGAGCCCTCATACTTGGGGACAGAAATCTGTTTTATAGATTATAGTAGTCACTGCAGGGTTTGTGTATTTGTAATGACTTTATCTTAATCACACAATCTCAGTTGATCAGTAAAGAATGGGGGGTTTTAACACATCGGAATCCAAAATTTAGTTGAATTGTTTCCTCATGTGCTGGACGTTAGTGGGGTGGCCCGTCCCGTCCTCGGTCGTCCCCGGACGGCCACAGACGGCCCACCCTTTGCCCGGGCTTAGCCCCGGGCTCCGACCCGCGCGCGTCCCGCGTTGCGCGTTTGATAATACGCTTATAAGGGCTGGGTGCCGCGAGAGGTTGAAGGACTCGGCTGGGGGCGTGTCACGGTGAGGGGGCGCGGCACTCGCGGGAAGAGGACCAGCTGGAGATGGGGTATGCTGGTCCTCGCAGTCCCGGGGCCGCCGCCTCGCTCCTCAGCACACACGCAGATCTCACCAGTCGGTCAGGCAGCCAGCAAGGGGGTGATTTCAGCTACTCCAGTAGCGCGGACACAGCAGGCAGAGTCTTTTCCACAAAGCAGGCAATTCACGAGTGGCACCCGCGAAGCGGGTGCCGCGAGAAGTTGAAGGACTCGGCTGGGGGCGTGTCACGGTGAGGGGGCGCGGCACTCGCGGGAAGAGGACCAGCTGGAGATGGGGTATGCTGGTCCTCGCAGTCCCGGGCCGCCGCCTCGCTCCTCAGCACACACGCAGATCTCACCAGTCGGTCAGGCAGCCAGCAAGGGGGTGATTTCAGCTACTCCAGTAGCGCGGACACAGCAGGCAGAGTCTTTTCCACAAAGCAGGCAATTCACGAGTGGCACCCGCGAAGCGGGTGCCGCGAGAAGTTGAAGGACTCGGCTGGGGGCGTGTCACGGTGAGGGGGCGCGGCACTCGCGGGAAGAGGACCAGCTGGAGATGGGGTATGCTGGTCCTCGCAGTCCCGGGGCCGCCGCCTCGCTCCTCAGCACACACGCAGATCTCACCAGTCGGTCAGGCAGCCAGCAAGGGGGTGATTTCAGCTACTCCAGTAGCGCGGACACAGCAGGCAGAGTCTTTTCCACAAAGCAGGCAATTCACGAGTGGCACCCGCGAAGCGGGTGCCGCGAGAAGTTGAAGGACTCGGCTGGGGGCGTGTCACGGTGAGGGGGCGCGGCACTCGCGGGAAGAGGACCAGCTGGAGATGGGGTATGCTGGTCCTCGCAGTCCCGGGGCCGCCGCCTCGCTCCTCAGCACACACGCAGATCTCACCAGTCGGTCAGGCAGCCAGCAAGGGGGTGATTTCAGCTACTCCAGTAGCGCGGACACAGCAGGCAGAGTCTTTTCCACAAAGCAGGCAATTCACGAGTGGCCGATAATGCTGATACTTTCTCGGGGTCTGGTCTCATCTGGTCTGGAAGCGCCTTGAGACCCTCCGGGTAAGTAGTGCGCTCTATAAATGTCTGTGAGTGATTGATTGATTGATTGATGCCCTTCTTTGAGAAGATGTGTCCATAGAATTTTAGGTTTGATTTGTGAAACTCACATTTGTCTTGGTTGAGTGTGAGGTTTGCGTCAAGGAGGGCATGGCACACCCGGTCTAACGCCTTGTTGTGGTATTTCTGAGTCTTTCCACACCAGAATATCATCACTGTAGTTGAATGCGTTCGGGATGTGTTGGATTATGTGCCGGACAGCTTCCTGAAAAATCTTGGCTGCAGAAGAGATCCCGAAGTTGAGGCGCTTGTATCGGAAGAGCCCTTGGTATGTAGTGAACATCGTGATATATCTTGATTTGTCGTGCAGCTCCAGTTGGTGGTATCCCTTGTTGAGATCTAGTTTTGAGAAAACAATCGCTCCGTTCAGGCTGGTGATCATGTCGCTGATATGAGGTCCTGGATGCCGCTCCCTTTCGATGGCTGTGCTTGGGGGCTTGCATATCAACACACAGGTGTACTTTGTTATCTTGTCCTCTGTTGGGCACAACTACTACTGGTGACACCCATGGGGTGGGCCCATTCAAGTGTTCTATGATGTTTGCCCGTAGTAGGTCTTGGAGTTCATCATCTACCGCTTGCTGTTAGTGGAAAGGCACTTTCCTGTGATGCTGCGCCACCGGTGTCACTTGGTCATTGATGTGCAGCTTGACCTTGAAGTAGGTTAGTTTCCTTAGACCACTGAACAGCTTCGGGAACTTGCTGACAATATCTGGCGAGTCATCCACTCTGTACAGAATCTCCACCAGCTTCAAGCGTTCGGCGGTTGGTAAGCTGAGTAGACAATCGTCTGTTTGGGGCCTTCAATCACGTGGATGCGCACCTGGATCGTCCTGTCTTTGTATGTCAGCATTGTGGGAAACTGTCCCAGACACAGCAGTGGTTCTCTCGACATCCATGTGTAGACTCTCACTGTGGCTAGCTCCAGTTTCGGTTTCGGTTTCATTCTCTGGTACTCGGTGGCGCAAATGTAGTTGAGCAATGCGCCGGTGTCTAGAACGAACGTGGCAGAGTGGCTTCCCATTTGAATGTGTAACCGCGGGGTACTTTTTCATCCTGTCTGGATCTGTCGCCATGTATACATATCCGTCACTGTCTTGCAATATTGTAGTAAGTACAGATGACTCTCTGGACATCGACCTTCGAAATCCATATGAGCTGCGTTACTGGGTACTGGACCTTGACAAGCTCGTTGATAGGTCTCTTCTCCCTTGTACAGCTCTGATGTGGTGACGTGACCCTGTGCTTCACTTAACCGGTCCTGTTTCCTTGCGACGGGTTTGGCAGGCGGCTTCAAAATACTTATCTTCCCTACATCGATGGCATTGTTGGCCGATGGCTGGACATGGGCCCATGTGAGGGTAATCCTGCCCACACCAATAACACTGCAGCGGTTTTCTTCGGGAATGACTGCTCTTGTTTCCACTGTGAGGTGACCTTGCATGAAACGATTTCTTGGATCTTCCAGATTTCTGATGATCCAGACGATGTCTCTGTTCAGTGTGAGATTGTACGCGGAGAGCCTGGTCTTTTTTTCCCGTCTTTTCCATTTTGCAGGCTTCCATCCTTTTTTGCATGCTCTTCCGCTTGGTTGTTTATTCGGGTGAGTTCTTCTATGTCTTCGAGAGACTAATTTTTTTTAGTAGTCGACGACGTAGCGATTCCGACTGACACCCATCAATAATGCATAGGCGAAGTGCGTCTTCTGTGCTGAAATTGTCAAATTCACAATAGCAAGCCAGACATTTAAGACAGGAGATGAAATGGCTCATGGGCTCATCTCGCTCTTGTAATGCAAGATTGAACATGTAGCTTTCATAGTCGAGGTCCCGTTTCTGAAGGAACTTCCTGTTCAGGGCCTCTCTTTCATCATCATAAGACCCGGCATTAGCCTGGGGTAGTTCTTTGATGATTTGTCCAACATCTTTGCCCACTAAATTTCATAGTGCGATGAGTTGCTGGTCAGGATCTCGGACTTGTGAGCCCTTCATGAAATCTTCGAAATCCTCAAGCCAACTCTTCCATTTGGGGCCCATCCTGTTTCCAGATGTCAGTATTAGGGGTTCGGGAGGACGCAGGAATGAGACTCCCATGAACATTGACCCAGGCTGTGGGATGATGTGTGCAGAGCCGGTCGCCGACAGTTGCGACGAATCGGGTCCTTTAGATATGGTAGGGCGTCTGTAGCTTTACTCTGGGCTTCAATGAACCCCATTGGTGTCTAGGGCCCTCAGTTGTGCTTTCGCGGGCTCTGGGGTGCTTTTCTTGGTGATGCCTGACTTAAAAATGGCCACCGTGCTAGGGACTAAGCTTAATCACTGGACAGTGCCTGACCTCAAGATGGCCGCCGTAATGACTCCTGCCTGCTATCTTCACTGGTACTTCAGTTGGATTAGTTCCAGGCTTAAACCTTGTGCACAGACTTTTCTGAGCTCTCCGGGGGGAGGGGGTGCCGTATCAACGCTCTGGCCGCCACTCGTGCTCTCACCTCATACACTCACCTCATACACAGGCGGTAGCAGTGCTCTGGCCGCCACTCACGCTCTAGCTGGCGGTGAAAACGCTCTGCTCTTCACTCGCGGTAGTGTGCGCTTTCTTCACGTGTGCAGGGTAGAGGGGGTGCCTCTGAAACTACCCTTGTCGCCAGTTTTCCTGTTCCTGCCGAGCCCCCGCACCAAGGAACACATGGGACACCAGCGGGCATTCTACCTTCTTTACTCAACACCCTGTGATTCTGGGCATATCACTTAGGGGCACATTCATCATAGGGTTGCGTTGCAGTTGTACCACACAATGGACTGCAAAAGCGATGCAACCCCCATGCAATCCCCCGTAAGCTGGATTTATCAAGCCATGCAAGGCCACCTTGCGTGGCCCTAAGGGTCTTGATAAATGCAGAGTAAAGCAAAGAAGGGCAAATCGCAGTGTTGGGTTACTCGGCCCTGGGAAGGCGTTCCACGGGTCGAGCGTGGATATTCCCACGCATCCACCCATGGATTTTAGTGCATTCCCAGATTTACCTCTACTGGTAGACCTGGGAATGCATCAGAATGCTAGGCCTTCCCAGGGGAGGTGCAGTGGCATAACCAAACTTGAGCCCCCCATCTGCACAGTACATGGAGGGGCCCCCTCCAGACTCAGTCAGGCGCTCTCAGGCCAGGGTACTGTGCTGAGGGGGCCCCCTTGAGCGGAAATCTCTTTATTTCTCATTGTTACTTCCTATTTCTTTGTGTTGGCTTCTGCAGCACTTATAGAAAGAGGAAAATGCCTCAGGGGATTGTTTTTGAGCGGGAAGGTGTCCCTTCCTGCACAAAAATAAGCCTACCTCCAAAACAAGCACCCTTGCACCAGGGTGCCAGGGTGCTTGACTTTGCACCAGGCAACAAATTGTGCGCCAGCGCTGGGAAAAGAAAGGAATGAGCCATATTATGTTAACTACTATGCATTCCTGCCCTTTCCCTGTCACGCAGCGCAGCAAGGTGGCATACTGCGCTGTGTGAATGTTTGTTAAATATGCCCCTGTATCTTCCTTGTGCTTAAAAAAATGTATTTGATCTTGTGTAATAAATCTAATGCTCTTGTGTAGGTCTCCAATACCTCTGGGTCGAGTTCCAGCTATATTAAAGGGATGTATGATTAAACAACTACCATTTAAACAACGAGTGCCTAAACCACGAAGGCTAAACAAAGACCAAAGTTAAACCACTACATATTCTACAAGACTTACTAAACCACGAAAATGTATGAATTCCCATATAAACCGAATCTATCACTACGTGTAGAACAACGCAAGATTGAAACAAGAAAAAAATTTATTCAAATTAAACAACACATCTTTTGAAAACTATTTATAGTAAAGAAACTTTAAATTTACAATCAGATAATCACTTTTTTAAAATACAGACAAACTTACAAAGAGACAGTTATGTACGGGAAAAAAACGATATAATATAAGTTCATCATCTTTTTTCTCACAGAAATTAAAATGTAAAAAAAACGGATTCCAGAAAAAAAATTCATAGAACTGATCAAATAAAACATAAAAAAACGTCCAACCTCCCTTTTTCTGACCATTTCAACTGTGAAATGAACAATGAAATGTAATGAAATTAAAATTGAACTGTGAACAGTCGCATCAAGCACAGTTGAGAATCGCATAATTGAAAAACAAACCTACAGTGCCATCTACTGGCCTAATAAGGTTAATTTATACAAAGTCTATTAAAACGACAGCGTAATTAAAATAAGGCAATTTATAACTCAATTAAAAAAAATATTTGTAACTTTATTTAATTATTGACACTTACCTCTGGTTTAGGAGGTCGTGTTTCAGATATAGTAGTTGTTAAAGGAGGCCGTGGTTCAGGTACAGGTTGTTGTTTGAGAGTCGTTGATAAGTCCACTCGTTGTTAGGGATACGTTATTAAGGTTGTTTCCCATATAAAAGTGCAAAACAAAACACGCATTTGCAATGCAATAGTTCTTGTCTTTGGGACCTTATAAGTATTTAGCCATGCAGCTGGGAGCTGTAATATCTACTGTTGTTTAACATGGAGGCTTCTACACTAATAGGCACATTATCGCATTGTACAATGTTTATGATAATATTTACAAAACAGTTGCAGCAGCTCTGTTAGAGTGAAAGCGCCCTAGTAAAACACATCATCACTTAAGCCCCTTATTTTCAAGTTAATGCCAGCAGCCATTTGTATCAAGTTAGTGTCAAATTGGGTAGTGCTTGAGTGTTTTTTCTATGCACACAATACCAAAACAGTTAAACCAAATAGCAGGGCCTTTGTTTTTGATTTATAACCAACAAACAGGTTGTGTGCAAAATAATTTTGAAAATGTTGCTGAACATGAATTAACTTCACATCTTTTGATATGTAACAAATCTGATCATACATTACAAGGCACAACCCAGAAAAGTCGTGCTTTGTAAAAATAAAGTCTGTGCCATTGTGGTATGAGATTATCTGCAGTGATTTCAGTGAGCTGCTGCTGTGTTACAATATTGACACCATTGCTGAATATTAGATGTAAACACGTTAGGAATTTGGGAAAGTATGCCTCTACCCTGCCAGTGACCTGGCCAAAGAGGGAATGAAAAAGCTGAAACTTGATCATGAATGTAAAGCTGTTCCGAACAGGGGCCCCTAAAATATGTTTGGCTCTGGTACCCCATAATCCTTAAAATGTCCTTAAGAGCAGATAGATGGGGGGAGGTGGCACATCAGCACCTGGACAGCACACACAGCCTCACAAGCCAAGCGAAAGGTAAATTAACTTCAGAAGCCAAGTGCACTTGAGTTAAGATCTTACAAAATATCCAAGTTGTCTAACCCGAAATCAAAGAGAAAACAAATTCCTGAGGATTCTATGCCCTATTTGCATATGTGCACCAGAAGAGCATTTGTATGAAGATGAGCGCACACAAAACTGGACGATGAACGCATCACATACATGATGGACTCCTACAGCGAAGAGTAATAGGAACACTATCCAGTCAAGATATCTTTTACTGACACAAGCATACAAAGGGTGGGATCTAATAAAAAGTACCAGTGGTTATAGAAGGGTATGATGTCCCCTTAGTGACTTTGCCAAGTACACCACCTACTCATGCTAAAACGTTTCTTAAAGGTACAGCTGAAAATGAAAAAAGAACAGTGGAGACTCACTCAATAACAGCAGGGGTTGAGAGAAAACAAAAACCATATGAACTCCACCTACATCAAGGGCCATTGCTGCCAGAATCCAGGGAAGGCACACTGTAAGCAAATGAATGGCCACTCAGTGGGTCCCATATGATAAAGTAAAAGAGTGATGGAGGAGGCAAGTGAGTAGTTATGGGCACAGATTTGAACAGAAGGATTTCATACTCCCAACACACCTCAGTAGATATCACAGGTCCCAATGTGAGAAAGAGTCTCTGTGGCAACCTTTGTCAGACACTAATAGAAAAGAGATGCTGGTGGAAGGAAAGACTAACTTGAATGCAGATATTCACTGTGCCTTGGATGCTGTGGATACTGCTTGCAGGCTGGTTAGTACCATTATAATACCACAGAGGAATGCTTGGCTCAGAGTGTCTGGTTTCAGACATGCAGTCTTGTAACACCATGTGAAATCTGCCACATGATGGCATCATTTAGTTGGGCAATAACAAGATTGCCTGCAGGAAAAGAGAACGAAAAAGACGGACAAAGGTAAAGTAGTGAAACCATATTTTCAGTGAATAGGTAACAGTACGATAGGGAAGATACTGTGCATATGAGAAGTGCATTTTCTGTGGCACTGTAATTCCGACGATAGCACCATCAAAAATAAATGCTACCTCTTTCTGGTTACTGTGCTTGCCCAGTTCACCCTCCATGTCTCATGAAAAAATATAACACTCAAAAATTCTGAAATAAAATTGACATGGACACCAAGAAGGAAAAAACATGTAAAACAGAACTTTCACCTTAGATAATCGCTACATTATTTGTCTGTCTGTAAATAAAACTGTCCAAAATAAACTGCTAGTTTGTTTCATAAAACAAAAACAAACATTACCGTGAGAGAACCTGTTTTTCTGACCTTCACCCCCAGTTCCTCTGTGAGAGAGTTTGGTCGATGTGGGTCGTACTGGGAAGAGCCCCTGCGTTGGCGTGCAGAATGGGAGAATATTTGCCTGCCGCCTGTGTGTTGATGTTCATTTACTGTGAATGAAATTTACACAGTCGGCAGGTGAGTGTGTGTGCCTCTTTTTAAAACACTGACACAGGCCCATGGATTCCGGATGTTTTGTGACACAGACATGCAGTGACCCAAAAAGTAGATTTTAAAACATAAATCGTGAGTGTGCAAGGACACCGTATGGTAAGTTGAAGTTCCTGTATTAAGTGGAAGCTGACAGGACGAGTTGGCACATCCGACTCCCAAGGAACCAAACCTCAACTCCCAACCGACACTCTCCACATTCTATTCTCAAGGTAATCCAAGGATTCCACACGGAGAACCCTACACATCTTCCCCCTTACATAACAGTGAACAACAAAGGTTATTAATGGAAAAGAGGAACAGAATGAAAACAAGGAACACCTTACAATGCATCGCAAAAGGATGTACATATATGCATGTGAAAACAAAAATCATAGAAAATTAAGACACAAAATGACGCAGCCCGGACGATGGAAACCAACCTTGTCCTGGTGGACACTCGCCTTCCCCCACCATCAGCCACAACATAGCAACATTGTTCCCTCTTACAGAACAAGTATCAACCATGCTCTTGTGAACATCATGTGCAATGGAAACGTTATCTTTGTTCCACCGTTTTCAATTTTGTAATCTTACTACATTCTTTTACACATCCACAACTTTTTGTGGAGAGGAAAACTTGGAAACCTTCATGGGGATGATCCTGGGAACTTTAACACTGACAAAATCACCAACGGCTTCTTTGGACTCCCTCCCTTGCACATTCACATACTTATCCTGAGCATGCTGTCTGTTCCTGGCACATCTTCCAATTTCTGCCTGGAAATGGTGGAAGACCCCATCCACTCTCTAGTCAACTTAGATGCAGGTAACCTGCCTCTTAGTAAGGGAAAAGGGGATAATCAGTATCCGCATTAGGAGTGGCCCGAACAACCCACAACCACTTGCGTAACTCCTCCTTACAATTCAGGCCACTAGACCTGGCTAACTGAATATTATGTTTGATAACTCTGTTAAACCGTTCTACCAGGCCATTACTCCAAGGATGATACAAAGAAATCTTGGTGTGTTTAGTGCCCAAAATGATTTTAAAAATCAGAAAATTAAGTGGATGTAAATTGACAGCCATTATCTGACAAGATTTCATCAGGAATTTCTGCCCAAAGAAAAATGGATTCTAAAAATGTGATGACATTGGAAGTATTAGGAGACCTGACCAACTTCATTCCCAGCCAACGGCTATAAAAATCCAAAACAACAATGCTATATACTAGTAAACCTCCAGAGATAACCATGGGACCAATAATATCAATAGCTAATTTTCCCTATGGCTTATCAGGAATCTCAATGGCTTCAACAGGACTGGGAACAGTAACTTGACACTTGTCGCTGCCAGCACTATTGATACAATCTCTAACAAAATGCTCAACACTCCTGTCCAACCCTGGCCACCAAAAATGTTCCCTGATCCTCCTCTTCATGGCACGCATACCATTATGCCCCTCATGGGCCAAAATAAGAACTCTATTCCTCATACTCTCAGAAATGACCAACAAACCGGAACGATAAAGAAGGCCATTAATAGACAACTCCCCAAAAACATGTTTGTAAGCATCACTCTTTACTCCATCAGACTTCCATTCACACCAACCTTGAAGAATACTATCTTTCAACTCAACAATCTGTACATCAGCCTCACAAGCAGTAAGCCACTCACTCTCTTGTATGGCACCATCACATCTCTGTTCAACTGCACAACAAATAGGTGTCCATATTCTCTGATGTTTACCCCTCATCAACCACATTGCAATTAGGCAGACAAGACATACAATCTGCCAATACATTTTTGGCACCTTGAACATATTTAACAGTATAATCATATTCTTGAAATCTATATTGCCATTTGGCAGTCCTGGGTGTGGCTCGTTCCAAGCCTTTAGTAGTAAATACCTAGACCAATGACTTGTAATCAACTCAAACAGTAAAATGAGAAACCCACAAGTACATTTTAAAGTGAACAATACCCCACTAGCATGTTAAAGCTTCTCGCTCGATCACAGAGTAGGATAATTCAGCACCCTTCAAACTTCTTGAAGCAAAAGCTACAACCTCATCCGTGCCCTCTCTAAGCTGCATAAGAATGGCTATTAAACCCATCTGGCTGGCATCAGTCATGATAATAGTTTCATCACAGGTGTTGAAAGGTTTCGATCAAGTTCTTTTTTGATAAGCGAAATGTTTTGATCACACAGATTACACGAATCAAAAGTTAAAAAAATGTTTTAGGTGATTTCTCGTATGATAAGATTTTTCCGTACACTTAGGAATTAATCTTGAATAGAATTCAAGTCGACCCAGGAAAGACATTAATTGATCCTTCTTTTTGGGAGGATCAAAATCATCAATAGACTTAACAAGGTTAAGCTTATGTTCTACACCCTTGGTGGATAATTTGTAACATAAATATCAATGTTGGAAACACTAAATATATACTTCTCCGTACTGAAAGTTACACCTCTTGCCTTCAAATTGGACAAAACATGATGCATTGTGATATCATGCTGATCTTGATCATTGCCGAATATTAAAACATCGTCTTGAAAAGCAACAACCCCCTTGGTATCCATAAACATGCCTTCTACCACTCGTTGGAATACAGCAGACGCCGAAGCCAACCCAAAAATCATGCGCTTGAATTGAAATAAACCTTCAGGAAAGAAATAAAGGATGTTAAATGTCTACAATCAGGATGAAGGTTGATCTGATGGTACGCTGAGGTCATATCCAATAAACTGAAAATTTTGCCACATTCCAAAGTGGAAAGCATTTAAGTGATGTTTGGCAAGGGGTGGCAATCGATCCAGATTTGCTTGTTAAGATCGTGTAAATCCACACACATGTGGACAAAACCATTAGCCGTGCGTGCTAGAACAATGAGGGTAACCCAATTAGAACATTCAACGAGTTCAATAACACCAAGTTCACAAAGCTTCTGTAGTTCAGCTTTTAACTCAGTCCGCAAGGCTAACGGAACTCTTCCAACTTAGTGTGCCACTAGGTAAGATTTATCAATCAACCTGATCTTAAGGGAATAACCCTTCAGTATACCTAGACCTTTTTGGAAAACTTCAGGAAACTGCATCTCCCACTTTTTGTGTGTTTAACAGACATAATGGGTAGATAGGGATGTATGACGTTACTCCGCATACTTTTACTCCGCATACCGTTACAACGCGACTTTTACAACGCATACCATTACAACGCATAGCGCTTTGAGGTGCTGGATAGTGGTAAGTATAATTTACTATTCTAACTCCAGTCCCCGTGGACCCTAGGGAAGGTGTTGGATAGTAAATTATACTTATTCCCTATCCTAGAGCGCCCCCCAGCGCAATGCGTTGTAATGGTATGCGGAGTAAAAGTTGCGTTGTAATGGTAGTGCGGAGTAAAAGATGCGTTGTAACGGGTGTATACCGGTAGATAGCTGTCCCTTAACAAAACATGAGCTGTATTGCTAGGGTCAAGTAATATGCCTAAATTCTTCTGATCATGCCAACCTTACAAACACGAATTGTCCTTGGCTATATAGACAACCCCATCAGAACTATTAGTTTAAAACTTCAAAGTGGCGGAGAATTCACCCACTATATCAATGATTTTGCCACGGTAACCCACAGGACGCAGTATGGAATTAATCAAATGAGTATCTTTGAACTGGTTGTGCCAAACTTACTCACTCAACAAGGTATAAGGTGGACCAGAGTCCGCATTACCTTCACATCAACGCCATTGACGCTCACTGTGAAAAATAGTCTAACAAAATCAGTCAACCAATGCGACAGACAGACTCATCTGCAGCTAAATCCTGGACCAAAAAGTACTTCATCATCTTTACTAGAAAATTGATCCTCCTAAACACCATTCAATCAATCAATAAATCAGGGGTTTATAAAGCGCACTTCTCATCCGTGAAGGTCTCAAGGTGCTAGTGCCACTCCGGTTCAGTCAAAGAGCCAGGTCTTGAGGTACTTCCTGAAGATGTGCAGGGACAGAGAGCGTCTGATGTTAACTGGGAGCTCGGTCCAGGTCTTGGCTGCAATGTAGGAGAAGGCTCTTCCACCAGTTCTATTTCTGCGGAACACGGGGGGTCGCCGCCAGGGAAGAGGTTGGCGGAGCAGAGGTTCCTTTTATGTACTTGGCAGGAGACTCTCTCGTTGATGAATTTAGGCCCGATGTTGTGGAGGGATTTGTAGGCGTGGGTGAGACGTTTGAAGGTTACTCTCTTCTCGACGGGGAGCCATTGGAGGTCTCGTAGGTGTTGGGTCATGTGTTCGTGCCGTGGGGTTCCGAGGACATGTCTGGCTGCGGTGTTCTGGATAGTTTGGACTACGGCAACGCTGTCTACGCCAGAATCAACAAAACCCTTCTACACAAGCTCCAGTCTGCTGGTTATGAGTGCGTGGGTGATGGTCCTTCTGCATTCGGTGGATCCATTTAAAGGTCTTGCGGAGGATGCGGTGCCAGTTGAAACTGGTGGATGCAACAGAGTTGATCTAGCAGGTCATGGTGAGGGAAGAGTCAAGGATAATGCCGAGGTTCTGTCCGTGGTCTGTAGGGGAGGGTGAACTACCGAGGGTCGGAGAGCCACCAGCTGTTGTTCCAGGCGTATGCAGAGGTTCCGAGGATGAGGACTTCTGTTTTCCCAGAGTTGAGCTTCAGGCAGCTCTCTTTTATCCAGGCTGTGACATCCTTCATTCCTTCCTGGAAGCAGAGTCTAGTGTCATCAGGGTTCTTCGTCAGGGAGAGGATGAGCTGGGTGTCGTCGGCGTAAGATACGATTAGATAAGAGTCCATGCTGTTTGACGATGGCGGCGAGGGGGGCCATGTAGATGGTAAAGAGCGTGGGACTGAGCGGTGATCCTTGGGGTACTCTGCAGCTGATCTCTGTGGGTTGGGAGAGGAAGGGAGGGAGTCTGATCCTCTGGGTTCTGCCGGAGAGAAAGGACTGGATTCAGTTGAGGGCAGTTCCTCGTATCCCAGCGTCGTGAAGTCTGGCTGCGAGAGTGCGATGTGAGACTGTGACGAAGGCTGCAGAGAGGTCCAGTAGAATGAGGGCCGCAGTGTGTCCCTGGTCAAGGAGCATACGGATGTCATCAGTGGCGGTGAGGAGGGTGGTCTCGGTGCTGCGGTTGCTGCGGAATCCAAACTGGGAGGAGTCTAGGATGGAGTTCTCTTCAAAGAAGGCAGTCAGCTGGGCATTTATGAGTCTCTCAGTGACTTTGGCAGTGAAGGAGAGGAGAGAAATGGGCCAGTAGTTTTTCAGGTCCGTTGGGTCGGCTGTGGGTTTCTTGAGTAGGGGTTTGACCTCTGCCTGCTTCCAGTCATCTGGGAAGATGCCGGATTTGAAGGACCGGTTAACGGTCCGCCCTAGTTCGATGCTATAGCGGTGGTGGTCCTGTGGTAGATGTGGGGTAGGCAGGGGTCTGTGGGAGCTCCTGAGTGGGTGTTCTTCATGGTCACGGTGATGTGTTCAACGGTGGTGGGCTCCAGGTAGTAACGGTCGGCTCGTTGTTGGCGCTGAGGAGGGGGTGGTGTCCGGCATCTGTTCGCTGAACTTCTCATAGAGGGCCTTGATTTTCAGATGGAAGTAGGAGCTGAGCTTGTTGCAGAGTTCTTGGGATGGTGTGACGTCCATGGCTTCGCTTGGGGGTTTGGTGAATTGCTGTATGAGGTTGAAAAGTTCTTTGTCGTTGGTTGCGTTGGTGTGGATTAAGTTCTTGATGAAGGTCCACTTGGTGTCTCTTATGCGCTGGTGGTATTCCTTCAGGGCGCTCCTGTGGTTGTTCATGTCTTCCACGGTTTTCCTGTTTCACCAGGTTTTCTCGAGGCGTCTGCAGGATCACCTGGCTTCTTGGAGTTCTGTGAAGAACCAGGTGGCCTTCGGGGGGGGGCATTGTTTGGCGGGGTGGCGGAGGGGTGCGAGCTTGTCGGCGCAGCTACAGATCCAGTGGTGAAGTTCTTTTGCTGCGGAGTTGTAGTCGTTATGGCGCGGGGGTCTAGGAAGAGGGTGGTGTTAAGGTGATCCTCTGTGATCTAGCTCCAGGTACTTCATGGGTGCGCGGTGAGGGTGTTGAAGGTGAAATGTACGCAGCGGTGGTCCGTCCAGGGGGTTGAGGGTGTGTCCTGCTCTATGAGTGTGGGTGATGACGAGCTGCTTCAATCCCAGGTTGGAGAGGTTGTCAAGGAGGGTGGTGGAGTCAGGGTCGCTGCGATTGGGGAGGTAAAAGTTTAGATCTCCGAGGAATATATAGTCCGTAGGGGTGATGGCGATGAGGTCGGCAATGGTGGTTGCGGACTGGATGCAAGGTCCCGGGGGTCTGTAGGCAAGGGTGCCGCGTAGCATGGTCCTGGAGCTGGTCTGTATCTGGAAGTGGGGGTGTTCTCTGTTGGAGTGGGGGTCACTCGTGCTTGAAGGAGTTCTTGTGTGCGAAGGCGAGTCCTTCTCTTGGGCGATGGGGCCATCCTTTCTCTGGATCTTGTAGCTGTCGGGGATGGTGGTGGCGATGGCGGTGCAGGAGGTGGTGTTGGTCCAGGTTTCCACGAAGGAGGCAAAATCAGGTGAGAGTGTGTCGATCAGGTCCCAGATCTCTACGGCGGGTCTGTGTAGGGAGCGCACGTTGAGGAGAATGCAGGTCAGGGCCTCTGTGGTGCATGTGTCCAGAGTACCTTTGGCATTAGTGGGGGCACTGTTGATGGTGAAGGATCGTCGGCAGTGTCTGAGGAGAATTGTCCTTGGGTAGTATTTGGTGTGGATCTTTGACAGTCTGTGTGTCTTCCAGGGTTGAGTGTGTGGAGGGTGGCGGAGTCATATCGGCAGGGCCTCAGAGATCCAGGGTTTCTGGCTCTGGCCTTGGTTGAGTCGCGGCCGGGTGCAGACAGGCTTGGCTTAGGCTCGCCAGCGGCACGCCAACTTTGCGGCCGCCATTAAGTAGGGGAGGGGGAGGGCAGTGCAGCGGTGAGGTTGGGAGCGGGGGCAGGTCAGGGAGAGGTTACGGCGGGAAACAACAGCAGACGAAGGGCACAGGCACAAGCAAGGAGCAGGAAATACACACAGAAAAGCAGAATTACCACAAAATAGAAGGAATAAAATAGCAGGGGAAAACAGTGATTAAAATCAGGCTACAATACGGACACAGTGCATGGGGAGAAAAGAGTGAAAAAAAAGAGTGAACGTACCGGCATAGCAAGGGGCAGTCTCGAACACTGTCTGGCAGGACCGTAGGCAGAGCACAGTATGGCGGAGCTGCTGGGGAAGAGCAGATCTCTGACTGAGGGTCATTACTGAGACTTACTCCATAAACCTTTTTCTTATGTTGGACCCTATTGGAAGATCTGCAAACTTTGGCAAAATGACCCTTACGCATACATTTAGCACATGTGCGGTCCTTGCAGGACAAACAATAGCATTTCCTAAATGAGAAGAACTCCCACAATGATAACACTCCAATTGTCTGAACTGAAGCTTTTTGATTGACTTGTCCAATGTTTTACCAGTGTCAAAAGTATTTCCAGAAGTCTCCCTAATTTAAGGTTTGGTATACTTGGATTTAACTGCTAAGACATTATAAGAGTGAGATTTTCCATCTGACACAGTCAATTGATTCATGAAGGATGTGGTGCTCTCAATCCTAGAAGCAATCTCTACAGCCTTCTCCAATGTAAGATTCGGTTTAGATAATGGGGCCCCTTGAATGTTCTTGTTAATTTTCTCTACCAGCTGATCTCGGATCATTACATCCTCAAAATCCCTATATTTGCACGAAACAGCTATAATTCTTAAAGCGCCAACATAACTGGCAGCTGACTCACCAGAAATGTGAACTCTTCCATAAAATGTATATCTTTCCATAATGAAGTTCTTCCTTGCTTTGAATCTCAAATCTAATGCTCTTAAGACTGAGGTGTACTCCTCAACAATGCTGTCACCCTCTCCTTCACCTTCTCTAGCCAAAATAGGATCAGAAGGAATGTGGTAGAGAATTTTGCATCCATCTGCACCTAAACAATGATGAAAGATGGCAAACTTCTTTTTACGAGTAAAAGAGTCACGATCTAGTGCATCAAAATTTGCCTCAAAAGCGTCCTTCCACTGCTCCCAATCACATTTGGGGTTAGTAGGACTAGGAGAAAAAGCAGGCGGAGGAACTAGTGAGTGTTGCACTATGTAAAGAAAGCAATGGTGTGGGCAACCTAGGAGTGTTGCAAAACAAAACACTGAGAAAAACAAATGGAGTTACAATATCTTTTATGCAACTAGGTTAAATCGTAAAAAGGACTGAAGACATTAATGGTGGAAAAACTATAAAATATTGTTCATGTGCTGTAGAAGGCTACCTTTATGTTGTAATAAGATGTATGCATCAGCGCAGACAACTTCCAATGCACAACACGTAGAAATAAGAGAGTAATGACCATGTAATTCAGCTGTGTGTATCAGCAAATAAGAACTACTGTTCGCAATACTCAAGTGGATACAGGAAGCAGCTGTGTCCATCAGCGCAGACAACTTCCAATGCACAACATGTAGAAATAAAAATAATGACAATAATCCAGCTGTGCGTATCAGCAAATAAGAACTGCACTGCATGCAATATTCAAATGAATATAGGAAGCAAAGAGCTGTGCGTATAAGTGATCAATGTAGCAGTCATAAAAAAGCTGAGTGCATCAGTGTAAAGAACTTTAACCCAATAATATAGCTGTGCGTATCAGCGATAGAGAATTTCGCCGTACGTCGCTCACGAGACAGCATGCAACAACTCCGGTTGCCACAGATACCGGACATGCTTGAAACGGGAGATGAAATGGCTGACAAAGCGTAAAGACACTGAAGGGGTGACGTCAGCGAAGAAGGAGTTGGCGGAGAAGGCACGCGCAGAAGCTGGCTCGAGGCAGCGCCAATGCCTACGTTGTCAAAAAGCAGAAAAATACTCATGGCTGTAACACACGTTTAGAAGGGCTGTATAGGATGGAGACAGCGGTGGACTACCAGGGGCCGAATAACGGACAGGGACATCGCCTTATGTTGGAGACGCTCACCACTCAGCAACGGCTTCCAGAGAAGACGGCAGATACGGAAATTGAAGACAAGATTTCCGGAGACTGAAACTCCGCGTGGGGGACTCCTCCTGTCCCAGTCAACTCGTTGCCAGGGCCGGACTGGGAACCAAAACCGGCCCTGGCAAAGTGCTCGGCCGCCCCCCCCTCCCCTCCACCCGGGGGGGGGGGGGGGGGGGCGGCCGCGCTCTTTGCCAGGGTCGGTTTTCGGCCGATTTTGTTACAGGGCCGTGTTTGCAGCTATGCTGCAAAAACGGCCCTGTAAGAAAAACGGCCCCCAGGGGCCCCAAACCGGCCCCCACCCGTGCGGCCCACCGGGGGATTTCCCGGTGCCAGCAACGGCCAGTCCGGGCCTGCTCGTTGCCACTGCAAGGCCATTGTATTGTAAGTTGAAGTTCCTTTATTAAGTGGAAGTTGACAGGCTGTAAAGATGGTCCAAGCCTTAAATAGGAGAATACTTTATTAAAGTAAATAGTAGAAATACAGGTGAGCGCCAGGGAGCAGCTGCACCGAAAGACTGCTCCAGTATAACTGACACCCAACATACGAAAGATGCAAGAACATACATTCTAACCTGGCGTCATATACATTCTAAAGAGAACCTAAGCACGAGTCTTAAAGGCATATAATACAAGGCAACATAACACATCCCCCCTCCTTCCAACAAAAGAATAATGAGAAGAGGTAACAAGAAAAATAAAAACTGAAGGAAAATGAAGAAACAAAAGGAAACCAAAAGAAACAGCACAACACAAAATAAATATAAAAGTTAATTTCGTCACATAGTCCTTAAGCCAAGAAGGTAAAACACTTGTTCTTTTTCCATGTCCATGTCCATGCTCCAGAACACTGGAACCACCGCCACAGTTAAAGTCATTGTTAGCACTTGAACTAACAACCCCTCCTCCCCCTTCACAAAAGACTGATTAACCAGAGGAGAGTCATCAACAACTCCATTGGTGTCTCGTTCCACCCCAGCCATTTGTGATTGTAAACAACTGTTATCAAAATGGTCCTCACTTCATTCATAATAATCTCGGTCACATACAACTCCATCACTGAGGTTCCGTGACAATTGTAAGTGGTGTTTTCGACTTGCACGAATATAGTCGAGTCAGGTATCTATGAACCGCAAATGACGAGTTTAGTGGGTGTATGCAGTTTCGCTGTGTTAACCTAAACCGTTCGTCTGTTACGTGGGTTTCTTTATTTGTACCCACGGGTTCCATCTTAGATATGGCATCCATTTTGTCTCTTGCCCTCAAGTAGTCAGCGGACGGATGTTGTCCGCTTCGCGACCCTGGGACTCCCAAGATATCTACGGAAGACACATGTCCTTTGAAAATGTCTTTATGACGAGGGGGATGATACTGTAAGGCAGATGGCCCCGCTCGAGGCTCATCTTGCCGTGCCGGTTTATTGCCTCAGTCGTGCATCTCATTAGGCACGTCCCCTTGATGCCTGTAGCTCGTATTTCCCGACACCTCCTCTTTTACATCCTTTCCGATTCCCCACTGTCTCCATCTTCCTCCGCACCTGTCCTTGTTCCTTCTTC
The DNA here is from genome assembly GCF_964263255.1 of Lissotriton vulgaris. Taxonomy (NCBI): domain Eukaryota; kingdom Metazoa; phylum Chordata; class Amphibia; order Caudata; family Salamandridae; genus Lissotriton; species Lissotriton vulgaris. The sequence continues at coordinate 1,997,104,184 of NC_141691.1, forward strand.
GATCTGTTTTATTGTTGATTGGAATGTATTAATGGTGGGAAGATGTCGCGGGACGCGGGCGGGCGTGCGCCGGGCTAAGCCCGGGCAAAGGGCGGGCCCTCTGTGGCCCTCAGTGGCCGAGGTAGGCTGGGCTGGGCCCACTTTCTAACAATATTTTTAAATATAACATCAGTCGATATAGCTGACGATTATTTGGCGAGGAGACCATTCTCTCATTTGGTCTGGCACATACAGCATAACCCGTGCATTGACTTTTTATAGTTCAAGACAATCCATTTCCAATTTTTTATCACAGATTTTAATCTTACAAATACTGTTGTCACAAAACGGCTGACAGGTTTCTGCAGTGCGCACTATGTCAGCTAGGAAATTACGCTCTGGAAGAACGCTTGAAGGGCGGTCAAATGCATTAATAAGATCGAACTCCTTGCAGAACAAATACGCTAATAGCTTGCAATTGAAGGGACAAATGCAGTTAATGGAAATTTGGGAAAATTCGGCCAAAAAGGAAATGGAAAGATCTCCTCCAAAGGATGAGGGGTCGCTACCACAATTAGACTTTCCTTTTGAGTCTGATTTTAATCAAGACTCAATTACAATGATTCTACCAATTTCTAAGGAGGCAATTACTTTGCCAGCTTCTACTGACAGTGAGCTCCCTAAGTTGTTATCGTCAAATTTAGAAGTAAAACAGCAAAATGAGAAAGTTGGACAGATGGAGATGGATGCAGTGGAACTATCTATGTTGTCCAGTATTGATTTAGAACTTTGTGGTCGATACATGGATGAGGGAAAGGGGAACCAATCCGAACTGAACAAAACCCCTAACAAAGTAAATCCCCCTGGACTAACATTATACAGTAGTACTCCTTCCATTGCATCCAATGACATTCCCTCTATGCAAAGTGAGATGAAATCTCCAAACCTAAATTTATCAGGGATTCGAGCCTATGTAGAGTCCGAATATCCAAAAAATGAAAAACCGATTTCAGACTCTTTAATAGCTCTTGAGGACCTACTGGCCTCTATATTATTGCTATTAGGAAAATTTGCTGTGAGTACTGATTGTATTATGGACTCAGTAACTGAGATTTTGAAAGTATTAGTGGCAAAGCATACGGAGAATGGAATAGTCATTCCCAGTAATCCAGTGACCTCAAATACTGCGGAAAGCAATAATATATTAAGAAAAACTCCAGTGGTTGGGCCAACGCTCCAGGTGGATGTTCATGAGCGTGTTGAAACTACAATACCAACCTCCACAATAAAGCTGAATGAAAAACAAAGAGACTCTATAGTGATGGAAGAAAGTTCACGCCTCACATCTGAATCTACAGCAAAGAGTCAAATAAAGGAGGAAGAATGCCCTGTAGAGGACAATCAAACCACTGGAAATGCGTTATTCCCTATCTTTAATCATGACAAAAAAGAATATGAATTAACATCTGGTACTAAGGGAATCAAAAAGGGAAAAGGTAAAAAATATAAAGGAAAGAATAGGAAGCCAGTTCGCAAGTATACGAGGAGACGACAAAGGCAAGTTATATTTCAACAACATTTAAATGAAGCTTCGGATGAACTAGAAATCTCAGAAAAATCCATATTAGATATCAATATGAAAGTGGCAGAGGCTTGTGTCACCAGTTCTGTTGTGAAAGACATTCCTGCTGTCAATATTAGCGATGGAAGAGCCCCATATTCTGAGATTAACGAGTCAGAACCACGTGTATCAGCAGAAGAAAACATAAGAATTGAGACTACGGTAATACGGACACTTAATCCATCTGCCCCTATTTTTCGATTGCCTTCTGAAGTACCACTGGTATCAATAAACGTGCCACCGAAAGATGCTCCGGTGTGGGTAGATACACTGTCATTGGACTTTTTGCCATTATTCGACTCTGACTTAACTCTGAATAGGTCATGGCTGCTTAGCTGCCTTAAAGATATTGAAAGTTTAAAATTAATTCAGTCAAGTGACATCGATCTGGTTTCATTAGTAACATGTGAGAATGGCCAACGAGCAAGGGTTAAATTCTGCTCAAAAATAATTGCTAATATCATTCTCCAGCAAGCAGAAGCTTTTCAATGTCGAGGTATAGATGTATTACCATTTACTAGTATTTGCTGTAGAGAAGGACCATTTAAATTGGGTGTTAAACAAAATGTCTTGTCCGCCTGTAACAAGGATTTAAAAATCTGTGTATCAAGGGGAAAGCGTATGGTTTCAAAGATTCCAACATGTAATGAGAACGTGATTTCGTCTCAATGTCATGACCCCCAGCAATGGAATTGGCTACCTGGAGCATTATCGAGCAACACATCGATTAGTAAATGTCTATTTCAGCATCTTTAACAGACAATTAAATATTATCTCTTGGAATGCTGCAGGACTGTACAATTCCCCTGAGAAATTGAACTATCTTCTTTCTCTGAATGCTGATGTATTGTGTATCCAAGAAACATGGTGTAAAGATATACAATATGGGGGGAAAGACTATTTTGTTTTTGAGGCCCCCGCTACACCATCAAATAGAGGTCATGCAAAAGGGGGAATTGTCTGTTTTCTATCTAACGCTTTTCAATGGCAATTCTCTCATTATATTGATATTAGTAAACTTTTTCAAGTAATAACCATCAATAACCTAGCTTTAGAAGGTACTCGAAAGTCACTTGCAATTATTAATGCATATATACCGCCAGAACATAACTTTAATCCTGTCTTAAAGCGAATGTTCTCGTACATAAAACAGTTGCTAGAGGGGGCTGTGCCTCCATATATCCTTCTTATGGGTGACCTGAACAGTAAAGTCTCTAACATAAGTTTAGAGCTATTTAGAAATAAGGCAAAGGAAGAAGCGTATAATATACCTCAATCTGTATTTCCTAATAAAATAAAAACCAACAAAAGAGGAAAGATCTTATTAGAGGAAATAAGTTTGGTAGAGGGGCTTATAGTAAACGGCAGAATGCCCTCTGATGTCCCAGCTAAGTTCACTCATGGGTCATATAGAGGTGAATCTATTTTAGATTATGTTATCACAGACTATGAGACGTACTCGTTTATTCAGGATATTGTGATTTCTAACTCTACTTTGAGTGATCATAAAATCGTTAATATAACAATTTCCCTCCAACCCCCTGTAACTGAGTCCTGGTCTTTGAGTAATACAGGAATCACTATTAAGCATAAGGGAGGGAGATGTTTCTGGGATTCTAGCTCTGTAAGGAACGTTCAAAGTATTCTTGCCCAAACCATATTGGAACTAGATGAATGGCAAGGATCAGAACTCCTTAAGTTTGAAATACTATCGCAGAAACTAAGAAGGATGGCAAAGATAAATAGAAATCCTAAGAATCTCCCACGCCCTCCGCCTTTATTACTATCCTTAAATAAGGAAGTAAATAAACTTGTTAGGCAACAATATCTAAACAGAACTAGAGAAAATGAACGTAATTTAGCCTTACTCAAAAGAAGAAGGAATAGATTAAAAAATAAATTAAAGAAAGAAAAAGAAGACAATCTATGGATACGGTTAAGAGAGGCATCTGTCAATAATAATTCTAGAGACTTCTGGTCTGTAATAGGAAAAGGATGCGGAGCGAGAACTCTTCCCACTCCAGTTTCTATTGCAGAGGAAGTATGGATGACATTTATCTCTAAACTCTACGCTTCCAACGGAGTGGAGGATAATAATTTTGAATTAATCCTGAATAACGACAATAATATAGATCTTCCTACTGAGGAATCCATAGCAGCTGTGATAAGAAGTATGCGCTCTTCCGGAGCCATGGGCCCGGATGAATTGCCCATGACTATAATAAAGCAGGATGTTACTTCATGGAGTAAGATATTACTCCCACTGTTTCATACATGCTTTATTACTAAATTAGTCCCCAATTCTTGGAGGGGTAGTATTCTGATTCCCATATTTAAAAAGGGAGAACGGGATAACCCTAAGAATTATCGCTTAATAGCACTTTTAGATTCAATAGGGAAAATTTTCGCAAAATGTGTTCTACTATTAATTATGAAATGGATAGATGTAAATGATATCTTACCTATGCAGCAAACTGGCTTTCGTAAAGAGCATGGAACTCTTGATAACTTAACTGCCTTACAGGTGCTTGTAGACAAATATGTCCGTGTTCGAGGAGGCGGAATATATGTGGCATTCATTGATTTTTCAACCGCGTTTGATAAGGTAGATCGGTCAATGCTATGGAAAAAACTTGCCACAATGGGTATGCCAGTATATTTACTAGAATTGGTAAAGTCCCTTCACACCAACACATGGTGCAAGTTGTTACTAGGTGGGGAAAGGGGACTTTCCCAATCAATCCCTTCCCCGAATGGATTAAAACAAGGGTGCATATTGGCCCCTATACTGTTCTCCCTATATACAGCAGACCTACCTTCCCAAATAACATCTAGTGGAGGACTAGCCCCAAAAATTGGGGGAGTACCGATATCTGTTTTAATGTATGCAGACGACATACTTGTGCTTGATTTAACCCCGAAGGGCCTGTCAAATCGCCTGCATGCATTAACACTCTTCGCAGAAACACACTTTATGAAGATTAATGCTACTAAAAGCAAGATTATGTGCATTTTCGGTAAGAAAAAATGCAGGTCTGCAAACTATAACTGGATATTAGGAGGACAGAAATTAGAGGTCGTTAAAACCTACACCTTTTTAGGAAAAATAATTACAGCAAACATAAGTGAGACTGCCCACATAGAGCACAATTCTCGTAAAGCATTATCACATGGGATGGGATTGTGTTCCTTATATAATGCTACGGGAAAGAGACATTTCACATTATTCCTTGATGTATTTAAAGCAAAGATACCCGCTACTCTCCTGTATGGGATTGAATTAGTGGATTTAAAACACTGGGGATTTGTGCAGAAAACAGAAGGAAAGATCTTAAGGAAAATATCTTCTCTTAATACAGCCTGCTCTGACATTTCATGCAGGCTAGAATTTGGTTTGAGAAGTGGTTGGGTACAGGGGTTGATTGCCCTTGTAAGATGGGTAGCCTGTCTGGTTAGAGGTAAAATTTGTTCCCTTAGAGAAGCGATTAAAAGAGAACTTTTGGGGGACCTCAACGACTTCTCTTTATTGGTAAAAAACTTTAGAATGGCTGTAAGTCTACTAGAGTTGGATGCAAACATCTTGTTCTTATTAGACCCTGTTGAACTTAAGATGAAATTAAAAAATGCATCCTGGGAACTATGTTACAAACTAGATAGGATAGCCCAATCAAGAAAAAAAGAAAGACAATCTCTGTTAAATACATATTTATTTAAACAGCCCCAACAATATCTTATTTGGAACATCCCTCATAGAGTCAGAAGGTTATGGTTTTTATTGAGACAAGATCTGCTTCCTTTAAATTCTCTTCACGCAAAATGGTACGGTGTGTCTCCTGTATGTAATTTTTGTCATAATGCTGTACAGAATCGTAACCATGTTTTGTTTGTATGTAAGGTATTGCGCCCTTTTCGCCTTAAATGGCTAAAACCAATTTGTCTGCAACTAGGAATTTTAAATGTAAATACTTTTCTCCATGCACTTTATTGCCCGCCTAATGAAATGTTTTGCTACAGAATTTTTAATTTTTTAAAAAGTTTTTTAGATATTTATTAATAATGCACGGGGAATTGCTGGGGATTGCTCGACTAATGATTGTATGTGTCTCCTCGCTTATGCTCGACTGTATGGTTTTACTTTGTTGTTTTTTTTGTGATGTATACTGTGTGTTTTACTTTATGTGGCCCTCATCGAGAGCCAAAACATAATAAAACTTTTTGAACTTGAACTTGGTGGGAAGATGGGTTTTTACAGTTGGGAACCGCCAAATGTTTCCGCACTTATGTTCCGGACCTTGAATGTATCAAAGTGACCAAAGCGACCCCTCTCGGGGATAATTATGGGAACCAAGCCATAAACCTTTGTGTACCATGAAAACCTATGGAAGAAACTTGTATAAAAGGAGCGAGCCACTTGCAGTAATTTGAAGCAGTCTCCACAAGTAGCACGCGTTGTACTTGCCGTGACTTCTGTGTTCCCTGCAGTAAATAAAGCTCGAATCTTTGACGCCGAAGGAAGTGTCCCGTGTCTCTGTCATTCGTACGCCAGAGCAGGTTACCCATGAAGGTTTCAGGTGTTGTCCCCTGGCACCGCTGGGTCTTAAATAACCCAGTCCTTCAGTTGGCGCCCAACGTGGGGCTGCATCAGTGGTACCGGTCCAAGCCCGACGATCGTGAGGAACTTCGTGTGAAATCTCCGAGGGAAGGTGCACTCCGCTTCATCGATCCTGTTGTCGAAATAAGTGGCCCGAAGACTTTTCCCGCGAAGATTCCCGCCTCCTGACGGCTGCGACGGACTGCTGCCCTGACTGTAGACCTGTTTTGGCGCCTGGCGTAGACCTTGGTATAGCGAGACGATTGACGGGCCTTCCTGGTGACGCCATCGATCTTTGAGTTAAGTATTTGTGGGTCGCTCCCAGAGTTCTTGGTTGTGGTTACTTAGTTGTTGCATGGTTCCATTGCATTTGTGGTTCTTGGTACTTTGTTGTGATATTTGACGACTGCAGACGCCAAAAACCGAGGGTTTTTGCTCTTTGCTGGGACTTGGTAAATCCCGTAACCCTTGAAGTTTGTGAAACACGGCTAGTGTGCAAGATGCCTGGTCGCTGTACTTTGTTTAGTTGTTTCAGACGTTGTGGTACGGATTCCCGACTGGAGGACTCGTGTCCGATACCTCCGGTTGGAACTCCCACTTATGAGCTCTATAGCAAACATGGGCTAGGCCCGATTACTTTTAATGATTATTGGATTCGGTATACTAAGAAGGATGGTGTCCTTAGTTGGCCACCTCATGGTAGCTTTGAGACTCCAATTTTAGATAATCTTGAGGCTAAATTATTTGCGAAAAAGTCAAGGCCGGCCATGTTTGATGCCTTTCGGTTGTGGCGTAAAGAAGCCCGACAGAAAGAGATCAGACAGACTAAACGTAATCAGAGAGATGGTGTTGCTACCATTGTAAAGAAAGCAGAGCAGTTTCAGCGTGATAAGGAGGATAAGGAAAAGGAAGTGTTTGATAGGCTACAGCGTATGTCCATAGATAAATGCTATCCTGCTTTGCCTACGGAGTCGGATAAGAAGGAGGAATCAGTTGAGGATCCTTTAATGTCTTATCTTATGAAGTCGCCACCTCCGTATGTACAGGGTACCGCTGCTCCAGTGGTTCCCCCTGTGCCTGTTCCTCCACCTATTCCTCAGCCTGTTCCTCAACCTGCACCTGTTCTTCCGACTGTTCCTGCTCCTTTGCCTACTGCTATTCCCACTGTTCCTCCACTTCCGCATACTCCTGCACCCCCTACTGTTCCTGCTCTACTAACTCCTGTTGTTGCTTCTGTTTCTACCCCTTCTCTTGTTAGTCCCTTGTGCTATACTTCTTCATCTACTCGTAGTCGTACTTCTCCCGTTGCAGCTAACTTCTTTCATTCTCTTGGACCTGTTCTTGGGTCCGCTGGTTCAGATGGTCCTCAGAGACGTAGTCAGCTTCCCGGTAACAGGGAACGTGCTTCGCTATACAATATGGCGATGGGTTGGATGATGCATCCTCTTAGAAATCCTCCACGTGTTGTACTTGATACGTTCTGAAAATTCAATGTACCGACACAAAGATTTGTTTTCGAAGAAATGTGCAAAGTTTTGCGCGATCAGATTTCGGCTGATGCCCCTGACGAGGTGTTGACCGCTTTGTCTGACCTACAGCTTCAGTTCTCGAACGGACTGATAGTGGATACCAACGTTCGACGTGCTGTTGAGCGGTTGTTATCTTTCCGTCCCACTCCTATACCTCAAGCCTTGTTTGTTGAGGACGTTGAGAGGCAGTTAGATGCGTCTGGTCAGTTTCCCATGCGTGAAGTTCCACCAGTGTGGATGCCAGGCGACGCTAATGCTGTTCCTATTATTCTGCCACATTTCCAGAGAGTATGGATACATCTCCCATGGAAACGATCGGAAGTTCTACAGGTGAAGCAATCTTTGCCTGACCCTCGCAAAAATCCTGCAGGGTATTATAAGGAATTGTCACAGCTCGTAGACGCTACGATAATGAATCTTGCCGATATTGATATGCTGTTTGGCAATGTCGTACCGCAACCGGTATGGGCTAAGATTCGTCAGGAAGATCATGCGAACGAATTAGGTGGTGATTGGGCTGCCCTTACGGCGGCAGATACACGACAAACTGGTGGGGCTAAGCCCGAGCAGCTCATTACGGCTCTCCCTCAGAGAATAATTACACTGATGAAAACTCTTATGCCAGCTATGAGGGTGAATTGGGACAAATTGTCGGCATGTAAGCAGAAAAAGGACGAGAGTGTCTCCGATTTCTTTACGAGATTTGAGGAGGCATTCATCGATCATAGTGGGCAGGATATGGGCACTGAGGGTGGTCAACGGTTGTTCGTGGACAAATTTGTCTCTAACTTATTGCCCGACTTGAGCAATAAGTTGAAAAATTCTGAAAGTGCATGGGCTGTTTCTACTTCGGCTCAAATATTGGCTACAGCACAGTATTATGAGAACAGAGAGAAAGAGGAGAACGACCGCGCTGATAAAAAGACAAAAGAACTTAAAACTAAAGTGTTGTTACAGCAAGCGTATCCTCCGCGTTCGAATCAGAATGCTTCACAGCAAAATAGATCGCAGTCGCAGTCTAATCGATCACAATCTCGAAATGACTCCTCTTCTCTAAGATCTTCGTTAGGGTACAATCAGTGCGCCTATTGTAGACAGGAGGGTCATATAAAATTCAATTGTCCTGTTCTGAACGATCGTAATAGTGGTAACTCATCAAGAGGAGGTCGTGGTGGTTCTCAGCAGACATCACGTGGTAGAGGTCGTGGTGCTCAAAACAACCGATCAGATAACTCATCAAATTCTAATAACTGTTTCGATCAACGTGGATCATCGCAAGGACGATCTGCGCAGTACAATGTAGACGATTATTACGTCGATCAGGGAACTGACGACAGTAATTACTAGGATAGCCATAGACAAGGAGAGGGAGTGGTATCAGTTCCGGTTGATCAGAGAGGGCCTTACGTCGCAGTTGCTACATCGGGCGTCGTTGAGCCTTTTCTGTTGGACACTGGTGCAGCGAAAAGTTCCATTATGCATTCGAAACTCCCTGGCGCACCTTTGTCTGGCTTAACAAATGTTTCCGTTGGATTCTCTGGCGCCCCCGTTAGCAATCCAGCTTCACGCCCTTTGCCTCTGACAGTTGGGCCGCGTCAGCTTGAAGCTCCGCTGATTTTGACTACTGGTTGTGGTGAAAATCTCTTGGGCCTGGATTTGCTAAAACGTTTGTATGCAACTCTGTATTGTTCTCCTGCGGGTGTAAAGCTTACGTTAGGAGAGAGGGTTGTCTCTCCTATGTACTTGTCTCTCGATAAGCTTCCACCGGAATTGAGTTCTCTTCCTGCATCTCTATGGGCAACAGGTCCCAAGGATGTGGGCCTGCTTGACATCTCCCCTTATGTTGTTCAGTTGAAATCTAATGTGCGATTGCCACGTATTCCCCAGTATCGTATCTCTCTTGATGGTGAACGAGCACTGTTAGCGATCATCTATGATTTGATCGACAAAGACGTTATTGAAGAAACTCGGGGAAACGTGTGCAACAGCCCTGTACTGCCTATTCTAAAACGTACTGATCCTTCGAAACCACCTGTTTATCGTTTTGTTATCGATTTACGGGAGGTAAATAAAATCGTGATTCCTCAGTTCCCCGTTGTGCCTGACATCACGGCGCTACTGACTCTGATTCCAGCTTCTGCATCTTGGTTTTCGGTGATCGATCTGAAGAATGCGTTCTTCAGCATTCCGATTGCTGAAGAGAGCAGAGACCTTTTCGGTTTCTCTCTTGGTGGACGTAGCTTCCGGTTTAAACGCGCTCCTCAGGGCTACTGTGAGAGTCCATCGATTTACAGTCAAGCCTTGAAGGGTCAACTGGATGCGTTTACGTTGCCGACTGGTGCGGCCTTAATCCAATATGTCGATGACTTATTGGTAGCTGCAGATACTCAGGACATTTGCAAAATTGCTACGGTGTCGTTGCTGCAACATCTCTGTGACTTACATCACAAGGTGTCACCTTCTAAACTCCAATATTGTTGTCAAGAAGTAACCTATCTAGGTCACTTATTGTCAAAGGAGGGAAGGCGGTTGACCCCAGAGAGAATTGCAGCAATTGCGCGAATGACTGTGCCAGCAACCCAAAGAGATGTACGTGCCTTTTTAGGTATCACGTCGTATTGCAGGCAATGGATTCCAAATTTTTCATTGCTAGCGAAACCATTGGTGGCTCTTACGTGCAAGGATGTTTCAACTCCTTTACCATGGACGGAGGAATGTCAGAAGAGTTTTTCTGAATTACGTGATTCATTGTGTTCGGCTCCTGTGTTAGGTACTCCTAACTACAGTAAACCGTTCACATTATATGTTCACGAGAGGGAAGGTTGTGCTTTGAGTGTTTTAACGCAACCTTTTGGTGGTAAGCAACGTCCATGTGCATATTTTTCCTCGACCTTGGACCCGGTAGCTAGAGCATTGCCGAGTTGTTTGAGAGCAACAGCGGCAGCGGCGGTGTCCATCCGACAATCAGCAGGATTGGTCATGGATAATATGCTTACGGTGATGGTTCCGCACGCAGTCGATACTCTTTTGAATCGTACGAAAACTCAGCACTTGACGAGTGCGAGGTTGTCTGGGTACGAGTTGACGCTGCTGGCAAGTCATATTCAGATAAAACGTTGCAATGTTCTGAACCCGGCAACTTTGTTACCAATTAGCACTGAGTCAGATGAAATAGCAGAACATGACTGCTATTTGAGGACCGAAGAGGAAACAAAAGGTCGAGTGGACCTTAAAAACACCCCTTTAGAAGATCCAGATGGAACGTTGTATGTGGATGGTTCGTGTTTTAAATTGCCGAATGGCAATGTCACCACTGCGTATGCCGTTGTGACGTTGAATACTGTTGTTGAAGCTGCAAGATTGAATCAGAATTCTGCCCAGGCTGCGGAACTGATTGCTCTTACTAGAGCGTGTGTGTTAGCAAAAGGGAAACGTGTGAATGTGTTTACCGACAGCCAATATGCGTTTGGCGTCACCCATAGTTTTGGACGATTGTGGAGAGAGAGAGGTTTTATGACGTCGCATGGTACGAAGATTCAGCATGGCCAGCTTGTGAATGATCTTTTGGATGCACTTACGTTGCCTAAGCAGGTAGCGATTGTTAAATGTAGTGCGCATCGTAAGGTGACGGATGATATTGGACGTGGTAATGCGTTTGCAGATGAGACTGCTAAGGAGACTGCCCGGAACCTTAGCACTCGAATGTATGTGGCGAGTTCGGTTAGGTGGCCTGCAGAGACTAGTATGTGTGAGGACACTATCGAGAGTGTGAAGGCGATACAAAATGAGGCCACCGAGACTGAAAAGAAGAAGTGGAATGAAAGTACGGGAAAGTTGGATGCGAATGGTTGTTGGGTAGACTTGTCGGAACATAAGAGATGGATGTTGCCAGATGCGTATGTGCTGGCTATTGTGACAATGGCACATGGGTTAGCACATATTAGCGTGAAAGGTATTTGTAAGTTGCTGTCCCCTGTGTGGAAGAATGATGGTATCACGAAATGTGCTGAGCGTTTGGTTAAGAATTGTATGGTATGTATGTTGTACAATCCTGGTAAGGGAACCCCAACTCCTCCTGGTAGTTTTGCTCCCCCTTCATGTCCCTTTGAGGTGATTCAATTAGACTTCATCCATATGGAGCGATGCAATAATCTGAAATACGTTTTAGTTGTGGTTTGCGCGTTCTCCCGATGGATTGAAGCCTATCCTCTCAAGGACAACACTGCTTTGTCAACGGCAAAAATCCTACTGAAGGAATACTTTCCTCGGTACGGAATGCCTCGGGTTGTATGGTCTGATAACGGAAGTGAGTTTGTGGGGAGTGTGATGAAGAGTGTGTGCAAAGGCCTTGGAATTAATCAAAAATTCCACAGCGCCAATCATCCCCAGTCAGCTGGTTTGGTTGAAGGGTATAACGGCACCCTTAAACTAAAGCTAGCAAAGATTCAGGCTACGACTGGTCTTTCGTGGCCTGACGCTTTACCCTTAGCTTTACTGTCCAAAAGGGCAACCGTACACTCCCGAGTAGGGCTTAGTCCCTATGAAATAGTGTTCGGTCGCCCTGCGAATGTGTGGGGGGTCCCTAGACCGGGTGTGTTCCGCGATCTTGAGTACCCAATGTTGATTGACTATCTTCATGATCTGACTGCTAAACTGAGGTTAATTCACCAACAGGTTTACGAAGCATTGCCGACGCAGACGGAGGGTCCAGGCCACCAGCTCCAGCCCGGAGACTGGGTGGTCACCAGAAATTTTGCTCGTAAGAAGAACTTGGAGCCCAGGTTCACCGGACCCTACCAGGTCCTCCTTGCCACGAGAACTGCCGTTCGTCTAGAGGGCCGGAAAAATTGGGTGCATGCCACCCATACGAAGAAAGTTCCTATTCCGTTACCGGCAGACTCGTGGGTGAGGAGGGGCATTGCTTCAGCTGAATCCGAAGGATTGCCGGCGTTTGTACCTTTCAGCGACGCACAACCTGTCGGAGAATCCCCAGTGCAGCAGAAAGACACTGTTGAATATTTGTCATCAAAAGACTCAAGACCAGAACATTCGACTGATCAACAGAACTCTGTTTCTTCAACGGATCCTTTGTTTGACGAACAGACACGTCCTGGGAAAACTCGATACTTTTTGCGACCCAGCACTAAGGACAAATAAAATTCTGTTCTGCCTCTTGGCAATTGCATTATCCCGTTTTCCACGATCAGTCTGAACACCCGTATCATTGTAATTATTCTTGTATATATTGAAGGTTCGTTTTCTATGTATTTTTGCTTCCACAGCTGAGAGACATTTGCATATATATTGTAAATAAAGGCCGTAGGGCCGCGCGTGTACTTCCTTCTGGTTAGTAGGTCTTGACGCTAGGTTAAAGACCGTCGGTTCCTGGGAACTCCTAGGGATTGACTATTGCTACAAAGAACGAAGTGCGTCAAGAAACGTTGTGGACGGTCATAGGGGATGGCGTTTTCAAAGCTGATGGACTTGGAAAAAGCACAGGCACAAAGATTCGAGCTACAACAACTTAGCCGTACAAAATGTTTTATGTTTCAGATATCCATATTGCTTTTGACTGTTTCTGCATTACTGGCGGGTGGGGTGTACTATATGATGTCGTACTTCTTACCTTCTGCCATACCTACTCCTACTTCTGACCCTAAACTTACTTCCACTGCATCTCCTCATTCTTTTCATATCTTACCCGAACACGAGCAGGCTAGACGTGTAGAATTCCGTAATAATTCCTTTATCCAGCTCCTTCATCAGCATCAGTTAGTGGTTAACACTACTAATTGTTGGGTGTGTGGGTTGATGCCACATACTACAGATAGGGGAATTCCATATCTGGTTTTACCGTATAGTTCCCAGGGTTCCGCTCGAGCATTTCAAACAATGTTTCGAAGCGCACTAGATTCTTACCCCAGTCGAGAGCCACGTTCTCCCTACTCTGGCTCGTATCACAAGCCTTTGTCTATAGCGATAGAAGACTTAGATAGAGATATCTATGAGCCGTCGCTCATTCCGGAGGAAGAGGTACAAGCCTATAGGGTCCTGAGTAAGGTTGAATATAGTGCGCTCACGAGTGATAAACAGCTTAAAAGCTCACCTCCGATATGGGTCGTACCCCACATTGGTAATTTTTGTTTAATGGGTCGTGGCCGAAGATCGAAAGCTCGACTCGGAGCGAGTGCCTGCACTGAGAATTACATTCTGCCGATGATCTCATCCCCTGTGTTTCTGGCTGCCAAGGGTACATACTTTGTCTGCCATGATCGTGCGTATGCATGGTTGCCCTCCGATTTTGCGGGCTCATGTTTTATCGCAAATCTGTTGCCTCCGACGTTCACTGTAGATGCAGACTATCACAAGATTAGAGTTGTGAGAGGCGTAATTAGCGAAGAGGATACTGCCGGTCAAGAGGCAGGAGACTTTTTCAAGGGTTTCCTCCCGTTTTGGGGGCCTATGGTTAATAGTAGGAACCTGAGACAATTGACTCGAGTGGTAGAATCGACAGCTAATATTACCGCCAGTGCCCTTGGTAATATCACCACAGAACTTCAGGCGGATAGACTTATGACGTTACAAAACCGTATGGTTTTAGACGTGATCTTAGCAGATCGAGGTGGGGTATGCAAGGTGATCCATTCGAGCTGCTGTATTTTCATTCCAGATAACGCTCCGACTGTCTATCAAGCCATCTCAAAGTTGCATAAGATCTCTGAGTCCATACACGTGGACGTAGGGGATTGGACGCTACTTGGGTGGTTTTGGGGCCTGATGTCGACTTGGGGTTGGAAGATTCTGATGATTATCGGAGTTGTTGTGGCATTCCTGTTCACGTGTTGCCTTTGTGTGCAGTGTGGTCCTGCCTTATGTGGCCTCTGTGCTACAACGTGTAGAAGACAGCCGCCTGTTACCAAAGAAGCTCGATTGGACAGAGCTATGTTACAGCAACATCTAGATGGTCTGATGAATATCGAGTATGATTCCGACTAGTGCTTGCCTACATGAGGGCAAAAGGAGCGTCTGAGGTTCCGTGACAATTGTAAGTGGTGTTTTCGACTCGCACGAATATAGTCGAGTCCGGTATCTATGAACCGCAAATGACGAGTTTAGTGGGTGTATGCAGTTTCGCTGTGTTAACCTAAACCGTTCGTCTGTTACGTGGGTTTCTTTATTTGTACCCACGGGTTCCATCTTAGATATGGCATCCATTTTGTCTCTTGCCCTCAAGTAGCCAGCGGACGGATGTTGTCCGCTTCGCGACCCTGGGACTCCCAAGATATCTACGGAAGACACATGTCCTTTGAAAATGTCTTTATGACGAGGGGGATGATACTGTAAGGCAGATGGCCCCGCTCGAGGCTCATTTTGCCGTGCCGGTTTATTGCCTCAGTCGTGCATCTCATTAGGCACGTCCCCTTGATGCCTGTAGCTCGTGTTTCCCGACACCTCCTCTTTTACATCCTTTCCGATTCCCCACTGTCTCCATCTTCCTCCGCACCTGTCCTTGTTCCTTCTTCGATCTGTTTTATTGTTGATTGGAATGTATTAATGGTGGGAAGATGGGTTTTTACAGTTGGGAACCGCCAAATGTTTCTGCACTTATGTTCCGGACCTTGAATGTATCAAAGTGACCAAAGCGACCCCTCTCGGGGATAATTATGGGAACCAAGCCATAAACCTTTGTGTACCATGAAAACCTATGGAAGAAACTTGTATAAAAGGAGCGAGCCACTTGCAGTAATTTGAAGCAGTCTCCACAAGTAGCACGCGTTGTACTGCCGTGACTTCTGTGTTCCCTGCAGTAAATAAAGCTCGAATCTTTGACGCCGAAGGAAGTGTCCCGTGTCTCTGTCATTCGTACGCCGGAGCAGGTTACCCACGAAGGTTTCAGGTGTTGTCCCCTGGCACCGCTGGGTCTTAAATAACCCAGTCCTTCATCACACGCATTACCACATTGCTTGGGATTAATAGCAATGCTTTTCATGTTCCACACTCTTCCATCACTCAACCTCACTGCATTTTTCAACACTTCAATTATTTGTTTTGGTGGTTCAAAAACACTTTCACCTTTAGGTACTTAAAAGGTTTCCTGACACGTACCCAATCTCCTACTCCAATTTCCACATCCTTCGTGCCATAGTGATTATCATAAAACTCTTTACTTTTAGCATGGACCATATCCAGATCACTCTAGACCTTAGCTGCAGACCATTCTGTGACCTTCCCCTTAACCAACCAACCTGGGTTGACTTTGCTTCTCGGTAGTCTGCCTCTCATCATAACAAACGGAGGCAATCCTGTACTTGCCTGCGATGTCGTCCTGTATGACCACACCGCTTTCTGTACCTGAACCTTCCAATCCATTCTCTTGTTAATGGCTGCCTGAATAACACCTTTGATTACCCTATTAAATCTTTCAACTGTGCCATTTCCGCTAGGATTGTAAAATGCTGTAGTTTTATGCTTAACACCACACTTTTGAAAATAATTGTCTGCCATATGTGATAAAAACTGTACTCCATTATCTGTCAGGATACAAATGGGTAACCCTTCCATTATAAAAACACACGATAGGCCATTTTGAAAATAAATCTATAGCAACCAAACCAAATTCTTTCATCTCCCTGATTGGCCCAATAATATCCACAGCAATGGTATCCCATGGTAGATCTGGAATTAACCCCTCACTCATACATGGTTTTAAAGTCCTGAGTCTTATCTGCAGAATTACACACATCACAGTTCCTGACAAACTTCGCAGTATCCCTATCTATTCCTGGCCACCAAAACATGTTTTTCACAATCAATTTATTCCTTCCAATGCCAAAATGTCCCTCATGACATAGCTCTAAAATGTTCTTCCTTAAGGAAACAGGGGGAATAACTCTATCACCTCTGAAAAGTATGTTATTCTCAAGAGACAACGCAAAGTGGAGAAGCGTGGCTCAATGGTTAGAGCGGCAGACCCTGATGCAGAGGTCTGGCCCGGGACAAGGGTTCAATTCCCGCCTCGGCGGTTCTTGGACTCAATTTCCCCGGACCTGATAATTCTCGCCTCGGTGCCTACTCTAATCATGGGTCCCACTCTGTGACTCTGGGCAATAGCTTGCTTAATCTCCACAACGGCCCCAGCAGCGCTGTGGATGCCTGGCTTCACCTTGGGGGTGCCCAGGAGTGGACATTTCACAGGAAAACCAGGATGGGTTCCACAGCGGTATGAATACAGCGCTACGAGGCCTCCGGGTAGAAGTGCGCTATATAAAATACACTACATTTACATTTACATTTACATTCTAACTTCCCAAAAGGCTTTAAGTCCATCTTCAATAATATACTTTTTTGGCCAACCTTTACAGATATAATCCACAATTTTTTAACTTCTACATCCTTATCCTGTTCCTCCAGCCACTCCTGATTGCTAATAGCAGGTGTCCCTGAGTCATGCACCAAGGCAACCCTAAAATTACCCCACGGGTCATCCTCACACTCTTCGAGTGGAGCAGGCAATCTCGATAAACAGTCTGCAATGAGATTATCTCTACCTGGTAAGTAAACCATCTTATAAATAAACTCTCTCATGCGCATGGATAACCTAGCCATTCTACCCAAAGCCCCAGAAATGCCATCAGAAGATAAAATTTTAACTAATGGTCGATGATCTGTGCGAATGACCACTGGTTTGCCCCACACAAAAGCTCTAAAGTGTTCCAACGCCCATGCACACGCCAATGCCTCCCTTTCAATGATGGGGTATCTCGCTTCAGCAGGAGAAAGTGCTCTTGAGGCAAATAAAATAATATTTTCCTTTCCTTTTCCATCTTTTTGGGATATACCGCCCCCAGGCCATTATCACTCGCATCTGTTGTCAATAAACACTCCAGATTTGGATCAAAACTTGCCAATGCATTAACATTCTGTAAATCTTTTTTGATCTGTTCAAAATCATCCCGGCAACATTTTGTCCACTCAAACTTCACGTTCTTCTTAAATAGATTCCGAATATTAAACACCTTAGATGCAAAATTGCTCACAAACTTCGCACAGTATTCAGCCATTCCAAGAAAAGCTCTAACTTCTTCTTTTGTACTTGGTGCCTTTGAACTTACAATATTCTCAATGAATGCTGGTTTAGGTCTGATCCCTTCCTCACTAATGATATGACCCAAATACGATACACTCCTTTTACTAAATTTACACTTAGACAATTCCACCATTAGTCCTGCTTTTTCTAGCACCCTTAAAACTTGTCTTAACTTTGAATCATGTTCATTTTGGTTCTTAGCAGCAACCAAAATATCGTCCTGAAAAAACGAAATCATATCCATATTCCCTAGTAATCTGTACATCAATCGCTGAAATACAGCCGCAGCTGATGCCAGCCCAAACGACATCCTTTTAAGCTGATAGGAACCGAAAGGGTGATAAAAGCCGTGAGAGTCCTAGACTCTGGCTCTAACTCCACCTGGTGATAAGCGGCGGAGAGATCTATAGTCGAGAACCAGGTGGCACCCTTTAATGAAGACACCATTTCGTTGATCTTTGGTAACGGAAATTTCTCTATGATTATATTATTATTTAAATGGCGTAAGTCTATGCATAGACAAATCTTGCCGTTCAGTTTTCGTGCAACTGCAATAGGACTAATCCATTCAGACGCCTCCACCTCTTCTATGATCACCTTAGCTAGTAGGCCTTGCAACTCCTTTTTAACTTCCTCTCTGATCAACATGGGGATGGGTCTCGCTTTGTGCACCTTAGGTTCAGCATTAGCTTTGAGTAATATTTTATGCTCAAAGCCTTTCACTTTCCCAAGCACTTCACCAAACACTCCTGGAAATTCTTTACACAATATGTCACTCAACTTACTCTCATCATCCATTACCAAAACTTTTTCAACACTGTTCGAGTCTAAAATTATGTTCAACTTTTTCTGATCAAACCACCTCAATGCCAATGGTCCCACCTTTGACACATACAATTTACCTCTTGTGCTCCTTCCCTTGAATAAAAAGGTAAGCCACCTATAACCCAGCATTTCAATTCTATTGCCAGTATAACTAATAGGGCAAATATCAGAAACATTCAATTGATTACCAATTTTTCCTAAAAAACTTTTCCTCCAAACCTCCTCATTGACAATCGTGTAAGGAGAACCTGAGTCTGCATACACTTCTACTACAACACCACCCAATGAAATGTTACATAAGGGTTTGCCTTGTAAAGACTTTTTCTGATATATTAATTACACAATTTCCACTCACATTTTTAATACAATCAAATCTTTCTCCATCTAATTCCTCAATCTCCTCCTCTTCATCCCAAATATACTTGACGTTACTTCGTCTACGACACATCTTACTAAAATGTCCCACCAGCCCACAGATTCCACATTTCTTTCTCAAAGCAGGACAATTCCTACTGAAAGCCAAATGTTCTTTATTGTCACAACGGTAACATCTTCTTTCTTCCTTTTTTGTCTCTTTATTTTGGTATCTAGTAGGCTGACTTGTCCCTTTTCCTTGCCAATTTTGCTGATACCTGGTCTGTGATTGGCTTTGCGGCGGTTGATCCCTGGTCTGTGATTGGCTTGAAGGTTGAATCTTACAAATTGCCGAAGAAGCTTTCTCTTGTTCTGTTTCTTTCACCACCGAGGAACATCTACCAGACATTTCTGCTTTTCTCATTATGGCTAATACGTCATTCAATGGCGCATCGCCATTCACCCACAGACGATCTTGTAAAGTAGAATTATTGTTATGCATAACCAATTGATCCCTTATCAACTCGTCGTGCAAATCTCTAAAATTACAGTCGATCGCTAATTTCTTCAAATCATCAATCCACTCATCAACAGTTTCTTGCTTAGTCTGTTTCCTTTGAAAGAACTTATGTCTAGTCACTCCAATACATACTTTCGGTGCAAAGTATTTGTCCATATCTTTAATACAGTTTTCAAAAACATCCAAATTTGAATCCTCTATTTTGCTCATCCGTGAATGGGTATTTAAATCCAATTGGTCCCAATGAATGTAACAAAATTCTCTTCTTTTGTTCTGGTTTCATCTTCTTCCCTTCATCAATTGCTTCAATATAGTTTATGGAGTATTCCTTCCACTCAATCCACTTAATACTCGGTTGAGTACCTGTAGCCCAAAACGGCTCAGGAGCGCTTATAGTAAAATTTTGTTGCGCCATCTCACACTCCTTATTTTCAGTAGTGTCTCCTCTTTCCATATAATTATACTCTTTCTTAAATAAAAATTACAGTACGTTCTTCAAATGACTTTAAATTTGTAATTAATGATACCCCCCGACAATCTCATCTGTATTTGCTCAAAGTGTTCCTATTTCTATTAATCTCCGTTAAATATTCAATCTTGAACCAATCCAACGTTTATTTATTTATGTTAAGAAGATCCTTCTTCCTAACTCCGCACTGATCCGGTGAATTCCTTGCATTAGTGTCCCAAAATGGCTGCCGCATAAGGTCACGCTGCGTGACCTTGCATGATTACTTTACAACCTCGGATCCTTTCCGGCGTTCTGAAGGGAACACTTCAGAGAGTTCTACAAAACCTCTCGCGTACCATCCATGTCGAATCTCTACCGCTGCTCAAAAGATGCAGCCGAACGGGAGACTCAACGGATACAATGCTTACAACAAAACAAGGTCTTGCCGTGAGGTATGTTGTACACGAACTTCCAAATAATCACTGACCTTTTTTTTTTTAATGAGGAGCCGATGTTCCTGAGGTGCCGATGTTCCGATAACATACGCCTTTCATTCTGCATAAGAAACAGAAATCCAAATGTGATTTGAAGTCTTCATAAAATTCAATTAAGGAATAAAAGTCAAAGTCAGGGTCCAAATCCAACGTCGCCAATTGTAAAGATGGTCCAAGTCGTAAATAGGAGAATACTTTATTAAAGTAAATAGTAGAAATACAGGTGAGCGCCAGGGAGCAGCTGCATCGAAAGACTGCTCCAGTACGACTGACCCCCACCATACGAAAGATGCAAGAACATACATTCTAACCTGGCGTCATATACATTCTACAGAGAACCTAAGCATGAGTCTTAAAGGCATATAATACAAGGCAACATAACATAGGCCGATGTAGCACATCCGACTCCCAAGGAAACCAAACCCCAACTCCCAACCAACACTCTCCACATTCTATTCCCAAGGTAACCCATGGATTCCGCAAGGAGAACGCAACAAGGGCAATCCACTTTGGCGTAGGTCCTGCTGGCTGCCCGGATGCCAGAGTCCTTGCCGGTTGCTCCAGTTAAACGCA
The DNA here is from genome assembly GCF_964263255.1 of Lissotriton vulgaris. Classification (NCBI taxonomy): domain Eukaryota; kingdom Metazoa; phylum Chordata; class Amphibia; order Caudata; family Salamandridae; genus Lissotriton; species Lissotriton vulgaris. The sequence continues at coordinate 1,997,125,208 of NC_141691.1, forward strand.
CTCACTTGAATGACGACCCTTACTGCTGATCCAGCGCTCCTATTGAAAAACTGTCTTACAAACACTACCCATCTCCACAATACTCACCATTAATCATGAATCACTACCTAGGCCCATAAACTAACAAGACAATTTTTGAGCGACTGAATCATGTGACCTAATTAATCAGTTCTAGTCACAAAACTATTTACAAATTTATATACATCTGCAGTTTATCTTTTCTAACCATGGTTTTTATCTGAATAACATTTAATTAAGTCACTAAGGCGAATGGATCTAATAATGATAACTAGACCATGAATAAACAAGACCAGCTTGTCATTTCAAAAAAACTAATTTTATTAACTTTTTTTATTCAAAGAAAAAAACATTTTATTCAGAAATCATTGTTTTATTAGCAATTTGAAAGCATCATTCAAGGATAGGCACATTAGTCTGACATTTTAAAGGTAAATCAATCAGCATCAATTAAAGAAAAAAAAAAGTTTCCATCCCTAAAATTCTATTTCCCTGTCTAAAACCCTCTTCACCTAAAGGAATTAATAAAGTTTGCTGTCCTTACGTGCACCAGAAGTCCAACAGCACGTCATTCAGGAATCGGGAAGCAAGAACCCCCTCCTGCCTGTAGGTCCAATTTTTATACCTTTCTAACTAGCTAATCTTCTCTAAAGTGTCTCTTTTCGTTGCCATCAGAGTTCCCATTGGCTGTCTTATGTCAGACCATCCATGTCATCACCGCTTCTTTAGCCCTATTGTTCATGACATTTTGCTTCCTTGAATTTGTTTTAAAAAGAGTTCATTCGAGTTACAATTTCTAGCTTCCTTGCTCTTGGCAATCCTGCCGCTTCCTGTCCTTGCGTTTCAACAAAACAAGGGAACCCTTAAGGTATAGTATAGTGACCTTGGGCATTACATTTTATAAAGAACAGTGGTCCCTATATAAAATTGATATACACTGAAGAAATGACCATATACTTAATAAGTAATATGTCTTCTGTCCGTCCGGACAGGTTTTATTTTTCAATAAGTGCAGGAATAAAGTGTTTCTGGGAGATAATGTCAAGCGGGCACAGCCGTGACCCTCAACATACAAGACAAAACAACAAAGAAACAAATGTAAACAAAGCAAGGAAATTAGTCTGCGTACTCGTACATCAGTAAGGCATACATAAAATGTAGGAAAAACACTCCATTGCAATTGAAAGTTTCACATAAATAGTTTACATATGGGGTTTTAAAAGTCGATGACGTTTCGATGCCTATAAAAATGAAGGCATCATTATCAGGACAAGGGTTGACCTTATTGTTGTCTTGAACATGAGCAACATTTAAAGCCTTTTCTTTACATTTATTTGTAACAAGAAATGGTTTCCCGTGGAAGATTCATTACCGAGGCTGATAGATCGGGATTTCTGATTAGTCGGTTGGGTCCTTCGGTATATTAAATTACCGGGATCATGACTCGGGAGCACAATGGCTACTTCATAAGTGCGGCGGCACCGTTGCGGGTATGGCAGTCCGGCGTGCAGGATTGCCATACCCGCAACGGTGCCGCCGCACTTATGTTACCTAGCCAAAGCACAAAAGGCAGCTTTCATAACAACCTTCTTCTTTTAAGCCATAAGGATCCTCCACGACCTTTTGCCACAGAAAAGACACGACAAAACATGTTGCACATAAATAATATAGCACATGCCATTAATTAAACAGCCGCATTTAATACTGACAGACAATAGACAAGGTTAGTTTATTATTTTTCCACGTACTTGCAAATGCAACATAAAGGCACATTAGTCCCGCATGTAGTGTCTGCAATTTTAATCTAAGTTGGTTATTAGTTTCAACACACACTTATTAGTACTGTTACAATAATTATGGAAGTTTAACTTTGCGAGCTTGAACAAAATCTCATTCAATATCTCGCTCCATCAACTCCCTCATCTGGTGATTTCATAATCACCAAAGCACACCCAAAAATTTTCAGGAAAATTTTTATCTATATAGACCATGCTTTGAACATTCACTGTATTAGTATTTCTAAACCTTTGATTCAGCAGTCTGTATGAAACTCTCATATTGAGCTCTACGCATCTCTTCCAGTCCTATCTCCTTATCATGTTCTTCTCTAAGCTTCTAAATTATTTTCTTTCCTTCACATATTTCTTTCTCTTGTGTATCATGCAACTAATTTTTAGCAAAAGTGCCACTATCACTATAACTATAACAGGATAAAGTATTTTACCAATGATTGAACTACCAATTAAGCATGGGTGAATTTTGCGAATCTGGCGTTCGCGAATTTTGCGAATTTGCGATCTCGCGATCCGCAAGATCCGCAAATTCTCGCGAATTTGCGGATTTTTTTTTGTGTTTGCAAGGGTTTCTCCCAGTTCGCGAGGGTTTGGTACCAGTTCGCAATTGCGAACTTACTTGTCTGCTCGCAACGGTCGCGACTATGTTGTTTCTACGTCTGGTTCATCATCACAGGTTCCCAGCACCCTCTGTTTCACCACTGCCACCCTCTGTTTCACCCATGCCACCCTCTGTTACATCAATGCCACCCTCTGGTACATCATCACTGTAGATTATGGGGAGGAAAAGCAAGCACACCTGCCCTGCTTCAACTGACATGAATTAATTTGGGGTTGGTTTATTAATGTGTCACTGTTTTAAAATTCCAGGTCTGGCACCTGCTTCCTTATCAGTAATTTGCTTTCTGTTGCAGTGCAATTTTTTTTTCCAGGACCTTTGTGGCCTACTTGTAGCTATTCTATGAGCCTGCTGTGAGGGTCAGAGTAGGGTCATACAATTGTTGCAACTAGCAACTGAACTCTGGAGGGGCCCCAGTCAGGAAGCACTACAGGGAATGGTTACTAATGATGAGGTTGAACTCTTGCACCTGCTGAGTGCTTTCAGTTTTGCAAAACTTGTTTTTCTGCAATTTCGCGGGATTCGCGGGGCGCGAACTTGTGCGAGATCGGATTCGGAAGCCGCGAATTCGTGCGAATATGCGATTTATGTTTTTGCGGCATGTTAGTTTGCAAGGTTTTGTGCGTTTTAGCGAGCCGCTTGTAGCGCAAGGCACGAAGTTACCTTTGCGGTCGTTCAAGGGCGCGGCCATCTTGTTTGCATGACGTATTTCCATTTCCGGTACAATTTCGCGAGGAAAATATCGCGCAAACTTACCCGCGCGGTCAGGGCCGGTCCTAGAACTTCTGGGGCCCCGGGCGAAAGGGAAGATGTGAGGTCCCCCTAATTTCTATGTAACATCCAGTCGCGGCCGGCATGATGCACGGGTGGGGGGTCTCACAGGGGTTCGGCGCGGGGGGTAATTAAAAAAATAAATAAACTTACCTTCCCAGGTCTCGTAGTCGTCTCAGCTCCTGTTCTGCTCTCCTGCTTTCCTGCCTCTGGCAGGAACAGGAAGCAGGCAGCCTCCTTTCCCTAAGCCAATCACAAGGCTGCAATGGCAGCATTGTGATTGGTCGATACGCCGACCAGCCAGGCGCCTATGGGGAGGCCTTTTTCTCCATGTAGGGTGCAGTGCCCATGACTGGTTTGGTCGGCCCAGAGGGCCGACCAAACAGTCAGCGCCCTTAGCAGTGGGCAAGGGACTCCTCCCCTGCCCTAAAGCAGACCCGCCCACCCCCAACCAAACACTTCTGCTTTCTTGCAGTGCGACAAGCAGAAACATAAAATGGGAGTTTTAGAATTTTGTGTTTCTGCTTCTCGCACTGTGAGAAAGCAGTAGGGCGACACTCCTCCGCCCGAGTGGAGGAGCCGCCCTTGGTAACATCACAAGAAGTGACATCACTGAAATTGGCATCTCAGCACAATTGATCTTATTTGGCATCCCGAAGAGACCTAACTTGGATACCAGTAACATGGACAAAAAGATCAATATACATATAAAATAAGTCCATATATTTTAAAACTGTATTAAATGGATTACATTTGTCACATTGGATGGAAAAGCTAGGTGCAGTTCTCACAAAAATGTATATTATTTACTCCTCGTTAACTGATTGTTTCCAGATGAGTGCAAGATTCAATTTCCAGTTCTGCCTCATAAAGGGGGGAGATCCTGTTGAGGTAATGAGGGGCGGGATCATTCAAAATATAAAATGACACAAGAGAAAATCTCTCACACCATGGAAATAATTGCAAATTTGAAAAGGCTCCCTTATCTTTCTGTGCCATTATTGTGCTACCTTAGGATGACATTAATACTTCTTAATTTGTTTTAACATAAATCCTCTCACCAGTATCCCGCATACACATGCTAAGAGATGTAGGACAATCTTTTTTGTGTGTGGGATCTTTACTCGCCAGAATTATGTTAAGTGCAAAAACACAACGCCTAGTACAAAATTACAATACACCATTGCAAACAAATAATGATTGTACATAAATAAAAAAAGACTTGAAACAACCAAGACCACTGCTAAATCATACATTGACTTGAAGGTAAACTTCAGATTCAAGGGGTTGTCAAATCAACGTTTTTATTTGGTGGTAGAACTGTAGGAAGTAGAAGTGGCCGCCTTTAGCGCTGGTGGAGCCCTGTGCGACAATGTTGGTGACCCTCAATGACTCTGCCATGAATTGCCTCAATACCACCCTTTAACAGTGCCACCCTTTAACAGTGCCACTCAAGTCTCCATAACCACACTCTCTCTCAGATACATTTAATTTAATTTACAGAGCCGCTGATACCAGTGTAGGGTTTCAGAGAACTTTATATCACACATTACATGGAGACAATCAATCCTACGTGTGTAAATCACAATAGGTAATGTCACATAAGACAAAGGACTAGGTGTCACATTACAATCATACAAGTAGGCAGTATGGTGCATTAGTGATTGATCAGGAAAAACACAAACTCTGAATTTAGAATGTAATACCATGGTTCAGGGTTCTATTTAATAACTAGAATTGATTTCTGTCTTTTTGCAACATTGGGATACTCAAAGACTGGGGAAAAAACCATAACGCTGTAATTTATACCTTGTAGTTTGCATGCAGCTCTTATGACAGTTAATAGCTCATTGTTCAATGTTAGGATTTTGACTTATAAACTGCAAGTAACAATAGCATCTCTCTGACAAAAGCAGTAACCCATTGGCCTATTTAAATAATGTGGATTTAGTGATCTGCATGGTACATTTTCTTTGCAGCAGGCACATTAACCCTCTGCGCTACCTTTTAAAGAAGTCAAAACTTCCACTTGACAAAACTCCATCTCTCTCTAGGAAGAACATTAATCATCGGAGTATTCATGACAATTTTATTGTGGCCAACATTGTTGGAGGCCAGGAAGAAGGCAACAAGTGCTTTTAGAAACATAATATACTCACAAACATGACTCCCCCACCCGAAGTCAGCACTCAGTGCGATCTCATAGGTCGAACCGCCCTAGAGCCTTCCTGCTCAAGGGTCCTATGACCTCAATTCCAGTCACTAGGGTGTGCTGCTTCGAAGGCCTGCCCAAAAGACTCAAGTTGAGCTTCAATAAGGGTTGTAATGGACAGGCCTTCAAGTTTAACCCACACTTGCCACCGCTATGGTCCACCTGCTGGTGCTCAGACACCATTCTTCTAAAGTCTTTCGGGCCTACTAAATGTGCTCTCTTGGGAGAGTGGTCTGGTGGACTGGTCATGAAGGTTGAACCTGGTTCCCCAGTTCCAAATTTGGCCGCTCTGACCATAGTGCCACATCCTCTCCCTCAGTGAACACCATACTGCCCCACTGGGAGAAACTTACATTTTGAACCTTTTATTTCTCTCCATCCCAATGCTGCAGGTTGGAAGAGAAAAATGTCAGAAAAAAGACGACCTTTCCAGCAACTGTTTTTATTTTTTGGATTCATTTCAATTGAGAACAAATAAAGTAGTACTGGCTACAAGGCCCAGGGAAAGGGGCCCCCACACCTGGACCTTGCAGCTTTCTATAGTGCTTAGAGGCCCAGGGAAAGGGGGCCCCCACATCTGGACCTTGCAGCTTTCTATAGTGCTTAGAGGCCCAGGGAAAGGGGGCCCCCACACCTGGACCTTGCAGCTTTCTATAGTGCTTAGAGGCCCAGGGAAAGGGGGCCCCCACATCTGGACCTTGCAGCTTTCTATAGTGCTTAGAGGCCCAGGGAAAGGGGGCCCCCACACCTGGACCTGGCAGCTTTCTATAGTGCTTAGAGGCCCAGAGAAAGGGGGCCCCCACATCTGTACCTTGCAGCTTTCTATGGTGCTTAGAGGCACAGGGAAAGGGGCCCCCCTCCCCTGGGCCTTTGAAGCTGTGAGTCAATTCGTAAAACATTGCCCTAGCACTGGCAGTTCTACATACATTAAGTTAACAAAAGCCAGTTGATCTGGCTGCTCCCTCCTCCCCTCACCCACCTCCCTTACCTGAGTCCGGCTGGTCCTGAAAACAAAGGGGGCCTTCTGTAACCTGGCAACAAAATGCAGACAGGGAATGGCCGGTACTTAACAGAGGTGCTGCTCCGCCCCTGACACTGTGATGCTGGCTGGCTGCTCTGCCTTCCCCCCACCCCTGCACCCCCAGGAATGCCAACACGCCGTGATCAGCAAGGTCGACTCCAGACCATGTGTATTGTATTGTGATTGTGTGGGGAGGGGGCCCAGCAGGAGCAGATGGGCAATCTGTGAAAGTGTGGCCTTTCACAGTGAAGCAGTGGTGGCCCCCTGTCTTGCAGCCGAGCGCGAGGCCCTGGGCAGCTGCACACACTGCCCATGCCTAGTGCCGGCCCTGCGCGCGGTCGTGAACGGGCGCGGCCATCTTGTTTCTCATTCATTGCTATGGTTCTGGGCATGCTTTTTGTATCCTCTCTAAATCTCTGCCATCCTTTGCTTGTTTGAAGTTTTTTTTTATCTATTTTACTTATTATCTATCCCTCTATTTTTCTAGCCCTATATTTTTGTGTTTACTGCTACTTTTGGTTAATTTTAAACTACTTTTTTAAACTCTTTTCGTTTCTTCTCTTCCCTATTCTATTTTCTTTATTATTTAGCTTCCTTTCCGCCCAGACCATGGTGAAGGGAGGCGGGAAGCATCCCGAGAAGGGGAAGGGTCCCTCACCCCGTGCCCGGCTCCCGTGCGGGCGTTTGAGGGGGGAGACAGTCGCACCCCGGGAGATCTTCAGCCCGGAGGAGGTGGCCGCACTAATTTTTATGTTCAGCGCCGCCTCCCCAGGACCATCATGGCAGGCGGCAGGATCGGTACCGGGTACGGGATCCGGGAGCACCGGAAGCGGTGGAAGAAGGTGTGCCGGGCCATGTACCACCACTCTCTGGTCCGGCGCACCTACAACCAGGCCACCCACCGCTGGACGGATGTCTTGGACCGTGAACGCGATCTGCTCGACCTGCTTGGCCTTGAGATCCCCGGGCTTGGTGAGTAGTAGTAGCTATTTCTTTACTACTCTGTTTTCTCCTGCTCTGTGTGTTATTATCTTGCAAATTTTTGTTTTTTACCAAGAGCAATAATGCTGCTGATTACATTGTAGGTAAATTATATTTCAAAATCTTCTGTGCATTTCAGGTGCACTGCTCTCCTTCTCAGTAGTGTTGCTACTATGCTTATTTGTTTTTGATTTTGTGTTCATTTCATTGGCCTGTGAAATTATGTATGAGTGTAGTTTAAAGAACTGCGTAATGCTTGACACTAAGGGGCAGATTTATGAGGCCGTTGCGCCTCTTTGTGCCGCAATTGCGTCACTTTATTTGACGCATCTGCGGCGCAAACAATGCGCCCTATTTACAACGTGACCCATCTAGGAGATGCGTCACATTGTAAAGCACTGCGCCATAAGGAGGCGTTCCTGCGCCGGGGGGGGGGGCGTTCCTGCGCAGGAACGCCTCCTGAAAGTGGCTGAGTGAAATCTATGAGATTTCACTCAGTCACATTCAGGGCATTCAGGGCAATGCTGCGTCAAAACCCTGCGCCTGCTTGAAGCAGGTGTAGGTCTTGACGCAGCCTTGTGTAGATGGGGCACCCCCGAACCTTGCTGGAGCTGCGTCGCTCTTGCGACGCAACTCCAGCAATGCACCACATTTCCGGCACAGATGCATCACGCATCTGTGCCGTTTTTGCACCATGGTGCGCCGCATTATAAATGCGGCGCACCATGGGTGGCGGAGCTGTGGCGCACTGTGGCGCACGTTAACTGGCGCATCCCTGGGGATGCGTCAGTTAACATAAATCTGCCCCAAAAGTTCTGATTTTTGGGCGAGAGGCGGCTCCGTTTGGGAGTTACAATGCCACCAGCAGCACTGAAAACACGTTCAGAAGACACGCTTGCGAGTGGGCAAGACAAGTAGTTTAAAGCCAGGTTGGAGAGCTGTGGCCACAATTCTTTTTTCCCATGCCAATACGCCAATGGGTCAGCATTAACATAGACCTCTGTTGAGTCATTCAGATAGTCCTGCACCATCGACTCAAGGTCCTCCAAGGTTCCTCCACTTTGCTTAGCTTTTGCTGTGACCTTTTGAGAACCAAACCCAAGCCGAGTTAGCCAATCTTCTTCAGCATCCAATGTTACTGTTGTGTCTGGTGCAGATGATCCGGTTGCCGGTGTCTTTAACGGCTGAGAGGTCACTTGTGCCACAGCCATAGGTGCAGAAGTGGATTGTTTTGACTGGGGATGGCCTGCTGATGCTGATGCTGATGTACTGCCTTTTCCTTCAATTTTCTGCCGTTCTCTTTCAAACCTCTTGGCTGACAAGGCTAGCCAACGTTTGTACTTTGTAACATCTTCATCAGCAAAAGGAAAGAATGCTCGGCCTGCCAGCGCCTTTTTGTAGCGTGGATCCAGAATAGTAGCACAAATGTAATGCTGGTCTGAGTGGATCATTTTAAGACGTTCATCACCTTGTAGGCGCTCTAATAATTTCTCCGCCAAAACAAAAGGGTCTTGGTTTTTTTCATCTTTTTGAAACACAGAAGACACCTCCTTCAGTTGGTGCTCCAGCATGTACAACAATGGGATAGCTTTTCCCAAATTACAGTCCTCCTTGCTGACTGCACGCGTGAAGACCTCAAAAGGACGAAGCATGCCTGTCAGGCTTTTAACTATGTCCCATTGCGCCGCACCCATCCTCAGGTCCTTCGGAGCTGTACCCTGTTTTAAGAAATAGTGATCGAGTACCGTATACTGCTCATACAGACGCTCAAGCATGTAGAAGGTTGAGTTCCAACGTGTTCCCACCTCCTGGATGAGTGCTTTCACTGGCATTCGACGTTCATGTAGCAGGCTCCTCAGATGCTTCCGGGCCTTAAAAGAATGGCTGAAATGGTTGCACATTTTTCGGCAGGTGTCCACTACCTCGTACACTGGACTGTCTTTATTACTCAAGAATTTTTTAACAACCAGGTTTATACAGTGCGCCAAACACGGCACTCTGAATTAGTGACCCAGCTCCATGGCCTTAACTACATTGGCGCCATTATCCGTGAAAACATAACCAATCTGGCGTTTTTTTGGGGACAGCCAGTGAAGGACCTTTGTGTTAAACTCATCCAAAAGGTTTTGTGCTGTGTGACATTTCTCCAAACCAAACATGGCTAGTGTTGCATGTTTCCGAGCAGCTTTAAAAACTTGGTCCGGGTCAACACCTGTGTTTAGCTTTGCTTTAACCCCTGAAAAAGAGACCCAGTGTGCAGTGATGCACATGTAATCAGCGCCTGCGCCACTGGACCACATGTCTGTTGTCAGATGTATAGTGTGAACAGCACTCTTCTGCAAAGCTGCCCCAATAACCTCCAGCACATCTTCATGTAGTGCTGGAACCGCAACTCTGGCAAAATAGAACCGGCTAGGAACCTTCCATTTAGGGCACAGCGCTGCCACTAATTCTAGAAAAGCAACCCCTTCTACAAAAGAAAAAGGGAGAAGGTCCAGAGCTAGCATTTTATCCAGCTTAGTGTTATACAGACGCGTCAGTGGGTGGTTGCGTTCATATTGCGCTTCTGTAAACAACATCTTTTTAATGTTGCCCTGGACCAAGCATTTACGGGATGATGATGATGACGATTTCTTCGACCCAGTTACGCTCGCTGATGAACTTTTTCGCATTGGTGTCTCACTCTCGCCCACACTCTTCGTGTGGCTCACATGGGGTGTGCTGCTGACAGGGGTACTGGGTGTAAGTGAAGTGTTTGACACGTCTTCTTCCTCCTCGTCATCATCAGATGAAACAGCATTACGTGCAATTCGGGCTTCCTTGATCGCCTGTAGGTGCGCAAACCATTGGACAGCGTGCTTTCTTTCAAGATGACCTCTCTGGCCTCCGGTACCATAGTTGGAACCAAACTTACCACGACTAACTGCCAACTTACAAATGCTACAAATGGCGAGGTTTTCCTTTTTTGGGCAAACACTAAAGAAGTCCCAAACTGCGGACTTGAAATGTCTTTGGGGGCCGGAGGAGGCGGCGATACTGGTGGTGGTGGTCCTGCTGCTAATGCCAGATGAAGTGGAGGATGTGGATTGCCGAACTTCAGTACGTTTTGCACTTTCACCACCACTAATTGAGGTCGAGGTGGATGGAGGTCCCTTCTGGCGAGTAAAAAATATGGAAGCGGTAGGTGTTGGTGTACTAGTTAACTCCAATGATTGTGGTGTTTCTTCCATTGCCTCCTCGTCGACAACATCATCACGCTCAGCAGCTTCTCGGGCTAGGGTCAAAATGTCTTTTTGCTGCATGCCCGCTGGGGCTGCAGTGACCTTTATGATGACTGCGTCGTCGTCGCGAGAGTCTTCATCAGCAGGAGTATCCGCCACTTCTTGTTGAGCCTCATCACACTCCATAACTATGAGTCTTTCGACGACCTTCCTTTTACACTTAACTACCTTTGTCAGATCATGGTGTGCCTCACTCTCAGACGGCAGTGATGGTTCCCAATTTAGATCCGTATCATCAGAAGGAGGTGGGCTTGAAGAAGATGTAGACCTCACCCTTGATCTCTTCCTTGCTAGGGGTGTGGAAGACAATGAATGATCATCAGGAGGAGTGGCTTCCTCAAATGATACCTCGCCTTGATTGTCGATTTCCTGATGTGCCCCTACTTTGGGAGGAACAACTATTGTGGGCACTTGTGACCCTCCATGTACCTCTGCTTGCGCATCTCCTTGCGCTGCCTCTCCTTTCACATGTACTTGGGCTTGTACTTGCACATGTGGTTGTTGTTGCGGCTGTGGTTGTTCAACACTCGTCAGATGAGTTACAACAACCTGTTCAGGGACATGGCTGCTACTTTCTTGCGATGAGCCAACATCACTGGTCGATGGTGATTGAACAACTAGACTAAGTGCCTCTGCAGCACTCAAGGGCTTAGACTTAAGTTGGCGTGGTGGTGGTGGCGGCACTGAGTCCAATGGAGCGAGGGTGCTGCTCCCAGCTTGGTCCCCAGCAGATCCCGCTGCTGCTGCAGGCGTACTTTTTTTTTTACTCCCAAAAAACGTGGCGGGCGGCACACCAGTCTCCTTGGTAACTTGCTTCTTCTGCTCCTTACTGGCAACTTTCTTGCTAGAGGAGCTACGGGGAACTTTTTTGGGGGCCATCTTCTTCAGAGCAGGTCAGAACAGCAGGCCGCAGTTGCACGAGTTGCAGAGTTGCAGAGTTGTCTGTGGCCAGACGTGACGTCGCGTGACGTTATGCTGCACACACACACCGCTGCAGCACTTCTTCCTGGCACTGGTGGTTCTCTTGAGTCTTGTGCTGTAGAAAAAGGTAGGGCTAGGACCTTTCTCAAGATTTGCCCGGCGCTAACCGCCCTTGTACCATTCAAATTTACCAAGCAATGAGGCAGGCGCCGGAGACCAGAAGGCAGGAAACAGAAGTTTTATTCCGACGGAGCAGAACACATCAGATCAGACAACAAGGTATCATCTCGAGCTGCTCTAACAGCCTCTCGGAGGCCTGGCCTCTTATACACTGGTTTATGGCATGTGACCTTTCTTTATTATAATCAGAACATTGTGAAGCCCGGAAAGAGACATCCCCGCAATCCTCGTGTCAATCCCACCCCCATATATCTTCACAATAGAGGCCCTCAACCTACTGATAAGAGGAGGGGGGTCATCACGCAGCTGAGTGTTCTGCCGAGTCTTAGGATGTGTGCGCCTGATCATATCACAGGGGGTGGGGAGGCCTTGGATCAATAGAGGGTCCTTTGAAGGAGAGCGACCTCATACAATAAGGGGCAGTAAATGATATCTCCCGGCTTAGGCGATGGCCTCGGACCTGTGTGGACAGCTGGACACGGGGTGAGGGGTCATCAAAGGAGTGGTATTCATGCCTCGTGGACAATCCAGTGCGGAGGGAAGGTTGATCAACAGAGGGGCATTCATCGGAGGAGAGGAGGTGTTGGTCAGGCGCTGGCGTGACTCCCAAGGACAGGGTCATGCAGAAGGGTTATGTTCATGAGGGGAGGGAGGGGGAGCCAGGGTGCGCGGAGGATGCTTGCTGGGTCAGAGGGGTGCGCTGGCGATCGATCGTGGACAGGGAGACCATGATGCCTAAAATGGTGATCGTGCACGTTGTACGTGGGTGACAAGTTGGCGCAGATAATGTTTAGCTCACAAACTAGAATTCCACAGTCCTCCCTTTTAACATATCTCGCCAACTTGTCAGTTTGGATTTATCCCCATAAGGCCACGTATTTCTACTTCATAGAGGGGACTCATGTGCTCATTTCGGAAGTCCAAAGTCTTTGGGCAAATACAGTTGGAAACAAGGCCGCACAAAGATGGTAGACATTGGATACCTAAGCAACACCCACATAAGATCACAACAGGTATCAGCACGAAGGAAAACAACCTCCAACCCCAGTTCCTCAAGGTGTCCCAAAACCAGCTCCCAAGCGACCATCCTTCCTGCTCCTGGTGAACCTCCGAGGAGAGTCTGTGGAGGTGTTCAATGGCTTTGTAGACTGAAGGCGAGTTGTCTGGCACGTAGGTGCAGCAGCTAGATCCGATGATGCGGCATGCTCCTCCTCGGTCGGCTAGGACCACATCCAGGACAAGGCGATTTTGAAGGGTCACAAGGCGGACCGCCTGAAGCTCCGCAGTGTTGTTGGCGAGGATGCCAGCCGTGATGTTGATCGTTGTTTCTACTGCCTGGGTCAGGTGTCGGATAGCGCGGCTGTTTGCCATTGGGCCCCACAGAGGAACAAGTCCCTTTGCTGCATCTAGGAACTGTGCTCCGGTGGAGTCGGCTTGTCCAATGTCATCTGCACGCCTCTGTCGGTGATGGTTGGCAGGGGCTACATATGTGGGTGGAAGAACGAAGGCAATGTAACATGCGCCCTTCCAACCTCTCGGGAGCCAGGTGTAAGCTTTGGTGCCACACACAAAGTACATATTCGGAGAAGCAACAAAGGAAGGTGGGTCAACTGAGTCCAATGTTCTGGTGATTCGGCAGGCACTGTGACCCACCAGTTGCGTTCCATGGCCTTCGAGACACACAAGACCTGTGACATTGATAACAGACAGGGCCACAGTCAGAGTAGCGGTAGTTTGTTTTTGCAGATGAGAGAAGGTGGTCCTGGCTGGATTGTGGAGCACCTGTACTTCGACTCGTTCTTTGGCAGGAATGTCTTTAAGGAAGGTGGCGCCCGTGAGCGCAGGACACAGAGCAACAGAGGTCTTTTCGGTTTTGTTCAGCCAGAACCCAGAGTAGAAGTGCGACACTGTCCGGCTGAAGGTGGCGTTGTCCTTGTGGCTCTCTTGCATGAGGATCAGCCAGGCGAGGCAGGAGCCGTGAACTGAGAAAGGAGAAGGGATGAAGGGGATGGAGTGTCCTGTAGCATGCGGGAGCAACCCGCAGATCCAGCAGTTCGTAGCATTTGCAGCAAGGTTGTGTTGGTGCAACAGTTGCACGAAGGAATTGTTCCAAAATTCCCTGCGCCTTTCTCGGAGCTGAGGCGACAGAGAGATTAGGTGATGCTCTTTCAGGGGTGTTGGCTGTGCAGTAGGGAGCAATGCCTCATGAGCCGGTGTACTTTCCTCCAGAATCCAGAAGGAGGTCATGAGGAGGAGGCAGAAGAGGAAGACAATGAAGAGTGCAATTGTCTTTGATTTGTGCAGGTTGTCAGTCTTTGGATTTCTATACTGGGTATTTCCTGTTACTTCCATCATCTTCTTATCTGGCGCTTCCATCATCTTCTTATCTGGCGCTTCCATCACCTTCAAGGGGCTCGGTAGTGGGCAGAACCACAGACTTCGTTTAGCTTCTCTCCCGGTAACCCTTGATTGTGTTTAGGTCACCGTTCTGAGATTTTAACTTAGTCCGTGGCCTACTTAGCCGAAACTCCCTCCTTTCGACGCAGGAAATACCCTTCTCTGGATGGCACAGTGGGATCAGAGAATTTTGCAAGTTCGAGTGCCTCAGTATCGGGATAACAATCCAATATCGGTCTGTCTTTGCTCAGGAGCTCTTCTTGGGTGCTGACCTTTTCTGTCGTGGCCAGGTTCGCAGAGACCTTCCGACAATGATGCGCGTGCAGCCAGTGCTTCTTCCCCTCCACTCGGAGCGCCGTTCGGGTGGTGATCAGCACTTGCCAGGGGCCCGTCCACCGAGGTTCCAGACTCTTGGTTCGCTGGAAGTTTCGTATCAACACGAAATCTCCCGGTTGGATGTCATGGCCGGGGCCCCTGGAAGCATCGGGGATGGCTTGCTGCACCTGTTGATGAATGACAGACAACGTTTTGGTTAACTTGCACAAATAATCAGATAGCAGGACGTCTGGGACGTCATGAATGGAGGTCGGTTTGGGAGCAGTCCAGAGATTCATCGGTCGCCCAAACACGACCTCGTAGGGGGTCAAATGGTGCTTGGTGGGAGTGGAGCGCATCGATAACAAAGCCAGTGGGAGGGCATCCGGCCAGTTAAGTCCAGTGGTGGCCACTATTTTTGCCAGTTTCAGCTTCAGTGTGGCATTATGGCGTTCCACTAGACCGGCGGATTGGGGGTGGAAGACCGCATGAAACCGTTGCTTCACCCCCAACCCCTTTAGGATTAGTTGGATAACCTCAGCTATGAAATGGGGGCCATTGTCGCTCCATAAAATTCGACAAAGGCCATAGCGAGGGAAGAATTCCTTCAGTAGTACTTTGGCAGTAGTCATGGCAGTGTTGTCACGGGTTGGATAGGCCTCCACCCATTTGCTGAAGGCACATACGATGACTAGTACATACTTCAGGTTTTGGCATCTCTCTAGTTGGATGTAGTCCATCTGAAGGACCTCAAAGGGGTGATTGGGGGTCCCAAACCCTCCCCGGGGTACTACAGTTCCTTTCCCGGGGTTGTGTTGCAGACAGATAAGGCACTGCTGAACTAGGCGTCTGGCTGAGTCGGGGATTTTGTCATTGTGCCAGACTTTGGAAAGGAGTTCGATCATGGGTGCAGATCCTATGTGTGCGGGGGAATGTGCCATTGTCAGTATGGGGATCAGATATGAGTCGGGCAGCAACCACTTGTTTGCATCCTTCGTTCGCCAGCAACCCTCTCCGTCCTTCAAACCCATCCTTGCCCACTTAGTTAGTTCGTGAGGGGTGCTGGCCGACTGTATGTCTCTGATCATTTCCCTTGTGTCACTCCATTTTTCTGCTTGTGACCTGGTCACATATATGCGTGTCACCGTCCTATTCTCAGCTGTGGTTCGTGCAGTGATGTCGGCTTATGCATTCCCTTGTCCGACTAAGTCTGTCACTCTTTTGTGTGCCTGACATTTGATCACCGCTAATCGTTTGGGGAGGAGAACTGCCTCAATCAGAGCGGACACTAAATCTCCGTGGAGGATAGGGGTGCCGTGGGACGTCAGGAATCCCCTCTCCCTCCACAGGAGCCCAAAATGGTGGACCACTCCGAAGGCATACTGGCTGTCCGTATATACGTTCGCGGTGGTCCCTGCGGCTATGATGCATGCTCGGGTGAGGGCTATCAGCTCTGCTGCCTGGGCAGATCGTTGTGTGATGCAGGCTGTCTCAACTACTGTTCGGGCTGTCGTTACTGCATAGGCAGCTGAAGTGGTGCCATCTGGGAGTTTGATGCATGAGCCGTCTACCCATAGCTCTCCATCGGGGTCAGGAAAAGCAGTGTCTCGGAGGTCAACCCTACTCCTAGTCTGTTCGTCTGTGAGGGTCACACAGTCATGTATGGGAGGAACGTCGGGGTCGTTTTCAGGCAGGGGTAACAATGTGGCAGGATTCAAAGTCGTGCATCTCTTTAGTGTGATGTGGGGTGCAAGCAGAGTCAACTCGTACCCTGTCAGTCGTGCGCTAGTCAGGTGTTGGGTCTTTGTCTGGTTCAAAAGGGTGTCAACTGCATGGGGCACTAATACAGCGAGGGAGTTGGAAAGTACGATTCCCTCGCTCTGACGGATAGAGACAGCAGCGGCAGCTACTGCTCGAAGGCAGGCAGGTAAAGCTCTGGCTACAGGATCAAGAGTGGCGGAGAAGTAGGCACAAGGGCGCTGCTTAGGACCAATCGATTGAGTCAGGACAGACAATGCGCATCCCTCCCTTTCGTGGGTGAAGAGGGAGAAGGGTTTGGAGTAATCCGGCGTTCCGAGGACGGGTGCCGAGCAGAGTGCATCCCGTAATTCCTTAAAGGAGGCTTGACACTCAGTGGTCCAAGGAAGCGGGGAGGGGACATCTTTGGTCAGCAGGGCAAGTAATGGTTTCACAATGAGGCTGTAATTAGGCAACCACTGTCTGCAAAAAGAGGTTAGGCCAACCAAAGAGCGGACCTGTTTTTGTGTTTTTGGGATGGGGGTGTCTAGAATGGTTCGGATTCGGTCAGGGGTAAGTTTCCTCCCTTCTTTGGACAGAAGATGGCCTAGGTAAGTCACTTGTGGCTGGCAGAACTGTAACTTCTTTTTGGAGACTTTATGGCCATTTTCTGCAAGAAAGTGTAGGAGTTGGACGGTGGCTGTCGTTGCAAGCGGGGTGGTGTCGGCCGCCAAAAGGATATCATCGACATATTGGATCAACACCACTCCCTCTGGTAGCTGGAAGGCATCCAGCTGTCTTTTGAGGGCCTGGCTGTAAATGCTGGGACTTTCAGTGTACCCCTGGGGAGCTCTACAAAATCGGTACGAGCGGGATTTTAAAGTGAAGCCGAAGAGATAACGGCTGTCTGGATGGATGGGGATAGAGAAAAACGCGTTCTTAAGGTCGATAACAGTGAAGGTGGTGGCGGTGGACGGGATGAGGGTCAAAATGGTGGTGATATCAGAGACTACGGGATATTGGGGTACAACCACTTTGTTAATCTCTCGTAAGTCGATGATGAAGCGGTACGCTTTCTCATCTCCTTCACCTTGCTTCTTAACAATAGGTAGGATTGGGCTGTTGCAGACGTTGCTAACCACCTCTTCAACCACTCCTGCATCTACCAGAGACTGAATGATCGCTACCAGTGCCTTCTCACCCTCTGGGGATATCCGATATTGCGGGAGTTTCGGGAGCATAGCGTCCTGTCGTACAGTTATGTGTATAGGATCAATCATCATTCGCCCCACATCAGAGTCGTTTTTGGCCCACAGGTACGGGGGCAGGGTGTCAAGCAAGGACATGTCAGCGTCAGTTATGGGGCACATGTGTCGTGGGGGACGGGATCTGGGCATGTCTGGGTTGTCGTATAGGATGACTCGTATTCCATCTGGGGAACACCTAATGGTAGCTCGAAAATGTTTCAGTAAGTCAATGCCCATAATGGCGTCAGGGGAGTTGGAGGAAAGCAGGAATGTTGCGTCAGTGGTGTTGTTTTCTAGATCAAAGGAAATAGGTACGGACAGGGGGTTAGTGGAGGGCGTTCGATCGAAACCTATCGACGTTATGTGTGAGCCAGACAAGGGTGCCCTTGGAATCAGTCGTTTTGATAACACACTACGTGTCGCCCCAGTGTCTACCAAGAATGGAGACTCTGTACCCAGGACCTTAGCGGTGACATAAGGACCTTGCTGGTCAACACAGAGCTCGACTGGATCCCTCCCTTGCCCCTGGCAGTCCTATGCAAAGTCGGGGGCATGTTCACCTTCGGACAGCTGATATTGGTTCTGCCGGGGACGGTCAAATGTGTTCAGTTTCCCTGATCTGTCATTGTTGGTGCCGTTGGCGTGCCCTCGTCCTTGTACCCCATTTCTTGGACCACTTGCCATATCCCTGGAGTCCCTATTTCTATTCATCTCTAGCATAACCGGACACTGGTATTTCCAATGGCCGAACCCTTTGCAGAAGGCACATTGGTCGTTGCTAATGTCTCTACGTCCAGGGTGGGGTGTGGGAGTGTGATCTTTAGGAGGTAGATCTCTAGGGGCGGCTGGTTGGTAGTTCCCTCTTTGATGTTCCCGTCCTATCGTTATACCTTGTATCTGGGCTATCATTACCCTTTCCTTTAAATCTTTCTTCTTTTTCTCGGACGCCCTATCATTCTCATTCTTTTGGTGCTCGTAATACTGAGCCATCTGAAGGATAGCTGCAGGTTTGGAGGCCCCCCAACTACTCTCACTTGTCTGCAGCTTTTGGGAGACCTCTTGTGTTAGACCCTTTACGTAATTTTGTACAAACAGGTGCTGTCCGGTTGCGGTGGTCATGTCTTGGCCACTGTAGTCGGAGAACACTGTCTCGAATCGGGAGAAGTATTCTGACACATCTTCCTGCGGTTTCTGTCGACAGGCCGTGACTATCGACCAGTCTACCTTTCTTTCTGGGATCAGTGTCTTTAATTTTTGAACTATTTTGTCTGGGAGTTCTAGTATGTCTTTCACTGGTTTCCTTCCAGGTTCTCGTTGTCTATCTAATTTACCGAGTTGGTCCCAGGTATGTCCAAACAGATCCGCGTGGTCAGCCTTCCGGATTTGCTTCCACACGTCAGCTGGCAG
Organism: Lissotriton vulgaris; assembly: GCF_964263255.1. Taxonomy (NCBI): domain Eukaryota; kingdom Metazoa; phylum Chordata; class Amphibia; order Caudata; family Salamandridae; genus Lissotriton; species Lissotriton vulgaris. The sequence continues at coordinate 1,997,144,108 of NC_141691.1, forward strand.
GCATAACCCGAAGAACAAGTCAATGTCCGCTAAAGTCATTATCGTCGAACCCAAGGCTGTGCCTAATTCGGTATAAAATGCTGTCGGGTTCTTTCTTAAATCGGGCAGGGTTTGCTTAAAGGTTAGGATATCTTGTCGGTCCCATGGTTGGTAAACCCAATTGTACACAACCCTTCCCTTTGCATTTTCATTATTAATATCATCGCTCGTTCCCTGGCCCCGTGGCGAGACCCAGTAAGGGGCCGCTTCTCTGATAGGCATCATAGTATTGGCTACTTCTACCGAGGTCGTTTCAGGGACTGTAGCCTTGGCTTCTGGTTTCTGTTCCGTGAGGTGGCGGAAGACCTCAAGCATCTGCTTGAAGAGCTCCGTCGCCTCACGTTCAGTCCCATCTCCAACATCAATTTTCCTATACAGTGTTGTTAGTTTAGCGGGACCCTTACTTTGATACCTATCTTCATACGCGTTCAGGGTGTAGTAGCTGAATCGCAAGATGAAATGCCGTCTGTGACTGTCGGCATGTGAATTATATACGCTCATTATATAATCTTCGCTCTCCCTTCGTTCTACTAATGTCTTTGCTATTTTGTCGATCCCATCCCGCTCATCTTTGCTCAACCTATTTAGTCTGGCTGGTGATTGTTTGCTAGACTCGGGGTCGTCTGATGAGGTTGTTAATGTGGCTGGTGCAAAGGCCGTGAGGGCTGGTGCACTAGCACTGAGATCGCTTTCGCTCGCACTCGGAGCGTGAAAGCTTTGTCGGCAGGGGGCATATGGAGGGGGCATGTAGATGATTGGGGGACCTAGCAGTAACTCATCGTTCGCCCGTTGTTTGGAGGGCAATTCAGGGTAGAGCGCAGAGGGGGTCCTAACAGGACATTGGCCTGTCGACCCTGATTCTTGGTTTCGCATAGTATCTTTTCTTTCTTTTATTTCTTCTTCTAGTTGCTTTGCGGCTAGGTGGGCTGCCTTTCGTAATTCTTTCCCTATTTTTGCTTCCTCTCTTTTCTTTCGTTGTTCCGTTTCTTTGCGCCACATGCCGATACTGTCGAGCATAGTGGGCGTGGTCTTATTCTTCTGGAGCGCTATTTCTAATGTTTTTATTTTATTTTCGTCAAAGGAACCTATCAGTGGCCACTGACTTTCAGGGTTCTTTTTCGTATATTTATGCCATAGTTTAGTGTAAGCTATAGCGACTAGTCCATACTCAGTGAACATGTCCTTATTAGGGGTGCCCTCCAGTGGAGCTGGATGGTTCATCTCTAATAAGCGGTCCGGGCTAAACAGTCTACCAACCAGTGGGGAGAAGACAGGCATGACGGATTACAACGGGGACAAAAGTCTGCACTACCTATCTTATCACGGCGGACAAAGACTAGACAGAATATTTCTATTCTACGTTGTTTGGAGGCCGTGAATACCTCAAAAGAACCAATACCGAATAATCGGTCAATCAAACAATCCAGTGGGGAGAATAAGTGGGCACGAAAAGTTATCGTTACCCACTCTTTCTCTACCTGCAAAGAGAGACCTTGTTCTTCCCTGTTTGCAGACAAAGAATCTCCAGACAATAATCCACGAACGATAGTTCGGGAAACAGTGGGGGAGGAAGATAGGCACGACGGATTACAACGGGGACAAAAGTCTGCGTTACCTATCCTTCACTGCTTGCAAAGAGAGAGCCTGTTTGTTTTTCCCCGTTTGCAGACAGTGAATCTCCAGAGGGTTTCAACAAAGCGTAATACTAGTATTATCCAAACAAAACAATATTTTTTCCAATTTGTCGTGTTTACACGACCTTACCCGGACCGCATGGACGGTTTCCTGTCCTCTGGATCCAGCGCCCAATCGTCCTCTCTCCTTCGTGATGCCCGTGGCACTCCTGATGGTTCCCAGTCAGGACCGTAGATCACTCGAGAGAGGTCTGTTCAGAACTAGTGAAGGTCGGATGATCGGCTGTCAGACGAGGGTCTATCGGACACGAGCTCTTCCCGATCGTTGCAGTCGTTCACTCTGTCATCGGGACCTCTCCCACTGGATCCACGTGTCGCTGATGGGCCCCACGCTTTGGGACGCCAATTGTAGAAAAAGGTAGGGCTAGGACCTTTCTCAAGATTTGCCCGGCGCTAACCGCCCTTGTACCATTCAAATTTACCAAGCAATGAGGCAGGCGCCGGAGACCAGAAGGCAGGAAACAGAAGTTTTATTCCGACGGAGCAGAACACATCAGATCAGACAACAAGGTATCATCTCGAGGTGCTCTAACAGCCTCTCGGAGGCCTGGCCTCTTATACACTGGTTTATGGCATGTGACCTTTCTTTATTATAATCAGAACATTGTGAAGCCCGGAAAGAGACATCCCCGCAATCCTCGTGTCAATCCCACCCCCATATATCTTCACAATAGAGGCCCTCAACCTACTGATAAGAGGAGGGGGGTCATCACGCAGCTGAGTGTTCTGCCGAGTCTTAGGATGTGTGCGCCTGATCATATCACAGGGGGTGGGGAGGCCTTGGATCAATAGAGGGTCCTTTGAAGGAGAGCGACCTCATACAATAAGGGGCAGTAAATGATATCTCCCGGCTTAGGCGATGGCCTCGGACCTGTGTGGACAGCTGGACACGGGGTGAGGGGTCATCAAAGGAGTGGTATTCATGCCTCGTGGACAATCCAGTGCGGAGGGAAGGTTGATCAACAGAGGGGCATTCATCGGAGGAGAGGAGGTGTTGGTCAGGCGCTGGCGTGACTCCCAAGGACAGGGTCATACAGAAGGGTTATGTTCATGAGGGGAGGGAGGGGGAGCCAGGGTGCGCGGAGGATGCTTGCTGGGTCAGAGGGGTGCGCTGGCGATCGATCGTGGACAGGGAGACCATGATGCCTAAAATGGTGATCGTGCACGTTGTACGTGGGTGACAAGTTGGCGCAGATAATGTTTAGCTCACAAACTAGAATTCCACAGTGCACCTAAAAGCAATGGAAGACAGAGGAACATCAGTTCAGTTATACACCCCAAAAAAATCGAAAAAATCAGCACAATCCAATGCCCTCCATGATGTTTAAATTCAAGACACCCCACAGAAAGACTAGGCACATGCACCACTCACTAGCCCTGGTGAAAAGGCCACAACAACAGCCCAGAAAAAAACGAAAATCACAGAAAAATCAGCACAATCCCAAGCCCTCCATGATGTTTAAATTCAAGACACCCCACAGAAAGACTAGGCCTATGCACCACTCAGTACCCCTGGGCATAAAGGTTGAAAGCTAGGCAAAATGGTTGCAGACCTAACAACACTGCCTGCATTCAAAATGGCCCCCTCCCTCCCAGCACATGGGCAGGGCCTGTAGCAGCACTCAAAATGGCCCCCACCCACATGGCCTTTCCCCATGAACACCCCAAAAAATCAAAAAACACAGTAAAATCAACACAATCCCATGCCATCCAGGCCCTCCATGATGTTTAAATTCAAGACACCCCACAGAAAGACTAGGCACATGCGCCACTCACTATCCCTGGTGAAAAGGCCACAACAGCCCAAAAAAACGAAAATCACAGAAAAATCAGCACAATCCCAAGCCCTCCATGATGTTTAAATTCAAGACACCCCACAGAAAGACTAAGCCTATGCACCGCTCAGTACCCCGGGCATGAAGGTTGAAAGCTAGGCAAAATGGTTGCCGACCTAACAACACTGCCTGCATTCAAAATGGCCCCCTCCCTCCCAGCACATGGCCAGGGCCTGTAGCAGCACTCAAAATGGCCCCCAGCCACATGGCCTGTCCCCATGAACACCCCAAAAAATCGAAAAACACAGAAAAATCAGCACAATCCCATGCCATCCAGGCCCTCCATGATGTTTAAATTCAAGACACCCCACAGAAAGACTAGGCACATGCACCACTCACTAGCCCTGGTGAAAAGGCCACAACAACAGCCCAAAAAAACGAATATCACAGAAAAATCAGCACAATCCCAAGCCATCCGAGATTGTTGCTGCCCACCGCATGTACGGGTTCGCGATTGCGAACTCTCGCGATACGTGATTAAGTGTGAGCGGGAAATCCGTTACGCTCGCGGATTTTGCGGATTTTTGGGAAATCCGCAATCCGCTAATTTTGCGGATTTCCCGCACAATCCGCAAAAAAAATCTGCGAACGTAACGAGTTCAAAAGTTGAACCCCCACTCATGCAACTATTTTACAATGGCGCCAGCAAGCTGCCAGCACCGTTGTAAAATAGTTACGAAGTTAGCTTGCACAGGAACCACTAGATAAAACGAAGCAGGTGCTGCTTTATTTTATCTAAGTGCTTCCTGTGCAAGCTAACTTTGTAACTATTTTACAACGGCGCTGGCAGCTGGCTGGCGCCATTGTAAAATAGTTGCATGGCTGGGCACAGGTCTGCAGCTCACTCAAGGGACCCCTGCGCCCTTGCATAGTAACACACACATGGTCGCTCGAACTAGTTGATGCTCAAATTCAGTGACTCATTCATTAGCCCAAAAACAATCGTGAGCGTCGTCTAGGCTGAACAGGTGTGCCTTCTTCCCAAATCTACCGTGGAAAATCATCTGTGATGCTGGATAGGCTTTGCATCCTTGACTTTCACGAGCGCAATACCCGTGCTGTTCCTGTGACCAGGAGCTTCTTTCTCTTCATCTGCTGAACTGATCTTTCTCTGACCTTTTATTTACACAAGAGGCACATACCCTACTGGGCACATTGTGTTCGCACGGGTTTCTGCAAGTTCGCACGCGTTTTGTACAATTTCGCAATTTGCGAAATTGTACAAAACCCTCGCGAACTTGCAGAAACCCGTTCGAACATTAAAAAAAAAAATCCGCAAATTTGCGGGATTTTGCGGATTTTGCGGATTGCGAGTTCGCAAATCCTCAAAATTCGCGAACGCAAGATTCGCAAAATTCGCCCATACTTATACGTGATCACGGCGTACTCGCGTTGACAAACTCTCGCTGTGCAAGGTGGCGAGCGCGATGACATAATCACGGTCGCCAAACTCCCGCGGGATCTCGCAGCAAGATCCAAAATGGCGCAGCACTCGCAAAATATCGAGAAAAACAACTCGGCAAACGCTGAATGATGGTAAGTGAACGCCGCGCGCCGCAAAATTGTATCACCAAGAAAAAAAAATCTGCTGCGTGCGAATTTGCGGATTTTCGGTAAATTCGCGAGCGTTCGCGGATTGCGAATTTACCGAAAATCCGCAAAATCCGCGAGCCGAACGGATTTTCCGCCCATGCTTACTACCAATCTCATGAAACCAGTTTCTGATTGCTGCAAATCTTTTGCTCAAACGTTCTGAAAAATTATCTTCTTCTAAGGTTTCTATTTCTGAGTGTAATTCTGTAATATTTCTGATAAACATCTGTATGTTCTGGCTCTTATCTGGGATATAAGTGCAGCAATGCTGGACATGCAAAATTCCACAAACTCCTCCTTCTTATGCTAGCAGAATGTCTAGAGCAAGACGGTTCTGCATAACCATTGAGCGCATAGCAATGATCTCAGTATCAACTAATTGAAAACCACTTGCAGTATCTGTTGACAGTCTGTCCACAATTGTAGACACTTTTCTGATTTTATTTGCATTCAGGGTTATTCCCACCATAGGTATAATTGCACCAAATATATCTCCCAGAATTTCTGTAAAACTTTTCCTCTTGTACCTATTCAGGTGTTTGCCAAATTCAAATGAGCCTTCTGAATTTTTATCTATGTGGAAAATGTTTGGAAAAACTAAACCAATATAGCATGTCCCGTACCAGTGATCAGGAAGACTGAAGTAAGCTTTATTCCCACAAACAAAATAAATTCCAGGAAAAATTGGATCTCTTCTACCTTTAAATCTCCACCCTCCTAGAATACGATAGGTATCTTCAAATTGACTAGCTCCCAGGAAGTAATTATCAAATTGAGTGTTATCTCTCCTTAAGCACAGTTTTCCACTAACAGGTTTATCTATGTGTATTGCCACATTTTCATTTCTGCCATTTAACTTTTCATCCTCACTTTGCCAAAACTTAGATTTGGTTTGTTTCAGCATTTCATTTCTCTTATAAATCGCTCTTCTCTCCTCAACCATATTTAAGAGAGACTTTTCTTCTGTTCTCAGTTTACATGTTAAATTGTTTCTAAATGCATATTCATAAGTGAGTTCATTAGTTACTATGAAAAATTCCCTCATCTGCTTAGCATGTTTTAGTTTATTTAAGCTATTGTCAATCTTTAAATTTGCAAAAATGTCATCATAGTCTGAGTAATAATACTCCAGGCATCCAGTTTTATAAAAACAAACTAGCTATTACACTACAAGTAAGGCCATAAGTGAGGGGAAGCATATTGTATGTAACCCCTTCCGAAACAGAAGCAGGAAGCTTCACACAAATGTAGCAGTCTTTCACATTCATCACCTTAACATATTCAGATAAAAGTCTAGAAAAGGTATTACTAGAAAAATCACCGTCAGATCTATCTTGGTGGATCTCTGGTTTGTGCTCAATAACTCTATTAGTCTTACCCGCTACATCATGAATAACTTGTTTAGACTCAACTTTACTTGTCATGTTAGCTTTGTGCATCTCCTTGTCAATTCCAAAAGGGAAAATGACAGCTAAAATTAGCCAAACCAAAATTATTAGAATCACACAAATAGAAGACATTTTGCAACATCTTCTTAATAATAGAGCATATCGAGTTATTGTTAGAATTAGGCATCTTTTACTTGAAACAAGAGCCTTTCCGAAAAAACAAAAACAAAACTTTAAAAATCATTAATATATACTCCCCTTTTTTATTTTTTATTTTTTTTAAAAAGAATCCTCTAACAGCTTTTCTTCGACCTTACGTCTTACATCAATGTGTTTTTCCAACTAACACAATTTCTTCGACCTTGTGTCACCTAACACATTTTCTTCGACCTTATGTCACAATTTTTCAACCCAACATGAAAACAAAGTCAGTCATTATCACTTGTGTCATCTATATCTTCCTGGCTACTGCTGTTAACCTCCACTACTGGTGGGAATATTATATAAGTCCACTCAGGAGACTTATATTTCTGGTTAGGCTTTAACACTCTTTTTGCTCTACTGCTAATCCCTTCTATCTTTTTCCCTGCTTCGTTTTTATTATCTGAATCACTTTTCTGACTCGATATTTCATTAATCTGTTCTTTTGACTTGTTCACTAATTTAAATTTCAGACTCTCATTTGGCCAATTATCTCCTTTTCTTAAAAGTTTCTTCTTTGGCTCAGTTGGATTGCATTCAGCTCTCCAGGCTTTTTTTCTAAATTCTTTCACTTTAGATTCTTCATCACTTTCATCAGTTTCACTTTCTGATATTTGAATTCTAGATTCAGGTACTTCTTTACTCGGCAGCTTCACTCTGTTAGGAACATCATCCTTATAGCTGGTATTTGGTAATTTGTCTTCTTCTTCTTCTTGAATTACTGCCAATCCACCAGTTTCAGAATTTTCGTTCCTTCTTTCAGAGCTTCCAATCTGCTTTTCAATACTCTCCTGATCTTGATTCACTTGTTGATCAGACTCTTTTTCTGCTTCTTTTTCTAGCAGATCTTCATCATTTTCAGAGTCTAGTATCACAATTTCTAGATCTTTTTCATTCAAAGCCTCATTCGAATTTGAATCTTCCAGATGTCGACTTTCTTGTCGATCTTCAGGATCTGGATATCTTTCAGGTTCTTCTTCAGAGTCTGAATCAGTTGCTGTATCACTTTCTTCGTCAGGATTCTCAGGTGGTGGTACTCGAATGGTATGACTCGCATGTATCCACCTTTTCAGACCTCTACATTTTACTGCATTTGTTGTGACAAGAATCACCTGTCTTTTTTTCTGCCTCCTGGGTACTAGACAATTTCTTCTTCGATTAACCTTTGTCCTCACCCAGTCTCCTGGCAAAAGATCATGAGCCTGTTCTTTTTCTCTTGTAAGTACTTCAGTTCCTACCTGATGGAACACAGAAGTCACTATGTCAGACAGATTCTTACAATAATCCCTAATTGCACTGTCATTAATGCTAAGCACTTTATCTACTGGAACTAATGCCTGTCTCATTACTCTGCCCATCAATATTTCATGAGGGCTTAGATCATTTTTTCTATCTTGAGTACTTCTCAAAGACATCAAGACAAGTGGAAGTGCATCAGTCCACTTCATTCCTGTAGCCAGGCACATTTTCGCAAGCCTATTCTTGATTGTACCATTGACTTGCTCAACAACACCTGACGCTTCTGGTCTGTAAGCACAGTGCAGCTTTTGTTTTATACCAAGTGCTTCACAAATCATCTGTAGCAATCGGTTTTCAAAATGTGTGCCGCGATCAGTTTCGACCGTCACTGGAAATCCATACCTAGGTATGATCTCTCTCAAAAGCAATTTTGCCACAGTAACTGATTCATTATGGCGAGTCGGAAATGCTTCCACCCATCTCGAAAACAGACAGATAATCACTAAGACATATCTCAATCTATTGTGTGGAGGCATATCAATAAAATCCATTTGCAACCTGGTGAAAGGACCACCCTCCCGTCCTATGGTTCCCAAGCTTACAACTGTCTTCCTGTTTGGATTGATCTGCTGACATATCAAGCATCTCTGGCAAAAGGACTCTGCAATAATTCAGAATTTTGGATTGTACCATGTCTGTCTAAACAACCTAATCATAGAATCTCTGCCTAAATGTCCTGGACCATGATACATTCGGGCTATCTCAGCAATCATGCAATTTGGCATTACTGGTCTGTCATCTTTGTAAACCCAAATGCCATCTTCCTCTCGCTGTCTGCAACATGCTTTTAACCATGTGTCTTTTTCTTCATCATCTGCCTCATCTTGTAAAACTTTTACTCCTTGCCATGTCTCAACTACAGATGTTAGCGTAAGTGAGTTCAAAACATGTTCATTGTTTTTCTCCCTATTAATGGAAATATTGTTTTTCGTGCAAAATTTCGCGATTTCATCTGCATATGCATTACCCTTGGTCATATAATCATTTCCTTTTTGGTGTGCTGTACATTTTACCACAGCAATTTTCTCTGGAAGATGGATGCCATCGATCAACCTTTTGATCAATTTTGCATTTCTGATAGGAGTTCCCGCAGAAGTTAAATAACCTCTTTGAGACCAAAGCTGGCCATAGTCATGGACTACGCCATACCCATACTGACTATCAGTCACTATGGTCATTTTCAATCCAGTTGTTTTTTCACATGCACAAATTAAAGCAATCAGTTCTGCTATTTGAGCTGAACGAATTCCTTTAAGACAAGAGGCTTCAACCACATCCACAACTGTACAGACAGAATATGCTGCACTCAGAACGCCTTGTTCCGTCTTCAAGCATGAGCCATCAACAAAGTAAACTAAATCAGACTCAGGCAACAGAACATCTTTTATGTCCTGTCTAGGTTTTGTGCAATATTCTAAAACATCCAGGCATTCATGATCAATGTCATTCTCATTTTTGATTTCTGTCACAGTACCATCAGGCAACAATGTGGAAGGATTTAAATTCACACATCTCGCAATAGACACATTATCTGATCCCAAAACAATTTTTTCATATTTTGTCAGTCTGTTACGCGTAAAATGCTGAGTCTTGCTTCTGGTAAGAAGAATCTCAACTGAATGGGGAACATATACTTTTACAGGAAACCCCATTATAATCCCTTCACTTTGTTCCAAACTCACACTCGTTGCAGCCACTGCTTTTAAGCAACCTGGTAATGCTTTTGCAACAGGGTCAAGAACTGCTGAGAAATAAGCAATTGGCTTTCTCGGTTTTCCATGTCTTTGAATCAGAACTGATAATGCACATCCTACCCTTTTACTGCAATACAGCTCAAATTCCTTTTCGTAATCCGGCATTCCCAATGCCGGAGCTTCACACAAACTTCTTTTTAACTGCTCAAAAGCATTTAACTCAGTTTCTATTAAGGTAATCGGGTCTTTTATGTCTGCTTTTGTTAGTCTCTGTAATGGTTTTGCAATTACTGAAAATCCACTAATCCATTGACAACAATAACCTACCAATAACCTACCATTCCTAGACACATTCTGACCTGTCTCTGTGTTTTTGGAGGATGCATTGCTTGGATCATTTTTATTCTTTCAATTGTCACTTGTCTAATTCCTTTTGCAATCCTGTGACCAAGATATTTTACTTCCTGTTTACAAAACTGTAATTTTGCAGGTGACACCTTATGTCCCTCGTCTGCCAAATGATTCAAAAGAGTAATGGTATCTTTCACACAGTTGTCTCGTGTTTTTGCAGCAACAAGGAGATCGTCAATGTATTGCACTAATGTCGATTTACCAGGCAAATCTAGATTTTCCAGGGATTTCTTTAGCAACTGATTAAAAATATATGGACTTTCTGTATACCCTTGAGGGATACGACACCATGCTAAGATACGCTCTTGGAATCTGAACGCAAAAATGTGTTGGCTCTCTGGATGCAATGGAACAGTAAAGAATGCATTGCAAAGGTCTATAACTGTATACCATTCTGCATCATGCAGAATCTGATAAAGAATTACCGCTGGGTTTGGTACGACTGGACAACATGGAACAACTATTTGATTAACCTTTCTCAGATCCTGAACAATCCTGAAAGTTCCGTTCGGCTTTTTGATTCTATTCTCATAATTGGTGAATTACATGGGCTGCTTTCAATTTCTTTTAGAACACCTTGCTTTATGAATGTTTCAATTACAGGTATGACACCTTCAATAACTTCTGCTTTCATTTTATACTGAGGAATGTTTGGATAATTTGCTCCTTGTCTCACTGTTATTTTAATTCTTCAGGTAAATCATTTTTGTCAAAAGCAGGAAATAATTTACTTTCTTCTGCTTCAACCATTAACATTGTTAATTTATAAAGGCCATCCTCCTCTTCTGGAGTTTGAAGCTCAATACCATCAGGTGAGCAATATATTTTGCAGTTCATTTTACAAGGGATGTCTCTCCCTAACAAGTTTACAGGACTGCTATCACAGACTACAAATCTGTGTTTGTCTTTAAATTTGCCAATTTCTGTTAAATCTGTTTTAATTTGTTGATTAGCTACGTCAACTACTTGGATGGTGTCACCAGAGAGAGGGAGGTTTTCTATTTCCACTGATCTAACAGTAGAACGGGTAGCACCTGTGTCCACAAGAAAAGTGATTTCTACATCATTCACTTTACCATTAACAAATGGACCAGACTGATCTACCTCAAGGGTGGCTCCAAGCACACACTCTTCCTCCTCTCTCAGGCACCGTCATAAGTAATCATCAGACTCATTCCCATCATTTTCTTTCAACCAATATTGTTGAGAAACATTCGACATATTCACTCTTGGTGATCTGTTTAGCTGTTCACCTCTGCAGAATCCTGTTTCAGAATTGTATCTCTGCACATTAACACAATTTGGAAGTGGCGGTTGTGGAATCTGACTCTGCTGATTCACTAACTGTCACTGTAGCTGTTGCTGCTGATTTATTTCATTTAACTGTTGCTGTAGCTGTTGCTGCTGATTTATCTCATTCTGCATCTGTGGATTTAATGATGTATATTTGAAATTTCTGTGCAGATTTTTACACTCACGATTCCAGTGTCCAATTTCGCCGCAATTAAAACATGGGAGTTTTTGCTTAAGTTCTTCAATATTACCAGTTAATTTTGGCTTATTAAAATTTCCCTTAAATTTCCCTTGATTCTGGTTAACATTTTTATTTTCCAAAGTTGCAATTTGTTGTTCAGCCACTTTTACCTGAGCCCACATTGCCTTTTATTTCAGCTTCTTTTGTTTTGCATCTAACTCATCACTGCAATATTTTGCTTTTCTCAGGATGTCATCAACTGAAAGTGATTGCCAACCAACTATTCCTGATCTGATAATTTCACCAATTTCAGGTTTCAAGCCATATACAAATCTGTATCTAAAATGACTCATATCCTTCTCACTCAGCTTCTCGTAACCACTGTATTGTTTAAATACCAGCAGTAATCTTTCATAGAAGGAATGTACTGATTCTTTTGGTTCCTGATTTGTTCTGTCAATTTTAACCCAATCTACTTCTTTTGGGGGAATCTTGTTTTTCAACCACACAATCACTTATTCATACAGATGTATAACATCAGGTGAAGGAGCCCCTGTTACTTTATCTCGGGCAGGTTCTTCTTTGGGCCAATCTATAGAAATTTTACATTCTGTCCAAAGATCTGAAGGAACGACAATGTCAAAGAATCCATCAAGATCAATCCACAGAACTTTTGAGACCTTAACAAATCTCTTTACCTGACAATACCATTCCACAGGTTTTTCTCTCAGTCTGGGAAAATCATTTGTAAACAGCAAGATGTCCTGTCTTGTCCATGGAACGTGAACATATCCTCCGCCAGCTATTTCTCTCATGGGAAACTCATTTGCAATTTCCCCTCTTTCTCTTTTGTTTTCCTCTCTTTTCTTTGTCCATTTCACTCTCCATTTGCTTAATTCACCTAATCTTTTTAGAAACACTATTAATTCTTTCATATGAGTTATCCTTCCTGTGATGTTCATGTTTTCAATATCTTTTTCTGAGAAATCCACTCTGTAATGTTTCTGCAAATTTTTCTGTCTACTCAAATCTATTTCTAATTCAGCAGCCATTTCTTCTAACTGATCATATTTGGTTTTCGTTTTCCACTGTATGCTTTTGCAAATGAACAATAACTCATCATCCTGATATAGCTTTAAACTGTCAGGTCCAATGGTGCCAATAATCAATTCCTCTAAATCCGCCTTCAACTTTGCAACATCAAGTAATTTAAATTCTGGGAGCTGTGGAGTTCTTGTTAAATCTATTTTACTTATGCTCTTTTCTGGAGATCCAGAATCAGAACCTGCAACAGATGGAGTTTGATCATTTGAAAAACTTTGATTAAAAGTTAAGTCTGGCATCCCTTTCTCTCGGTGAATTTACGATAAATCTGAATAAAATTTTTCAGCTACATTTTGAATTTCTGCATTTAAAGGGACAGTCAAACCTGAATGTCTAATTTCTTTTTGATCAAAAACTGGAACAACTGGTCCAATTGTTACTGGTACCATTACTGCTTCCATGCCTTTAGTTAACTGCTGTATTAATTCTTCTTTTGATCCTAAATATTCTGAAATATCTAGTATATCTTCAGGTCTTTCTGTTCTTTTTCCATTTCTTGGGATTTCGGTTCTCTGAACTGGAGTTTCAGCATAATTTCTGCTTTCTCCAGATGTGCTAGAATTAGTTCTTGTTTCTACTCTTTCAGGAATTTTTACATTTTTCTGATTTAATCTAAGTGGAGCCTCATCATCAATTTCTCTAGGAGGAGCACTTGGAGAAGTTCCTTGAGGAATTCTCGGGGTTGACCATGAACCAACTGATTGATAAGGCGGTGGATGTTTTGTTTTTGTAATGTAAATTTCTTCTAAAACTGGATCTTCTATTTCACTATCTTCAGCAATATTATTTTTCTTTACAGGATTCTTTTGACCTGTTTTCTCACTGAATCTTGCTGGGTACAATCCATTGCACATATCAGCTCGTCTCCAACGGCGCATCCTATCCTCATGGGTTTCTCGATTAATGTCTAATTTAGTGCCTCTTCTTACACCTCTGTTTTCTCGTTCTAATTCAAACATCTCATCTTGAGAAGCGTGGCTCAGTGGTTAGAGGCGGCAGACCCGGAAGCTGAGATCGGCCGTGGACCAGGGTTCGATTCCCCGCCTCGGCGGGTCTCGGGCTCAAAATTCCACGGAGTCGACAATTCTCGCTCCGGTGCCTACTCGACTCACGGGGTCACACTCTGCGACTCTGGGCAATAGCTTGCTTAATCTCCACTACGGCCCCTCGCGGCGGGATGCCTGGCTTTCACCTTGTGGATACCCGGCCGGGGTATCTCACAGGGGAATACCAGGACGGGTTCCCTAAGCAAGCGCCTTGAGACCCCTGGGTTAAAGTGTTGCGCTATATAAATCGAAACACATTTACATTTACATTCTGCTACTGCCTCAAATTGTGTAGGTCTGGGTTTTGGTATAAGAGACATCATTTTTTCTCTCAAGTTTTTCAACACCTTAATGTTAAATGACCCATCTTCTGGCCATGCCAATACACCATCATCTTTGGTATATTCCATCCAATTCTCCATCCAAAGGCAAGTATGATAACCAAATTCACCTTCCATATAGGCTGCAGGTGTTTTGTACTTATGAAGTAATTTTCCACCTCGCGTTTCAATTTTCTTATCACTTTTGAAAATATTTTTTCATTTCTGAAACCATGAAGGCTTCTTTTCATCATACATGTAATAATAACTCATGTTTTTAAACAAATCCGCTTACTTCAAAGATCATAAATATTTTCTTGTTATTCCGCTACTCTAGCCAATCCGTGCGCGAAACTCACCAACAAGCCAATCAGGTTAAGTCACGCCACTACTCTGTTCAGCCAATAGAATTACTGAATTTCAGAATGAGCCAATCAGGTACGAGCCTGCTAAATCACATGAGCAAATCAGTGCGCAAATACTGTGATGTATGCTAGCCAATCACAGCGCGAACCTGGTGACGTATGCTGCTGCTGCAGCTTCACTGTCTTCGATCCACTCCTTGAACTGACCCCTCCTTTTCAAAATATTTTCACAGCGCCATATTTTTATAAATCTTTCAATGAAATTCAGTTAGTAACTTCACATAAACAAACCATTTGTCTGTTTTGCTAAAATAAAGAGATAGCTTTCTCAAACAAACAAGTATCCTTTCGCGAGAAATAGACGACGCTATTTTCACAGAATATTTAAATTCATTGATAAAAACAAGTAGTCTTGACAAATGCAATCAAACGGAAAGAATCCCTAACCATTCATACATGAAATTTTTGGTAGGACTTTAACCCGCCAGTAAAAATCCTCACTTGCCAGTAAGAATAGACAACGCTTCCTCACTCTTCACTCAAGCTTGGATAAATTCTACTACTCTTTTCGCAGTGAGTTTTAAAACAGGACAGTTGTCCCTATACTCAAAAGCTATGATTTCATAGACAATCCTCACTATAAATTCTACCTATCATACCTAAAATCCCTAAACTTGTGCTGTACGACCACAACACTTGTGATATATGTCAATACCACTATTTTGAAACAGAACAAATGCACTGTGTAACCTCACTTGTCACACTTAACTTTTTGCCGGCAAACCAGGAATTTTCACACTACTGGAAAAAACCTTTCGACTACATGTAACAACTGAACAAACTTAACATGTTTTAGACATGTATCCTATGTATTAACCATGTAGCATGTCCGTTACCATAGTAACCGTAACTCTGCTACCAAGTAATTGATTCAGCGCTCCTATTGAAAAACTGTCTCACAAACACTACCCATCTCCACAATACTCACCATTAATCATGAATCACTACCTAGGCCCATAAACTAACAAAACAATTTTTGAGCGACTGAATCATGTGACCTAATTAATCAGTTCTATTCACAAAACTATTTACAAATGTATATACATCTGCAGTTTATCTTTGCTAACCATGGTTTTTATCCGAATAACTTTTAATTAAGTCACTAAGGTGAATGGATCTAATAATGATAACTAGACCATGAACAAACAAGACCAGCTTGTCATTTCAAAAAAACAAATTTTATTAACTTTATTTTATTCAAAGAAAAAAACATTTTATTCAGAAATCATTATTTTATTAGCAATTTGAAAGCATCATTCAAGGATAGGCACATTAGTCTGACATTTTAAAGGTAAATCAATCAGCATCAATTAAATCAAAATAAAAGTTTCCATCCCTAAAATTCTATTTCCCTGTCTAAAACCTTCTTCACCTAAAGGAATTAATAAAGACTGCTGTCCTTACATGCACCAGAAGTCCAACAGCACGTCATTAAGGAATCGGGAAGCAAGAACCCCCTCCTGCCTGTAGGGCCAATTTTTATACCTTTCTAACTAGCTAATCTTCTCTAAAGTGTCTCTTTTCGTTGTCATCAGAGTTCCTATTGGCTGTCTTATGTCAGACCATCCATGTCATCACCGCTTTCAAACCAAGAACGGGCTCTTCTTTAGCCCTATTGTTCATGACATTTTGCTTCCTCGAAATTGTTTCAAAAAGAGTTCATTCGCTGGGCAACCTTAGGAACACCAAGGGGTTTACACAATGGGACACAATAGGTATATCTACGGTGGGCGATCTGTGGGAGAGAAATGAGGTGGTACCTTTTGCCCGCCTCCAGGAACTCTATGAGCTCAATGATAGGGAACTATATAGATACATTCAGATCCGCCACGCTCTGATTGCGGCTATCCCAGCCAACACACCACTGCCAGAATCTTCACCCTTAGAGGACCGCTTACTCACAGACTACATGTTGGAACGTGCGACGTCCCTCACTTATCGCAAATTACTTAATAACACCCCCGATCCCACGTCCCACCTGAAAGAGAAATGGGAAGGGGAAATTGATGACATGGACGAACACGAGTGGAACGAGGCACTTGGGTCCCCCAAAGAGGTAGGCATCTCAGCACGCATGCGACTGGTACAATTTAAGATCCTGCACCGGGTTTATTACACGCGGACAATGCTGCACCGCATACACAGAGCGCCACACCCCTACTGTCTGCGAGGGTGCGGGGAGGAGGGCACGTTCTTCCACACCATATGGGATTGCCCCAAGATACAGGAATATTGGAAACAAATACACCGCACTCTCTCACAGACACTTAACCACTCTATACTGCCTAACCCAAGACGGTGCCTACTGAACATTTGGGAACCCACCGACCTGTCCCGTTATGAGCAGCTTTGGGTCACGGCAGGGATAATGGTGGCAAAAAGGGACATAGCGCAACGCTGGGGTGCAGCGGATCTCCCAACTAAATCCCAATGGTGCCTTAACATGGATCGTGTGATGTTGACCGAACGGGCAGTCTACTCCAACCGAGCCTGCCCGGTGAAATGGAATAAAATTTGGCTGAAGTGGAACGAATATAGAGGGGACATTTGTGAGCCCTTGCGGGAGGAGGACCTGGAAGATTCTGATGACGAGGGTGAAGGAGGGTAACTTAGACGGGTTGCAGAAGTGAGATGGCGGCCCTACTTGTGGCGGGAGGCAACCTATGGGCACCTACACTGTGGAACTGTGAGGGGGGAGGGGGGTTCATGGGACTAGGAGACACGCAGGTACTGACCGGGGACCCCGAATCTTCATGTTCCCGAGGGACGATTGTTATCTATGTTGCACTGATTCATACCAGACCAAATGACCATTCCTACTTGTTAATGTTCTGTGTTTGTTGTTTTCCAAAAAATGAAAAAACTCCATCAAAACCTCAATTCCTGCATTGAATATTTGATCAACATGCACTTTTACTACTCCAGTATGTCTTGTCACGACCGTGATGTCTTTATAACCTCGCTACTTGTTTTACTGGAAACACGCTATGCACTGATCCTTGATAGCGGCCGGCCCGCAGGGTTGTAGGCGTTCCGCTGTGTACTATGCATATGTGCAATAAAGGTTTTGAAAAAAAAAAAAAAAAAAAAAAAAAAAGAGTTCATTCGAGTTACAATTCCTAGTTTCCTTGCTCTTGGCAATCCTGCTGCTTCCTGTCCTTGGACATAACTCCATGAGCACAATATGCACAACTTTATTCATCAGTAATTTCTGACAACGTGGTAAAACTTTTCCACTTTTCATGTGCAAGGCTCTTCTCTGGACAGGTTTCAAAAACGCCATCTTTTTGTAGGCCCAAAAGGCCTCTCAGGAAACTAGTATTTAAACAAACACAAGACATTAATTAATTAGAGATTTGAGACCCATTCTGTTACCCACCCCCTCTTCTAATTATTAACCGAGTTAATTATGTTACCTAGCAAAGCACAAAAGGCAGCTTTCATAAGAACCTTCTTCTTTTAACACAGGTCAGAATATAATTCCCTTTGGGTGAAGTTCCATAGAAACAGAAATTTTACAAACATACACATATAAACTCAACAATTTCAGATCATAACAAGGAAGCAATATAAATTAAAAGAGAAGCAGTGAAAACACTATAATAAAAGTATATCTGCACAGTTTATTAGCATACACTATATTTTGTTAAAAATGGGAAACATATACAAAACGGAACGCTATAAAAGAAATAAATCCAACATTCCTATAAAAAGGAGGTACGAGTAAAGGACTAAATTCCAACAAAAGCTCAGAATTTTCCTTAGTCTGTTTTTTCACGTATTCCTCCTTGTGCATCAACGCGTTTCGGCGGTATATTTAATGTTTAACCACCTTCATCAGGACAATTACAATAAATGTTTCCCAATGGTGCTGAAATTCAAACAAAACCAATCTTTTTTTTTTTTTTTGGAAAACCTTTATTTACCGAAAAAGTACACCGCTATTCAGCCATACATCCCGGAGGCCAGGCAGCATTGTATCAATACTCGGAATCGTGCACAAAACATTACACAGAAATGATCAGGTTTAATTTTCAAGTGAAGTATCAAGGAACAATAAATAAACCAAGTACCTAAAGAGAAGAGGGAAAAGATGAGAGGCGAGACATAGTAGGAACAAGAAAGAAGAAACTAGGCTGAGGACAGGCAACGTATTCTGGGCACATAGCGCGGGGAGTGATCGGGGGTTACACACCCTATCATTCAAACAACCTAATGAGTGACAACATTACGGATGGGGAGTAATAGAACAGGATGACAAGTTTGGAACCGCGGGAAGGGGGCTCTACGGAGATAGACGGACTTCGGGCGTTGCCACCTCGGGGGGTGCACAGATGTCTCCTCTATATGAATTCCACGCTCCCCACACCGACCCCCGCATCCTGGGCCTACCCCTGGCCACATATACAGTTTTCTCGCGGAGCATACACCAATCCATGTTGGTCTTCCACAGTCCGATCGTGGGGGGGGTAGGCGCACCCCACCTCTGGGCAATGTCTCTCTTAGCTATCATATTGCCCAGGGTGACCCAGCGGGTCTGGGCCACATTGTAATCATTCGGGCCCCAGATGTTGAGAAGGCAGCGCCGGGCCTCCACCGGTAAAGTCACACCAGTCACCTCTCTCATCACCTCATGCACTCAAGTCCAATACCGAGCCACCCCAGGACATTCCCAAATAATGTGCATGAAAGTCGCAAGCACTCCACATCCTCTCCGGCACAATCCATCCTGCGAAAGCCCCATGTGTATGAGCCTAGAGCCCGTAACATAGACCCTATGGAGAATCTTCAGTTGAACGAGTCTAAGCCTTGCCGAGATGGCCACCTCCCTAGGGGAGGAAACCGCTGACTGCCATTCTTCATCATCCACCTCAATCCCATCGTTCACCCAAAGCTCTCTCACTTTCATCAGCAAGTCAGTCCGTACATTGATGAGTTTCTTATAGGTCAGGGAGATGGCACTATCTGGCATATGACCGTCCAGCACTCTATCCTCCAGTGGAGACGATTCAGGCACTGCCTCCCCAGCCGTTATACAGGACAAGAGAGCGTGGCGGAGTTGTGCACACCGGAAGTATTCCGATGCGCCCAATTGGAACTCGGCCTGTAGTGCTTCAAAGGACTTCACCACCCCTCTGGCCATTACGTCCCCCACCTTCGATATTCCAATGACATCCCACCTGTCGAACCCCTTGGTGCGCCACAGTTTACCCAACAGGTCAGAGTCATAAAGCGGAGTGGCCATGGTAAGTTTGCCCTGCCAGCCCAGAGTTTTGGTCACCGCCCTCCACAGTCATACCGCCGTCTTGGTGGGCCCCGTCAACTTCCGATCCAGAGACCTAGAATACAACGCCCTATAGTAGTTCCCATCATTCATAAGCCACCTGTCCATGGCATAGCCAGGACTAACTGCCGGGCCGTAGAGCCCGTGATTAAGCGCCGCCAGTTGGGAAGCCCAGTAATAACGACGCATATCGGGTAAGGCAATGCCGCCATCGTACCACGGTATGGTTAGTTTCGTCAGGGATATCCGTGGCCTACCGTCCCACAGCAGGGTGCGCTGCAAATTCTCGATCTCCCCAAAATACTTAGCGGGCACCGAATCCTGAGTGTTCTGTAGCGCGTAAAGGAACCGTGGCAAAGACATCATTTTAAATACCGCCGCCCGGCCCAGTAAGGAAATCGGTAACTTCTTCCAGCCCTCTACATCTCGACGCAGCCTCACCAAAGGAGGAAGCAAATTGTGTGTATATCGTGCCCGGGGATCCTTGATACATAGATACCCAGATACTTAAAGCCCTGTTGGGCAACTTGTATTGCACAGCCGCGAGGAAGGCGCGGAGTGTCACCACACAACGTGTAGAGAGAGGACTTGGACCAATTAATGACCAGGCCCGAGTAGCTACCGAAAGTGCCCAGCAAGTCAAACACCACGATAAGGGAGCGGCACGGGGAGGTGAGATACAAGAGGATGTCGTCGGCATATAGCGATATCCGATCCTCAAATCCCGGTGACCACGTGATCCCTGCAACATCAGGATGAACCCGGATCCACGCTGCCAACGGCTCAAGCGCCAACGCGAATAGGAGTGGTGATAGTGGGCACCCCTGTCTGGTGCCCCTGCGTAGCTCGAAGGAGGCAGAGACTCGACCATTCACTGTCACGTTGGCTAGCGGAGCAGAGTAGAGAAGCCGGACCCAGCCGATGTAAGCGGGCCCGAACCCCAACTTGGCAAGAACGGCCCACAGATAATTCCACTCCAAGGAGTCGAACGCCATGGTAGCGTCAAGCGAAGCAAGCACCGTCGGTTCAGTAAGCAGCTGCGCCCGCGCCACGACTGCGTGGAGCCTGCGAAGGTTGAGGGCCGTGTTGCGGTGCGGTATGAATCCAGACTGGTCCGGATGAACCAGATCCGAGATCACCCCCACCAGACGATTAGCTAGCAATTTCGCCAGAATTTTGGGTTCGGCGTTCAGCAGCGAAATGGGCCGGTAGGATCGGCATTGGTCATGCGGCTTCCCCTCCTTGTGTATGACCACTATGGTGGCAAGTCGTTGGTCAAGCGGGAGTTCACCAGCCTCGCGGGCTTCGAGGAACATATCTAGCAGGGGCGCTGCCACTGTATCGGCTTTAAGCTTGTACAGTTCCACAGGAATGCCGTTGGGCCCCGGCGCCTTGCCGGAGCGCAGCGACCGGATCGCCAGCGCCACCTCATCGGCAGTAATATCCCGGTCCATATCGTCCTTCTCAACATCCGACAAACAAGGAAGCTCTATGCCCTCCAAAAAGGAAGTCGAAGCAGATTCCGGCAGGACAGTTACTGACGTATAAACCGCCTCAAAGTATTCCGCAAACGACCCGGCAATAGCGGCCAGGTCTGTGACGACCAGGCCGTCCTCGCCCAGTATCTCCGAAACCACTCGGGAAGCAAGTTCTCTCTTGTCCAGCCAAGCCAGGAGCTTTCCCGCCTTATCCCCAGAGTCATATATCCTGCCTTGTTGTTCCCTGCTCATCGCCTTCGCTGCATCAGTGGCAGTGGCCCTAAGTTCCGTTTGTTTCAGGGAAAGAGCATGGAGCAGGTCCGGATTCGGCCCCAAAGCCAGCTGAGAATTCAAATCAAGAATATCAGACTCCAACCGCACCAAGTCCTCATCGCGTCGCCTACGCGCTTCCGCGATCAAAGAGAAGGCCTCGCCGCGAAGCACCGTTTTAAAGGCCTCCCAAAGGGAGACGGCTGAGTCAACCGAGCCAGAGTTCTCGGTGAAGTACCTCTCTATAGACTTTGCTAGGAGGTCCCGGGTCTTAGGATTACGGAAGTACCAGGGGTTGATAGGGGCAACCCTCGATGCCGCGAGAATTTGAAAATCAAATGACACCCAGACCGGGGAGTGATCTGAAATGCCCCTGGCCATCAGGCGAGCATTGGAAACCGACTGTGCCTGGGCCGCAGGGGTCAGGACATAGTCGATGCGAGAAAGGCTACCATGGGCACCCGAGTGGAAAGTATACTGTCGCAGGGCGGGGTGCAAAAGGCGCCAGCAGTCAATCAGCCCCATGGAGCCGATAAAGTCAGGGAGCCAAGACTGTGAAGGACGTAGGTCTCTGGATGGAAAGCGATCTAGGTCCCCCGATACCACTGAGTTAAAGTCACCCCCCAGGATCAGCAAGCCATCAGGGAGATTCAAAATGGCGCCACCCAGGTCCTGAAAGGTAGTCGCTTGTAGCCCCGGGGGAATGTAGACCGAAACCAAAACCAGGGTGCGCCCCTCCCATTTACCCACAACCGCCACATATCGGCCTCTCTCGTCAACAAGGGTAGACTCCACCTCCAGCGGAAGGGACATGCGCATCATGATACCCACCCCCCGGGAACCCGTAGAGAACCCCGAATGAGCCACCATCTTAAATCCCCTTCTGTTTAATGCCTTACACGTATTTCCCACAAGGTGGGTTTCCTGCAGGAAAACAACATCTGGAGAACAACGTTTGAGCATTTGCAACACAACACCCTGTTTAATTCGATCCCCCAACCCATTAACGTTCCAGCTCAATAAATTCAATGATTTACCCCCCATCGTCGAGGACGCTCCAGCCCATCAACCCACCCCGGAACAGTGCCCGCGTAGCAAGAACATCAGGACAGTGAGACCCCAGCCAGAACAAGGAAAGAGATAATAGAAAAAACAGGAAAAACACACCCCAACTACCCCCCACCCTGCACCCCTGCATTAGACTAATAGCCACCCCAACTAGCAGTGTGCCTATCGCCCCTAAAAACTACCCTACAAGAAGCCCCTTAGAGGAGAAAGGAGACATCCTATCCCCTCCCGTCACCCTCCATATAACGAACAGAGATATCAGAAACAAGAGCTGCAGTTTCTAGAGTCGGAGCCACTAGCAGAAACCCCCCCAGAAAGAGTCAGAAGTCCATTCGTTCATTCCTGGGAACCTGGTCCTCCAGTAGCCTCCTCCGTCTGGTCAGCCGGCTCGGTCCGTTGTTGAGACAGGGTATCAAGCCAGTCTCCTGCCGCATCCGGAAGGTCAAAAAACAGAGTTCGGTGACCATGTTCAATCCGAAGTTTTGCAGGATAGAGCATAGAGTAGCGCATCCCCAACTCTCTATGTCTCCTTTTTACCCCAGTGAAGCTCTGGCGACGCTTCTGAACGGCTTGAGTAAAGTCAGGAAAAAAGTTCACATCCGAGTTCTGAAAGCGCAGCGGGCCAGCGGTCCTCGATGCCTGTAGGATGGCGTCACGGTCCCTATAATTGAACAGTCTCGCAATGATGGGGCGAGGGGAAGCGCCCGTTTTCGGGGGGCCACCCGGAATTCTGTGGGCCCTTTCAACCGAAAAAAACGTGCTCAACCCGTCCGGTGCCAAATTCTTGACCACTAGTTCCTCGACGAAAAGTTCAGTTGATTCCTCCTCGGCTTTCTCCGGCACTCCGGTGATGCGAACATTCTGGCGTCGTGCACGGCCCTCGAAATCGTCCAGTCGTCGTGCCAGCATCCCATTAGCCATTTTCAGGTCGCGGACCTCGGTCTGCACGTCAGACATATCATTAATCAAGCTCAATGTTTTAAGGTCCAGCGACTTCACTCGATCATTCGTCTTACCAAGATCAGCTCTGATAAGATTCAGTTCAATCTTTAGGGTGTCGACCTTGCCGGACAGCGCTTCGTGAAGAGTATGCATCTCCGTCTTCACCCCAGCAATAGCACCCATCACGTCCCGAAGCGTGAATTCAGGATCTTCGGGGGACTCGTCCCTCAACAGGTCCTTAGATCGGCCCGCCAGTCCCGGTGATCCCTTAGAATGAGAGAACCGTTCCGGAATAGTGGATTGGGACTGATTCGGCTTCCTACTAACTCTTGGAGGCTTGCCTTTGACCGAGTCCCCCTTGCCCGCCATATTGGCACACCAGGGCGAAGTCGTCCAGAGGGGTGAAGAGGGCGCGAGGCGCACCTACAGTAGGCACGATGAGGTCCCGAAGGCCACAAAGAGGGGTTACAGCTCCGAGCGTGCGGTCCGGTCACACCAGCCGGGTCAAGGAATCTAGGCCAAACGTCCTGTGGACAGCCACCGTTCGTATCTCTCGACGTCTGCCAGTGACGCAGGCGGAGCCACCAAAGTCTCGACGAGCTAACTCGGCCCAGGAATGTCGGATTTGCGATCTGGAAACGGGCGCTGCATCAGCTCCGGCTCAGCAAATGATACCCACTACAGTGGGACAGGATAGGTGGCAGGATCTTTGCGGATGATCGGGAGGTCTTCGGAGCTCCGAGCTCACGCGGCCATCTTGGTTGCCCGCGAAGCTCCTCCAACAAAACCAATCTTAGTGACATATAATTCTATCTTTGTTGTTTTAAAAAAACATAATGTATACAAATTCCTACAATCCTAAATACATTTAAAATACATAACATTGCTTCCATGTTACACTAAACAAACAGTACACATTATTACAACATAACAATAATTAATATCTCCAGTATGGAGCAAACCAAATCATAAACAGTATATATTGATTTTGGTCACATAAGTATATTCCTCGTGCTCACAACTTCGCATAGGGTCTATGCATGTTAATCATCTATTTATAAGTACCCTACACAGTACACAAATCACTAAACATACGGCATCAAGTCGACATCAATACATTTCTTTAAAATAGAATAGCCAGATATCATAGTTAGGGTTAATTTTGGGCAAGAGAGGCGGCTAATGAGATAAACTTGATATATCACCTACCTCAATTGTTTTATGTCAATAAAAATAAGATCAGTGGTACTCTGCCTCCTTCTCAATCTCAAAAGATATTCGTCCAGCGAATTATCCCTTCAAATTTAAAATAGTGTTATCCTATATAGGGTGAATAAACAACTGGTTTTAGTGTCAACGAACACCATTATCTGTGAAAGATGATATTTATTATCACAAGCAAATATTTTCTAAAGGCATTAGGATACTAGTTGAGTATCTTTGCCAGGAATTTATTACACGCAAATATTTTCTAAGGACATTAGGATACTATTAAATAATAGCCCCATTGGATATCTATACTAGTCTTACATTAAGCAATAATATTAGCAGTCCACGCCTTAGCCTAAAGGCAACGAGTGTCCAGATATATCTGTACTGCACCTGCGACTTTATAGAGGACAAAAACAGTGGCACAGACTTACGGTATTCACTTGCCACAAGAACGCTCACCTCCTAATGTATCTTGATAGTGATTAGGGGACCCCGACACTTATATTCTGCGTTGTTTCCAGACTTAGTAAATGACAACATGTGCCAAAATAAATCTGTGGACATATAACAAATGGAAAGAAAGAAAGAAAGGCCTTTACGGGCTACTGAGGATACATGGTCCAAACTACATTTCCTATTCTTTCTCCTATTATACTTACAAAAGTGCGGAGTGAAACAATCACGCACGCGGTATTAGTGTGGTCGTATATACACACTCTGTCAGGGTTCGTGTTTAAAATACCCCTAAAGACAAGAAGAAGAGGAAGAAACCACATCTTATTCCCTCATCTATACTTATAAACTCACTGTTTTTGCAGATACCTAATCTTATCACAGCCATTACGATAAGGCATAGCTTACTTGCTAAACGGGAATCCCAGAAACAGGGAGCCAATATTCACACGTGAGATTACCAGCGTGCAAATCCTGAAAGACATATAAACGGATACGTCACGTATTCAGTAACGCCTTCAAAAATAGTCTGGTTTGCCAGAGCAAAGCACCGCAACTTCCTTACCTCTCCGCAATCTGACCGAAACGTCCCGCATACTGGCGAACAAAGCTGGAAACGGCTAACAACAACGCCGTTCCAGCCGCCGATTTAAATACCCGGTCCCTCCAAGTTGTATGGGGGAGGTTCCTGTCACATGACCAGATCGGTGACGGATACAGAAAACGGACTACACGATGGAGGCAGAACCAAAAATACTCACTTCCTCCCAGATGTAAACAGAACATCGTTGCCAGCAATCGATGTGTGAACTTCATATTTCTTACATTTGGAAATCGCACTGGAATAAAGTAAGATATCGCACTAGGATAAAAGGAAGTTTTTGGAAAGCCCAAAATGTTCTTATTAGTAAAAAACGGCACAAAAGATCGTGCTTGATTCGTGCTATTTACAAAACAGGTTATTTATGACTCAGATGGAGTTGACTCTATAATTTGCTCAACACTCCCATAATCCTTGTGGCTTATTTTCAAGGAAAAAAAGCTCATATTAAGAAAAGAGATTAATCATCACTACATCTTCAGACTTATGTGGATATACATCCAACTCCTAACTATTTTTACTTTTCGTAAATCCAGTTTAGCCATGTATTAATCAGTGTCAAGGACATCATTCTCATATATCTATCAAGTGTTTGTAAGATTTCCAAACACTCCCCTGATGATTGTGACTTATTCTCAAGGGATAAGTGATCGTGATAGGAAGGTAATTGGTCATCATTGCATAATCAGCCTTCTCTAGATATGAATATATCTAAAAAATATAGATGTAATAGATATATAGATATGAATTCTACTTCTAGCCAATTTTAATTTCCTATATTTAATGAAGCCATGCTTCAATCAAAGTCAAGGACATCAAACCCGAATACATTTTCCTTATCAGGCTCTCCCATCTTAAACCATGAATTGGGAGAGGACGGAGGGAGGAGATTGAAGCCTAACGGTTCTTAAATTCTGAAAGATGGATCAAGTCAAAAGGCATAGTTAGATTTAAATCGCTCCAATAATGCGGTCCCATTCTTCTCTCAAATTAAGTCCCCTTCTTACTGTATCGAGATAGGAGATATACCATTGTTCTCTCTCTTTTCTTCTAGAAACAATATTGCCACCTCTCTTGCCTATTTTGATTTTTTCCAAGATGAACCAGTGAAATTCTGATTCCTTATGTCCTTTCTCTAGGAAATGGGCAACAATTGGAGCAGTGATCTTTTTTGTCTTAATAGCTGATCTATGTTCCTGAAACCTAGTCCGTGCCTCCCTTCCTGTTTCTTCAACATAACAAAGGCCGCACGGACGGATTGGTTTTGTTTGAATTCCAGAACCATTGGGAAACATTTATTGTAATTGTCCTGATGAAGGTGGTTAAACATTAAATATTCCGCCGAAACGCATCGATGCACAAGGAGGAATACGTGGAAAAACAGACTAAGGAAAATTCTGAGCTTTTGTTGGAATTTAGTCCTTTACTTGTACCTCCTTTTTATAGGAATGTTGGATTTATTTCTTTTATAGTGTTCCGTTTTGTATATGTTTCCCATTTTTAACAAAATATAGTGTATGCTAATAAACTGTGCAGATATACATTTATTATAGTATTTTCACTGCTTCTCTTTTAATTTATATTGCTTCCTTGTTATGATCTGATATTGTTGAGTTTATATGTGTATGTTTGTAAGAATTTGCGTTTCTATGGTAATTCGCCCAAAGGGAATTATATTCTGACCTGTGTCAATTGTGGAACCCTATCCCTTTGGTCTTGGGGTCCCTCTCTCTTTTATTAGAGACCTTCTTCTTTTAAGCCATAAGGATCCTCCACGAACTTTTGCCACAGAAAAGACACGACAAAACATGTTGCACATAAATAACATAGCACATGCCATTAATTAAACAGCCGCATTTTTTACTGACAGACAATAGACAAGGTTAATTTATTATTTTTCCACGTACTTGCAAATGCAACATGAAAGCACATTAGTCCCGCGTGTAGTGTCTGCAATTTTAATCTACGTTGGTTATTAATTTCAACACACACTTATTAGTACTGTTACAATAATTATGGAAGTTTAACTTTGTGAGCTTGAACAAAATCTCATTCAATATCTCGCTCCATCACTGCGCTCACTCTTTCTCTGCGTCCTGTTTTCTAACCAAAAAAGCCAAACGAAAACCAAGTGCCTTGTGACTCAATTCTACGGCATTAGGATTGCAGAGACGTCAATGAAGCATCAAACTTTTACTATTGTGAATCACTTCCTCTAAACACTCAACCCACTACTCTAACCCCTGACGCAGCAGGGTGTGATTAAAAAAACAAACTAACGCCCCCATGAAGCAAAATTTGCCGCCTAGGTTGTTTTCATTTAAACGAGGCCGACAAATGCGGCTGCCCGAGGCCACCGCAGGAGGCCAATCAGGAGGGCGGCCCTGTAGTGCCATCGGGCAGCCCACACCCCCCTTTCCTCCCAAAGGGTCAGGGGCTCTAAGGGAGTCCCCTCCTGGGTGCGGTCAGTGCCGCGTCATGTCCGGTGCGGGAGGTGGGGCGAGGGGTATATATGTCCCCCTCACCACGCTGACGACCTCTTTGTCCTCGCACCGGACACGCGCAGCCGCTGCCTCGTGGGACATGCCGTCTAGAGGGGCGTTTGTCCGTACTTGCAGGCTCGGTCATGCCCCAGACACAGCAGCAGCTACCAGTCGTCGTGCGGTCCTGCTCGATTCTTCGGCAACCGAGTGCGGTGAGTCAGCCATAGGCCGCCTCCCCCTTGTAAATCGGGGGTCCACTTGTCGTTTCAGTGGAGCATCCTTAGCCCGCCCACTGTAATCTATGCAGGCATAAGGGCCACATGTGAGCGCCATCGCGGAGTGCTTGGGGCGAGTGCAAGGGGTTTTGCCAGCAGCGGGTCATGATCACGGCAGCGGTGACGTCAGGTCCGGGCGTATGCGACAGTAAAGTATCCCGCTATCACAGGATAGCGGGCGCTGTTAGGATCGCGCAAGAAATCACTGTCCACACTTCTTTAAGGAGCAAGAAAGGCCACTTTATTTTAAGACAGGTGCATAATAAATTTCTTGACCACATTCATTATTTATTTATTTCATAAATTCAACTCTACAGTAAGCCTAAACATCCTACCTAACAGAAACCCGAAACTAACTCTTGACTACTACCCCTAGGATTACCCAACGAGCTACCCTTCAGGATGGCCAACCCGCTCCAGGCTGCCCACCCCACTAGCAAAAACCGCCACCCAGGAAAACCTTTAGCGTTTTCCTACCCCACCTAAAAGCGGAAGGGGAGGAGCACACCACAACTGCACCTGAAGAACTTTGGCAATCAAATCCCTGAGCTCCAGAAGGTAAAAGGAAGTGCCCAATGAAGACAGATGGACACCGTCCTCACAGAATAAATGCGGTTCTGAAACTGTTAAATGATAATGAGCCAAACTGTATATACATAAATGGTGACAAAAAAGTCGCATTGTTCTATTCACTTTGCGTCGTGCCTTTTCCATGTGCTCACCCATGTGGTCTTGATGACTTCAAGGTCTTGTTTCATTAATTTTAACAAAGTCAAACCAGAGAGAGAAACTAAGTCGTTTTCCCCAAGATGCAGCACCAGTAGATCCGGAGGGCCCCTCCAACACTTCGAAACCAAAGAAGCCAAGGCGGGAAAAAGACCACACCAGCGCATGCCCCCCCCAATACGACGAATTTGGGACCCATCCCACCCCAACCTAGTGGCCTCCGTCGCCGCCCCAATCCTGAATGAATGGGTGCCAAATTGAGAAGGATCCCTCCCCAGGCCCAACAAAACCTTGCGTAGTACAGCCAACAATTGAGGTGCAACTATGGGGCTACCATCAGCATGACAAAAAATTGTCCCCGGGGTAAAATGGGGAGAGGACTCAAAAACCTCCCATTCCCCCACCGGGCAGCATGCAGAGACACCACTCCTGCCCAGAAACACCCACTTACCCCTCCCCATCTGATCAGTTTTGGACATCCGCAGCCACAGCCGCACCCTGTCATGTTCCACCACCACCTCACTGCTGGTCATACCCACTCTACCCCGCAAACGCAGCAGTTCAGAGGCCCGAAATGCCCCGAAGAATAACCAGACAAAGCACAAACGAAATTTGTGACACTCAAAAGCATCATGGCAGCACACCTCCAATTGTGATAAAAGCGACTGAAGCAAATCAAAAGTCACAGGCTGCCGAAGCTGCTGACCACCAGCCCGAAGCCTACCCAACCCTTTCAGTACTTTACGAACCAACACCCCCCCAACAGGATCCCTCCCCCACCAAAGCTGCCCATAAAAAGACACCCCGGCCAACTTGCCAGAAATGGTCGTGTGAGAGAGGCCTTTGTCCGCTAAATGTAAAACAAACTGTAATAAGAATTGTTCATCAGATAACCCGGCCCTGACTGGCCCCGCCATCCCCTCACCAAACTGCAGAAACTCATGCCAGGCCTTCACATAACTCCGCCGTGTGGAGTCAGCCAATGAATTTTCGACCAAATGATGGACCCTCAATCCCCCAAGTCCCATACGTACTGTGGGATCGCCGTTGGTTCCAGGTCCGCCCCAGGAGCCAATTTGCGGAATTCGGACCACTGAAAGCGAGATAAAGAATCAGCGATACAATTAGAGGTTCCAGGAACATGCCGAGCTTTAAAGACAATATTCAGTTGTAAACACCGCAACATGAATGCGCGCAGGAGCCTCAAAACACGCAAATCACGAGCCTTTTGGTTGTTAACAAGGTGAACTACTGCCATATTGTCCACATGGAACAAGACTGAGCGATTCTGAAATTCCTCCCCCCAGATACACAAAGCAACCAGCAGCGGGAAGAGTTCCAAAAACGCAATGCTGCGACCCTGTTCCTTCCAGTGCACAGGCCAGCCAGCCGCGCACCAACGACCTTCTCAAAATATGCCGAATCCGTGAGCTCCTGCCGCATCCGTGAACAACTGCACTTGCCACACCATGTCCTCATCCGCAAAAAACAAGGACACGCCATTGAAATCTTGCAGGAAACGGAGCCAGACAGTCAAATCGGCACGTACAGCAGTTGTAATGCGCACCCGATGATGAGGAAGGCTGGCGCCGGACATTGAAAGGCCCAGACGTCGACAAAACGTCCTACCCGCCCGAACAACCCGGCAAGCAAAATTGAGGTACCCCAAAAGCTTCTGGACAGTCCGCAAAACTACTTTACGCTCCCCCAACACCAGTCGGATGAAATCAGACATTTCCCGCACTTTAGCCGCAGGCAATCTCGCCATCATAGCCACGGTATCAATTTCGATCCCTAAGAAAGTCAGTGATGTACAAGGACCTTCGGTCTTATCCGGCGCCAAAGGAACGCCCAATTCCTCGGTCAGAGCCTGAAAGATTGCCAAAGCCGACTGACACTGCCCAGAGTGACCCTCACCAATGAAAAGAAAGTCATCAAGGTAATGGCAAACCAGGACGTGGCCGCTGACAAAAGTGAAGCGCCACTGCAGAAATGTACTGAAGGTCTCAAAGAGGGAACATGACACCGAGCAGCCCATGGGCAATACCTTATCAACGTAGAAACAACCATCAAAAGGCATGTCCAAGAGACCAAAATCCCAAGGATGGATGGGCAGGAGCCGGAAAGCCGACTGAATGTCACTCTTTGCCAGCAAAGCCCCAACACCTGCCGTGCGAACTAGCCGCAAGGCATCATCCATGGAAGCATAAGTGACAGATGAGTCAGCTGGGTCAATGAAATCGTTAATGGATGCACCCTCGGGCCAAGACAGGTGATGGATAAGGCGAAACTCCCCCACCGCCTTTTTTGGTACCACACCCAGCGGAGAGATGATCAAATCAGGGAGAGGGCAACTCAGAAAAGGACCAGCAATCCGACCCGCCGCAAGTTCAGCATCCAGCTTCTTCTGCACAACCTGAGGGCACTCCTTCGCAGACTTCAGATTGTCAGACCACCGACCCACCCTGGGGCCCTGATACCCAATCCGGAACCCAACTCTGAAACCCCAGGACAAAATCTTAGCAGCCTCAAAATCAGGATAATCCACCAACCATAGATCCAGAACATCCTGCTTAATAGGAGTAGGAGCCCTTATGTACAAAGTGCTGAGGTTGTCCCCTGCCCCCTGAACCCCTCCCCTGATCTCCAACGCGCTGTCCGGGAAAACACTGGGTGAGCGTATGTCGCCCCCCACACTGCGTACACTCATGCTTATATCTGCAAGCTGGTCGGTTACACGAACCCCTGTTAAAATGCCAGCACGTGCCAGAGGAGGATGACTGTCCTCTGCCCCAAACCCCCGCCCCAGCAAGAGCGGGGTGAAATGGAAAGGGCCGATAGTGCACCGGTTGTCCGCTAGCCGTGTGGGTCGTAGCGTGCAGGTGAGCAGATGCCATCCACTGTAGCCACAATTCCGCATCAACCTCACCCCATGAACGCTCAGGGAAAACACTCATACGGGCCCGGAACTCCTCGTCGTACGACAACCAGGCGAAGCCTCCAAAATAACTGTGAGCTTTACGTATGACATCAGCATATTTAAACATGTCTACCGCCTTACCCGGATGACGTTGGCAATAAACGCTGGCATAAATTAAAAAGGCCGAAGTCCAGTTCTCAATCGACTTCGGGACTCAAGGCCTCCGAGCCAATTCTAATTCCTCCTCCTTCGACCCTTCCTTAGCTTGGACATCTCTATGGAGAAGCCGAAACACATCCACAAATTCACCAGACCAGATGTGATTTTTTGTTTTCTCAGACAAATGGGACCCCAAAGGCATCCCCACCCCAGAATAAGGCAGTCTTTTAGGCAGGATACTATCCTCCGTAACAGGTGTGGTAGCAGCCACCCCATCCCCCACTGTAGAAACCTCCCTTGAAGATTGCACACTAGAAACATTCGAAATCACCGGCCGCTCAAGCCTCGGTGCCAGAGCGACTCGCTCACCAACAACCCCATCACCCGTACCAATTGATCTTGTACTCTTAACAGGGAGACTCTCCCTTGGTTTCCACACGGCCCACCACCCATCCTTACCTCTTGGCAACTACGCCGACTGCTGCTGAAAATCAACACGATCCCCTTGAGAAGGTCTAGTCCTCACTACCTCTCGTACCGCTGCATGGTCCGCACGTGACTCCTGCAAAATACGAGAAACAGGGGGTTGCCCCAGCCCACCCCTCTGGGCCCGTGCTGCCAAAAGCCCAACATCTTTATCTCTCAATTCCCCTTCTTCCAAATCATCATCATGTAAATTCGCATAGAAAGCTTCTTCAGAAAATGAAACTTGTGTACTGCCACTTGGCAGAGCCCCATCACCAATTCCCCCATCATAAAACTGCCAGTCAATTTCCTGAAAGCTGCGCTCGCGCAAAACTGCAGAAGAGAGATCCGCTCCAGATAACTCCCCCGTGAGCCCACCACTGGAAACAGCCGTAGGGACAGTTCCGAGGCCCGTAGAACCAGCCAACAGCCGCCCAGCCGGAAGCACAGCCTGGAAACTGCGGCCGCTCAAGCCAGACAACGAAGAATCAGCAAAACCATCCCCCCCCACAGCGGCAATGGAAGCACCCCTCGAGGACCTAACGACCGACGCCAAACCAGAGCCACCACCCGACCCGGTCGCAGACCCACCCTGATGGACACCGGGCTGCCCCCGCGGAACCGGGAACAGTGCCTGGCTAGAAACAGAAGGCGCCCCCCTTAGGTCCAAACCCAACCCACCAGGAGCCAGGGGCTGCAGGGGAGCAGAGTGGGGGCCAACCGTACCAGGGGCCATGGACCTGGTGGCCAGAGGGGGCGGAGTGTGGGACACAGCACCTGCGGTGTCCAAGCCAGTGGCCGGGGTAGGAGCCCCAGTGAGGGAAAACACAGGCAGCGCAGCAGTGGGGGGCCCAAAGTCGGCACATCCCTGAGCCAAGTCGCCTTGAATAGGGGGGGGGGCTGAGCCAGGCACCGGTGTGGCAGGGGAGAGTAGGTAGCACTGTAAGTTGACCCATAAGTAAGGGGACACCCCATCTGTCAAAACAGGCACTGAGGGGGAGGTGTCCGCAGAAACAGTGGCAGGGAAAGTAGCCCGGGCGTGTCCCTTGAGATCCAGGCTCCGCCCCCGCTTTGCTCTAGGACCCGCAGGGGGCTTCCTAGACTTGCCGGCAGCGAGACCGCTCACACCCTGGGCCTGCCGGCCCACAGAGCGCCCCCGCCTCCCCCCGGGCGCCCCACGCAAACCAGCACTCTGTAAAGGTAACAAACATACCTGCTGGAGGGCGCCCGGGACACTCGGCGGGGGCTCCACAGCTGCGGGAATCGGGACCGGCAGGGGCACAGCCGCCGGCATGGCCGCATCGCCGTCTTCCTCCTCCGCCGAGCCTGGGGACATGCATGCAGACACCGCCCTGGACACACCCTCCGCAGCCTTGCGAGGGGGGCGGGCCAGCCCGACCCACGCCTCCGCCGGCACTCCGGGCCGAAGCAGGTCCTCTCGCCCGGCCTCGCAGAGAGTCAGCACGGCCCTCCGCACCTCCGCCGCCTCCTCCATGGTCCCACTTTCAAAAGGTAAACAGCGCGACGCAAAACAAAACCTCCCTTCCCTTGCCTCCCGCTACGCAGTTCCCAACTGCCAGCCTGACTTCCCCTTATCTAGTCCCCTAATCAACCCCACCTGCTTCCCTGATTCACGCGCGAACGCACCCAGGGAAAGACCAGCTCGCACCTGGCTCTCCCTGGGTCCCCCCCGTCCGGTGGTGGAGTGCAACTATGGCTCCCGGTATTTCCTTACCGGTGGGCGATAGGAGCATGGGGGCACGATGTTGGGGTATTTGTGCTTGTACCCCGTTATCCCCCGCCGCCAGCTCCCCCTGCTTACGGGCGGGGGTATGCTTTGCATCCTTGTGGCGGTCCCAGTTTACCGGGGGATTACAGAGAGCGTGTCCCCCAGCTAGCATAGCATAAACGACCCCCCCGTGAATTCCAGCCCCCTGCCTGACCCGGTGTTACGGTCCTGGCAGTTATTACCCGGGGAAAGGGCTCTTACCTGGTGTGGCAGCCGAAAAGGTAAGCGGAGCTGGAGCCCATTAGCGCTAGGTTTGGCCCCTGGGTTTGCGCCATTTGGAGCACTCTGGCCAGGCGCTCGCCGGCCACAGCATAGGGTCATAAATAAAAGAGGAACGTCTGCCAACATGCTAGGCAGGCGGAACTTACCTCTGTTTGTAAAGAGGTAAGTGAGGAGAGAGTAGCAGGAACCCCCCAGGGTTTTACACAGGGAGCAGCAGCAGAATACCCCAGCATTCTGCGGCAGGATGCTCGGCACTTTCCGTGTTAGGACAAGGGAGCCAAGCACGGCCCTCCTTGACAATAGGCTCGCACGCCATTTCACAAGCATGAAAGTTTGTCCACCGCGCGACGCCTGCATTGTAGCTCCTCCACTACGGACAACATAGCTATAACGACAATGCGCTAAAATGCCCGCGACAACACATCATGGTTGAGGGCAAGCCAAAGAAGCCGAAATAGAAACTGAAAGGGACTTTCACAATTTTATGGTAACTAACTATTGGACGGGCTCCAGAGCTTCAAAGTTATTCGGCAGGGCTGCGCTTGGGGGGAACAGGGAGCGTTGTCGACTAACCTGACATTTTATCCACCTTTAGCTATTCCGGGTAGAACCTGTATGTTAGGCCGTTCTACAGCGATTGGAAGCCCGCATGCTAGAGTTTACAGTTGCTTCGAGCGGCGCCTTGTTAAACATTGCTGTTTCACGACCCACCTCTACCCACTAACCTACGTTGGGGCCCCAGACATTCGTGCCTGGCGTTTGGAGGACCGTAAGGTAGGGTTGGATCTTAGGTTTAGATCACTCAGCTGTCCGTATTATACCTGCTTGCCCAGCGGCTCTTTTGTGCCCCCCCCCCCCTCCTGCGGGAGCGGGGCATCAGGTTCAGCGTCTTGAGGCCCGGAAGGGCAGCGCATTACTAGGCAATAAAATGAGTGCAGGCGAAGGAAAGTTTTATGGTCGGCCCTTATAGGGGAGGCCTACCCCCCGCAGCGAGGCGGCCCAGGCTCCCTGCACACCCCTACTCCCTCGGGGCAGAGCGTCGGACACGGAGGGGCTAGGTGAATGAGTTTGTAGCCCGGGGACAAGCACTACCCGCAGTCCGACATCTGGGCACACACTTTGCCCCCCCCCTCCACCTGCGGCAGTCACCGGGAGTTAGTTATGCGCTTCATATGGCACGGACTTTACCCGACCCCTATGTTACATCGGGCAGAAGGTTGAATGTTGGAAATTAGGTCGCTTCGCAGACTTTGGTACTGGAACCAGCCTCTGAGCCTCGGGGTTGCGCTCCCAAGCGGGGACCCTAGGCAAATCAGCAAGACGGAGTGCAGCAGCACATTGAGGCACAACTCAACTAACCCAGGCTTCCTATCCAAGTGGTCTCCCCTCTCCCTGGACCCCCATGGAGATTGGGTAACCGGCGAGGTCGTGCCTGCCCTCGGCACATCCATGCAATCCATTGTTTATGTGGAACTATGGCTTGCTTCCTTACTGCATGCCACTAATGTCCTCCTGCTGTGTACTGGGTGTAGGTAAGCGCTCGGACACCTTCCGGTCGGGCTAGCGCCATATGAACTTTGTAAATAAATAGGCAGGCACGGTTCGACCCCCGGGGTTAATCTATAGAACTTACCCGAACCCTTGATGCTTGGAGGGACACAAGCGATCAACTATTTTATTTATCTCTCCCGGGGGCGTTTGCATAATTGTGCCTGCATGGGGTGCCGGAATCCGGGTGTCACCAAAGCGCTCCATACCATTGTGCGAGTCCCGGCGGCCGCCCCTGGTGCCGGGGCTCGCGCTCACTATCGTGATCGGGACACATCACTTTGCTCCTGTGTCGGCATGTGTAAGGTAGCATGGGCCCCACACGGCCAGGCTAAGTTCGCGCTGTAGATCTTGGTGCGGGAACCAGGGTTCCAGCCTCGGGGCGCGCCACAACCGGAGGTTCTGGGCACACTGACTCCGTGCCTTATGGTGCGATGCACACCGGGGCGCAGTCGTCAGCTAAGAGGCTCCAGCTGTTTTCACTCCCTCCTTGTGATGGGGTAGAACTCTGGATTCCCTCCTGGGTTTTCCGATCATGCACACAGCACACTTCCATATGGCAGCGGGCTACAGTTGGAATTATGTTTTCAACCTCATAAGAAGGGCGTGAATGTCCAGCCACAAGGGTACAGCATTAGAGCATGTTTATGCACATCAGGTCACACTGCCGGCAGTATACAGGGGCCTATTAGGCAGATACATTTTCATTTAAGTAAGAATTCTGATATGGCTGCCGGGAAATGATATTGTGTTACTAATACTAATTTACCAGTGCCTTGTTGAACTTGAATAATCGTTCTTACCGTCATTCATGGTAGGGTGGCAAGTATGAAGGCATGGCCTCTGCAAAGGTAATTGTTATTCATAATACTATTAACTGGTGCCTCGTGGAATTGGGAAATTGTTTTACCGGTATTACATTTGTAGTATGGCCAAACTGCTACTGGGCCGCCTTCCTTTAATAAGGGCCAGCGCTCAGTGTTTGCCCCACCCAACTCCTTATGAGAAGGTAATGTGGTCAAATTAGTTCTCGTAACTGACATACAGGCTTGGCCTGGGTAGCGTGGGGGGCGTTGATGGCCCCTGCATCATTGCAGAGAATATATATTGGTATTGAGGGGGGCAGGGCTTCTAACGGATATTACTGTCCCTGTTGTTGGGGAGGGCATTACGCCCCATGGAAGTAACACATTGGCAGTTTGTTGATTTACTAGGAAGATATTGGGGTTTCGCTCGGTAAGTAATGGCAGACTGGGCAAACCTTACTTCCCCTGTGGCAAAATTTATATGCTTTTCTTTTAAACATATGGATTGTCCTCAACATGTATTTGTATACTGCAGGGGAGAGACTCATTCCCACTTTTTCTTGCCTTATAAGACCCAGCATTTACACTATTTTGTCATGCGTTTCGGGCCAGGTAGTTTCTGCCTCCGGGATAGCATTTATTTCATTGCCTGGCCCAGATGCACATAGGAGCCTCACTTCAAAGGCTGGATAAGAGTTTTTTAACTCTATACTATTATGGGGCATGTCCTTTTGACATGTACTAGAGGTGAGTACATGTTGACAGCTGGCTAATTTACCCAAGCATATGTTACTAGCAGGCGATGTTTTGCATACACAAAATAGGGCTCATAAGAGTGTACTTACGCTACGGAGTTATGTGTTAATAAGCTTTGGATTGCCCTAATCAGCTATTGGTGAACCCCGTGATGTTGCTGTACGAAATTATTCCTGGTCGTTATATAATAATAAAGTGCATCTTTCCTGGCATAGCAAACCACCTGTTTCGCACAAGGGGGAGGGGCCCTTACATTTTTGCCCGCCTAGTGTTGCGGGGTACACACTTGTCACCGGGTAACTTGTTAACCCCACAACTTGAGAGCCCGCATGGACTTCCGTAAGTGCGGCTAGGGCCAGCCATTGCTATTTCAGCAGCAAGTTCACTGGCGCTCTTTTTTACAAGGTGGTTGTTTCTGGTGCGTGGCACCATCCCTCTTTTTTCACTACAGAGCACTGTCTGGCTTTCAGAAAAGACCGCTACTACTGCCACGGGGCAAGGCAAATGTTTCGGTGACCCTTGCCTTGGTTTTATTGGTTTGCGTAAATACTGGTGCCCAGAATAGCTTGTGGCACTGCGGCCAGATAGGGTGGTGTCTTAGCAGGAGGGCCTGCGATTGTTATTGCTGGGTTTCACTTGTAGGGTCCGGACATGGGCAGGAATATCCACAGTCTTAAGGCCCACCACCTAGAGACAGTTGAGTCCTGTCAAGCACAAGGGGCCTCAGTGCAGTTACTCCTGGGTGGTGTCGAGGTTAGGTTACACAAGGTTTTATAGTTGCAAGCACACAAATGGGGATCCCGGGTGAGGTACTCAGGGGTGGCCACGAGGTGTCGCGATCTAAAAAGGAAAGCATGTTCCCTAGTTAGGACCAGCAGGAATGGGGGCATCTAAGTCACAAAATAAGCAAATAAATATTCCTATGCAAGACTTTCATTTTATTTGATAGAAGTACCTGGGCACTCGTGATGGGCCACTGACAGTACCTGTGGTAAGGGCAGCTATTAGGCTTTCTGACCCCCCCCCCTCCACAGATCATCCACACGAGGCCATCATGGGCAACGGCCACGTGACTCAATTATCCACAAGTATTTGCAGTAAGGGGGGCAGGGGCATTGATGTGGGTTGGCCATCCGGGGTGGGCCTGACTAAAACTAGGGGGCAGTCCAGGCTCCCTACTGACACAACAGTGTGATCACTAACACATGCATTTAATATTACTTCCGTGCACTCATCTCACAGGGACGCACCTACACAGGTGGTAGTACTATCAGTTACCCTGGGTAGAAGCCAATTGGGGCCTCCTATTGGGATCAGCTTGGCTGAGACAGTCCATTTCTTGCATGCCCAATCAGTACAGTACAGTCAGTGCACGGGCCCACTCTCCCAATCCCAGAAGTGTTTCGATACTATGTTCAGTGATGGTGAAGCAGTTGCAATAACATACCACGTGCAGCCTCAATAATAGTAATAAGAATATGAGGCGTCCGGGGGAAATGGTGTGCTGTTTGTGGTTCTCATGACCTAGGCGATGTGTGGCCCCCCCACATCTAAGGTTGGGCACCGCCCTGTATCAAATCTAACTATCCTCTGAACAGGTATGCCTAGGGGTCTTCCCCAGAGGGAGCTGAGCTTTGTGGAGAAGTGTGGCTCACTGGTTAGAGGAGATAGACCTGGAAG
Organism: Lissotriton vulgaris; assembly: GCF_964263255.1. NCBI lineage: Eukaryota > Metazoa > Chordata > Amphibia > Caudata > Salamandridae > Lissotriton > Lissotriton vulgaris. The sequence goes on from NC_141691.1 coordinate 1,997,183,768, forward strand.
CAGAGGTCAGCCCGGGACCAGGGTTCAATTCCCGGCTCGGCGGGGTCTTGAGTCCTAAAAATGTCCATGGACTCGACAATTCTCGCTCCGGTGCCTACTCGATTCACGGGTTCACACTCTGCGACTCTGGGCAATAGCTTGCTTAATCTCCACAACGGCCCCTCGCGGCGGGATGCCTGGCTTTCACCTTGCGGATACCCTGCCGGGGTTATCTCACAGGGGAATACCAGGACGGGTTCCCTAAGCAAGCGCTTAGAAACTGCTCGGTGATTTGCGCTATATAAATTCCTATACACTTACATTTACATTTGAGCGGGCGAAATTCCAATATGGAACAAGGGAGGCGGGGCAAGTGCTGGAGGGCAGCCTGGTTCATTGTCTCATGCGCCTAGTTCATTCCTGTGGGTCTTGATTTAGCAAGGGGCCTACAGCTGTGAGAAGTCATCCTCAGGTTTGAGGTACGCCCAGGTGGGAATTGGGTGCTTTTTAGGTCCTCATGACCAGGGTGGTTTATCGTGGCACACCAAGCGGACTGGCCAAGGCCATCCTGTGCTGCCGTTCCAAGAAACGGGAATTACAAGGTGTCAAGCACGTAAGACTATGTTATAGAGCAGGTGGCACGTTCAGCGTGCTACAGAAGTTACACCAGCAGGGCAGGTTATGTTCACCCCTGGGGCTGCGCAGGGTGGACGGGGGAAGCCTCCCTACTCCTTTTTCGTGTATATGCTAGGGAGGGTGTTTACAGGACTTAGGGCCCGATGTAGGTAAAAGTCATTTACCGATTTTAAAATACCGATTTTTACCGAATCGGTATTCTGAAATCAGAAAATGAGATGTAGAGAAAAAAAATCGGTAAAATACCGTTTCGGAAACAATCGGTATCGTGTTTAGATACTTACCGATTCGGTATTCACCGAATCAGTAGATACCGAATCGGTAATGGCAATACAACCCTATGGGCCAAAAGGCCCATAGGAATGCATTGTAAATACCGAATCGGTATTTACCGATTCAGCAAATACCGATTCGGTAAATACCGAATCGGTAAATACGGAATCGGCAAGCAAGTAAAAGTGAAACTAATGAAAACAGCCAATGAGGTGGAACCACCCTCCCCCACCCTAGCAGGGAGTGGCTACCCAGGCAGGTGCAACTCATTAGAACTTTCTGGAGAGGCAGCCAGAGCTGAGCAGTCAGAGTGAGCAGCAGAGAGAGTGGTAGCTGATTTGTGAACACAGTGGAAATGGCAAGCAGCTCTGAGAGCCAGAAGTCTGAGAGAAAGCGCAAGGTGAAGTTCAGCAGCATGGAGCTGCAAGTATTGGTGGGGGAGGTGGTGAGGGTCCACAGGCAGCTGCTTGGGAGACTGTCCCTCACAGTCCCTGAGTCCACCAAGAGGAAACTGTGGAGTGCCAACAGTGAGAGGGTCAATGCAGTTGGTGTGACCCCCAGGAGCCTGGAGGACCTCAAGAAGAGGTTTTATGATATCCGGAGCCTCACCAAGAGGAAATTGGCGGAGCTCTACAAGCAGGGAGGTCTGACCGGTGGAGGCAGGAACCCCGCGCCCCCCCTCACTGAACTGGAGGAACTGGTGTCCACAACGATCGAGACCGAGAGTGTGGTGGGAGTTGGGGACATGGACAGCTCAGCCAGAGCTACAGAAAAAGGTAAGAAGCATGCGCAGCATGACACACCCTACCAGACACCTCCCCTTTAGCCTCAATGTACAGCCAAACCCCAGTCCAGTACTGCTAGCAACATACATGAGCAATGCAACATGGGAAATGTAGTCAGCTAATGTAGGAACAAATGTCAGTGCACATTAAACTGCAATGCACTTAAAAAAAGATTCAGAGTAATGAAAATGACATGTGCAATGCTTTTATTGTAGTGACTGTAAGACATTTGCACTCAGTTCACAAATGCTTCTTTATACCTAGGGGCGCCATCAGGCAGTGGAGCAGCAGCTCCACAAGCGACAGCTCCAGCAACAGCGGACAGTGCGGTGGCAGGGCCAAGCAGCATGGTTCCTTCACAGGAGGCGGAGGAGGACAGCAGTGCCATGGCCAATGAGGATGACCCAGGACATGCCCTCTCATTTCCCCACTCCCCCCTACTGTCACAATCTCCCCCATTGCAGGTCTCACCAGAGAACTCACCCACACGGTCCCAGCCAGCACCTGCCACATCTCCTGCCAGGAGGATTATTGTGGCCCCATTGACCATCATGGAGGGAGCTGCGGGTCAGGCACCAGCACCCACACCTGCGACACCTGTGGCACAGCAGGCCACCCAGCAGGGCAGCACCAATCGCCGCCGCCCACGCACTTCCAGCAGTGCTTTTCCAGCACAGGAGGGCACCGTCTTCCAAGGGCTTGAGGGGAGCATGGTGCGAATCCAGCGGATGCAGGCCAAGTCCATCCTGGCTTGCCAGCGCCAATTGCGGGAACACAACCTGCAGATGGTGGAAATGTCAAAGGGATTTGTTGATTTTGGGTCGCATGACAACTGCCATAACACAGCTGTGTGCCAAGATGGAAGAGAATGAGCACACTAGGCGCAGGGATGCCCGTGTACAAAACCGGGCAATCAACCGGCTTGCCGCAGCAACAGCCCTGCTATGCCGCCGAGGGGCAAATATGGAAGACTGCCTCACTCAAAACACTGCGGAGGTGACCAGGGGCATGGCCCGCATCACCACTGCCATAGAGGCCCTCATCATTTCCAACACAGTGGTGAATCCTGCCCTGGACGTGGCCGAGACTGGGGGCAGCAGCAGCCGCAGCACCCAGGCCAGCGCTGTGTCCGAGCCGCGCCGGAGCACCAGGCGCTCTGCTGAGGCAGCCGGCCATGCAGAAGGGGGGAGCCACATCCCAGTTGTTCAGCAAAGCGCAGCAGGAAATGACACTGCCAGTGTGGGTGAGGCAACCCGGCCCATTTCCATTCCCCAGCTTTTCTGTAATTATTTCATTTGTTGCACATCAGTGCTGTAACGTTGTGCCAACATTATAAAAAAAACATTTTTACATCCATAACCTGTCTGTGCATCTGTACTCACTCAGAAATAGTTTTCTGTTATCTCCTCACGTCTGTATCTACCATCACTTGGTGTAGGCCCCCAAGCAGGTTGTGCTTGTGGCACAGCAACGTCGTTGTCATGGTCCTCGTAGTCTGACAACTCCACTTCAGTGCCCTTCTTCACCGCAAGGTTGTGCAACATTGCACAGACAGCTATGATCTTGCAGCAGGTGATGGGGGTATACTGCCTTGCACCTCCACTCTTGTGCAAGCATCTGAACCTGATTTTCCAGATGACAAAGGTCCGTTCTACTACATTCCTTGTGCTTTTGTGGGCCCGGTTATACCTCCTTTGGCTGGGTGTAGAGGGGTTGAGGTAGGGGGTGAGTATGAATGAGCGGAGGGCATATGCACTGTCGCCTAGAAGGAAAAGGGTAACATTACTCACATGCATACATGTACTTCACAATGCTACATTTTGTTATGGGGGTCTGATGATGTGTCTCACCTAGGAGGTATCCTTCACCAAATTCCCCTGCCGTCAGCCGTGCATAGATGCCGCTGTTTTGGAAAATGTAGGAGTCATGGGTACTCCCTGGGAATTTTGCAACCAGGTCTGTGATGGTGCACTTAGCATTGCAAATCACCTGCACATTGATGGTGTGCGTTGACTTCCGATTCCGGTATATGTATTCTGTGTCAGCAGGGGGGCAAATGGGAATGTGCGTGCCATCAATGAGCCGATGATGTGGGGAAATCGTGCCATCTGGTAAAAGTCTGCTTTTGTTTGTACCAGTTCCGCATGGGTTGCAAGGAAAGAAATGTATTGGTCCATCCTCTGTATCATGGCGTCAAGGAATTTGTTGAAAAACCTTGACATGCTGCTCTGGGTCACCCCTCCTACCGCAGCAACTGCACTTTGATAGCTGCCAGGCGCAAGCAGGTGTAGGCTGCATAGCACCTGCACGTGCGTTGGGATGGCGTGTGCCCTTGGGGTGGGGTGGTCCAACAGTGGTTTTAGGTCCCTGATGAGCTCCAGAATGGTGTCTGAGTCCAGCCTGTACCTCTGTAGGATCTCTGCCTCTGTGAGCATGAAAAGGGTGATCCTCTGTCTGTAGACCTGCTCCTCTCTTTGCCATTCCCTCTCTCCTTCCTGCTGTAGCCGTAGCCGCCTTGCAATGACATAAAATGCCGCCATCCTGCAAGTTGCATTGCATTTTGGGTCTCATTTTATAGGTTGCAGTTGGTTACCACCTGATTGCAATCCATGGTAAATACCGATTTTGAAATACCGATTTTGAGGCAAAATCTGTATTTCTGTGCTTCCCTACATCTCTATCAGAGTGTTGGACTGTCCGATTCGGTAATTTACCGATTCGGTAACTCTACCGAATCGGTAGATGGTCCGATTCGGACTATTTACCGATTCGGTAACTCTACTGATTCGGTAAATGGTCCGATTCTGTATATTTACCGATTCGGTATGTTAGCGATTCGTTCATTTACCGATTCAGTGTATTTCCGATTCGGTTTTTTACCGATTCGGTATCTATACCGATTCGGTAGAAATACCGATTCGGCCGGATTTCAGGCTCCTACATCCCGAAGGCTGGATACCGCTCGGTAAGGGCCGAAAATCGGTATTTTCGGCCGTTACCGATCGGTATTGGGCCACCTACATCGGGCCCTTAGTCCTTAATAGTAGGCACCTCTTGACCAACAGGGGGCACGGTATAATCCAGACATTATATGAGTCAGTAGGCCCAAGGGGATTCATCATTGAGGGAGCTGTACTGGCGATCCCTTGCTCTTTGTCACATACTTATAGTTATGGACAACCATGGTCGGCAGAATTTAGAGAGCAGTATGACTGCAAATGCTAAAGATATTCCTTTTCACCCTAACAGCCTAAGTGGGCAGGCGGGTGTGGGAGCGGTCAGCTAACAAGTGGGTTGCTGCCCCTTGAGAGGTGGGGCACAGGTGTGCTAGACACCCAGTGCAGCCTGTTGCGACCAGCAAAGTCAGGGGGCCATTGAACTATAGTACCTGAATACGCCCCGCCCTACGGGCACGGGGCAGAGTCATGTAAAGCGATGGAACGTTCCCACTGGGGAATCAGTTCTTGGCACTAGTTCACTTGCAATAAAGGCCTCTGTCTGGAGACCAGGCCCGGACTGGCCTTTGAGGGCACCGGGCAATTCCCCGGTGGGCCGCATGGTTGGGGGCTGGTTTTGGGCCCCTGGGGCCGTTTTTGTTACAGGGCCGTTATGCTGCAAAAACGGCCCTGTAACAAAAACGGCCGAAAACCGGCCCTGTCAGAGAGCGCGGTCGCACCTCTCCCCCCTCCCCTCTCCTCCCGGAGGGGGGGAGGGAACCGGCCGAGCACTTTGCCAGGGCCGGTTCTGGTTCCCAGTCCGGCCCTGCTGGAGACTCTGGTGGTGCAGCGTCAAGGGTCACTGGGATATAGGTTGGGTCTCCGGCCAAAGTCCGGCAGGGGGCCTGTATATGAGAAGTTGCAGGGGAGAACGGAGCTGTTTTGGTGGGGGGCCCTGTCGACGACGTTGGCCGCCGCCAGAGCTGTGGCGGAGTTACAGGGCGATCTGGAAGCAAATGGGTACAGAAGGGTACCTCTGCATGGCACATAGGGGTGCCAGAGCCAGAGCCCAGGAGCCTCATGGGAGGTTCCTGGAAACCGTGTCGGTGCCCCGTTATCCTTCGGGCACTTGTGGGCCTGAACAACCGGGTGCTTGCCTTGCTACGCTCCGCCCTGAAAGGGGCGTGGGTATAAGTGTCACGTGATCTCGAAGGAGGATCACCAGAAGGGGCAGCACAGATGGGGTTCGCCCCAGTGCTGCTTGGCTCATCAGGCGGGCAGGTGGTGAGAATGCTGCCTGCCCTTGGATCGCTCGTAAGATAAACCACCAGATTTCATAACGTTATATGTAATGAACCTGCAGCAGTTTTTCCCCATAACAAAATTGTGTGGTGTGTATTTATTGGTGTGCATGCTAGGTGCTTGGGGGTGGGGAGTGTCGCCATGTTGGTACTATGCGGCTGCCCGAGGCCACTGCAGGAGGCCAATCAGGAGGGCGGCCCTGTAGTGCCATCGGGCAGCCCACACCCCCCTTTCCTCCCAAAGGGTCAGGGGCTCTAAGGGAGTCCTCTCCTGGGCGCGGTCAGTGCTGCGTCATGTCCGGTGCGGGAGGCGGGTCGAGGGGTATATATGTCCCCCTCGCCACGCTGACGACCTCTTTGTCCTCGCACCGGACACGCGCGGCCGCTGCCTCGCGGGACATGCTGTCTCCCACCCTACCGCTTACCCGGCGTTGTCTGTAGTAGGAAGCATGGTGAGAATGTTGTAATCTTGTACTTTTTTCGTTGCAGGCGGAGTTACAAGGTGACCTGGAAGCAAATGGGTACAGAAGCGTACCTCTGCACGGAACATAGGGGTGCCAGAGCCCAGGAGCCTCATGGGAGGTTCCTGGAAACCGTGTCGGCGCCCCGTTATCCTTCGGGCGGTTGTGGGCCTGAACAACCGGGGGCTTGCCTTGCTACGCTCTGCCCTGAAAGGGGAATGGGTATAAGTGTCACGTGATCTCGAAGGAGGATCACCAGAAGGGGCAGCACAGATGGGGTTCGCCCCAGTGCTGCTTGGCTCATCAGGCGGGCAGGTGGTGAGAATGCTGCCTGCCCTTGGATCGCCCGTAAAATAACCCACCAGATTACATAACGTTGTCTGTAATAAACCTGCAGCAGTTTTTCCCCATAACAAAATTGTGTGGTGTGTATTTATTGGCATGCATGCTAGGTGCTTGGGGGTGGGGAGTGTCGCCATGTTGGTACTAATACAAAGTGCTGATTTGTAAACAGAAAGAAAACAGCCCTTTTCATTAAAATTAGACCACAACAAAGAGTGTTTCACTTTTGATAATATGGAATTTCCAACATGGAGATTACGTGCACGCCAAACATTTTGAGACAACGTCATCTTTTAAGACCCCTTTTGTGCGCAACATGAAAATGGATCTGGGGATCCTGGTTCGAGTCTAGACGTCGGCTCACATCCCTGCCAAAAAAATAAATGTGTCCTTGTGTAATGTAACTAGTGCTCATATAAAGCACTACAATACATTTGGGTCGAGTTTGCGCTATATACAAACTGCAACCAAAATGAAAACAAGGAGGGGGGGGACCATGAGGACACGGGAAATATCAAAGACTCAGACGACGGCGGTAATAAATAGAGATAAGTAGGTGACTTACAGGATAGGCTGAGCACGTTTTATGGCAGTCCTATAACATGAGATCAACCAAAAAAAACAAATAGTGCGCTAAAACATTCAAAAGGGCAGATGTGACAGCCTACAAGTAACAGGGCCAGTGCCATGGGCGGTAACAATACACCAAGAGGCGGGACAAGTGTAAGTAATGTACCACTGAAAAACAATGATTTTTGAAGGGCGCACAATGGAACAAATCAGAAACGATGGGTGTACTCTTACCCCATACACTAGATACAGCAGTTCTCACAGAGCAGCACATGCACGCTGTCTCTAGGCTCGACCTAATAAAGAAGAGGCCTGCCTGTGCTTAAGAAGTACTTCCAGCCATGTTCTCACGGCCTAATAGAACAGAAAATTAATCGGGTTAAACAAACAGCGTGACACAGCACCTAACCAAAACAACATGACAAGGCTACCAAGACGAGACAGCATTACACAGCAACCTAGCCAAGAAAACATGACAAGGCAACTTAGAAGAGACAGAATGACAGTGCAACCCAGGTGAAAGAGCATGACAAGACAACCCAGGTGAGAGAGCGTGACGCCGCAAAACAGATGATCAAATCAAACCTCCAAGAAACCACTGAGGTAAACTGAAGAAGTATGAAGAGGCAGAAAAAGAAGCTCCTGTGAAGAATGGGGAGAAGTCATGTCGTCCAGTCAGTGCCACTAGACCTGAAGAGAGGTCACTGCACCAACTGGGCAAACGAGACCACTTGCTGTCGGCAGAGTGGACTTCACAGGGAGTGTGTGCGTTTTTTTGGGAGGGGTGGTTCTGTTACCGGGGAGTATTTCTGCACAGATTTTCCCTCGGAATGGGGAATAACTTTGCAGATTCCACCCCAACGCGTATCATAGGGAGTTTCAGGCGCTATTTACTACCTGGTTTCATCCTGTGTGGGGCTGAGGGAGGGCAAAGGGTAGGGAGAGTGGAGAAGGTTATCGGAGGATGTTGCCTTTGACGGGGAAGCATTGTTGGAGTTGGTGGGGGGCGGGGAATGGATCGATGATGCAATGCAGTAATTGTCCTACTGAGTGCGGCAACCTGTATCTCTGAAATTGCTGGTGTCACGTTGCCATTATAATCTACAGCCCTGCAGTACTCTGGGTAATACAACATGTATCATTCTGAAAGTGTTGGCATTGTCTACTATGAAGTAACAGTCCAGCTGAGTAGTGCAGACCAGGCGCGCAACGCCAGTAGGGCTGAAAGGGCATATACTCTCCCAGTCATGTGTCTCAGTCAGGGTGGATGCATCCAGTGCTTAATTTGAGCCACTACTTAATCATCCACACCTGCGCTTTTCATGAGCACCAGTTAAGGACACATTTATTTACGGGGAGATTAAGTGATTTGCCCAGAATTACAGGATGTTGAGCCGATGCCGAGACGCGAGCCGAGATCCCTAGCTCTGAATCAGCAGCTCTGGCCATTACACCACATCCTCTCCCCACTTAGTAGTTGGTTGTCTTTTAGGCAGTGCTAACAGGAGAAATGGGCTGGGGCAAGCTGACTCTTGACGAGAACCCAGGCACTTTTTTTAAATTAACCACTGGATGCAGTTTCCAGGGGACACACACAGTTCTTGAGCTGCTGTGTGTTCAGCTGGGCAGTGGCTGGCACCTTATTTATTTTTATTTATGTAGTTTATAGAGCGCGCAGCTACCCCCAAGGGCGTGTCCCGGCGCTAGAACCTGAGCCTCAGAGGGAGAAGAAGGGGAGGAAATCAGCAATGTGAGTATTACAGTCCAGAAAATAGCCAGGTTTTGAGTCTCGCCCGAAAGATGGATTCAGACGGGCAGAATCTAAGATCGATTGGCAGAGTGTTCCACAATTTGGCAGCGATAACACTGAACCCTCTACCGCCCATTCTAGTGAGTCTGAAACGGGGAGAAATTAGAAGGCGGAGGTCGTTCATCACAGCCCAATCTTAGTATTTCACAGGTGTTTAAATGACCATTTACTTGTTAACAAAGCTTTGTTTGTTTTTCTTTCTCCAGTTCCGTAGCCCCTGCGTCCTCACTCCGCCTCTCCCTTCCGCTTGTAAATTACTTGTGCACTTTTTCAGAGTGGGAAAATGCATTTCTTGAACAGTATCAAGAGACTGCGAGTTTGTTCCAGGATGAGCAAATCGTGTATTTCCTCCACCCTCCATTCCTTATTGAATCCATAACAGCAATTTTTTTAATTATATCTGAAACCACACAGTCTCACCGTTCTCCCTGCCGTCTCACCGCTCAGCTCACCATGCGCTCAATCTCAAACACATCACCCACCATGGATTCACTCCTCTCACCCTTCACTCACATGTGTAGAATAGTCATCCTGCGCTCACACCACTCAAACAGGCATATCACTCACCCTCACCACTCACACTGCACTCCATCCTGTCACCCTGCACTCACACGGACATACTGCTCAGCCTACACTCACACAGGCCCTCCATTTACCCGTCACTCATGCAGCTCACTCATCCTGCACACAGGCACTATGGTCTGCACGAAATCACAGGGACACACCACTCCAGCTGCTCTAACCCCTCACATCATGCGTTCACCAGTCAATCCCGCAGTTCAACCTGCACTCACACATGCACAGTGGTCACCTTGCATTCACACAACTCACACCACTCACCCTGCACTCACTCCTCTCACTCTGCACTCACTCCTCTCACTCTGAACGCACTTCACTTCCCCAGCACTCACATGGGCCCCCCTCTCACCATGCACTCATGAAACTCGCCCGGCACTCACATCAGTACACCTTTCACCCTACCCTTGCACCACTCACTTTGCACTCACTCACACTATTCACCATCACCCTGCACTTACACAAACACACCTCTTATGCTTCACACATAAAAAGTACTCAACTCTTGTGAAAGTACATATACTTCTTCAAAGGCACCCACAGAATATCTGTTCTGTTCTTTCTGTAGTACGAAATGCCTACTCAGTTCCATCTGCAACTACGGGCCGCTGAAAGAGGAGAGAGTGACCTGAAGGTCTCGGATGGTGCAAGGAGGGAGATTGGAGCTTAGGCTTTGGGGGATGGTGCTCGACTGAGGATAGGGCTGAGGCTGTGGGGAGGAGCTGGGGGCGAGTGGTAATGTTGTGTTCAGGAGGAGAAAGCAGGCAAAGGCTGCAGAAGGGACGCGAGCACAGCAGACTCAGTACGAAGCAATAAAACTGGTGCTGCAGAAAGATGAGGGAATCGAACGGGGACTTCCGGCTAATGGTGCATTGTGGGTGGAGGAAGCAGCACTGGCACCAGAGACACTTTTTGTTTCTCCACTTGGGCCCCGTGGGCCTGCATAGGGCCTGCTGTTTTTTTTTTATTTTTTTATTTCTGTAATTCTTTATTGTATAAAAAAATATATATTTACATGGAGCATGGAATATACATGGGTGGAGAAAGAGGGAAGAGAAAGAGGAAGAAAAGAAAAAAGGCGCCGGGGGGGCAGGAGGGGGTTTGGCCATCGGCCTTCCGTGTCTTTGCGATAGTTCGATTGATTCAGTTTTACAAGTTCTGCTTGTCGTTATCATCTGCCGCCCCCTTCGTGATGCTTGGTTGGTATCCTTGTCCCATGCCCCGGACGATGGAGAGGATAGAGCAGGATAGAAGTCGAAAATGAAAGAGGAGAGGAGCATTGCATACTATTTGCAGAGTGTTTGCAGAGTGTGCCACCTCGATGGTTGTCTGGATTCTGCGCCTATGGGGGTTTATGCGATGATAGGTAGAAGTCTAGGGGCCCCCACATGTTCTACTGCCTGTCAGTTTTCGGTGAATGTTTCTCTGTGAAGTTATCTGCCCCCCTTAGGAACGTGATCCAGTTGAGCCATGCCTGGGGCGCAGCTTTCGAAGTGTCCTTCCAGTTACTTAGGACTATTTTGACTGCAGCCATCAGCAATAGGTCAATGAGGTCACGATCTTTTGTCGATGTGATTGATGGGGATGCAAAACCTAGGACTAGACTTGGGAAATCTATGTGTATGGCTACTCCTGTGATCTCATTGATAAGTGTTCCAATTCTGTCCCAGAATTCCCTGATCTTAGGACAGCTGAAGAGAAGGTGTTCTAAGTCTCCCTTCCCTTTGTCACAATTCCAGCATGCATCACTCTCTCGGATCCCCAAGGAGGCCAGGCGGGCCGGTGTCCAGTAAGCCTTGTGCACTAGCCAATATTTGGTCTGGTTTAGCATTGCCGTTATCTTTTTCCTAGAGGTGGATCTCCATAGCTCTGCTTTCTCGGCCTCACTTAGCTCCCTCCCTGCTAAAGCCCCCCAGAAATTTGTGACCTTGTCGTTGAGTTTGTTGTTTTGTATAAGTGTGCCACTTGGTGTCCTAGTGTATTGAGACTGGCTGCAAGTTGTATGAGCGATGGTGTCCGGCTGTTGAGGTTTGCCTTCCTGATTGCTACTTTGATTTTCAGGAAGTTGTAGAGTTCTATGCTTTGTAGGTTGTGAGCTTCCTTAAGGGTGTCAAAGGTTGTGTGCGTGCCCTGTTTCTGAAGATCATGGGCGGTGGAGATGCCATGTCTGTACCATTCGTGCATGTCGAGAACCTTATCCCTGTATCTTAGTGTGGGGTTGTGCCAGATGGACTCAAATTGGCTTCCCTTGATGCTTGTTGTCAGTAGTTTGTCGACACTCAGAAGCGCTGTCTTCGTGTTCTTCAGGACGGGGTTGTCCTTGACTGCTGGGTGTCGGGTGGCGGTGAGGAGGGTGATGGGCTTCATGCCTTTTAGTAGTCCTCGCTCGAGTGTTAGCCATTCTGGGATGTATTCCTGTCTTGGGTCAAGCCAGTGGAGCCCCTGTCTGGCTATGCACGCTACCTGGAATCGTTTGAAATTTGTTATGTTCAGACCGCCCCGATCTTTGGAGAGTCTAAGCTTGTGTAGGCTTATTCTGGGTTTTTTCCCTCTCCACAAGAAATTGTTCAGTATCTTGTCTAGTCTCTTGTGGAAGTCTTCTGTGTTAATCAGTGGAAGCATGGTCAGCATATAGTTGACCATTGGTGTGAGCATCATTTTTATCGCTTCTACCCTTCCCCACCATGTTGTGAATTTGGGGGACCACCCTTCTACTTTATCCTTGATTTTCTGGATTATTGCTTGTTCGTTGTGTTCCAGTGTTGTTCTTAGGTCTCTTTCAAAGAGGATACCCAAATATTTTATGGGCTTCTGTTGCCATGTTAGTCCGGACGTTCCTAGTACCGTTCTTGTTGTGTGGATGTTTAAAGGTTTGCACTCTGATTTGTCCTTGTTGAGTTTGTAACCCGAGACCTGGGCGTATTTTTCTATAGTGTCAGTCAATGCTTTAATGGATCTTTCTGGGTCTTCTGTGACTATTAGTACGTCGTCCGCGTAAGCCGCTAACTTGAAGGTTTCTCCCCCTGTTGGTATCCCCACTATATCTTCGTTCGTTCTAATCATCGTAAGGAGCGGTTCTATGGCTAATAGGAATAGGGCTGGTGAAAGTGGGCAGCCTTGTCTCGTTCCCCTACCTAGGTTGAGTATGTTCGATGTGCCTCCGTTGACCACCACTCGCGCTTTGGGGTTGTTGTATAGGGCCATCACCATCTTCCTATAGTTTGGTCCTAACCCGAATTTCCCCATGCATTGATCTAAAAATGGCCATGATACCCTATCGAAAGCTTTCTCAGCGTCCAGGGCTATCATGACTGCTGCGTTGCTGCTTCGGGGGGAGTGGTTAATTATGGGGCATAGGAGTCTTGTATTGTCGTGAGACATGCGGTTTTTGAGGTAGCCTACTTGGGAGTTGTGTATAAACATAGATCAGCATGTGGGTCCCGCTGGCCTGCATGATGGTAGAGGTCTGCACAGGAGCTACCACAGTGGGGCACTGTCTGAGGCTGTGGGCATGGGCACCAGCTTCTGTAAGACAACTAGGCTTGAGCCCCACAATGTTTCAACTGAGAGGCTGGAGCTTGTGAAAGCACACAAACGCACGGCTCTGCATGACAACACAACGACCAGCATTAATGTCTTTGTTCATCTTGCTAATCTTCCCACTTCACCTCTTCACTGATTACTCTTTGATTGTTTCCAAAAATATAGGCTGAAAATTACAACCTGAAACTTGTTTTTAAACTTTTAACATAGTTGCCCATTGTCTTTTGTGACACCTTCAGCCAGTCCTGGCTTTCCTTTTACCGCAATGCTTCATTCTGGGGCGTGTAGTTATATTATTTTGCATTGTTCAGTGTAAAAAAGCGATAGTTGCAGAAGGAGTGAGTATTTCCTAAAATCAACTGGATGCTGTGATATTACATGATAGAAAGTAGATTAGTTTATTTATATGTTTTATATAGCACCTGAATATCCCCCAAAGGGGTATCTCTGCTCTTTGGACTGTGCTGCTAGACAGGTTGACAACATTAATAAAATAGAGTGGTCTTGAGAAGTTTCCTGAAGCTCAAATAGTCGGGGCATTGTCTTAGGTGACTAGGGACAGCAGCTGGTTCCAGTGGAAGGGAGCAAGGTAGGAAAAGGATTCCCCGCCTAGGCTAGTTTTCCTGATCCGGGGGACTAAGAGGAGCGCTTTGTTTCCTAACCCGAGGGTCCTAGAAGGGGCGTAAGGCTTGAGTTTCGAAGAGATGCAAAGAGGATCTTTGTTATGCAAAGCCTTGTGGATGTTGCAGCAAACTTTGAATTTAACACGCTTGCGGATTGGAAGCCAGTGAAGCTGTTGAAGAAGGGGAAGGGAGGCAGTCCTCGGAGGGGTATTCATGACAAGGCGCGCTGCAGTATTCTGGACCACCTGTAATCTGCTGAGCGTGGACTCATTGGCTGAGACCAGGAGAGTGTTGCAGTAGTCTAGCTGGCTCATTACCATAACCTGAATGAGGGTTTTACGAGTGTAATCCGGGAGGAGAGGGAAAACTCGTTGTAACAGGCCCAGCACATAAAAACAGGATGCGGTGGTGTGAGCAGCGTGCTCCTTCAAGGATAAGGCTCGATCAAGGCGAATGCCCAAGTTTTTAACAAGGGCCGGGGGTCCAAGAGCTATCAGCCACCAGTCTGGTGTCCACAGCAATGGTGCATCTCCGAAGAGCAAAATCTCTGTCTTCCCTGCGTTAAGTTGGAGAAAATTGCTTTTCATCCAATTTGCGATGGCTGTAATTCCTGCAGAGAATGTAGACTGAATCGTCTTGTCAGATTTGTTAAATGATATTAGGAGCTGGGTGTCATCAGCATATGAAATGGACGTAAAGCCACAGGATCTGAGAAGGTTGGCCAAGGGAGCAATAGAGATGTTAAACAGAGTAGGGCTCAAACATGACCCCTGGGAAACTCCCTTGGTCAGGTCCATCGACCTCGACCGAAAAGGGCCAAGATTGACGGTCTGGGTGCGGGAGGACAGGAAGCTCGCCATCCACTGAAGAGCAGATCCTTTTAGTCCAATCTCCTCTAATCTCCTGAGCATGACCTGGTGGGATTCTGTGCCGAACGCGGCAGAAAGGTCCACCAGCACGAGAATCGTTGAATGGCCACTGTCTAAGGTAATCCTGATGTTGTCCGTGACCTCCAACAGGGCAGACTCCGTGCTGTATTTGGGCCTGAAATCAAATTGAGAGGAATCCAAACTGCCTGTATTTTCGACATGGTTAGACAGCTGTTTTTTCATGAATTTGTCCAATACTTTGCTCAGGTAAGGTAGTAAGGAGATGGGGCGTAGACATGGGCGTCCGCAGGGGGGGCAAGGAGGGGTGCTTGCCCCCACTGCGGACGCCCATGAAAACCGAGACTTCAAGACTGGGTTCTCACTATCTTTCCTCTCCTTTCTTTTATTTGCTTCCCTGTGAAATGGATCCAAAAAAGAAAGACGCTTTTGCTGGAAATGTCGTCTTTACTGAGATTTTAATTCCAAAGTGCAGCATTGAAAATAAAAGGCTAAAAATATGAAAAATAGATAAATAACTAAATAAAGTAAGGCAGAGTGGTAGCAAACTGCCCAAACTGATTTTATTCACACCGAAACACATTAGCTGCACTTTTACAGAGTTTGCCAGTGAAGCGCTATTTTTATTTTCTTGTCTTTGTTTTCCCTGGACTTGGAACTAGTGCACCAATCCTGGAGGTACGGCAAAGTGTGGATTGGAAAACATAATGTGTGCTGCGGCTCTGCGTCCAGGGATGTGGTCTTTTTACCATACTGCTTATGTTTTGTAAAGATATAAGCAATGGCCATTGAAATGGGTCCATTCAGTGCCCTGTAGTCGTGTCCTTAACTTTTCAGGCAAAAGCACTCACTGATTTCTGAATAGTGAGTGTAAAAGCATTAGGGTGACCATGTTGTTCCTGCTTACATTTCCCATGGTTTGCTAAATGTTGCATTACCTATAAGTGTTTGATTTTTCCAGGGTGTTGTTACATTTTTTTTTGTAGGCCGCATATTGCTCTTGTCTAGGGCGTAATTTAAACTGAGCCGCATCCAGGTGTTTATAGCGGGCAACAATTGGGTTGTAGTTGAAGACAGTGGGAGTTTTTCTCAGTGGGGCAGTACGGTGTTCAGTGGGGGAGAGGATGTGGCACTATGGTCAGAGCTGCTGAATTTGGAACTGGGAACCAGGTTCAACCTTAATAACCAGTCCACCAGACCACTCTCCTGCGGGAGCACAATCACATGCTAGACCTTAGAAGGCTTCGCAACACCTAGGAAGCCCTGGTGTCTTCGCACCAGCAGGTGGACCCTAGCATGACAAGTGTAGGTTAACCTTCAAGGCTTGTCCACCACTATCCATACTGAAGTTCACCTCCAGTCTTGCGAGCAGAACTTTGAAGTAGCACGCCCTAGAACAATAGTGACTCTGTCACTGATGTCACAGAACCCTTGAGAAGGGCCAGCTCTAGGGCGGTGCAACCAGTGTGACCGCACCGGGTGCTGGCTTTAGGTGGTGGCATCCTGTCTGCAAGTATATTATGGTTTTAAGAACACTTGCTGCCTCCTTCCTGGCCTCCAGCAATTTTCGGCAACAATAAAAATGTCATGATGACTCTGGTGATTAATGTTCTTCCTAGAGAGAGATCAGAATTTTGTCTAGTGGAAGTTTTGACTCATGGGAAGGTAGCTCAGATGGTGAATGTACCAGCTGCAAAGAACATGTGCCATGCAGATCACAAAGTGCACATAATGTAAATAGGTCAGTGGGTACTGCTTTTGTCAGAGAGATCCTTTTGTTACTTGCAGTTTATAAGTTAAAATCCTAACTTAGAACAGTGAGCTATTAACTGTTATCTAAGAGCTGCATACAAACTGCAAGGTATAAATGAGCGTTATCGCCCCCCCCCACCCCCAGATTATCCTAATGTCCCAAAAAAGTGTTCTTTTGGACAGAAATCAATTCTGATTATTAAGGAGAACCTCCGACCATGGTATTATGTTTTAAATTCCCGATATTGTGTTTCTCCAGACCAATCACTATAAAACTATACGGGCTACTAGTATGGCTGTCATGTGACCCCTACACCTTGTAGTCCTTAGTCTTATGTAACATTTTATACACAGTGATTTACACACATATTGATTGTCTCTGTGTAATGTGTGTGATATAAAGTGCTCTGACACCCTACAATGGTATGAGTGGCGCTGTAAATCAAATTAAATGCATCTGAGAGAGAGTGGTTATTGAGACTTGGGGGGGCACAGTTAAAGGGTGGTAGTGAGGGAATCCATGACAGAGGTGGTCATTGGGGGGGCACTAACAAACATTAATGCACAGGATACCACCAGTGCTATGGCTGGCCCTGCCCTTGAGGCCAGTCTGCCTCACCCATAGGTACCTCCATTGGCCTTGTTTAAGAAGTAGTAGTGCAACTCACCAGGGATTGACAATGCAGGATTTACACGCACACCAAACTAAGTTCACAAACTTCACAGTCTCCCTGCTTTATTTACAATCACTTTTAACATGTGCTGCCTGCTTTGGGGCCACTGAAATTAATTATGCAGCAAAGGATGACAAAATGATGCCGTAGAGTTGACTAAATGATGCAATAAAAAGAAGGCTGCAACGTAATGAAGTATATTTTCAGATATTTAATTATTTTGACGTGTGTACACATGCTAACAGTCTCGGGAAAGATTTTGCCTTATTAGTACCAGTGTAACATACAAACGCAGCAGTGAGAAAGGTGACCAGTCAACCTTTACAATAGGCCATCCACTCCGCAGCAACACAAGTCACATTTTTTATTAACTTTTGATATGTTTGAGCTACAAACAATTTATTAGTTTAAATGGTCAGATCATGCAGCAGATCTTGCATTATGAGGCAACTATGGCATTGCCATAATTTTAGAGAAAACATTCCTAAACTAGGATATTTTGCCATTCATGTTTGAACTGCTGTTGTGGAAAAAGGGAGAAGTGCTGATGACAGAAACTCCATGGCTCGGAGACAAATGGCTTGTGTTTCCACATTTTATCATATTTGGTACATTCTGCGATTAGAAGCATATCCCACTTTGTGAATATATTTTAATGTCAACTCCTATAACCTTAAATAATCATGGTTATCCATTGGTTGATTAAACTGGGCAGTTTAATGCCAAACAAATACTAAAAATTGGGATGTCTGCGCATTCTGGCCACACCTCTGGCTCCACCCACAGATCCAATCCTTGGGTTATTCCTGCCCTCCGATTCTCCGCCCACTGTTCTTCTACTTTTTTCCCCCACTTCGACCACTGTGTAAGACTCAGCATCCCTGGACCTGTGACGTGCCGCCGCTGCGGGCGACGCATGTGCCACACATTTAAGGTGCAGGGCTTCCGCATAAGGGAGCTGGCCATTATTGTATCCCTAAACATGTGCACGTTGTTAGTTTAACATTGACTACACGTAGAGGGACTCTAGGTTTCTTTTCAAAAATATAGCTAACATTTGGACCTATACATTTTATTTTGTATAAATTAATTGAATGTGTGTAAAATGTTGCAATGTCTAGTAAAGGGAGCACCCCTTGGCGAATCACTAGCATACGTAATTGCTGTATTATTTATTACTGACTTTGTCGTTGTGCTTTAACTTTGGATGACATTTATCATGGATTCTAGTGCCAAGAAGCCACTATTGGTAAATATGTGCGCTACAAATAATCCCTAACATACACTGTGCATACAGTATATTTAATCTGGTGCTTTAATCATAGGCTGTTTTAAAGTATTCAGTGCTGAAGACAGCCTTGATTGGTGTTGGATCGAGGACCCGGAAGTCTGCACACCTAGCAGACGGTGATAAAGCAGCTTGTCAGAAAGTTTTGCATTTTCCCTACAGGCGGTGTTTGTTGGCCTGTGGCAGGGTCAGTCACATGTCCTGGATTCCTGTAATTTAATTGAGTCTATCCCAGTTCTTCGCCCCAGTGTTTCTGGTGCCCCACCTGGCACACATCATGTCGGAGGATGGTGATGATGTTAACATTTTGCCCCCCCCCCCGGTAAAATGTCTGCGGACGCCCATGGGCGTAGATTAGAAAGCTCTTCCATAGGGACCTTGGGGTCCTTACTAATAGGGATGACTTGTGCCGCCTTCCATTCCCGGGGAAGGTATCCCTCTCGCATAGAGAGGTTGAGAATTGTGCCTAAGAGCGAGGACAGTTGTTTGGAGAGGGAGGTGACTACTTTGGCTGGAATAACGTCAACGGGGGATCCTGATTTTATCGTGTGAAGTAAGGCTTCCACCTCATTGACGGATAAAGGGGGAAAGCTCTCCAGCAGTTGTGTAATTACGGAGGCTGGCGGATCAAGAGGCGGAGCAACCGGTAGCTGGCTCCCAGAAGGGGAGATCTTGTCACAGATAAGATCAATTTTCTGCGCAAAATACTGGGCAATATCATCACAGAGAGCTTGGGATGGGGGTCTCAGGATTGTCACAGACCTTAAGGCTAGTAAAGGATTTAAGTATCTGAAATAACGTTTTGGAGGCGTTCTCTGGCTTAGCTAGCTGTAAGGCAATGAAAGCTTTCCATGCACCCTTTATATTTTTATGATAGGTGGGGAGGGCTCTCTTAAATCTGTTTTTGTGCCTCGCCTCCTGGGACCTACGCCAACGTCTCTCCAGATTTTTGCACTGCCGTTTTTCGGCACAGAGCTTGGGAAAAAAACAGGCTGTCTGAGGGCGCCTGGCTAAATTAGGTAATGGTTTAAGGGGTGCAAGCAGGTCAATGGCACTTTTGACAGCAGAATTAAACTGGGATAGGCCCTCCTCAGTGTAAGAGATCCTATGCCATTGTCTGTCATAGTTAGTTTCCAGAACTGTACCTGCTTGAGCCACACGTGAAACCAAAATGTAAGTATGGTATAACTATTTTAAGGAAGTCCACTTCCTTATTCACATCATACATGTCACATGCATTGACATGGATTTTTGAATATTGTATGGAGAAAAGTTTTTTCCGAGCTTCGCTAAAAGGCAAGACAGGTATATCAGGGGATGCAGCCCTGCAGGCTTTTCTAGCATAAAACAAGCAGATTGGATGATGTGAAAATGAGTAGCAATGTGTGTTAGTGTGACAGTAGAAATATACGAAAGGGTGCAAGCGATATAGTGGGAATGAATGTGAAAGTGTGTAAAACTGTGTGAGAGAATGAGTGTCTGTGAGAGAATGTTTGTGTGTGTGAGTGTATGTGTTATGCTTGCAAATAAGCTGATAGTCTGGCATACTGGAGGTTATTCTTGCCTTATAGGTGAGTATTCTGATTACATAAGGATGTGAGGTGACCACATCTACTGGTTGTAAATCTTCTGATTTGCAAAATTGCATAATTTGCAACGAGTAAATGCGTTCTAACATCTGGCCCAAAGTTGTTTAAAGTGACCCACGACTAGTCTGGGTGTCTCCCTTGGTTCTTTGCAGCTAAAATGAGGGCACTTCTCAGTGGAAACTTCCAGAGTCTAAATTTCTGCCTCAATATATCCGGGGGAGGGGG
This sequence comes from Lissotriton vulgaris, assembly GCF_964263255.1. Classification (NCBI taxonomy): domain Eukaryota; kingdom Metazoa; phylum Chordata; class Amphibia; order Caudata; family Salamandridae; genus Lissotriton; species Lissotriton vulgaris. The sequence continues at coordinate 1,997,204,018 of NC_141691.1, forward strand.
GGAGGCACATCCGTAGAGGCTGACTATGGTGTGCCATAGGAAACCACTTTATATGTGGAGCCAAATTTGAGGAGAAAAACTATTTGCATATATTAAAATGAAAAAAACAGGTTGGGATGTGGATTGCATAGTTCACCACCCAAGTGTTTTGTTTGCGGCAAATCTACAGCTGTTCCTCAGTTTAATGGTATTCAGGTTATCGACAAATGTACGTTGTGTTGAGTCTGTCCGATTCAGCTTTGTGGCTTGGAGTTCATAACCAATGTTAGGGGTTGGTGCTGCGCACACTGAGCCATTGTGCTGTCATTCTACAAACATGATCCATAGAGTTCCATCGATGGATGATCCGCATGTGTTCATTGTGCAGGCTATACTGGGAGTTTTTTCCATGTCATGCGTCAGCACCCGAGTTATGTTTCGTTGCTGTGCCTCTGCCTGAATTTAAAGAGATAATGAGTGAGAGATAAGATGCTTAACCATTACATTCTAATTGAAGGACAGAAGCGTGTGAGTGCTATCTGGCCTATGTTTGAAGTGTGTTGGTGTGCGGATATGGCTAAAACTGCTGAAACCGTGTCATAAACACGTATGTAGCAAATGTGTGAGGATAGATGTGGCTGCACGAGCCAATACTTGTCATCTATGGAGCGGCCTATACATATACAGTTTGCACCACATAGAATACAGGGCTGAGAAAGTGTACAAACGTGAGGGGAGCTACCCATGGGAGGTGCAAACTCATGGATTCAGGAGGATTTGAGGCTTGAGAGTGCATTCAATCACCTCCCAAACAGTCTCTGTGGAAGGAAAATCCATATGGGCCAAACACTGTGATCAGAAAAGCAGACTGAGGTGTTAATTAGAATCAGTGATAAAACCTGATGACACAATATATACATTTTCGTTCAATTTCTGTTAAATAGTGCCTGATTTTATGAATGGGCCCAAAGCACTAAGAAAATAATTCAAAGCAACGTATCAGTGCTTTAGGCCTCTCAAGGTTTAGGAAAGTGCCATTCAAATGCAATATCACTGCTTCTTTCTCTTGCATCCTGATTGGATTCCTGCATTCTTTTTAGTTTAAAGTGTACTGAAGTAGCCCTGCTGTGTAGTTGTAAATGTAGTGGACTCTGATAAGTGGTAATTTCATTCCTGTTGATCGATCTCCAGGCACTTTAAGTAGGCTGTCACGGTCCAATAACACATTGTACAGTACCAGAAGGGTGCAAACTCTGCACCAGTAATAAGATGGTACTGCACGGTAAAAACTCCCTGGTACCGTGCAAGTTCGAGTTAAAGGTACAAGGAATCAGGAATTTGTTTAGGACCAGGATTTTACCAGACAGGATCCCGTATGGTATTCCTTTTTTTGCTTGAGGGTTAACACACACATTTACCACCTGCTTTAAGATTGTGCAGGGGGCTGGGAAAGAGTTTTCAGGGGACTGATGTAAGGCAAGGGTGACCAGAAAGGTGAGGAGAGTGGATGAAGGTCTGGAGAATGTTAGCTGGCAGGGTGGAGCATCTAATACTCCCCGTGTATTGTCTGAGGTTCGAGTAGGGTTTGTGGAAGAGGTTCCGGGCAGAAGCGGCTCCTCCGCAATGCGGGGGAGCATCGCCCCATTGAATAAAAACATGTACATTAAATTATAATTATACAATTAATAAAACTGCTTTGTTATCATTTTATTTTTCAATGCAGAGCAGAGACTTGAGGGCAGAGCCATCCTCTGACAACAGCAGGAGGAGTGGTGGGCACAGGGCACTGCAAGAGCACATGACGGTTTGGTCAGCTGTCTTAGGACGGCCAAGGCGACATGCACACTTAGCTATTTTCATGCTGTTGTAGGAAAAGCTTTCCATCAATAAAGGGTTCTGGCCCATATTCAGCAAGGCTTACACAATAGTCTACACAACAACAACAGTGCCAGTGCTGATATCTATTCAACTAATCACTCATCTCAATCACACGCGACACTCATAGTGATTGGAGAGAAAAGACATGAGTTTTTAAATTTTTAAATAAAGATTTTAATTTCAAACTTCATTTGTTCATGTTATTATTTCAATGAACATATTCAAAGATCATCGGACCACATAAAAAATACAAACATACAACAAATCACTTATTCGGACACAACAATAAAAATACATTACATTTCATATTTAAGAGCAATTAAGAAATCTAGAAAAAGCTTGAGTACCAAAGAAGCAATGAAGAAAGAATATATAGGAAAACTCAGATCGAAAAGAAAGATGAAAACTTAGCTCAAGGTAAGGTTAAGAAGTAATTGTGTTATTTTTAATTTTGTGGAAACTACACAACCCTAGGACAATGTCTGTAGGACAGTAGGATCTGCTTACTATGGTTACCCCCACTTTTTGCTGTGTTTCACTGATTTATCAACTTTAGTCTGGCTGTGGCCCTGCTAATCAGGACCACAGCCTAGCTGTTCTCTCTCTGAATTGATTACCTGTACATTAGGTACACACCCGATTGGTTACTGGATTACCCATGTGAGTCCCTAGTATATGGTACATTAGGTACCAAGGGCATAGGTTCCCCAGAGGCCTACCAGGGGCTGAAGCACGTATTATGCCACCTCTGGGAAGCCTTCCAAAATGGCACCAAAGGCCTGAACTTTCAGCCTGGGTAAGGTGGTATAAGCACCCCTTACTTAGATATAGTATACCTATATCTACCTTTTAAAACAGACACATTTAAACCTATAAATTACTCATATGGCAGGCCTTGACAATCCTGAAGGCAGAGTGCTTGGTTTTCTGAGAGAGGGTGCCCTAGCATGAGCTGAGCCCCTCTGCAGCTTTCGGAATCCCTTCCTTATAGCTGTTCTGTGATATAGTCATGCCAAATACTCTTAAGTGCATTATAATCCTCGCCGTTAATGCTAACTTTGGAATGGCTTTATCAAAACATGTTGTGTTTGGTGTCAAACACTTTGAAATACCACCTGCACCAGTTCTAGCGGCAGGGGTAGCATTCCCCCCTTCTAGAGGGAGAAGACATGTACACACTTACTTTCCCGGTAATAGTTTAAAAGAGCCCCAGCATCACAAAATGGATGCTGCTGCCACAGACACGAGTCTGCCCTCCTGCTGCTGGACGAAACTCCGGCATGGGAGGCCAGGACAATAGGTTTTCTGTCCAGAGAGGTGCCAGCACCTCCCCAGACAGGCTTTAGTGTATTGGGGCAGGGTGGGTTGCATAGAGTGTCCCCATGCATTTCCCAGTTCAAACTGGTTTCTGGGGCACTCAGCCCCATCTCTGGCGTGAAACTGGACAAAGGGGAAGGGGTGTAACTACCCCTTCCCCAGGTCCTCCCATAGGTGGGACCCTAGAGTTAGTCCAACCCCTAAACTTGGTATAAGTATAGGAACCCAGTCCCTAGGACTTTAGATTACCCTGGACGAAACTCTGATACAGAAATCTTGGACCTTCGACATTCCATATCGACTGGAAGACAGAAGAAATCTCCCTTGGGGTCAAGGAGTGACTCCCCTGTTCAAACAGGCACCATAGAAACATCTTGCCGGTCTGCATTTTCAAGGCTCCCATCGGATCCCGAAGAATCTGTGACACAGGACATGGACTTTCAGACATCTCTGAGGCTGGCACGAGTCTCCAGCGAAGCTGAGACCTGTAGCTATCACGAGAGATGTGGGACTGGAACTCCCGGACATCCTGCACATTTGCTAGTGCATTGACTCCCCGAGCTTTCCCGAAATTGTGCATAGGGCTACATGTAGTCCAAGCCCTGAGCAGCTTTTGCATCGAAGATTGTGGGCCTACACTCCTCAAGTGTTCCGTGGGCACGCTTTCAGCATTCCAGCTTGAGGTTCCTTCGCGATCCCTAGTCCGTCAACTGGTCCCCACGAAGGACAATCCTTTGTTTCTTGGGCTGCCCTGGTTGCTCCATACGTGCCCTGACTGCCCTCCAAAGGGTGAGTCCCTAAGACCTTGCTGGTCTGCTTCGAAGCCAATCTTGTCATCTTGCGTGGGTTGCTGATGCCAAGGCTTGTTGGGTCCAATCCGGATTCCGACGCTGCAGCACTCAACATCCTTCATGGGACAGCTCGAATCCAGCTCCTGGTCATCGTCAACACCTCCTGGTCCTCGTGGCTGAAGAGTCAAGCTTCACCTGCATCACTTGAAAGCACCCAACATCAGCTGGCATCTTCTCCTCACCATCCTGGTCACTGGTAAGTGACCCAGACTCTGTCCCCTCTGCTTTATTTTATTTTATTTATTTTTTTAAACTTATATCGTGCAAAACAAATCATCCCCAGAGGGATCTCCCAGCGCTTTTGGAAGCATCATGCAGAACGGCTAATCCAGGAGTGGCGACTTTAAAACAACCAGGTTTTTAGTAGCTTCTTTAAAAGTTTCAAGCTAGGGCATGCACGCAACTCATCAGGCAGGTGATTCCAGTGGAAAGGGGCTAAATAGGAAAATGCTCGTCCTCCCATTTTTGTTTTCTTGATCTTACTGGGCAGAGTAAATTTTGATTACTGGATCTTAAAACACGTCAGGGGTATAGGCTGCAATTGTTCTCCTTAGATATACGGGGCCAATCCCCTGTCGTGCTCTGAACACCATTGCCAGTAGCTTGAACAGCGCTCTCTTCTTTACAGGCAACCAATGCCGCTGTTTCAGAAGGGGGCGAGACGGAGTGCGCAGGGTTTGTTAAGAACCAATCGGGCAGCAGTATTTTGCACCACCTGTAGCCTTGCTGCAAGATCTTCTTTGATGCTTGTCAGGAGGGCATTGCCATAGCCAAGACTGCTGACTAATAGAGCTTGTACTAAGGTCTTTTTGTCACTCATAGGGATCCATGGGAAGATTTTTCTTAGCATTCTATTGATGCCAAAGCAGATTCCAGATACTGCTTTTACATGCTCCTCCATCGAGATTTTATTATCGATCCATATGCCGAGGTTCCATGCATGTGTCTTAGGCTTTGGTGCCTCCCCTAGTTCTGGTGGCCACCAATCTGCAGATCATATCTCTGTTGCTTTCCCAAATAGGAGAATATCCGTTTTATTTGAGTTTAACTGCAGGAAGTTCTGGTTCATCCAGATGGCAATTTGCAGCATACAAGACTTGAACTTGGCTTTCGTGTGGGCTTGATTTGTCTTGATAGGCACTGTTAACTGTGTATCATCCGCATACGAGATGGCAAGTGACCCAGACTCTGTCCCTTCTGCTTTCAGGTTCTTCAGATCTCTGATCCACCCTTGGATCCATCGTACACTTTTCTCCTGGTCGCCCGCAGCACTTCTTTGCAGCTCTCCATAGGAAACGACGACGAAACCCGACATGAAAAGACACCTATGCACCCGGCTTCTTTGGGTGAGGTAACAAGAGTATTTTGGTGCTACCGTGGGTCTTGACTTTCGAAGTGTCCAGTACTGAAGGGGTTTTACCATAGTCCACTCCTAAGTGTCCTTATCCTTTAACTTTGTAACTTTAACTTTTGCCATAGAAGTCAATGGTGATTCGCGGCTGTGTTTAGACACTGCACGCGTCCCCTGTGGGTCTCCTGCGTCCCTACCATGGGTGGTTCTTGGTTGCCCCAGCGGTTCTACAGGCCCTAGGCCTTGTTTCTATGCTCTGAGCGGTACTTATACCACTTCCTTAGTATATGGTTTGTGAGGCCCCTAGGGCAAAACGTATACTGTGCTAACTTGTTGTGTGCTATTTAATTTCTTGTATTGTACTACCTCTTGCCTCGTAAAGAGACTAGAGGGGTTGTGTTTAGAATAAATACATTTATATTTGATATATAGGTGGTGCAAAACGTAACGGTCAGGTTCCTCTTTGACATCCCTAGGAGACTAAGTGTCCGCAAACAACTATGCGACCTCCATTGGCTCCCGGTTTCCCAAAGAGTATGTTTCAAGGCCCTGGTCTGGGCTCATAAAGCCCTTCATGGCCCTTGTCCAGCCTACCTGAGGGCTAGGTTTAAGTTTTATCAGCTGGCGCGTCAACTTCGATCGGCAACACTCAGAAGCCTGGTTGTCCCTAGGTTTCGGAAATCTCGCCTAGGGGGCAAATCTTTGGCGGTTAGAGCGGCCAATATGTGGAACGCCCTGCCAAACCAACTACGACAGACTTTGGATCTGACCAGTTTTAAAAATCTATTAAAAACACATCTGTTTAAACAAGCATTTTAGGTTCCCGGTTTATGCTGTCTTTGTCTCTTCTACGCGCCAGGACAGTCTCGACTAGCAGTGCGCGATACAAATCAGCCTATAACATAACATAACATATATACCTGGAGTGGTTCACCTTTCATTTGATTATTCAAGGGCTTATAGACTGGTAAAACAAGCTGCTTTACATTCCTTCAAGACTTATCCTGAAGGCTGCTCTCTACAGCTACCACTAGGATAGCTTTCTATAAAGGTTGTCTTAAACCTACCATCAATAAGGTGCCCACTAGAATAGTGGACATCATATGCCAGGCCAACTTCCCACAATGTCAACCAAACAGTCCCCTCAAGACCTGATACATTCAATTTTAGATCCCACTTGTTAGGTTTAAAATAGAAGGTCTACGCGTTTCAAACGCTTACGTTTTTTATAGGGTTCTCCTCAGGACAAGGAACAGGGAGCTAGAAATCAAAAGACACTCACTTCCAGCACTTCGACCTAAGCAACACCCTAATAGTCAAAAACCGTTGTTTACCTTATTTAAACTTTGTGGGGGCACCATCCGTGCCTCAACAAGTGCGTGGCAATTCTCACTATTAAACAAAACCAACAAAGCTTTTAATTAAATGAACAGAAAAAGCGCTCAGCCTTTGTATACAAAAGGCTACAATCTTTCCACTTCAAAGAAGTCTACTCACTTAACTAAGTGCGCGCCTGATTCTTGAGAAATTTCAACTAAATGTGGAAGAGTTTAAGAGATGTTAAAAAAGGATGTCTTAAAAGAAGAAACAGTGAAGCGAAAATCAGGGACTGAATTTGGAAATCCTCAGTTCGCTATCAGTAAAGAGCCCCATGTGGGAACTCCTACCAGGCGCGCAACACCCATTGGGCTCACCGGGCTTCAGCCCCCCCCCCCGTCGCCTCCTCTGCCTGGGCTAAGATGACACGCACTGAAATGGTGCAAGAAGGCTGCGCATCCAATCCGAGAATGTGATTCTTTTAATGATTTCTGAGAGGCCCAGCAGCCCGAGCCAGACAGCCAGCCTCTGAAATGTTTCAGCGTGTGAACCCCCCTGCCCTGACCTCTTGTGTTTACTTTAGATTGGCGCAGAGGTGAAATCCTTGCCTGAAGGCAGGGATTTCACCTAAGCACTTGATGGGTTGTGAGCATGGGGTGTGAAGATGTGCACAGCAGGGGGAAGGCATGGCCAGTTAAGGTGATGCTTTTCCTTTGTAAAGGAATTTCTGCTGGCATCTTAGCCCAGGGTGTGCTGTCTGTGCACTTGTATAGATGTGTATTCCATACAATTGCACAGACATCAAACCCTTGGCTATGACGCCAGCAGGAATGAATTTACAAAGGAAAAGCTTCACCTGCACTGGCCATCCCTTCCCCCTGCTGTCTGTGCATTTGACCCACATTGATCTACACAGTGAGACCTTCGGGAGGGGCTGGATGCCAGGACACAGTGCTGCTGATCAGCCAGACTCCACAGTATAGTATCAGAAGAGCAGGCAGCAGTTTTTTGTGTAAGTTCCAGTAACTTTAATGCATTTTTCAGCACAGCATTACCTACTGCCTGCATATCAAGGTTACTGTGAATGTTGTTCTTGACTTACATACATAGAAACGTCAAAGAGGACAGTCCCCTCCAAATATGCAAATGTAGTGTAAGTTTGTAGTGTTCATTTTTTTTGGGGTGCTATTGGGTAATTTTAGAGTTCAGGGTGGGTATGGGTTATGGGGTGCCAGGGGGGAATTTATGGTTCAGGGTGGGTATGGGTTATGGGGTGCCGGGGGAATTTATGGTTCAGCATGGGTATGGGTTTTGGGGTGCCAGGGGTAATTTTAGGGTTTAGGGCAGGTGTGGGTTTTCGGATTTCAGGGGGGCTATTTTAGGGTTCAGGATGGGTATGGGGTGCCAGGGGACATTTTAGGGTTCAGCGTGGGTATGTGTTTTGGTGTGCCAGGGGAAATTTTAGGTTTCAGGGCAGGTGTGGGTTTTGGGGTGTCAGGGGCAATTTTAGGGTTCAGGGTGGGTATGGGTTATGGGGTGCCAGCGGGGAATTTATGGTTCAGGGTGGGTATGGGTTATGAGGTGCCGGGGGGGAATTTATGGTTCAGCATGGGTATGGGGTTTGGGGTGCCAGGGGTAATTTTAAGGTACAGGGTGGGTGTGGGTTTTGGGGTGCCATGGGATTAATTTTAGGGTACAGGGCAGGTGTGGGTTTTGAGGTGTCAGGGGCAATCTTAGGGTTCAGGGTGGGTATGGGTTATGGGGTGGCAGATGGGAATTTATGGTTCAGCATGGGTATGGGTTTTGGGGTGCCTGGGGTAATTTTAAGGTTCAGGGTGGGTTTGGGTTTTGGGGGGCAAGGGGGAATTTATGGTTCAGCATGGGTATGGTTTCTGGGGTGCCAGGGGTAATTTAAGGTTCAGGGCAGGTATGTGTTTTGGGGCTCCAGGGGGGTGATTTTAGGGTTCAGGGTGGTATTGGGTTTTGGGGTGCCAGGGGGTAATTTTAGGGTGTGGGGTGGGTATGGGTTTTGGGATGCCGGGGAGGGATAATTTTAGGGATAGGATGGGTATGGGTTTTGGGGTGCCAGGGGTAATTATAGATTTCAGGGCGGGTATGGGTTTTAGGGTGTGAGGGGGTTAATTTTAGGGTTCAGCGTGGGTATGTGTTTTGGTGTGCCAGGGGTAATTTTACGATTCAGGGTGAGTATGGGTTTTGGGGGGCAATGCATCAAACTAACAAAAATGTGTGCTTTAATTGTTGTCCAGTTTCAAATGCAGAATTCACCACATTTTTTTTCTCAGCTTGACCTGAGCATTAACCGATCCTGATTATTTGCCATTTTAGCTCCGCCCCATAAATTTACATTAGCCACGCCCCTTCATCTGCCATGTTAGCCCCCCCCGAAATTAAGACCTAGTTGCGCCCCTGACTCCTACATACCTTCAGCAATCCTCTCGGAGCTGTCAGTGCATTCAAACCGTTTAGTTAATGCCAGCGGGATTCCATGTACGCCACCCTCAAATTATTAATGAAGGGCAACTTCAGTCACCAGCAGCTTGCCAGACAACAAAACACGCTATTTACATGGCATTTAAAGAAGCGTTAAAAAAAACGTGCTTTAAGCTCTAGACCAGGCCCCCGTCTTGTATTCGTACCTCGTTTCGGCGTTTTCAACACCCGTCCACATTGTAGTCGGCAGCGGCATTTGAGTTCAGGACGGTTTTATGTGACGATACCGGAGCACGCGCCACGTGACCGGGTGTTTTCAACCAACTTTATTGTATCCTATAGTTAAACCATTTGTGATTCAAAATGTAGCTCACGTTCAATTGTACTGCTCGGTGTTATGAAGAGCAGACCCCATAAAGGCAATTTAAAGATTGTACATTTTGGAAAGTTCATTCAATCCATTAATATCTGTGTTATATTTTACTATAAGCATTGCTTCTCTTTGTAAAAATGCCCTTTTCACATCACCTTCTCGAGGATTTTTTTCAATTTTGGATAGAATGGTCTATTTTAAATAGCTCACTTTGTAATTTTTAAGCGTCCAATGATTTACCAGGGAGGCATTTATAGTTTGTTTGCGAATTCTGGACATGTGTTGAGTCATGCCTCTTGATTGGTTTTACCGATGTACAGTTTTGGGCATGGGCACACAGTACCATAAACCACGTTCTTTGTTTTGCAGTTGGTAAAAGATTCATGTTTCCAATTGATGTTATTGAAAGAGAAGAGTGAACCTTCGATTGTTTGAGGGCAGCATACACAAGTTCCGCATTTGTGATGTCCAGTAAGGGGCGATAAATTCATTGGCATTCGTGGAGAAGTGTGGCTCAGGGGTTAGAGGCGGCAGACCCGGAAGCTGAGATCGGCCCTGGACCAGGGTTCAATTCCCCGCCTCAGCAGGTCTTGGGCTAAAAATTCCACGGACTCGATAATTCTCACTCCGGTGCCTTCTCGACTCACGGGTTCACACTCTGCGACTCTGGGCAATAGCTTGCTTAATCTCCACAACGGCCCCTCGCAGCGGGATGCCTGGCTTTCACCTTGTGGATACCCTGCCGGGGTTATCGCACAGGGGAATACCAGGACAGGTTCCCTAAGCAAGCGCCGGGAAACCCACTGCGGGTAGCTGCGTGCTATATAAGCTCAAATACATTTACATTTACATTTACATTCTTAATGTGCTCTTATTTGATGGTTTTTGAACAGCTGCCGAATGATCGAATTCCATATATTTCTGTCTTTTTTAAGGGTAAACAAAGGTTTTTTGCACGACCTGTGTACTTTTTGCACAAGGTGCCAGTTTTGGTTAATCACCTTAGTTCAGGGGTCTTCAAACTGTGGGGCGCGACCCCCAGGGGGGCCGTGGAACGATGCAAAGGGGGTCGCGCCTTCACAGTGTCACTTCTGCCTCCAGGGCTTCAGCCCCCCTCCTCCCCCATCCTGTCTTAGCCGGGCTGCTGCAGTGCAGCTCGCGCTCCTGGGGCCTCGGCTGGGCAGTGTCTGGAGTCTTATCTCCAGCCCGAGTTTTCACAGGTCTTTAAAGACCATTAGCATATTTACATGCCTTTGTTAACCGATTACCAAAGATTCGTTTTTTTATGGTTCCAGTACCCCCTGGGCCCCCACACTGCCTATTTCTTACATTTGTATTTTTACTCTTACTGCTGTAGTGTGAGAATGCATTTAATGAAAATAAATATAAAGTTGGGTTGCCAAAAGAAATATGCCTGCTATGTGTTGTTTAAAGATCCTGCAGAGGCCTACTCTTGACACTAAATTAAGTTGTAAATAAAAAAGTATGTATTAATTAGAGATGTGACTTTTCTGTCTTTATTCTCTTTAATTATTAGTCATGGATCATTAAGGCATCCCTAGAACACAATTACAAGTGCTTTCTATTTATATTTTCTGTTCTAAGTATTCACAGATAAGTGCAAAAAATACAGCTGTAGGTGACTGCTTATTTCTGGGCCATCAAAATAATGAGCTGGTAACCCTAATCATTAGACTGGAAGTTTGTTGCAGGATCAGCACATTATTTATTTCCTCCACCCTTGAACCCTGATTAATGCCATTATAGCAATAATTTAACTTATATCTGAAACCCTACACTTCAAGTTTCTGGGAATGCACCCTGCTTTCAGACTACTCACTTCTCATTCTCGCCTTCACTTTCACGTTCACCCTGCACTCCCAGCGATCACAATGCACTCACACTGATCACCATGCACTCACAGCAATCACCATGCACTCACAGCAATCACCATGCACTCACAGCAATCACCATGCACTCACACTGATCACCATGCACTCACAGCAATTACCCTGCACTCACACTGATCACCATGCACTCACACTGATCACCGTGCACTCACACTGATCACCGTGCACTCACACTGATCACCGTGCACTCACACCGATCACCGTGCACTCACACCGATCACCGTGCACTCACACCGATCACTGTGCACTCACACCGATCACCATGCACTCACACCGATCACCATGCACTCACACCAATCACCATGCACTCACACCAATCACCATGCACTCACCCCAATCACCATGCACTCACCCCAATCACCATGCACTCACACCAATCACCATGCACTCACACCAATCACCATGCACTCACACCAATCACCATGAACTCACACCGATCACCATGCACTCACACCGATCGCCATGCACTCACCCTTGCTGCTCCCGGCCATGGCCAGGTGAGCTTCTAATGTGGCAGCGCGTATTCCTGCGGATTGGGAGGCCCTTCACAGAGGTTGACTAGACATCTTTCTGATGTTAATTGCTGCATCTTGGTTATAAACTGGTACTGATGGGGTGAAATCTTTCCCAGTATTACTGTGTTTAAAAAAATTCTAAATAATAAAGCAATGCTACCCCAAAATGCGCAGCATCACAGAACATTATTTACATTTTCTACTCACACAATTTAGTCAAGCCTGTCGCATAATTTGGTCCTCACCTTCCTCATAACCTAGAGGTTTAGAAATTATTGTCAGGAGGGGGTCCTTACGCTTGAAAATGTTGACAGGGGGGTCTCGGCATCCAAAAGTTTGAAGACCTCTGCCTTAGTTAGTTAGTGCATGAACAAAATGTTGTCACGCATACAAATTGTTCAATTGAATCTTTCTTGTTTTTTTGTAACAACGCTTCTCTTGGTGTCCACCATGCATGTTTCATGGCATTTTTTTTTTTTTTTTTTTTTTTTTTTTAATTTCATGGCATTTTTAAGTAGTTATCTCAGGTAACCACAAGTTTTCAATTTATCATAGAGGTTATTTGTTTTGTATTCATCTTTTGTTGAGCAGTTGCGCTTCACCCTTAAAAACTGCCCAACAGTAAGGTTATCGCGCAAACTATGTGGATGGTGGCTTGTATAGTGGAGCGCTTTATTTCTATCTGTGGGCTTTGTGTATAGCGAGGTAATGAGTGTCCAGTGGGAACTGTAGACCTCAACATCCAAGAATGTTATTCATAGTGCTGGAACTGAAGTTCAAACTGAATTTGATATCTGGGGAGCGTTCGTTCAACCAAGTATGAAAATCGAAGAGATCATTTGGTGTCCCACTCCAGACTAAGAAGATGTTGTCAATGTAGTGAACATAGCTGGAGATTCGTTTAAAAAATGGATTGTTATTATAGATAAACTGTTCTTCAAATGTTGCCATGTACAGAACAACTAATTTCGCTCATGGCAGTCCCTTTCGTCTCAAAATAGTAGTTACAGTCAAATTTGTAATCGTTTTTTTTTTTATGCAAAACTGGCCGGTTGTGGATTGACAGGTCCAAGATGGCGGATTGACACCGCCGTGCGGAGGAACGCTGCTCGAGAGCGGAGCAGAGCTGATTGAGAGGCACCGTGTCTAACTCCTGAAAACGAAAAAAAAAAAAGGGAAAGCGGAACAATTTAGCCCTTTGAGAGAACCAGATTCAAAGGCTTTTACTGTGGCTAATTTCTGCACGATACGGCAGCGTGTGGCTGGAGCCGAGGACGGCGAAGGAGAGGCTCACTGTGCTGAACGAGTGGAGATCAGCTGGAACCTGAGGGCGGTGCACGGCGTGCTGCGGGAGCGGTGTGTTTAGGAACCAGAGATTGAACAAATGGATGCTGAGATTACAGCTGCTTGAGACCAGGCTGAAGGGGCTGAAGGGGCTCCTTCGTCTCACTCAGCTGCAGCGGCGCTTCCTCCCAGTGGCAGCGAGGGGTCGGCGTGCAATCGACTGGCTCAGCTCTAAAGCGATTTGGCGTTCTGTCTTGCTATTTTCCTCGGAGGCAGCAGCGGAGTGCAGGGAAATGGCACCAAAACCACTGGGGCGGAGTACTCGTCTAACTACAGCTACAGCTACAGCTACTAAGGTGACGGCGACTATCAGCGGTACTATTCCTGTTCATGCTGGGGCTTTACCAGGAATCACATCAGGAAAATCTGGTAGGCAGGAGAGAATGGAGAAATATGATGTGACTGATAAACTGATCTCTCAAATGCCTGACACTGCTAATATTAACGCTAATGCTAACGCTAATGCTAAAAATGACCCTGCTTCTGCATCAGCTTCAGACTTAAATTCATCGCTTTCAGGGATAAAAAGTAATCTTTTGATTCCACAGTTAAACAGCTGCCCTGAAAATTGAAGTAATATTATAAATAATCAAGAAATGCAGCGTGGTGACGGCAATGACATAAATATTTCCACTCCTGCTTCCACTCCTGCTTTTGTAGGAATTACTACCCCTGATGAACCCTCTTTACAAATTGTGACTGAGAGTAACTTGAGCACATGTATTACACAAGTTACATTAATTACACAGCCTAGCACTACTCTGATATCAAGAGAGGAAGTGGTATTAAGCTCTGACCTAGTGGGTTGTAGGGGGAGTATAGGAGTAGAGCATTCTGAATGTCTGGAACAGTTGGAGCAGTTGGAGCACACAGAGGGAGTAGAAACTGATGAGGAGTATTATGATATCTCTGATATGGGAAATAGCAAAACATCACCTTCTATCAAAGATAAAATTACCAGCGTTAAGAAAGGGAGAGGTAAAATTAAGAACAAATTTAAAAAGGTAACAAATAAACCTAAAGCCGCTACCATGAAATCAATCGCAGAAAATAGCCCGATAAGACAATGGGTACAGTCTAAAGGTGGAGTGAAATCAATGGCACTACAACTATCTGGAAACAGCCCAGCTGAGCTAATCAACACTGTAGATGATACTGATGATTCTAATACTATGATGGATTTGACTATTAATAAGGACTCAGCAGTAGAGATAACGGATGGTGATACTCAAAGTCAGATGGTACAAATCATATCAACTACTCCTTCCTGTGCCTCTGCTGATATTTCAAAGAGGAATATTGAGTTAAATCCACTGGGGGAAACTTCATTCCCTCTTTCTTCAATTTCTAATGAAAAGATTTCAGAGAATCCTAATGTGCCTGCTTCAACCACAGCAGTATTATTTGAGACAGCGGCCAACACAGCACCCAGTATAGGACTCCCAAATGATGCAATGAGTGCTGGAGCCAATGATGCACAGAGTAACAATGACGGACATTTAACTAATGAGCCTCATAACAACGCATCCTCAACAGACTGGATGCCCCAAGGGGAGGTGTCCTCTTCATTTCAGATGATACTAAAACTGTTAAGTGAGCAAAAAGAAGAGGCTCAATCTCACTATCAACAGATGAGGGAAGATAGTAATAAGACTCAATCCTCCCTACTGGAAATGTCACGCAAACTTGGAACGATTTCTCAAGAGATGGAAGTGCTACAGCAAAGAGTTGTGCTGACCGAAGAAAAATCAACCCGCTCCGAAATAGCAGTAAATAGACATGAATCTCAGCTATGTCAAATGCAGGCCAAAGTTGAAGATTTGGAAAATCGTCAACGTCGACAAAATTTACGCATATTTGGAATTGCGGAAGGGGCCGAGGGAGCTGACGCTAGGGCATATACTGTCCATTTGCTTCAGAAAGCTTTTCCTGAATTATCTGATTGGGATTGGGATTCACAAATTCAGCGTGCCCATCGACTCCCTCTCTTTCAAAGAAATAAAAATAGTAAATACCCTCGCCCAATCTTGATATACATTGGTAACTTCCTGCTGCGTCAGGCTATCTCACTAAAAGCAAGACCAAATAGTCCAGTCACTATCGACTCAACTACTTTTTTTGTAAGATCGGATTTAAGTAAACTTTCTATGGAGCGAAGATGGAAACTGAAGCAATATATAGACCCCATAAAGGAGCTAGGTGGTCAGGCCTATTTGCAAGAACCTGCTAAATTGAAAGTGCTTAAAAACGGTCGAACATATTATTTCATGGAAGAAAATGAAATAGAAAGGGCATTGGCGGAATGGAAAAGGGAAAAGAAAGCAGTTACTGAATAACTCTTCTATTTTTCTTAATCTCTCTTTCTTTTTCCCAAAATATATATATATTTTTTTTCCTTAGGGAAAACCTAGGCAAAAGTAGACATGGTGTTTCAAAAGTTCTATTGATTATTTGAATGCTCAGGCCTCGAGGCGGCTAGCTTCGCACTAAAGCTGCCAATAGAACGGCAGCAGATCAACTGGGGGGGCCGTAAGTAGGGGGGGGCTGGGTTGGGACAGGCTATGGCCTGGTAAGGTCTGGGTGGGGGGGGATCAACGTGGGGTAAAATTGCATCATGGGGTTAAAAGACTATATTACTTGGAGATACAACAAGATGGATATGATTCTTTTTGCATGTGTTAATAATGGAGATATATACCTTTTTCAATGTATATGTTAAAATGTTTAGTATGGAATGTGGGGGGCCTAAATAGTAGAAATAAAAGAAATCTAGTATATGAAGAGCTTAGGATGTATAATCCACAGATTGTGGTTATTACGGAAACTCACATAGCCTATAAAGATAGAAAACTACTAAAACAACTTGGCTATGACACTTTGGTCAGTACGGAATTTAATGCTGCTATTCGGGGGGTGGCAATATTAAAGCATAGACACTTTAAAGTTGAGATAAATAAAACATTAACGGATAAGGCTGGTAGGTGGGCAATAGCACAAATAACATGGGAAGGTCACAAATTTACTATATGTGGGGTGTATGCATCAAATCAAGACGAGCCATATGTTATAGATCAGGTGAACTTAGAATTATTATCATGGGATGGGGAATATATTGTACTTGGTGATTTTAATTGTATTATGAACTATGATTTAGATACAACGAGAAAAAACTAATTTCAGAGAATGAAAAAAACTAGGGCAGCAATTCGAGATCTAGCTGCTATTCATTTACTTAAGGATGCGTGGAGATGCTTACATCCTAGAGTGCCGGGCTATACTTACTATTCGGCAGCACATAAATTATGCTCAAGAATAGATATGATATGGGTTACAGACTCTATTCTGGAAACCAGTACCATCACTATATGTCCAAGAGTCACCTCGGACCATAATCCAATTATCTTGACTTTTAAAATAGCTACAGAGCGACCACCACCTCGCTCTTTTTCTTTTCCTAGATACTTATGCACAAATGCTGATTTTATTAAGCAAGTAAAGGGTCAAATAAAGGTGTTTATAGATATAAATATCTGCTCAGCTTCGCCCTCAATAGTCTGGGATGCTTGCAAGGCCAGCATACGTGGATTTACACAGCAATATATCTGGCGACAAAATAAAGAACTTCAATCTGGAAATGAGCAATTGATCGCCGAAATACTTAATCTTGAACAACAACTCTCTGAAACTTTATTAACAGGGGCAGAAAATTTAGAGACTTTAAATTTCAAATAATTGAACTGAAGGCAGTGATGAAAAATAAATTTAGGGAAAAAAGCATTATTAAATTAAAAAAATACCAACTTAGCCAATATGAAAATGGGGAAAAAATTGGCAAAATATTAGCTTATAGAGTGGCTGAAGATCGTGCTCAAAATGTTATCAAAGAGATTAAAGGGGATAATAATCAGATTTTTCAAGATCCTAAGCTCATACTACAGCAATTCGCATCTTACTATCAAGAGCTCTATACACCGGAAGCTGTAGTTAAGGAAGATAATATTAAAAACTACATACTAATAAATAAAGTTAAATCACTGGAGGTGGAACAATATGATCAGCTAGAGATGGATATTACAGCAACAGAAATTAGAAATGCAATTAATTCACTTGCAAATGGCAAAGCTGTAGGGGAGGATTGTATCCCACTAGAGCTATACAAAAACTGTATGGAAGAGCTAATTCCATTACTAACTAAGGTTATCCATGCAATCGGTAACGGAGAGCAAGCCCCAAAGTCCTGGAATCTTACCCAAATTATCTTTTTTCTGAAGAAGGGTAAACCACCTCAGGAAAGAGGTTCCTATCGCCCAATCTCGCTTATCAACAGCGATGCCAAAATCTATGCAAAAATATTGGCGACTCGACTTGCACCTCTAATGTCCTATATGGTTTCACCTCAACAGCACGGGGTTATACCCAAAAGAGATACTACGGCGCACATCAATATGGCCATCTCTGCATTTGACCTGGCAAAGATGGAACCCAGCCCACTCGGTATGATTTTACTAGATGCTGAAAAAGCATTTGATCGAGTGGGGTGGGATTTTATTTGGGCAGTGTTACAAGCATTTGGCATAAGGGGTAAATATTTGAAATGGATCCAATCATTATATGATTTGCCGTTGGGTAAACTTTCTTATATGGGCAAATACTCTGCTACTTTTATGATTGGAAGAGGGACACGACAGGGGTGCCCTCTTTCACCCTTATTATTTGCTTTAGGTATGGAACCTTTTTTAATTGCTCTTCAAAAACAAGCTTTGATTAAGCCCTTTGTAAATGGTTTGAACTCTTTGGATATAACAGTATATGCGGATGACATTGCTGTCTTTTCTACGAATATACCTGAAACTATGGCAGGCATCTTGGTGGAAGCGGGGAAGTATGGTTTAGTATCTGGGTATCGCTTGAATACTAGTAAGACTCAAGTTATTCTGAACCATCAATTACCATCACTGATGACAGGTATATGTGCGGTAGCAACTTACTTAGGGGTAAAAATCTCGTCAAATATAGATGAAATTGTGGCAATAAATTATGAACCACTATTGAAGGAAACTGCTGTAATATTTAAGAAATGGCATAAACTCCCACTTAGTATTATTGGCCGGATTAACTTAGTTAAAATGAAAATATTACCTAAATATCTTTATCTTTTTCGTTCTATTCCTTTAAGGGTAAATAATTCTTATTTTAGTAGATTAGAGGGTATTATTAGTAGTTTTATCTGGGGCTATTAAAAAGCACGACGAGCTATTTCTCTTCTTAAAGCTCCTTATGATCAAGGTGGATTGGGTCTTCCAGATATTAAATATTATTATTGGTCCTCCTTTATGACTCGTTTTCGCAGCCTGTTGATCCCTGACAAATGTTTGTATTTTCATAAATTTCTGTTGGGAACAAATGCAACTATGTTTTTTTATAGACTGAACGACCCCAATTACTTCAAACGTGTTAAATTCAAGATGGTGCGGGATACCACTTATATCTGGCGTTCCATTCTTACTAAGAGTAAGATATCTATGTTTCATTATAAAACTCCACTATGGTCTAATCCTGGTCTCCCAGAAATATTTCGAGATATGATAGGTGGTGTATTTTCTAATTCTGGCATTAATTTACTTGGAGATTTGTATGATCATAGGGGATTACTTTCGTTTGAAAGATTGAAAGTCTGCTATAAAAACAAGAAGGGGCAAGATTTAAATACTATCAAATCAGGGATTATCTTCTGAAGAAGATAGAATTTACTAGTCTGACTGAATCTGCAGTATGGAACTGTATATATAAAGAAGAGGATAAAGCAATGATTAGTAGAGGGTATAAATTATTCTCAGGATATAATATCAATGATATACATAAACTGGCTGAAAAATGGACTAATAAGCTTACAACGGAAATAACACCAGACTTTATTACTTCTTCTTTTAACAGTCTTAATCTTGCGGTTCAATCCTCAAATCTTAAGTTACAGTTATTTAAAACCATATGTAATTTATATCATACACCAGATCGGATTCTTAAATGGGCATCGAATAATAATAATTTCAGCGATCGTACAAACTGTCCTAAATGTGACTTGCAAGGAGCTGATATTATTCATATGTTTTTTGGGTGCCCAAATCTTGGCGAATTTTGGAATGGAGTAACTAAAATTATTTCTACTTAACTTGGTATTCCTATCACGTTTTCACTAAGAGATTTATTTATAGGTACCTCAGGGGTAAACACTGTATTTTGTGATTTATTAAATATCTTAGTTGCTTGCGCACGATTGACTATTGCCAGAGCATGGATTCAACAAAATCCACCATAGGTTTTTGAGTGGTGGAGCCTTGTTAAAGAAATATATAATATGGAATATGCTCTGGCAAATACTAGGGGTATACAGGCTAAGCAAAAAGTGGACAAAATATGGGGTCTAATTATGTCATAAAATTGTTTCTCCTTTTTATTTATTTTTTCTCCTGTAACTGCTTTTGCTTTTTGTTTACTGTCTATATCTTGCTGTATAATGTGTTTAATTTACCCCGCTGATGCAAAACAATAAAAAAAGTTTAAAAAAAAAAAAAAAAGCAAAACTGGCCGGTTGTATTATAAATTCACTTGGGACTCTTATTGGTCTTGGCCTATTTTCAAGGTAGATTTCAATGGCATTCTATCCTTCTTCCTGCGATATCTGGGTGTATAACAACACCACATCCAGGGTAACCAATAGTTGGTTCTCTGGTGAAAATTCCAATGCTTCTATCTTATTCAAGAAGTATGTTGTATCCTGCAAATAGGAAGGAATGTCTCCCAAAAAAGACTTTTGAAAAAAATCAACATATTTTGATATTGGCTCCAGTAGTAAATCATTATTTATTTTGTACAATGGATAGGATGGGCTTTGGCAAAGACTTTCCCACATTAACAAGTGGCATGTATCATTTGCCTATCGTGTCTGTAACATGTGGTGGAGTCACATCATCATACTTGAATATTCATTGCGTCACTAAACAAGGCTGTCCTCTTTCTTGATTATTGTTTTTATTGTCATTGGAACCTACCTATAGCCATACGATCTAATGCTGATATCAAGGTTATCAATACTACCACTGGGGAAATTAAAGCCTTTTACTAAGCAGATTATATACTTTTGACCCTCTCCTACACAAAATTGTCTCTAATTTCTCAACTAAGCATATATTTAACATGTTCTGGTTATAAATTAATTGGACAAAGTAGGAAGCCCTACCACTAGCCCATGTTACGACTATAGCCACTTTTGTCGCACTCCCATTTAAATGGCTACATTCTAAATAAATATATTTGGGGATTTTCCTTAATACTGGCCTCAAGTATTTGATTCTGGATAATTTAAATCCCATAATTGATCAAACTAAAAAAAGCATTGGACACTTTTAAACTGATCCTTATGGAGAAGGATACAGGGGCACATGCATCAAAATCAGAATTAGCGAATACTAAATAGCGAATAATAAGGAATTGCTATTTAGGATTCTCTGTCTGCAATGCATGACCCCCCCCCCATGCAAATATTTTCCGAATTGGTAAAATTCGCAGCAATCGCAAATAGACACATGACAATTGAGATGCGCAAATACAGATAAAGCTGTTTTGCGATTTCGCTTTTAGAGAAATCTGTAATAGCGAAATCGCTATTAGCGAAATCGGAAATAGCGCGTCGCATTCGAAGCATGCTGATGACATCACAACCAGGAAGTTATCCAGCCCATACTTCATTCAGTGAACTGAACAGAGAAGGGGGTTCCCCGTGGGTATCTTAATGATGAAGGCAGGAGAAAAGGAGGGGAAGAAACCAATTATAGAAAAGGAGAAAACCCTGCCTCAGGATATATAGGCCCTAGCTATGGGGTCCACACTGATATATATGGAGGGGTGATTAACCAAGGGGTTGACGGCACATAGCAGAATCACATGGTCGAATCAGGGGGACTGAACAACTTCATTTTATGAAAATATATTTTTTATTTTTATTATTATTTTATGGTACAAAAATTACTCTTATTGTGGGGCAAAATAGATGTTGGTTATAATATATCACAAAAGCATATAAAAACAGATACATTTGAAGGCAAAACTTTCACAACAGTTCATCCTACCCAGTAACAGCCTCAATTCACACGCACATACTCATTCATTTCAACCCTATTTACACTCTCTCTCTGAGTTGCATACATCAATCACTCTCTCATTCATTCTACTTTCCCTTGCATTTATAACACATAGGTGATCATGTCGGGATGTTCATCCGGGTAGTTGGTATTTAGCTACAGGTCCTGGTGTTATGCGGGCTATTGGTGTTCCATCATCCAGAATTGTTTGGTCCAAAGAGCAGCTACTTGCCTTCTCTACATTAGGCTGCCCTGGGCCTATATGTCTGGACCTCAGTTTGGAGGAGAGGTTGAGCCCCCACGAGTCCCATTGCAGGTCCTGCAAACTCAAGCTGGATAATGGGCTTGTGAAAGACGGTGAGCACACTGATTTTCCTGGGGTTGGGTCTATCAAAGTACCCAAACCACCCCCCAGGCCCACTATCAAAGCATGTCTCAATAACTGTAGATCTCTCCCAAAGCATGCAAATGAAATCTGGCTTACTTTAAAAACAAACGCTTGGGACATCACGTTTCTAACTGAAACTTGGTTGAGAGAGAGTTCCAACCCCAATATATCACTGGCTATTCCAGCAGGGTACAGAATATCCAAGGCAAACCAAGCTGGAAATAGACTAGGAGGTGGCCTTGCTGTGATTATGAGAGAGGGTTGGGAGATCTCGCGCAAGAGAATTGAAAGTATAGTGCATATTGAGGTTTTGTCCTTCTGCATTAAATTCTCGACAGCCTCCACAATGGTTGGACAGTTGGTTTATAGACCCCCAAATGCCCCAACCGCTAATTACTGAAACATTATGACACTATCGCCGACCTTTCACTTAGTTATACTAATTTTACAGTCCTCTGTGATTTTAATGTCCATATGGACAACAACAACTGCCCCTTAGCTGTCCAGCTGGCCGATACACTCAAAGGGCTTAATCTGGTCCAAAAGGTATTGTTACCCACCCATGTGGCTGGCCATATGCTTGATTTACTTTTTACCAATGATCATACTCTGCAGATAGAGGGCCCATTACCTATAACTTGGCCGGATCACTGGTTGATCCCTTTTAATCTATTATGGGTTTCCTGTAATAATCAGACTAGACCGGTCCTGGAGAATAGAAGAAACTGGAGGAAGGTCACATCTGAATCCATGGGTTGTGAGTTACAGAACACCCCTTCCCAGCTTACAGGTGAACCAAGCCATGACGCTTTAACTTTTAACTGTTGGGTTACTTCTGCCCTTGATAAAATTGCCCCAACCAAGACCATGAAATTGGCCAGGACTAAACCCTCGGCCCCCTGGTTTATAACTAAACTCCGCACTGAGAAAAGCCTATGTAAGAGGCTGGAGCGTGCCTGGTGAAAAAATTATGAGCCAGAGGCCAAGTGCGCATACAAAGTAGCGCGAAGAAAACTTCATGGTTTAAAGCGCAAGATGATTAGGGACTATGTTGCTAATCAGATCAAAACCTCTGACAATTCTGCAAAAGAAGTTTTTAAGATAGTCCAGGGTTTTATTAAACAACAAGCTCTGAAGAGTACTATCCCCCATCAGTGACTCTCTGTGAAAAGTGAGCTACCTTTTTTAAGAACAAAATCCAAAATATTCACTCTTCTTTTTCATTCTCAGGGCCACTAGACCAACTACCTCATACATCATGCCGTACAGGTATGTGGTCTGTCTTGTGTCCCTTCTGCTTGGAAGCATCCCTGGGGGAACTTAATAAAATAAAATCAGGCTCCCTGGCCGACCCCTGCCCCCTAGAATCTTCAAGTTACTAGCCCCCTGGCTCAATCCCACATTGAACGGAATCTGCAATTCTTCGTTAGCAACTGGGATTTCTCCTACTTGTTTGAAAAATGCCTTTGTCCAGCGAATTCTTAAGAAAGAAGACACTGATCCAGCAGAGCCCAAAAATTTTAGGCCAATTTCACTCCTCCTGGCTCCGGCTAAAATTCTGGAAAAAGAAATTCAGAAACAACTAGGGGACTTCTTGGAGTCGAACCATTATCTGCACTACTCCCAGTCTGGATTTAGATCCGGTTATAGCATGGAGACTGCTCTACTTGAAGTCGCAGAGACTACCCGTGAAACGTTAGATCAAGGAAGCTGTGCGATGCTGGTGCTGTTGGACTTGTCCCCTGGTTCCGATCATTTCCAGAGGGGCGTACACAGTAGGTGACCCTCCATCCTTATGTTTCCACCTTTAGCTCCCTTGTGTGTGGAGTCCCGCAAGGCTCGACTTTGAGTCCATTGCTCTTTAATGTGTATCTTAATCCCCTTGCTGCCATTATTGAGCAATGTGGGGTGAAGGTCTTCTCGTATGCCGACGAAACGCAACTGTTCTCTTTCAGGGATCACAGTGAGACAGCCTTTGTCACTTTTATGCAGTGCCTTCTTAATATCTCGTCATGGATGAGGGATAGCTGCTTAAAACTGAACACCGATAAAACGGCGGTCCTGTTTTTTAATCAGTCCACCACATCTCCTTCAGAACTTTGGTGGCCCGCTAAGTTAAATCCACCTATTCTTTCAGTTGCCTCTGCCAGGAATCTAGGTTTCAAGTTAGATACGCAAAAGGCTGGAAAAGTGCAAATCTCCCATGTTTCCGCACAATGTTTTTGGAAGTTGAAGGCTCTATGGAGTTTCCTTCACTTTCTGCCTATGGACTGCAGGAAGACAGTGGTGCATGTATTAGTCACCTCTCAGCTTGACTACGTGAATAGCTTTTATCTGGGTCTTCCTGAGTACTTGCTCAGAAGCCTACAGATTATTCAAAATGCGGCAGCAAGGCTCATTAGGAATGTGCCATTACAACACCATATTACCCCTCATTTGCCTAGTTTACATTGGCTGCCTCTGAAAAGAAGAATAGAATATAAAGCAATGAATGACACTGGCCCGCAGGATTTGAGGCCAAGACTTCAGAAATACAGCAAGAATAAAGTACTTAGATCGAATGACCAGAAACTACTGGTTATTCCGCGGTTTGCGAAGCCCAGGATTGGTGGCCGGGCCTTTTCGGTCAAAACAGCTATATTCTGGAACTCTATGCTTGAGCATCTGATGAAGACCAAATCGTAATCCAGATTTAAGAAAGCTCTAAAAACATGGCTCTTCGGCCTACCCTAGAGCCCCCTGTCTCCTTGATCTCTCTCCATAGGTTAAATGCACTACTAGCGACAGGACATTTCCGTGAGGTAGTTGTACGCTCTACAAGCTGAAATAATAAAATAATAATAATGTTGACGTTCTGTATAAGAGAACATAACTTAAATGGCTTCTCTGGATTAAACATAATATACATAGGATTTCTGATGTATTTATGCCATCTCACTCTATAAATTAATTTTCCAGTTTACAACAGAAACTTGATTTCCCTTCATCATACTTTACCAGAAACATTCAACTTAATTCACCCCTTCCTTTACGTATGACAAAAAGTCTTTACATAACATCTCACTCTCCAATGACACTGTATATTCATATATGGAAGCATCTTAAGGGCGCAGTTTCCGCTCCATATGCCATTTGTTAGACGGGGACCTGGAGGGTCGGCCGAGTACACGGGGAGAGGCCTCCGGTGAGGACCGTCTCCGGCGATCGTACAGACAAGTAACTTCCCCCCCACAAATGGACACCACACAAAGATAAGATCTGCACACTTTATATAGGATTCTTGAGGCAAGGTTATCAACGATACAGTGGGGGCAGGACACGAGGATCCTCCCAATTCTAGTCTCTGTAGGGAAAGGGGTAGCGGGACAGTCTTGGGTACCGGTCCGGTACCAGGGCGGCCAAAAGGTGCTCACAATCCTCGAGCTCGGAGGTCTGAAAGGTCGGGCCGCGGCAGCGCCAGCAGGCTAGGATGAAAAGTCTCGGCAAGGAGGGCCGCGGCAACGCCAGCAGGCTAGGACGATGGTTCTCGGTACGACGGGCCGCGGCAGCGCCAGCAGGCTATGATGATGACTTCTTTGCAGAGGGGCCGCGGCAGCGCCAGCAGGCAGGAGCGATGGTTCACAAGGATGGGCCGCGGCAGCGCCAGCAGGTCCAGACGAAGATGCACGTTGCAGAGGGCCACGGCAGCGCCAGCAGGCTTCAGAGGTGGTTCACAAGGCAGGGCTGCGGCAGCGCCAGCAGTCCGTCAGGGATGAGTTCTTCAAGGTGTCTCTCGACTCCAGGATACAACTGCCTTCCTGCTCTGGAGCTGCCCCAGTTATAGGTCTGGCCTCCTTTGATGTCCGGACCCTCGCGCTTGGAGGTCAGGAGGTCCAGGATGAGGGAGCCCAGACACCCAGCAGGGGTGTGGAGCCAGCGCCCGGGGAGGTTGGGGGCGATCGGCACCTGGCGGGGGAGAGCCATCGACACTCCTCTCTCCCATTGACCTGCCAAGTGGTCTCTTCACCTCCTGGGTGGATGGTGGTGCCTCGATGTCTGGGCCTGGCCAGGCCCAGGGTTGGGGTCGAGCTGAGGCCACACGGCCTCGTGGTGCAGTGTCCAAGATGGTGGCTGGGCCGGGGCAATGGTGCTGACGGAGGCCCGGGACAGCCGATGCTGGGATGTTCGGGAGCAGGCGTCCCGTCGGGGACGGATTGCGGGTGGCTTCGGTGGGTTGCCGGGGTGGTTCTTCAGGGGGCACAGTGAGAGCCGGTGTCGGGCCCTTTCATGCGGGGAGGGAGCGGGCCTTTCACGAGGCCTGTCCAACATGCGTCCCCCCCAGCTGAAGGCAGGGAGAGTCACCCATCCTCTTGGGTACTCTCCTCACCGAGGCGGAAAAAGCGTGACAGGCCGTCGGCGTTGGCGTGGTCCTGGCCAGGACGATGCTCCACAGTGAAGTCCATCCCTTGCAGGGAGATGGACCATCGCAACAGTTTTGGGTTCTCCCCCCGCATCTGCATCAGCCATTGCAGGGGTCGGTGGTCGGTCTGTACCCTGAAATGGGTACCGAAGAGGTAGGGCCGGAGTTTCTTGAGAGCCCATACCACTGCGAAGGCCTCCAGCTCGATGGTGCTCCAGCGCTGTTCTCAAGCCAGTAGGCGTCGGCTGATGAAGGCCACTGGCTGGTCGACCCCCTCTGTGTTGAGTTGAGAGAGGACTGCCCCAATGCCATGATCTGAGGCGTTCGTCTGGACTATGAATTCCCGGCTGTAGTCGGGGGCCCGGAGCATGGGGGCGGTGCACATGGCGGCCTTCAGCTTCTCGAAGGCCGTTTGACAGTCCGAAGTCCAGTTGACAATTTTGGGGTTTTTCTTTGATGTTAGTTCTGTATGGGCCCCACAATGCTGCCATAGTCCTTTACGAACCGCCGGTAGTATCCGGTGAGTCCTAGGAAGGCCCGGACCTCGGTTTGGGTGACAGGTGGTTGCCAGGACTGGATGGCAGCGATCTTGAGCTGAAGGGGGGCCACCAGACCGCTCCCCACTTGGTGTCCGAGGTAGGTCACGGACCCCTGGCCAATATGACACTTGCTGGCCTTGACAGTGAGGCCAGCCTGCTGGAGGGCGTGCAGGACTTCTCAGAGGTGGTGCAGGTGGTCCGCCCAGTGGCGACTGTACACAGCGATATCGTCCAGGTAGGCGGCGCTGAATTCTTCGAGGCCCGCCAGTACCTGGTTCACGAGTCGTTGGAAGGTAGCTGGAGCGTTTTTCATGCCGAAGGGCATCACTTTGAAGTGGTAGTGACCATCCGGGGTAGAGAAGGCGGATCGTTCTTGGGCCCTGGGAGTGAGGCCGATTTGCCAGTAGCCCGCTGTGAGGTCGAAGATGCTCAGGTAGCGGGCAGCCCCCATGCGGTCAACCAACTCATCCGCCCGGGGGATGGGGTGCGCGTCGGTTCTGGTAACAGCGTTCAGGCCCGATGGTCTACGCAGAACCGGAGCTCGGGGGCAACGCCCGGGGCGGCAGCCTTGGGGACCAGTACGACTGGGCTGGCCCAGGGGCTGTCGGATGGCTCGATCACTCCTAAGGCCAGCATCTTAGTGACTTCGTCCTGGATGCAGGTGCGTACCCGATCTGGCACTCGGTACGTCCTGTGTCAAATGGGGGGACTATCCCCAGTGTCCACATCGTGAAGGCACCAGGGGGTGACCCCGGGGGTGAGGGAGAACAGGCTCGCAAATTGCATCAGGAGAGCCCGACAGTCTTGGCGTTGTTCTGGGGACAAGGCATCGGAGAGTCTGACCCCTTCCACTGAGCCATCTTTCTCGCGGGTCCTCAGTAGGTCAGGGAGGGGCTCAGAGTCCTCTTCTGTCCCACTATCGGTTGCCATCAGTAGGCTGAGCTCCGAACGTACGAAGTGGGGCTTGAGTCTGTTGGCGTGGAGGACTCGCAGGGGGTTCCGGGAGGACTCCACGTCTACTAGGTAGGTGACAGGGCCCTTGCGCTCTATCACTTTGAAGGGGCCTGTCCATTTGTCCTGCAGGGCACAGGGTTCGACTGGGGCCATCACCCACACTTGTTGGCCGGGTTCGAACTCGATGGAGGAGGCATGCTGATCGTACCATCTCTTCATGTCTTCCTGACTGGCCTCGAGGTTGGCTTTGGCGAGTTCCCTGAATCGCCGGGTCTGGTTGCGGAGGGTCAGGAGATACTTATAGACATCTGGAGGGGTCTTCTGGGGGGCCATCTCCCATCCTTCCTTGACCAGGCTGAGGGGGCCCCGGACGGGGTGTCCGTACAGGAGCTCAAAGGGGCTGAAGCCGAGGGATTTCTGGGGAACTTCTCGATAGGCGAAGAGGAGGCACGGGAGCAGCACGTCCCATTGGCGACGTAGGGGTTCTTCTAGGCCCATGAGCATCCCCTTGAGAGTGCGGTTAAACCGCTCGACCAGTCCATTTCCTTGTGGGTGATAAGGGGTCGTGAACCGGTAGGTGACCCCGCACTGTTGCCAGAGAGACTTCATGTACTTTGAGATAAAGTTCGTGCCCCTGTCGCTGACGACTTCCCGGGGGAAGCCCACTCGAGAGAAGATCCCCATCAGGGCTCGGCCCACCACGGGTGCTGTCACTGTTCGAAGAGGTATGGCCTCGGGGTAGCGGGTGGCGTGGTCCACCAGGACTAGGATGAACCGGTGCCCCTGGGCCGTTCGGGGGTCTAGGGGCCCCACAATGTCTATTCCGACCCGCTCGAACGGGGTGGTGACGACGGGAAAGGGTTGCAAGGGTGCTTTGATCTTTCGGCCGCTCTTCCCGCTGGCCTGGCAGGTAGGGCAGGCCCGGCAGTGGTTGGAGACATCATTACGCATTTTGGGCCAGTAGAAATGAGTCACCAGACGGTTGTAGGTTTTGTCTTGCCCCAGGTGCCCAGCAAGGGGGACATCGTGCGCCAAGTTCAAAAGGAAGTCTCTGAAGCGGAGGGGGACCACCAACACCCGACTGGCCCACAGCTCAGCAATTCTTTGCTCACTGTAGAGCAGGTCATTGTCCCAATAAATCCAGTGGGCCCCTGCGGGGTCCCCTGCGCTCTGGGCGAGGGCCTGCTGCCGGAGTCCCTCGAGGGAGGGACAGGTCCTCTGCTCTTGTCGGAACTGCTCTTGGGTGGGACCACCCTCTTGCCGCCACTGGGCCAGTTTGGGAAGGTCCTGGAGTTGAACGGACCCCTCTTCGGTCTGCTCTGGGGGATTGGCGCTTAGGGCGGCTCCCTCCGGGACGATCGGGGGAGGAGGTTCTGGCCATTCTGGTTCTTCGGGACTGGAGATGGCGCGGGCGGCCATAGACCGGGTCGTTATGCAGGCCCAGTCAGGAAGGCCCAGCATCCCCAGGTGCTCTCTTCTTTCGACGGCTGCCCAGGAGGAACTTATGAGGTCGTTCCCCAGGAGGCAGTCTACTGGAGCATCATCGCGGACAGTCACCTTCAGCATTCCGGACACTCCTCCCCACTCGAAGGGGACGCAGGCCATCCGACACAGGCTTTCTGAATTGTCGGCTGCCCGGACGGGGCACAGGACATTGGGCAAGATCTGCTCCGGGGTCACCAGATGACAGCGGACCGCCGTCACACTGGCCCCGGTGTCACGTAGGGCTTCAGCCTGGCGCCCGTTGATGTTGACCCATTGGCTGTATTTCCGTGTATTGGCGGGTAGGGGAGCCCGCGGAATCATGTCTCTTTCCCCAAGGCAGACCAGGGACATGGCGGCTGGTTCCCACTCGGGCTGGTCGGCCTCGTACTCTTCAGAATCTTCTGGGGTTTGCTCTTCCCCCAGGACGGCGGCAGCGACCTGGCGGGGCATAGGGTTCTGGTTCTTCGGGCAACTAGGGTCGTTGGCGTAGTAGCCGGGTCGCTGGCATCGGTGGCAAGTAACGTTGGCTCGGAACCCTGGACGCATCGGGGGGTTTCCCCTGCCGGCCGGGGGCGGGGCGTTGCTGGCGGGAGCCGCCGGGACGGCGTCTCTGCCCCGACCCTGGCCTCCTCCTCTCCCTCGGGGGCGATGGGATCCTTGGTTGGTTCTGCTTGGTTCGCCGGGGCCGTTTCGGGCAACTCGGGTGCTTTACCATCGGTCAGCTTCGGCGGCGAGTTGCCGAGGTTCAGTTAGTTTACTGTCGAGGAGGTGTTGCCTGAGCTCGACGAAGCAATTGTTAGAGAGATGCTCCCACACAATAAGGTCAAAGAGTTGCTCATACGTGGTCACCTTGCTGCCCTTGATCCACCCTTCGAAGGCTCTGCTGAAAAAGTTCACGTACTCCACCCAAGTTGTACCCGGGATCCGTTTGCAGTCGCGGAACCGCTGGCGGTACATCTCGGGCGTGAGTCCGTATCGAGTGAGAAGGGAGGCTTTCATGTGGTCGTAGGAGGTCATCTGATGGTCCGGGAGTTGCAGCATGGCATCTCGCCCTTCGTTGACGAACCTCCCCCATAACCCGGCTCCCCAGTCGCTTCGAGGGATCCGGTGGGAGGTCATGGCTACTTCATAGGCTTTGAACCATTGCTGGATGTCATCGTTCCGGTAATACTCTCTGACGACATCCTTGGGGATGTGGACTTTCGGGTCGGTAGTGGCAGGAGTATTCGGGCGCTCGGGCACCCCGAGATCTTTATTCTGTTTCCGAAGCTCTATTTCTTTTAGGTTGCGCTCATGTTCGTAGGCTAGCTTTTTCTCTTCTAACTCTCTCTGTCTTTGTTTTACTTCTCGGAGCCGCAAGTGTTCCAATGTTATTTTTTGTTCCGCCAACTTCAGTTCTCCATCCAGCCGAAGTCGAGCCAGCTCCAATTCATGGAGCCTGCTTTTTTCCTGTTCCCGGATCTCCTCTGGGGAGAGACCCGATCTTCTTTCTTCCGTCGGAGTGGGGTTTGTTTCCGGTGCCTCGAGGCTTTGGTTTTGGGGTACGGCCATACCTGTCTCTGCCCAAGTTTCCAGGGCTTTTTTGAAGTCTTCTTTTGTGCTCAGTCCTGTGGTAGCAATGCCTAGTTCTATGCAGAACTGCTTCAGTTCTCTGTGGTTATACTCTTCTAATTTCTCCATCTGGAATTTCTCTGTGGTTCCGCTCTCTTTCGTGGTCATTGTGGTTGTGTCGTGGGGTGAGTTACTTTCTGTACGCTTACGCGTTGGTTCGGATCGTGCCGCTGGCCACCAATGTTAGACGGGGACCTGGAGGGTCGGCCGAGTACAGGGGGAGAGGCCTCCGGTGAGGACCGTCTCTGGCGATCGTACAGACAAGTAACTTCCCCCCCACAAATGGACACCACACAAAGATAAGATCTGCACACTTTATATAGGATTCTTGAGGCAAGGTTATCAACGATACAGTGGGGGCAGGACACGAGGATCCTCCCAATTCTAGTCTCTGTAGGGAAAGGGGTAGTGGGACAGTCTTGGGTACCGGTCCGGTACCAGGGCGGCCAAAAGGTGCTCACAATCCTCGAGCTCGGAGGTCTGAAAGGTCGGGCCGCGGCAGCGCCAGCAGGCTAGGATGAAAAGTCTCGGCAAGGAGGGCCGCGGCAACGCCAGCAGGCTAGGACGATGGTTCTCGGTACGACGGGCCGCGGCAGCGCCAGCAGGCTATGATAATGACTTCTTTGCAGAGGGGCCGCGGCAGCGCCAGCAGGCAGGAGCGATGGTTCACAAGGATGGGCCGCGGCAGCGCCAGCAGGTCCAGACGAAGATGCACGTTGCAGAGGGCCGCGGCAGCGCCAGCAGGCTTCAGAGGTGGTTCACAAGGCAGGGCTGCGGCAGCGCCAGCAGTCCGTCAGGGATGAGTTCTTCAAGGTGTCTCTCGACTCCAGGATGCAACTGCCTTCCTGCTCTGGAGCTGCCCCCTTTGTTGTCCGGACCCTCGCGCTTGGAGGTCGGGAGGTCCGGGATGAGGGAGTCCAGACAACCAGCAGGGGGGTGGAGCCAGCGCCCGGGGAGGTTGGGGGCGATCGGCACCTGGCGGGGGAGAGCCATCGACACTCCTCTCTCCCATTGACCTGCCAAGTGGTCTCTTCACCTCCTGGGTGGATGGTGGTGCCTCGATGTCTGGGCCTGGCCAGGCCCAGGGTTGGGGTCGAGCTGAGGCCACGCGGCCTCGTGGTGCAGTGTCCAAGATGGTGGCTGGGCCGGGGCAATGGTGCTGACGGAGGCCCGGGACAGCCGATGCTGGGATGTTCGGGAGCAGGCGTCCCGTCGGGGACGGGTTGCGCGTGGCTTCGGTGGGTTGCCGGGGTGGTTCTTCAGGGGGCACAGTGAGAGCCGGTGTCCGGGCCCTTTCATGCGGGGAGGGAGCGGGCCTTTCACGAGGCCTGTCCAACACCATTCTAATTGATTCTTCCTTTTCCCCTGAAACTTCCCATAAGTCATGGTGTTTGAAAATAGATTCCTACGAGGAGGAATGTGATACAATCCTAGATATCTGTGTAGGAAGCTGGCTCTGTATATACTATACCCAAATGAGGTATAGGGTGCACAGAGTCCAGTTGAACCCCAAAGGTAGGCAGAGGTAAAAGTAGATAGCACCTTACTCTCTATTTGTGGTAGTGTGGGCTGCTAATGGCCAGTTCATAAGGTTGAGGGAGCAAAGCTCCTAGTGTTAGGCCCATGGCAAAGGGGATCGGAGTTAGCATCCACAGTACACTTGCCGGGTGCAGGGGCGGCTGGGTGCTGTTTTGGAGTCAGATGACCTGTTGGTTTCAACTAGGATTGTCTGGGTGCAACCAAGACTGCAGGCTCGGGGACGAAGATCTTCTGGAGTTGACCACCGGTTGGAGAGGTAAGTGGGGGTGCCTAGGGATCCTGGCACACCATTGGATGGGCCACCCAAGGCCACGGGACATCGCGTGCAAGGTTTCTTTAGGCATCTGATTTCCTTACAAGTACCGGTCGCGGTTGCCCTCCAGAAAGAGATTGCAGTGCAATCTTCGTTTGGAGAGTAGAGGCAGGTCAGAGATCACCAGACCTTAGATCAGGATCGCCGGGGAGACCTCCTCGTGGTGTGGGCCACTCGAACTCGTGCCGTGGGCGTCTGGTGCAGACTCGCAGTTTTGGCTGGGGCCAAAGTCTGTTGGGAAGTAAATCCAGTGCTTACAGGAGAAAAAGTATTTGGCTTGGAAGGCAGGGAAAGTCCTTTGGGTTCTTGAGGCTGCTGGCTGCAGGACACACCGGGATTTTGCTGGAGCAGGTTCGAGGTGGGGACAAGCCAGTAGGGCTGGGGCAAGTCAGTGGGAGTCCTCCTGTTATTAGTTTCAGCGCAGCTTCTTCAGCCCTTCTTCTTCTCTTCTTCTTGTCGATTTGTGTCTGAGGAGGCAAGGTCCCTTCCTCGGGGTGGGTACACCCCCTATTATGCCACCCTCCAATGGGAGGCAGGCATATGCCTCACTCTGGTTGACTTGGTCCCACAATCTTCAAGATGGCAGAGACTGAGAGTTGTGCTTCACCTCGTCTCACCCACCTGAGGGGTGGGGTTGGCAAAGGTGGGCACACCTCCCTTCCTCGCGTGGTTTTCCTGCCAAATTGGGGGTCAGACCCATTGGGGCCCGTTGCTGGAAGCAGCAAAGACCTGGGGTAGCTCACAAAGGTGGTAAGCTTCTTTCCCTTCGTGGACCCCGCCAATCCTGGGGGAGGAGGCTTGGCACCTCGGCCCAGGATGTGCATCGTTTCAGACCCCCAGAAGCAGCAGTCTCTCGACCCAGGAGTCCAGAAACATGCCTGGAGGGGGCAGCTGGCAAGCAGTCACTCAGCCTGGACACTAGTGTTTGGTCGTTTTTCAGGGGACATCTCTAAGAAGCCCTCTGAGTGGGTTTTTCATTAAATTCCACACTGGCATGAGTGCGGGTTTAATGTGCTGAGAAGTTTGATACCAAAGTTCCCAGTTTTCAGTAAAGCCATCATGGTGCTGTGGAGTTTGTAATGACAAACTCCCAGCACCATATGCTTTTAATGGCATTACTGCACTTACAATGTCTAGGAATTGGTTTAGACACTGTAGGAGTACAGGGCTCATGCACCTGTACCCTCACGAATGGTTTAGTGAACCCAGCTGGAGGGGTGGCTGACCTATGCCAGGGCAGTGGGTTGTAGGCATGGCACACAGTCTGCTGTGTCGACTCTTCACTTTTTTCTGCACCAAAACACGCAGCCTGCAAGGGCAGTGTTTGTGTGTAAAGGTACAGGGCCTCTAAGGGTAGCACAATAAGTGCTGCAACCCTTGGAGGCCTTTCCTGGCCACAATGCCCTTGGTATCTATGGTACCATTTACAAGGGACTGGCATTGCCAAAGAGTGACAATTGGGTTTTGCTTAAATGCAGTTTTAAGGGGAAACATAGGCCCTGGGTAGCTGTTTGGCAGAAACCCAGGTCACACTCAGTCAAAGTACATCAGCAGTTTAGCAAAAAGTGGGGGCAACCATACAAAAAGAGGGCACTTTCTTACACAACCCCCGCCCCTAAAACGAAAGAGGATGAGACTAAGCTCCCACTAGAGAGTCTTCCTTGTCTAAGTGGAAGAACCTGGAAAGTCCATCTGGATTGGCATGGGCAGTCCCAGGTTAGTGTTCTACTATAAAGTCCATTCCCTGTAAGGAGATGGACCACCTCAAACGTTTAGGATTTTCACCTTTCATTTGCATTAGCCATTTGAGAGGCCTGTGGTCAGTTTGAACTAGGAAGTGGGTACCAAACAAGTATGGTCTCAGTTTCTTCAGGGACCAAACCACAGCAAAGGCCTCCCTCTCAATGGCACTCCAATGCTGCTCCCAGGGGCGTAACCTCCTACTTATAAAAGAAACATGTTGGTCTTTGCCTTCATTATTGGTCTGGGATAGAACCGCTCCTATCCCTATCTCAGAGGCATCAGTCTGCACAATGAACTGCGTGGCATAGTCTGGAGCCTTGAGAATTGGTGCTGAACACATTGCCTCTTTTAGGGTGTCAAAAGCCTTTTGACAGTTAACTGTCCAGATTACCTTTTGGGCATCTTTTTGGAGGTGAGTTCTGTAAGGGGAGTCACAATGGCCCCATATCCCTTCACAAACCTCCTGTAGTACCCAGTCAAGCTGTGGAATGCCTTATCTTGGGTCTTGGTTGTTAGAGCTGTCCAGTCCAGGATGGCCTTGATCTTGGGCTGTAAGGGTTGCACTTGGCCTCCACCAACATGGTGGCCCAAGTATACCACTGTTCCCTGCCCTATATGGCATTTGGATCGCTTGATAGTTAGGCCTACAGTTTCCAGGGCTTTTAAATCCTTCCCCAGGTGGATTAGGCGATCCTCCCAGGTGGAGCTAAAGACAACAATATCATCTAGATATGCTGCACTAAAGTAAGATATCCTATCCAATGTGTTTGATGTATGATGAGATTGTGGAATTTTTCATTATGGATAACATTCAAACACTTGCAAATGTGCGTTATGATATGTTAATGATGCAGTTTCAACTTGTAACATGAAATGTAAAATCCCAATAAACAAATTTAAACAAAAACAAAATCTAGGTATGCTGCACTAAAGGCTTCCATTCCAGCACAGACGTGAATCACCAACCTTTGGAAGGTGGCATGAGATTGTGGAATTTTTCATTATGGATAACATTCAAACACTTGCAAATGTGCGTTATGATATGTTAATGATGCAGTTTCAACTTGTAACATGAAATGTAAAATCCCAATAAACAAATTTAAACAAAAACAAAATCTAGGTATGCTGCACTAAAGGCTTCCATTCCAGCACAGACGTGAATCACCAACCTTTGGAAGGTGGCAGGGGCATTATTTAAATAAAAAGGCATAACAATAAACTGATAATGCTATCAGGTGTGGAGAATGCCTTCTTTTGCTCCTGTTGCCATGCCAATCTGCCAGTACCCTGCAGTTAAGTCAAAGGTACTTAGAAATTTGGCTGCACCCAATTTGTCTAGGACAAGTAGCATCTCCAG
Organism: Lissotriton vulgaris; assembly: GCF_964263255.1. NCBI lineage: Eukaryota > Metazoa > Chordata > Amphibia > Caudata > Salamandridae > Lissotriton > Lissotriton vulgaris. The sequence continues at coordinate 1,997,239,770 of NC_141691.1, forward strand.
TTAAGTGTCCCAACTTCTTACAATTGAAACACCAGGCCTTTTGGGGATAAAAGTTCTTCCAATTGTATCTATTACTGTACCGGGAAGAGTTTTGGGACCAACCCCCCTGAGCAGGTTTTTGGGGCCCTTTACAAGACTCAGGCTTGTTATCGTTGGGATTCTCACCCTCTTTCCCTGGGGAGGTTTTGTAACCCCTTTATTTTGTTCACCCCAGTGGTTGTTTTTGTTACACTATTCTTGACCCAGTGGTCTGCCTTCTTTCTCAATTCTTGAGGGAAAATCAGTCCTTGGTTTATCAAATGCTGATGTAACTTCATTAGTGCAATTACTTTAAATATGTTCCTTCATCAACAAATAGTAAAGTCCATTGGAACAAAGCACATTATTTCCAGTTAACCAACCATCTAGTGTCTACACTGAGTAGTCATCGAAGTAAATCCAGGACTGATTTGGGGTTTTGTGAGCCCCCCTGAATCTAATTCAATATTCCTCAGTTGTGAGCCCAAAGCCCACAATCGGAGTGTTCTTCGAGAGATCATAAGATCAGTGGCGGCTGGTGAAGTTTGAAAGTGGTGGGGCTGTGAGGGACATCGTTGGGGGTCGTGACATAGCGGGTGTTTGGGGCAATTCGCCCAAGCAATTTTTTTAATAAATGGTGTGAAAATATGCATTTTTCATTAGAAGAAATCACTGCACAACTCAATCAATATCACACTCATGTTTCCTCTTAAAAACGATTAAAGAATAGAATAGTTGTCACCAGAAAGTTTCAAATGAATTCACAAATTAAAGCCTTTGCAGGCTCCAAGCAGCCTTTTCCTGATTTCTACAGAGCAGCAACACCATTACTGACTGCCACGTCCTTTGCTTCACATTGTAGGAGGCCCGCTCTTTGAGGAAAGTGAGAATGTTAAAGATAAAGGAGGGAATTAAACCATCTGGGAACTGGATTTATGTTGCCTTAGGTTAGAAACTGCTCACTGGAATTCCTCACCAGTTCAAATGTGCCTCTCACTGAGGATGATCAAGCACTGTCAAACATGAGACTTGGCGGGCAAATGAACTGCTAATTATTTTAAGCTTACCCACTCAAACAAACTTGCGCAGTGTGTCTTTAAACCACTGCGCAGACTCGATTTCTCTGCTTCTGGCCTTCAGCCTTTACCCCGCCCTTTCCCACCTCGTCACTGGGTGGAGTAAGTGATGTACACTGACCCTACCCTGAAACGAGTTAGGAGAGGGTGGGGTGACATGGGCTCCACTACCTGATTGACGTGAAGCCCCGGAGCTACAGGGCTGCAGCCTGAAGCGCCCGGGGCTAACTTTACCCACCACGTCATTAGGGGTGGAGATTACACCCGAGGCTCTGTATTTGCTGAGGTGATGACCTCACAGAACCCAGAGCGGTGAGATCGTCAGCCCGGCAAAGGAAATTGGCTTCGCAGCCACCAGCACGCACAGAACTACATAAGGGGAGAGTGTAGCAGCCATCAGGATCGACTCGAGTCACTCGAGCCAGTATAAATGTGTTTTTTTTAAGTTGGTACTGTAACTGCAGCTTGTATTATTGCTACCGAAAAATAAGGATTTGAATTTAGTTTTCCTTTTGCCTCGGGGAAAAAATAAAGGGGGCGGAGCCCCTCCGCCCATGACTAGACACCGCCACTGCATAAGACCCAGCATCTGCCCCTGCAATGGTCAGGAGTCCGTCCCTGCAGTTACCAGTGAACAGTTCCCAAAGGAGTCCCTCCCCCACTGCCCTCCGGTGTAATTCACCTTTCTCATTTCACAGGCCCTCTCAAAGGCTGTGAACCATTTTGTGATATCATTACTCTTTTCATATTTAGGGACAATCCCTTTGGGGATATTAAGATCATAAGATTGCTCTCTATCTTTGTTTAATCAATCGCTGCCAGCATTGATGGGAGTTAAGCCCATCTCTTCTCTCTCTTTTTCCAGAGCCAGGCATCTCGTCTCCAGATCTAATCTTTTTGTCCACCTTATTAACAGGTTGGTCTCCTCATTGAGGTTGTCCTTAATTTCCTCAGAAGCACCTGATCCACCTTTGTGGCCTCCGGGTGCTGAGAGGTGTACTCTTGGAGCCAGGGCCTCTGGGGCCCTTCTCTTCCTATGAAGTGGGGCAGGTGGGTTGGTAGTTAACCCCATACCTCAGATTGAAAAATATTTAAAAACACATCATTTTATTGATGTGCCTCTTTCAAACTGTTTGTCACTGTTACATGACATTTCGGAATTGCCACCCATGACAGTTCATGTGTGAGAAAGTGCCATCTTTCTTGCATAGGTATGCCCCCACATTTTGTTGAATTGCTGATGTACTTTGACTAAGTGTGCCCTGGGCTCCTGCCAACTAGGTGCCCAGGGCCTGTGTTCCTTCAATAAACACTGTGTTGAAACTAAAACCCAATTGGTAACTCTGGCCACCTGTCAACCCCTTATAAATGGTACCCTAGGGACCCAGGGCATGGTGACCAGGGAAGACCCCTAAGGGCTGCAGCACTTATTGTGCCACCCTTAGGGGCCCTGGACCCTGACACCCACACACTGCCTTTGCAGGCTGAGTGTCTAGGTACAGAACTAAACAGAGAGTCAACATGGCACACAACCTTGTGTGTCATGCCCACAAGCTCACTGCCCTGGCATCCTTCAGTCACCCCTCTAGCTGGGTGCCCTATGCCAGTGGTGTGGCACAGGTGCATGGGCCCTGTGCCCCTACAGTACCCAGGGCCATTTCTGGGCACTCTAAGTGCAGTGCTGCCATTAAGAGTACATGGTGCTGGGAGGTTGTTATTACGAACTCCACAGCACCATGATGGCTTCACTGAAGACTGAGAAGTTTGATATCAAACTTCTCAGCACATTAAACCCGCACTGATACCAGTGTGGGATTTAATGTAAAATGCACAACAGAGATGCCCCCTGAAACCTAAACCAAGTCCCAGTCTCCGGACTGTGTGCAGGGCCGGACTGGCCGAAGCGGGCACCGGACGTTTTCCCGGTGGGCCGCTAGGGTGGGGGCCGGTTTTGGCCCTGTGGGGGGCGTTTTTGTTACAGGAGGCCTGTAATATCGGCCCCCTGTAACAAAATCGGCAAAACCCGCTCGAGCAAACAGCTCGGCCGCAACCCCCTCCACCCCCAGAGGGCCTGGCAGAGCAGTTTGCCAAGGCCGGTTTCAATGCCAAGTCCCGCCCTGACTGTGTGGCTACCGAGGCTGCCAACACCAGACATGTTTCTGGACCCCTGGGTCGAGAGCCTGCCGTGCCTGTGGGCCTGGAACAATGCACAACCTGGGACAAGGGGTGTTCCAGCCTCTGCCAACCCCACTCCTCAGGTGGGAGAGGTGAGGTGAAGCATGACTCCGGGCACCGGCCCTCTTGAAGATGGGGAGCCCTGCCCAATCACAGTTAGGCTCCTGCCCCCTCCCACAGGAGAGGAGCAGGCTAGCGGTGTACCCACCCCAGGACAGGGACCTATTAGTCCCTGCCCTTGCCCTACCTGTAACACCCCTAAATTTAGTATTTAGGGGCACCCTGAACCTTCCATCCTCAGATCCTGATTGCAACAAGAAGAAGAACAAGGAACAAGAAGACCTGCTGTGCAGCTGCTAACAAAAGGACGACGCCCACTGACCCAGAACCCTACAGGCCTGTTGATCCTTGAACCTGCTCCTGCGAAACTACGGCATCCCCTGCGGACAGCAACCTCGATAACCCCAGAGGACCTGCCTGCTTTGCACCTTCCAAAAGACTGGGACTCCCACGAGCAGTGGTTCTGCTCAACCGCAATATCCCTGGTGCCAGCCAGGTACCGTGAATCCAGCCCACTCTGCACCAGCCAAGCCAGGCCTGTGCCTGAGTGATCCAATACCATAAGGACGTCCCCCCGGCGACTGAGACCCAAAGTCCAGTGCCCAAAGACCCTCCTCGACAAACCAGACGATGCCTGCAGCCTATGAACCAGGTACCCCTCCAACCGCGACCAGCCGAGGGTAAGATTTCCTGACCCTAAAAGACACCCCTGCACTCGGCGCCCTGTGGCCCCCTTTGCCTTCCTTTGGGGTACCAACCTCTTCTCCAAGATCCCAACTTACCTCTAGAAGTGGTGGTCGCATCTGTAGAATCTCCGTCCCCGAGTCTGCAGCCTTTGTCCACTTTTTAACTTTCCCTTTAGATAACATTGAGCGCCGACGGTTCAAAAGCACCCTCCACCCAGCCGCCCGAGTGCCGCTGGAAGTGCACCCACTACTCTACTCTACTTCCCCACTTGCCCTGAATAAGTGACCAGGAGCTCAGCTCCCACAGCCACGTTGCCTGCTTGCTTGCAGCCACCAATCAAAGGCCCCCTACCCTCCATTGGATTGCATTGGGCCTACTCTCTCGGCACCCGGCTGCCCCTGTGCCACTGAGGGTGTAACAACTATACCTTTCCAACCCTGGGAGACCCCTGAGTCTATGCCCAGAACTTTAACTCTACCAGTAGAGTACTTACCTAAAAAAAGATAACTCACTTTCCTTCCATAGGTTAACATTGACTGGTTTTCCCTTGAAATTTCTTCTAAGTGTGGAGTTTTGAAACTTTAAAATATTCATCTAAAATCAGCCAAATAACGAATTCCTAATTACTCACCTGTGATCAGGAGAGAAGCCAGTACTGTACCTTTTAGCCCAGTACTGAACCGCAAAAGTAATCATCACTGTACTTACCTGTTACCTGTATTTTCTTCCGTAGGAAACCATTGACTGTTTTTCTGTGAAATTTCTTCGAAGTATCGGTTTCTGCAAACTACAAATATTCTTTAAAAATTGTACCAAGTACTAAAAAATGTAATTACTTACCTCTCTTAGGAAGAGGTCCCAGTACTGAACCTAGGAGTCCAGTACTGGATTACAAAAGTAACAAGAACCTACTTTACCTGTAACTTGAATTTCCTCCCGCAGGATAACATTGCTTGGTTTTCACTGAAAAGTTTCTGTGTCAACTTTGAAAATACATTTATGTTCCTTAAAAATCAAAACTGTGACCAAAACGCTTTTACTTAACTGTGTACCGTACATGTCCCGGGACTGAATTTAGGATCCAGTCCTGGGGTTAGAAAAGTAATCCATAAAGTAATCAATTGCATTTACCTAGCAAACCCCATTAAGCTCAATGTTAAATTGTGTTTGAAATTGTGATGCCTACTGCAACCACTGTACCTATTTGTACTTACAAAGTCTATTGCCTTCTTGCAAAGTAATTACCTAAAGTCACTCATATTGAGAAAAGTATATTTTGATACCTGTTGGTTCTAAAATAAAAACAACTACATCTTTTGATATAAAACAATTGGCCTAGAGTTCAGTTCTTGAGTGTGTGAGATCATTTGCTGACTGAGTGTGTACAACAAATGCTTTACACTGTCCTCTGATACTGCCTTACTTCTCAAGCAAGCTACCACTTTAGAGAGTAAGGTTATATCTACCTTTAGGCTCTGCCAAACCCCTGGGGACTGGGGACTCTATACACACACTCCACCCAGCCGCCCGAGTGCCGCTGGAAGTGCACCCACTACTCTACTCTACTTCCCCACTTGCCCTGAATAAGTGACCAGGAGCTCAGCTCCCACAGCCACGTTGCCTGCTTGCTTGCAGCCACCAATCAAAGGCCCCCTACCCTCCATTGGATTGCATTGGGCCTACTCTCTCTGCACCCGGCTGCCCCTGTGCCACTGAGGGTGTAACAACTATACCTTTCCAACCCTGGGAGACCCCTGAGTCTATGCCCAGAACTTTAACTCTACCAGTAGAGTACTTACCTAAAAAAAGATAACTCACTTTCCTTCCATAGGTTAACATTGACTGGTTTTCCCTTGAAATTTCTTCTAAGTGTGGAGTTTTGAAACTTTAAAATATTCATCTAAAATCAGCCAAATAACGAATTCCTAATTACTCACCTGTGATCAGGAGAGAAGCCAGTACTGTACCTTTTAGCCCAGTACTGAACCGCAAAAGTAATCATCACTGTACTTACCTGTTACCTGTATTTTCTTCCGTAGGAAACCATTGACTGTTTTTCTGTGAAATTTCTTCGAAGTATCGGTTTCTGCAAACTACAAATATTCTTTAAAAATTGTACCAAGTACTAAAAAATGTAATTACTTACCTCTCTTAGGAAGAGGTCCCAGTACTGAACCTAGGAGTCCAGTACTGGATTACAAAAGTAACAAGAACCTACTTTACCTGTAACTTGAATTTCCTCCCGCAGGATAACATTGCTTGGTTTTCACTGAAAAGTTTCTGTGTCAACTTTGAAAATACATTTATGTTCCTTAAAAATCAAAACTGTGACCAAAACGCTTTTACTTAACTGTGTACCGTACATGTCCCGGGACTGAATTTAGGATCCAGTCCTGGGGTTAGAAAAGTAATCCATAAAGTAATCAATTGCATTTACCTAGCAAACCCCATTAAGCTCAATGTTAAATTGTGTTTGAAATTGTGATGCCTACTGCAACCACTGTACCTATTTGTACTTACAAAGTCTATTGCCTTCTTGCAAAGTAATTACCTAAAGTCACTCATATTGAGAAAAGTATATTTTGATACCTGTTGGTTCTAAAATAAAAACAACTACATCTTTTGATATAAAACAATTGGCCTAGAGTTCAGTTCTTGAGTGTGTGAGATCATTTGCTGACTGAGTGTGTACAACAAATGCTTTACACTGTCCTCTGATACTGCCTTACTTCTCAAGCAAGCTACCACTTTAGAGAGTAAGGTTATATCTACCTTTAGGCTCTGCCAAACCCCTGGGGACTGGGGACTCTATACACACACTGTACCTTACTTTGGTCCAGTATATATAGAGCCACTTTCTTACATCATGGTTTTAAGTGGCTCTCTACTGCTTTTAGTTAAGCAATCAATTAACATTGTATTTTTTTGGAGGTCCAATGTTATTCCAACTCTTCATTCTTGGCTCGAAGATATGTTCGATTTGGTTAATTTCGGGGGAAAAAAATTATAAATTGAATGATAGTTTGGTTCATTTCAACCATAATTGGGGTCTTTTTACAAACTCACGCTGATTTTGAGTAGGTTTTATACTTTTGATGTCCTTGGGTTTATACTAGGGATTTTAATCCTGAATGTATACATTTCTCTATTTTCTGTCAATGCACTGTTTAATCTTTTGTTGTATTATTCAATTTATCAATGTTTGATACAGTGATTATGGTACAACATTTTGTTTTGCTTTTTATTACTGCATATTTAATTCATGAACAAAATGTTTTTTTCTGGTTTTGGACTGATTTGTGAAAGTTATTCAATGTTTATGTACTTTTTAAAAATGTAACATAGAATTGTGATTAAAAAACAGAATCATCACATCATGCAAATACCTAGGATACTTCATAGCTGCCACGTTTTCAAGGTCCATGTGTGACCTGCTGCTTCAGCCAGGATTTTTATTTGAATTCTGTGACTTATAGTCTTGTTTTATAAAGGAATAAACAAGCCTACAAATCCCAAAATTCAAAGAAGAAACATGGTCAGGAGAAACACAATACTGAAAAACTTGGCAGGACTGCGACATTCAGGTACCTCTGGCTGAAAAGAAAGGGAGAAGGGTCTTCTGTTTACGTATTGCATAAGCAGCACTTGTGCCGACTCTTCAAAACATGCTGTAATCAGGTATAGACTTGAAGCTCTGCCCATCTTTTCAATTGGCTCCTGTTACTGTTCTTTCTAAATGGTTGTTTTTGATTCATTAATAGGCTTATTAGTCCCTCCTTATACGTGTGTTGTTTCTCAGTATGTTTTATTCACAGTCTATGAGCACTATTTTCTTAAATTACTTTCTCCTATAGCATGCGCGACATGCTTTCCTGCAGGGGACCACTTTTTAACTCTCTGCTGACTGTCTGCTCCTCATCACCCTGTGTAGCAACAATGGTGGACACAACTTGTTTTTTCAGGGCATAACTTCCATCGCCCTTACATTCACAGGGTCGTGTGAGCCCACTCTATGGCCCTTGGACTTGTCTACTGTTGAGGGTTTCTCTGGTGCCTCTCTCCATATGGAAAAAAAGCCTGGGACCTCCTGTTTATGTGGGTGTGATAGATGGTTCTTGGGTGTGGTTTGCGTATGCGTGGCGTTATCAACCGGGCATGAAGTGGGCAAGCCTTTCTTTTGTTTTGCGCGCTGTGGAGTGCTGCTTGAAGCTCTTTTTGCTTCCCTCTCCTTCTTTGCCTTAGGACCCCTCCCCCCAATAAGCACAAACGCAACCTTTACCTTAATGCAGCAACAACTCATCTTCAAAACTCAATCCTCCTCCTGCAGCATTTGCTGCTCTGCCCGACCTCCTCCTTCTGCTCCCGGGGGTCTTCCTGCTCCACATTGCCACAAATGTACAGCCTGCACTTTGTAAGTGCTGGAACCTGCGGATGTTTGCATGGCTGTAGAACACACACCCGCTTCATCAGGCCCCGCCAGCGCCTAGTTGCCTCTGTTGATAAAAGGGTGCAGTCTTCTAATCATGGCAAAGGTTCAATGAAACCTACAGTGCCTTTGTACAAATGTTACGGTTACAATCGGCAGCTTTGCATCTATAAAGACATGACAAGTGCAATGTGGTGAATGCAGCCTCATGGTACGGCAGTGCTTTCCGTCCTGTCAGGAAAAAAATACTACAACACATCTGACAGTCACATACAGGCATAGTGCACAGTGCCACACTGTACAGGAGTCGTGCAAAGGAATACTGTACAGAACAATGCTGTATAGTCGCATACAGGCATGCCCAGAGTGGGGGCAGCAACCTAGCGCATAATGTAATAGTTAGCGGTCTAGAGGGCGCCTTGATTGCCCACCAAATCTGCAGGCCAGGCGTGGCCGGCGGGGAGTCAATAAACTCAGAGCGGTGTGTGGCCTCTGTTCTTGACGCGCCGCGCTCTGGCACCCGCGCAAGCGTTGCTGTACCCCTGCTCGACTCCAGGCCACCACACAACACTGGCAACGAGGGTGGGATCCCAAACCTCTCTCACAGCACGCCACGACCCGCACCGTGGCCGCACCAGGATTCGTGTAACGCGGCTGAGAGCTGCACGTCAGTGAGGCGAACAAGCGCCCAGAGGAGAGAGTGCGCGCCCCGCCCCCCCCATCTCGGAGTCAGCCGCGCACAGGGGGAAAGGCCCGACCAGAGGTCAGTGCATCGAGCAATAGTGCCTAGGCCTCACAGTGCGCACAAGCCACGCCCCGACTGAAGGCCTCTGCCAAGGATACAGCTGAGGGAGAGGCTGCCAAGGGCCCCGCCTGGTAAAAGAAAAGGGACAGGCACACGTGGGCAACTGAGAAGGGAAAACCAGCAAAGAGAACGCCCCCAGTGCTGGATAGCAAGGGACATGATTCAGAAAAGGGGGTGGTGATGAACAGAGTGTCTGAATTAAGCAGACATCTCTTACCCATTCCAAAGATCAGGGATTGAAGCCTCAGCAGCAGACACAGCCTGAGAGGAGAACCACCAGAGACCCCTGCCTGCAGAAAGGAAGACCCCACTGCCAGGGAGCAAAGGAAAGCACGTCGCAACACGCCCATCGGTACCAGCTAGAAGTGCCATGGGGGACAATGATCAAGCAGCAGCACCAAACCCCGCACCTTTCCAACATTCCGCGTCAGGCGTTTTGCCCCCATTCAGCGAAATGGAGGACCCCACAACGGCCTCTCCAAGGTGGAAGATCTTGATTGAACGTCTCAACAACTACTCCGACGTGACCCGTGAAACAGATGAAGCGGTAAAGAGGTCCCTACTATTACACTACGCTGGAGACGAGATATTCAAGCTATTGAAACACCTGCCTAACACCGGAGCTGCCACAGACTGCAACGCGGCGGTGGCCGCGCTCGACGCCCATTTCAATACACAATTGAACCCTGATTTCGAAAGGTTCAAGCTACGCCAAGCCCGCCAGAGAGAGGGAGAGTCGATGGACACGTTCTACGCCCGCCTCAGCGAACTTGCCCGCACATGCACTGAGGATGACCAACCAAAGGAGATCAGAGCGCAGCTGAACCAAGGCTGATGCAACAAGACATTAAGAGGCCTCATCCTGAGCCAGCCGAAGATCGCGCTCGAAGACATGCTAATTTTAGCGAGATCACACGACCTGTCCACAGCCAGTGTGAACGAGATGGATCAAGCACTTATCAAGCCACAAGGACGGTCGGACGCCATCAAGACAGAGAGGGCCGACGCTCTCCGAGCCAAGCCGAGAGGAGATGCGTTCAGAAAGCCAAGGCCGGACACTTCCAAATCAAGATGTGGATAATGTGGGCATGAACCACACTCCGCCAAAGACTGCCCTGCCCAAGGAAAGACTTTCACCAACTGTGGAATACCCAATCACTTTACCTCTGTGTGCAGGGACTTCCGAAATTCGAAGCCCCCAACACGAGCTGTACGACAGCTATCGGTGACAGACTCCACGCCACCTGAAGACACACCGAGAAAGAGCAGGAGACACCTACGGACGATTGAAGACTCCTTAGAAGATGAAGAGGTGGAGGTACACCTGGTATCATTTGCGAGAGAACTGAAACAATGCCGCCGGCCGCAGCCAACATGCATGGTTCATGTTGCGGGAACAGAAATAAAGGCGGTCATCGACACGGGAGCAACAGTGAATGTCATGGGCCTTCAACAATACCGCCGCCTACGACCTCCTGTAGTGCTGTCCAAACCAGGATTTATGCATATGGGGCAGACACGCCCCTACCGCTGAAGGGGAAAATCTTGGTACCCATCAAGGCAGACGATCTCGAAGCAATGGCAACCATGCATGTCATCGTCAGGGAAGCGGATACCCTCCTGAGTAGTCACACTGCGGAGGACCTAAGGCTCATCTCCTTCGCCAGGAGGATCCAGACATATCAAGTAGAAGAGTTCCTTGGACAGTTCCCCGAGCTATTCCAAGGTCTCGGGTGCATCAAGTGCGACTCCATCAAATTGCACATCGACAAGTCAGTCTCCCCAGTCGCTTTGCTGCATAGGAGAGTTCCCTTCCACCTGCGGCCGCTCATGGAGGAGCTGGAAGCCTTAGAAAAGCAAGGAGTCATTGAAAAAGTACCCGGGCCGACACCCTGGGTATCCCCGATGGTCATCGCTGAGAAGAGGAAACAGCCAGGAGTCATACGTCTATGCATCGAAATGAGACTGCCCAATAAAGCAATCAGGAGGGAACGTCACATAACGCCAACAATGGATGACATCATCGCAGATGTCAATGGATCCAAATGGTTTTCAAAAATTGACATGAACGCAGGGTATCACCAGCTGCCCCTGTCCAAAGTGAGCCGGTACATCACCACGTTCAGCACCCACCTGGGGCTCAGGAGATACATACGGCTGAATTTTGGAATATCCTCGGCGGCCGAAGTATTCCAAGACACGATAGGGGAGCTGTTATCGGAACTACCTGGGGTGCTAAATGTGAGTGATTATATTCTCATCCACTCAGCCACAGACTCTGATCATCACAGACACCCCCGCGACACTTTGAAGTGCCTCAGCGAGCGCGGAGCCACATTACACAAGGACAAATGTCAATTTTTCCAACCATCCCTTGAGTTCTTCGGGTATGTGTTCAGACAAAAGGCATCCAAGTTGACCCAAGGAAGTCACAGGTCATTAAGGATGCCCCGGCGCCAACAACACCGACGGAGGTACGGAGCTTCCTGGGCATTGCCACTTACTGTGGGAGGTTTATCCCCGGCCTGGCCACCCGAGCTGAACCGCTCCGGGCCCTCACAAAAGCAGATGCCACGTGGCAGTGGGGTCCAAAGGAAGAGGAAGCCTTCGAAGGTATCAAACACTTGCCTATTTTGACCAGGCAAGGAAAACAGAGGTACTGGTCGATGCAAGCCCGGTCAGGCTAGGAGTAGTACTGGCTCAAGAACACGAACCAGGCCGCTGGGCTGCCCTAGCATTTGGAAGCAAGTCGCTCACACCCACAGAGATGAGGTATGCTCAGATTGAGCGGGAAGCTCTAGCCATCAAGTGGGCATACAGTCACTTTCATTTATACCTCAAAGGACAACTGTTCACCATGGTCACAGACCACCAGCCTCTTGTTACCCTCTTCAAGGGGACGCCGCCTCACCCACGTCCACTCATTGAACACTGGGCGGTCCAGCGGCAACCCTTCGAGATGGAGGTAGTGTACCGGCCCAGAGCCAAGAACCCGGCTCACTTCCTATCGAGGCACCCCATTCCTTCGGAAACGCTGGAGGACACTGACGACATCGAGCAATACGCCCGCCTGATATCACTAGCAGCATGCCCCCAGAGCATGAGCCTAGCCGACGTGAAAGACGCCGCCGCCACCGATGCGGTATACACCCAGACCCTGCGAGCTGTCGAAGACGGATACTGGATGGACTAACTCCGCCAGGCCAACTCCTGGTGTCCAGAGGACCGCGACAACCTGACAAAGATGTGGCGAGTGCGACATGAACTCAGCCACCAGTGATGAAGTCCTGCTGGGAGGGTCCCGTTTGGTGATACCGCAAAGACTTAAGCACGAACGGTCCAGCTAGCCCATGGTGGACATCAAGGTGTGAGCAAAATGAAAGCTCGGAAGAGAGAAAAAGTCTGGTTCCCTGAGCTAGAGAGCATGGTCGAAGACTACGTCCGCCGCTGCCCACCATGCCAGTTGACAAGTGCCCCAGAGAGACCGATCCCAGTGATTACGGAGGACGCCTGCACCATTCCCTGGTCTAAACTGAACATGGATTTCAGGAGTTTTCTCCGAGGAAAACATACGCTGTAATTTGTCGATGCGTATTGAAAAAAAACCATAGTAGAGCCATTCATGTCCACAGCGTTTAACCACATGGGACCAGTCTTAGAGGTCTTCGCCATGTTTGGGTTACCCCAAGAAGGGTGCAGCTATAACTGACCACCGTTCCAAGGGGCAGAGTTCACCACATTTCTAAAACAGCGAGGGATCCACCACTGACGGATCACCCCTCAGTGGCCCCAGGCTAACGGTGATGTTGAGTGTTTTATGCGCACCCTGAACAAGATGTTCCATATCCCATCTGTTGAAAAAGCGGACCCAGAACAAAGACTCCACAAATTCCTGAGAGAATATCGGAGCACACCCCACTGCACGACCCAGAGGAGCCCGTGGGCAGTCATACTCCAGGGGCCAAGAAGGGACTTGCTTCCCACCTGCCCAAGGTGGGCGCCACCCCTGCTGGAAGCAGAAGAAGTGCAAAGACTGAGAACCTGCCATAACCGACAAGCCAGCATCGCCGCCATGCCACCCCAAGATCACTCCGCGCAGGGGCCACCGTCCTTCTACGAGACCGCCGTCTGGGAGGAAAGTTCCGAACAAATTATGAGCTGGGTACCTGGGCAGTCGCCGCAAGCTGAGGAACCATGATAACTGCACGAAGGGGAGGAGAAGAAGTGTCCCGGAACATTTCATGGTTCAAGGAGGTCCCAGCAGGATACCCCGGGAGGACCTCTGAGGATCAGCCAAGACAACGACCGGCCCCGCGTCGGAGAGCAGTGAACAGAGGCAAGCGAGCAGCGGAGGAGAAGAGGCTGTGGAGACGACCTCCGCCCCTCAGCCTGGCTCTCAACCCGAGAACCGAGGCCTTGAGGACACAGAACCTTGGTACGCCCCCCAAAGGTACAGCCTGAGGCCGAACCCCTGCCCGAGCCAGCGACTGAGGGAATTTGCTTGCTGAGAATGGCCAGCCGTCGCAGTCAGCATTCCAAGCAAGTACAGATACTGAGCATGTTGTTTGATTGAAATGTTTTGAAAACATTTGGTTTGCAAAGACTGAGTTGGATAGGGATGTAATAGTTAGCGGTCTAGTGGCTGCCTTGATTGCCTACCACATCCGCAGGCCAGGCGTGACCTGCGGGGAGTCAATAAAAGAAAGACGACCGCTCGGGGTCGTCACTTCCGACTCAGAGCGGTGTGTGGCCTCTGTTCTTGACGCGCCACACTCCTGCCCCCGCGCAAGCGTTGCTGTACCCCTGTTCAACTCCAGGCCACCACACAACACATAGCAACACAACACCAATAACTCAAACTTTCAGTAATGCGAGACCTATTGCATTGCAAATGCTTGTTTAGAGGATGGCGCAAGACTGAAAGTTAAACGCTTCAGCCAGATGTCTGGCTCTGCCTCGGATTGAAGTCCTCTTGAACCCTCAAGCTGATACTGAGCTCTCATGTGGCTTCTGCTTGCCACCAAGGCACAGAGAATTAATGCAAAAAAGAAACAATGGAGGCAAGCGCCCTCCAATGATAATTTGACCACGCTTCATTCAGCAAGATCCAAGTACCACAAGCACATCTTCCTTGGGAAAGCGTCTCACTTCAGAACCCTCCTTGACTCAGCCAAAAATAGATCCAAAAAACTATTCGATCTCATCAAGAATCCTAACTGCTCTCCCCAACCTCCAAGTTGGAGGATTCTACAAAGAAAGCAGCGGATTTCACTATATTCTTTAACGAAAAAGTTAAATCACTAATGGATCAGGTCGCTCATCCTACCACTCCAGAGGAGCGCAAATCCATAGCCATTTGGCAGAACTTTGACCCCATCTCTGAAGATGCCCTCCTCAATCGCATCCGCGAAACAAAAGGCCTCCAACCATTCTCTTGACCCCATCCCTAGTGCCATTGATTTCTATACCCATTCTCTTTCCTATTGGACCACTCTGGTCAACCTCTCCCTCTGTCAAGGCTCCCTTCCTGTCTCCTTCAAAACTGGGCAGGTCACCCCTCTGCTGCTAAAATACCCACTGCTGATGCGAATTACTACAACAACTTCTGCACCATCACCAACCTACCCTTTCTTGCGAAGATCACAGAAAGATGTGTAGCGAAACAACTCTCTCGTCATATCAAGGACGATGATCTTCTTGACAATTTCCAGTCCGGCTTCATCCAAAACTGCAGCACTGAAACAGCCTTGTTACAAGTGATTGAGGACGCCCTGCAGATACTCGATTGGGCAGGGGTCTTGTCTTCTAATTCTATTTCAGGACAGGAGGCTCCGATTATGCTTAGTCTCATTTCTTTACTGACACATAGCAGCCAATCACATTACAGTAAAGAAAAAACAGAGAAATACGTCATGTATGAACCTAGGGCAACCATAGAGTACACCCATCGTATATAAACAGTCTCAGAGGTAACCACTTCCTCTTTCTTTGCTGCTCCGCAGCCAGTTAAGTGCATACTTGTTATTCTTTTACTGTTTAACTTGTATTGTTGGTTTAATTACTTACCGCTTTGTGCGCGCTGTATATTATTGCTTTGGCGCTTATTTCCGCGCTCTTGCTGCCGTCTTGGTCGTCTTTCCATACACTCGGCCGGCGCGTCGGTGGGAGCGTGTGTCACCTCCCGGGGTCGGGCACTTGCTGCCGGTTGTCCCGTAGTTTGTGGAGGGAGTTGGGGACTGTCCTGCCTCGCGCGCGTTCAGCGCGAGCCGGCTCCTTAGCTGTCGGGCGAGCCGTGTGTCTGCGCATGCGCGACCTTTGTCCCTAAGGGCTTTTCCTCGCGCAGCTGTGTTTTCTGTCAACACAGCGCCGGCTCTTGAACGCGTCTGTTGACGTTTGCGCCCACTGCCTGTCAGCTTATCCCTTTTGACGCCGGAGCTTGGAAAAAGGTCCCGGTTGTGAAATTGCATAGGCTTTGCCTAGAGTGGTGATTTTTTTTGGTCGGCAAGCCTCCCTCCACGCTTTAACTCTTGTGTTCTAAGCAGTTTTTTCCTGCTTTTCTTGCTGACTGTGAGGTTTTTCACTCCCTCGGACTGTGTCACTGACATACCGGATTCCTTGTCACCTAGTGGGCTGATTTACTACACTCCCAGTGTACCATGAGTGGCTCCTATCATTTTGAGGAGGAAGGTGACTTTGAGGAGGAGGGGTCTGACTTTTTTGAGCAGGACCTGGTGGAGGCACTCGACAAAGGGGTGCAACTCTCTATGAATAGGGCAATGGCTCGCGCCATTACCCCCCTGAAGCGCCATTTGACCCAATATGCGCAACAACAAGGGTGGCTTCCCTCAAAGAAGTCCTCATCTCCTGGGAATCCCCATTCTTCGGACTTTAGGAAGTTGGCTCGGTCCTTGTCCTCTAAATCCAAGGCTGTCCCTGAATTAGTAGAGAGCGATGACCATGATGCTTCCTCCTCCTCGTCGGAGGTTTTGCCTCCTCCTCCCAAAAAACGCAAATGCAAAGAACATTTTGTGGATGCCCCCTCGCGGCCTCCTGTTTTAACTTTTGAGCCCGAGGATATTGTGCACCCGAATTCTTCCGCCTGGCTTCCTTCCCCGGCTGTGGCTGAGTATGTTCAGCAATATATCAGGCACCCTTTTGATAAAGATGTACGAGCGCGTCTTCGCTCAGAGTGTCCGCGGCCAGATTTGGCGGACAACCTAGCGGACACGCCGGAGGTCGACCCTACCATTCTTACATACATGACCAAATTTTCCAAGGACCCCAAAAAGGGTCTAGATCGTTCCTGGCGGGCTTGTCAGGATAAGGTTTTGGACCTTTTAGGTCCTATCACAAAAATGTTGGACCTGGGCTTCCGGGCCAAGGAAGCATCCTCTACTGTTGATCCTGACGAGCTCATTCAGTGGGCACAGCGAGCCGTCTGTTTTTTAGGGAACGCCAACTGTGCCCTATCAAGTGAACGCCGGCGTTCTATTCTTTTGAAGCTGGACCCGAAATTGTCCGAACTTTCTTCATCTGAGGCAGGGGCTGCTGCTCAGGGTCTTCTTTTTGGTCAATCCTTTTTAAAAGAGCTCACCCATTTTGTCAGCACTTTTAGTAGTATTGACAAGGCACAGGCCTCTTTAAAACGGGCCATGCGTCCGGTTTTTAACAAGGCCGGACGAAACTGGGGACGTTCGTCCGGCCGTGGTCAATACCACTCCACTCAACGTGGGAACCAGTCCCAAAAAGGAGGCCATCAGGATTCCGGTTATGCCCAGCGGTCTCACTTCTACCCTTCCAAAAAAGGACGTGGACAGTTCAAGAAAGGAGGCTCAGGTGGCTACTCTGGCGGACGTCAAGATTCCGCCGCTTCAGGTGAGGCTTCTTCCTGCATGCAGTGTTGTTCTGGGGGGCAGGATCCGCCATTTTCTAGCCAATTGGCGCGCAATCTCAGGCGATGCTTGGGTGCTGGAAACAGTTCAGGGATTCAAAATCGAATTCTATCATCCCATTCACCAATCTCGTCCTCCCTTCCCTCTTCACTTCTCACAGGAAAGTCAGGAGTTCATCACAGAGGAACTCAAGTCTCTGGTGTTGAAGGGGGCCATTGTGCCGACAGTCCGTCATCCGCAGGGCTTTGCCAGCTCGATCTTTCTGGTGGACAAGAAGGGAGGAGGTTCTCGGTTGGTCCTCAATCTGAAGGACTTCAATACGGGGGTAGTTTACAGGCACTTCAAGATGGAGGGTATCCATCTGTTGAGAGACCTCTTGAGGGAACGGGATTGGATGGTTCGTTTGGACCTCAAAGATGCTTATCTTTCGGTCCCGATCTTCCAGCCACATCGCCGTTTTCTGCAGTTTCAGTGGCAGGGGACTTGGTATCAATACCAAGTCCTTCCCTTCGGCCTTTCGTCGGCTCCGTGGTGCTTCACGAAGCTGTTACGTCCTGTAGTGGAATCGCTCCGCAGTCGTGGGGTTCGTTTGATCATTTATTTGGACGACATCCTCCTTCTGGCGGATTGTCCGGTCCGACTAATGACTCATCTGGACTGGACCATAGATCTTCTCCAGTCCCTCGGATTTCTGGTGAATGTTCCCAAATCTGTGCTTCATCCTTCTCAGGTCATCGATTTCTTGGGGTTCAGAGTCAACTCCATCACTTGTCAGCTGCTGCTGCCCCAGCAGAAGATTCGTTATATCAAGAAAGAATTGAATTCCATTATCTCGAGTCCGACTGTGTCATTGAGATTGTTAGCACGAGTAGTCGGGCTTCTGGCGTCTTCTCTGCAAGCAATATTTCCAGCGCCACTACATTATCGGGCACTTCAGCGCCTGAAGATCCAGCATCTGCAGCGGGGCCTCCGGTATTCCGACTTGATACCCCTCTCGGAGGAGGCCAAGCTGGAAATGCAATGGTGGTTGGATCACATGGAGGCCTGGAACGGCAGAGCCCTCTTCGGCTCCTCCCCGGAGATTGTGATCGAATCGGATGCCAGTCGTTGGGGCTGGGGAGCCCGTTGCGGTCCGGTCTCGACGGGGGGACGGTGGTCTCCGCGGGAACTTTCGCTCCACATCAACTGCTTGGAGTTGCTGGCGGGGTCATTTGCGATCAAATGCCTGTCGCCTCTTCAATCCCACTGTTGCATCCTTCTCCGGATGGACAACGTCTCCGCAGTGCGTTACATCAACAAACTGGGGGGAACTCGGTCGCGATTGTTGGCAGAGATTGCCAAGGAGTTCTGGCATTATTGCCTCCAACACAAGATCACTGTTATTGCAGAGTACCTTCCCGGGTCTCGCAATATAGTGGCGGACTGGAACTCCAGACATCTGAGGGACTTCAGCGACTGGAGACTCCACCCCAGGGTGTTTCGCCAACTGCTTCGCAACTGGGGTCCGTGTCTGATCGACCTCTTTGCGTCCCGGCTCAACGCCCAACTTCCCCAGTTCTTCAGCTGGCGACCGGATCCGGAGGCTCTTGCCACCGATGCTTTCCTTCAGACGTGGCCGACATCCCTTTGTTATGCGTTTCCCCCATTTATGATGCTCCCGAGGGTTCTGGCCTACGTGACGCGCTTTCAGGCGGAATTGATTCTGATTGCCCCTCTCTGGAGGGCTCAGCCGTGGTTCCCTGTTCTTCTAGAGATGGCATGCGACCTGCCCTTTCTTCTTCCTCAGAGAGCGAATCTCCTTCTAGATCCATTGCAGAATCCGCATCTCCTGGTTCAGTCAGGCTCCCTCCTTCTCCTAGCGTGGCGAATTTCGGGGAACGTTGGACGGTGCCAGGCCTTTCTGAGGACGCTGCCAGATTCCTCAGCAATGCCTGGGCCCCTAACACTCACAAGCGCTACAGAAGTTCCTGGAAGCGTTGGAGTGATTGGTGTGCTCAACGGCAAGTTGATCCCACATCGGCTGATATCTCTTTGATATGCAATTTTTTGTCCTCTCTGTCCTCTTCTTCGGGTTTGGCTTATTACACTGTCAACAATTTCCGTTCCGCCATCTCGGCGGGTCATCTTCCTGTCAATGGCAAGCCAGTTGGGGAACATCCTCTCGTAGCCCAGCTTCTGAAAGGAATTCGTATGGCTACTCCTCCTAAACCTAAATATGTTTCCCTATGGGATGTTTCTGTGGTACTTCGTTTTCTTGAAGCTTGGCCGATTAATTCCTTATTATCTCGTAAGCAACTTTCAGCCAAGCTTACTATGTTACTGTGTTTGCTTTCCTGCAAACGCATTTCTGACGTCCGCGCTATAGATCTAGCGGGTCGTAGTTTCACGCCTGAGGGCGTTTCCTTTCGCCTTTCCCGGCGCACAAAAACTAACACGGAGGTTATTTCGTATCCTTCTTTTCCGGCTCGACCCAACCTTTGTGTGGTTCAATGCCTTAAGGAGTATGAGGTGAGTACTTCTCTTCATCGATCTGATATGCAGGGCCAATTGTTGATTGCTTTGCAAAAACCCTTTCGTCCTGTTGCTCCAGCCACTTTGGCCCGGTGGGTAAGATGGCTTATGGAGGAAGCGGGCATTGATGTTTCTGTTTTTGGTGCTCACTCGGCTCGGGGAGCCATGGCCTCTAAGGCTTTTTCATTGGGGGTCTCTTTATGTGACATTATGAAAGCGGCTGATTGGTCCTCAGATTCAGTGTTTAAGACATTCTATTTCAAGCCTGTTCCTACTGTTGCTTCTGTTGTGGTGGAGGAGCTTTGAACAAGCATAATCGGAGCCTCCTGTCCTGAAATAGAATTCAAAATTTGCTAACATTCGTGCCAAGAATTTTCAATTCTATTAAGGACAAGGAGGCGAGGATTATCCCACCCTTTGTATATGCATATATCTATTATATTGTTACTATGCAATGCTTCATAGTTCTTTCCTGATGCAATGTAATGAATGCTTTGATTTTGCTATACCCACCCTTTATTTGCTCATGATTACACAGGATGTGTATTACGGCTTTGTGTCTCTTTTCAGGTTCTGATCCCAAATGAAGTTGCTCCGGCTCCGCCTTTGTGGAAGTTCTGCTGCGAGTTTCTTCTTCTCGTTGGACTGCTTCTGTTCTTGTGGCTTTTGGAAGTTCCTCCTCCTCCTCGTTCGGATTTGGGACCTTTCGGATGATGTTCTCCGTGGTTTTCTGATGTTCAATTGGTTCTTCCTACTGGATTTGGACAAAGAAAGAGGAAGTGGTTACCTCTGAGACTGTTTATATACGATGGGTGTACTCTATGGTTGCCCTAGGTTCATACATGACGTATTTCTCTGTTTTTTCTTTACTGTAATGTGATTGGCTGCTATGTGTCAGTAAAGAAATGAGACTAAGCATAATCCTCGCCTCCTTGTCCTTAATAGAATTGAAAATTCTTGGCACGAATGTTAGCAAATTTTGAATTCTCCTTGACCTTTCTGCAGCCTTTGACACTGTCAATCACAACACTCTCCTCAACACTCTTCTACAGAGAATGGGCATTGAGGGCACTGTGCTTGAATGGTTTGCTTCCTTCCTCTCTGATAGATCCCAAATGATCAAAATAGCGAACAGTCTTTCATCTCCTTTGGCGGTAGGTCAAGGTGTTCCTCAAGGCTCTATACTTGCACCCACATTGTTCAATCTCTATTTAGGACCACTGGGAAATCTCCTAAGTAAATCCGGGCTCCACTAACATCTCTATGCAGATGACACTCAAATCACCTCAAGGTTGCCTCCTCTCATGATCTCTCCATCCTAAACTCTACTCTCGACTCCATTTAAAACTGGATGTGAACTCATCAACTGATTCTGAATCCCTCCAAAACTGAATTCCTCCTCCTCTCCTCCTCACTTTCTCCTCCCCCGGTTCAATCATGGATGGATCAGATGAATCTACTTAACAATAAACCCATCATTGTCAACAGTGCAAAATCCCTTGGTGTCATACTCGACAAAAAACTCAATCTAATCTCCCACATCAATTCCATTGCAAAGTCTGCTCGAAACCAACTGCGCCTTCTTGTCCTATGTACGCTTTTGAAACTTGCACACGTGCCGCTTTTTCCTCCTGTAATGTTCCGTTTGCTACCTCTTGTATTTTGTTTGCTCACAATTGTCACTTTTGCCACATGTAACTTAACGTTTGGTTTTGTGTAATTTGTTCTCATGTAATTTTCTCCTCATGTATCATTAGTGTTCCTATTGTGAAGCGCTCTGACACCTTCGGGTAAAGTCCGCGCTATATAAAAACGCATAAAATAAAAAATAAAAAAAACAGGAAGGGAGAGCTATCCGTCTAGAGGTTGAGTTTCAGAGTGTGAAACCAGAAAACCTGGATTCGGCCCCGGCTGCCCTGGTTTTAAAACTGCCGCGTCACTCTCTGCAAGTGCTGCGTCTTGAATATCCGGTCTGGGTGAGGTTAAGGCACACAAGCAGCGCTCACTCATTCACAATCACTGCACTGTTTGCTTTACCGTGAAAAGAAAAAAAGCCCCCGGCGGGGGCGGCCCCACTTTAATAAACACTCTCTGTGTAGGAGTGCAGGCAGCACGGGGAGGGTCCGAGATATGCCTGGTCATGGTGAGAAGTTACATTCGAGCCTGCGCAGAATGCCTTTTATGGGAGGGCTGACTTGAGGAAAGTTTCTGTAAAGCTGCAAAAACTCCCAGGCCTGGCAGCAGCTGCTCCCCCTCCTCGGTAACCGTCCAGATTTCCATCGAGCACGAACTTTGCAGAACAAGTAAAATGGCGGCCAAGAAGGTGATCACCGTGTTTGGGGCCACAGGTGAGACGAACCAGCACGAGGGAAAAGTGTACGTGAGCTGCTAAAGAACTTCAGAGCTGCATTGAAGCGCACATGACAAAGCGGGGGTGGGCTAGTAAGAGAAACACTGGGGGTTGGTACTCCCTAGAAGGGGGGCACCTCCTCAGCTGTTGAATGTGTAACGAGCAATACAGAAACAAGCACTGACAAAGCCAATAGGCTATGCCATTGTGTTTTTGCATTGGCACTCCTTGCGTATATATATTGTACTGCACATTCGGCAAAAACAAAGTCAATTTCGCGTTTTCAACGTCAGAATTCCTACGGCATATACAGCGGTCACTGACACTGTAGACATCTTGCTCATTGAAGTGTTTACAAATGTAGGGCTTAGGGTTGTGAGCCAGTGGTACCAAACAAATAACACACACACACATACACATACACACGAGAAATGAGTTTGCTAAACGCAAACAATCTTTGATTTGGTTCAATTCTAAATGCAGTTTAGTGAAACCGACCGTAACACGCAGAGCCACTCTACTGGAACTAACACCCTCCTTGTGTGGTATTTGGGACCACAGTTGACATTTAATTGTGATACTTTGCTTGAAAAGAAAAGCACTATGACTGCAACCAACGTTGACGGGGTACGCTACAAATAAAAGATAGGGAAGGGCGGGTGCACGTGGAAGCAAGGACTGTGTGGAGGAATGGTGGGTTGGGAAAACAAGAAACACGAGCAACAAGTTAGAAAAGTATGGGCAAACATCGACAGGAAACAAGGAAAAATTAATAGTCTCCCAAAACGAACACAGATAAATATACTAGTAATTTGATGGTGCTAGTGGGAGGAAACAAAACGCAACAAGCATTTGGCAAACTCAGTAGGTCTCGCCCATACAAGAGCTATTGGCTTTGGCTTTGTGTTTTTGTGATGATGTACTCTAGTGTGGCTGCTGTTTAGTATAGCTAAAAAGTAGTGCTGAAGAGGGGATGGTGTTGTAAAGTGGATTTGTTAAAGTACAGTGTTACAGAGCAGGACAAGATAGTAGAGTGCCGTAGAGGGGAGCAGAGTTCAATAGTTCAGTGGCAGAGTGCAGTGTCATAGAATTTAGTGGCTTAGAGTGGGGTGGATTGAGGTAGTGGAGTGGATTGGAGTGAGTGGATTAAGGTGGGTGCATTGCATTAAAGGGATAGGACGGGGTGGATTGGAGTTTGGTGGATTAGAGTAAGATGTATTGAAGTCGAATGGGGTGGATTAGAGTGGATTGGAGTAGGGTAGAATGAATGTATTGGGGTGGGGTGGACTGGATTGGGGTGGGATGGACTGGATTGGAGTGTGGTGGATTGGAGTAGAGTGGGGTGAATTGGAGTAGGCTGGGGTGAATTTGGGTAAGTGAGGTGGACTGGTCTGGGGAGTAGGCTGGGGTGAATTTGGGTAAGTGGGGTGGACTGGTCTGGGGAGTAGGCTGGGGTGAATTTGGGTAAGTGAGGTGGACTGGTCTGGGGAGTAGACTGGGGTGAATTTGGGTAAGTGGGGTGGACTGGTCTGGGGAGTAGGCTGGGGTGAATTTGGGTAAGTGGGGTGGACTGGTCTGGGGAGTATTGAATTGAGTGGGGTGGTTTGGACGGGGTGGGGTGGGCCGGATTGCAGTGGGGTGGCTTGGGTTGTACTGCACTACATAATAAAAAAAATTATGTACACGAAAGAAACCATGTTGTTTTGCAATGTATAAAACAAGATTCTTGTCTTTTGAGAACAGCGCGCAAGGACAAAACCAAAACCAAACAGTAGTGCAAAGTGAGAAAAGAAGAATTGACAAAATAAAAGAAAGTTAAATATAGATAATAAAACTTTGCAATTTTGTTTGTCCTGCTGGGCATTTTTTTGACAGTCACATGCCTTTTGTTGGCAGGGCACTAATTAAAAAGAATGAAATAGTACGTCAGTCACGTGTGTTGCAGTGGACGGATACTGATTAAGTTGAATCAATCAGTGCTTGGTCCCTGCTTGACCGAGAGGAACATAAATGATGTTCGGCCTGCAGTGACCAGTTACGAGGCTGTGTAGAGTGCAATACAAGTTAACAAATTGTAAGCAACAGGGCTGACTCCATGCCCTTTTTATTAACAGCGTCCCGCAAGCGATCTGCATTCACAAGCGCATGCTATCTCAGGCTCGACCCTAAAAATGAGGGGAAAACAGGATGGATTAACCACTAGCAAGCAAGCATTTTTGAACGACAAACGAAGGGACGAATAAAAAGGTAATGGGCAGGCTGTACTCCCACTGAATGTATATATCATATCTCAAAGAGACCGCACATGCGCTGCATAGGCTCGACCTAAAAAGCAGACCCTGTACCTTGCAACCCACATTATTTGCTCAACTATCTTTCACTGCAGGGCTGGGATAAGCTGCAGAGGTTGTGCATGCCCTCAAACTTGTCAGTTTGTCCTTATTAACTTAATTCCCAGTCCATTCATACCAGCAAAGATCAAATATTTACTCTTGTTCAAGAAACCGTACATTGTAGAGAAAACACCTGCTCTCTTTACATCCCTAAAAATCACCAGCAATGGGCATTCCAGAATGTTCCTTTGTTAGTTTAGGTCAGCTGGGTTTTGAGTTCTCTAGTGACACCATTCACCAGATGGTTCCTTTAAAGGTAATAGTAAATATGATTTCAAGATAGGAACGGACAGGAAACATGACCAGAAAAGATGGAATGTAGAGGAAAGAGTTACTCCAATCTGAACAATATTTTCTCCTTGCGGAAATAAGGTAAAACTTAGCAAGTGCATTGCACTTGGATGGAGTTTTTTACATGACAAAATATACACCTGTAAGTACTCCTGGAAAACATTTCCGAATTTCCATGTAGTTTGAAACATACTCAAAAGAGAACAAAACCTGCAGGCAAATTCCAGCTGGTTTTAGAATCTGGTCCGATGACTGACTTTTTTCAGGACTAAGGGCTTGATTACAACTAGGCCAAA
Organism: Lissotriton vulgaris; assembly: GCF_964263255.1. Classification (NCBI taxonomy): domain Eukaryota; kingdom Metazoa; phylum Chordata; class Amphibia; order Caudata; family Salamandridae; genus Lissotriton; species Lissotriton vulgaris. The sequence continues at coordinate 1,997,264,750 of NC_141691.1, forward strand.
TAACTCCATCCCCTGTGCAAACTTGTGTGTGTTTAGGGCAAAATATTAGTTCTGCAACTTTAGTGCAGTTGGTAATCATTGTGTGCGATAAACTTCGCATCTCTTGTTCAATATCGCCAGGTTAAACCTGCCGAGATGTAACGAGTGTAGAAGTCCTGGTAATTCCTGGGACATACACATTTGGTGCAGTAAACACCCCACAAATGGTGGAAAACCTGAACAGGTGCTATTGATCACACCCAGTAAAATCGGAACCCTGGAGGGGGACGGATTTGATCACGTCATGAATATACAGCACCCCTCCAGGGCCCTCCTAATCAGGTCTTGAGGGGAATACTGGTCTCAAGTAGGCATTCCTGTATTTGCAGGCGAGAGCATATTTATTGCCAGGCTAGTTATTCCATCTCTTCTTGGTGATTTTGTGAGCCTGGGCATGGCTGAGTTACGTCAGGGGTGTCATGACTCGCTGGGAAGGTCCTCACGTTTGTCACTTCTTGTTCCAAGTGGGTACCCCAAAAACAATGCATCTTGGAGTACTGTTGGCAGGGCTGGACCATGGGAAGGCAGGTCAGGTATTTAAGACCAGGAGACCATGACCTGGTTTTAGTCCTTCCTGGTCTTCCGCCAGGGCCCGTCCACGACTCTTGTGTCCATTACAGCCTTGGAATGTGTGTCCTCCAGGGATGGGTTGTCTAGATCATGTTGTGCGGATGCCACAGAGCTCTAGCCTCTGACTCCTATGGGTAAGGCTCTGCAGTATTAGTGGGAGGATTGGCTTGGGCCTTGTGTTCATTCAGGCGGTTGCCAAGGCTCGTTCCTCAAAGAGCGTCAGGCAGGTGGTTTCGCCTGTGTAGAAGTAATGGAGCTGAAGTTCACAGATTAATTCAGTAGGTGCCTCAATTTACTGGCCTGGTGATGCACAAGTCGTGCTTCGAGCTCAAGAGTTTTCAAACAGAGGGGTTAGAGTGGAGATGCTTGACGGCATGCCATGGAGCAGAAGACACCCAGAAAAGAAGCATTGTCAAATACAATCCGTTTAGCATTGGCTGCGCGTGTTTTGGTTTAGTCCACGTTTGTTTTTCCATAGTTATTTATATAATGTCATTGTTATGGGAGCTGCTGGGCCCTCGGAAAAAGAAAAAAAATTGGAAACAAGTAAACATAATTTATCTCTAAAAACACATTTTGCCATTGTAGTCCCTGGATTTGAAGGAAACTACTTTGTGTCCAGATGTTCTCCTTGTGACAGAGCAGACCACTGTCGCTCACAATCATGTTAGCCAATGGCAGAAGTGGGCTGACCCACTGCACCATGCTGTGTGTGGTAGTGGATGGAAGAGAAATGTGAATGACACAACAGACCAATGCATGATAAGGGCTGGATGAGAGCCCCTTTGAGTAAGTATATTAAATGAGGAATTTTACAAAATGTCTTGGTAACGCAAGACTTAAAAAAAACAACAACAAAAAACATCCTTGCAAGCTGCTCCTGAAGACGCTGCCTTGTGCTGGAAAACAGTGCAGAGAGTAGATAAAAGAGAAAGGGAACAGCCCTCTTTTGCATAGAAGGCTTTTATTATCCCTAAGTAGGCAGAGAAAATCTTGGCTAACAGATTCTTTAGGACATCTGGGTAAACAAAGATGTAAACTGCCTCATCTCTTTAAAACTTGGCCAAGAGATGAGGAAGGCTTACTTCAACACCGACCCTGAGCGTTTATACAAGAATAGGAGTTTGTGCTGCTATATTGGAACCTGTTTTAAGTCCTTCAATAATATCCAGTGCATCATGATCGTATGTGTACTTGCTCTAAGCTGCTATTTGAATAGCTCACATCCTATTTTGGTACTCAATACTATTGTTTTCAGATTTTTTTTCAACTGCCAAAAAATGAAGTTTTACAATAACTTGCAACACATCACGAATCGATGTAGGCTCCACTTGCATAGCCAATGGAAAATGTTTCTCAAGATTGGAAACGGTTACCTTGCGCGCGTGTGTATGTGTATGTGTATGTATATATGTATATATTCACTTTAAAAAACATCGGTTAAAGGGACGTTATAGTTGGGAAATAAAATTTAAAAAACCTTAGAAATTCACTGAAAAAACCAAGCCCTGAATGTGGGAGGCACCACTTTGGGGCCCACCGATGCCCCGGGAAGCCTCTCCGCGCCCGATGGACCCCCATCCCGGGCCCTTGGTAGTGTGCCATGACACCCCCCGCCCCAATAAAGTCTGCATTTGATCTATAGTAAAAGAGGCACACATTCTGCACTTCCTATTGCCGCAGGGTATGCACAGTTGAGGTTGGCAATAAGCCAGGCACCACGCCCATCCCACTGTGTGGCCAAACCCTAGCGCATACAGACATTGGAATTCAGCAGCAAGAGTTGCTCAGCCAAGGCCCCTTGCTCATGGACTTTATCATCACACAGAAAGGGCTTGTAGCCCAACCCTATATGTAATCCACCATTCTGCCAACCCCTTTGGAGCACAGATTTTGGTTTTGTACTGTCAAGCCCTGCGTCTAACCTCCTGTGTAACCAACCTCTGCAGTGGACTGCCTTCTGGCAGCAGTGTTTGACTGCAGGGCCCATGCAGCAGTGGTTGGCCAGAGGCCCTGTCCTGTGGCCAGGCTCTCCTCTCAACCCTACATGCAGGCCACTTTGCAAGCGTGGCCAAAACCAATGTGCAGGAGGGGTTCGCAGGGGAAATGACAAACATGTATTCAAAAATATTGTGTGACATGAATGTTTCAAAACTATTGTCACTAAAAACATATCGAAAAACAGCATTTCGAAGATACCAAATGTAGCTTAGTAGAGGGAACAAGAGGGCTAGTTGGCCCTCAGGGACCCTCAAGAGGCAAGGGGACTTCACTCCCCAACCAAGAGCGTGCCAGGAAGCATGTTTGCAGAGTAGTGGAGAAAAGGGGCGTGGCCTGCATCCACCTCTCGGCTATCCCACTGTGTGGCCTTACTGGAGGTAATAGGTAGGCTAGTTGGCCCTTAATGAGCCCCAGCAGCGAAGGAGACTTCATCCTCCAACCAAGAGCGTGCCAGGAACTGCGTTTGCAGAGTGGTGGGGAAAGGGGGCGTGGCCTGCTATCAGAACTCCGCAATCCTGCTATGTGGGACTTAGTGGAAGTAATGGGAGGGGTAATTGGACCACAAGGACATCCTTTGGGCCAACTACCTCTCTTGCTACCTCCAATAAGACCCACATAATGGGATTGCTAATAGGGCTTTGGAGGCCGCACCCCTTTCTCCACCATTCTGCAAACGCGCCTCATGGCTCACTACTGTTTGGGGGATGAAGTACAGTTTACTCCTGAGGGACCTGGGAAGCCAAGAAGCCCTCCTGGCACATCCTGTAAGTCCTATGCAGCGGAATTGTTCAGAGCTGGTTGGAGGCTCCTGTTCTCCTCCACTCTGCAAACGTGACTGCTAGTTAAAAAAATCTTAGATATTCACTAAAGCAAACGAGGGTTACCAGAACATTATAGTTAGCAATTAGCATTTTTTTTGGAAAACCTTAGAAATTCGCTGAAAAAACCAAAGGTTACAGGGATGTTATAGTTGGGGTCAGATTTTACTCCTACAAAACCAAATAAATTCAGGGGCTTATTTACAAGCCCCTTGCGCCACTTTTGCGTAATATTTAATATGGGAAAAGTGCCGTACGGGTGGCGCAAGGGGTTTGTAAATAAGCCCCTCAGCCGTTTGAGTTAACTATAACTCGCTCCCCCGCAATGCACTGCTTATGACCTCACACATTACATCACTCATGACCTGGTCAGTGACATCACTGACCTCTCAAATGACATCAGTGATTATCATCCACAGCATATCTGACATACCCACTCACACCCTTATAGAATCTTTTATACACTCCCTGCCATTGCCACTCCCACACAACCATTCACAAACTCATTCACAGAGCGATACCAGTACTTACACACCCACTCACTGATTCATTAATCTACACACGTCCACTCGCTCACCCAAACTGCCCCTCATAGACCCATTCACTCACTAATACAGCCACTGACATATCCACTCATACAGCCATACAGGTGCTCACACACTGAGTGAGTCACCCTTACAACTACTCTCACAACTAGACACCCCCCATTCAGACAGCCACTTACTCACTCAAACAGTTACACACCCACCCACTTACTTACTCATACAAAATAGTAACACATATGCAGCTATACAGTCACTGACAGAAGCATGCACTCATTCATATAGCCACTTTCACATTCACTCACTCAGTCATTCATATTCCCTGTCACTCACGTATACTGCCTTACATATACTCAGTTACTCACCCATACTGACACATGCACTCAATCACCGACACAGCCATACAGACGCTCACTCACCCATACAGGCAGCAGGGGTGTGGAATTTAATAAAATATCTACTTGTCCACTGGGCAGGTTGCGTCATAAATCTACTTGTCCTGTAACCAAATACACTTGTCCCTTGGTGCCATGTAGTGCGGCGACAAATAATGGCAGCAATCTCATTCTATAACAGCTCTGATATAGCCTCTCTGATTATGCCAGGGTTCATACCATATTAGTGGTTGAATACTTGCAATCCCCTTATGTAGCCACGTTTCCGCAGATGTACATACTGGAGCTGAAGGTAGTGGTAAGCAATAGTTCCACGGTTATAATGCCCTTTTGAGTCTGTGCAAACCTAGTAACCTGCATATTTTAAGGGTTTTCAAACCACTCTTCTCTAATATTTCCCATTCTGAGAAATGTTGGAAATTTACTCCTGACAATGGCAGACGTAAACCTTCATCCAGTGTTAGGAATAAGTGATTGGAGGGAAAGTGAACTTGCAAACACTCAGATGTTTGCATGAGAAAATCTACACATGCATGTTTGCTCATGCTAAAATGCTGTTCACAGATATTTTCTATGAGTACTATTTCCTTGTCCTACTTCTGTAAATTCTTGGGAATTCAATAAAGCCGTATAGCTGCACTTAATGCAAGGACATATAACATGGGTGCACTTTTCAGACTTTCTTTAATAATTGGGCCCCTAATTTGGTCTTGCATTGACCATGACCTTTTACGTTTATTAAAATGATGTCTTTCTCTCTGTATCGGCTGGCTTCACTGTGAGTGACCTCAGTCTGCTCTTTCACTAGGAGCATATCGGCACACAAAGTAGTTTTTGAGACCCCAACATTCTTTTGCCAATGTTTGTTATAATGGTGAAGGTCCGGCAGCTCCCATAAGGTTTTACAAAAACCATGAGAAAACAGTTCACACGTTGACAAAACTAAAAAGTTGACCACCAATTTCAGACCTACTGGCTTTGCCAATGTTTGTTTATTTTTGTTTCCCATAATCTTATTGAAACTGGTTACACTGATTTTCCATTATGAATATTTTTTGGGGAAATATTAGCATGCATCAACACGTTACTAAAATGATGCTGCAAAGAATTGGTACCTGACCTTTTACAGTAGTTTAGCGAAATGTAATTTTTTTCCTTTCATTTTTTTTATGAGCATAATATTTTGAAAGCAAAGAATCATCAATCTTGTTTTCAAGTTTCGGCAAATATGTACATTAAATCCGAGCATTCTGGGAGCATTATACATAACTTTATATTGCAAAACTTTTAAAGCATCCTTAGACATTTTTATACTTAGTGGAGTCAGAGCTTACAACATTTACTAAAGCGCTCAACCCAGTAATAAAGGCTTTCAATTAATGAACCACAAATGCAGGTTTGAACAGCATTACCATATGGGCAAACAGATTACCTTAACTGCAAACTGTGCCCTTACCGTATCCATAATGTGGTACTGCAAACTGAAAACCAAAGTGTTTGGGCTGCAGGGGGTTGTGCCTACTTGTCCCAAGGACAAAATACACATGAGAACTTTTCGCTCTTGACCCCAAACGATATGTCCTGGGCGTCGGGCTATAGGAATTCTACATCCCTGCATGGAGTCACACACCTCCTTACCCACAAACAGTCACCCATAGACTTAGTCAGACAACCAATAAATCAATCAGCCATATAGACATTCACGTACCCACTAACACTCATACACCCACTTAGACATCAACTGACACAGATATACACATTCACACAACCAGCCACTCGCCCATACATTCACTGAGACACCTAATCACTCACTTATACAGTCAGTCATGCACCCACTGAGTCATCCATACAGTCACTCATACACCAAAACGTCTTGGTATATAATAAACACTGAAACGTCACTGATGATGTCATCACTGATGTCATTTGAGATGTAATCAGTGATGTCACTGACCATGTCATGAGTGATGTAATATGTGAAGTCATAACCAGTGCATTGCAAGGACGCGAGTTATAGTTAACTCTGCTAACTATAACAACAATCTGACCCTAACTATATCGTCCCTTTAACCCTTAGTTTTTATTTGTAGTGTAAAAATGTGTGTGTATATATATATATATATATATATATATATATATATCTATATATATATATATATATATATATATCCAAACAACGATTCCTCCGACTGGAAGATACCATGGAGTCGCAATAACCCAATCGTGATCCACAAGGAAGTTAGTTCAAATTAATTTATTTTTCAATCCATGGGGTGTCAGAAACAAGGCAAAAACTAACGCGTTTCGACAGCCTCCGCTGTCTTGGTCACGGTAATATTTCAATTAGATTATGTTTTGTGTATGTTAGATAATTTTTACTTTTAAATTACTGTTGACATATCTAACTTGATGTATTTTAAATATTTTGTAGTGTAGTTCCTATTTTCCCAATAGGCCCTGCGCATTGGAATAACATAAACAGTAGTATCGACGTAGAAGTGCGGATCTTCCAGACCTCTACTGACTATCCTAAACTTAATTGGGTTTGTTACCAACTAGCTCAGAGGTCATTGGAAACTTTCTTCTCTGAATAGGAAGTGATCAGCTTCCTTGGTACAGACCAGAAGGGATTCAGTTTTCCAACAACCGTGCAACATGACAACTTTGCTCCTCAGATAAGAGTCAATCTGTAGAGTCGTGTGAACAATAGACAGTTATTTTACTCAGTCAGTTGTTGTGCAGATTACTTTCACAATATGTAGAGAATAGAGAGACAGGCGTTTTCAATAAAGGGTAACATTTATTGAACAGTCTCTCTTCTCGTACAAGAGAAATGAATTGCCACAATTGCAAGACTTGTTATTATAAAAAGTACGTACAGTAAGATGAGTATTGCGAAATAATACTGTAAAAGCATTGATATGGTTTCTTAGCCATACAATGGTTTAAAATGAATAAAACATATATACATTCATATATACATTAGGCTAAAATACTCAACTGGTGCTTCTAACAAGGCCTACCCCAGTGTACCTGACCTAAGCCTAATACTTGGGAGGAGAGTTAGTAAGTAGCTTTAGTTAAGTTGGTTTTGCCAAGGTTTGCTTCAAGAATTCTCTCTAAGGGTTTAGTCAACACCATACCTCTGGAATAGAATGATGGAGGTCTGGTATCTCCTTCAGGGGGTCGATATCCCAGTCACCCGCAAGGGTAGCCTGGAAACGCCGGAGCTGGATTTCTCTGCAGGAGAAAAGACAGCGTCTCTCTCAGCGCGTCAAGGAGGAGGAGGAGGGGCAGCGTCCGCGGGCAGCTTGCATCTGCTAGGCTCTTGCAGGGGACGGCTGTTCAGCTCCTAAGTTCACCACACTATTGTTCGCTCGTTAGCAGCGATAGCAGTAGCGATAGCAGCTATGGTATCATCAGCATAACAGCAGCAACTTCAGCAGCGATGGCATTGAGGCAGCTAGCGTTTGCTTAAGGCAACGTTGGTAATATTTATACCTGAAAGGTGCCTTGTTTGACGTAAGTTTTTGGACAGAAGACGTCAATAAAGATGTCACTAGGAAGTGATTGTCTATCAGTGCTCATTAGAGTTCTATTACTAATCAAAACATAGCAAGCGGGGCTTTCCCAGGTTGCTGAGTTTTAATCTTGTTGAAGAACTCGGAGTGTTAATCTAGGAATCTTAGATAGTAACTTCTGCTATGTCATTGCACTAATTAGCTGCAAAGGAAGTGGCAGAGGAAGCGATTCTGAAATGTGGCTCTGTTCGTGTGAGGCCAGAGACGAGTTTCTGAATATTGCATTTGATCGGTTATTCCAATATAGGGAATTAATGGATTTATAGCCGTATAGGGGCATAAGGTCACATTATCGATCAGGGTCCTAGATTAGAACGCTACAATTTAATTGTTTTATTGTGTGTGTGGGTTGTGTGTGTGTGTGTGTGTGTGTGTGTGTAATTGGATTATTATTTCAGGTGGGTTACCTCCCACCTCAAGGAATAATCAGAACCCTGTTTCGGGTGGACCCTTGCAGACAGACTAACTGTAGTGCAATGTGTAAAGTATTTATGCAGTAACAAGACCGCAATAAAGTTGAAATGCAAAACAATAAAAATCCCAAACTGAATTGAACAAATCGAGTTAAATTAAATGAATAAATGACACAAAACTGACAAAAAACTAATAATGGGATCTGTAGGTAGGAATTTTTAAAGTTGTACGTTGGAATAGCCCAAGAAACACAAAGGGCCAATGGTTGCGGTAGACCGGGGCCTAGCCCTATTTGATGCTGACCGCGATAGAGCGCAGGTCGGATACACCAACTGGGTTCATCCAGGTAAAAAATGTTGCCTCCTGACATTAGTCCATAAAGGCCCATTCTACTTCAGAAACACTACATTTCCCCAGACTTTTAGAGTGCCGGGCAGAAGTCAACAGTAGGGTCCAGTTGCACTGGTCATCTGGGCGTTGCTGGAAAGGTGTGTTGTATCCTTGTAGCTTGAACAGGAGGTCAGCCTTATGACCTCAGGAGCCCACTTCTTTGTCCAGGGTACAAGAGAGAGCAGGTCCAGTAATTTGGGGCTGTACTAAGGTCGCAGGCAGCTGGTTCAGTCCTCTTCTGATCTTACTCCGGTACTAGGATGGTTCTGAAGTGGGTGCCTGGAGGTGCCACATTTAGGCCTTAAAGTATGCATAAAAGTGATGGATAGAATGATTGATTTAATGTCGGTTAGTGGTAATTACTTAAGACGCTTCTCAGTTCATCATTATTTTACACACCATGCCACCCCAGATTAGACCCAGCCCATATGCAAATCAGTCTCGTCCCTGCTCCAATATAAACAGTGCAGCCCGAACTGCCAGGTCAGATCCTTACTGTGCCAGAACACAAGCAATCCAGGACCGGTTTCACCCTAGCTACGGACCCTCAGCCAGGTTTTACTTGGTTCCTGTGACCTAGTGTGCATTGGACCCACGTCTAGGCATAGCCGTCCCACTTATGACGACTCACTAAAGTATACAAAAAAGTGACGAGGAAGTGCTTTAATTAATCTCCACCACTGGCATGTACTTGGTCCACTTCCCAGTCCATCGTTATTTTGCCCACCATGCCACCTCCGATTGGACTTGGCCATATGCAAATCAGTCTCTACCTATCGCCTCGAGTGAAAACTGTTCCGCAGCATTGATCGTTATGGACACATTAACATTTTTACACCGTAGGTTTGAATACAGAAATTTGAGATGGAAATGAGATATATATTTTGAACAAATGGAAGACACTCAAACAATCGATTAACTAATATGCAGTGACAACAGATAAATCATGCCTGTTTTTTTTATTTAAAGGAGCTGCACAGATGTTTGGCCCATATGTGGTGACCGGGTTTGGCATAGATACATAGAGCCGCAATTGGTCAACTTGGAGTGGCTGCTTTTCAGATCGATTTCAGGAATAATCCTCCTTTCAATTCACAACACAATAACTGATTTCTGTACTAGCCAATCACAGACAAGTTGGTCATTCTTAGCAAGGAGTAATTTTTTCTCTCCAGATTGTTAAAGAAACTTGATGAAACATGCAGAGCCAAACCATTTCACTGTGCCTTCCTTGCAGATCCATCTTAACTAGATTGTAGCTTGCAATTCTCCCTGATTGGACCACTCGATGAGACAGGATTTTGATAATCAACTTCTACACCTGTCCTACATCTTAACTAACCAATACTTCTAGACCTTGAGGGACAGAAAGCGGGCGTAAAAAATACTCTTTCCGCTCTGAGTGGAGCTTGAGTCTCTCTGCGGCATGCGTTTGCGGCATGTTTCACAGACAAGGAGAGTCTGTACTGGAGGGAAATGCTCAAATGGACACATTCCCCCAAATGCAAAACAAGTTTAGGGAGATGACAGACCCCTCAAATCCTTATGTTTTGCCCCATATAGTTCCACAGCATGTACCAATGGATATCCCACACTATGCTACAGAGTACGGCTGACCTTTCCTATGGCCTTATGCCAGTTTTCCATAACATCATCATGAGTGGTGCTGTGGGAAGGGGATTGCAGTAGCTCATGGAGAAGGACTTGCATCTGTAAGCCACTCAATCTGGACTGATTCAGAAAGGGGTCACTTTACATGTGCCCTCCACTGAACTTCTAGGTCTGCCTACCATGCTACATGACCATCACATCCCAGACCCGCCTGTCTGCAAGCTTGTGGAAGAATTGCAGGTGAGTGATCCTACACGGGTAAACCCAAGGTTTGTTTCTATTAATGGATTTTATTGCTATCAATATCTTGTTGTATTTTTGCATTCACTGATTGTAACTTTTTTAACTTCTGTATGTTCGTTTGACTTTGTTACTTTGTTAGTGTGTTTTCATATTCTCAAGCATGCTTTTTGAAATGTTTTCACAACTGCTTGTACACATTTAGATTATAAAATAACCGACGAAGAGGTAAAGAAATAAATTAAAGGTAAAATAGCGGTCTTCAGTTATGTATATAAAAAATAAATGAATAGTAAAAAGGTATACCAGTAAATTTTTTCCTTACACTATGGCCCTATGGCATTTTATGGGGGGAATACCCCTCTCCTCATTCAGTGTCCCTGTTCTTCCTACATCTTCTTATCATAACTCTTACGCTATCACATACCTCTTCGATTTGCCCCCACCCCTAATTTGCTATCCTAACCTGCCTCTTACTACAACTTTAACCTCATTCCTAATGGTAACCCTTACTCCAATCCAAACTATAAGATCTTACTTTAGACTATTTCTTACTCTGACGATTCTTCTAACCTAACCCCTAAAATAAACCTATACTGTAACCCGTCCTAACCCATATACATTGCCTTACACCAACCCCTAAACATAACTTAAACCAAACACTTCTTTCTAAACTTCTATTTAACCTCATTGCATACCCACATTTGGTTTGTACACTAGTTTTTCAACGTGTTTGTAAATTGTACCGTTTTCAGCCTAATATTTCGCTTTTCTTTATTATTTGGTTTTACTTTTTCTTTCTTCTCGACTTTTTCATTCTGATGTTTTATTACAAATTGCTTTCATGGGTCTGTGCACTTCCTTTCGCTTATCATGTGTGCAAAACATTTTCTCTTACACCTTGTATTTAACTTAAGCTGTGAACTTTCATTTCATGATCAAGTATTAATCTTTTAAACTCTACAAGATCCCGCAGTGTATTTTCCTACTTGGTTCTTGCTCTTACTTCCCCATCTTTATGTGCAATCGACTACCGGGGTGCTGATCGCCTGTACTCACCTCTCTTAACTGTTAGTATTCTGCTGTCAAGCCTCAGTTTACCAATGTGACGTCCTCCCATACCTCTTCTGCTGCACCACAGCCTGTCCATGCCCTACCCCTGTTATTGTCCGACACAATATATGTAATTTGTGCAGTAACGTACTCTGAAGTGTGGCCTATAATTTTAAATCGCTACACCATGTCTGTTCTGTACACCTAGGTGCTCAGGGCGGGTCGGTTGCGCGAGCCCTCTTGCAGAGACCAGACTTTGCAGTGAGAGCTGTTACTCGCGATGTCAACCGGCCGGCATCACTGGCCCTTCGTGACTTGGGAGCCACAGTGGTGAAAGGAGACCTGGACAACCAGAAGAGTGTGGAGGAGGCCATGAATGGGGCTTATGGCACATTTTTGGTGACCACCTTCTTTGACAGTTTCAGCAAGGAGAAGGAAGTGCAGCAGGTAAGACCAGAGTGGCTTCCTTTGATCATCGTGCAACATGCCAGGTACTGCCATTCCTATAAAGGACCTTTTCCTATGTTTATGTAAATTTCCCATTAATGGAAACTTGTGGACATGTTGCACCCTAAAATGTGTAAAATACATAGGGCCAGATTACGAGTTCGACCCATGGTGGCGGTGCGAGTACTGCTGCACCGGCGGTTCGACCGCCGTATTCAGAGTTTGGCAGTCGGACTGCCATAGGACCACTGCAACTGCTGGGGATCCGTGGTCCCACATGGGTATTGCAGCGGTGTGAGGCTGCAATATGCTGGTGTTCAGCTGCAGCACTGCCAAGCATATTACAAGTTTCCTCACAGTAACTCCTCTCATGGCTGTGAGCCTACCATGTAAAGGGTGCTGGTGAGGAAACTAAGGGGGGCCCTGTGCATGGGGCGTGCATGTAGCGCGGCACATGGTGTGCCTCCCTGTCTGTGTGCACCCCATGTTCCTGCACAAAACAAAATGCACAACATTGTACCTTTCGGTCAGTGCAGGAACATACTGCGGCACTCTCACAACGAAGCCTTTCTAAGGCTCTCCTATGAACCTTAAAAAGGCACAAATGTGAGTCCCCGCTGCAGGACTGCACAACCTGTATTCCATATGGTGGGCAGGCTGACTATGGGTTTGGCAGTCCTGGAGCGGTGTGCTGGCATTCCCACAACCCTCTGCAACTCTGACCAATGCAGTGGCCTCCCAAATTTGCCCTCGTTCCCCCTCTACTGTGCCCAGCCTTCCAAAAACCTGGTTTTCAACTCACCCGCTGTGGGGTCATAAACACTTACTGAAAAGGCTATCCCAGCCACGTTACCCACAATGGTGACCCACAACCAACCTTTTTCTGTCATATCCATTATGAAATGTACCACACCACCTCCCCTCCAACTGTTCCCTTTACTTCCTCTCCTCTCTGTGCCCAAGATTCCTAGAATTCTCTCCATGCCTGATTATTCACCCTTTGTGTTCATGGCGCAATGACCCATGCAGCAGTTCCAAAATTCACACAGAACTATTTCCCACCGCTCCAGCAACTTGAACGTTTTTTTTTTATCCACTCCTAATGCAAGCCCACAGATTATCCTCCAGTGTGAACAAGATAAAGCATCCACAATTCCGTTGTCACTTAATGAAACGTGCTTTTCCTTGAATATAATGTTGAATCGCCAACGGCCCAAGGCAAAAACTTTGAACAGCTTCAATACTTTCAAGTTTTAACTGACTGTCGGTTAACAATACTTACCACCTCCATGATGTCCACATTAAAAAGCACTTTTTTATTGATGAATTTTGCGTCCCACAATACCAATGCTACCACCAGTTGAAAAAACTCCAGGAAGGCTACGATCCCTATTTTTTTTCTATAGTTCAGCTATTGCTCCACACCACCTGCCTTACGGAACAAGCCCAAAACTTGCTCCTCCAACCTCATCTGAGAAAATCTGTAGTTACCATTCTGCATCATCTCCCATCCCACTAACAAGATGCTATTGAATTGCTCCACGAATGGCTTCTATATCTTCAAGTTGACTTGCACACCCAACTGTTGCCTAACTCAATGAATGAGAAGCAGCAAACTAGACCGTGCCAAACCCAATCGTTTCCAAAATGTCCTAACTGCTCTCTCCACTCTACATGCAGAATTTTGCTGACCTCGTGGTGCCTCAACATCCCGTACCTGAACCCTGGTGTTTGCCAACCTCACCTCTAGCTGCTCAATCATCGCTCTCCTCTTGTCCTCTGCAACCTGACTCAATCCTAAAAGAAACCAGCTCAATCCCTAGGAAAGATAGCACTGTAGCTGACCTCACCATCTTCTCTTCCACAAGTGGCATCCCTACATCCTCTAAGAGCCCATAAGAGTCTGACCTTTCTCTTTTTCGGGCACACGCCAATCGGGGACATATTTAGCCTGTCCTGAAATGGACCTGCCATAATGCTTGATGTGTCCCCTTTGACAATTTAGCTCCTACTATCTCGTGGTGTACCTTTCTAATATTAAATTCCCTGCCCACCTCTTACCCCCTCGGCCCGTCATATCCCAATTTGGACCCTATTCAAGACCTGTGAGTCATAATTTTCCGTCCACCTTGTTGTCATACCATCACACAGTATGCTGACTGGTCCAGTTTAATTGGAGTATGAGATCTTCCCCATGGGCCCATGTACTCTTTTTGTAGTTTCACCCCAGCCATCCTGTGGCACCTCAAGCTCTCCCTAACCCCTTTGATACCATTACCGGCTTTGCGCTGAACTCTGTCTTCCTATCTGGGCCTGTGCCGAAGTCTGTCATCACCGCAGCAATCTCCTTTCCAAATCCCTTATTCTCTCAATAGCCATTGTCTTCTGCTTCCTTGTGTCCTGCAAAACGCCAATCTTCTCCCATTTTACTCTGCCCGTTCCACCCTCGCCCATGAATGTATTCTGCCAAGCAGTAATGCTTCACTGCATCTTCATTATCCCCCAAACCTTCAACCAACTCCCCTCCTTAATTATTTTCCTCTTCCTATTTCAAAACTGACCTCCCCTGCATCCAGCATCCCCAACCGTAGGTTGCTTGTCCCTAGCACTTTGCCATCACCCACACCAGCATCACTGTTCATCTGCTGGTTGCCTGCTCTGTCAAGGAGCCCACACCAGACCTTCCCCATCTCTTTGTACCGTTGTCCCACGCCGAGGTGGGCTGCTTACACCCAAATGACTGTGCTGTTGCTTCCACTCCGAGTGCTGCTCCTTCTTCAGCTTGGCTGTCTCTATGAACCCTTAAAGGCCCAAGAGCTGCTTTTCACTACTTGTTCTTTGCTCCTGTCCTCATCCAGGACCTACACTCATCTTCATCACTCCTGTTGTGGCCTCACTCTCTATGCCAGAGGTCTTCAAACTTTTTGATGTCGAGACCCCCTTGTTAAACTTTTTTAGGCAGAAGGACCCCCTTCTGACAAACATTTCTAGAACCTTGTACTTTTCATCAACAACTATAAAAAAAACTATAAAAGCCCCCAATTCCTACAGCAAATAATTTTTACTGTGGGAAAATAATGTTAAACAGTGTTTAGCAAACCAAAGGTCAGCGAGCATGGGGGTGTAGTCAAAGGTGTAGATATAAACAAAGGGCCTATTTTTTGAGGAATTGGCATATTTATGAAATATGGTGCCTTCCTGTCGTTTTCCCTTGTGTTGGCGAACAAATTGCTGCCTAGAACCAACACAGGCAGGATTATTTTTGTACAGGAAGGGGCACCTTACTTCACAAAAACAATTCAGAGAGGCGTTTTTCTCTTTCAATGTGAGCTTCAAAACGCAGCACACATGGAAAGGGGAAAAAACAAGGAGAAGTTCAAACATCTCTCCTCGTTGCACCTGCACTGGGGAGGCAATTGTTTTTAAAGCTCCCCAGGTGTACGTGATTTTGTAACTATGGGGCAGCATCAAAATCTAGGGGTGTTGCATGGGAACCCCACACAAAGCCCCTGGAACACCTCCTTGATGCAGAGTATTTCAAAGCAGTGACTTGCGCTTCTATGTCTTACTCCATATCTAAGAGGCAATGCAAAGCCATGCAGGGTGACTTTACACCGCCTCATAGGTATGGTTGAGAGGCTTGCGCCACTGGAGGGTCAAAACAAGTGATGCTCTGGTGATGCAAGCCTCTCCTAAATAAGCCCCAAAATATTCTGGGCCTTAATTATGAAGGCTTGCCTCACTTTTACGCCACCATTGCGTCACTTTTTGTGATGCTGTGGCGGCATAAATAAAGAAATGAGAATGATTATGCGATATGGTAGAGGATATTTTTCGAATATATCTGCTAAACATCATGACCAATACAAATAATGTGAACTGATTATGATTTTACTGTCATCTTCCAGTGACCCCTGACAAAGGGCTCTTTCAGCCCGAAATGCATTGGGTTTTTATCTGAATAAACGCTGCCTTTGATGAACAGAGCTTCAGTCGTGTTCTTATATTGAGGTCCGGATGGACACATTGGGAACATCAGAAACCTTGAAAAATGGCAAATATTTCCGCGTATGGACTATAATGTCAGAGAAACTAAATACAAGAAACAGGAGTACATAAAGGAAAGAATGAATGAACCATGAAATATGGAGTAAACTTGCCTCCATGGCAAAATTTGCGGTGCACTGGATTGGGGCAAAATGTTGCCCCATCTCTTGTAGCTATTGTTTGAATGATGTCATTTGGGCATGGCATCGAGCCAGTTTGCACTCAGTCTTGGTACAGTTTAAATGAATACATGTGCTTAAACTTGGAAAAACTGTGTGCATCCCACCCCCCATTTATGAGGCATAAATAATGCGCATGTTGTGCCATATTTACAAAGTGACGCATCTAAGAAGATGTGTCACTTTGTAAAGGCCTGCGCTACATTATACCTGTGTCGGGTATAATGTTTGCAGGGTGGGCGTTCCCCCGCAATAAAGGGTCATAGAAGTAAAGCAGTGAATTCCATGAGATTTCACTGCGACACATCTAGGACACTACTCTGTTAATATCTTACACCTGGCTCACAGCAGGCATGAGACTGTGGCAGGCCCTTTCACCTGGGGCTTGCCCCATGTGAACGGATACGTTGCTGGAGTTGCATCTATTTTCAGACACACCCCAGCAATGTGTCACTTTTGCCCCTACAGATACGTTAGAAATACTGATGTATCAGTAATTCCTTACAACATGGTGCGCCGTACACTAAATGCTGCACATCCATTGTCATAAGGAGGGCGCAGTAAAACTGTTTTCACTGTTTTGTCGCAGCGGTGCAACAATTTTCTTAAATGAGGTCCTCTGTATGTTTTGAGGTCTTTTACCATTGGGTATCTACATTTTAAAAAATGGGCATTGTAAATGAAAAATACATTAAAAAGTTGTTACTCAGTAGGAAATGCACTGTAGTACATTATGAAACCTCTATTAGACCATGCACTGCAGAGCTCTGCGTGTAAACAGCCACAGAATTACATCTTGGTTGATTCAGTGGAGACTAGTGATGTGCATTAGTGCTACAAGGTCACAGCCAGTGACGGAAAGCACTGCGAATATGTAAGTAATTATTTCATACTTGCATTACACACAGTGTAAGATAGAATGCTGTAAAAGGTGGAAATAGTTTTACAATAAAATGGTGCTTTCAAAGTGTATTCTT
This sequence comes from Lissotriton vulgaris, assembly GCF_964263255.1. Lineage (NCBI taxonomy): Eukaryota > Metazoa > Chordata > Amphibia > Caudata > Salamandridae > Lissotriton > Lissotriton vulgaris. The sequence continues at coordinate 1,997,282,054 of NC_141691.1, forward strand.
TAGTAATACAAGAGTGTGTAATGCAATTTTTTTCCATAGCTGTCCCTTCAGCACCTCTTTACGGGTACCAAGGGCTGTCTAAATGCAGTTAAAATTAAAAGCATGCACTTCTCAGGCCAGTTGTTAACACCTTGCACTTCCACTCATAAAACCAAATCTTTGTGATCAGAAAGTTTGGAGTGATTTGATTAATTAAAGCCAGATCTCACTGAATTAATTCTTTCCCAACTAATTTAATATAGTCCCTACCATCTAGTGTGGCTCGCCGTCTGACCTTATGCCTAATTGCCAGCGAGGCTTCGTCTTTTAGCCCGGGGGCAGACTCCCAGCGTGCTCCTGTTTCAGGTTAGTTGGGAGGCACATGCAGTAGGGGGACATTCAATCTTCCTGTTAGTGTACTGGAAGTCCGGTCCTGGTACACTTTTTTTGTCCCCTTTTGGGGATTCAACCTGCCTTTTTAATCCTGGGTTGCAGACTCCCAATGCACTCTCCTCTACCATTGCTCAGTAGCGTTATTCAGCTGTGCTGGAAGGCAGTCTCTTTTGGGCATTTTATGACTCTCCATTATTCTTCGTCTTGTGACAACGAGTATCCTGGGATTTGCAGCCAGGCAAAATGTTACAAATTTCAGATTTCTCATTCAGGTCTATTCACCTGTTTCCCTGTGTCTTTCACCACGGTGCCCTTAGTAATTTTAAAGCGTGTGTGCAGTGGTGTTACACATCCTGGTGCTGGCCCTGCTGCAGACCTTGATGGAAGAGGGCCCTCTTTGGGGGATCAAGGAGCGTCGGCCTGGATGGGTGGGTTGGGGGTGGCTGTTCCTGACTGTGGGCTACTGTATACAGCTGGAGTTTTTGAGGACCTTGAGGAAGTGGGGGAGGAGGGCTGCAGAGGAATTCCCTAGCCCATATGAACTGCTTATTTCTTCGGCTTGGAGGAGGGAGTTCTTCAGTTTGTTGAGGGGCATAGTATGTGTTGCACACTTTTGTATGTTGCTTTTTCCATGTGAGTAGTTTTAATTTCATGGGGCACCAAAAAGACACTTTTCTATGTGAATGTCTCTGTGATATTGTGATGAGCAATTTGGTTCATGATTGATGTTTATAATTTATGTAATCGTTCTTTTCGATTTAAAGTAATTTCACTTTTTGTCAATTTATGTATACTGTACATGATTTGCTTGGTGCTATTATATGTGAGCTTATCAATGAAAATATATTTAAATGAAGTAACAGATTACCAAAACAAAATAAGCCAAAACTACTCCCAAGCATCCTTTACACTTTTATAATCTAAATAACTGTCCCAGGAGGGCTGTCTTTTTTCTAAAGGAAAACACACGTTTTGAATTTAATTTAATTTAATTTGCGTGTTTATATAGCGCTAGAATCACACCCGGGGGAGTATCTCCGCGCTTCGACCGCTGCGAAACCCTTCCTGGCTTCCCTGAGAGATGGTCCCTTAATGGGTATCTCCAGGGTGAGACCAGGCATCCCCGGCGGTCTGGTGGGGCCGTTAGTGAAGATGAGGCAAGCTAATGCCCAGAGTTGCCGAGTGTGATCGCTGATCAGAGTGGGCACCGAGGCGAGAGAATTATCGAGTCCGCTGATCCTGGTCCAGAAACCTGCCGCGCCGGGAATCGAACCCTGGTCCTGGGCCGTCCTCTGCTCTCGGGTCTGCTGCCTCTAACCAGTGAGCCACACTACCTCACTTGCAGTGAAGCTTGGGAATGCGCGACCCCCTTGCCAGGATTCCAGGCCCCCTCCTGGGGGTCGCGCCCCACAGATTGAAGACCTCTGCTCTATGCTCTCTCCCCAGCCCACTCCTTCGATATCCTTCCTGCAACCTTTTGTCCTCCGACTTTACCCTTTGGTATAGCTCTACCCAGTTCCTGCTGTAGCTGCTCTCGTGCCATACACCCTAAGGGGTTTCTGGCCCGAGATGGGCTCTTCTACCCAAGGGTGCATCCTTCCCACGCTCTATCCTCTCCGTATATGTCTACCTCCTCCTCTCCCTTGCTTCATTCTAGAGTAGCAGCCATTACCGATGATGCTCTAAAGAAATGAAGGCTTTTCAACAGGGCCCGCTGTCCTCTCTCACTTTCCATTGTTTTTGCTTGCCGCCTCCACCAGTGTTTAATATGTAAAGAAAATAAGTGGCAGGGCTCTTGTCAGGAGGCAACTGCAGCTTGCACCAGATTTGCCCCTGCTATGCTGCCAGTGATCGTAACAACAGAACTACTAACCATCACACTCCTACAAGTGTAACAATTCAGAATATAAATATGGCTTGGGCAGTAGGTAATATGGCTTGGGCAGTAGGTAATAGTTATTTTTAATGTATATTGAAGTATAAATTAACTTTAGTAGTCCTCTCAAAAGTAGTCGGACAGCGCCACTTTGTGGCTGACTGTCACAAGCGCCAGTGTTGACAATTACGTGACAGTGCGGAGCACTGGAAACCACTGGCTCAAGTTAAACACTGTCCTCCACGATCACATTTGTGTCTGATTCGAGGGCGCTGGGGCGGTGGTGTGTTTCCTTCCTGTACCTCTGCATCGGGAAGAGGTGTGTCTGAAAAGACCGGGTTTGCAGAGCTGATGTTAGAGGAGTTCACACTTTGTAGTTTGCTGCTTTTGTATAAGACTAGGTGCAGTGGATTTTGTTTTAGCCCCAAGCGCATTTGGAGATTATGATGATGCATGTGGTACTGTAGTTAAAATACTTGTTGCCTTGTCCCCTGTTTACATAGGGAAGAGATGTGTCTCCACAGATGATGCATGCTCTGCTGATACCTCAAGATTGGCTGCTTTATGTGCTGTGTTTGTATATGATGAGGTGCGTTTGGGGAGATGATGCGTGCAGTGCTTGTACAGCAAGAGTTGCTGTCTCACCTCCTGTGTTTTTATAGGCGAGAGATATGACTGTAAAAAAGATGCATGCAGTGCTGGGACTGCAAGAACTGATGACTTGTCTTATGTGTTTGTATATGGCAGGTGCCTCCAAGCAGTCGATTGTGAGCTACCAGTAGCTCTCAGACACCTTCAGAGTATCTTGCAGCCTTAAGTTTATTTATACATAGGCACAGGGTCACATTTTCCTTTTAAAGTTAATGGAAGGCCGTGTTTATTTTACATTATTATCATCAGGCCTCTGATAGCAGGGCCTGCCACTTAGCAGTGGTCAGTCAGATTGATGACCCAGGCTGGGGCATTGAGGTGAAGAATGGAAGCACTGAGGTATTTATCTCTTAACCCCTCTCCTGCTGGTGACTGAACCACTCCATCATCAGCCGCGGTCACGCTGTGCTGATGACGGGGCGGTTCTGTCACGGCCCGCTCGGAACGCCTGCGCGGCGCGGATTCCGCGCCTGCGCTGAACGTTCTATTGAGTGGGCGGGGCCATGACGGAACCGCTCCGTCATGAGCACCGCGCAACCGCGGCTGGTGACAAGGCGGTTCCGTCACCAGCATGCGCCCGCCGCGCGGCCGCCCCGCCCCGCGGCCACCCCGCCCCGCCCCCTTAGCACTGCGGCGGTATAGCCGCCGCAGTGAATGGGTTAAATAAAAGTCCTTGTCAACTCCATATCAGAGGTGAGAACAAAATGATGTTTCAGACTGCTTTTAAATGGGAGAAAATGTAAGTTACCTTAATGATGAAGTTAACTCTTTACTTTTCTCCCTTTTTAAAGTACATATGACACAGGTGCAGTCACTCATAAATATATATCTCACTGACTCATATAGCAATCCTCTCGTAGTAGCCCTAGACAAAATATAGAGAAGCGCCATTGCTTCGAAACGAGTCAGGAGTTATCGACGGAAGCATTCTGCACATGGGTGGTATTTGACCTAATAAAAGGACTTGTTCCAGTTCAGTGTCCGTGTGCGTTTCTGCCAGAGGGGCAATTTGGAGCTTGATGTATACGCGGCAGCCCTTGCCGAGAGAAACGCACCAACCTGTGAGGACTGGGTGTCACGGGGCCCGGTATCCCACCCAGCTTCTTTTGTGAGACGCTGACATTGGATTTTAATATACCGATGTGCGGAGGCCCATCAGAGGGCTTTAAAAGTGCAGAAGCAGTAGAAATGAAGTGCACCCAATCAGGGTCAATATATGCACACTACGAGATCCAGAATTCCCTGTACATCAGAGGGTGTGACACTAATCTCGAATCCTTAAAGGAGGTGTGCCTGTGTAAATAAGATGACGCCGAGCCTTTGAGAAAGAGGCGCCATTGCTTCGAAACGCGTCAGGAGTTATCGACGGAAGCTGCGGAAGCTTTCTGCACATGGGTGGTATTTGACCTAATAAAAGGACTTGTTCGAGTTCAGTGTCCGTGTGCGTTTCTGCCAGAGAGGCAGTTTGGAGCTTGATAGATATATATATATATATATATGTGTATTTGTTTTTTAATTATAGTATCTGGCTCTATGGACATTAACCTTCAAGTCAATGAAGATGGGAATGGGGGTGTCTGGTAACAATTGGGGACTTGTTGAGCCTTCTGTAGCTCACGATGATTTCCACTGATCAGAAGTAGCTCTCCCTATAGAAAAGGTTGGAGACTCACGGAGGTGATGCATTCAGTGCTGGTACTGCAAGAGGGGAAAGTGTGCTTGCAGAGTTGATGCTTGCAGTCAGTGCATTAAATGTAAATATAGAAGTGCAGCTACTCACTATTAAGAATACCTGATTGCACCTGGGAAGGGCCGGTACCTGCCCCTTTAAAGCACTGCTTGCAGTGCTGATAGTGTGTGAGCTCTGCCTCGGATTGTGTTTCTTTTTGTTTATGTGCATATGTGCTTGCGCATACTAACTTAGTATAAACTTAACTTAAATAAAGAAAAGCTTTTCTATACACATGCATTCTGGAGACAGTGCATAATATGTTCTCTGACTGAGGCAATGTATTCTTTCTTCCACAGGGCAAAATGGTGGCTGATGTAGCAAAGCAACTGGGCACGAAGCACGTGGTCTTTAGTGGGCTGGAGAACGTGAAGGCGCTCACAGGCGGGAAGCTGGAAGTGCTGCATTTTGACAGCAAGGGCGAGGTGGAGCAGTACTTTTGGGACATAGGGGTGCCCATGACAAGTGTCCGCGTCAGCTTCTACTTTGAGAACTTCCTCACTGTCATGAAGCCAGTGAAGGCACAGGACGGAGATCATTACAACCTAGGTATGTCACACACATGGCCCATGATATAGGGCTTATGTTGTCAGCACCTTCATTTTCCCACAATCTGTGTCCAAGAGAAGGTTGAGCAGTTACTTTCACAGTTGCCTTCACTTTCCACAAAACTCTCAACCATGGGTACATGAACCTTGAAGTAAAGAACTAACCAGTATATATGTCATGGTGCAGATTGTGAATAACCTAACTGATTACCATCGTTTCAGATGAAGAATACTACTGGATCCTGCCCAGGTCCTTCCCGGGAGATGTTATTGTGGTACTCTGTGAGCCAGGCAAATATGCAGTAATGTGAGCTGGCTCCACCCCCCTTAATAACAGTATTGTTATAAATCTGATACCCACATTGCATTTTATCATAAATTTATATCCATCTCATCTCACACAAGAAGAATAATTAGCTGCTTTGATTCCTATAAGTAAAACCTTAACTCACTGCGTTATCTCATGGCCAGTACTCTGCAGAACAGAGTTATTGACCCAGTCAAGGGAAAGGCTGGTCACTGTACATAAGCAAAAAGAAGGAGATGATGGATGGAGTGCTGAAACCTTTTAGACACTCACCCCCAGTCGCAGATCTGGGTTGAATCAATAATCGTTCTTTAGCTCACTTAGCCACTCCTGTTCAGACCCAGCCATATGCAAATCAGTCTTGACCCTGTGCCTCATAGGAACAGTCCAGTCCTCATTAGGACTAGGGTGTAAAAGGATATCTTTCAGTAAGGACACCAATCTTTTTGAATAATCCCAGCTTTTTTATCATCTGTAATAAATATCCGCCGGCTTAAATCGGTATTACTCGATGGTTCGGCAAACAGTGATGTACCACAGACCCGGAACTGAGAGGAGAGTTGGCTGACATCGCACGCGTAGAGCGCTGAAAGTAACAAATCAACGAAGGAGTAAGGAGGGAAAGCCTCGCGACTCCAATTATGTGACACGTAGATATTGATTTAGGTGTACTTCCACCGATGTTTGCCGAACCATCGAGTTACACCCATTTAAGCTGGAGATATTTATTCCAGATGATATAAAAGCTGTGATTATTCAAAAAGATTGGTGTCCTTACTGAAAAAGATCCTTATACAGCCTTGTCCTGATGAGGCCCAAAACAAGTTGGGCTGAAACGTGTCGACTTTATGAATTGAAGAAGCTCTTACTAAATTAAAAATGTTTGCAAAAATAGATTTTAAAAAAGTACTAGAAAAATTGTTTAGAGTGCGGAGTGTTTTTCCTCATAGTACTTAATTTAGGGCTATCTTTGATAAACGGAATGCCCTTGTTAAAAAGTGAGAGCATCCAGATTTACTAATAGGGTAATAGGGAATAGAAGATATATTCCTATTTTTTTGATTTACATTTTTGTTTAAAAATTATGTATTGTATATAATGGTGCATTTATGTATGTGTGTATATATAGTTAAATACAAAAAGTTTTTCCCTTTTTTGGATATAGACACATAAAAAAACAGCTTAAACTGCTTTTTATCAATGATATTAATTTGTATATGATTAATCTGGAGAGTGAATTTCGTGGATGGAATACTTCAACTTTTCCTACTACTTATTGGGGATTCTCCTTTATTTGCATCCTGGATTAAGCGGACCACAGGACTTTGTGCTGCGACCAACCTGCTCTGCTTTGCGTCCTGAGCCCATGGACACTGTTCGCCGGACCCGCTTCGCGGGTCCCGCATCACAAGGGCACTCAGCGTGTGGCAGCGAAACAGGGCTGCGAGCGTGACGGCAGGGACTCCATCTACCAGGAGTCCCTGCGTGGCCAATAGCTGACACCTGGCCCGCTCTCCCTGTAATCCACGCCACAGCGCACCGGCTGACTGAAAATCAGCCCTTCCTTCCTGCCCTGGTGGGATTCTCCTTTATTTGCATCCTGGATTAAGCGGACCACAGGACTCTGTGCTGTGACCAACCTGCTCTGCTTTGCCTCCTGAGCCCACGGACACTGTTCGCCGGACCCGCTTCGCGGGTCCCGCATCACAAGGGCACTCAGCGGGGTCTGTGGCAGCGAAACAGGGCTGCGAGCGTGACGGCAGGGAAACAGGGCTGCGAGCGTGACGGCAGGGACTCCATCTACCAGGAGCCCCTGCGTGGCCAATAGCTGACACCTGGCCCGCTCTCCCTGTAAGCCACGCCCACAGCGCACCGGCTGACTGAAAATCAGCCCTTCCTTTCTGCCCTGGTGGGATTCTCCTTTGTTTGCATCCTGGATTAAGCAGACCACAGGACTCTGTGCTGCGACCAACCTGCTCTGCTTTGCCTCCTGAGCCCATGGACACTGTTCGCCGGACCCGCTTTGCGGGTCCCGCATCACAAGGGCACTCAGCAGGGTCTGTGGCAGCGAACAGGGCTGCGAGCGTGACGGCAGGGACTCCATCTACCAGGAGTCCCTGCGTGGCCAGTAGCTGACACCTGGCCCGCTCTCCCTGTAAGCCACGACCACAGCGCACACGTACATAACCAGTCCAACACCCGCGCACGTGGGACGCGCGCGGAACCAAGCGCGGAGCGAAGCCCGGGCAAAGGGCGGGCCGTTTGAGGCCGTTAGAGACTGGTATAGACTGGGCTGGGCCACCCCCCTAAAAAGCTCGATCGCCTAAGCCGTAACTTATAATCTTTGATATTTTCGGCAATTGTCCCATACCAACTCTGGGTTTCTGCCTGTATTTCCACACGCTCACCCTCTTCTTTGTAAGTGAGACAGTACTCACACGTCCATCATGTCTACACGAGGAAGTAGAAGTAAAACTGCCGCTAAGGACGGGCAAATCACCGGCCCTATCGATAATTTTATCACCAGAGCGAATACCTTTATAGATCAAAGTATTTCCTTGATAGAACGTAGAGTGTCCCAAGATTTAGCAAATGCCAAAAGGTCCTCTGTGGGACATTTGGCGGATGCACGAACACCGGATCAACGTAGGGACCTTGGACTGAGTGAAGCCTGTGGCCAAAGGCATAGCCTTCCAACCACGGTTGATCTATCAGTCTCACAGCTTTCTGACTCACAACTCTCCCTGGACTTAAAAAAGACCCCAGATTTAGTGATCCATCCTACCCCAGAGGAAATAAGACAGTCAAGAGGGAGGAGGGAGGGTGCAATAAGAAAGAAAAAACCTACAGCCATAAACAATCGGAAAAACAAAAAAACTAGATAAGGGCCCTAATAAGACAAGACAGACCCGAACCCTTACCCCACCGAGAGGAAATCAGGAAACTTGTAATGTGATTGTTCACCAAACACTACATGACACCCCGCCACCCACTACTGGGGAAATCATAACTGACCTCTCATTAGGTAAGGATGCAGGTGGTAACTGTGACTGCAATGCCCAACTATTAACTAAAATTGGAGACCTTTTTAAACAACTATTCAAACCACTAGAAATGAGACTGGGACAAATAGAAAAGGCATTGGCTAATTTGACAGCCTCTGTAAAAACGAACACAAATCAGGGGGTACAAAAGACAGGGGGAGGTAAACAGTTACCTACAGCCACCACCGTACAAAGTAAACAACCTATCCCCCCGGTAGCTAAACCAGCCCAACAGATTCTGACTAAAAAAAAGACATCAGAAAATACCCTAAGTAACACCCCGTTTAACATTAACATCACAAACACAAATTTGGCACACAATAATATGGGCCCAAAAACACCAGCTACACAGTCTAACAGAGTGGGATAGAAGACCCCCCGATGGAAGATTTTCTGTTAACCTCCCACCGGAAGCCAGTCCTTTCATAGTGGTAATGACCGGCGTACCAGAATTGGTAGATCATACTAATGAAGCAACCTGGTCGCTAAAAAATAAGGTCCAACATTGGCTAAGCGCAAATCGCCCACCTCCTCCCTATTGCTCAACCAAGATCCTAATGGTAAGAAGAGCCCCCTGGGTAGTGCATGGTAAAAAAACGATACAGGGGGATTGCGTCCTTATCACCTTTGATGATCCTAGACTGGTTGACCATATTTGTTCATGGGATCCCTATAGAGAACCACCATCTTGGGAGGGCTGGAGTGGCATCCCAATGACGAATAGATACAGTGGTCTGGAGTTAGTGGATTGACCACCACAGGCTGCAAATCATCTCAGCCCCAAAAAAAGGGAATCGGAGGGTAATACCAGACCCCAAATAACTCAAACTCCAAAAAGGGATCCCCAAACTTTGAGTTTTGTGTCCTGGACCATTGCCGGCCTCCGCCCCAAGATTGAGGACGGCACAGCTATAAGTTTCCTAGACAGTCATCAAATTGTATGTCTCCAGGAGACATGGTCAATAACGGAACTACACCTCCTGGGTTTCAGGACGTTCTTTTCTCCAGCCTTGGCTGGGACCATGGGCAGAGCAAAGGGGGGATTAACCATCTATATAGCGAATACCATACAACAAATAAAAATTACTACTCTTGAACTGGATGTAAATTTCCAGCTTCTCTCCCTCTCTCTACCCAAAAATGAGATTGTCCTACTCATTAACTTCTATAATAACTTGGAGGAAGAAGAATTTTTGAGAGTAATACTAAATATAAATGAAAAACTCACTAACTTTAGACAGACCAAAGGAGGGAGGGGGGTTGTTTTCTTTTTATGGGGAGGGGACTTCAACCTGCATCCCTGTCCTTACTCTATTAAAAACGGTAGTGAAATGGTTAATGCATTGGATATCCCCCTTACCCATTTTTGTCATACAAAATCGGGCATAGCCATGAATGACCTTTTGTCAGACCTGGGTCTTATAATAGCTAACTACCTAAACCCAAAAACAGGAAAACTAGAACCTACGTATGTAGGGAGGGGTCACCAGTCTACTGTCGACTACATCCTCATATCAGATGGGCTGTCAAATAGGATTAAGCACGTTGAGGTTCTATTAAACACTTTAAGCGATCACTCTGCTATCAAGATAGAATTTAACTTACTGTACCAATAATCCCTTGAGTCAACAATAGCAAAAGCTTTGAATCAGAACAACCTACAACTGGCTCAGGTAAATGGTTATACTCTAAAATGGGGGAAGATAAATCCTGGGCAAATCACAGAAGAGGTGATCAAAGCAGCATACCCCCATATCTTAAAATGCCTTGATCTAACCACGATAGAGGAGGAAGTCATAAGTAACTTCTCCAAAATCTTAATTGTCATCAAAGGCCTTTCAACAAAAAAATCAAAGGCAGAAACTCTAAACAGGAGAGGCTGGTTTATTCATAGCTGCACCTCGGCACATACCAAGCTTAAAGTGGCCCTGAATAATGAAAATAGAGACCCACAGCTAATCACCAGACTCAGAAAAGAATATCTGTCCGCCCGAAAGCAGAGAAAGGCCGAATTAAAGCAGGCCTTGTGGGACGAACTACATAAAAGTGCCCTACTCAAAAATATGGAGGCATTCTGGCGAGTAGTAAAATTCCCCTTCTTAGCTGACGATGACCTCCAAAAAATTGAAGTGGCCATAGAAGAAGGAGCATGGGTTTCTCATTTTTCAAGAATTTTTAAGAAACAAACGTTTCTTGAAAACGAAGAAATAACTCATCCAGCTGTCGCTTACCCCATCCTAATAGAATACAATATCTCTGAAGTTTTATGGCCCTAAACCTAAGTAAAAATGGAAAAGCCCCGGGCCCCGATGGAGTCCCGGTAGACATTTTTAAATATAATCCGGACCTTTGGGCCCCCATATTGACCAGGGTGTGTACGGCAGCCGCAAAATAGGGACTTCTGGAATCTTGGACCAAGTCAGTTATGGTCCCGATTTTCAAAAAAGGAGACCGTCCAGACCCTACCTGCTAGCGCCCCATCTTACTGTTGGATTCAGTGGGCAAGGTAGCCGGTAGGGTCATTCTTGAGCGTCTCCAACAATGGGCAGAGGATAGGGGGATACTGTCCGATTTACAATTTGGCTTCCAAGAGGGTTTTGGTACGGTGGAGCAGGCTTTAAACCTATCAATAATTGGGGGAAAATACATCCATGCAAAGAAAGACAAGCTATATATGGTGTATGTGGACCTGTCCGCAGCATTTGACTGCGTGTCCCATTCAAAATTATGGTCAGTCTTGTTACAAATGGGTGTGGACCCCTCACTTCTAGACTTTAAGAGAACTATTCTCCTTATATACAAACAGCCTGGAGACGGAGCTTCTGAAGGGGGCACAAGACCTCCCCCGAGTAAAACAACGCATGATTCCCGCCCTGCTCTATGCAGACGACACCGTCATCCTGGCCCATACCCCACGTGAGCTACAAACCGCACTAACCAGGTATGCGGATTTCATGGGCACCCTTGACCTCCACATTAATATTAAGAAGACCTTTGTAATGCTGGCAGGTAAAGGGAAAAAAGGGTTTAGGGATATATCCCTCAATAATCAAAATCGCGAACTGACGGCCCAGTACCCCTACTTAGGTATTACGATAGACGATAAATTGAATTGGAAAGCGGCAGTTGAGTCTAGAAAGCATTCCTTCAAGCGGGCAATAGCCGCTCTGATGTCCTTTTCTGGGCCGCCTGTGGAACTATTGAAAATGTATAATGCGAAGTGCCAGACAGTAGCCCTGTACGGGGCTGGGGTTTGGGGGCATGTCGACGATAGCGCTCTACAAGTGGCAGAAAATTCCTTCTTAAGATTTCTTCTGGTGGCACCAAGGCGAATCTCCACTTATACTTCCCACATTGAATTAGGTATACCCCACATTGCGGACCTGGCAAAAATCCAACCCTTGTTATTATGGCGGCGTATATGGACCTCAGAGAAAAACCTTTTAACTAAAGGGAGTGTGGCGGACTCAATGTCACTAGACCATTCGGGAAAAATAAAATGGCTCGCCTATATCAGAAACTTTTTCACGGATCTAGGCCTAGAGGACTATTACATAACGCCAGAAAAGATCAGTGAAATAACCAAGAAGGACTTGAAAGAAATGGCCCTGAGCCATCTTGATGGACTAAGACTTACAAGCGAAATAAGGAAACCTTCGGTCCACCATGCAATCATGGTCCATTCTGTCCCTATAATCCAGCCTTACCTAACGCTTGAAATTGGTATTTTTGATAGTTTCTTACTAACCAGATTCAGATTAAATCTCTTCCATCGGTTAGTAGCCTTCCCCATGAGAAACACCTGGGAACAAACGCTAGACCATTGTCCTTGCGATGATACATCTGTACAGACTACTATGCATACAGTATTGTTCTGCAAGTACTATCATGTCCATCGCAAAATTTGGTTGGCACCATTGCTGAAATTGTGGGACCTAAGACAGTGTCGCCCTGCAATGCTACGCCTTCAATTTCTGGACTCTGAAGCTACTTGCTACCACATGGTTAACTATTTAAAATGTGTTTTTAAACATAGAAATAATCTGTGAGGAAACTGTTCACACAATGAACTTTATCAAATGTAAACAGAACTGAACTATTTTTAAGTACCCTTTTTCAAAATTTTATTGTAAAACTTCAATTTTTAAAAGGTGTATTTTCCTTCTATTTTTAATGGTAAAATGTGTATAAAAATGCTTTTATGGATTTCTATCATGAAATACAGAATAAAGAAATTAAATAATAATAATATTACTTATTGTTTAGTGTATATATTGGTTCCAACGCATTATTTCTATTTTCAGAACCTAAGAAATACAGCAGACTAGCCAGGTACCAAATGGAAAATCAAATCTGACTATCACTTGTGTCCTCCATAAGGGATGCACACCTGGCCATCTGTAATTGGGTGGTACTAAAACGTGTACCTTTTAAGCACATGAACTCTTTTGATGACGTCAATTGTCTTGGTGACACGAGTGTTCTGCAAGTCCCACCTGTAAGATGGCTTTAGAATACTGGTAGGTGAGGTGCAAAGGACTAGCCAGCTTTTCCAATGCACTGGTAGAGGTGACGCTACTTGTCTGTATCTTCAAGAAGACAACTAAGGCACTTTAGGAGCTCTGATGATCCTCTAGGTCTATAACATCTGTGGGTTTTCTGGTGGGTAGAGAAGATGACTTAAAACCAATACCCAAAATAGGTGAGTCCTTCCAAGCAGGAGAGTGTTATTACACTTCTTCTCCCCACTCATCTTGCTCACTTTATCTTTGCTAACACTTCACCTCTCTTCTCTTTTCTACATTAGTACTGCCCATGGCAGACATTCCAATGGATGGGATATCCGTGGCTGACATCGGACCGGTTGTGGCAAGCATCTTCCAATCCCCTGATGGTTACCTGGGCAAGGCCATTGGACTGAGCGCTGACCGCCTGTCAGTCCAGCAGTACGCAGAGATACTGTCCAAGCACATGGGGAAGACCGTGCTGGATTCCAAGGTGAGAAGCATACTGTGTGCAAATAAAATGTGAGAAAAATAAGAGTATTTTTTTCCAGCTATGTGCCAACTGCAGGTGCAAAACCAACCCAGTGCAAAAATAATCTACTCCGGTATAGGATTACTTTCTTCTCCAGAATTTAGAATTGGAGAGTAATGCATGCTAACTGTATTTGTGTGTATGTGAATTCCCCATGTATTGCATTTGGTTCACCAACTGGCAGTGGCCAAACAAATACTAAAGCAAGCAGAATTTGCTTAGAGCTCCTTGCATTAAAAAATGCTGAAATCAGGGGGCGTGGTTTGCAGCCAACTAAGATGGCCGCAACATAGAGGCGCTCCGAGGGTGAGACCAACTCCCTCCATGAATCCGGGCACATATCCGTACTAATAATCGTCCCAGAGCAGCCACTTCAATTGCGGAGGTGAAGCAGTCCCAGCTGATCTTGGTCCGTGGCCGCTACGATCTCAGACCACGGAGTAACGGCGAACGACCCCGTGCTGCCTGCGTGCACGTCTGAGGCTGCGGGCTAAATTTCAAAGGAGACCCGGCGCCTGCGCGTCTCGGCCGGCCGACAGTGAGGCTGTTGCGTCGCTGAGGATTGCAGGTGGGTGGGGCGCCGGGGGCGCCCATGTGAGGCACTGAAGGAGTCCGCCTGCATAGCAGAGTGTCAGCGTGAGCGGACGCGGAGGTCCGTCTACACCGGCCTACACACTACGCAGTATGTATTAATCCGCGACGACTCAGTGGCAATGTGGTGCAGAATTGGAGTACCTGTTCTTCCAACAATGAGCGGCAGAGGTAACCACTCCCCCCCCAACAAGGCAAACTTGACAAGTTTGTGTATGCCAAGGATTTTCCCCCATTGCCGGACCAAAACGTGGCTGGGGCTAAGAGCACGGAAGGAGACAGATGCTCCAAGGTGACCCTGGAGGATGTGATCACTGCACTCCACCAGGTCCAGACCACGGTGGGTACAATATCAACAGACGTCACATTCCTAAGAGCGGATCTACAGAAAATGTCGACAAGGGTGACCGAAGTAGAACAAGCGACAACATCCCTCACTAAGGACACTTCGCTCCTGATTAAGAGAGTGACGCAACTAGAGTAAGACAACAGGCGCATGGCGGCGAAAATGGACGAGCAGGAAGGGCGCTCTCGCCGCAATAACGTTCGAATAATTGGGCTGCCGGAATCCGAGGGGGGACCTGCCATGGACCTGTACGTTGAAGATCTCATAAAGACAAAACTACAACCCAAGGGCCTCTCTGCCTCCTTCTCGGTGGAGCGGGCTCACAGGGTACCAGGAGGGCGTCTGCGACCAGGAGCACCACCACGGCCGGTACTAGCACGTCTGTTTAATTTTCGGGACGGAGACGCTATTCTGCAAACGGCACGGGTGGCTCCGCCTCTACGGATACAAAACTCTGAAATCTCATTCTTCCCGGATTACACAGCGGCGGTCGCGGCACGCCGCAGAAGCTTCCTCAAAGTAAAAAAGACATTAAGGTCCCGTGAACTGCTGTATACTATGCTCTTTCCAGCAAGACTCTTAATTATCAGCAATGTTAAAACTGATGATGCAGGTAGATTTTCCGCCATATATGCACAATGGGAAGGGAAGCCTCTTAATATTGTTTCTGTTTACATACATCCTGCATTACAAGCAGTGACCCTCCCGGATCTCGGCACATTCTTATTGGGGTTGCCTGAGGGCGAGCTGATCCTTGGGGAGACTTTAATTCAGTGGCTGATTTCAATGGACAGATTCCCTCTCAGAGCAATGTCCTCTGGGACGTCCCGTTTGGGCAGCTTTATGGCAGCTATGGAACTGGTGGACATTTGGAGGAAGTATAACCCCCTTGAACATCAGTTTAACTATCACTCTAGTGTTCACAACAGCCTCACCGGAATTGACTATTTCATGGGGTCACTGGGTAGCCTTTGTAATATTAGCTGTGTTGAAATCAAACCAAGGGGCATATCTGACCATTCCCCACTGATGATTAGTTACATCCATCACCAGCAGAAAAGAAGTCGGACTTGCCCCATACGCCCTGGATATCTCCACAATCCCAAGATTAGAAGGGATCTTAAAAAGGTGACGAAGCATTATTTTCATGATAACGTTGGTTCTGTAACCTCCTCTGTCACTTTATGGGAGGCATACAAAACAGTTCTCAGATGACCGGCAATAACCTCCGTAGTAACTTATAAACGAGAAAGACAGTCGGAACTACAAGTTTTAGAGTCTGAGGTAACTATTGCAGAGGCACAACACACTGCTGCCCCAACCCCTGATGCGTCCCGCAGCTTGCAGAATGCACAGCGCTGTCACAAGGAATACCTTACGGTTCTGACCAGACAGCAACTTGCAGACACACGACATAAAATTTATGACGTAGGGGATAAGGCGGATAAACTGCTGGTGTGGTTAGATAAGCGGGAACGAAAGGACAGATGGATAGCGCAGCTCACAATGGAGGGTGGACATCTCACCACGGACCCGCACACAATAGTAAGCATGTTAGCATGCCACTTTTTGAAAATCTACTCCTCAGATTCGACAATCTCGGAGGAGGAAGCACTGACCTACATTAAAGACCTTAAAATGCCCAAATTGACCCCAGAAGAAGCGCAATTGTTGGAGGGCGATCTCACGACAGATGAGGTGGTCATAGCTATTAAAGCACTGCAGTCGGGCAAGGCTGTGGGACCCAATGGCATACCAGTTGAATTATATAGAAAAATGGATGACTCCCTCGCGCCCCACCTGTTGACTATGTTTACTGAAAGCCTGGGGATAGGAGAACTCCCGCCGGACCAACGCACGGCCACCATTGTAACGATCCTAAAACCTGGGAAGCCGGCGGATCAGTGTACATCATATCGGCCTATCTCCCTCATGAATGCTGAAGCCAAAATACTGGGCAAACTATTAGCACTACGACTCAAGCCGCACCTGTCCAAACTAGTGCACAGGGATCAATCGGGCTTTATGCCTGGCAGGAACACAGCGCTAAACCTAAAACGGCTAAATGGGGTGATGGCACGTGCGGTATATCTGCAGGAGCCGGCGCTGATACTCTCCTTAGACTCCAATATGGCGTTCAACATGGTCCATTGGCCTTTTCATTTTGCGGTGCTGCGTCATCTGGGTTTTGGGCCTAGGTTTTGTGCCTGGGTCCGACTGTTGTACACAAAACCTATGGCACATGTCACAGCTAATGGCCATATCTCGGCAGATTTTCCCTTGGTCAGGGGCACACGTCAGGGCTGCCCGCTATCGCCACTATTGTTTGCCATGGTATTGGAGCCCCTGGCGGAATGGATAAGATGGAAACCGACTATTGGGGGCCTCTCCCTATGCGCAGACGATATACTGCTGTACTTCGCTTCCCCCGGGCGTTCTATAAGTACACTTTTGGATGTCTGCATGGCCTATGGGCGGGCATCCGGATACCCTATTAACTGGTCTAAATCCACCATGTACGTACTTCATGGTCCACCACCGCACCTGCAAGATGGTTGTCCGCTACAAACTGCAGAAACCACGTTTAAAAATGTAGGGGTGGGGGGCGTGGCTAGCAGCCAACGATGGCGGCCGCAGCTTAGGGAGGCTCCCGCGGCACGGCGGCATCCCACACCAATCCGTCCATATAATCCGTGCAATTTCTTATCCAGGCGGGGCGGACTGGGCTCTGCGTCCGTACGGCGCACACTGCAATGATTTACAGACAGCGGCAGCCCGGTGATCACCGAAATGACAGAGAGAAAGGAGGGGCCTGCTGTCCTCCTCGGAGCAGCGGGGCAGTGAGCGGATAGGAGCCGACCGGAAGTGGTCTCTAGACGGACGCGACCAGCCGGAAGTGGCGGTCCTCCGACCGCACCGTGAAAGAACACCTGAAAAGCTTCCGGAGTCTGCGGAGGGTCGGGCGAAGACCCGAAACAACGAACGCTGCCTCGGACAGTGACCAGAATGCACCACGGAGGACGCCGCGGCTCGGTAGGGCTAAAACCGCCATCTTGGGAGGCGGACTTGGAATATAGACAGCGGCCCGAGGGACACACGCAGGACCCCCTACGAATGTACGCCTGAAGTGCTGCGAGTGGAGGTGGCCCCGGGGGTGTGAGAGGTGATCCGGGATTTCCTGACAATACTGGGGGAGTGCCAACAGGGGGACGCAGTGAAGACTGGACTGGGGGCATACGAGGGATCACCTCCCCCCCCCCCCCCCCCCTTCTTGCTGCAGGATCGAAGGTGACACTTGGCAGAATAGTGGTCAGGCACCTACATTGGAACAAAAGGGACTCCGGGCCAGGGACGCACAAACGCGCTGGACAGTGCACGGGACAGGCAACGCACATCCCCACTGGACTGGCCACGGAGCAATAAGCCCTCATAGGGTCATTCAGTTGCTTGAGCCGCGGCGCTGCTCGGGGGTGATGGACAAGTGTGCATAGTCCTGTACACCTGGAAGGAGGTGGAGGGGACACCCCGATTGCCCATAGCCTACACCGGGCGCTGCCCGACCCCGCACTATCGAAAGTGGATGACCAAGTGAACGAGGGTTCCTTCAGAGAGGTCTATAACACGCACGGCGGAGTGGTTGACGCGGCTGCCACACAGACACCAGCCAGAAGACGCAAGTGGAATTGCCCCCCGGACCGGATAACGCACCCCTGTGGGTGAACAGAGCTCATTTTGGCGGTGCAACATGGCGAACAGAGGCCCCAGACACACCTCCACACAAGCCAAACTTGATAAATTCGCTTATGAGAAACAGAACCCCCCCCCCCAAAAACAACGCAAACCCGCGGGGAAAATGACAGAAGCCGAAGGGGCAAAGAAGGCTACTCTGGAGGACGTTCTGGCGGCACTGGCGCAAGTACAGGCGACAGTGGGGGCTACAGCGACTGAGGTTACCCTGATACGCGCTGACCTCCAGAAGATGAACGAGAGAGTTAAACAAGTCGAAGTGGTGACCAAATCCTTAGTTGAGGATGTGTCGGAACTACAAATCGAAATGGGCAAACTGCAAGCGGACAACAAACTACTTAAAGAAAAACTTGACGATCAGGAAGGGCGCTCTTCCTGATCTGTGCAGATTGCATGGAGTGCTGGCTAGGGCGGACTCGATCACCACACAAGCAGTAATATTGACCCTTGATGCCAAGATGGCCTTTGATCTTGTAGAGTGGAGCTACTTGTTTGAGGTCCTGTCTCGTTTAGGTTTCGGCCCCAAATTTACCGCATGGATCAGACTGTTATACGCTGACCCTGTCGCGCAGGTCGTGGCAAACGGCCATATCTCGCAAACGTTCCCACTGGGGAGGGGCACACGTCAGGGATGCCCCCTCTCGCCATTGCTGTTTGCTATTTCCTTGGAACCCCTAGCCACCTTAATAAGGACCTCGCCGCTGCTGACTGGCATACGCTGGGCGGAGGGCTGGGAGGACCGGCTCTCACTCTATGCCGACGATATGCTGGTATAACCGGAACCGGAACGCGGGGTACCGGCCCTATTGCATATCTGTGACAGTCATGGTAAGGTATCAGGATATACGTTGAACTGGAGCAAATCGGAGTTATATGTCCTGAAGGGACCGATCCCGGCACTGAGCGCAGAATGCCCTCTGAAGATGGCTGACTCATCCTTTAAATACTTAGGTATTCAGGTTACTAGGGACCCATCGGAGTTTATGGATAAAAATTTGGGGCCCCCCTTGGAAAGACTTAAACAGGACGTTAAGTTTTGGGCGGGGCTGCCTTTAACGCACTGTATAAAATGATGGCCTTGCCCCGGTTTCTGTACATACTTGAAAATACGCCATATCCGGTGGTTCCAAGAATTTTTCAGAAAGTAGCGACGATGGTATCAACTCTTCTATGGGGAAACCTCCCAGCACGCATTGTACAATCCAAATTGCATAGGGGATGGTACGATGGGGGGGGGGGATCGCGTTGCCTAATCTGAAATTGTATTATTGGGCGGCACACCTGAAACCCATCAACCATTGGATACACACTCCGCAAAATGAGCCAGCGCTTCAAGCAGACAGGGCGCAACTGGCCACGAATAGTTTATTGGCTCCGTTGTATGATCAGCGCAAAATGCGTACGTTGGTGGGGCCCACCAGACTAACTGTGGCGCTGTGGCATACAGCGACGGAGGCGCTAGGATGGAAGGGGAGAATAACCAAACTCACCCCACTATGGGATTCTCGAGCCTTAGATAACATGAGAAACAGCAGAGGGTTCTCACACTGGGACACTATAGAGATATCTACGGTGGGGGATCTCTGGGAAATGAGGTTCCGTGACAATTGTAAGTGGTGTTTCCGACTCGTACGAATATGGTCGAGTCTGGTATCTATGAACCGCAAATGACGAGTTTAGTAAGTGTGCGCAGTTTCGCTGTGCTAACTTAAACCGTTCGTTTGTTACGTGGGCTTTTCATCTGTACCCACGGGTTCCATCTTAGATACGGCATCCATTTTGTCTCTTGCCCTCAAGTAGTCAGCGAACGGACGCTGTCCGCTTTGCGACCCTGGGACTCCCAAGATATTTGCGGAAGACACATGTTCTTTGAAAGTGTCTTTATGACGAGGGGGTTGCTACTGTAAGGCAGGTGGCGCCGCTCGAGGCTCATCTTGCCGCACGGACTTATTGTCTCAGCCGTGCATCTCATTAGGCACGTCCCTTTGATGCCTGTATCTCGTGTTTCCCGACACCTCCCCTTTTACACCCTTTCCAATCTCCCCACTGTCTCCGTCTTCCTCTGCACCTGTCTTCGTTCCTGTTTCGATCTACTTGATTGCTGATTGGAATTTGCTAATGGTGGGAAGATGGGTTTTTACAGTTGGGAACCGCCAAATGTTTCCGCACTTATGTTCCGGGCCTTATGTGTTTCAAAGCGACCCCTCTGGGAGCTAGATGTGGGAACTGAGTTGTAAACCTTTGTGTTTAATGTTAGCCTATGGGTAAAAACTGTATAAAAGGAGCGATCCACATAACCAATTTGAAGCAGTCTCCACAAGTAGCACGCGTTGTACTTGCCGTGATTTCTGTGTTCCCTGCAGTAAATAAACCTTGACTCTTTGACGCCGAAGGAAGTGTCCCGTGTCTCTGTGACTTGTACGCCGGAACAGGTTACCCACGAAGGTTTCAGGTGTTGTGCCCTGGCACCGCTGGGTCCAAAAGAACCCAGTCCTTCAGTTGGCGCCCAACGTGGGGCTGCATCAGTGGTACCGGTCCAAGCCCGACGATCGTGAGGAACTTCGTGTGAAATCTCCGAGGGAAGGTGCACCCCGCTTCATCGATCCTGTTGTCGAAATAAGTGGCCCGAAGACTTTTCCCGCGAAGATTCCCGCCTCCTGACGGCTGCGACGGACTGCTGCCCTGACTGTAGACCTGTTTTGGCGCCTGGCGTAGACCTTGGTATAGCGAGACGATTGACGGGCCTTCCTGAGGACGCCATTGATCTTTGAGTTAAGTATTTGTGGGTCGCTCCCAGAATCCTTGGTTGTAAACACTTTAGCGAGTGTTTTTGTTGTAGACACTTTAGCGAGTGTCTTTGTTGTAAACACTAGTGGCTTTGTTGTACACGCTGTGTGAGTGTTTTTGTCGGTGACACTTTGCTAGCGTACTTTGTTGTTGTATTTGTTTGACGACTGCAGCCGCCAAAGACCGAGGGTTTTGTTCTTGCTGGGACTTGGTAAATCCCGTAACCCTTGAAGTTTGTGAAACTCGGCTAGTGTGCAAGATGCCTGGTCGCAGTACTTTGTTCAGTTGTTGTAGACCTTGTGGTGCGGATTCCCTGCTGGAGGACTCATGTCCGATACCTCCGGTTGGAACTCCTACTTATGACTTATATAGCAAACATGGGCTAGGCCCGATTGCTTTTAACGATTATTGGATAAAATATACAAAGAAAGACGGCGATCTTCGTTGGCCACCTCACGGTAGCTTCGAAGCGTCGATCTTAGATAATTTGGAAATAAAGTTGTTCGAACGCAAATCTAGGCCGGCCATGTTTGATGCCTTTCGGTTGTGGCGCAAAGAAGCCCGACAGAAAGAGATCAGACAGAATAAACGTAGTGAGCGAGATAATGTTGCTACCATTGTGAAGAAAGCTGAGCAGTTTCAGCGTGATAAGGAGGATAAGGATAAGGAAGTGTTTGAGAGGCTACAACGTATGACCATAGATAAATGCTATCCTGCTTTGCCTACGGAGTCGGATAAGAAGGAAGAGGCAGTTGAGGATCCTTTAATGTCCTATCTTATGAAGTCGCCACCCCCGTACGTACAGGGTACCGCAGCTCCTGTGGTCCCTGCCGTACCTGTTCTTCCACCTGTTATTCCTCCACCCGTTCCTCAACCTGCACCCGCTCTTCCGACTGTTCCTGCTCCTGTGCCTGTTTCTATTCCTACTGCTCCTCCGCTTCCACATACTCCTGCTCGCGCTACTGCTCCTGTGTTGTTAACTCCAGTTGTTGCTAACGTTTCTACTCCTCCTCTTGTTAGTTCTGTGTCTTACTCTTGTCCCTCTACTCGTAACCGTAGTTCTCCCATTGCGACAAATTTTTTCCAGTCGCTCGGACCTGTTTTTGGGTCCGCTGGTTCTGATGGTCCACCACAGAGACGTAGTCAGCTTCCTGGTAATAGGGAACGTGCTGCGCTATACAATATGGCGATGGGTTGGATGGACAATCCGCAAAGAAATCCACCCCGAGTCGTTCTTGAAACGTTTAGTCAATTCAACATACCGACTCAGAGATATGTGTTTGACGAAATGTGTAAACTCCTGCATGATCAGATAGCGGCTGTTGCGCCTGACGAGGTGCTGACCGCCCTGTCCAATCTTCGGCTTCAGTTCGCAACTGGACTGATAGTCGATACTAATGTCCGACGAGCTATTGAGCAGTTGCTGTCTTACCGCCTTGCTCCTATTCCTCACGCACTGTTTGTTGAGGATCTTGAACGCCAACAAGCCGAGTCTGGCCAATATCCTATGCGTGAAGTTCCGCCGGTTTGGATACCGGCTGATAACACTAATGCTGCCCAGCCAGTGGCAGCGCATTTCCAGAGAGTATGGATACATCTCCCATGGAAACGATCGGAAGTGCTTCAGGTGAAACAAACTTTGCCTGATCCTCGCAAAAATCCTGCGGGGTATTACAAAGAATTATCGCAGCTTGTGGATGCTACGGTAATGAATCTTGCCGATATTGACATGTTGTTTGGCAACGTCGTACCGCAGCCGGTATGGGCTAAGATTCGTCATCAAGATCACACAAATGAATTAGGTGGTGATTGGGCTGCCATTACAGCGGCAGACGCTGGACAAGTGGCTGCTGCTAAACCCGATCAGTTGATTGCACTTCTTCCCCAGCGAATCATTACATTAATGAAAACGCTTATGCCAGCTATGAGGGTAAATTGGGACAAGTTGTCAGCCTGTAAGCAGAAGAAAGATGAGAGTGTTTCAGACTTCTTTACGAGGTTTGAGGAAACATTTGTTGATCATAGTGGACAGGATATGGGTACTGAGGGTGGACAGAGGTTGTTTGTGGATAAATTTGTATCGAACTTATTGCCCGATTTGTGCAATAAATTAAAGAATTCAGAAAGTGCATGGGCCGTTTCTACCTCAGCTCAGATTCTGGCTACGGCACAATATTATGAAAATAGGGAGAAAGAAGAAAATGACCGAGCTGATAAAAAGACAAAAGAGCTGAAAACTAAAGTGTTGTTACAACAAGCATACCCGCCGCGTTCTAATCAGAATGCGTCTCAGCAGAATAGATCACAGTCGCAATCGAATCGATCGCAGTCGCGTAATGATTCCTCTTTCAACAGATCTTCGTTGGGGTACAATCAATGTGCTTATTGTAGACAGGAGGGACACATTAAATTTGATTGTCCTGCTTTAAATGATCGTAATAGTGGTAATTCGTCTAGAGGAGGCCGTGGTGGTTCACAGAATGCATCACGTGGTAGAGGTCGTGGTGCTCAGAACGACCGCTCTGACAACTCATCAAATTCTAATAACTGTTTCGACCAACGTGGATCATCGCAAGGACGATCTGCGCAGTACAATGTAGACGATTATTACGTCGATCAGGGAACTGACGACAGTAATTACTAGGACAGCCGAAGACAAGGAGAGGGAGTGGTATCAGTTCCGGTTGATCAGAGAGGGCCTTACGTCGCAGTTGCTACATCGGGCGTCGTTGAGCCTTTTCTGTTGGACACTGGTGCAGCGAAAAGTTCCATTATGCATTCGAAACTCCCTGGCGCACCTTTGTCTGGCTTAACAAATGTATCCGTTGGATTCTCTGGCGCCCCCGTTAGCAATCCAGTTTCACGCCCTCTGCCCCTTAAAATTGGGCCACGTGAGCTCGAAGCTCCACTGATTTTGACCACAGGTTGTGGCGAAAATCTTTTGGGTCTGGATTTGCTTAAACGTTTGTATGCAACTTTGTATTGTTCTCCTGCGGGTGTAAAGCTTACGTTTGGGGAGAAAGTAGTCTCTCCCATGTATTTGTCCCTCGATAAGCTTCCACCGGAATTGGATTCTCTTCCTGCGTCTTTGTGGGCGACGGGTCCAAATGATGTGGGCCTACTTGATATCTCCCCTTATGTTGTTCAGTTGAAATCAAATGTGCGATTGCCGCGTATTCCCCAATACCGTATCTCCCTTGATGGGGAACGAGCTTTGTTAGCGATCATCTATGATTTGATCGAGAAAAATGTTATTGAGGAGACTCGGGGAAACGTGTGCAATAGCCCTGTACTGCCCATTCTTAAACGTACTGATCCTACCAAACCGCCTGTTTATCGTTTTGTTATCGATTTACGGGAGGTGAATAAAATTGTGGTTCCTCAATTCCCTGTTGTGCCTGACATCACGGCGCTACTGACTCTGATTCCAGCTACTGCATCATGGTTTTCGGTGATTGATTTGAAAAACGCCTTTTTCAGCATCCCGATCGCCGAAGAGAGCAGGGACCTTTTCGGTTTCTCTCTTGGTGGACGTAGCTTCCGGTTCAAACGCGCTCCTCAGGGCTACTGTGAAAGTCCGTCTATTTACAGTCAAGCCTTGAAGGGTCAACTGGATGCGTTTAGGTTGCCGGTCGGTGCGGCCCTAATTCAATATGTCGACGACTTATTGGTGGCTGCTGATACTCAGGACATTTGCAAAATTGCTACGGTGTCATTGCTGCAACATCTCTGTGAGTTGAATCACAAGGTGTCACCTTCTAAACTCCAATATTGTTGTCAAGAAGTAACCTATCTAGGTCACTTATTGTCAAAGGAGGGAAGGAGATTGACCCCAGAGAGAATTGCAGCGATTGCGCGAATGGCTGTGCCAACAACCCAAAGAGATGTGCGTGCCTTTCTAGGTATCACGTCGTACTGTAGGCAATGGATTCCTAATTTTTCATTGCTAGCGAAACCATTGGTGGCTCTTACATGCAAGGATGTTTCAACTCCTTTACCATGGACGGAAGAATGTCAGAAAAGTTTTTCTGAATTACGTGATTCATTGTGTTCGGCTCCTGTGTTAGGTACCCCTGACTACAGTAAACCGTTCACGTTATATGTTCACGAGAGAGAAGGCTGTGCGTTGAGTGTCTTAACGCAACCTTTTGGTGGTAAGCAACGTCCATGTGCATATTTTTCCTCGACCTTAGACCCAGTAGCTAGAGCATTGCCGAGTTGTTTGAGAGCAACTGCGGCAGCTGCGGTCTCCATCCGACAATCAGCAGGATTGGTCATGGATAATATGCTCACGGTGATGGTTCCGCATGCAGTCGATACTCTTTTGAATCGAACGAAAACTCAGCACTTGACGAGTGCGAGGTTGTCTGGGTACGAATTGACGCTTTTGGCAAGCCACATTCAAATAAAACGTTGTAATGTCCTGAATCCGGCAACTTTGTTACCAATTAGTGCAGAGTCAGATCAAGTAACAGAACATGACTGCTACTTGCGTACAGAAGAGGAAACAAAAGGTCGAGTGGACCTTAAAAACACCCCATTGGAAGACCCTGACGGCACTTTGTATGTGGATGGGTCATGTTTTAAATTGCCGAATGGTGATGTGACTACTGCCTATGCTGTTGTGACGTTGAATACTGTTGTTGAGACTGCGAGATTGAATCAGAATTCTGCCCAAGCTGCAGAGCTGATTGCTCTTACTAGAGCATGTGTATTAGCGAAAGGGAAACGTGTGAATGTGTACACCGATAGCCAGTACGCTTTCGGTGTAGCGCATAGCTTTGGACGATTGTGGCGAGAGCGTGGTTTCTTGACGTCACACGGCACGAAAATACAGCATGGCCAGCTTGTGAATGATCTTTTGGATGCATTGACTTTGCCTGCTCAAGTTGCGATTGTTAAGTGTAGTGCGCATCGTAAAGTAACGGATGATGTTGGTCGTGGTAACGCGTTTGCAGATGAGATTGCTAAGGAGACTGCCCGGAACCTTAGCACTCGAATGTATGTGACGAGTTCGGTTAGGTGGCCTACAGAATCGAGTATGTGTGAGAATACTATAGAGAGCGTGAAAGCAATTCAGAATGAGGCCACCGATACGGAAAAGACGAAGTGGAAAGAAAGTACGGGAAAGTTGGATGTGAATGGTTGTTGGATTGATTTGTCGGATCAGAAAAGATGGATGTTGCCTGATGCGTATGTGCTGGCCGTCGTGACAATGGCACATGGGTTAGCACATATCAGCGCGAAAGGCATTTGCAAGTTGTTGTCGCCTGTATGGAAGAATGATGGCATTACAAAGTGTGCTGAACGTCTGGTGAAGAATTGTATGGTGTGTATAATGTACAATCCTGGCAAAGGAACCCCAACTCCCCCTGGCAGTTTTGCTCCTCCTTCGTATCCCTTTGAGGTGATTCAATTGGACTTCATCCATATGGAGCGATGCAATAACTTGAAATATGTTTTAGTTGTGGTTTGCGCATTCTCCCGATGGATCGAGGCCTATCCCCTCAAAGACAATACTGCTTTGTCTACTGCGAAAATCCTACTGAAGGAATACTTTCCTCGGTATGGAATGCCTAGAGTCGTGTGGTCAGATAACGGAAGTGAGTTTGTTGGAAGTGTGATGAAGAATGTGTGTAAGGGCCTTGGAATTAATCAGAAATTCCATAGCGCCAATCATCCCCAGTCAGCTGGATTGGTTGAAGGGTACAATGGTACCCTTAAACTAAAGCTAGCGAAGATTCAGGCTACGACTGGACTTTCGTGGCCTGACGCTTTGCCTCTAGCATTACTGTCAACTAGGGCGACTGTACACTCCCGAATAGGGCTTAGTCCCTATGAAATAGTGTTCGGCCGTCCTGCGAATGTGTGGGGGGTTCCTAGGCCAGGTATATTCGTCGATCTTGAGTATCCGATGTTGATTGACTACTTACATGACTTGACTGCTAAACTGAGGTTAATTCATCAACAGGTTTACGACGCCTTGCCGACGCAGACGGAGGGTCCAGGCCACCAGCTCCAGCCCGGTGATTGGGTAGTCACCCGGAATTTCTCACGCAAGAAGAATCTGGACCCCCGTTTTGTTGGACCTCACCAGGTGCTCCTGGCCACGAGGACTGCCGTTCGTCTTGAGGGGCGGAAGAATTGGGTACATGCTACCCATTGCAAACGAGTCCCTATTCCTTTACCGGCAGACCCGTGGGTGAGGAAAGGCATTGCGTCAACAGAAGCAGAGACATTGCCGGCGTTTGTACCTTTTAGCGACGCACAGCTTGTTGGTGAACACTCAGCGCAGCAGAAAGCCACTGTTGGAACATTGTCAGCAAAAGACTCAAGATCAAATCAACAAACTGATCAGCAGGACGCTGTCTCTTCAACGGATCCTTTGTTCGACGAGCAGACACGTCCCGGGAAACATCGATATTCTTTGCGTTCTCGCATTAAGGACTAATAAAATTTCTTGCTTTGCTGAAATTGATAACTGCAATATCCTCGTTTCCCCTGATCAACTTTGAACATTCGTATCGTTGAAACTTGTTTTGTATATATATTAAGCTTCTTC
This sequence comes from Lissotriton vulgaris, assembly GCF_964263255.1. NCBI lineage: Eukaryota > Metazoa > Chordata > Amphibia > Caudata > Salamandridae > Lissotriton > Lissotriton vulgaris. The sequence goes on from NC_141691.1 coordinate 1,997,309,651, forward strand.
CTTGTATCTTTTTCCTTCCTCAGCTGAATTATTGTGCTAAATAAATACATATTGTGTATTGAGGGCCGTAGGGCCGCGCGCGTACTTCCTTCTGGACAGTAGGTCTTGACGCTAGGTTAAGGCCGTCGGTTCCTAGGAACTCCTAGGGATTGACCATTGCTGCACAGAACGAAGTGCGTCAAGAAACGTTGCGGACGGTCATAGGGAAATGGCATTTTCGAAGTTGAATGATTTGGAAGGAGCTCAGGCGTATAGAGTCAAACTGCAGAAACTTAGTCGTACTAAATGTTTTGTATTCCAATTGTTTGTATTGTTTTTAACCGCTTCTGCATTCTTGGCGGGTGGGGTGTATTACGCTATGTCTTACTTTTTACTTCCTACCCCTACTCCTACTCCTTACCCTAATCTTACTCTTACTGCTACTACTGTTTCTCCCCATTCTTTTCACATTTTACCGGAACACGAACAGGCTAGACGTGTAGAATTCCGCAACAATTCCTTTATCCAGCTCCTCCATCAGCATCAGTTAGTGGTTAACACTACTAATTGTTGGGTGTGTGGGTTGATGCCACATACTACGGGTAAGGGAATTCCATATCTGGTGTTACCGTATAGTTCCCAAGGGTCAGCTCGAGCATACCAAACAATGCTTCGAAGCGCGCTAGGTTTCCACCCCTCTCCAGAACGTTCCCCCAAACCGGGTCCTACCTCGTGGCAGTGGGTGGTATCGATGATAATACAGGATTTGGAAGATGAGATCTATGATGCTTTTCTCATCCCTAAGGCAGAGGTACAAGCCTATAGGGCACCGGATAGAGGGGAATATAGTACGTTCATTAATGAAAAGCAGCTTAAAAGCTCGCCTCCAATATGGGTCGTACCCCACACTGGTAATCTTTGTCTTGTGGGTCGTGGTTCGCAAGCCTCACTTGGAGTAAGTGCTTGCACTGAAAGTTACGTTCTGTCAATGTCCCCGATCCCTGTGTTTCTGGCTGCCAAGGGTACGTACTTCATCTGTCATGATCGTGCATATACATGGTTGCCCTCGGACTTCATGGGCTCATGTTTTGTTGCAAATCTGTTGCCTCCGACGTTTACTGTAGATGCCGATTACCATAAGACTAGAGTTGTACGAGGCGTAATTAGCAAAGAGGATACTGCCGGTCAAGAGGCAGGAGACTTTTTCAAGGGTTTCCTCCCGTTTTGGGGACCTATGGTTAATAGTAGGAACCTGAGACATTTGACTCGAGTGGTGGAATCGACAGCTAATGTTACTGCCAGTGCCCTTGGTAATATCACCACAGAACTTCAGGCGGAGAGACTTATGACGTTACAAAACCGTATGGTTTTAGATGTCGTCTTGGCAGATCGTGGTGGGGTATGTAAAGTGATCCATTCGAGCTGTTGCATTTTTCATACCTGATAATGCTCCTACTGTCTATCAAGCCATCTCGAAGTTGCATAAGATCTCCGAATCCATACACGTGGATGTAGGGGATTGGACGCTACTCGGTTGGTTTTGGGGCCTGATGTCGACTTGGGGTTGGAAGATTCTGATGATCATCGGAGTTGTGGTAGTGTTCCTGTTCACGTGTTGCCTTTGTGTGCAGTGTGGTCCTGCCTTATGTGGCCTCTGTGCTACAACGTGTATGAGACAACCACCTGTTACCAAGGGGACTCGGTTGGACAAGGCTATGCTACAACGACATCTTGATGGTCTGATGAATATCGAATATGATTCCGACTAGTGCTTGCCTACATGAGGGCAAAAGGAGCGTCTGAGGTTCCGTGACAATTGTAAGTGGTGTTTCCGACTCGTACGAATATGGTCGAGTCTGGTATCTATGAACCGCAAATGACGAGTTTAGTAAGTGTGCGCAGTTTCGCTGTGCTAACTTAAACCGTTCGTTTGTTACGTGGGCTTTTCATCTGTACCCACGGGTTCCATCTTAGATACGGCATCCATTTTGTCTCTTGCCCTCAAGTAGTCAGCGAACGGACGCTGTCCGCTTTGCGACCCTGGGACTCCCAAGATATTTGCGGAAGACACATGTTCTTTGAAAGTGTCTTTATGACGAGGGGGTTGCTACTGTAAGGCAGGTGGCGCCGCTCGAGGCTCATCTTGCCGCACGGACTTATTGTCTCAGCCGTGCATCTCATTAGGCACGTCCCTTTGATGCCTGTATCTCGTGTTTCCCGACACCTCCCCTTTTACACCCTTTCCAATCTCCCCACTGTCTCCGTCTTCCTCTGCACCTGTCTTCGTTCCTGTTTCGATCTACTTGATTGCTGATTGGAATTTGCTAATGGTGGGAAGATGGGTTTTTACAGTTGGGAACCGCCAAATGTTTCCGCACTTATGTTCCGGGCCTTATGTGTTTCAAAGCGACCCCTCTGGGAGCTAGATGTGGGAACTGAGTTGTAAACCTTTGTGTTTAATGTTAGCCTATGGGTAAAAACTGTATAAAAGGAGCGATCCACATAACCAATTTGAAGCAGTCTCCACAAGTAGCACGCGTTGTACTTGCCGTGATTTCTGTGTTCCCTGCAGTAAATAAACCTTGACTCTTTGACGCCGAAGGAAGTGTCCCGTGTCTCTGTGACTTGTACGCCGGAACAGGTTACCCACGAAGGTTTCAGGTGTTGTGCCCTGGCACCGCTGGGTCCAAAAGAACCCAGTCCTTCAGAAAGGGGAGGTGTGGTGCCTTTTAATAGACTGCATGAATTGTACGATCTGGGGGAGCGGGAGCTATATAGATATATTCAGATATGACATGCGTTGCTCACTGCTCTACTGCTCTACCCCCGGACACGGATTTGCCAGAATCATCCAGAATCATCCCCACTTGAAGACCGACTTCTCACAGATTTTATGATTGAACGTGCGACATCACTCACATACCGTAAACTACTGAATAACTTACCAGACCCACTGACCCCTTTGAAGGAGAAATGGGAGGGAGACACCTGTGAGATGGACGAACATGAATGGAATGAGGCGATAGCATCACCTAAGGAAGTAGGCATCTCCGCACGACTGAGACTTGTACAATTGAAAGTGCATAGGGTGCACTACACTAGGACTATGCTACACCGCATTAACAGAGCACAGCACCCTTACTGCCTTCGTGGGTGCGGGGAGGTGGGCACGTTTTTTCACACCATATGGGATTGCCCCCGGATCCAGGAGTTCTGGAGACATATAATGCGAACAATATCGCAGACGCTGGAGATCGCACTGTTGCCTGAGCCGAGGAGGTGCCTCCTAAATGTCTGGGAGCCATCTGATCTGTCCAGGCATGGTCCACTCTGGGTCACAGTGAGCTTGATAGTGGCTAAACGTGATATCGCACAGCGATGGGGAGCGGTAGAAGTGCCAACGAGGTCACAATGGTGCCTGAACATGGATAGGGTAATGGTAACGGAAAGGGCGGTGTACTCTAACCGAGCCTGTCCGGCGAAATGGAATAAAATCTGGACCAAATGGAATGTGTACAGAGGGGAGATCTGCGATCCCTTGCCAGAAGAAGACCAGGTTGTGTCGGATGAGGAAGGGGAGGAGGAATGATATTACACGCAGAGTAGGACGGGAAAGAAAACCACAGATCATGGGTAGCACCGGATTTTACAGGATGGCCTCATGGAACGTATGGGGGGTCACTAGGACACGCACACGAGCATGCTTTTGATGCAGTACTGGAGGGACCGGGTGGAGTTTACACGGGGGGACACTTCTTGACCCAGTTCAACACGACCGATACCGGACAAAGCTTGACCACATTGTGATTCCTTGAGTTTCTTTTGTTTTGTTGTTGTTTATGCAAAAATAGAAAATCAAAAACCAGTACTGATTGATATCATACTGACTACGGAGTACCTTTCAATCAATGCAGGTATAAGGGTTATATTTTTAAACATAATGACATTCAGACGCCAACTCGATGTTCCTGCATGATGATTACGAGATCGTTATAGCGGCCAGCCCCTTGGGTTGTAGGCCTAAAGCTGTGTAAATTTAAAGGTCCAATAAAAAAAAAAAAAAAAACTTAGGGGTCCACATCACAGCTAAGTCTGACAACTTTTTTAGACGAAATTTGCTGCCACCACTCGAACGTCTCAAGCAAGACGTACGACATTGGGAATCACTGCCACTGACCCTGCTGGGCAAGGCAGCACTTTTTTAAATGATGGCACTACCTCGCTTTTTATACATCCTGGAAAATATGCCCTTTCCCGTGCAGGTCTCTTACTTCAAAACAATTGCGGCGCAGGTCTCTGTCCTATTATGGGGCCATAAATCCGCACCTATAGCACAGGCAAAGCTGACACGCAGCTGGTACGATTGTTGTATAGCGCTGCCAGATATACACCTTTATTACTGGGCAGCTCAATTGAAGGTAATTAACCAGTGGATACACCTTCCACAATCAGAACCGGTACTAAAAGCGGATAGAGAGCAGTTGGGCGAGTCTGGTATACTAGCCACTTCTTTACGATAAAAAATGATCTCTAAAAAGGTTTGGGCCATTGCGTCACACACTTACACTCTGGCATATAGCGCAGGCAACGTTGGGGTGGCAAGGGATACTAACACAACTTACTCCACTGTGGGACACCAAGCGGCTTGGGAACCTTAGGCACACTAAGGGTTTTGATCGCTGGGATGCTATAGGGATATCGACGCTTGGGGATCTGTGGGAGAAAGGAGGGGTACTTCCCTTTGCTACACTAAGACGACAATACGATTTTAGCACCCACTGAACAGTTCAGATACATACAGATTCGACACGCCTTACTGACAGCATTACCACCAGACTCGGAAGTCCCAGAAGCGTCTCCCCTGGAGGATAGGTTACTGACTGACTATCTGCCAAAGAAAGCGACCTCTTTAGTTTACCGTAAATTAATTAACAATCTGCCCAGTCTAACGGGGACCTTACGGGAAAAATGGACTCATGACTGTGGGGAGTTTGATGAATCAGAGTGGCAGGAAGCAGTAGCATACCCGAAAGAAGTCTGTATCCCCTCACGTCTCCGTCTGGGGCAATTACGCATAATACATCACTCATATTATACTAGACGCACCCTACACAAGATAGGTAGGGTAGATCATCCCTACTGCCTAAGGGGATGTGGTGAGGAGGGGACCTTTTATCACACTATATGGGACTGCCCCAAAATAGCTGAGTACTGGACACCGGTATTAAGAACTATGTCTCAGTCAGAGGGAATCTCACTGCTGCCGGAACCCAGACGTTGTCTTCTAAATGTGTGGGAACCCAATGATCTTACCCGTTCAGGACCGAGCTGGGCGACATTAGGTATTATGATGGCCAAACGAAATATAGCACAAAGTTGGGGAAGAGCAGAGAAGCCCACCTTGACGGCATGGAGGGGGGATGTGGAGCAGCAGGGGTTGCCCCAAAAAATGGAAAAAAGTCTGGGGGGCATGGAATAATTACAGAGGCAATATCTGCGATCCACCATCAGATACTGAAGATGATAGTACAGATTCAGAATAGTTGTGAAAAGTCTGACCTCAATTGATAGAATACTGTGTATTTGTGACTTCATTGTATTGAAAGCTGTTTCTAATGGGAAGGCATTGTGCAAAATCTATTGTGTATGTTTCCAAAAATTATGCCTTACTTTTGCAAAACGAATAAAAATATTTTCAACAAAAAAAATGCTGAAACCATTTGTGTGTATACTAGCCCTAACGCCCTGCTCTAAATGTCCTCTAAACCAGCAGTTACCTTCGTAAAATAAAAATACAGTTAAATCACTTTGGCCGTCATTACGAATGGCCAGGTTTTAGATGCAGTGATTTAGGCAACAAGGTGTTTGGAATTTATTGGATGTGACGACAATTATCACCGATTACTAGTTTTGCCCATGAAAGGGTAATAGCCTCTCATTCCCAAATTAACTCATCAGTCTTAAAAGGCTGAAGGTTGGTACTGATTAGACAGGTTCTAGCTCCTAGAGAAAATGTTTACGAAACGCTCTATTTTGGTAAATTCCTGGAGCTTGCGCTCTAGTTCAACAGGATGGCATCGGTGGCTGCCTCACTTCTACTCTACCATCTGAGACCATTATTTGACCACTCCGTTTACTCTAAATGAGTGAATCCAGACAGGTTCTCTCGTCTGGAGTGAACAAAGTGTTTGGAGCAGCAAGACCTCAGTTTTGTTTTTCAAAGCATTATGCATCATGGACCTGCCAAAATAAGGACTTCTGTAGTTGACCTATGGTGGTAATGGAACGTATCCAGTCCTTTTTTAATTTGAATGTCATTGTAGGTAGATTTTTTTTATTTCATTATGAAGATTGAACAATTCAGAATCCACTGCTTTTTGTGTTGTGAAAATCTGTTTATTTCCCCTAAATGGTATAATGTAATTACAATCGCAAACCCAGGTGGAGAGCAATAGAGCATCATACAGGACTGACTGAGGGACAAGGTCAAAAACAAGGGTGGAATGATTGCTATCAGCACAGTGGCAGGGGGCAGGCTTAGGATGCAATTGTTTATTATCATCAAACATCAGAAAACCGAGTGGTTAACTATCCTCATGCGTTGAACATTTCAAGCGTTCTGAAAAGTAATCTGTCACCGATACAAGGCCCAAACGCTAAGTTCCAACAAGCCCTAATGCCAAACAGAAAGGAAACCTAAATTAAAATGATACAGCAAGACCCAAGATCCCAGAAGCCCTCCCTCCTGCGTCACCACTCCATTGTTCTACTATCTCTAGAGGGCTCCACGTTCTGTGTCCCTTTTCCTGGCCTGCAACTCAGATTAGAAAATTTAAAAAAATACCCCACGTCTCCTTAAATCTGGGTAACTGGTCATTCAACTTGTATATCACTTTCCCACTGAAGGCCATCTCAAACATGCCTTTCAGCCAAGTATCACAGGTCGGTCCCTTCGAGTCTTCCATAGTCCCCTGAGTAAGGTATCTCAGTTGTCCGTCAAGTACTGATTCTCCATTTGCCATGCCCATTGTTGTCTGGGGTGCTGCACTGTCCAATGTGAGCAACAGTGATCGATCCGCGAGGACTCTGTAAAGACCGGACACCACTCCTATTTCAACTTGTCACTTTTGCTTATGGAAGAGGTGACATTCTTGGAGTAGAGCTTTTTTAGGGCACTTGGAACCAAGGGCAGTAATAATTTTTTTCCTTTTTAGGTCTCACCTGCTGACGGCGCATTCTCTGTCGCTGCAGGGGATATTATTTACTATAAAAGGCGCTTGGAACCTGCCTGTTGCTTACCATTCTTTGCCATCATTGTCGCACTGCTTTGCTACCGTGCAATTGACCAGCATATGTTGGGCGTCCCTTCCTTTTCTTTCTGTGGATCATGGACCAAGCACTGATTGATTCATTGTAATTGGTGTTCGTCTACTGGTCGTGCTGTGATTGAGGTACATTTTTTCTTCCCCTTCCACTCTGCCAGGTCCTTGGTGCTTAACTGTGTAGGTTCTTCCCATACCACCCCCATCCCCAACGTTTGATAGAATCATCCTAGTGCTCCCCGATTTTCAACTCTGTAATATCTTTGGTATAGTATAAAACTCAGTCTGCTCTGCTTGCTTCTTCTCACAACAAGGTGATTGTTATTATAATTTGCTTTCATGATTGAGTTCTGAGCACATCTGCTAATCCTATTTAGGAAAGGTGATTAACATTTGTAGCGCCACAACACTGCAGCCACCAGGCTCCATCTCCTTTACCCCCAACCTATTCGATATATTTTGCTCCCTCACCTACTAGCCCCTCAAGGTCTAAAATCTTTTTTTTGTAAACAAACCAGTTTTTGCAGAAGAGTTGTACATATTAACAAGCTCCTGTATTGCATCAAAGGCATTTGCAGTTTACATGGATCTTGGGTTGGAATAATTGGTAACATATTGCAATTACATTTATATAGCACAAGGCTTTGAAGTCTGTTCTGGAGGGCTGGATTCATGCATCTAAATGGGGATATTCTAAAAATCTAGCATGGATCCGGCCCTCCAGGACCGACTTTGGAGAATGCTGTAGTAGATGATGGGTCTTTAATTGACTTCAGCTGTTTATCCACAACTATTTCAACAAAGAGAAATTGTCTGGAAGGTTTCGAGGCACCTATCTGTTAAGGTCCTTATGTCGTTGCTGACCAATCGGGCAAAACAGCAAACCAGACTTTGTGTTTGTGTGAGATAGCTGCCTTATTAGAAACTCACACTTCCCCAGTACTGTCACTCAGAGGTAAGCTCTAAGCTCATTGGGTTGGGTATCTCATAAGCTATCCATTATTAGTAAATCTGGTCCAGAAGCAGGAGGGGGGAGGACCAGTGTTCCCCAAGTCTATTCCACGTCTGCTGTCACTTTTCTATGCCAGGTATTATTGCCACAGAGTTATCAGCTTGGGCCACAGAGGAGAGGCTGGCTCTTGGATCACTCATGTATCTTTTGTTTGCCCCTAACTATAAGAGTGCTCTCTCAACATTTTCTAGGGAACATTCCTTCCTACAACCCCCTGTACACCCATCTTCCTTATCTCTGCCTTACTTATTTTGATGAATACCTTTTGGTTGCAGTTGATGCTATAGCGACTTCTAAAAGTTTCAGATGTCCCCTTTCATGCTCTCCACTCCATCACTAGAAATCTGGGACAACACTGCCCCAAGCACTTTACCAGTAGCATCTGTGATAATTACAATTTTGGCCCTGGGATCAAACCCTTGTAAGGGTATTGCCTCACAAACGTCTAGTTTAATTTCCTCAAACAGCTTCTGACATACTCTACTCAAATACCTGCAGAGAGCGCAGGAGTTGCCTCAGGTGATACGTTTTCTCTACAATCCTTCCACAAACTTGGCATATAACTCGGCTGTCCCTAAAAATGACCTCACCTCCTCTTTACTTGATGGAGGAGGGGCATCCTTAATAGACTCTAAGTCTTCTTTTTTGGGAGTAATAACACTGTCACACACCTCCATGTCCTAGATATGTCACACATTGCTTCCCAAACTTACATGTGTTTACTTCAGCAGTCACCCCACACTTTTTCAACTTCTCCAAAACTTCGTATAGCCTGCGATTGTGCTCCTCTTTAATCTTTCCCATGATCAATATATCCTCCAGGCAGATCCTTAAAGAGTCTGTGCATCAGTCTTTGGAAAACTGCTGCTTCCATGGCCAGTGTACGTGCATGCAAATAAATCTGAAACACCCCACTGGCGTTATGAATGCTCTGAGATCTCTACTGTCTGGATGCAGAGTCCGCTGAAGCTAAATTGATCGTGGAAAACCACTTGATGCCCTTGGTCATGGCCAGCAATTTGTTTATCGTTGGTAGCGGAAACTTCCACAACAATATATTTGTTGGAGTCCCTCAAGTCAATGCCCAAACTCAATTTACCATTTCCCTTCCTTGCCACAACGAATGGTGCCATCCACTCTGCACATTCCACCACTTCGATAATCCTTTTGCGTTCTAAAGCGTCTAGTTTTTTCGTAACTTCATCCCTAACACTGAAGGGAATATTCCTCACCTTGTGGGTTACAGGTACAGCATTCTTTTTTTAAACTATCTTATGAACAAAGTTCTGAAGCTTGCCTATCCTTCCAGGAAAACTCCTCTGAAATGTTTTCCTACATTTGTCTACAAAGCTTTGCAACTTGTCCTCTAGCACTAGCGCTTGGTGTACACTCTTGGGATTTATTGTGATGTTCAAAGTTTTTTGATCTACACATCCTAACACTGAGGAACCTAGCTCAGACACATACAGCTTACCCACCATCACTCTACCTGTAAATTAAAAAGGTAACACACAATATCCACACATAGGTATTTTCTCTCCTGTGAATGTGACCGGGTTGATATCTGACTCTGTTATCTGCATTTTTACCACTTTTTCAAATTCACCTTCCCACACTGTTTTGTTAATGTTATGTTAATGTTATTTATACTGCGCGCAGCTGCCCCAACAAAGGGGCGTCCTGGAGCTTGAACAGGTACTAAAACATAACACGCAGGAAAAAGGAATAGAGACGGCTAACCAAGTACAGAAAACAGGAAAGTTTTGATAGCACGCCTAAAGGCGGACAGATTGTCCAGAGCTCGAATGTGCACCGGGAGAGAATTCCATAACCCAGCGGCAAGCACTCAGTAGGAGCGGCCACCCATCCAGCTGAGTTTAAAACGGGGGGCAGACCGCGAGATGAAGAGCCTCCGATCTCAAGGACCTCGAAGGAACATAAGGGGTGAGCAAGTGAGCAAGTGCAGGCGGCGAGGAGAGCTTCATGATTTTAAAGGCCAAACAAAGCGCCTTAAACTTAATTCTTTGCCTAACCGGCAGCCAGTGAAGGGCAGAAATAGTGCTGGAAACAGAGCAATGCCTGGGAAGACCAACAATGGCCCGCGCCGCGGCATTCTGTACCCTTTGTAGCCTAGATGCCTCAGCCTGGTTTACCCCCAGCATCAGCGCGCTACCGTAGTCCAGCCGAGATAGAACCGAGGCTTGGACCACGAGCTGCCGGGTGGGGGGGTAAAAAAACTTGAGGATTGGCCTTAAGCCTCGCAGGATTCCGTAGCAGGTGGCTGCAACCTTCTTCGTATGGCCCGTAAAGGTAAGTGTCGGATCCAGCCAGACCCCTAAGTTCTTTACTTCGGAAGCTGGGACGGGAGTGACGCCCAATTCTGGAGGCCACCACTGATCTCCCCAAAGCTCCGCATGTTTCCCCAAAACCATAACTTAGTTTTTTTGGCATTCAGTTGTAGGCATTTGGTTTTTAACCAATTTGCCACTGCCACAAGTCCTGCTCGGAATCTGGGGGCATCCACTTCAGGGTCTCCACTCAGTGTCACCGCCAGCTGCGTGTCGTCTGCATATGAGGTCATCGTCAAACCCCACTGTTTGACGATCGCAGCTAGCGGTTTCACGTAGAGGTTGAACAAGGTAGGGCTCAACGAGGAGCCCTGTGGGACCCCCAGGTCCAAAGGATGGAAGGTGGACTGGCAGGGTGGTATAGCCACCTTAAAGGATCGATCAGAGAGGAAAGAGCAGAACCACTGAAGAGCAGTCCCTGCTACTCCAGCTTCCTCCAGGCGCTGAATCAAAATACGGTGGGACACCATATCGAATGCGGCGCTCAGATCTAATAAAAAGAGCGCCGCCGTCCGTCCGGAGTCGAGCACCAGACGCAGATGCTCGGTCATATAGAGCAGAGCGGTCTCGTTGCTGTGTCCCGGCCGGAAGCCATTCTGCTTCGGGTCTAGTATATGGTTATGAGCAAGATGGTTAACAATGGTAAATGGTGGCACAGAGTCTGCAGTAATACGTATCTCACCCCCACCAAAGTTTATGTCACATATCGGTTTGCTGTTCACTAAACCACACAAATTTAGAACAGGACACATTACACATGACACCCACTTCTTCTTCTTGACACCCATCAGATTGTTCTGAATCCAATCTATCGTCCACCAGTTTAACACATTGTACACCTTTTGTTTTTCTTCCTGCACACCTCAGCGTAATGACGAATCACTCCACAAAATAAACATTTCACCCTTAAGGAAGGGCAAGTCTTATCCCTGGCGCTGTTTCCTTGTTGTGGCCCGCATGCATAACTGCACAAATGGGGGTGGGGTCGCACACTACTCACACACCGGCGGTGTCGCCCCTAAGGACTCTGGTCAATGTAGTAACGTGTTCGCGATGCATCATCTTTCGATCTTCTGCTATCTTCGCTGTCTTCGCCATCCCTGGACACGTGTTTCGGGGTATCACCCCTCGTCAGCAGGGATAGGCAGTGTTCTGGGGTTGCCGATGGCTGCCAATATCTGCCAGGTATAGTACCACACAGGCGCGTAGGTGCGGGATCCCAGGCTCGTCAGCCCGCTGCTCAAGGGAGCTTTAAAGTTACAAATGGGGGTGGGGTCGCACACTACTCACACACCGGCGGTGTCGCCCCTAAGGACTCTGGTCAATGTAGTAACGTGTTCGCGATGCATCATCTTTCGATCTTCTGCTATCTTCGCTGTCTTCGCCATCCCTGGGCACGTGTTTCGGGGTATCACCCCTCGTCAGCAGGGATAGGCAGTGTTCTGGGGTTGCCGATGGCTGCCAATATCTGCCAGGTATGGTACCACACAGGCGCGTAGGTGTGGGATCCCAGGCTCGTCAGCCCGCTGCTCAAGGGAGCTTTAAAGTTACAAATGGGGGTGGGGTCGCACACTACTCACACACCGGCGGTGTCGCCCCTAAGGACTCTGGTCAATGTAGTAACGTGTTTGCGATGCATCATCTTTCGATCTTCTGCTATCTTCGCTGTCTTCGCCATCCCTGGACACGTGTTTCGGGGTATCACCCCTCGTCAGCAGGGATAGGCAGTGTTCTGGGTTTGCCGATGGCTGCCAATATCTGCCAGGTATAGTACCACACAGGCGCGTAGGTGCGGGATCCCAGGCTCGTCAGCCCGCTGCTCAAGGGAGCTTTAAAGTTACAAATGGGGGTGGGGTCGCACACTACTCACACACCGGCGGTGTCGCCCCTAAGGACTCTGGTCAATGTAGTAACGTGTTCGCGATGCATCATCTTTCGATCTTCTGCTATCTTCGCTGTCTTCGCCATCCCTGGACACGTGTTTCGGGGTATCACCCCTCGTCAGCAGGGATAGGCAGTGTTCTGGGGTTTCCGATGGCTGCCAATATCTGCCAGGTATAGTACCACACAGGCGCGTAGGTGCGGGATCCCAGGCTCGTCAGCCCGCTGCTCAAGGGAGCTTTAAAGTTACAAATGGGGGTGGGGTCGCACACTACTCACACACCGGCGGTGTCGCCCCTAAGGACTCTGGTCAATGTAGTAACGTGTTCGCGATGCATCATCTTTCGATCTTCTGCTATCTTCGCTGTCTTCGCCATCCCTGGACACGTGTTTCGGGGTATCACCCCTCGTCAGCAGGGATAGGCAGTGTTCTGGGGTTGCCGATGGCTGCCAATATCTGCCAGGTATAGTACCACACAGGCGCGTAGGTGCGGGATCCCAGGCTCGTCAGCCCGCTGCTCAAGGGAGCTTTAAAGTTACAAATGGGGGTGGGGTCGCACACTACTCACACACCGGCGGTGTCGCCCCTAAGGACTCTGGTCAATGTAGTAACGTGTTCGCGATGCATCATCTTTCGATCTTCTGCTATCTTCGCTGTCTTCGCCATCCCTGGACACGTGTTTCGGGGTATCACCCCTCGTCAGCAGGGATAGGCAGTGTTCTGGGGTTGCCGATGGCTGCCAATATCTGCCAGGTATAGTACCACACAGGCCCGTAGGTGCGGGATCCCAGGCTCGTCAGCCCGCTGCTCAAGGGAGCTTTAAAGTTACAAATGGGGGTGGGGTCGCACACTACTCACACACCGGCGGTGTCGCCCCTAAGGACTCTGGTCAATGTAGTAACGTGTTCGCGATGCATCATCTTTCGATCTTCTGCTATCTTTGCTGTCTTCCCCATCCCTGGACACGTGTTTCGGGGTATCACCCCTCGTCAGCAGGGATAGGCAGTGTTCTGGGGTTGCCGATGGCTGCCAATATCTGCCAGGTATAGTACCACACAGGCGCGTAGGTGCGGGATCCCAGGCTCGTCAGCCCGCTGCTCAAGGGAGCTTTAAAGTTACAAATGGGGGTGGGGTCGCACACTACTCACACACCGGCGGTGTCGCCCCTAAGGACTCTGGTCAATGTAGTAACGTGTTCGCGATGCATCATCTTTCGATCTTCTGCTATCTTCGCTGTCTTCGCCATCCCTGGACACGTGTTTCGGGGTATCACCCCTCGTCAGCAGGGATGGCGAAGACAGCGAAGATAGCAGAAGATCGAAAGATGATGTATCGCGAACACGTTACTACATTGACCAGAGTCCTTAGGGGCGACACCGCCGGTGTGTGAGTAGTGTGCGACCCCACCCCCATTTGCATAACAGCACAGTCTGTGACCACTTACTCTCCCCTGATCTGACTTTCCTACCAAACCCGAGAAGAGTTTCTGACAATTAGCCTCTGATTGAGTCCTACAGGGCATGCATTGCATACAGGTGCCGACAATTTCAGATGGGACACTGATATATGGCATATGTTCAATCTAATGCTACATTTCCATCACCATCATTGGATAGTTTATATTTATCTGTCAGAACTGGTGGGGAGACAACAGACTCGTATGTTAACAAGTATAAATACATTTTTGTAGACAATAGACAGGTAGGGCAGCTGAATGCAAAAGGAACGAAGCATGCCAGAAGTTTCAAGCAGCAGTGGGAGCCATAATTTGGACTCAAAGGTGACCAAGTACCTCGAAGTAAGATAGTTATTAATTCATATGCTTTTCTTTTTGCAGGACCATGTGGTAATCTTGGATCCACTTGGGTATTTGGAAATAAAGTTTCAGACAATAAATCAAAGTGCAAAAGAGGGATTGCAAACATGTATCAGAACCCTTCTGACATTCTGTACGTTTCCGTGGCAACTGAATCCAGTGTCAAAAACAACTCAATTGCTTCCGATAAGACTGCAGTGGCTACCTCAGTGCCAAAAATAAATAATTTGATTTAAATACAGTGAGGGGCCATATATGTATGTATTTGGTGTTTGAATAGCGTGAAGCTAGCATAAAGGCAGCAACGCTCTATACAGGCTAAAAGGGCGAGATTGCTGAGTTCTTGGAGAGGAAGTTGACATGGTGTCACTGGAAGGGTGGGTGCTCTGCTTTTGACTTCCTGATACCGTAGAGGATAGTTTACTGTCTGGTGTTCCAGTTAAGGGTGCCAAGGGTTACAGGGAGACCGATCAGTACCTTTCAGTGAACAGCAAAGGGTATTCTTCAGGATCAGGTGGGCTGTTTCTCAGTTTTTAGGGCTCGCCTGCTGATGCGCTTCTGCGCATCGCTGGCGAAGCTCTATTACGGCTTATCCAGTGTTGATCCACCACTGGCGATTCCACTGGCGATTTCTTCAAGTGCATGTGCTTTTTAGGTCATTGCGCAAGCGCAAGCCCTAAAAAGCGCGTGCACAATGCCACCAGCCGCCTGCCTGCCTGCCTCGCATTACCAGATCAAAGGCAGCCCAGCCCCCCTCCCACAAGCTTCTCAGCGTGTGCTCTGCCTCAGGCCTGCATTTCTCCTCCCCTCGGGCAAACAGATAGCCGCAATAACACCCTCCCTGCTCAGCTTTTTTTTTCTCAATTTCTCCCCGTCTACACTTCCCATTAGGAGCCCTTCCTCCCCCCAGATAATCTATCTCCATAAGAGATAAGCAGCTCTTCCACCATCTCAAACCCGTATTAGTGCTCCTCACTATGCATGTTTTTACTTAGAAAATCAGCACAATGCAGCAGTGTGACATCAAGCCAGGTTCATCGACATCACTGCAAAAGTAAAGTTATATTCCCCATTTCCTCTTCAAGAAAGTGACTGCGCATCAGCCTCTACGGATCAGAAAGCGGAGCCCCTCCACTGACCGGGCTGCGAGTCAAATGGCCATGTTTCACAAATTATGGTTTTCGTGGTCTTATTCTGGAGTAGCCCTGTTGGCAAGAGAGGAAAGAGCAAGGCTCTGACAGTCAGTTCTCCTCTGCTTCATAGTATGCCGCGCCACTATAGTAAGTTGAACAAGGGATATTATTTGACAGAAAGAGGCAACCTGCATCTATTCACGGAAATACATTGAGCAGTCTACATTTTTATTTTTTAAAGCTACATACAATGCACCATAACTATTCTAGGTCTACAAATGGAAATTCATAACAAGCAATATTTTTATTTATTTTTTAAGAGGTGCATACTTAAAAAAATGATTACAAAAATTAAACATCAACTAGTAATTAAAAAACCTAGCAATTAAGATTGAGGTGATGGATCAAGCCCTGATCTTTGGACTGGGTAAGAGTGGTCTGCTTAATTCAGACACTCTGTTCATCACCACCCCCTTTTCTGAATCGTTTTTGGCCACTGTAGGTGTGGCAGGGTATACTCAGACATGAGTCCCTTTCTCACTGCTCCATCAGGATTCAAGCAAGCCGGGCCGAAGACGGCTGAAATGCCAGAAACCGGTCCCCGGTAGCTTGTCTCCTTTCTGGTGAAGAATTGGCTTGGTAGTTTAGTCTGCCCTGTTCCCATGATGCACTGGGCCAGGGACAGACTGATTTGCATATAGCCAGGTTCTGAGCTGGGATGGGGCAGTGAGATAAATAACGGTGATGGATCAAGCCCTGATCTTTGGACTGGGTAAGAGTGGTCTGCTTAATTCAGACACTCTGTTCATCACCACCCCCTTTTCTGAATCGTTTTTGGCCACTGTAGGTGTGGCAGGGTATACTCAGACATGAGTCCCTTTCTCACTGCTCCATCAGGATTCAAGCAAGCCGGGCCGAAGACGGCTGAAATGCCAGAAACCGGTCCCCGGTAGCTTGTCTCCTTTCTGGTGAAGAATTGGCTTGGGAGTTTAGTCTGCCCTGTTCCCATGATGCACTGGGCCAGGGACAGACTGATTTGCATATAGCCAGGTTCTGAGCTGGGATGGGGCAGTGAGATAAATAACGGTGATGGATCAAGCCCTGATCTTTGGACTGGGTAAGAGTGGTCTGCTTAATTCAGACACTCTGTTCATCACCACCCCCTTTTCTGAATCGTTTTTGGCCACTGTAGGTGTGGCAGGGTATACTCAGACATGAGTCCCTTTCTCACTGCTCCATCAGGATTCAAGCAAGCCGGGCCGAAGACGGCTGAAATGCCAGAAACCGGTCCCCGGTAGCTTGTCTCCTTTCTGGTGAAGAATTGGCTTGGGAGTTTAGTCTGCCCTGTTCCCATGATGCACTGGGCCAGGGACAGACTGATTTGCATATAGCCAGGTTCTGAGCTGGGATGGGGCAGTGAGATAAATAACGGTGATGGATCAAGCCCTGATCTTTGGACTGGGTAAGAGTGGTCTGCTTAATTCAGACACTCTGTTCATCACCACCCCCTTTTCTGAATCGGCAAGAGAGGAAAGAGCAAGGCTCTGACAGTCAGTCCTCCTCTGCTTCATAGTATGCCGCGCCACTATAGTAAGTTGAACAAGGGATATTATTTGACAGAAAGAGGCAACCTGCATCTATTCACGGAAATACATTGAGCAGTCTACATTTTTATTTTTTAAAGCTACATACAATGCACCATAACTATTCTAGGTCTACAAATGGAAATACATAACAAGCAATATTTTTATTTATTTTTTAAGAGGTGCATACTTAAAAAAATGATTACAAAAATTAAACATCAACTAGTAATTAAAAAACCTAGCAATTAAGATATGCCACGTCAAATAATAACTTTTGTCGCCAATTAATTATCAGTGTCTGGAATGGATATGGTCACACCCTCACTCACCCTCAACCCCTCACCCTCACTCACCCTCAACCCCTCACCCACACCCTCACTCACCCTCAACACCTCACCCTCAACCCCTCCCTCACGCTCACCCACCCTCACCCTCACTCACCCTCAACACCTCACCCTCACTCACCCTCAACCCCTCACCCTCACTCACCCTCAACCCCTCACCCTCAACCCCTCACCCTCACTCACCCTCACTCACCCTCACTCACCCTCAACCTCACTCACCCTCACCCACCCTCAACCCCTCATCCTCACTCACCCTCACCCTCACTCACCCTCACCCTCACTCACCCTCACTCACCCTCACCCTCAATCCCTCACCCTCAATCCCTCACCCTCAATCCCTCACCCTCAATCCCTCACCCTCAATCCCTCACCCTCAATCCCTCACCCTCACTCACCCTCAACCCCCTCACCCTCACTCACCCTCAACCCCTCACCCACACCATCACTCACTCGCCCTCACTCACCCTCACTCACCCTCACTCACCCTCTCCCTCACTCACCCTCAATGCCTCACCCTCACTCACCCTCAACACCTCACCCTCAACATCTCACCCTCAACCCCTCACTCACCCTCACTCTAACTCACCCTCACTCACCCTCAACACCTCACCCTCACCCTCACTCACCCTCACCCACCCTCAACCCCTCACCCTAACTCACCCTCACCCTCACTCACCCTCAACCCCTCACCCTCACTCACCCTCAACCCCTCACCCTCACTCACCCTCAACCCCTCATCCTCACCTCACTCACACTCACTCACACTCACCCTCACTCACCCTCAACCTCACTCACCCTCAACCTCACTCACCCTCAACCTCACTCACCCTCACCCACCCTCAACCCCTCATCCTCACTCACCCTCACCCTCACTCACCCTCACTCACCCTCACCTCAACCCCTCACCCTCACTCACCCTCAACCCCTCACCCTCAACCCCTCACCCTCACTCACCCTCAACCCCTCACCCTCACTCACCCTCAACCCCTCACCCTCACTCACCCTCACTCACATTCACCCTCACCCTCACTCACCCTCACCCTCACTCACCCTCACTCACATTCACCCACCCTCACTCACCCTCACCCTCACTCACCCTCACCCACCCTCAACCCCTCATCCTCACTCACCCTCATCCTCACTCACCCTCAACCCCTCACCCTCACTCACCCTCAACACCTCACCCTCACTCACCCTCACCCTCACTCACCCTCAACCCCTCACCCTCAATCCCTCACCCTCACTCACCCTCACTCACCCTCAACCCCTCACCCTCACTCACCCTCAACCCCTCACCCTCACCATCACTCACCCTCACTCACCCTCACTCACCCTCACTCACCCTCACTCACCCTCACCCTCAACACCTCACCCTCACTCACCCTCAACCCCTCACCCTCAACCCCTCACTCACCCTCACT
The DNA here is from genome assembly GCF_964263255.1 of Lissotriton vulgaris. Lineage (NCBI taxonomy): Eukaryota > Metazoa > Chordata > Amphibia > Caudata > Salamandridae > Lissotriton > Lissotriton vulgaris. The sequence goes on from NC_141691.1 coordinate 1,997,328,491, forward strand.
CTCACTCACTCTCACTCTCACTCTCACTCACCCTCAACCCCTCAGCCTCACCCTCACCCTCACTCACCCTCAACACCTCACCCTCACTCACCCTCACTCACTCTCAACCCCTCACCCTCACTCACCCTCACCCTCACTCACCCTCAACACCTCACCCTCACTCACCCTCAACCCCTCACCCTCCCTCACCCTCAACCCCTCACCCTCCCTCACCCTCAACCCCTCACCCTCGACCCCTCCCCCTCAACCCCTCACCCTCACTCAGCCTCACTCACCCTCAACACCTCACCCTCACTCACCCTCAACACCTCACCCTCAACCCCTCACCCTCACTCACAACACATATTGTGTTACAATAGGTGTCACATTTGCAAAAGATAAAACTATTGGCATTGTAAATAACAAAGCTATTAATTCGCTATTTTCAAAACAAGCACATAAATAAAAAATGTGTCCTTTACAATACCAATAGCTCAAACTTTCCTAATGCAAGACCTATTGCATTGCTGTGCTTCTCTCCCCTGCTGCACTCTCCTGCTCTCTAGAGATGTGGCCTAACGACAAGAGCTGCCATCTAAGTCACGTAAATACAAAATATGTTGCATTCCAAATGCTATAGGTGTCACATTCGCAAAAGTTATAACGATTGGCATTGTAAATGACAAAGCCATCAATTTAGCAATTTTAAAAACCAACAAATAAATAACATATGTCATTTACAATACCAATAACTCCAACTTTTCTAATGCGAGACCTATTGCATTTCCAATGCTTGTTACAGGTTGTCACCGGGGCACCCTCTGGTATGGGGTGCACCTATCATCAGTAACTAGGATACTGGTTTAAGACGAGTGTGACCCAAAAGCTTTTGTCGCTGTAACATTAGATGATTTAGCAAAAATTATCTTTAAGGATGATAAATAAAGAGATCAGTGTGTAAGTTCACACACACACACAACCACCCTTCTAGTTTAGGCATGAAGTAGGAAGCACGGGGCAGATAATTGTTCATAGTAATGTTCACCAATAATGCTTGTGAATATGTAAACATTCAGTAGTCGGGCCAGATTTACAGAAAGACTAGTTGCATAAAGTGGTTGTCAATTGCACAGACTATGTGTGACTAGACTTGAATTGTATGATACAATCAATGTACTAATAGGTTGCACTGCAAAATCTCTAGCCACATGGGGTTGCAAAACAGCCTGGCGTATGACAATGAATCAAGTGGGTCACTATTAGTGACCCCCATCTACAAACACAGGGACAGTGGCCTGCAAGGAACAGTAAACCAACAGGCTGTGTTTGCATTTTCCAATGTTCCTTAATTGAACCCATGTTGCTTTAAAAAATAAAAGGTTATCTTTTTGGGAGCACTTTGAGTTGGAGCAGGCTGTTGTACCCTAGATCACTACCTGTTGCCACCCAGTCACTTTCCACTCACTACCCAGGGACGCCTGACATGTTCCCCATGCTGTCCAATGGGGACAGGTTCCTCTGCGCAAACTTGCTACCACCTTATTTAAGGCGTAAGTAACTTTTCTATGGTTTGCACCAGCAATTGTGGTCTTGTAGCAGTGCCACATACCATTCTCAATCGCAGTTAGGGGAGTAAGCCCCTTTCATGTACCTTTCTAATATCAATTTGATGAGGATCGATAAACACCTTTTGTAAGTTAAAGTTGCTTTTCTGACTTGCAAAACTGGCTTAATACATACCATAAATCATTTCTGCACTCTCAAACCTTGTGATTTTGCAAAGCTCAGGGTTTGGGACCTCAAAATATGCTCTCTATATCAAGCCCTAAGTTCTACTAGAAGAAGGCAACAGATTTTAGTGTGATGTCGTATAACCCTTGTTTTAAAGAAATATTTGTACATGCAATAAGTATCCCGTTATTTAAATAAGATTTCATACATGAGGATACATTGTAAAAAAACAGAATTGCAGATTCACCGAGATAATATTAAAGTAAAGTCCTGATTTTATTAAAGGCAAAGATTGGGAATATTGTGCAGTCTCTTTTCTCCATTAATTTTGTGCAGCTCTTAAAAACACTACAGCCCCCATAAACCTGCTCCCCTGGGCAAGAAGTTAAAACACACACACCATGAATACCTACCTATGAACTTCAATAGTCTGCACACCATTTCCTCTTTTCTTCATGAGTCTATAGTTCATGAAAAAAATGAACGATCACAAATGGTAGCAGAAAACAAAGAAGCAGCCAAAGACCTTTTTTCTTTTGCTCATCTTCCTCCTTGGGCCAATGTTCAACTTTGACTGTCCAGCCAGATCATGGTTAGATGCTTGAACCCGTTGCTTGCCTTCTCAACCTTGGCACTAGTAGTAATCATACAGATATATTGCCATAGTAACGGCTAACAAGTATCAGAGGTAGGATAATATTCAATTCCTTTCTCCTTCAATGTTATCTAGAAGAATCTGCACTTTTATTACAAACAGGAGGCTCTAATATGCAGGTTAAAAGCCTTGGCAGTACTGCTAAAGCCACATGCTCCATGGGTTTGTAATAGAAAAGCTTTAAATGTGGATACCCTTGATCAATCTGCAGTTCTAAAAATGTTGCACTCTCTGGAGTGGGAATAGTAATTTGTACCCCTAAGCTATCAAACGCTTTCCCTACTGTTGCACTCTTTGGAGTGGACATAGTAATTTTTACCCTCCCGTTATCCACCCTTTCTCTACTGTTACACTCTCTGGAGTGGGAATAGTAATTTTTACCTCTACGCTATCAAACGCTTTCCCTACTATTGCACTCTCTGGAGTGGGAATAGTAATTTTATCCCTACGCTAACCAACGTTTACCCTACTGTTGCAGTTGCTGGAGTGGTAATAGTACATTTTACTCTCCCGCTATCCTACAGTAAAATTTTGGGATATTATTAATTAATATTATGTTAAAATATATATTACATTTAATTGTATGTTTCTTTTTTAACTTTAATTATTTAATAATTTTAAAGTTATTTAAGTATTTTTAAGTATGTTTTAGTTAATTATAGTTATTATTGCATTAGGTTAAATTACTTTTAAGATATTTTAAAAAAATCGATATTTTGACTAACTATATATTTTTTTTCTATATTTTTGTACTTACCTGTTTATAGACCGGACTTAAATATTTTTGCTTTCTATATTTTTACTTTGATATTTTTAGTATTCTATATTTTTGCATTCTATATTTTGTCAGTGATCCGGTATGTACGCATTAATAGATCTGTTAGTCTAATGACCCACTTCAAAGTGTGCCAGGAAAGTTAGAACACTTGTGATGTGAGAGAAAATGGGATCAATACCTTCCACACACCTGCAACTCCCGGTGTGCTATTGTGACTTTTAGACCATTTTTGTACCTTTAACCCAGGATAAGTAGTAGCTGATTCCAAAAGGCCTTGCATGCCTGTGAACACTATGAAAGGCTCCATGCCACCATAGGGAGGCTGTCCTCTAAAAGCATGTTGTGAAACTGCCCAGGTGGGTCCCATAACAGCTGCGGAAAGGTTGGAGTAAGATTTTGACAATCAACCGCCAATTCTGAGGGGAACCAATGCTGCACCCTCTACCAAGGAGTTGCCAATGTGACTTTCAGAAACTCTGCAGATCTTGGGAACACATCTTGGAAAAGCTTAAAGATTTCCTCTGCATCCATTGTGAAGAAAAGCATCTGTTGCTAGAGCTTTGGGATCCAATCTCCGGTTTGAAAATCTTCCTAGTAGAGCTGTCAAGCAGGACACCGAGGTCTACTCTGAAAAGATCCCGTGTCTTGTTCAGAGCCTGCAATTCTTGAAGATCAAGATACTACTCGCTGCTTTCATATGTGGTCCTTGAATACTTCTCCGCTACTGCATTGTCGGTCCCGGAATGTATTCTGCCACCAGGGATATTTTCCTCTGTAGACAAAATTACCAAAGGAACCTACGTATACCTTGTACCTCCCAGTCTATATACGTGACTGCTGTAATGTTCATGCAAAGGAGCATCGCACATTTGATCCTGATTTTTGCAAAACTCTGGACCGCAAAGAACCCTTAAGAAGTTCTAAAACGTTTTTGTGCATTAATGAATGCTTCCTGGACCATCCTCCTCCAGTCGGTGCCATATCTTGCACCTCAGTCCCCAAGACTTGCATCTGATTCTAAGACATGATCTGTGGACATAGAGACGATGGCTTGTCCATCCCATGCATCTAAATGGCTTATCCACCAACTTATCTCCTCTTTTGACTCCTGGTCTACAGGGACTGTTTGTGAATGTTTTAGACCTCTCTGTGGGTGTCTGATCTTCATGCGCTGGAGAGCCCCATAATAAAGGGGTCCTGGAAAAATAGCCTGAATTGAGGACCAGAGCTTGCCCACCAGCCTTGTGGATTGCCAGGGGGATGTCTGATGTTGGTACATCACCCTTGACTCCTTCTTTAGAACTTTTACCTTTGCTCATTGACAGCTGATGTATCTTTTCGGAAACCACCAAAAACTCCAAGAATTCCATTCTTCTTGAGGGCACCAACTTCATTTTTTCCACATTGATAATGAAACACTATATCTGAATCAACTCTGAGGCCCCTGATCGTGATTCACCAACCTCCCTCTCATGTCCCAATTAGTCCACATCCTCAGTTCCTATGCTTTGAGGGGGGTTTTCCCTAGAAGCCTCATCACATTTGTGAAGCACCAAAGAGTAGAGGGTAGACCGATTGGAAGGGGCTTCAATCTGAACATTTCTTTGCCAAAGAAACTGCAGGTACTGTCTATGCTCTTGACAGATTGGTACTGTCAGGTAGGTATCTTTTAAATCACCATCCAGTTCCCCCTCCTAAAGAAGGATGCTCCTCCGCCATATGATTTGCTCCATTTTGAAATGGCGGTACAGAACGAATTGATTGGCTCCCTCAAATGTATTATCGGATGATATTTTTTTGATGTCCTTCTGCAGTAGAAAGATGTTGCTGAGAAAACCCTGGGGGTGTAAGCGACATGGTGATATAACCCTCTTTTGCAACAACCCTTGCTCCTCTACGGTGACCAGATCCCAACCTTCCTGGGAAAAATGTATTGGCAAAGGCCACCTGGTCTGTATTGGGGTTGCATAGAATTCGGTTTGAAACAATTTCACTGTCTGTAATACTCGCGTATCTTTTGATATTGAACCCCACTGAACAAAAAGGGCCATATTGTCACAAGGGGACACAACACTAGATTTACCTTGAGCTTCCCCTCCCTTTGCTTGGCCTCAGCTACTACACAGTGTCCACCCCTTTTCTTTGTGGGAAGAATGTTGAGCGTGAATTTCCATAAAGCGGGTGTTAGAAATGTATGTAGAAAGTTCCCTGGCCAGTGAAACATCCCTCATATCTGCCAGCCCTGGGAAACACCCATCCATGCCCTTTGGGCACTATGAGAAAAATATAGTCAAGTTGCTTAGCCTTCTGGTATGGCCACTTTGAGAGACCGAGCAGTTTGTCTCGCTGTACGAATACACGTCATGAGCCATTGCAGAGAATTACACCGGTTGACCTCTTAGAGTCTTTCACTATGGTTTTATTTTGGTGATATAAATGCTTTTTAAGAAACTGACCTGAAAGATGTAAGTGGCCATTGCGACTAAATATTTGACTGATTGTATATTTTTGCCATCTGCTATCTTTTACTAGATTTCTCCTGAAAGTTATGAGAAGCTGGGATTCCCTGGAGCCAAGGAACTTGCTGACATGTTCCGTTTCTACCATACAAAGATAGACCGCGACATCGAACTAACACACCAGCTCAACCCAAATGTCAAGAGCTTTGACCAGTTTCTCTCCGAGAACAAAGAGGCCTTAAAATGTTAATTGGAAGTAATGTTGTTTTTGTTATTGTGGGGTCAGGTAGTAATAAAGATTTTTGTAGCGGATTACTTGTTTTGCAAGAAAGTATATTTTGTCATCTCATTTAGTTTTTCGTCCTGTCTTTTGTTCAGTATATCCTCTGCCTTCCTGGTGCTCACCCCATTCTTTCATCTTCCTAGACGTCCTAGTTGTTGTACCATATTGTATTCCCAATAATTCCAAATCAATTGCAGGGTTGTGGACTGTGATATTTAATTTGCATTACATTCCGCTTTTCTGGGGCATGTTGAGTGAACAGCTACACTTCTTCAGATGGGAAATTGCTAGTACTGACTTTAGCTCATTCCATATATCTGCCTTCCTAAGGTGTGCCCCTAACTCATTTAATTCTTCTGCCTTTCGGGGGCATGGTATGCAATGTACCTAGGATATTCTATCCCAAGTGTCTTCACAGGGCATGGCGTGAGATGTCCTAAACGTGTTCAGTTCCTCTATCGACTAGGGCATGAAGTGTGATGACTGTAGCTCATTCCATTCCCTTCCTTGTGCATGCTCTGTGATGCTCTTGCATTCCTCTGACTTCCTAATGCATGGTATGGGATGTTCTTGGCTCATTCCATTTAGCTGCCTTCTTATATCATTCCATTCCTTTGCCTTCCAAAAGCATGGCTTGTGATGTTCTTGGCTCATTCTCTGGCTTCCTTATGCATGGTGTGTGGTGTTTTTAGATCATTCCAGTACTAGGCCTTCCAGAGGCATGGTTTGTGATGTTCTTAGCTCATTTTATTTCTCTTCCTTCCTGATAAACGGTGTGCCATGTTCTTAGATAATTCCATTACTCGGTCTTCCAGAGGCATGGTGTTTGATCCCTTTAATTGACTCTATTGCTTCATAAATGACATTCTATGCTCTTTCCTTTCCTCTAATGTCAAAGGGAGTGGTGTTTGGCATTCTATGCTCATTCTATTCTTTTCCCTATAGTGATACGGAGAATGATATTCTCTTAATTCCTGGTCCTGGAATGTGACGTGTCTACTCATTCATTCCTTGACTTCCAGGGGAATGGTGTATGATGTGGCACTCCTTTACCACCCCATGTAATGGCCTGTGATATACTATGCACATTTCATGCTTGTGCCTTCCACGATCATTACTATGATATGTTATGCTTAATGCATTCTACTTTTCAGAAGTTTGCTGTGTAGTGTCCTGTGTTCCCTGTATATCTCTGGCTGACTGTGGTATGGTATGGTTTCTCATGCCCATTCCATTCTCTTATGTTCTTAAACTTGCAAAAACTCAAAACCTTTTACGGAACGGTGGTACACCATTTTAAATAAGTGTAGTTTAGATTTGATCCTGTTAATAATTAAGGAACTGTCCAAAATACTAGAGGAATTGGCCACTGAAATCAAAAACACCACTGAAGAATTAAAAAAAGCCGTCACGGAAGAGGAATTGAAAAAATACCAGAGGATATAAATAACCAATTAAGCAGACACACTCAAGAAGTGAATGAACGGAAATTAAGAAAATACAAGAGGGATACTCTTGATTACAAGTTACAAGAAGTATACACCTGGGCGGAAGTTTACGCCAAAAAGCGTCAAACCAAGACCTATACATCACACACTGATACGTCATCAACCGACAGTGAAAGACAAACAACCACAGACGGGCGTAGTCTCAGAACTCAACCTCCAACCGAGAAAGCAGGTTCACCAACTTCGGCGCCTTTTTTAGCAGAAGGCCCCACAGACACGGAAGACCCCGGAGGGGAGGTCGAAAAAAACAAAGAAAAAGCACAAGCACAAACGAGGACCATGACCAAGAAAAACAAACCGAAGAAACACCAACAGACATAAAAAAAACCTGGTGATTAACATCTCGGAAAACCACTTGAATAAAATTCAAATTGAGACTCTTCAGAAGGGCTTGTCATATGTACCAACAGCACATACCAATAAACTGGAACTGGATGTAAGTTTATTTAAACTAACTCGTAAAATGAGATTGCGAGATTTTTTTAATAATGTGGCCATTGATACAGGACCAAAACCTCCAGGGTTTAAAAACTCACAGCACTTACATGCCACCGATAGTCATAAAACTATTGACCTATTTGAGGAACTTTGTAAAAGAGACATCAGCAAAATAAACTTGCAAAAAAAGAGCAAAAAACGAAACACAACAAACAAAGAATATGGAATAATTGGAGCAATCGCCAAAAATGACAAAATCATATGCCAAAAAGCAGACAAAGGAGGGGCACTTGTGATACTAAACACATCTTATTATGAGATAGTGGTCAAAGAACACATTGAAGATGAACAATTATACATGGAAATTGACTTTAACCCAACGGAAGAGATCCAAAAAACTTTGCAATCTATCCTACAAAGAGCAGAGGAAAAGGGCACCATAACAGCAAAAACACGGAAATACCTCACGCAAGAAAGTCCTAGCAGTCCCATCTTATACATGGTACCAAAAGTACATAAAGATGTGAAAACACCACCATGTCGTCCCATTGTGTCCACGAAAAGAAGCCTCCACGAGCCAGTGGGTAAATTCCTAGACAAATACATGCAACCATTAGTATTGAAATCTGCGTCTTATATCAAAGACACAACAGATTTCTTGAACAGACTTCAACTACTTGATATCCAAGGAGACATCTTGATGGCAACAATAGATGTAAAGGCGTTGTATACGTCAATACCTCACCATGAGGGATTAGAAGCGGTAGAACATGCTTTATTGAACAGCACGTATACACATGACTTACAAATATTCCTAATGGAGCTTATGGAATTCACCCTCATGAACAGTTATTTTAAGTACAACAAAAGATGGTTCATCCAACGCAGTGGAACTTCAATGGGCAATTGCGCCGCCCCGGCGTACGCAAATTTGTACATGGCAACATTTGAAGAACAGTATATCTACCAGAATCAACTATGGACACCAGGTTTACTCATGTATGTAAGATTCATAGATGATATTTTCATCGTATGGAAAGGAGACACAGAAACTTTGCTAAATCAACTGGAAACATTAAACACAAGAAATGACCGATAGGGTTTACATGGCAAATCCACAGCAACAGAATACAATTTTTAGATATGGAAATCACCAGAGAAGGAAACCTATTTCGCACGAACTTGTACCGCAAACCCACAGACAGGAACAATCTATTGCAGTACGAAAGCCATCACCCACAGTCTCTTAAAACACACTTGTCCTACTCTCAATTTCTCAGGGTCAGGAGAGTGGTCTCAGACACAGAAGAATGTCAAAAACAATTGAAAACAAAGGAACATAGATTTTTGGATAGGGATATCCTACAACCATCGTGAAAACAGCGTTAACAAGAGCACAACAAAGACCGAGAGAAGAACTACTTACCATCAGGAAAAAAACAACAGATAACAGAATCACATGCGTCAGTAAATTCTCAAATGTGAGTTGTCAATTCACGAATATCATAAAGAAACATTGGCAGATGCTAAAATTGGAAACTGACTTTAAAGTAATATTTGATGAAGATCCACTATTTGCCCATACCAGAGGTCGTAATTTGGAAGAAATGTTAAAAACCAGAGCGGAACAACCCTTGCAGAGATCATTTAAAGGAACAGTACCGTGCATGAACTGCAGCAATTCTCACAATATAATGAAGGGCAAAACAATTTCCCATCCTATGAAAGGACACAAAATTCCATTGAAGGTTAACGCCACATGTGATACCATGAACATTAAATACATGTTGAAGTGCCCATGTCGGTCAGTATACGTTGGACACACAGAGAGGAAGTTCAAAACCAGGTTAACAGAGCACAAAAGCAACATAAGAACAGGCATGCTTAAATCCACAGTGGCCACACACTTTCTGGACAAACGACATCATATCAATCAATTGCGGGCATGTGTCCTGGAATTAATTCCCAAAGTCGATGGTTCTCATAACAAAAAGAATTTACTTAAACGAGAGAACTACTGGATCTACCATCTTAACAGCCTTAAACCGAATGGACTAAATGATCGGACAGAATTCCTTTGTTATTTGTAATCGTTCATCACTCAGAATGTTTAAAATGTGTTAATTGTAAGCCTTACATCCAAAACGCAGCGTTACATACACACATTCTAGTATAGGCACTCAATAGCCAATAAAGTTAAACACAAAAAAAAGCGCGTAACAGCAATCACCCGACGTGCGTAACACGTATTACGTAAAACATCCGCCTTATACTGCCGTTGTAACACAGACCGCACGAATACAACGAGGAGTGAGGAGGTCACGTTAGAACTGCACGCGAGGTAAGACTAATTGCATCCAGGCAGAGCGCATTAGCAGTAAATATTTAGCTAGAAGTAAGACTATAACAGTGTTTAGATAGAGGTTCACTTATGATCGTTTAGATTAAACTAAATAGAACTTCTGATTAACACGATGGTCTTAACAGATTTTTTGTTTAACGTTTAGAGCAGCCTTTACTTTAAAGTTTGTGTTTAACTATTAATTGGGAAGGATAGCGTTCAAGTTATTAAGTATGTTTATTTGCACGTTTCAGATTTTCCCTGATGAAGGTGCTTGAGGCACCGAAATGCATTGGAACCTCACTAAAGCGTTAAAAGATGTTTCAAAATATGTGAATAAAAACATATAAAGAAGAAAAGAATCAAATGAACTTTGTTTTGTGAAGTTTGGAGCAAAACCACTAGACCAACAGTTTTTCAAAAATTCCCAGCTGAATATCGTTCAGCCCCATATCTGTGCCAAGGGTGAGAGACCTATGGCGTAATAGGTCTGCTACACTAGAATTATTTGTTTACACTCCTGGAGGGGAGCGTTACCCTTGAGCACGACAAAAATTTTGATTGAAAACGAGGCGGTGCACAACCCAAAACCTTGAGCTTAAACTAATGAGCACAGTCTCAATTTGGCTGGTTTATCTAATTTTTACTTTGCTCTCAGTAACAGGTTGATTTTTTTTATTTCTACTGCCTGAATAAGGCAACTCTATAGTCATCTTAATCTCATCAGCCATGCCATTTTCAACAGAGGGCATCTACACCTGCCCATGTCTACCCAATGCACTAGTGCCTTTTTAAATAAGATACACCCATATGGTGAGACCTATTGAGAAGAATGATAAAAATTCAGAGCTATTCTTAAAAATAAAAATACAACTTGTCTCGATACTGCTCCCTTTCTAGCTGACTGCCATGTCCTTCAGCAACCCTTCACCTTTTTTGTGATAATTCAACCCACCCACAACAGCTTCCAAGAATGGTGCATGTTGTAATGACCGGATTCTCAGACCAAGAATTACCCACTCACCTAGATGCAACCAACCTGGCCAAAACGTAACGCCATCCCTTCCCGGATCCTATTTACAACAGTACCCGAGTACTTAACCACTTGGCTGCTAAGGTACAATTTATCCTCTGCTTTAATTTCCATTGAAATCAATGGAAAGTCCATGACGAGTTACCCTTGTCATTAGCGGCGAAGAGGTTAACCGGGAAAGGGGAATTCGTAATATACAAGCTTATACCATCAAAAACACTGCTAGATCTAAGGGATTACTAAGAATAGTTAATAATAACTACGGAATTCCATGTCTCATCCTATGATCTCACCTTATAGCCCTGCGACAATCTGGCCCGGACTATTGTACTCTCCCTCTCATATCGGAGAGCAGCCCAATCTACCACACCAACCACAATTGGTGTTCTCATTAACGTTCTATCTTGAGCAATCTCATTACACACCAATCACAATTGGTGTTCTCATTAACGCTCTATCTTGAGCGATCTCACTGTCCTATTAATACCTTCTGCTCTTTCTCTATTGGGAAGTTCCTAAGTACCTAATATTCACTGGGAGTATCTTCTATCTTATATGAATTATTAACCCTCATGTGATAGATAGGAGATCCGATCCTCTCACACCAGGACTATCAATCCAATTCAACTCACTGGAAGTTATTTCCTATCAAAACTACCCTGTCATCCATTTCTCAGTTACCTGTAAGAAGGGAATTGCCCATCCTTCTATACGACAGCACCTGGCTAAAAAGAAAGGTTAATTCTGTCTTGGTAAACAACTCTCAAGTGCAAATACTACGTATTGGAGCCTCTTTACACACTAATAGGATGACAAGGAGTAATAGCAATATAGATGAAAGGGAAAATAATTAATCATGAGAATGCATACATACACACCTAAAAGATACACAGATCTGACTAATGCATTTGCAGTTATTCTCTGATCAGAAGCAGTACGCTTCACTGACCTGTAAGAAGGGGATCACCAGCCTTCTGTACGTCAGCACCTGGCTATGAAAAGCCCACTTACTCCCTCCCAAAGGAAAGCATACAAATGATACTAATGCACATTGGGGTCTCTATTAGAAAGAGAACAAGACAAAGAAAACATTGCAATAATACAGTAGGGAATTATTGATGCAAACAGGAACCTAAATATAACCTAGAAAACAAAAGGGGATGAATGATTATATATAGTGCAAACTAGCTAAGAATACCTCACCCTGTTAAGAAAGGTCCAACTGTCTGTTCCTCTCTCTGGTGGAATCAGGACTCTCTCCTTCACCGTCACCAACGTACGAGCTTCACTCTACTGGTTCAACTTCTGGTGTTTCTCCTGGCATCTGTATTTCACTGACTCCAACTGCACTCCAAATGTAACTTCATCGTCTGCTAACAATTCCAACTCTTCCATCTGCCTGGTAACTGCTCCACAAATCAGCTGTCCAACTCACAGCTCCAGCTCTGCAAATCAAGTGACTCCATCTGACCAAACTGATCCAACCGACTGCATCAACTGACAAACTGCCTTTGTCCACTCCAAATACCAACTGACTTCTTCAATTCCAAAAACAATCTGACCTCTCCTTTTCTGTTCTCTGATAATATGGGAGGCTCTCTGCTCATGGAAACTTCCAGCAAGCACCCTGCCTCCCACCGAATTCCTGTACCAATCCCACTCTTCCTGCGCTCCCACAGTGGCCAGCTTTAGTTGTGTCTAGTGCCCGGGGAAGTAAGCACATTCCTTCGATAAGGGCCGTTCCTTACCGGTTTCAAACTAGTGAATAACAGGCTCAACTCTAAACATCACTTCTGACCTACAAGCGCCTCAGACAACTGAGGCAAAGAAAAGATGGCTACCCTCTATTTTAAGCCTTTAGGCCCTTAAAGAGGCAAAAGAGACATAGAATTATGTCAACGCCAATAGGCAAAACCCTAAAAAAATAAGCTAAAAATAGGGTTCTAACCACTATACTAGGATGGTAGTAGACCAAAGTCACCATTACTCAGAAATAAAACAAATTATCCGGTCACTACACATGTTCAATTCTCCAAAAAACTGCTGGCAATTTCCCCCACAACTGACCGCAGAAAAAGGGCATTCATTAGTTAAACAGCTGTAATAACCATAACTACAGTGTAGGAATTGTAGACTGTCATATTTATCTATTAAGGTGACAGAATTTGAGATAAAGGCACATAAAAAAGAATGTCTCTATCTCTATCCTCCATTGTTGTCGCCACTGTGTAGTTTTGTTTCAGGCATACTCTATATTTCCATTAAAAAGGCATTTTTTGATTTGCCTGTAATTTTTGACCACATGGACGGATTTGCACGAAACCCGCCCATCCACTAACTGTATCTGTTAAGGTTCGACAGGTGTTTTACTATACTTCTCCTTCACAATTTGCACCAGTACTAATCTTGAATTGTCAGCCCTGCTGACCGTAGTGTAGACCAGAGGCAGTGGTCAGGAAGGGCCCACAGTCACGTAGCCTGGACTTGAGCTGTATAGGCTTAGTGGTAGGTGTGGCGCTCAGCGTGTGCGCAGCAAGCGATGATGCAATGTCTCTTGCCTACTGGATTGTGTCATGTACAATCGCGACTCGATCTGAATTGTGAGCCCTGCTGTCCGCAGTGTATACTGCCATTCAGTGTTCGTTTGGACTTGCAAGATGAATTGTAAGATTAACCTGTTACTCAAGATACATTTTGTTGTATTTTATCTAAGGAAGAGGATGTGGCATTAGAGCTAGAGATGTTGACTTTGGCTCTGGGAAACCAGTTTCAGTTTGATCAGCTCAGCTCCCTGGGATTCTGGGAATATTTATTCCAGGGTTGCATTGTAGTTGTACCAATCAATGGGGTGGAAAAGTGATGGAACCCCCCTATAAGCTTAATTTATCAAACCACACAAGGTCAACTTTCATGGCCCTAAGTCCCTCGATAACTAGAGAGTAAGGCAAAGCAGTGCAAATCTCTGTGTTGCATTACTCGGCCCTGGGAAGGCGTTCCACGGGTGGAGTTTGGGTGTACCTGCCTATCCATCCATGGATTCTGAAGCATTTCCAGATTTACCACTACTTTTAGACCTGGGAATGCGTAAGAATGCTACGCCTTCCCAGGGGAGGTGCAGTGGCATATCGAAGCTTGAGCCCCCCCCCCCACAGCACATGGACTGACCCCCCCCATCCAGACTTACTCAGGAGCTCTCAGGCCAGGGTACTGTGTTGAGGGGGCCCCCACAAGCTGAAATATATTTATTTCTCCTTGTTATTTCCTCTTTCTTCGCATTTTGCATTCTGCAGCACATATAGAAAGTGGAAAATGCCTCAGGGGATTGTTTTTGTGTGGGAAGGTGTCCCTTCCTGCACAAAATAAGCCTACCTACAACACAGGCACCCTTAAACCAGGGTGCAAGGGTGATTGAGTTTGCACTAGGCAACAAATTGTGCACCAGCGCTGGGAAAAGAAAGGAGTGTACTGTGTTATGTTAAATACTATGCATTCCTGCCCTTTCCCTGTCGCACAGCGCAGCAAGGTGGCATACTGCACTGTGTGACTTTTTGTTAAAAATGCCCCTGTATCTTCTTTGTGCTTAAAAAAAATGTATTTGATCTTGTGTAATGTATCCAATGCTCGCGTTTAGGTCTCTAATAAATTTGGTTCGAGTTCCAGCTACATAAAAGGGCAAAACAAAAAAAGGAAGAGACCTGCCTGTGCTTAAGAAGTACTTCCAGCCATGGGCATCCGCAGGGGGAGGTCAAGGGGGGGGGGGGGGATCGCCGATGCGGGCCCAGTCAGGGCAGGCCCTAGGCATGGGCAGTGTGCTGCCATCATGCTTTTGAAATGGTGCCATTGTTCCAGTTGGCAGCCCCCTCCATTTGTGTTCGCAGACTTGGTGAACTGTGAAAGACACAAGGCGGGGGGGCCTCTCCTGCGCCCGGCTGCCATGGCCTGAAACGGCAACATGGCACCCCTTTCCTTTGAGGTGCTGCAGACTGGGTAGGGCAGGGATTGTTGCCGTGATTAGCTTACCCTGCATCTCTTTCTCTTAGCTTAATCACTGCATCTGCATGATAACAGCGTTAGGCAGACACTTGAACTGGTTTGAGGTGTGAAATGAGCCCTGCCCCTGCATGAATGAAACGCAGAGCATCCTGCAGGGCTCACAACAAAACAAGCATTGGCATAACCAATAGGTCTCGCTTTTGGGACCTTTTAAGTATTTTGCCATGCAGCACATTATCCTGGGTGCTACACCATATACTGTTACTTCACGTGCCAAAAACTCCCTTCTGGACACTAGCATGAGTGTCTGGCAAACATAAAAAATTTAAAATGTACATATTAAAAATCACCAACTGAAACTCAAGGACATAAGACGCCTACAATCAGCTTAATTATGGTAGTGAAAACACATTAAATTTCCTTTTTCCAGTTTGATATGTGTCCAAACACAAATCTGGTAGAAAGTAGCAGGTATACCCCAACTGCCTGGCATTTAAAAAGTATCCAAGGAATTGCTAGTGGATTGGGCTTGAAGAACCGGGTTTTTTAAACCCAGCGGCATGCCCAAAGTCTTCGGATTCACCTGTCTTGGTATACAGAGACACGGAATACTTCTGGGTGGCGTCAGAGACCAAATTTATTAGCTGTGCTAGTAACAGAAGTCCTAGAAATACAACATGGTATACAACTAAGGAAACTGTTCAATTTTGTAAGGCAAGACATCCCTTTTTATGTCAAAATTCACATTACGAATACACACCCACTGCACAAGATTCTAGCCAATAAAGTACATTTTCAAACAAAGTATCATATAGCAAAATCCCTTCAGTTTACATTGCCCCAACCCACAAGTTAATTATTAGGAATGTCCCAAATCCAATCTTCAAAAGCCGGACAAACCCATAATTGAAAGCAAAATACATGTAATGAAAGAGCATAGGAAAGGAAACCATGACATATAACGAGCAAGATAAAGCATATGTAAAGAACCTAAAAGTTAACGATGTCCTGAACCTTGGTTGGCAATCTCAGACAACAATCAGTGCTAAAAACAGACCACGAAAACTCTTTGAAATCCTAAAGCAACAATCAAACAAATTAGCCAAATCTGCCCATGAGAACTCAAAAACACCCCTAAATTGCGGAGAATTTGCTACATTTTTCACAGAGAAGGCGAAATCTCTTGAAGTTGAGCTCAAAGACGCTGTGGCAAACAATCCCACTGAACCAATGCCTACGATGGATATCGCCGCGACAACGGAGAGTACCATAACAAAAAATGAGGCAAGTTGGGACACGTTCGAATTGTATGACCAGCACAGTATCGCCAAAACGCTTTCTAAAATTAAACCAAACAATCACTATCAAGATCCCCTTCCCGCAAAATGTGTAAAAGAAATCAATCACGTTCTGATTCCGATATGGACCGAAATTATAAATGCCTCACTTTCACAAGGGATCCTCCCTGACTGCCTAAAAACAGGTCAAGTTGCCCCCCTAATCAAAAAACCTACAGCAGATAGATCAGACCCAAACAACTATCGCCCAGTGACCAACATCCCACTATTGGCCAAACTAATTGAAAAATGCGTACAGAACCAACTAAGCCGACACATCACCAAGTTCTCACTGCTTGATGAATGCCAATCAGGATTCAGAACAGGCCACAGCACTGAAACTGCGATCCTCCATATTGTTGACGATGCGCTACAGGCACTCGACCAAAACAAAGCGTGCCTATTGATTCTCCTCGATCTGTCGTCGGCCTTCGACACCGTAAATCACGAAGCATTATTGTCCAGGCTACGGGATAGGATGGGTCTATCAGGAATGGTGCTGAAGTGGTTCATCTCTTTTCTACAGAACAGATCACAACGATTCCTGGTCAACCAGTCAATTTCACCTCCCTGTCCTATTTCAATCGGAGTCCCTCAAGGGTCTACGCTATCCCCAGATCTGTTCAACCTTTATGTTGAGCCGCTTACAGAAATTTTCCAAAAAGCAGGGATATCGTATCACATGTATGCAGATGACACGCAAATATATCTAAAGATCTCGTCCATACAAGACTTGGAACGAGGAAACAAGGCTTTAAAAATGGCTATGCAATGGTTAACTACCAACCAACTGAAGCTTAACGCCAACAAAACGGAGTTCCTACTAATCTCACCAGCAAGGAGCCGTACGGAAATAAAGGAATGGACGAAAATGATGACTGCGCTAAACTGCACCCCAACACTAATCAAGTCAGCGAAATCTCTAGGAATCACTCTGGATGAGAATTTAGACATGAAAGCCCATATCAACGCAATGGCCAAGAATGCTCGATTCCACCTGAACTACTTAAAAAAACTGAAACCTTTCATCTCAGAGGCGGATCTCAAATTGGCTATCCAATCCTTAGTTATCTCTAGGATTGAATATGGCTGCTCCACCTTAGCGGGCTTACCAAAAATGTCCACAGCACCACTGAAAGCTTGCCTAAACGCTGCAGCAAGAATTATCACCGGATCCAGGAAATACGACCACATATCGCCACACCTGAAAGCTTTAAGCTGGCTACCCTATGAAGCCAGAATCCAAATGAAGATAGCTTGTATCACTCATAAAGCGCTACACCACAACACCCCGGGATACCTAGCGAAGAAACTACAGCTGTCGGGAGGGAATCGGCCAGCGAGGAGTACTGAAGAATTTCTACTACGGCCAGCCTTTTTCCACAAGAAAAAAACCTATGACAGAGCGTTCTCAGGAGCTGCCCCCAGAATATGGAACTCAATTCCTCCTATCATCAGGAAGATCCAAAATGTAGAAGCATTCAAGCGAGAGTTAAAGAGCTATCTGATGAAAAAATACACTACCTAGATCTGATCAGTCTCGAAATGACAATGAACTAAATATCATACCCGTTTACACACTCTACTTATGATAGATATATATCCACCTACGACCTTATTTATCATCTACCTCCTATCATCTACCTCATAGTTGCTTACACATCTTCTCGTGATTGAAATATACCCAACACTGTCTATATTTATTACCTACCTCCTATCTTCTACCTCATATTTGTTGTATGTTGAACTGTTTGATATATATGTCTTTGTCCACGCCTCATATGTAATTCGTTCCGATGCCCATATAACTGAGTGATATATACTGTCTGTCGCATACGCCTATATGTTAAGCGCTCTGATACCCACGGGTCTTGTTCGTGCTATACAAAACTTTCTAATAAATAAATAAATAAATAAATCAACCAAGGAAATTGGCTTTAGCGAGGTCAGTTTCAGATGAAGGGGTCAGTTTCTTACAATGCACCTTAGAGTCAAGAAAAGGCCTAGTTAATAAGTGTATGAACAACGAAGCCCATGCAACTTCGTTCGTTCGGTTACCTCCACGGTCCTACGTGATGGCAACACAAAATGGAGGCACAAACAAAATGGAACCCATATTCGAAAGAAAGTCTCTGAATACGTAATGAACTCGCTAGCTAACATGACGAATTCACTCCATATTAGCCGCACTCACTAAATATGGTACAACATCACCAAAATCGTGACGGAACCATAACTTCACGAGACAAGACAGAATTTCACAGAACCTCAGACCCTCCTTTTGCCATTACGTAGGCAATAACCTAAACTCACGTTAATCTGAATCTAGGTCTATATCAATATTCATCAGATCATCCAGATGTTGCT
Organism: Lissotriton vulgaris; assembly: GCF_964263255.1. Lineage (NCBI taxonomy): Eukaryota > Metazoa > Chordata > Amphibia > Caudata > Salamandridae > Lissotriton > Lissotriton vulgaris. The sequence continues at coordinate 1,997,347,393 of NC_141691.1, forward strand.
GGAGCATCATCCTTCTATTCTCTACTTCTCTCGAGACAGGCCTCCGCACACACAAGATAGCACAAAGACTACAAACGGCGGGAGCACACTGGATGCAAAGACAACAAGAGAAGAGAATAGCTAAAACCATACCAACAAACATCAGAATCTTGCATCCCCATTTGGACAGTAGTCTCCAAAACCATCCAGTCAATGACCAGTCTCCTTCATCCACATGAATAGACTCGGAAACCTTATGCAGTCTAGAAATAGCCTGGTATACTGTAGGGGCATTGTCTGGTATGAAAACACAGCAACTAGATTGGATCAATTTGCATACCCCTCCTCTATCTGCAAGTATAATGTCTAAAACCATATGGTTTTGTAACGTCATAAGACGATCCGCTTGAAGCTAGCGGTGACATTACTAAGGGCACATGCAGTCTCATTGATAGTGGCCTCAACCATTCTCGTAAGTTGCCGTATATTCCTGCTATTGGCCATAGGACTCCAAAACGGTAGGAAACCCTTGAAAAAGTCTCCTACTTCCTGTGCTGCGGTATCTTCCTGATCGAAGACACCTCTACCATATCTTGTCCTATGATAGTCCGGAGTAGCAGTGTACGTAGGGGGAAGCAAAAACGCCACATAACAAGTTCCCGAAAAATCAGGTGGCAACCATGTATAGGCTCTGTCGTGACAAACAAAATACGTGCCTTTAGCTGGCACGAATGGAGGAGAAGTCTGAGATGTGTAAACATAGGTGTGAACACACACACTCTTACCTAACTGAGCTCTCAGATTCCGACCACTACCTTGCAAACAAAAGTGACCTCGATGTGGTACAATCCAAATCAGGGGAGACCTTTTTCGCCTCTCCTTCTCTGTCAAACTAGTACTATATCCAGTCACGTTCCAACCAACGTAAGCCTGCACCTCATCCTTAGGGATAGCATTATACGCATCAATATCTCTGATCATATCTACTATTCCCTTTATCAAGGCACTATTTCTCGGATTGTCTTTCACGGAACGTAAAGGATATACCTCATTCGCATAGATGAACATAGTCTGAAAAGCCCATACAGACCCATTGAAAGAAAAAGGCAAAACCAAATAAGGCATACCTCTATCTGTCGTATGAGGCATAAGACCACAAACCCAGCAATTAGTGGTATTTACTACCAACTGATGCTGATGCAACAGCTGTATAAAAGAATTGTTGACAAATTCTGACCTTATCTGTTCATGCTCAGGCAACGTGTAAAATTGGTGCGAAGAAACAGTAGAAAAAGAAAGCATAGGTTGGGAAGTGGGTGCAGAATTCAATGGTCTAGCATAAACAATCCAACCCACACAAGCTAATGTGATACTTAAAAACATAAAAGAACACAATCTTATAAAACATTTGCTACGTATCAGTGCACAAAATCTCATCTTAAAATCCATTTTATCAACAACTCTCTCAGTTACAAAAAACTTCATCCTCTAACGTGCTGCTCACGGCAATTTTCCCTCTTCACTTAAGTGTGTGTCCAGGCGTCCTAGACGACCTTAGAACCGCAGACCTTGTGTCAATACGTGGGTCACCCTTTAAGAACCTATACCGTGACCTTGCTGCTCAGCTCGGATAGTAGCTCAAAAAAGAAAAATAGAACAAAAAAGTTTCTTGTCTGAAAGAGTATAGTTCTCAAAAACAAAACATTTGATTTTTTTATTTGTCCATGTTAGATCTCAGATTATAGCGTTCTTTACCAGACACCGTCTGATCCTTAAAAAGTGTTTCTGGTTGGGTAATGTCAAGTTTCAGTCGAGGAGGCACAGCTTCTTGCAGAACTTCATCATCCGCACGTTCCGACTGAGTCCATGTCAAACATGCATCACTAAAAGGCACAAAGGTCGGTACCCTTTCAGTTTCGGAATCAGCAATTCTATCCCTGACCCATTGGTCATATGGTAAGAGCAAAGGAATCCTTTTACAATGGGTGGCATGCACCCAATTCTTTTTACCGCACACTTTAACAGCAGTCCTAGTTGTAAGTAGCACCTGGAATGGTCCCTTCCACCTCGGTTCCAGATTCTTTATCCTCTGGAAATTCCGAATTAAGGTCCAGTCGCCAGGTTGTATCGGGTGACCTGGATCCACAGAAGCTGAAGTTAAAGTATTGTGTACCTGTTGGTGAAGAACACGCAATTTAGCAGTCAAATCATGTAGGTAATCAACCAACATAGAATACTCGATGTTGCTATATTCATTCGGCCTCGGCACACTCCAAACATTTGCCGGGCGACCAAAAACAATGTTGTATGGGCTAAGTCCCACACTAGAATGTACTGTCGTCCTTGTTGACAAAAGTGCCAACGGCAAAGCATTGGGCCATGTAAGACCAGTGCTCGCTTGTATCTTAGCCAATTTAAGCTTAAGAGTGCCATTGTAGCATTCGACCAAACCAGCTGACATGGGGTGATTCGCAGCATGAAATTTCTGTTTGATTCCCAAACCCGCACATACTTTCTTCATAATCTGACCCACAAATTCACTTCCGTTGTCACTCTATACCATTCTCGGCAAACCATACCTAGGGAAATATTCCTTCAGCAAAACCTTAGCTGTAGATAAAGCAGTATTATACTTTAAAGGGTAGGCCTCTATCCATCGAGAAAAGGCACAAACAACCACAAGGACATACTTACAGTTGTTGCATCTTTCCATGTGAATAAAATCCAACTGCAACACCTCAAACGGATACGTTGGAGGAGCAAAATGACCAGCTGGAGTTGGGGGTTCCCTTGCCAAGATTATACATCAAGCAAATCATGCAGTTTTTAACCAGATTCTCAGCACATTTAGGAATTCCAACATTCTGCCATACCGGAGCCAACAACTTACATATCCCTTTTGAACTGATGTGAGCCAATCCATGAGCCATTGTAACCACTGCATCAGGCAACAACCATCGCTGGTGCTCCGATAACTCAACCCAACAGCCAGTCGAATCCAACATTCCCGTAGTCTCTCTCCACACATTCAATTCTTTCTCAGTAGCTTCCGCCTGAATCAATTTCACACTTTCTATTGTGTCTTCACACATTCCTCCTGCCATAACCCATCTAGCAGGGCCTGCAACATACATTCGACTCGTCACATCTTTCGCCGTTTCTCTCGCTACTTCATCCGCAAATGCATTACCACGACCAACATCATCCGTAACCTTCCTATGTGCACTGCATTTCACAATCGCAACTTGTGTCTGCAAAGTAAGTGACTCAAGAAGTTCATTCACCAATTGTCCATGCTGAATTTTCGTACCATGAGAAGTAAAAAATCCTCTTTCTCTCCACAAACGTCCAAAGCTATGGGCAACACCAAATGCATATTGGCTATCAGTATACACATTCACTCTCTTTCCTTTCGACAGCACACATGCTCTCGTCAGTGCAATCAACTCTGCTGCTTGAGCTGAATTCTGTGGAATATGTGCAGTTTCAACAATCTTGTACAAAGTTGTAACAGCATACGCTACAGTCGTATCGCCATTCGGGAGCTTAAATCATGGACCATCTACCCATAGGGTACCATCTGGTTTCTCTCAAGAAGAGTATCTTTCAAATCAATTCTACCCTTCGTTTCCTCCTCTACCGAAGAAAAAAATCATGCTGTTCCTGAGCATCTGTCTCTACAGAAATCGGCAACAATGTAGCTGGATTGAACGTGTTGCACCACTTTATGTGCACATGACTAGCCAAAAGCGTCAACTCATAACCTGACAAACGCGCACTAGTAAGATGCTGAGTCCTAGTTTTATTCAATAAGGTATCCACTGCATAAGGGACCATCACAATCAACGTATTATCCAATACCAAACCAGCAGACTGTCGGATAGAAACAGCCGCTGCCGCTGTAGCTCTCAAACAACTCGGCAACGCCCTAGCTACCGGATCTAAAGTAGATGAGAAATACGCACATGGGCGCTGCTTGTCTCCAAATTGTTGTGTCAACACTGACAACGCACAACCCTCTCTCTCGTGTACGTAGAGTGTAAAAGGCTTACTGTAGTTGGGAGTACCCAACACCGGAGCAGAACACAATGCATCACGCAACTCAGAAAAACTCTTCTGACATTCGTCGGACCAAGGAAGAGGATTCGGTGTATCCTGAAGGGTAAGTGCCAACAAAGGTTTCGCCAATAAGGAAAAATTCGGAATCCACAGCCTACAATACGAGGTGATACCCAAAAACGCATGCACCTCTCTCTGTGTGGATGGCACAGTCATCCGAGCGATCGCTTGAATACGCTCTGGGGTCAATCGTCTTCCCTCCTTCGACAAGAGATGACCTAAGTAGGTCACTTCTTGGCGGCAATATTGCAACTTCGAAGGTGACACTTTATGGTGAGGGTCAGACAAATGTCGCAACAAAGAAAGCGTAGCTGCTTTACAAATCTCTTCATAATCAGCAGCGACCAACAAATCATCCACGTACTGGATACGAGTCGCGCCAGGGGGCAAAACAAACGCATCAAGATGAGTTTTCAAAGCCTGACTATAGATGGAGGGACTCTCACAATAACCTTGAGGAGCGCGCTTAAACCGGAAGCTTCGACCTCCTAAAGAGAAGCCAAAAATATCTCTACTTTCTTCAGCAATCGGAATACTAAAGAAAGCATTTTTCAGATCAATAACAGAAAACCAAGCAGCTGAAGCAGGGATCATAGTCAATAAGGCAATAATGTCCGGAACAACAGGAAACTGTGACACGACAATTTTGTTGACCTCTCGAAGGTCAATCACAAACCGATAAACAGGTGGCTGAGAAGAGTCAGTACGCTTAAGGACAGGCAGAACAGGACTGTTACACACATTACCTCTCATTTCTTCAATCACATCTTTCTCAACCAAATCATAGATAATCGCTAAAAGAGCTCTTTCACCATCACTAGAGATTTTATATTGAGGAATGCGAGGTAGCTTAGCATTCGACTTGAGGGGAACAACATAGGGTGGAATCTGCAAGAGGCCAACATCATTCGGACCTGTAGCCCACAGAGTATCAGGAAGCGAACGCAATTCCAGTGGAAGCCGATCTTTAGACAAATACATCGGAGAGATCACTCTCTTACCCAACGTAAGGTGTACTCCCGAAGGAGAACAATGTAATGTTGCATGCAATCTTTTCAACAAATCCAAACCCAACAGATTCTCACTAAAACCTGTCGTTAGAATAAGGGGTGCTTCCAATTTACAAGGACCAATAGAAAGAGACAAAGGACTAGAACCCGAATTACGAACTGGGCAGCCAGAAAATCCTACCGAAACATTCATTAAGCCAGACAAAGGTGCGCCAGGGAGTTTAGAGTGCATGATAGAACTCTTAGCCGCACCAGTATCCAAAAGAAAATGTTCGGACACACCTGATGTAATTACTTCAACATAAGGTCCACTCTGGTCTACTGGAACTGACACTACTCCCTCTCTTTGTCCATGGCTGTCCTAGCTATCATTAAAACCAGCACTCTCACCTTCAACATAATAGTCATCCGTGTAGTACTGAGCAGACTGAACAGATGGAACGTTCTGTTGATCAAAATAATTCATAGAATTTTGAGGGGGAAAGGAATGTTCATTCTGAAAAAATGTACCACATCCTCTACCCCTAGGCTCTTGTTGAAAACCACCACGGCCTCTCTGACCAGACACACCATTCGTACGTTGTAGCAAAACCGAACAACTATTCTTTTTTTTTTTTTGGAAAACCTTTATTGAAAGTCCAAAGCACACAGCTATTCAGCCTTACAACCCTGAGGCTAGGCAGCATTGTAGAGAACGGATGAAAGGTGCGCACAAATCAAATCAAAGAAACATATCAGGTTTAATTTTATAGTATAAGAAGAATAAACCTATGAAAATACTAACGAAAAAGAAACACTAAGAGAAAGGAATTGGCAAGGAATAACACAAAAGCGACAACACATAGTCCCGGGAGGTGGGCAGGGCCAAACGGCTTCTCAGAGTAACTATACTGGAAAAAGCAAACAAACATGGGGGGAAGAAAGCCAGGATGTCAGCCAAATGATGAAATGGTTGGAAGGGAGGGCTAGGGAGAAAGACGCACTTCTATCGGATCAGTGTCGGGAGGTAGGCAAATGTCGCCCCTATATGCGTTCCAGGCCCCCCAAACCACTCTCCACCTCTTGGGTTTACCCCGGGCCACGTATACTGTCTTCTCACGGAGCATGCACCAATCCATATTGGTCTTCCACAGTTCCACGGAGGGGGGAGAAGGGGCCCCCCACTTCTGGGCGATATCCCGCTTGGCTACCATGTTCCCCAGCGTGACCTATTGAGTTTGAGCATTATTGTAATCTGTAGGACCCCACACATTTAACAAACAACGCCGGGCCTCCGCTGGCAGATCTACCCCGTCACCTCACGCATCACTACATGCACACGTTCCCAGTAAGAAGCTATAACATGGCACTCCCAGATGGTGTGTAAGAATGTGGCCAGTTCTCCACAGCCACGCCTACAAAGACCGTCCACTGAGAGTCCCATATGGATTAACCTGGGGCCAGTCACATAGACTCTGTGGAGGATCTTCAGCTGAACCAGACGCAATCTAGCCGAAATAGCCACTTCTTTGGGGGAAGACACCGCACACTGCCAGTCCTCATCGTCCAGCTCAATTCCATCACGCACCCACTGGTCTCTCACACCCAGCAAAAGATCCGTGCGAACATTGGTCAACTTTTTATAAATCAGGGAAATGGCACTGTCTGGCATATGGCCGTCCAGCACCCTATCCTCCAGCGGGGACGATTCGGGGACCTTCTCTCCAACCGGAAGTGCAGCCACAAGGGCGTGTCGCAGTTGAGCGTATCTAAAATACTCCGTGGCCCCCAATTGAAATTCAGTTTGTAGAGTGTCAAAAGATTTTATCTCACCCCTGGCCATCATATCATCGACCTTGGAGATTCCAATGAGGTCCCACCGGTCAAACCCCTTCGTATGCCACATCCTGCCTAACAAGTCAGAGTCATAGAGTGGAGTGGCCATAGTAAGCCTACCCTGCCACCCCAGTGCTTTCGTGATGGCCCTCCAAATGTGCACTGCAGTCTTGGTGGGGCCAGTCATTCTTCCATCCAGAGATCTTGAATATAGTGCTCTGTAGTCATCGTCCAGGAGCCATCGATCCATGGCATACCCCGGGCTATCAGCCGGTCCGTAAAAGCCATGGTTGAGAGCGGCCAATTGAGAGGCCCAGTAGTACCTCCGGATATCAGGCAAAGCGATACCGCCGTCATACCAAGGAATCGTCAGCTTGGCAACAGCAATACGTGGCCTTCCCTCCCATAAGAGGGCCCGCTGCAAACCTTCAACCTCCTTGAAATATTTGGAAGGGACGGGGTCCTGTGTGTTCTGGAGCGCATACAAGAATCTCGGCAGGGACATCATCTTAAACAATGCCGCTCATCCGAGCAAGGACAGCGGCAGCCGTCTCCAACCCTCCACGTCGCGCCGAAGGAGAAACAAGAGGGGGAAGCAAATTATTAGAATATCGTGCCCGGGCATCAGTTGATATATAAATACCCAGGTACTTGAATCCCTGCAGCGCAATCTGTATGGCACAGCCCCTAGGAAGACGTGGAGTCTCTCCACTAAGTACGTAAAGGTAGGATTTCGGGGGGCGTGGCCAAGATGGCGACGGTGTAAGACGTGCCTGCGAGCTCCTCCGGCACCCCGAGCCCTTCATAGCTTTGTTTAGCGGCATTGGGGCGATCTCAGCCCCGGCTTTTGACTCTCCTGGGTTCGCTGAGGCGTCCTGCATTGGTTTGTCCCTTCTCCCGTCGAGCTACGACACGGGACGGCGGACTTAGCCGAGGTGTTGCTTTGGTGACGCACGAGCTCCGGAGCGGCCTACGGGGCTTTGTCTGGGCGGCATCGACTCTTCGCAAGAGGGGACTCGGGACTCTGGCGAGTGGTCGAGTGAAGCGCTTCTGTGCGAGTCCCCCCCACTGGGATTGTGACGAGCCTGCCTGTGATTCCGGCATCCTAGCTGGCGGTTGTCGCCAAGCAGAGGTGACGAGGAGGCGCCGGCCTGTCTGGAGCTTTGCTGGACAGCGCAGACGATGAACGGGCGGAGAGGTGGTGCCATCTTGCCTCTCACCATCTGAGCTGAGGCGTCGCATCATGTCGACGAGGAATCGCCTGAATAAACCGGGGAAGGATGGTCCCGGTAAGGGGGCATCTGGATCGCCCCCCGGTCCTAGCAAGTCGCCGACCAAAGACGACGCTGATGGCCCAGTCACAAAGGCCTTCCTGATTAAACTTTTTTCCTCCATCAAGGAGGATATCACGGAGCTGAAAGCACAACTAGCCTCCGACCTCCGTGAGGTCCGCCGTGATGTAGACGGCATCGGCGAGCGTGTAGCGACCTTGGAGGACCACGACTTGGGCCTCAGTGGGGATGTCCATCAGCTACAGCAAGACTTGCTCCAGCTTCGCGAGCAGAATCTGGACCTCCAGACCCATACCGAGGACTTGGAAAACCGGTCCCGTCGCAATAACATCCGAATACGAGCGGTGCCGTGGGATGGAGATGGTGGAAACCTGCGGGAATATGTGGAGGCTCTCTTTTTGCACATTTTGGCGGAGGACGATCGCAATAAAGTCAAGATGGACAGAGTACATCGGGTGGGCCTGCCGCGTGGCGCGCGCTCGCCGCCCCCCGACATCTTGGTTTGTGTCCACGACTTTCAGCTGAAGGAGACGATCTTGCGGAAGGCGAGAGACACTAACAATTTGCTTTTTCGTGGGCACAGCCCTCAACTTTTCCAAGACCTGGTGGCCTCCACCCTGCAAAAGCGACGGGACTTTCGCCCGATCACGGCCTTCCTGAGGGAGCACGGGGTGTCCTACTCCTGGGGTCACCCCTTTCGGCTTATCTTCCGGTGGCAAAATAGACTGGTGCAAGTGCGAACAGTAGCAGCCGCGAGGGACTTGCTCGGAATGGAGGAAACATCTGCGTCGGCGGACGCCAGCGCCTCACCAAGAAGACGTCGCCGTTCCCGATCCCTAGCTTGGCAGAGAGTGGGCTGACATGGCGCAGCAGAGGGGCCATCCCCATCGGCGAGCCAGAGTGAAAGGGGAGATGCTTTGGCCTCGGTGGCCCAGGTGACTGAATCAAGCCGAGTGGACAGCTCCTCGGCGGCTTAGGCCCCCTCAACAGCGGCCCGTGGGAGCCGGGGGGCTCTACCATCTCAGGTACTCTGTATGACAGTTCTCTGATGGAGGGTTACCCCGACCCTGGATTCGGGGGGGCATTACCAGGGTCTTCTACCCCCGACCCTTACGGTCATGTCCGGCTTTCATTGTTCTCTTTCTACTTTTTGCTTTCCCTTTTTTATGGTTTGTTTCTGAGGCTCCTGTGGGTTTAGGTAGGCTTGTTGGGGATGGTTCCCGGTGGTGGTGGATGGGGACATGGTATAGCTGTGGTGTGTCTGGTTTGTGTTTAGCGGTGGGCTGCATTGATTGGAGCGCTGGGGGGGGGGGAGTTGGTCTCGATGTTGCCTGTTACGATAGGCTCCTGGAACGTTAAAGGCCTTAATTCTCCTCAAAAGCGCCAGAAAGTTTGGAAGTATATTTTAGATCATCAGCTAGATGTGGTGGGCCTGCAGGAGACTCATTTGGCCCGCAAAGATGAATCCAGGCTTAAGCACAGGCAGTACCCCCTGATATATAAATCCTCAGCCACTACTAAGCACGTGGGGTTGCGCTTTTGTTCCGATCTGCCCTTCAATTTCAGCCTGTGGGGGTGCGTGGGGACAAGGAGGGGCGGTGGTTGATGCTGAAGGGAATGCTCATGGGTAAGCTTTGCACCTGGGTGGTGGTTTATGCTCCAAATACAGGGCAACATGGGTTCCTTGAGACTCTTCTGAGTGTGATTGGGGACTTTGGGGAGGGAGCGCTGATTGTGATGGGGGATTTCAATTTGGTTTGGGATAAAAGTCTTGACTGTTCACATCAACAGAGGACGGAGACGGGTCTCTTTTCCCCGGAGCTGCGCGATACTTTGTTGAGTCTGGGCCTTATTGATAGCTGGCGCTCCCTCCACCCTCGCACTAGGGACTACACGTGCTATTCACATGTTCACCACATATATTCCCGTCTCGACCATATTTTTGTGCATCAATCTTTACAGGGTGACCTGCACGATGGCAAAATCTTTCCACTTTCAGTTTCGGCTCATAGCCTTTTGGCGACGTGCTTGATCTGGGCCCCAGAGTCGTCCCCTCATCGCAAATGGTATTTCCCAGCATCCCTTACGCGAGATGAGGAATCCTGCAAGAAGCTTAGGGCGCCATTGGTGAGTTCTTTGAGCTGAATAAGATTGGTGACACCTCGGTCTTCACCCAATGGGACGCCTTCAAGGCGACGACACGGGCGACGTGCATTGCATTGAACTCCGCCCTGAACAGGCTTCGTCGTGAGGAGAGGGAGGCGCTGGAGGTGGAATTGATGACGTTGGAAACTGCGCATAAGCAGAATCCTTCTAGAAAGTCCCTTCGCCCTCTTGTTGCGGTGCGAGGGAAGCTCAGGGCGCATTATAATAATCGAGCTGAATATACCCTCCTGCGCCTACGGCGCCTCTCCTACACTCAGGGCAACAAAGTGGGGAAGCACTTAGCACGGCAGCTCCGTGATAAACGGGAGAGGGAATATGTAGGTGGCATTCGGACCCCCTCCGGGGTAGTGGAACACAGGGACGCGGTTAAGGCAGAGCTCTTCGGCGACTTCTATGCCGCACTGCACTCGGCGGACCGCCTGGTGCCGGCCGCTCAACAAGCGTACTTGGAGGCCCTGTCGCTACCGCAGGTCTCCAAGGAATGGAACGAGCTCTTGGAGGCCCCGTTTACTAGGGAGGAGGTGCTTTCAGCCATTCGGTCCCTCAAACCGCAAAAGGCCCCGGGCCCGGACGGCTATACGGCCTCCTTTTATCAGACGTTCGTGTCCGAGTTGGGAGACCACTTGGTGCTCCTTTTCAACACCATGAGGGAGGCGGGCCACACTTCGGGCACTATGGCGGAGGCTATGATTTCGATTATTCCCAAGGCGGGGAAAGACCCCTCTAAATGTGAATTGTACCGGCCCATAGCCCTCCTGAATGTTGATGCCAAATTGTATTCTTCTATCTTAGCCACCCGGCTCAAGGACCTTATGCCTGCTCTCATCCATCCGGATCAATCGGGCTTTATAAAGGGTCGTCAGACCCATGATAACACCAGACGGCTGATTCATCTGATTGAGAAAGCCGAGCGCTTTAGGATTCCGGCTGTTCTGCTAGGCCTTGACGCTGAAAAGGCGTTTGATCGGGTGGACTGGAACTTTCTCTTTGGTACTCTTCATGCTTTTGGCTTTTTTTTATAGATATGCTTCGGGCCAACTATCATGGCCCGCGTTCGAGAGTTATGGTGAATGGTCATGTCTCACCATTTTTTGCTCATTCCCGAGGCACAAGGCAGGGCTGCCCCCTATCTCCCTTACTTTTTGCGCTTAGCATTGAGCCTCTTGCCATTAGGGTGCGAGAGGACCCAGATATTGTGGGCCTACCCTTTTCGGGGGAACAGCACAAAATATCTTTGTTTGCTGATGATGTCCTCTTGTCGCTAGCTGACCCCGGGACTTCCCTTCCGCGGGTGCAGGACGTGCTGTCCCAGTTCGAGGCAGTGGCGGGATTCCGGGTGAACCCCGGCAAATCATACATACTCAATCTCACGCTTCCGCCCTCTGAGGTAGAGCGCATTCGACCGCTCACGCCCCTGGCCTGGCTCCTCCATTCAATATCTCGGGGTCAAGCTGACCTCCTCCATCGCCAACTTGTATGCAGCTAACTTCCCTCCTCTGCTGACTCAGATACAGGCTGAGCTGAATCGCTGGAAGCCTATGTTTATCTCTTGGCTTGGACGCGTGCATGCTGTCAAGATGACGCTGCTCCCTAAGCTTCTATATCTGTTCCAAGCCCTCCCCAATCCCTTGGACGGGTTTTTTTTTCGACGTCTGAAGACTATGGTTCTGCGTTACATCTGGCAAGGGGGCCGTGCTAGACTCTCCTTTCTTAAGCTTCGCCGGCCTTTGAGGAAGGGCGGGGCTGGCCTTCCAGACATGCTTCTTTACTACAAGGCGGCACAACTCCGGGTGTTGGCTGAATGGACCCAAATGGAGTCAGAGAAGCATTGGCTGCCTATGGACAGGAGTGTGGCGGGGCGCTCTATTTGGGACCTGGTTTGGAAGGCGAAGGGGGATCGGCCTTGCAACGCATACATTAGCACCCCTACGAGCACCACTCTGAAGGTCTGGAACTCGGTCTCTACTGATGAAAGATGGACCTCCTTTCCTTACCCCTTCACACCTATTCACTTTAATCCAGCGTTTCCGCCGGCTCTTGTTGAGGGGCCCTTTGATGGGTGGAAGGCGGGGGGCTGCCACGCACTTACACATTTGTTTCACGGCTATGAGCCGCTCACCTTCCAAAATTACATGCGTGACTATGGTGTGCCACCTACTGAGCGCTACTGGCACGCCCAGCTGCTACATTGGGCATTGTCTCCTGAGGTGCGGGACGCTGCGACGAGGCCTCCCACGGATTTTGAATCTTACATTACACACACATCATCTATGAAGGGGATGATTTCCTTCCTCTATGATTTACTGTTAACCACGGCTATCTCACCTCGCCCTAGATACATGGGTTTGTGGGAGGAGCACCTGGGGCGGGACATCTCCGATGAAGAGTGGACCCATCTTTGGCGAGATCTACACACATTCAATCATTCGATCGATCTGAGAGAAGCACATATGAAGACCATGCTAGATTGGTATCTGTATCCGACCCGGTTGAAAAAGATCTTTCCCTCAGCGTCTGACAGATGTTGGCGGGGCTGTGGTCTCCTGGGGGACTTTCGCCATATCTGGTGGGATTGCCCCATCATACGCCCTTATTGGGAGGAGATTCTGTCTCATATTAGGGAGATCCTGGGCTACCCGATTCCAGATTCCATTGGCTTCGTGCTCCTGGGCCTTCGGGACCCGCTTCTGGAGCACCAAACCAGGGCTGACAAGCACATCCTTTGGCTCTGTTTGGGAGCGGCCAAACTGACTTTGGCTGCTGCATGGAAAAAGAAGGAGGCCCCAGCTCTTTCCCTTTGGTTTGCTAGGTTATGGAGGCTGCTGAGTGTGGAGCGTATGGCGGACATTTTCAGAAATAACTTTAAGAACTTTCAGATGGGGCCCACTGGTCCGCTTTCTCTCTCGGGGGTTGCCGTCAGTGGTTTGCCCGCCCACTATACGTGCCGTACATCTGTTTCAGGTGTGAACTGTGCTTGTGTGAATGGTTGTTGTCCGGCTGCCACCATCGGGGGGGATGGGTGCGCCGGGGAGGTTGGAGCCTCTGGGAGGGGGTTTTGGTTTGTTTTTCTTTTCTGAAGGAGGATGTGGACGATTTGATTTTTATGATCTTCCTTGCCACGTTGTTTTTCTTTTGGCCGAACTGCTTGGAGGCGTACATGGACTTGGTCGACTAAGCCTCTGACTTGGATAGACTTGCCCAATACCAAGGCGGGCTTTCCCCTCCGGATTTTCACGGGGGGCTTGACATTGTCCAGGGCAGATTTTTGAACTTTTTTTTTGAACTCTTATGTAAATGTAAATATAAATGTAAATGTAGTTGAGCTTATATAGCGCACAGCTACCCGCAGTGGGTGTCCCGGCGCTTGCTTAGGGAACCCGTCCTGATATTCCCCTGTGTGATAGCCCCAGCGGGTATCCACAAGGTGAAAGTCAGGCATCCCGCCGCGAGGGGCCGTTGTGGAGATTAAGCAAGCTATTGCCCAGAGTCGCAGAGTGTGAACCCGTGAGTCGAGAAGGCACCGGAGCGAGAATTATCGAGTCCGTGGAAGTTTTAGCCCAAGACCCGCCGAGGCGGGGAATTGAACCCTGGTCCAGGACCGATCTCAGCTTCCGGGTCTGCCGCCTCTAACCCCTGAGCCACACTTCTCCACTGCCCTGCCCTGAGTGATGACGCTGCTCAGCCCTTCATAACTGTTACTGCTGCTCGGCCTTTTGCATTGGCCCCTGCGTGGGCACTTCTTTGATTTGCAAATCATGTGCTTTCATCCCCTTTCTCTTCTGTCTTCTTTTGTTTCTATCTTTCTATTCTCTCAATAAAAAATATCTTTAACAAAAAAAAAAGGTAGGATTTCGACCAGTTAATAACTAGGCCCGAATATCCTCCAAAAGTACCCAGCACGTCAAAGGCGACAATCAAGGACTTACAAGGGGAGGTAAGGTAGAGCAGGATATCGTCCGCGTACAACGACACGCGGACCTCGAAACCCGGTGACCACTTAATCCCACAGATGTCTGGGTGGGTGCGTATCCAGGCAGCGAGCAGCTCAAGCGCTAGAGCAAAAAGAAGCGGCGACAGTGGACAGCCCTGTCTGGTGCCCCTGCGCAAGGCAAAGGAAGCTGATACACGGCCGTTGACCGTTACATTGGCCAGCGGGGAGGTGTATAGAAGCCTAACCCAACTGAGAAAGTCGGGGCCGAACCCAAACTTGGTCAACACCGCCCACAGGTAATTCCATTCGAGGGAATCAAACGCCATTGTTGCATCCAGTGATGCCAGGACGGTCGGCTCACTAAGTCTGTTGACCCGTGCCATGACCGCGTGGAGCCTCCTAAGGTTGAGGGCGGTGTTGTGATGGGGTATAAATCCCGATTGGTCCGGGTGATCAGCGATCACACCCACCAGCGGTTGGCTAATAACTTAGCCAGAATTTTAGGTTCAGCGTTTAGCAGGCAAATCGGGCGGTATGGTCCCTAGGCTTCCCCTCCTTGTGAATAACCACAATAGTAGCCAATCGCTGATCCAGCGGGAGCTCGCCAACCTCGCGAGCCTCCAGGAACATACGTCGTAAAGGTACAGCAATGGTATCAGCCTTAATCTTATAAAGCTCCACCGGAAGACCGTTGGGGCCGGGAGCTTTGCCAGAACGTAAGGAGCGTATCGCAAGCGCCACTTCGTCCACCGTAATGCCCCTGTCCATGTCATCACGCTCGGTGTCCGACAGGCAAGGAAGCTCAATCCCATCTAGGAAAGAAGCCGATTCTGACTCGGTCGAGGTAGAAACCGACGTGTAGACGGACTCGAAGTAGTCGGCAAAGGCCGTGACTATAGCGCTGGGGTCAGTAACAACCACCCCTTCGTCACCCAACACCTCGGGCACCACATGGGAAGCCATCTCCTTCCTATCCAGCCAAGCAATAAGCTTGCCTGCCTTATCCCCTGCGTCGTAGATCCTCCCTTGTTGTTCTCTGCCCATCACCTTGGCAGCGTCAGTAGCAGTGGCCCGGTACTCCGACTGCTTTAAGGAGAGGGCATGTAACAGGGCAGGTGTCGGATCAGTTTCCAGTTGAG
Source organism: Lissotriton vulgaris (assembly GCF_964263255.1). Taxonomy (NCBI): domain Eukaryota; kingdom Metazoa; phylum Chordata; class Amphibia; order Caudata; family Salamandridae; genus Lissotriton; species Lissotriton vulgaris. Next base: position 1,997,362,844 of record NC_141691.1, read on the forward strand.
AATCAAGATCCTCAATCTCTGACTCCAACCGCACCACATCCTCATCCCTGCGTCTGCGCACCTCGGCTATTAAGGAGAAAGCTTCTCCCCTCAGGACAGTTTTGAAGGCCTCCCATAGGGACAAGGCCGACGTCACTGAGCCCGTATTCTCGGAGAAATACAGGTCAATGGCTTTAGCTAGGAGGTCACGAGTTTTGGGGTTACGAAAATACCATGGATTGACCGGTGCCACTCTAGAGGCTGCCATAATACCAAAATCAAATGACACCCAGACCGGGGAATGGTCCGATATGCCTCTGGCCATCAGGCGGGCCCCGGAGACGGCCGAAGCCTGGGCAGCCGGAGCCAAAATATAGTCAATCCTGGAGAGGCTTCCGTGCGCACCCGAGTGAAAGGAATATTGCCGCTGAGCGGGATGAAGAAGTCGCCAACAATCAATAAGTCCCATGGTACTCGGGAAATCAGGGAGCCAAGATTGCGCACGGCGAAGATCTCTGGATGGAAAACGGTCAAGGGTCCCCGACACAACTGCATTGAAATCTCCACCAACTATGAGCAATCCCTCCGGCAGGCCCAAAATGGCGCCCCGAGATCCCGAAAGGTCGTCGATTGTAAGCCCAGGGGGACATAAACAAAACCAAAACTAGGGTACGCCCCTCCCATCTACCCATGACGGCAACGTAACGGCCTCTATCATCAATCACACTAGTCTCCACCTCCAACGGGAGAGACATGCGCACCATAATCCCCACCCCTCGGGACCCCGAAGAGAACCCCGAGTGAGCCACCATTTTAAACCCTTTCCTATTGAGTGCGTGGCACGTATTACCAATGAGATGCGTCTCCTGTAACAATATGACATCGGGCACACACCTTTTAAACATTTGCAACACCACCCCACGTTTTATGCGGCCCCCCAGCCCATTCACATTTCAACTCAGTACATTTAGCGTCTTACCCCCCATCATCAAAGCACGGCCCCCCCCCAGAGAACAGTTACCGCTGCATAGTAATCAGAAGAATGGTCACCTTGCCTTAAGAAAAAGGAAAAAAGAGAAACACAAAGAAAACAATCAAACCAACCACCCCCCACCCTGCAGTAGACTAAAAAGCCCCCCCAACTAGCAGTGTGCCTGTCGCCCCAAAAACTACTCTACGGAAGACCCCCCGAGGAGAAGGGAGACAGCCTATCCCCCCCGGTATCCCCCGATCCTGAAAAGAACAATAATAAAAAGACAATAGTCCGTGACTGATTGCATGTGTAGGCCCATCCATCGAAGGAAGTCCGAGAAAAAACGTTCACTCCTGAAGATCAGGTCCGCCCGACGCCCCCTCCGACTGATCCTCGGGGCACTCCGTCGTTGAGGCAAAGTGTCCAGCCAGTCCCCAGCAGCCTCCGGCATGTCAAAGAACATCGCCCGGCCGTCATGTTCTATCCGAAGTTTTGCCGGGAATAACATAGAGTACTTCATCCCCATCTCCCTCAGCCTACGCTTGACACCCATGAAGCTTTGCCGGCATTTCTGCACCGCTTGAGTGAAGTCGGGGAAAAAGTTTACATCAGCGTTTTGAAACTTTAATGGACCACCTCTCCTCGAGGCCTGCAGGATCGCGTCCCGGTCCCTAAAATTGAAAACTCTGGCAATGATGTGGCGCGGAGATGCTCCCAGTTTCGGCTGGCCTCCAGGTAGTCTGTGCGCCCGCTCCACCGAAAAGAACTTGCGCAGTCCACCGGGAGCTAAGTGCTTCAGTACAAGGTTCTCAACAAAAAGGTCGGTAGCATCCTCTTCGGCGCCCTCCGGCACACCTATGATACGGACGTTCTGGTGCCTTGCCCGTCCTTCGAAATCGTCGAGCCTGCGGGCAAACAACGTGTTCGTGGCCTTCAGGTCCCGAATCTACGACTGCAGGTCGGTCACATCAGAAGTCAAACTCGACGCCTTTATGTTGAGCGACTTGACTCTGTCATTAGTTTTGCCGAGATCGGCCCTGATGAGGTTGACTTCAATCGCCAATGTGTCGACCTTATGCGTTAACACTTCATGTTGTTTATGCATTTCGGCCTTGATGCCCGCAATGGCTCCCATGACATCCGGAGGGTGGGTTCAGAGTCGTCCGGTGACACATCTCGCTGCGTGTCTTTAGTACGGCCTGAGGCTCTAGGCGATCCCTTCAGGAGGGTGAAGCGTTCAGAAATAGTGGGCTGTGAAAGGGAAGGTTTCCTGCTAACCCTGGGCTTCCCTTTGTCCGGATCACCTCTGCCCGCCATGTTGGGCGACGGGGGTAGCTCAGTCCGGAGAAGGACCCAGACGTCCCTGCAGCCCCAAGTCGGTAGAAATCAGTACTCGCCTCCACCGCCTCTCCAGCAAGTCAATCCGCTGGGTAATCTGGCCGGTCGCTAGTGCAGAACGGGGCAGCTTCCACCTCCTCAGACTGCCACCGCGTAGAAGCACCGCCGTCGCCCACGTAATGCCAGGCTGTTATGGCGTCGTCGTCCCCAACCTTCAACACGGTGTGACTCCATGTAGGAAGCTCGGATCTTCGATCAGAGAACGGGTCCCGCATCAGCAGCAGTTCCGCGACAGATTCCCACTAATGTGGGACAGGATAGATAGCAGGATTAATTCGGAGGATTGGAGGGTCTTCGGAGTTCCGAGCTCACGCTGCCATCTTGGTTGCCTGCCCGGACAACTATTCTTGAAGTGACCTTCTTCCCTACAGTAAGCACACTGATTAGGACCTAACGGAAGTCGCGGAGGAAAAGACTCAGGCTTCTGCAACAATCTCTGAAACTGTGGGGGCTGCTGAAACTGGGAAGGTTGCTGACGCTGATTAGAACGAGGCGGATACGCCTGCTGTAAAAGAACCTTCGTCTTCAATTCTTTAGTCTTCTTCTCTGCTTTATCTTTTTCATCTTTATCTCTATTCTCGTAATATTGTGCAGTAGCCAATATCTGGGCCGAAGAAGAAACAGCCCATGAACTCTCAGAGTCCTTCAACTTATTACAAAGTTCAGGAAGCAAATTAAAAACAAACTTGTCCACAAAGTATCGTTGACCACCCTCTGTACTCATGTCCTGACCACTTTGATCAATGAATGTTTCTTCAAACCTAGTGAAGAAATCAGACACACTCTCATCTTTCTTCTGTTTGCATGCTGCTAACTTGTCCCAATTCACTCGCATAGGAGGCATCAAAGTTTTCATTAAATTATTAATCCTACCAGGTAATTCTGCAACTAAAGGCTCAGGTTTGGCACCTCCTACCTGTCGGCCATCTGCAGCAACAATATTAACTAGTTAAAGTTATTTATAACACTGGATGAAGTTACAGAGGCAATTAAAAATAGTAAGGGGGGTAAAGCACCTGGGCCTGATGGGGTACCCATGGATTTTTATAAACATGAAAAGATTCTATGGGCTCCAATTTTAACACGTTATTTTAATGCTGCAGTGAAAGATACCTTACCACTGACATGGTGTCAGTCAATTATTGTACCCCTCCACAAAAAAGGATCCAGGTCCGAGGCCCGAAATTATCGACCCATCTCACTCTTGGACTCGACAGTTAAAATCCTTAGTCGAGCCCTACTAGTGAGATTGGAAGCCTGGGCTGAGAAAAAAAACATCTTATCCCCAGTCCAGTATGGGTTTCGCAGGGGGATGGGTACAATGGAGCAGTGCGTGAACTTGGAACTCATAGTCGGCAAATACACCAAAGCTAAAGCTGGTAATCTTTACCTGTGCTTTGCCGACTTGAGTTCAGCATTCGATCTGGTGGAACACGCACTGCTCTGGCCTACTCTGTTGGCGATGGGTACCCCTATTGAAATTATCCATCTGCTTGCCCGACTGTACAATAATTTGTCCAGTAAAGTTAGATTTGGAAGAGATGGAGAATGCACCCCTTTTTTTTAAATCAGGAGAGGTATCCGACAAGGATGTGTACTTGACCCTCTACTGTTTTCCCTTTTTATTAATCAGGTTGATCAAATTTTAAGACAGACTAATGCAGATGCACCTATCATTAATGGTAACCCGATTCCAATCCTTTTATACACGGATGACGCGGTCCTCCTTTCTAGGACTCATAATGGACTGCAACATCTAATTAATCAATTCCACTTATTTATTGAAAGTAGGAAGTTGAAAATTAACAATGGGAAGACGGTTACAATGGTATGTGGCAAGAAACCGAAAAAATGTAAGCCTTTCTTTTTAGATGGGGAGAGACTAGAATCTGTCAGTAGTTTTTGTTATTTGGGTATTACTTTTTCAGGAGACGGGAGATGGGTTAATGAACAAAAAAGTGTCCTTTTTAAAATGGTTAGGAATACAAGTTGTATTTTTAGATTCGCAGCCAAATTAGGGGGGCGTAGAATTTATGAAATGTTATCTATATTTAATGCAAGATGTATATCTTCAGCCATATTTGGGGCCGGGGTTTGGGGACATGATGTTCAGAGTGCCAAACTGATTCAGTGCGAGGAAAATGTGTTTTTAAAACGACTAATCAGTGCCCCGGCTACGGCTTCAACTGAGATAATACACAGGGAACTTGACATGAATCATGTTAATGATTTAATTGTTCTACGTCCTCTGTCCCTATGGTGCTCAATTTGGGCAAAGGAGGAGACAAAGTTTACCCAGGATGTAATTACTGATTGTATTAAACTTGACCGCCGATCAAACATCCCCTGGCTGAGCCACATACAACATTGGTATAAGACACTCTATGGCCTAAACATTTTTAAAGATCTTGCAATAGGTTTTACACCATTGAAGCGGGAGCTTAAAATTTCACTCCTTAAATATACAGCTGGGATTAGAACGGAAAAATATGTAAAACAAAGTACGTTCAATCTCTACCTGGAATATAACATTAATGAAGGCTTCCAAACTTATCTTACTGTTGTTAGTATCAATTCCCATCGTTTTGTATTGACCCGTCTCCGCTTGGGAATTGTGCATCACTTAGTGGCCTTTCCTGTGGTTAAGAAACCCGCCACCTGTTTGTGTCCCTGTGATGGTAAATCCAAACAGAACATCTGTCATTTTATGCTATCCTGTAACTTTTATACCTCTTTTAGAAAATTTTATTTGAAACCCATCTTTTTAAAATATAACACGCGTGGTATACAAACAGCGATGCAACTGATGTTTAATTTAGAGACCCCAGTTATATGTTTTCATGTGGCCACTTATATTTTAAAATGTATTTCTGTAAGAAAGTCAATTATTATATGAATTTATTCTATGATGCTTTATCTTTTTCAAGTATGCGGATTTGTGCTGCTAAATGCATTCTGTACCTTTGGTAGGATGATACTGACACTTTGCACTTTATCATGCTAATTTTCACATATATGAACGCTGTATAATTGCTGCTATTGTATATTGTGCACTGAAAGAATGGCATAGCGCTTGCACTTTACTTTGACCTAGCTTAGACCTTTTAAGTATTCGGTTTTGTGCTGCTAAATGCATATTGCACTTTAGGAAGGATGGAATTGATACTTTGCACTTTATCAGGCTAATTTGCACATATATTAATATCGGACGAATGCTGCTATATTATATTGTACACAGAAATAATTTTATAATACTATGCGCTTTACTTTGATACATTGTGCACATATTTTAGCAGAAACATGCTCCAAAAACCTGATGTATATGTATGTTGTTTTGTTTACTATGTCTGTTGCTATATGGTTGTATTTTTACATACCGAATAAAGCATCTTTTGACTTGACTTTGACTTGAACTCACGTATCTCCTAACTCTACCGCATGATCCTCGTGACGGATCTTCGCCCACAAAGGTTGAGGAACTACATTACCCAACAACATATCCACATCAGCTAAATTCATAACCCATGCATCAACTGTCTGAGACAACTCCTTGTAGTAACCAGCAGGATTTTTATGGGGGTCAGGCAAAGTCTGCTTAAGAGCCAAGACCTCTGCTCTCTTCCAAGGAACATGTACCCATACTCGCAGAAAATGAGCCGGTACTCCCTGTATACCATTAACAGCAACTGTCTCTCTCCATACAGGGGGAACCTCTCTCATAGGATACTGCTTCACTTTCCTCCTAACAGAAGGATCAGGTTCAAACAACGACTGAGAATGAAGTCTACACCTAAACGCAAGAAGCGTCTCTAACGCTTCCTCAACATCGGGACCCACTATCGTCCCTTTAGAAAATTCGGACTGAACATCAAGCACTTCCTGCGGAATCAGACCCAACTCATTATTTTCGAATTCTTCGCGAAGGAAAATACACATTACATCAAAAACATACCTTTGCTTAGGCAGATCCCACTGCAAGAAAACATCCATAACGGCTTGTAAATCATACCTAGAAGCATTCGGAATCCATCTACGAGCCAAAAGATCCAACACTGCCCGCTCTTCGGGACCAGGCAGCTGACTACGACTCTGCTTACGTTCCGAAACCGGGGTCATACTCAGTGACCCAAAGAGTGGAGACAAAAGACTAGCAACAGTCTCAGTCATCCGTTTTCGAGCAGAAGGAGAAGAAGTTGACATAAGGACAGGAGACAAACTGTTTTGAGGAGACAAAGACATAGGGTCAGTAGAAAAGGAAGTCGAAGGCAAAGGAGAAGAAGGCAAAGGAGTTTGAGGCACAACTGGTAGCAAAGTTGGCGGCCCTAGAGAAGGCTGTACCAATGGAGGAAGAACCAACTGTGGAAGAACTGCTGGCGGCTGAACAACAGCAGGGGGGTTGAACAACTGGGGGTCGCGGAGATGCTGTAGCACTCTGCACATACGGGGGTGGTAATCTCAGCAAATGCGACATCAAAGGATCCTTTTCAGGGTCATTTGTCGCATTCGAAAGAAGAGGTGGCAAAGCCGGATAACATTTGTCAAATGGCCATGCAATGCTGTCTATCTGACACCTCAATCGCACGATCTTCTTCATCTTCTTTAAACTGCCAAGCAGCTTGCATTATTGATATATTCTTCTCTTTCCTATCTTTCTTCGCTTGCTTAATTTCTCGCTGTTTGGCTTCCTTACGTCAAAGACGGAAAGAGTCAAACATCCCCGGCCGGGCTTCCTTCCTAAATAGCGCCACTTCTAGGTTATCTAAAACCTCTGATTCGATGTTGGGGCCCTCGTAAGACACCATCCTTCCTAGTATAGTGGATCCATACTTCATTATACGTAATTGGACCCATGCCATGCTTTGAATAGAGCTCATAAGTTGGAGTTCCAATCGGAGGTATCGGACACGAATCCTCCAAGCGGGAATGCCTTTCACAACTACAACAAAACCATTTCCTAAATTTGCTAAGATCAGGCATCTTATAGCTCACTAATCTAGCTTCAAACTTCAAGGGGTTATCAACACGATATACTCGCAAATATACGAGCCCCTCGGCTTTGGTAATTGCAACAACCAAATCAAAGAAACCCAAGAAACAAAGTCGTGGGAGCGACCCACTTATACTTAACCAAAATGTCTGTCACGCCACCAGAAGACCGTCTATCGTCTCGCCTTACAAATCATCACAAACGGGTCTAAGACAGGGCGACAGTCAGGGCAGCAGTCCTTCGTAGCTGTCGGAAAGGGGAAGCCTCGCAGTAAAGACCTTCGGTCCACAGTCGACATGCAGGGGTCGATGAAGTGGGGGCCCTCCTCCAGTATTTCCTCACGAAGCTCCTCACGATCTTCAGGCTTGGACCGGTACCGCTGAAGTCGTCCCACGTGGGCGCCAACTGAAGAACTGGGTTTTTAAACCCAGTGGCCCCAGGGGCACGCCCAAAGTCTTCAGATTCACCTGTCTTGGTATACAGAGACACGGAATACTTCTGGGTGGCATCAGAGACCAAATTTATTAGCTGCAGCTAGTAACAGAAGTCCTAGAAATACAACATGGTGTACAACTCAGGAAACTGTTCAATTTTGTAAGGCAATACATCCCTTTTTATGTCAAAATTCACATTACGAATACACACCCACTGCGCAAGATTCTAGCCAATAAGGTACATTCTCAAACAAAGTATCACATAGCAAAAACCCTTCAGTTTACATTGCCCCAACCCACAAGTTAATTATTAGGAATGTCCCAAATCCAATCTCCACAAGCCGGACAAACCCATAATTGAAAGCACAATGCCTGTAATGAAAGAGCATAGGAAAGGAAACAATGACAGATAACGAGCAAGATAAAGTATGTGTAAAGAACCTAAAAGTTAACGATGTCCTGAACCTTGGTTGGCAATCTCAGACAACAATTAACCAAGGAAATTGGCTTTAGCGAGGTCAGTTTTAGATGAAGGGGTCAGTTTCTTACAATGCACCTTAGAGTCAAGAAAAGGCCTAGTTAATAAGTGTATGAACAATGAAGCCCATGCAACTTCGTTCGTTCGGTTACCTCCACGGGCTCACAGGCCTACATGATGGCAGCACAAAATGGAGGCACAAACAAAATGGAACCCATATTCAAAACGAAGTCTCTGAATACGTAATGAACTCGCTAACGTGACGAATTCACTCCATATTAGCCGCACTCACTAAATACGGTACAACGGGCTGGACTGTTCCCATGAGGCACAGGGTCAAGGCTGATTTGCATATGGCCTTGTCTGAGCTGGGGTGGTGTGGAGTGCAAAAAAACGATGGATTTAGGCCCAGATCTCTGTACTGGGGTGAATGTATGACATTGTTCTGAATTCTGTCTATCAACTGTTTTTACAATCAGGGTGGCACTGGGAAAGAGAATCTGCACAGGCACCAAAATAAAAATGCCCCCTTTTGGTGAATTAAATAGCTAGAAATGTGGTACATGTCTACATCAATAAGCTAATTAAAATGCACCTTATATGCAAAAGAAAAATAACAATAGACTACTGCCTAAAAATATCTGTGCAATGCAGTCACAAAAAGTACATATATATGTATGGCAGATTCAGAGAGGACTATTTGAATTCTAGATCATGCATTTCAATATTTGAGCTTTCTCTCCCTAGAACCTTGCTCTGCCCAAGAAAAGTTAATGTGAACATGTATTCCCCCAAGTTTCATTAAAACGCTCCCACATTGTTGTACCAAAATACATGTATGCCTTCCTTATTTATGCACATGAGGGCATTCACTGCTCATGTGCATGCTTATATTATGTGAATCTCGGTTCATTACCCCTAGAGAGTAATAATAGACATGCAAGGCCCTTTCTGTGACATTAGTGCACACTGCCTATGCTAATTTGCAAACCCTGCCCCTCCAAAATCTTTGTTTTGTGTTGGGCTTGTGCCTCCGTACTCTTCCATTCAGTACTTGCGGTTTCGCTGTTTTCAGTATGTGTATGGACTTAAATATACAAACGCTCTATTACAAGCCTTAAAATAGCAAACGTGCAACAAATTGTGGCTTAAGTGAGGACGGAGTCAAGTCAAGTCATGTCAGAAATTTGTATAGCGCGCTACTCACCCAGAGGTTCTCAAGGTGCTTAAGGGAGAAGGGTTTAGTTACTGATCAAACAGCCAGGTTTTGAGTTGCTTTCTGAAGGGGAAGTGGTTCTGCGTGAGACGGAGGTGAGTTGGGAGGGAGTTCCAGTTCTTGGCCGCCAAGTAGGAGAAGGATCTTCCTCCCGTGGTGACTTTTCGGATGCGCGGAATCGCGGCGAGTGCTTGGTTGGACGGGCGTACTTCGCGGGTGGGGGTGTAAAAGGTCAGGCGGGTGTTGAGGTATCTGGGTCCTAGGTCGTGGAGGACTAGTGAATTGGTGAATTAATACAGCAGCCTTGTGGCACTCACACTTCCTTGAAGGCCTGTTCAGGGTCCAGCACAGTATCTCACATTCAAAAATCATGGATGCCTGCCTGTTTGAGCCGTGTGAGTGACGCTGCTATCCTGCCCAGGGGTCTGTCTGATCACTCCCCCGTTGTGGCTACCTTAGACCTTCCCACGAAACGGCAGCCGTTCCGTTGGCGGATGTCCTCGTGGCACCTACAGCAACCTGACTATGTGCATCACTTGCGCGAGGCGGTTGATAATTATTGGCGTGATAACCTGGTGGGAGACGTTGACGCAGTGGTGGTGTGGGAGGCTCTGAAGCCCACGATACGGGGAGTGGACATCGCTTGGTGTGCAGCCGCCCGACGGAAACATCGGGAGGCCATTACGGCCGCTGCCGCTCGGGTAGAGATCTTGGAACAGCGTGGCCGGGAGGGGGGGATGAGGCTGTGATACGGCAGCTCCTGCAGGCGCAGCAATCCTATGCCTCGGTCCTACACGATGAGGCCAGACAGGCGTGGCTCGCCACGCGTAGTAGGATTTATCAATGGGGCGACAAGTCCTGCACGATGCTCCACAGACTATGTCAGGCTACCTTCCAGCCACTCACGTTGCCGGGCCTCACGGCGGAGGATGGCTCGGTGGTGACAGACCCAGCCCGCCTCGCGGCTAGCTTTGCCCATTACTTTGAAGCACAGTATGCCCCCCGGAATTCCCTGGAGGCGGAGGAGGTATCCACATATCTGGATGACCTGTTGCCACAGGCCGTCTCCGATGACACCAGAACTGCGCTGGACGTCCCGCTCTCTGCTGAGGAACTCGGGGAGGCGCTGGGACAGCTCAATACAGGGAAGGCACCGGGCCCAAGCGGCTACCCGTGCGAATTCTACAAAAAGTTTCACCTCCAGCTGGGGCCTCAGTATAGACGCGCGCTTGAGGCAGCACGGGTCCAGGCGGATTTACCGCCAGATTGGCCCCATGCCGAGATCGTGGTGTTTCTGAAGCCGGGCAAGGCCCCGGACAGGCACGACTCATACCGGCCTATTTCGCTATTAAACATAGAGGCCAAAATCTTGGCGAAGGCCCTGGCGAACCGCCTACTGCCCTATATTGTGGACCTGTTCCACCCTGACCAGGCCGGGTTCATGCCCCGTAGGGCAACTCGCCATAATATCCGGCGGGCACAGGCGGCGGTTGATGCCATGGGGGCTCGGGACGAACAGACGGCACTCCTGCTAGCAGATATGGACAAGGCCTTTGACTCTGTGAGTTGGGCATACTTGTTTGCACTCTTGCCCGCCTTAACCTGGGTCCGGTGTTCCTATCGTACCTGAAATTACTGTACACCAACGTCACAGCCTCGGTTCGGGTGGCCGGTGCCACGTCCGGGCGCTTTCGGATTGGTCGGGGTACCCGACAGGGTTGCCCACTGTCCCCGTACCTGTTTGCCCTGGCGATGGAGCCCCTAGCATCTCGGGTGCGTGCGGATGCACAGATACGCGGGTTTGTGTGGAGTGGCGAACTAGTGGATAGAATTGCATTATATGCGGACCATATCCTCTTTTTCCTCACTGACCTGCAGCACTCAGGACCCCGGGTTCTGGAGGTCATGTGCATATTTGGCGAAATCTCCGGCCTTCGACTTTATGGGTGCTGGGCGGCGGGGCCGTGGCGGACCCCTGGGCAGCAGGACTGTGCGTCACAACGGATGGGCTGAAATACCTTGGCGTCTTTCTCTCGGAGTTGCGCGCCGTTGCTTGGGACCGTGGTGTCCTGCCGGTGTGGGAACGGGTGCAGGCCGATATCAAGACTTGGTCCAGAATGCCCCTCACCATCTTTGGAAGATCAGCCATCTTCAAAATGGTGGCGCTCCCACGCCTATTGTACCAGCTACAGAACTTCCCTTACCCTATTGGCCCGCAGTGGTTTCGCCAGGTTAACTCGGCACTGGGCCGTTTTCTGTGGGCTGGCGGAGCGGCCAGAGTGGCGTTGAAGACATGCTTCCTATCTACCTATTGCGGGGGCCTGGCCACCTCTGATCTCCTATCTTACTACCAGGCTTCTCAATTACTTGTTCTTAACGAGTGGTGGTACAGCGACAGGGGAGACCCGGCGTATGCTTTGGAGCGGTCGCTTATGGGCGATAATACACTACACACCATTCTATACTCAGCCCGTCTGCGTCGTGCACTACCGTTGGTTACTAGAGTGGTCTTTGCAGTGTGGAGACAGGCCCTACGCCGCATGGGCTGGTGGGGCAAATTGACGGCGGAGACGCCGCTCTGGCATAATGGCCTGCTCCCAGAGCTTTCGGCCCTGGCCGGATTTGAGGGCTGGGAGGCGATAGGTATCTCGCTACTGGGCCAGGTTATGTCCGGCACTACCCTCAAATCCTTTGAGGAACTTCGCACGGAGTTCCAAATGCCTCAGTCCCAGTTCTTCCGCTATTTACAGCTGCGCCATGCCCTCACCCCGAGCATTGCCCATCTAGACTCCCTACCAGAGTTTAGCCCGGTCGAGGCGAAGGTCTTTATGGGAGACCTGGGGGATAGGAAGGTATCCCTTATCTACCAGACGCTGGTTATCCATTGCTTCTCTACCCTACACTCTCTTCGGGCGGCTTGGGAGGTGGACGTAGGCCCCCTAGATGAGGACGATTGGAGGGAGGCCCTAGAATCCCTGCGTGGGATCGCCATCGCTGTACGACTCCGGCTCATCCAATTTAAGTACCTGCACCGGGCCTATTACACCCGTGAACGATTGTGGAAGGCTGGGTTGATTGAATCCCTGGAGTGCCTGCGCTGTGGGGCTGTGCCTGGATCCCTGTTGCATACTGTGTGGTCGTGTGGTCGGTTGTCTGGCTTTTGGAGAGGCGTGTGGAGCTGTCTATCTGAGGTCCTGGGCTGGGATCTTCCCCGCACCCATCGGCTGGGGTTGCTGCATGTTATGGAGAAAATTGGTGGGAACATCTATAAACGTCACCTGCTGCTTTTGGGGCTTGTTGTTGCCAAGCGGGACCTAGCCCGGGCGTGGAAGGGAGTGAGGGCCCCCCCCCTGTCTGCGTGGAAAGCTGGATTGGACTATTACATGGGCCTTGAAAACCGATCTTTGAGGCAAGGGGCTGCCCACGCAAACACTACAAAATTTGGAAGCGGTGGGCCGACTACCGAGGTCTGACGCTGGATCCCCAGCGGAGCGAGAAGAGGACATTTGATTGTGCGGACATTGTTGGCCCGATTCTGCGACACACCTGTCGCACTACACCTACACCCTTTATTTGCTTCTACATGTACACATGCGTGGGGGGGGAGGGGTGGGGGGAGTTTCTGGGAGTTGGGGGGACGGGAGTTTGCGGGGTAGGGTGGGTTGGGGGTTTATTCATATTGAGCCTATTTTCGGTGCCTGATTGAACATTTGCTACTCATCTGATATACTGTGTCTGGACTGTTGGTGGTGATCTCCGATCTGTGGGGTGCCACGATTTTATTGCCTACTTTGCTCAATAAAATTGGTTGTGAAAAAAAAAATCATGGATGCCCTCCTTCCCCCAGACTCAGTCAGAACCTCTCAGGTCATAATCAATTAAATTGAGGGTGTCAATTATTCATATTATAACATCGAATTGTATATAGATTTGTATAACGTTTGCCTCGTGAAAAAACTTGCAACGGTTCAAAAGGATGTTGGTTTTAGTGTAGGGAATTAATTTGGCATTGTTTTATTGTTGTTTTTCACCATGATGAATTAATTTCTGTTTTTGTGACGTATGCCAATAAACATACTTCCTTAATTGTAACTAACATTTTGGTATATTAACTTAGATTTTCACCTTCACCTTCTGATCATGGCAAAGTGTTATATTCTTTAAAACCTTCTTTGCCTAATCATTATAGCAATGTAACTTGCATTTTAAATGCAGATACTCATTCAATTCTGCGGGTAAACTAAGCTCTGTTCATGCTACTCCTTCCCTAACTTTCCAGAAGTGTCAGACAGGCCAGCTCGCTGAGTCACTCTTGGTTACTCAGCAAGTCTGTTACATTTTTGCAAATTTTCTCTGTCAGCCTGTTTATTCTAAAATGCATGGTGACGAGAGGGGCAGATAAGATTCTTGCTGTTTCTCCGCCTAGGCACGAAATATGGGTACAAATGAAAATCAAAGATAGCTGAAATTTCGTTTTTTAAACGAAAGTTCATTCCTTCTGCTTTACTTCCTTGGGGGCAGACTGAGCATGTAATGCACACAGATTGCTTCTATTCCAACATCCTGTAATCGCCATTGTTGCCTTTACTAAAGAGTAACTAGTGCTCTGACAAGCCAGACGAGTACTGTGATACATTGGTCAAGTTAAATTACAATAAAAGAAAGTCATTCCTTATTTCTTAATGAAAAAACTTAATATCCAGAAAGAACAAGCAATGAACAATCAAACTTGAAGAGGTCGTATAAAGCAGCTGCTCGAAAACACAAAAAATAAGTCTCCTTTTAACTGACTGAACAACTTAGGGGTCCATTAGGTGGGCGGATGGATGCATGACTGCTGTGCTGGAGGCGGTGGAAAATGCACCTCCCCGTCCGCCAGCAGCGGGCCTTCCATCCGCCATATTAGGAAGGGGAACTGGGCACATTTACCGTCCGCCACGGAAAAACGTGAACCGCCGCAGGAACACACCAGACACCACGGCGGACGGAGCCAATCCAGCCTCACCGCCGTGCGGAATGACTTCCCGACCCTTCCCAATATTACGTAGTCGCAAACAATCCATTACACTGCAGCGGAAACACCACCATCTCATAGACAGCGGAAGCACCACAACGGAGAGGAAAAGCAGTGACGCGAGACCCACCGCATGGACCCGACCGCCATGGACCCAGCCCTACACGCCTTGCCGGCCCTGTTTTTACTACACTTCCAGCAAGACATGCACCGTCGTGGACGCTGCTGCAGGTACGCAAGCATGCAATACACACATACCACGCCACAGCATACATGAACACTGTTACTTGTTCTCACCAGCAGCTTCGGATTAGCAACTAGGGCACTAGGGCAATGCCCGAGGGGCCGGTGTCCAGTCCCAGCTGAGGGCTGCATTTGTGGGCAGCCGTGGTGGCCCGATTTGGGCGGGCCCTGCATTTGTAAATGACCGCCAGCGGCCCAGTGGGTGCCTGAGAGGCCTTCATGTAAGTAAATGTGCGTTCATTGCCACAATCCCATCAACGGCAGAGGTGTCACTCCCTTACACTTGCTGGGCCGGACCAGTAATATATGAATATTGAGCGGGGCAGTGGGCATGATCAAAACTCGCCTCACTTGTTGTCAGGTGCGTCACCAGTGTGAACTAATCCGTGGTAGACAGGGCATGTTGTAGACACAAGAAATTCACAATGCAAGTACACAACAAGCACGGACACTGACAAACAGGCCCGGACTGGCCGTTGCGGACACCGGGCAATCCCCCCGGTGCGCTGCAAGGGTGGAGGCCGGTTTTGGGCCCAGGGGGCCGTTTTTGTTACAGGGCCGTTTTTGCAGCATAGCTGCAAAAGCGGCCCAGTAACAAAATCGGCTGAAACCCGGCAAGACAAAGAGCTTGGTCACACCCCCAGGGGGCTGGCCGAGCACTTTGCCAGGGCCGGTTTTGGTTCTCAGTCCGGCCCTGCTGACAAAGTACACAAAATGAGTAACTCACTTTATTAAACATCACAAAGATAGCACTCTGATGTACCCAGGAGCCAGCCCAGTGGCCAGTACACATTGCAGAGCATGTCCATGAGAAGCTGCCAACCAAGGGGCAAGAAGCAGCACAGTTCCAGGCAGGGCAATGAGAGCGTGCAGAGCATGTCAATGAGAAGCTGCACAACCAAGAGGCATTAAGCAGCACAGTTCCAGGCAGGGCAATGAGAGAGTGCAGAGTGTGTCCATGAGAAGCTGCACAACCAAGGGGCAAGAAGCAGCACAGTTCCAGGCAGGGCAATGAGAGAGCGCAGAGCAATGTTCATGAGAAGCTGCACAACCAAGGGGCAAGAAGCACCACAGTTCCAGGCAGGGCAATGAGAGAGTGCAGAGCATGTCCATGAGAAGCTGCACAACCAAGGGGCAAGAAGCAGCACAGTTACCACAGAGCCAGTGGCCAGAACAGAGCAAGTACATCTGAGGCAGCACATGAGAGGGCACATTGCATCAAATTACTTACAGGGCCAGTGGCCAGAACAGAGCAGGTACATCTGAGGCAGCACATGAGAGGGCACATTGCATCAGAACTCAAACATGGCTAGTGGCCAGAACAGAGCAGGTACATCTGCGGCAGCACAAGTCAGTGGCACATTGCATCAGAACTCAAACATGGCTAGTGGCCAGAACAGAGCAGGTACGTCTGAGGCAACACAAGTCAGTGGCACATTGCATCAGAACTCAAACATGGCTAGTGGACAGAACAGAGCAGGTACATCTGAGGCAGCACAAGTCAGGGCACAATGCATCAGAACTCAAACATGGCTAGTGGACAGAACAGAGCAGGTACATCTGAGGCAGCACATGAGAGGGCACAATGCATCAGAACTCAAACATGGCTAGTGGACAGAACAGAGCAGGTACATCTGAGGCAGCACAAGTCAGGGCACATTGCATCAGAACTCAAACAGGGCTAGTGGCCAGAACAGAGCAGGTACATCTGCGGCAGCACATGAGAGGGCACATTGCATCACAATACGTACATGGCCAGTGGACAGAACAGAGCAGGTACATCAGAGGCAGCACGAGTCAGTGGCACATTGCATCACATTACTTACAGGGCCAGTGGCCAGAACAGAGCAGGTAGATCTGAGGCAGCACAAGTCAGTGGCACATTGCATCAGAACTCAAACATGGCTAGTGACCAGAACAGAGCAGGTACATCTGCGGCAGCACAAGTCAGTGGCACATTGCATCAGAACTCAAACATGGCTAGTGGCCAGAACAGAGCAGGTACATCTGCGGCAGCACAAGTCAGTGGCACATTGCATCAGAACTCAAACATGGCTAGTGGACAGAACAGAGCAGGTACATCTGAGGCAGCACATGAGAGGGCACATTGCATCACAATACTTACATGTCCAGTGGACAGAACAGAGCAGGTACATCTGAGGCAGCACAAGTCAGTGGCACATTGCATCAGAACTCAAACAGGGCTAGTGGCCAGAACAGAGCAGGTACATCTGCGGCAGCACATGAGAGGGCACATTGCATCACATTAGTTACAGGGCCAGTGGCCAGAACAGAGCAGGTACATCTGAGGCAGCACATGAGAGGGCACATAGAACTCAAACAGGGCTAGTGGCCAGAACAGAGCAGGTACGTCTGAGGCAACACAAGTCAGTGGCACATTGCATCAGAACTCAAACATGGCTAGTGGACAGAACAGAGCAGGTACATCTGAGGCAGCACATGAGAGGGCACATTGCATCACATTACTTACATACAGGGCCAGAGGCCAGAACAGAGCAGGTACACTTGAGGCAGCACATGAGAGGGCACATTGCATCACATTACTTACATACAGGGCCAGAGGCCAGAACAGAGCAGGTACATCTGAGGCAGCACAAGTCAGTGGCACATTGCATCAGAACTCAAACATGGCTAGTGACCAGAACAGAGCAGGTACATCTGAGGCAGCACATGAGAGGGCACATTGCATCACATTAGTTACAGGGCCAGTGGCCAGAACAGAGCAGGTACATCTGCGGCAGCACATGAGAGGGCACATAGAACTCAAACAGGGCTAGTGGCCAGAACAGAGCAGGTACATCTGAGGCAGCACAAGTCAGGGCACATTGCATCACATTACTTACAGGGCCAGTGGCCAGAACAGAGCAGGTACATCTCAGGCAGCACATGAGAGGGCACATAGAACTCAAACAGGGCTAGTGGCCAGAACAGAGCAGGTACATCTGAGGCAGCACAAAGACGTATGTCATACAGACAGTCCCATGGACAAGAATATTGCATGGGGGGTTACAATGAACAGTCCAGACATCAAGTACATTGAGATTTGATGATGGGAACTGCACCTCACAGCACAGAATCAGGTGGACTGTGGGACCTCGTAGCTTCGGACAGAGTGGCAGGACCTGATACAGGAGTGTGAGAAACAGCCACAGCGCTAGTGACTGACACATGAGCGATAGATCCTGACACGCTGCCAGGACCTGATACAGAAGTGTGAGAAACAGCTACAGCTCTAGTGACTGACACATGAGCGATAGACCCTGACACACTGGCAGGACCTGCCCCTGGACACTGACCAACAAATACCATGCCAGCATCTGAGACATGAGATTGGAGGACACACACAGTGGCAGTACCTGAAACAGGAGAGGGCACAACTGACACAGTGCTACTACATGAGGCATGACAGCGAACAACAGACACAGTGCCACTATTTGACACATGAGAGTGAACTGCAGCTCACCCACTAGGACCACTGAAATGATGAGCCACAGGGCTGTATGGGCAGGAGGCAGGGTGCCTCTGGGAGCTGGGGACAGCTGTATTGGAGCGACATTGGGGTGGTCAGGTGTTACAGGTGTGTGTTTCCGTTTCTTTGGGATTTGGAAGGGCACCCTGGACATGACTGGACTGTTAAGTGGTGCGGGCTCATCTGAGACATCACCCATCAAAGGTGGATCATGTGCATGTGAGGGTCTGCTCTCTGGGGACGTGCTGGAACCTGCTTGATGCTTGCTCTGGCCCTGCCTTCTGCCCTCTGCTTCATGTGTAATGGGGATGCAACAACAGTATACTCCTTCCTCTGCTTCACCGGGGTGTGGATGGGAGTAGAGGTATGGGGGGCCTCCACCTCTGACACATGTGGTTTACGTTCCTTCTCCAACAACAACTTCAGGGGACACATGGGTGATGGATGTCTGTCCTTGTTGGATGTCCTGTCCATGGGAGACACCTTGGCCCTGAGAGGTGCCTGCTCCCTGGGAGTAAATTACAAAAAACAATTTGATGGACAGAATGTAGATCAATGTCTTACATTCACCCCAGTGCAATGATCTGGGCCTAAATCCATCGTTTTTTGCACTCCACACCACCCTGGGTTAGATAATGGCTTTATGCAAATCAGCTCTGACCCTGTGCCCCATGGGAACAGTCCAGTCCGAACTACACAGCCATATCTTTCCCAGACCGGAATCAAGCATCCGAGGACCGGACCGGTTTCGAGGTAACACCTCTCATCAGCCCGGCTAGCTTGACTCCAGTGGTGTGGAGGCTCTGGGACCCACGTCTGAGCTACCCCAGTACACTCAGGTAAGCATGGGCGGAAAATCCGTTACGCTCGCGGATTTTGCGGATTTTCGGGAAATCCGCAATCCGCGAGATTTGCGAATTTCCCGCAAAATCCGCAAATCCGCGAGCAGCGGATTTTGCTCGCGCTGCTCGCACTGTTCGCGTGAGTTCGCGCCCCGCGAATAAGTGCAAAATTGCAGAAATACGATCTTAGCAAAACTGAAAGTAACTACTTACCAGGTTTAAAAGTTCAGGCACATCATTAGTAGCCATTTCCTGTAGTGCTTCCTGAGGGGCCCCTCCAGAGTTCAGTTGCCAGTTGAAACTATTATGTGACCCTGCTCTGAACCTCAGAATAGTTACACATATGCCACAAAGGTCCTGAATTACAGCTAAGGGAGACAAGCAGGAGCCAGGCTGGAAGTTAAAATCCATTAATCAGCCCCTAATTCATTATTGTCAGTTGGGGCAGGGCAGGTGTTGTAACTAATTTTGCAACAATGAAAGCACTTAGCAAGTGCAAAAGATCACTAATCAGGGCGCACTAAGGAAGCAGGTGCCAGCTAAAAAAATATTCTGTGACACATTAATCAGCCCCAAATTAATTCAGGTCACTTGAGGCAGGAAAGGTGTGCTTTGCTTTGCCGAAAATAATGTACACTGGACAACCAGAGGGTGTGGTGATGAAACAGAGGGTGGCATGGGTGGGCCAGAGGGTGGCATGAGTAGTCAGAGAGTGGCAGTGGTGACAGAGAGTGGCAGTGATGAAGAAGAGTGTCCCAAACAGGCTGGACACGTAGAAACAACAAGTTCGCAAAACTTGCGACCCGACAGGTAAGTTCGCAAATTGCGAAATTGTAAAAACCCTCGCGAACTGGCAGAAACACGGGCGAACACAAAAAAAAAAAAATCCGCAAATTGGCGGGAATTCGCGGATTTTGCGGATTGCGAATCCGCAAATCCGCAAAATTCGCGGATTGCCAATCCGCAAAATCCGCTCATGCTTACACTCAGGGAGAAAATTACAAAAAACAATTTGATGGACAGAATGTAGATCAATGTCTTACATTCACCCCAGTACAATGATCTGGGCCTAAATCCATCGTTTTTTGCACTCCACACCACCCTGGGTTAGATAATGGCTTTATGCAAATCAGCTCTGACCCTGTGCCCCATGGGAACAGTCCAGTCCGAACTACACAGCCATATCTTTCCCAGACCGGAATCAAGCATCCGAGGACCGGACCGGTTTCGAGGTAACACCTCTCATCAGCCCGGCTAGCTTGACTCCAGTGGTGTGGAGGCTCTGGGACCCATGTCTGAGCTACCCCAGTACACTCAGGGAGAAAATTACAAAAAACAATTTGATGGACAGAATGTAGATCAATGTCTTACATTCACCCCAGTACAATGATCTGGGCCTAAATCCATCGTTTTTTGCACTCCACACCACCCTGGGTTAGATAATGGCTTTATGCAAATCAGCTCTGACCCTGTGCCCCATGGGAACAGTCCAGTCCGAACTACACAGCCATATCTTTCCCAGACCGGAATCAAGCATCCGAGGACCGGACCGGTTTCGAGGTAACACCTCTCATCAGCCCGGCTAGCTTGACTCCAGTGGTGTGGAGGCTCTGGGACCCACGTCTGAGCTACCCCAGTACACTCAGGGAGAAAATTACAAAAAACAATTTGATGGACAGAATGTAGATCAATGTCTTACATTCACCCCAGTACAATGATCTGGGCCTAAATCCATCGTTTTTTGCACTCCACACCACCCTGGGTTAGATAATGGCTTTATGCAAATCAGCTCTGACCCTGTGCCCCATGGGAACAGTCCAGTCCGAACTACACAGCCATATCTTTCCCAGACCGGAAGATATGGCTTTTGTAGTTCGGACTGGATTGTTCCCAAGGGGCACAGGGTCAGAGCTGATTTGCATATCGCCATTGTCTAACCCAGGGTGGTGTGGAGTGCAAAAAAACGATGGATTTGGGCCCAGATCTTTGGACTGGGGTGAATGTGTGACATTGATCCACATTCTGTCCATCACCTGTTTTGTTTGCAATTGCTCCCTGGGAGTAGCCTTGGCCGTGAATGACGCCTTGGCCTTAGGAGGTGTCCTGTCTTTGGAATGTGCCTTATCCGTGGGAGGTGCCCTGTCCTTGGGAGGTGCCCTGTCCTTGTAAGCAGCCGTGTCCGTGGGTGGTGTCCTGTCCTTTGCGGATGCCCTGTCCTTGGTCTGTGCCTTGTCCATGAGATGTGCCTTGCCCTTGTGAGTACATTTTGAGGGGGATGCCTGTGTGTCCCGTGAATCTGTGCCCCCCCCATCACCCCTTGAAGGTCCTATGTGTCATCTCCAGGGTAGCTGATTTTGTGTTCTGTGGAAGATTTTCCTTTCCCAGGGGATGGTGTCTGTGGCCTCCTTTTCCTTCCTTGCTGCCTGTGCCTGCTTCTAGTGCAATACCCTGAAAAGGATGTACGTTCAGAAGTGTCACTCTCCCCTGAGACGGTAAGTGGTGTGGATGGGGGAACTGAAGTAGAATCTTGTCCATGTGACTGTTGAATGGCTGCAGACACTGTGTTGGATAAGGACTGTACTTTCCTGTGGAGACCAGCAACATCCCCATGCATCCCCTCCATGAATGCTACCACCTGCCCCAACTTCCTATTGTGGTCCAGGAATGCATTTATGTTTGTTTGCCCTACACACAGCTGTCGCAGCAGATCAACCACCTCAGCACTAAGGGCAGTTTGTGTCACAGGGGCAGGGCAGCGGTGCCTGCACCAATGGCCACTCTGCTCCCCCTACTCTTGCGAGCATGAGCAGTACTTTTTGCATTTGGTGGCAGTGTGGGCCCAGTGTGCTGTGTACCTATTGAATGTGTAGATTGTCCACTCCCTGTGTCTACCAACAGTGCTGACTCACCACCGCTGTCTGAAGATGAGGACAATGGTGTCTCCAGATGTGAGTCCTCAGGAATAGTGCTGTCCCCCTCTCTGGGGCTGCTCTCTTCCATTTCAGTCTGTGTTTGTCTGGTGTCTGATCCGGATGCATTGCTGCCACTTTCCTCCGTCGTCTGCCTGTCAGTGCCTTCGTCCAAAGCTGAAAGAGATCAGAGTTATACCTAAGTGCCACACTCACTAAGTGGAAAGTACAAAATCCAAACTTCCTTGACTGCTGGACAACATGTTGTATCCATCCTGCACATGACCCACCCCTCCCAGACATCCTCATGTCAAAGAATTAGTGGGCCCTGTGACACATGTACATGAAACAAGCAGGGCAAGTGCTTTTAGACCACCACGCATGCGATGCCAAGTGACCACAGACATGAATGGCATGTCCTGGGGCCCTGCACTACAATGCAACTGGTACGTCCAGGTGGCTGACATGGATGCTGACTCTCACTCCGCGAATGCCACCAACATGCAATGGCAGCACAACATATACACCATGGATTTCACTACTGTGTCTGACCAGCAATACATGCATGCACTCCCAAGTCACAAACCCATTCAGTGTGCTCACCGCTAGTTTGCTGCTGCTCCCCTCTCAACCGTGCGGACAGGTCAGGATGTGTCACTGCTATGATACGTAGCATTAAAAGGGTCATGGTACGTCGTGCAAGCCAGCCTGATCGGTCAATCAACCCCAGTGTCATCTCTGCCACATTCTTGCTGAGCCTGCAGATGTCGTCCCACCGCTTGTGGCAGTGTGTGTGTCGCCTGTTGCACACTCCCACTGCCCGTACATCACGTGCTATGGCCCTCCACACGGCCTTGCGATGGTGCGGCTTGACCTACCATAATGGAAGACAAGAGGGGGCAAGTCAGTGAACAGTTGGCCCCTCACACAGCTTGAAGGTACAGGTAACTGTCAGCAGCCATGCACAGTACAACACATGTGACTCACAGGACAATATGGCATTAGTCCATCATGGAAAGCAGGTGAGGCACACACCCACAAGATAGCTGTGATCGATCGTGACCCAGCACAGCCACAAGACTACACATGTCATGTTTGAGACCCCTCAAAGATAACACTGCGCAGTATTGAGGTCAATCAGTCAGTGACAGAACCAGGAACACATCACAGCGTGCCTGGCCTGCTGGGGCATACCCATAGTGCCTCCCACAGAACACTGCCCAGATTGCAGACACCAGGAGTCAGGGACCACCTCATGCACACTAACATGTCCCACACTGCACTTACCACCTTTCCTGGGGCACCGTAGAGCCGTTCATAGTGGTTGAGCACACCGTCCACAAGGACCTCCAGCTCCTCTGCAGTGAAGGGACGGGACCGGATCTGTCCAACTCTTTCCACAACAGCAGCAGTTGGTGGAGTGGGCAGCAGCAGCAGGTAGAGGTGATGGGTGCAGGCAGCAGTTGGTGGAGGGGGCAGCAGCAGCAAGTAGAGGTGATGGGTGCAGGCAGCAGTGGATGGAAGCAGTGGATGTGTGGTGCTCAGACTCACTCATTTATAGGGCCCTGAGCTGATATCAGTGGCACACGTCAGCAGCAATTGGTGTTCCCGGGCTGCCTCATTCAAAAAGAGCCAATTACTGGCCCCGCTGTGGCGGTGCACGGCTTCCGCATTTTTGAAAATCGCTTACGTGTCCATGTGGGACCTGTTTCCATTGGCTGCATGTGCAAAAACCATCACGGTCACATACCGCCAACCGCATGTGCGCACTACCGCGATGGTGCATCATTTGAAAATCATCACTCGCTGGCATCGCAATGGCGGAGCACGCATTCCGCGGGGGTTGGGCAGGATAACAGATACATTTGAATGTGCAAGTGGCAATGGCAGTTGGTATTCCCCCATTCAGTGACATAGCGGTACCCACCGCCCTTCCCCGGCGGTGACTCACCGCCCATGCCCATTCAGTCTAGGGGCCTGCCATGCAGATAGCGGCACCCACAGCCATTCCACGGCGGTGAGTCACCGCCCATGCCCATTCAGTCTAGGGGCCCGCCATGCAGATAGCAGTACAGTGAGTCACCGCCCATGCCCATTCAGTCCTAGGGGCCCGCCATGCAGATAGCGGCACCCACCGCCCTTCCCCGGCAGTGACTCACCGCCCATGCCCATTCAGTCCTAGGGGCCCACCATGCAGATAGCGGCACCCACCGCCCTTCCCCGGTGGTGACTCACCGCCCATGCCCATTCAGTCTAGGGGCCCGCCATGCAGATAGCGGCATGAGCCACCGCCCCTGCCCATTCAGTCTAGGGGCCCGCAATGCAGATAGTGGTACCTGAGTCACCGCCCATGCCCATTCAGTCCTAGGGGCCCGTCATGCAGATAGCGGCACGCACCGCCCTTCCCCGGCGGTGACTCACCGCCTATGCCCATTCAGTCTAGGGGCCCGCCATGCAGATAGCGGTACCCACCACCGTTCCACGGTGGTGACTCACCACCCATGCCCATTCAGTCCTAGGGGCCCGCCATGCGGATAGCGGCACCCACCGCCCTTCCCCGGTGGTGACTCACCACCCATGCCCATTCAGTCTAGGGGCCCACCATGCAGATAGCGGCATGAGCCACCGCCCATGCCCATTCAGTCTGGGGGCCCGCAATGCAGATAGCGGTACCTGAGTCACCGCCCATGCCCATTAAAATTGTGTGGTTATTCTTTATGCTTTTAACTGTGCCGCCCACCTTGGGCATTTGTGCTGTTGCTTGATCCCTTTGAGCTATTGGCCACGCCCACTTTTGCTAGCCACGCCCCCGCCGAAGGTATTTACCAGCGCTGACAACGAGCGCTTGCCAGAGGCTTTCACACCTCCTGAGGCGCAGCCGGGAGAACGTTCTGTTAAAACTGAATTTTGTTTTTAAAATTGTGTGCTTATTCTTTGTTTTTAACTGTGCTGTCCTCGCTGGGCATCTGTTTGTTGGGCGATCCCCGAAGGCCATGGGCCACGCCCCCTCCCGCTAGGCACCCCCCCAACCGAAGGCACTTAACCACGCTGAGTGCAAGCGTCTGCCAGAGGTTATACTATCTCCTGAGGCACAGCCGGGAGAACGCCACTACTCGTTTCTAACATCTTTGGTTGCAGAATTGTTTTTGTACTCACTGATTTACTTGGCTCTGGGCACTTGTTTCTTTTAACCCTCATGCTCTGGGCAGTCCCACGCAGCTGAATCGAGCGCTGCTGCGTGCCACCACCCTTTCGCCGTCATCCCCCAGAGGCCACAGGCCACGCCCACCACCTACAGGCCACGCCCCTTCCGCTCATCCCCTCCATATACAATGTGTTTCCCTCGGCCGCGCAGCGGACGGGCGCAGCTGCCGCGCCGCCAGCGCGCCGCCAGCGCGCCAAAGGCGCGCCAAAGCCAAGCCTGTCTACGCGCGACCAGCAGGGGCCATGGACCCTGCCCTCTCCTTAACCTATACCCCAGCTCAACTCCTGTCCTTCTACACCGGTCAGCATATTGACCCTCTTCTACTTCAGCGCATTATCGCTCTGGACATTGTATCCCCATTAGTTCCACTACCCTTACTTACGCCATCTTCCCCCTCGTCCCACTCTTGTCCCATCACGGTCCCTTCTCCCCTTTCCTCTTCTAGCATGGCCCCTGCCTACCTGCTCAATACTAGATCTGCAGGCAGACATCAGCTGGAGATCTTTAACTTATTGGACACTGACACCCCTGATTTTCTTTTCCTTACGGAAACTTGGTTTTCTGCTGATTCCCTTCCTGATCTTCTCTCCGCCCTCTCCGATTCTTACTATGCTCTTCGGGCGGATCGTCCCACCGGTAAACTCGGGGGGGGAGTGGCGATGATCATCCGTTCCAGTCTCCAGTTTCAGTCTCTTTCCTATCCTCCCATGTGTGGAGTAGATTTCCTAGTTGCCCGTTCAGTCAATCTTAGGGCCCCTCTTATTGTAGCCCTTTTTTATCGCCCTCCGCAGTACATGTCCTCCTTTGTTCCTGCTCTGCAGGAACTTCTGGCCATGCTCGTTGTCAATAATTCCTCTGTGCTCCTTCTGGGGGATTTTAATTATTGGCCTGGCGATCCCAGAGAAGACTCGTCTTCTAAGGATTTTTCTGCCACCCTTCAGTCTCTTAATTTTTCCTCACATATTCACTCCCCCACTCATATCCACGTCCATGTCTTGGACCAAATTTGTCAGCTAATTGTCCCATTCTTCCCCCCATCGTTCTTCCCTGCACCTGGTCTGATCATTCACTGATCTCCTTTTGCATTGAGCTCGGAACGCAAGAGAGGCCCCCCCTACCTAAAAACATCTTGGCCCGAAATTGGAACCGGGTGGACCTTGACTCTCTGTGTGTATCCCTTGCTTCCTCTGGCCCTGACCTATGCAACCTCCCTATTGACCATCAAATAGATGTCGTGAATCACTGGCTGTCTTCTTCCTGCGATTTAGTCGCCCCCCTTAGGAAAGTCAAGACTTGTCGCCCCCATGACGCCCAAAAATAGTTTTCAGATGAGCTAAAAATCCTCAAACTGGACGTTAGACGCTCCGAACGTCATTGGAGGCGTAAATACTGCCCTGTTCTGCGAGCTAAATACAAAATGCTTTTTGCGAGCTATAAAAAAGCCATACTGTGTGCCAAAACCATTTATTTCTCGGAAAGAATATCCCTTTCAGCCAATAAACCTAAGGAGATTTTCTATATAGTTCGCAACCTTGTTGCATCCGACAGAGTCAACTTGAATATTAGTCCCTCCCAAGACCTTTGCCTTTCTCTTACAACTTCTTCCTTGAGAAGATTGCCAAGATCAAATCTAATATTCCCTCTGTCTCTCCGTCCCCCCCTTCCTCTGCCCCCTCTCTGTCCTCTATCCCTCTTAACCAGTTTCCCCCTATCTCTTTGGATGTGTTCTTGGCTCTACTTCAGAAAGTGAAGTCCGGTTCCGCAGCTGACTGTGCGCCAGCTCGCATTTTGAAAGTACTCTTCACCCATTGCCCTGACCCTCCTCTTTCCCTTCTTAATTTTTCTATTTCCGCTGGTTCAGTCCCCAAGTATTTCAAATCCGCTATAGTTCGTCCTATCTTTAAAAAACCTGGTTTAGACCCTTCCCTCCCCTCTAACTTTAGGCCTATCTCCCTTCTCCGCTACCTCGGAAAGATCTTGGAGAGCTACATCCCCTCTTGTCTCTCTTCCTACATCGAGGACAACCATCTCCTGGCCTCCCACCAAGCGGGCTTCCGACCGGCTCACTCCACTGAGTCAGTTGTCCTGTCCATCTTGGACAAGCTAAAGAGCAAGGCAGATTCTAACTTGCCCCAATCCTTGGTGCTCCTCGATCTGTCCGCTGCGTTTGACACGGTTGACCATGCCATCCTTCTCGACCGTGTCAGCGCAGCAGGCATTCGGGGCACTGCCCTCTCTTGGCTCGCTTCCTTTCTTAAAGATCGGACTCAGGTGGTTCATCTTTCCTGTTACTCCGCCCCCTCCCGCTTGGTCCCCTGTGGAGTTCCCCAAGGCTCCTCCCTGTCCCCTCTTCTTTTCAACCTTTATATCCGTCCTCTTATTCTGTCCCTTCTTGATATGGGGGTCTCCGTGTATAACTACGGGGATGACCTCCAGCTTGTTTTTGATCTTTCCTCTCCCTTGCACTCCCTACCCAAATTCCACTCCACCTTGGTCTTTATTTCAGATTGGATGAATCGGAACCAACTGAAGCTCAATCTGGACAAGACGGAGTTGGTCCTGACTGGCTCTCCCTCTTCCCCTCAGTCGACTGCCTTTTGGCCCTCCATCTCTGGTCCCCCATCTTCACCAGCGGCCTCGGCAAAGACCCTGGGCATTAGAGTCAGTCGGTACCTCTCTATGCATGCCCAGATTAGCTCGGTTGTCTCCTCCTGTTTTATTTCTCTCTGAATCATCCGAAAGGTGTCCCGTTTTTTTTCTCCTGACGCCCTTAAGCTTATTATTCTGGCAATGATTCTTTCCCGTCTCGATCACGGGAACAGCCTGTACGTGGGCATTCAAGCGTATGAACTTCGCCACCTACAGGCTGTTCAGAATCAGGCCGCCCGCCTTATCCTTCACATTCCAAAGTCTTGCCATATTACCCCCGTTTTGAAAGCACTTCATTGGCTCCCCATCTCTCAGAGATCCCTCTTTAAGATGGGCTGTCTGGTTTTCATGGCTCGAGCCCGCATCGGCCCAGCCTTTATTAACTCTCTTATCACTCCTTATACCCCTAACCGTTTCCTCTAATCAGTTCCTCCCCAATGTACCTCGGTTCCGTAGATCCAAAACCAGAGGCACCAGATTCTCTGTTTTGGGTCCCTCTTTCTGGAACAGTCTCCCCCTATCAATCAGATCCATCACTGTTTATTCCCAATTCCGCAAGGCCCTAAAAACCCATTTGTTTTCTATTGCTTATTCCTGCTAAACAGTTCTGGCTTCTCCCATCTCCCTCAGTTTTTTACCTCTAGCGCCAGGAAGCCGCTTGGTCACAGTGCGCTTTATTAAGAATCTTTTTCATTTCATTTCACAGTCCTAGGGGCCCGTCATGCAGATAGCGGCACCCACCGCCCTTCCCCGGCGGTGACTCACCGCCCATGCCCATTCAGTCTAGGGGCCCGCCATGCAGATAGCTGTACCCACCACCCTTCAACGGTGGGGAGTCACCGCCCATGCCTATTCAGTCTAGGGGCCTGCCATGCAGATAGCGGCACCAACGGCGGTAAGTCCCGGCCCATGCCCATTCAGTCTAGAGGCCTGCCATGCAGATAGTGGCACCCACCGCCGTTCCAAGGCAGTGAGTCACCACCCATGCCCATTCAGTCTAGGGGACTGCCATGCAGATAGCGGCACCGGTGAGTCACCGCCCATTCCCATTTAGTCTAGGTGCCCACCATGCAGATAGCGGTACCCACCGCCGTTCCATGGTAGTGAGTCACCGCAAGGGAAGGGCGGTGGGTATCGCTATCTGCATGGCGGCCCCTAGGACTGAATGGGCATGGGCGGTCACTCAGCTCCGTGGAACGGCAGTGGGTACCGCTATCTGCATGGCGGGCACCATGGACTGAATGGGCATGGGCGGTGAGTCACCGGTGGGTACCGCTATCTGCATGGAGGGACATACCAACTGCCATTTCACAATGTAGAGTTAAATGTTGCGGAAAACCTGCCCCGCCTCCGCAGTATGCGTGAACCTCCATCGCAGTGCCGGAAACTGAATGCATTTGAAAGATGCACCCTAGCGGCAGCGCACGCATGACCGCACCAGTGTGTCACCGCCATGGCACCCTATTCAAAAGTCAATGGGAAACGCATTCGTGGAGGCTGAATGGAAGTTTTGTATTTGCGGTAGGTGTGCACTGCCAGCGCAAGGCCAATAACTGCATGGTCAGGCACACTTTCTGTGTTGGCAAGGGGACATGGGTGGCTGGGCAGGTACATGGTACCTGCCAACACATCATGCTGTGGCGAGGGCGCTGTCCAAGGGTGTCCATTGGCCAACATGATCATGCAACAGGGCAGTACAAACATTGCAAGTTACCTACCCAGACCAGTGCTGAGTGCACATGCCAGGCCAGTCCACATCTGTGACAATGTAGTGATGTGGTGGCTCACATGTGACATGGATTGTTGGTTAACATTTACACATTTCAGTGTTACCATGGACCTGCAGATTATGTTACATGTGAGTCTGGGCATGGTCTGTGCAACAACATGTGATGATGTGATGGATGCACTATGAATTTGTTGCTGTGTGATGTATGCTTGATGGATTGCCCTCTCGTGTGTCCTTGTCCAGCCAATGCAAGTCTAGTCAGAGGTGCATGACCTCATGGACTGTGTATTTATGTATTGGCATGGTGCAGCACAAAGATTTGGGCCTGTGGGGATGCAGATCCACACATGAGGTGTATGTCGCACAATCAAGGCTGTCTGTGCTCCATGTGGAAACGTGCCTTTGTGCATACACATGGCTGTGATGTCATTGTGGGGATGTCAATGTGTGGCAAGTCTACAGGTGTGCCATTGTTGTGTGCCAGGGCCAACCCACATGTAGTCTGTGGTACCATCACTGATAATGTCAGTCATTGCTATTGCTGTGTCTGTCATGATCACAAATGTGGATAGATAGCACTGCCGTGAAATGCGGTGTGGTGTGAAGGCTGTGATGCAGTCTCCTGACATGTGTATGTTGTTCTCTTGTTCTCCCTAGGTTGCTTCATTTTCACCATGAGTACAGACAGGAATTGCTCCTTGGACATGGTAACATTTACATAATTGTACACCCTGTGATTAGAACATGGAGTACACACAGACATGAGTGTTTCAAGGGTTTTTATTTACAATGGTGGCAGTGTTGGTGGAGTGCATAATTACAAGATAGGGGGGATCAGCAAGTTCAAAGTCATGGAGGATGAGAACATTGTGTAGAACCCACATTGTTGTGGGAACCCAGTACTACAGAGATATGCGATGGCCTGGCAGTGTGGGGGAGGATAGTCAGCAGAGTGAATCACAGGCTTAGGGTATTGTGAAGTCATCGCTGGCTCCTCGTCTGGCGGCTGGCTGGTGCTTTGCCACTGGTTTCACCTGGCTGTTTCTTCGGACGTCCCCTCTGTATTTTGGCCAGAGGGGGGACTGCTGTGGGGCAGCTTGCTCGGGGGCCACATCCCTCTCTGTGGCCTCAGGGGATGTGTGTGGAATGACATCCTGCAGGCCACTGGGGGGAGGAGGGAGGTGGTATATGGCCTGCAGGCTGCTCCCTCCGAGACGCTGCTTACTGCCCCATGATGTCCACCGGTTGTGCCAGCCTGTTGTCACTGGAGCGCAACAGCTGCTGGTGCTCCAGTGTGTCTTGGCGTGCCTGTGCCTGTGCACGCTCATAAACGTCCACAACCCTGTTGATGGCATCCAGGGCCTCGGCACCACAATTGGGTAGGTGTTGCTGGTCACCTGACCTTGCACCCGCCCTCCTGTCCGGAACCTGTTGCCTCACCTGGGTCCTAGCCCGGATACTCTCCCTGCTCTCCTGGGATGTGGAGGGTGTTTAGTTGTCCAATGGGTCAGGGAGGGTGGCACAGGGAAGGCTTGTTGCAGTGGTGGTGGTGGTGGTGGTGGTAGTGGCAGTACAGGTCCCGACGGCAGGGGCCACTGTTGGTGTTGTGGTCAAGGTGGTGGCGACAGCAATGTCCTGGGACCGTGAAGGCACTGGCGACACTGGTGTACTGGCTTCATCCACAGCATCCGAGGCTTCAAGGTCATCTGCTCCAGAGAGTCTATGGTCTGAATGGGTGCCTGGTGTTGCCGGTTGCTGACATTTCCTGCCAGTTCACGATCACCTGTTCTACAAAGGATAGAGAGTCATTGATGTGTACTGCACAGGTTGGTTGTTGTGAGAATTGGGATGTCATGTCATGCACACCCAAGCTATTTAACCCATCAAACCACACACCATTCCTTGTTTTGCACATCTGAAAAGCTAGCCCTACCCCCCGGCATCATGTTTGATCACACCGGGAATCTTAATTCCTATGTTCCTGGGTACATCTAAGGAGGTCTGGTGTTCTTTTTAGGTTTTAATAGAAGTATTGAGGGAGAGGCACATCTAAATGGGGCTAGACAAACAAAAGGAAGTAAGATGTGGGGGAAATGACAGAGTACAGCAGAGAGCCAAACATAAGGGCCAAACAGCTATATATATATATAGAACAAGACGCTTAAGGAAAGGGAGATGGGGAAGGAGTGATGTGTATGTAATGGCAGAATCAATAAAAGAAGGGAAGAATGTTGGTTAGGCAAAAGGAATAGCATTTAAAAAAAGAAATGTAACCGGGTTGGGGAGAGTGGGAGAATGGAAGAGGAGAAAATGTTGAAAGTTACATAAGAGCAGTGGTGTAACACAACATGATGGGGTCCCTCTCTGCAGAATGTGATAATGGGCCCCTGAGTCTCCCACATTTCACAGATATTCATTGGCCCTCATGAATGGGAGCCCCCTGATAGGTGGGGGCCCTCTGAAGTGTTGTGGGCCCATCTGTGCTGCAGGGGCCTGTATTGCGTCCTGGCACATGAGGTGAAGCAAGGTAAGAGGCAGAGGAGAAGAGTGGTGAATAGCAGCGCATTTAGGGGGAAGCAGAAGCTACAGGGGCAGAAACAGCAAATGGAGATAGGAGGTGAGAGAGAGATAAAACATGAAGAGTTGAGCATGGAGGGGAGAGGTGGACATGAAGGGGGCAGAATCAGTGAATAAAGTTAATGCTGGAGAGAAAGATGAAAGGTGAAAGGCAGTGCTTGGATAGGCGTGGTAGATATAAGAGAAGCGGAACCATTAGGATAACTTGAGTGTCATGGAGAGGGAATGGTGAGTGTTAAATGTAACAGGCAACACAACCAAGATCGGGTACGAGGCTGGGAGAGAGAGGCAGGGGAGAGGTAGATTTCAGAGAGGTAGAACCAGTGAGAGAAGGTTAGAGACTGTAGAGAGATGAGAGGCGAATGGTTCAGCATGTAGGTAAGAGGTGGGCGTAATAGAGGCAGAATTAGTGAGGAAGGTAAGAGACCATAGTAGAGATAAAGTGAAGTGTAGAGCATGGGAGGGATACATGGATATAAGAGGTAGAAACAGTGAGACAAGGTGAAAGGCAGGTGGCTCAAAGAGGAGAGGTGGATGTAAAGGGCGACAGACCAGCAAAAACATTTTAGGAGGCTGGAGGAAGAAATGAGAGGTGGAGGGAAGTACATGCATGGGGTATATGGATGTAAGAGAGGCAGAACAATCAAGACACTTTACAAAAATAAGAGAGTGGGAATGGAGAGAGGTGGATGTAGAAGGCCAGAATCGGTGAGAAAAGTAAGAGGCAGGGGGAGAGATGAGGCATACAGCTTGGAGGAGAAACGTGGATATAAGAAGGACATAACGAGAACTAGAAGTGACCAAGCTAGGGATAGTAGAGCGATTGATGTAAAGGGGTGTTGTGAGAGGCTGACTCAGTTTATGGTGCTCACTTATGTAAGTGTAGTACCATGCACTAATCCAGACAACCCTTAAGGTGATTTTAGTGGTCTTAGACAACCTTGGAAAGCTCTCTAAGTGGTAGCTATAGAGAGCTGCCTTCCAGCTTAGTCCGGAAGGAGTGTAAAGCAGCTTGTTTTTACCAGTACTTAATCTTATGGTATAGGTTAGGTGAAAAAGAATCACACAGTGTAGTTATAAAAATAGGTATTTTATAACAAACACTCATTAACACAATGTATTATCTCCTACCTGGACATATAAACACAATACACACAATACTTAGGAAACAGAGCACGTAGGTAGCACAAATACACAGTGGTCCCCAGGGGGAGACCAAACCAAATACTAAAATAGTGGAATGCGAACCATGACCTAAGTTGAGAATGGACCAAGAAGACTTAGAAGAGCCGGGGATCCATGGTTCCACCCTAGGTGAGTTTCTAGAAGCCCCACAGAGGTCGTGTGGTGAGTGGGAACATGACAATGTGCTCAATGTTAGTTAATAGGTAAGACGCAGTTGCTATTTTTTAAGAAGGACCCATCCCAGTGGACCTTGAAGAAACCCTGTGGAAGATGAAAGATTGGAGAGTCACCCCACCAATGGATACCCCAGGAACCAGGATACCCACATGAGGGAAGCCGGGTGCATAGGTGTCAAGTGACATCGGAGACCACTGTAAACCACAATGGAGGACTTCAGGAAGGTGCCACTGGAGAAAAAGACAAAGAAGTCCGGTGGAACCCAAAGGTGTATTCAAGATGAGGTCTTGGCTGCAAGAATTGGTTGAGGTTGGAGCTTCTTGGAGCCCGAAGATCTCTGTTGGAAAGAGCCAACAAGCCTTGGCAACAGAAAGTCAATGCAGTGCACAGGGGTTCTGTTCCAGCAGTTCCGACGAGTGATACTGGCCTCAAACTTGGTATGTAGACAGTTCAGGCCTCGAGGGAGTTGCAGGACCACCACCGGTGTTGCTGAGCCTTTCGGAGTCAGTGGGTGTCCAGGATCAGCAGACTGGTCAGCTGTGTTGCGGTGCCTGCAGATGCAGGGGAGTGACTCCTTCACTTCAAGGGAGATTCCTTCGGGTGTCTTGGATGTCCACTGGCCTGGTTGAGAACCTGTATGGAGCACGGGCACAGACGTTGCAAAAGACCAGCAGGACAGCGAGACCAGGAGCAGCAGGAATCTTATTCGTTGAAGTCTTGGTTCCCAAAACAAAGTCCTCAGTGTCCAGACGGTCAAAGTTGAAGTGGTGTATGATTTGATTCTTGTCCCATGACGAATCTAGGGATCCACCCACAGGTAAGCCCTTAAGTACCCTTAGGAAACGGTTGGAATGATTCAGGGGTCCCGAGAGGCTGGACCGTGGGGGGATACTCCCATGCCCTTTGTCCAGTTTCGCCCCAGAGATGTTAGACGACGGAACCCTGAACTGGTTTGAACTGGAATTTGCAATGAGGGCACCAAATGTGCCCTTCAAACCATCTCAGTGGCGCTGGCCAGCGCTCCCACCCTGCCCCAACACACTAAACCCTTTTTGGGAGGTGTTCACACTTCCCTATGACAGGATAACTTTTTTATGCCTTCCCCTGCTCAAGCTTGGCTCAGCAGCAGGAGGGCAGAAACATGTCTTTGGTCGGCAGCAGCCCTAGGTTGCCGTCCAGTTCTGGGAGACTGGTATCGGGAAAACTAAGGGCCTCCCGGAGGAGCTTTACAGTGCATGGAATCATATCTCCCACACCATTTATGGTATGGTATGATCCCAACATGTTTGATAGCAAACATGACCAGGTTCGTTACAGCCAGTTTTTATAGATGGTCATCGCGTAATGACGCATGGCCAGTCTAAATGTTATAATGGCGGATGCACTTACAACCCAGGAGAATGGACTCCAAAGGTTGTACATGTGCCCCACTCATGCGGGACACGCTAACACTTAGGACCGAGCATCTTGCCTTCAGGATTGAAAGGCCTGCCTTAGGGGTGATTTATAGGTTTGAAGTGTAGTGACCTCAGATATAGGGAAACCTCTATATGCCTTAAGTGGTGCTAGCACCAGCTTACACAGGCTGCAATGGCAGGCCTGTAGTCACAATTTGAGTGGTCTCTCATGGGTGGCATAATACATGCTTCAGCCCATGAGGGAACACTGGTGTACCTATGTCCTGTATACCTCAGTACCATATAATAGGGACTTATAAGGGTACCCCAGTAGCCAATCTGGAGTGTACCTAAGTACTCACCATGTCCAGTTTAGGGATAGGATTCTGATCTGAGGTCACCCTAGATTCTGGAGCATTACTATTCATCTTTCTGCTGATTCCAGCTACCAAACGATCTATCCATTTGCCATTGTGCGCTGCATAAAAGGACGCCTCATTATTCAGCACTATATTATTCCTTATGTTTATTCCAGAATCCTATGCTCTGTAACAGTCATGCTCCTATGCCATCCCCAAATTAAGAGGAACCATATTGGAAGTAGATCCTTCTCCTTTCTAGCTGTACAGGACTGGACATGTCTCAGTCTTGAGCTATGGTGCATCTTAAATATTTTATGAAAAAACGTAAAACTGGCCTTTCCATACATTAGTATAGCCTGTATATTTTCCTTGGAAATCCCTTAGTGCCAGGATACCCTCTTGGTGTGGTATTTTCATTCATCTCTTTCAATAGAAGAATAACTAAAGAAATTTGTATTTTCTGCACAATTTGGTGAAATGTAACAAAACACCCTGAGGAAAGGGTAAGGTGAAGATGTTCAAATATCTTGTCAAAGTAGTTTGAAGGCCTATTAGGTATCTATTAAGCGCTTTGTCTTATTAGATTTTTTTAAATGTATTTAATACTTGTGCTCAATCATTTCGGAGGATGGTGATGAAATTGAAAATGTGCCACCCCGGAAACCATTCTGCGGATGCCCATGCTTCCAGCCTTGTTCTCACGGCCTAATAGAACAGACAATTAATGGGGTTAAACAGCGTGACACAGCACCCAGCCAAGACAACATGACAAGGCAACCTAGACAAGACAGAGTGACAGGGCAACCCAGGTGAAAGAGCATGACTCTGCAAGCCAGACGGTCAATCAAACCTCCAAGAAGCCACTGAGGGAGATTGAATAACTATGAGCAAGCAGAAAAAGAAGCTCCTGTAAGGAATGGGGAGAAGTCATGTCGTCCTGTCAACGCCACAAGACCTCTAGAGAGGTCACTGCACCAACTGGGCAAACGAGACCTCTTGCTGTAGGCAGAGGGGACTTCACAGGGAGTGTGTGTGTGTGGGTTTAATTCTGTTCCCGGAGAGAATTTCTGCACAGATTTTCACTTGGATTGGAGAATAACTGTGCAGACTCCACCCCAACCCTTCTCCTGGGGAGTTGAAGGCACTATTTACTACCTGGTTTGAGCCTGGGACAAATAGGTGCGAGGAGTCCTGTGTGGGGCTTAGGGAAGGTAAAGGGTAGGGAGGGTGGAGGAGGATTTGGGAGGATGTTGCCTTTGACGGAGTGTGCATTGTGGAGGGTGGTGGGGGCAGGGAATGGATCGATGATGCAATGCAGTAATAGTCATACTGAGTGCAGACAACCTGTATCACTGAAAGTGCTGGTGTCATGGTGCCATCCTCAGCCCTGCGGTACTCTGGGTAATACAACATGGATCATTCGAGAAGTAATGGCACTGTCCGGTATGAAGGAATAGTCCAGCTGAGCGGTGCAGACAAGGCGCGCAACGCCACTAGGGCTAAAATTACATATACCGTCTCCGTCATGTGTCTCAGCCAAGGTTGATGCATCCAGTGCTTAATTTGAGACGCCACTTAATCATCAACACCTGCGCTTTTCATGAGCACCGTTTAAGGAGACATGTATTTACGGGGAAATTAAGTGATTTGCCTAGAATCTCAGGATGTTGAGCCAACACCGAGACTCCAGCCGGGATCCCCAGATCTTGAGTCAGCAGCTCTGGCCATTACACCACATCTTCGCCCCACTTTCATGGTTAGCAGTTGGTTCTCTTTTAGGCAGTGCTAACAGGAAAAATGGGCTGGTGCAAGCTTTCTCCTGACGAGAGCCCAAGTACCTATATTTTGTTTTACAGTTCTGGAGCTGCTGTGTGTTCGGTGGGCAGTGGCTGGCGCCTTATCACAGCCTCATCTGAGTATTTCACAGGTGTTTAAATTACCATTTACTTGTAAACAAAGCTTTGTTTGTTTTTTCTTTCTCCAGTTCCGTAGCCCCTGCATACGCACTCCACCTCTGCCTTCCTCTTGTAAATTACTTTTGCACTTTTTCACAGGGGGAAAATGCATTTCTTGAAAAGTAACATAACACACATCAAGAGGCTGAGAATTTGTTGCAGGATCAGCAAATCATGTATTTCCTCCACCCTCCATCCCTGATTAATGCCATAATAGCAATTGTTTACATTACTTTGTTTTTGCAAGACTCTGTTTGTGCCTTTCACATGAGAACGGGCGGATGTGCAAGGGCGATCAACAATGACCCTTGTTATTCTGTTCTGGTCATTCCCTAGCACCTAGACATAACATGCTACACACAGCTGCAGTACTGAAGACTCGTGCTTTGATATTACGTTGTTGCTTGTTGTTTTAACACACTTGGAGAAAGCCGTTCCATGGAGAAGAGCTCTGCTGTTACTATGATGTAAACCTTACATACAGGCTTTAAGGTATGGGGTCTGCTGTCAAAGCCCAGAGGTCGTCCTTCTTATAAAATAAACTTCTTTTAGCCAAAGGCAGGGTGGTTAGGCCTAAAAGCCCTTATTTAAACAGTCTTAATAAAATGACTTCTCCCTTTGTATTCGATGGAATTGTAACAATGCTAACTGTGCTGCGTTTATGCATTTTGCTGCTAGCAGTGGCACGTATACTGTATTGTGGAGCACAATAGTAAAAATAAAGATTTTGAACGATTCAGTGACTCTGCCTATTCTTATTGTCGACAAGTACGAGTGAGTGAGCGAAAGAGTAAGTATTCCTGACAGAGTCGGGAGTCTTGGGTTCTGGGTTGTCTAATCATTTGTAGCTCCGTGATATTTGGAGGAGAAGTAATGTGACACTATAGCTATTCAGTTTGGGATGCTGGGTACTGATGTGGTATGTTTGTACACCCCTATTCACTGAGGTCCTGTTTTCCTGTGCATAGTTCTGTGTATGTGCAGAATCCCTGCAACATGGCACCGCCAATGTTTGGTCTGGTTCTTATCTGCAAGACGCTTGAGTAGCGCTTGTGCTTGTCCACAAAAACCCTCGCTTCTGTTTCCGGAGACAGCTGTAACGGTGTAACCTCCTATATTGATGTTTTATAGGTTCTTTCAAGCTTGAAGTTTAAAATGGTTTATTCTCTATGTTCTTAACACGTTATTGCGCTGCTGCGCCCTAGGTTATTGTTCTTTATTATTTCTTCTGGTGGTCACAATTCCGGCCCCTAATCGGGCAGCACTCACAGCTTATTTGACTCGAAATGGAGTCCCTAATGCTGGTGTTGTGCTGATTTTTGTAGTAGAAGCGGATGCTGCTTACCTCTTCGAAGTGTTTTATTCTTGGGACCCCTTTCCGGCGGTAGATGGAGCAGATAACTTGTTTCACGAATATCCGCATATGGCCCTTCCTAATGCCTATCAGCCCTATCGGTCTCTTGAGATTCCACTTGCAGCTTGGCAACACCAAATTTGGTTTAATTGCGCCCTTCCTTGGGGGGCGTGGTTTGCCGAGCTGCGGAATGGCCACGAGCTAAGTGTTCTCCGCCGGCCGAGAATCAATCCTGTACTTATTGTATTCTATGGAATTGTAACAATGCTAACTGTGCTGCGTTTATGCATTTTGCTGCTAGCGGTGGCACGTATACTGTATTGTGGAGCACAATAGTTAAAATAAACATTTTGAACTATTCAGTGACTCTGCCTATTCTTATTGTCGACAAGTACGAGTGAGCGAGCGAAAGAGTAAGTCTTCCTGAGAGAGTCGGTAGTCTTGTGTTCTGGGTTGTCTAATCATTTGTAGCTCCGTGATATTTGGAGGAGAAGGAATGTGACACTATAGCTAGTCAGTTTGGGATGTTTGGTACTGATGTGGTAGGTTTGTACACCCCTATTCACGGAGGTCCTGCTTTCTTGTGCATAGTTCTGTGTATGTGCAGAATTCCTGCAACATGGCACCGCCAACGTTTGGTCTGGTTCTTATCTGCAAGATGCCTGAGTAGCTCTTGTGCTTGTCCACAAAAACCCTTGCTTCTGTTTCCGGAGACCGCTGTGACGGTGTAACCTCCTATATATATTTTTTTATTTTTTTTAAAAAACCTTTATTTCCGGTATGCACAGTACACAGCGTCTGCCTACAACCCAACGGGCCGGCCGCTATGACAGTTAGCATCATAATATTGCATCTTGAAGCTTACATTTCGCACCTAAATCAGCAACTTCTCGATGTTCAGGCGCATATGACAGGATAAGCAAAAGGATGAAATAGGTTTCATTTTAACATTTTTGGTGAAAAACATCTAACAAACAAACCACACAGACACATGGCAAAGAACGATTCCAGGGACTCTAGTAAAGAGGGCAAGGGAACCAATCTCCATAGAATAGTGAGACATATGGCTAGGGACGGGGGAGTGGCAAACAGCTCGATGTATAAAGATTACCATAGACAAACGTCCGGAACGTCAACTACGGTGACAATGTAACATCAGTGGTATAGTCAAATGGATGAGTGCAAATATTCCCACGATATGCATTCCACTGGGACCAAATCCTGCCCCATTTCTTAGGACGGCCCGAGCTACATAGACCGTCTTCTCCCTGAACATGCACCAGTCCATGTTCTCCTTCCAAGCAGTTATCATGGGTGGCCTAGGGGAACCCCAGAGTTGAGCGATATCCCTCTTGGCAATCATGTTACCAAGAGTAATCCAAAAAGTCTGAGCAGCAGTACAATCTGTGGGCTCCCAGACGTTAAGCAGGCACCGTCGGGCCTCAGGCAAGAGAGAAACCCCGGTGACCCTTTCCATAATTGCATGCACTCTAGACCAAAAAGCAGACACCACAGGACATTCCCAAATGATATGTAGAAAGGTACCACTCATACCACAGCCACGCTTACATAGCCCATCAATCGAGTAACCCATTCGCACCAGTCGCGTACCAGTCATATATACTCGGTGAAGGATCTTCAGCTGCACAAAACGGAGGCGAGCTGGAATGGCCACCTCCTTAGGGGAGGAGACGGCCATCTGCCAATCCTCGTCATCGAGTTCCAGGCCGTCTGCGGTCCACGAAGCCCTGAGTCGCACAAGGAGATCCGCCCTGTTATTGATAAGCTTTTTATAGATCAGAGATATTGTACTGTCTGGCACATGGCCATCTAGAATCCGATCCTCAAGCGGCGACGACTGGGAAATCTCCGTCCCCGGAGGGAAAACGGAGATCAAGGCGTGCCGCACCTGAAGGTACCGAAAGTGCTCCTTGTCACCAAGTTCATATTCCACTTTAAGAGCTTCGAAGGACTTAACAGTGTCCTTGGACCAGAGATCCTCCATCTTGCTGATGCCAATCGTGTCCCATTTATCGAATCCTTTTGTTCTCCACAAGCTACCCAATCTGTCAGAGTCATACAACGGCGTCATTCATGTCAACCTGTCGCCCCATCCCGTAGCAGCACTTGCATCCCTCCACACTCGTACAGCACTTTTCGTGGGACCAGTCAGGGCGCGGAATGGCTCCTTGGAATACAATGCCCTATTGAAATTCCCACCCGGCAGGAGGAGCTTGTCCATCGCAAAAGCAGGAGCAGGACCAGGGGAATAGGTTACATGGTTAATCGTGCTCAACTGGGAAGCCCAGTAGTAGCGCCTGATGTCTGGGAGGGCAATGCCGCCATTGTACCATGGAGTAAGTTTGGGTAAGGAGATACGCGCTCGCCCATCCCAAATCAATTGTCTCTGAAGGCTCTCAACCTCACGGAAATACCCGGAGGGTATAGGATCGAAGAAATTTTGCAGTGCGTACAAGAATCTAGGGAGCGACATCATCTTAAAAAGAGCCACACGTCCCAATGGGGATAGGGGCAAGCGACGCCACCGCTGGACGTCCAGTTTAAGACGCCGGAGAGGAGCATACAAGTTGCGGTCATAACGGACGGAGGAGTCCAAGGAGACATGAATCCCCAGGTACTTGAAACCAGTTTCAACCACTGGGATCGGGAATCTACGAGACAACGGAGGGAGCTCCCC
Organism: Lissotriton vulgaris; assembly: GCF_964263255.1. Taxonomy (NCBI): domain Eukaryota; kingdom Metazoa; phylum Chordata; class Amphibia; order Caudata; family Salamandridae; genus Lissotriton; species Lissotriton vulgaris. The sequence continues at coordinate 1,997,404,095 of NC_141691.1, forward strand.
TGCCAGAACATAAACGCAGGATTTAGTCCAGTTGATGACGAGACCCGAATTCTTCCCGAAGGAGGTGAGGACGTCAAAAAGCACATTGAGTGACTTCTGGGGTGAGGTGAAGTAAAGGAGAATGTCATCAGCATATAGCGAGACACGATCCTCAAGATCAGGGGCCCACCAGATGCCCCTGATCGAGGGCTCCCACTGAAGCCACTCTGCCAACGGCTCCAGCGCTAGGGCAAAAAGCAAGGGAGACAGCGGACAACCCTGTCGGGTGCCACGCCCAAGTGGAAACGAACCAGACACCCTGCCATTTACCACCACCTGGGCCAGTGGTTGTGCGTAAAGGAGTTTTACCCAGGCAATAAAATTGGGGCCGAAACCGAACTTCGAGAGAGCCGCCCAGAGATAAGGCCACTCGATGGTGTCAAAAGCCATGGTGGCATCAAGAGAAGCCAAGATGGCGGGTTCGGTCAGCGTCTCAGCTCTCGCGAGAACTCCATGCAGCCTCCGAAGATTAAGTGCAGTGTTCAGATGCGGGATAAAACCGGATTGATCCGGATGGATCAGGTCGCAGATGACCGTAAGCAAACGAGTAGCAAGCACTTTAGCCAGTATCTTAGGTTCCGCGTTAAGCAAAGAAATGGGGCGAATGGAGGTACATCGGTCACAAGGTTTACCGTCCTTGTGTATGACAACAATAGTGGCCAAGCGCTGATCAAGGGGAAGGAGGCCAGTTTCAAAGGCCTCCATGAACATATTTCGCAAGTATGCCGCCATCTTGTCAGGACGCAACTTGTAAAGCTCGATGGGCAGACCGTTGGGCCCCATAGCCTTACCCGATCGATGGGAGCGTATATCCATGGGAACTGGGTTCGCTCCTAGCCTGGTGAACCTGTTTATGGATGACTTTGAGGATAAATACATATACTCTAATAAGAGCCGACATGTGGATTGCATAACTAAATGGAACAGGTATATAGATGATGTTGTGATGATTTGGATGGGAACTGAAGAGCACTTGAAGACCTTCCTGTCTTGGTTAAACAACCGCCCAACAGATATCCAATTCACCATGGCGTACAGCAGGGATTCACTACCTTTCCTTGACCTGACATTTGAAGTGGAAGATGATAAGATAGTAATGAATCTATATAAGAAACCGACGTACTGTAACACCTTACTCCAGTACAACTCACACCATCCCAGAAACCTGCGGGACAACTTGCTCTATGGACAATGCTTGCGATTGCGCCAAAATTGTACAAGACGGACCGATTACTTTAAAGAAACAGACCTACTCATTACTAAGCTGCGAGATAGAGGGTACCCCAAAGGACTTCTCAACAGGGCACGCAAGCAAGCGTGGTACCGACCTCCTGAGACATTACTAGAAGTACAAGAAAAACCCGAGTCAATGGGCAGACTGATCTGTGTTACCACATTTACCACCAGGAGCCATGATATCAACAAGATTGGTAAAAAGTACTGGAACCTAGTGGGACGGGAAATCGGAATGCCCGATGCTCCGATGTGTTCTTTCAAAAGGGCCAAAAACATCAAAGACCATGTTGTCTCTTCCTATCTTGAATCTCCCAAGACTAATGATATCAGAACCCAACTTGGCCTACCACCCATAACGGGGGACCAAAGATGTGGGAATTGCAAAGCATGCAAATACACCAAAACTGGAAATTCATTCACACAGGACGAAAATGCATGCACTTACCAAGTTCACCAATTGTAACAGCCAAAATGTTATTTACGTCATCAGATGTCCATGTCAAATGCTCTACATAGGACAAACTACCCAACGGGTAAAAAACAGGATTCTACAGCACCAGACTACAATCCGCTACAAGGTACAAGGTGCACCGCTGGTGGAATATTATAACAACTGCGGCCACACAAATGAACAATTGGAATGGTGGGTAGTGGAAAAAGCAGAACTGCACCAAAGAGGAGGTAACATGGCCTCCTCACTCAACTACAAGGAATGTCGCTGGATCCATATCTTCGAATCAGTAACACATGGATTGAATGAACACGAGGAAACCTATTTCCAAATGAGTAAGCTATGAAAACACAACACATGCTTTAGCGCATTCCTTGTAGTCCAACATCAGCACTGTTAGACATATTCATGCACTATGTCACTTATTTTCTGCCAGTGGTCATCCATCTTCATGTTATAAAACCTATCACCACATGTACAGAAATTGGAAAGTGCAAATGTTTCCCTAATGTGTTGAATACAGGCCGTCTAATGAACTAGAAATGTCAATACAAGACGTATAGTGCATTGTTAGATTCTCGTATGCACTATGCCCCCTATCACCTATCAATACTTGTCTCCAAATGTTAAAAAGTATAAATGTTCTCAGAATAACAATAGAGAAACGCCAATACAAGATGTACTGTGTATATGAAATTGTACCATCTTTTATATGCCACTTTACTGTGACTAATTGTAAACATGTGACTATGGTACCCATACATTACTCGGCATTTAATTCCACTTAAACATGTTGAATCTGCCTAAATTGGCAAGCGATCATGCCTGTCTGAAAAATTGGTCAGGCTTCGCATTCATAAAATGTTTTTGAAACCTTGCTAAATTTGATATGAATACCACCTCTCATCCACCACTGGGTCTTACACTTTCCCCAATCATACATGGAGATACATGCTCCACATCACGTAGGCCACGTAGCTTATACGGTTAAAACAGGACGGCGTGCGCGGCCTCCTTGCCATCAATCGCCGAACTGAGAAGGAGATAGATGCTTGCTGTTTATCTCTCTAGTTTTTCCTGCCGCTTCCGTTTAGCATTTAACCTTGACCGTGAAGTGCCCCTCATTAACCTAATAACTGTACTGTGGGCCACCGCCGACATTCTAAAGCTTTATTAAGTTACTGGTTAACTCGTCTAGACTAACGCTGCTTGCATCCACGATAAATATAAGCACTCGGTGTTCGAGAGCCATCCAATATGGGCCTTTGAATAATCGTCTTGTGTAACATCGATATTGTTCCCTTCACTGGCCGAAATATACCCGGAGGTCAGCTCAAGTTACTACCTCAATCAACGCTTTAAACGCTAGCATCGTCGAGCAGCCTCTTTCTATTAATGTACAAATATGTTAAGGATAGCATGATCACTGTAATTGATCAAGTCTTGACTGTCTATTTCACGCATAGGACGAATAGAGTCCCCCCTTTTTTACGGTCCTACTATCTAAATTGGGTCTATAATAAGCCCCGTTTTTTTAAAAAGAATAATTTGATACGTGGTTCGCTAGGGACCTGTACTGATTTTAGGTCTCCTTTACTCTTACAGGGGATCGCTAGTGTGGCACTTTTCCCCCCCACATTTCTCCACCGGCTGGTGAAGAAATCTGCTTACATTGCCAAAGGCACGTACAGTTATGGACTCTTGCCTTAGTTGTTCATCCTTTACCCTAATGGTACTGATTATTCATATTATCTACGGATACCCCTAATTGAGAAATCATTGCGAGGGTGTCGGCTGACACCCCGCCTGCACAGGCTACTGAAGAAGCCTTCATACCTTCAAAATCATCAGGAGAGCAGGCCAAACATTTTTATCACACATTACACACACCCACAACTAAAAACACCCCTTATTCATTCGCTGGTTGTCCTACTTTCCATGTCCTGATGAAGACCAGATACGGTTGCCAATAAGTCTGCACCACTTACTAGGGTCGAAATGTCGATGTTGTACTATCAATCTGTCCATACTAAGTTTCAACAGAAAAAAAGAATAATCGCGTTTGTTGAGACCATTGATTTCAAATTATGGACCGATGTTAATCTATGTTTTTATATGTTACTAGCAGCCCGTCCCGACGTTGTCCGGGTATGAATTGCTGTCGGCCAGTAGTATATTGTTTTGTAGGATTTCGTTTTGATAGCATTTGTTATCTGTGACAGGCCTGTGAAACGCTCCGATTCACAGTGCACTGCTGATGCACTTAAGAGTGCGCATTCAGTAGTGTGTGAACTCGAGTTTCCCTACTTTATTTTTCCTTGCAATATAATATAGCGGCGAACTCGACAACATGGCATGAGCACAAATCACATTACAGAAGAACTCATTCATTTGTGGTAGGCACGGGGAGACAAAACGATTTGATTTGCTTGGAATCACAGGATGTTGACCTGATGCAGAGATTCAAACGTAGCTCCCCAGCTCTAAAGTTTGCAATTCTAGAACTTGTGGCGGGAGGTGTGTCTAAAACTGTATGCCCGGGAAACCTCCGGGTAGCTGCGCGCTCAATAAATGTAATTATTATAATAATAATAATAATATGTCGGTGCTGGCCATCAATGAGAGAGACCTGTGCATTTTTCAAATGGGTGGTGAAAAAATATGAGTATGTTGCTGGAGATGTGGACCTCCGTGCCACCAATGTACTTACCGGGGGAGGGTAAACACCCATTATTCCGCAACTTTCTTTCCGCATACCATCACTCCGCATACTTTCAATACGAAAGTACCATGACTCCGCAATGCCATTATAACGCATGGCATTACATTTTATATGCTTTTACCAAGCATACATTTACAACGAAATTCGTTGTAAATGCATGAATGGTAAAAATATGTATTTTTTTAAATGTTTGGATAAGGTAAGTATGGGTATAGGGGTATATGTTTTGGGGTACTGAGGTATATGTTTTGGGGTGTTTGGGTATTTTAAGGGTTCAGATATAGTTTTGGGTTATGGGGTACAGGGGTAGTTTTAGGGTTTAGGGATAGGTATGGGTTTTGGGGTACAGGGGTATTTTTAGGGTTCAGGGCTAGGTTTGGGGTTTGGGGTACAGGGGTATTTTTAGGGTTCAGGGCTAGGTCTGGGTTTTGGGGTACAGGGGTATTTCAGGGTTCAGGGGTAGGTTTGGGTTTTGGGGTACAGGGGTATTTATAGGGTTCAGGGCTAAGTTTGGGTTTTGGGGTACAGGGGTATTTTTAGGGTTTAGGGATAGGTTTGGGGTTTTGGGGTACAGGGTATATTTATAGGGTTAAGATGGTTTAGTGTTTAAGGGTGTTGGGGTATTTTAAGGAGTAAGGGTGGGTTATGATTATGGGGTGCAGGGGTATTTAGAGGGAGCAGGGTGGGATTAGCACACGATATGACACATGGCATGAAGGGCGGAATGTACCACATGCCCCCAGCGTTTGTCACAGCCCCAGCACACGCCCACAGCACAACGCAGACACGCCCACAAGAGACTACTTTGCTGGCACAGTTCTTTTACCTTTTAAATGTATATGGTGGGCGTCTGCATAGCCTATGTCCTTCTGCTGCAACTGCTCTTTCCAACGCTGTATTGGGTGTTGTGATTGCTGCTGTGGTTCCTGAGATTACCCGCCTCAAAGGTTTGGGCTCTCTCTTTATTATATTAGTATGGATTGTGTCACTGCATAGTCAGATCATCACCTGTCACTACCACTACCTTAGCACCTGAAATCTGTGAAATCTGTGATTCCATGTCACCACTGTTTTGGACAGCCTATCTTTATCTTTGATTAACTCAGGCAAGACATCTAAAAATAAGAAAACTCTTGCAAAAATCAGAACTGTGGTGTGTGTTCTTTCTACAAATGTTGCATACAGTATTTCCATGAATAATGATGTGAAACGCACTAAAAGTATCGAATATAGTTAAGTATAAAAAAGAAATTGCCCTATGTTCCGACAGAACCACTGTTTTTGTCTAAAGTTTAGAACCCAGGTTCTTTCTTTCTTGAAGTCTATTTCTGAATAAAATAATTAAATAAAGCGAATAAACGTCAGATATGTTAAAGAATTTCTATAATTAAAAATTAGATAAATGGGGGGAGGAGCTACGCTGCGAACTAAGATGGCCGCATAAGCTCCCGGCTCCGCCGACCTCCGCCGGCGGCTCGTCTATCCTGTTGTCTATCCTCTACCCACGCCCTATGCCTGGATGTATGAAGGTTACCTGATGCCAACGGTGCCGTCCCGGACTTCCTACCTTATTCGGCGACGGAGTTATGTCGTGTCCCATTTTCGGCCTGCTCCAGGGCTGCCGCCGGGACCTTGATTTCTGAACTGTCCGAGTGGGAGCTGATCGGCATCGGCTGTAGGACCAAGATTGTGGCCGGTCTTCCGGATTTGAATAATTCTTTGCACTTTCGACTTGTGACCTCGTTGATTGAGAGAGCCGGAGAAGAGACATCGTGACGTGCTGTGATCCTCCTGAACCGTAGCTGGGGGCTGTGTGCCTGACCCTCGTTTCCTGGTCCGGGGACTGACGGGCTGCACCCACGGCCGGTAACTGTGTTGAGCGTGCCAACCCGGGGCGCCCCTGTTGTTGAGATCGCCTGATTGTGTGCCTGGAGCCCGGCGATGTGGGCTGGAGATTGTGTCCCCCTCCGTCCTCTGGGCCCCGGGATGGAGGGGACGGATAGCGCACATTCATTGAGTTCCGTAATGGCAGCGATTGGGGCGCTACGCTCAAAATTCTCTGTCACATATGTCTCCCTGGCGGCAAAGCTGGATGATGTTTGCTCGCGACCGGCCACTGACGCTGCGACACCTGAACAGCAGTTTGTTGTTCAGTCGAGCGATTTGGCCCGCCATCTTAAGGTGCCCGAGCGGCAGCCCGACTTCGCTCATTTGGGAGTCGGCCCCACTTCTCCTTCACCCGTTACAGTGCCTGGTCTTCCCTTCACGTTTCCTATCCGATGGAGTATCGTCGCTGGAGGTTCTGATCGTCAATGCCAAGTCTCAGGGTCTTGTCGAAGGGGACTGCCATTTTTCTTCGTCCTGGCCCGTCTGTATAACTGAGGCCGCCATTTTGTGTCCGGACTTTGTTCCATCTTTAGTGCCTCGGACTGCCGTGGACGTTTTGTCTGCCTCTGGTCGGCTGTGGCTTGGTTGGTGCGTGCTTCGGAAAGGATTCGCACTGGTCAGGGCTGATTCCGACTTTGAGTTGTTCTTGCTCCTCGCCACTGCTTTGGACTACCTGAGACGCTCTTCCTGATCGCATTTGTTGTGACTTTGGCGATAGGTCTCCCCGTGATGCTTGCAGGGTTGACTTCTACTTTCCTGGGATTGCTCAGTTCATTTTTGCTGGGATTGCACCGAGTATCTCACCGGGCCTGGGGTGGGGTGGGGCGGTTTCTTATTGGTGACTGTCCTCCCCGTGATAATACCGAATGTTCGCTTTGATTGATGATGATTGTGTCTTGGGGAGGTCATTGCCTGCGGGGGGTACCGGGTGTCCGGGAGTGTGTCTGTTTCTCTCCTCCTCCACTTCTTTTACTTTTTCCCTTCTGTGGGGCAGTTCCGGGGCGACAGGCACGCTGTTAGTGGGTTAGGCCATAGCCATTACAGGGGTGCAGGGTGGCGGGTGTGGGGGGGGGTTGTTATTTTAGTTTGTTTTGTTCTATGGTCCCTATCGCTCTTTTCCGGCTTTGGGAGGGCTCTTCCTCTTTAGTAGGGTTGGCTGTCTCTTGGTCTTGCACCTTTTTTCTTTTTCTGGCATCTCAACAAGCCTCTGTTTCTCTGCTCTTGGGGGGTGGGCTTTCTGGGATGATACATAGTAATGTTGCTTTCTGTAGTATTGCTTACTGCCCAGTTTTACCGCCGCGGCTGCCTAGATTACATAATTGCTGTAGTCATAGCCTATCTCCGACTGTAAATGGGGTACGTCCCCCTCGTCTCTTTTGTGTATTTCTCATGTAAGGTGTGATGTCCTTGTTGTTGCAGCCCCTACTCTTCTCCTAAACTTTAAAAATGAAAACCTCCTATCCTGTGTTGCGAACCTCATAGCCACGTCTGGAATAACTTGAAATATCCTGATTGTTGATTGGCCTACGTTTCTCCTGTTCTTATTTACTGTCTTTGCGGCCGGCCATGGTCGTTGTGGGCCTGCGCATGTTCTCCTTATTTTTTGAATAAAGGTTTTAAAAAAAAAAAAATTAGATAAATGGAGAATTAAGCTGGTCTTGTAATTTCCTTAGCCTAATTTTTACTAGCAGATCCGTCGACAAACAATGGTGGTGTGTCTGAATAATTGTCTTGTTGATAAAACCATGGTAAAATCAATTTAAACTGCAGATGTACATATTATAAATATTTAGTTTTAATTTAGACACTCCGCTATGATCCAGCAGCTCTCCTTTGAGTCTCACCAATCCATGAAGTAGAGCGAAAATGTGTATGAGTGACTCGCAGTGTTATGGGCCCCACTGATGAGTAAATGTATGATTTAATACTTCAGGGAGACGTGATGAGGTTGTAAAAAACATTTCCGGAGTAGTGCTGCATCAGCAATTAACTTGGTAGCAGAGAATTGGTTGCTATAGAATTAGCTAGGATTATGTATAAAGTGATATGTAAGGGTTTTGATGTACAGAATTATGACTAACATCTGTTGAGTTTGTATTACGTTATCTGTAGTCCTGAAAAGGCTTCCGGATAGTGTGGGAAGCTAGTCACTCTGTCTGAAGGCAGAGGAAGTGTGGCAAGTGAAGTCGCACATTGCATAGTCTGTTTCAAAAGGTAATATTGTCGTACATCACAAGTTTAGCGACTTTACATGTGAAAGGATAAATGCATAGCGAGGACAGTCTATAAAATCTTGGCCTTCAAGTACAGGGATCATTGTGTATCCTGATTTAAAACTTACTGCTGGGAGAGTAATGGAGCTTAACCCGAGCTTGAGAGAAGGGTAAGGTAGAGGGATGTGCTACTTTATCGGCGAGTCAAAAACTCTGTGGTAGAGAAGAGGTAAGCGCTGTCTACTAGAAATACAGAATACTTGTGCAATTGAGAAAACTATCACTTTTGTTTAGCGAAACAGACAAATGGAGTTGTTTTATGTAAGTTACTAACCAATTCAGTTGTATATTTTGTAAATACGGCTTCTCGACAAACCCTGTAAAGGAGGGGTCAGTCGAAGCTGCAGAAGCCAGAGAGGGCTGATGTCAAAAGTGCTGCGCAGGGATTGGTCCTCATGACTAAGGCAGAGTAAGGACTGATTGGTGCATCAGTAAAAGCAGCGAGACTATTGGTTAAGCACTAAGACAACATATCTTGTTCTAATTGGTGCCATAGTGTGAACTGCGCTGTGATAGGCTGGTGTTACGGAACAGCAACAGAGAAGTGCACAATCTTTTGAAAGACAGGGAACTATCCGAATAATGGATTATTATTACGGAGAAGAAAAAGAGAAACCTTCATGGTTTAAGAAATTGAAAAATTAAATAAAAAAGGACAAGGCGATAGTAAGAAGAGAAGGAAAATTACTTCCTCCGCCGAAAACGCGTGCTTCCTATATGATGACAAAATATGGCTATCATACATGCATTTGGCTTGAGAATTGGGCTAGGTATACCAAGAATGATGGTGCGTTAGCATTTCCAGAAGTCAGATCTTTTAATTTGGCAGTTTTACGAAACTTGAGAGAAAAGATGATGAAGCTTGAACTGAGACCTAGAGCGACTCAATTTGAAGCACTAGTTGAATGGGAAGATGAGATGCGTTAGAACGAGAAAGATTGGAAAATCATCGAGGACCAAGAGGTAGATTGCGTTGATTATGGGGAGAAACACATGAGAGTAGAATGCGTAGATGGCGAAATTCTGATATGTGTGATGGAATGTATCCAGTAGATTGGTAGAAGAAGTAGAAGGGTGAAAATGCACAGAGAAAAGGAATAATGTGGAAACAGGAAGGAAAAATTATGGTGATGGTGAGTCAGAGGATACAGTGCTGGAGGAAATATTAAATAGGAGACCACCACCATATCAACCGGGTTCTATATGGGCCACTCCTAATGCTCCTCCCGTAGAGGATAGATTTGCTGAAACCCCAAAACGATTTTCGAATTTTAGAGATCTACCAGAAAGAGTAGAAGTGAGATATGATTCAAACGCCCCAGTGACAGAAACAAGACTTATCGGTACACCTAAGCAAAATGATGAAATAAGAAGAAGTGTAACTAGAGTAGAAAGACAAATTGAAGAACACCCAAATACTTCTGAATATATACGTTCTACAAATGAATTAACAGAAAAGATACAAGAGCTTACTAAAAATATAGAAGCTGTAACTGTCCGAGTAACGATAGGACCTGTTTCCAGTGTTTGAAACCAGAGAATAAAAGAACCGAGTTTGACGATTCCTTTAAATCAGAGTTTGCAAAAGGTAAGAGAAAAGATTTATCCAGATTTGTCTGAAATTAGGCGAACGAGAAACATAAATCCGCCTGACTTAACTTTTAATCAGAGTTTACCATATAAGTTTACAACTGGAGCAGAATCTGATTCTGCTACGCCCGAAAGAAGTATAGAGAAATAGATTTAACACAAACCCCAGTGGGACCAATGGAACAGGAATTAAGTGATTGGCTTAAAACTTTGAAGGTAAAAGAACATGAACCCAAAGTGTTCAATGTGGCAAGATTAAAAATCAACATGGAGGAATTAATTATTGGAACAATTGGGACAGACAGACTAAAAACGTATCAGGTTGATGAACTTATGTTCATGTGTAAAAGTATTACTTGGAAAGCAAAATCCATACATGATCAATTAGAAGGATTGGCTAGTGAATTAGAGGTAGACTTCGCAAAGAATAAAGCATTGCAGAAATCCTACAGAGTAGATTTTTCAGAAAAAGACATTGAAACTATGAATACTGCAGGAAGATTAACCCAAATAAAAGAGCTAATTGTTTTATTAAGAAGATGGGGAGATGTGAATAAATGGAAAGCAAAATGGTCAAAGAAGAAAGAAGAAACCAGTGATAAAACTAAATTAGCGTACCCAGTGTGAGAAAAGGAGACAGTAATAAATGAATTTCCGATGAGGGAAATACCGGTTATGTACATGTTCCTTGGACTAGACAGGATATATATAGTTCCTCTTAGTTAATTTGGAATCTAAAATTGAGGAATTCTTGGATGTAATTGAACCTCCGCTTGCTAGAAAGTTGTATCTTCAGCTAAGGCATGGCACTTTACCCATTAGGTCATTTACATGTAAATGGTTAAAATCTAACAATGAAGCTTGCCCTGCATGTGATTCTAAAATCGAAAATGTACCACATGTACTGTTTTTTTGTCCAGCCTATTCTATAATTAGAAACTGTTGGCTGACTCCAATTTGCAAGACCCTCCAACTTCTGAACTTCAATCAGGCTTGCAGGATACTAGCCTATGATACCCATCCCCCTATTGTGTTTGCTGTATCCCGTTATTTATTTAGTATGTGGCGTAGAAGACAAACTTTTTTAACCTAACTACAGAAAATATGACACCGTCTATTTTCCAGCTCTTGATAACTCATTTTTTAATTTTCTTCTTAACATTTGATGATTGTTTATTGTTTTAATACTTTATGCTTGTGTGTATTTTATGTGCACTTTTAGGGTGTTTGACCGAAATAAAGTTATCAATTGAATTGGATATATTATCCTTTACTAATGATTTCCCCAGATTGAGGGAGAAGCCAGTAGAATGGTATCGACAAGTAGATCGATTTGTACAAGTTTCAAAGGTATTATGGGAAGATCTAGATGGATTATTTGACATGGTAGTACCAGCATACCTATGTCTGAGTGCAAAATCACAGTAAATTGGCCAAAAACTGAATATCCACGAGATAAAGTGACAGGTGCACCATCACCTGAGGTGATGTGTAAATATGAACAAGTAATCGAGTTTTTGAAAAATGAACTTCCACCAAAGGAAACAGATTGGGTAAAAATTGACAGAACTTTGCAGGAATCAAAAGAATCTGTACATGCATTTTTTGAGAGACTGTTGTTAGTGTTCAAACAGTATAGTGGATACGAGGAGCTAAATCAAAAGGATATGAGTCATTTTGTATATCGCTTTGTATTTGGATTAAGACCAGAAATAGGAGATATGATTAAACATAATTTGATGGGATGGCAGTCGTGTTCTGTCAACGAGGTATTGAGACATGCAAAATATTGCAGTGATGTATTTGAAGTTAAACTGAGAAAGCTAAAAGAAAAAGCCATGTGGGCACAAGTGAAGGTAGCAGAACACCAAGTGGCACAATTGGAGAATAAAAATACAGATGGGAATCAAGGGAAATTAAAGGGAAATTTCATAAAACCAAAATTAGTAGGGAACATAGAAGAGCTTAAGAAAAAGTTCCCTTGTCACAATTGCGGCAGAATAGGGCATTGGAGAAAAGAGTTTAAATATCCACCAAGAGTTAATCCCCAAAATACATAATTGAATCTGCAGGTGCAGAATGAGGTAATTCAACAGCCACCGCAACAGCAGCAGATAGTTACTCAGCAAAGTCAGGTGCCACAACCGCTACTACCACACAGCATAAACCTGCAGAGATACAGTGCAGAGACAGGATTCAGCTGAAGCGAGCAGGTAAACAGATCGCCCAGAGTGAATGCGAGTCCTCAGTATTGGTTACAAGAGGAAGGCGGGAGTGAGTCAGACGAAAGCTTCTGACGGTGCCTGAGAGAGGGAGAAGAGGGTGTGCTTGGAGCCACTCTTGAGGTAGATCAGACTGGTCTGTTCGTGAATGGAAAAGTGAATGATGTAAAAGTAACTTTCTAGTGGACACTGGTGCTACCCGTTCTACTGTTAGATCAGTAGAAGTTCAAAGTCTTCCTCTCTCTGGTGAGCAAATCCAAGTTGTAGGTGTAGCTGATAGACAGATTAAAACCTCCTCAACAAAACCAGTTGAAGTAGAAATTGGAAATTTCAAAGACATGCACCGATTTGTAGTGTGTGATAGTAGTCCCGTTAATCTGTTAGGCAGGGACATTCTATGTAAAATTAACTGTGCCATATACTGTTCACCAGATGGAATAGAGCTCAAAACCCCAGATGAAGATAGCTTGTATAAAATGACCATGTTAATGATAGAGACAGGGAAGAATGACTTGTTTTCTGTGTTTGACTGAGAAAAGATACCTGATGAATTGAAAAAGGTAGTGAAAGAACAAGTATGGGATTTTACAGGAGAAGATATTGGATTGATGAAAGATGTAGACCCTGTAAAAGAAGGAGTGAGTTAACCAAACATTCCCCAATATAAAATGACAGCAGAAATAATTGAAGGAATAACTCTAGTAATAAACAAAATGATTGACAAGGCATTTTGAGAGAGATAGAAAGCAGTCCTTGTAATTCTCCGATAATGGGATTGAAAAAGCCTAATGAAACATTTAGGATTGTACAGGATCTTAGGACAATTATTAAGATTGTTGTCCCATGTTGTCCAATTGTACCAAATCCAGCAGTGATTTTATATCAAATTCCACATGATGCAGAATGGTACACTGTGATTGATCTGTGTAATGCGTTCTTTACTGTTCCATTACACCCAGAAAGCCAGCCAATATTTGCGTTCCGGTTCGGAGATCGTATTATGGCATGGTGCTGAATTCCTCAGGGGTATACTGAGAGTCCATCCATTTTTAATCAATTGCTAAAGAAATCATTAGAACGTTTGAGCATGCCTGGAGAATCTGTATTAGTTCAATACATTGATGATCTGCTAGTGGCATCAAAGACAAAAGATGCATGCATATCAGATACTGTTGCATTGTTAAATCATTTGGCAGAAGAGGGACATAAAGTGTCTCCATCAAAATTACAATTTTGTCAGAAAGAAGTGCAATACTTAGGTCATAAGATTGCTAAAGGAATTAGACAAGTCACTGCAGAAAGAATCAAAATGATACAAGGAATGCAACCGCCAAAAACCCAAAGACAAGTAAGAATGTTCCTAGGAATGATGGGTTACTGTAACCAATGGATTAGTGGATTTTCACTAATAGCCAAACCTTTGCAGAGACTAACAAGAGCAGATATGAGGGACCCTATAGTAGTGAATAAAACTGAAAATGAAGCATTTGAACAGCTACAAACAAGCTTATGTGAAGCTCCAGCTTTGGCAATGCCTGACTATGAAAAGGAGTTTGAATTGTATTGCAATAAACGAGAAGGATGTGGATTGTCAGTGTTAATTCAAAGACATGGAAAACTGAGAAAACCGATTGCATATTTCTAAGCTGTTTTAGACCCAGTTGCAAAGGCATTGCCAGGTTGCCTGAAAGCAGAGCAGCTACAAGTGCTAGTCTAGAACAGAGTGAAGGAATAGTGATGGGATTTCCTGTGAGGGTGTATGTATCTCATTCTGTGGAGATTCTCCTCACTAGGACAAAAACACAGTATCTTAGTAACAACAGAATGACTAAGTATGAGAAGACAATTCTAGGTGCAGATAATGTGACAATCTCCTGATGTGTGAACATATACCCGTCTACATTGTTACCTGATACAATGGAAACTGAAGTAAGAAATGAGGTTGATCACAAATGTCTGGATGTTCTTGAGTACTGTACCAAACCAAGACCTGATTTCAGAGATGAGCCATTGCCTGAATCTGATTATGTGACGTTTGTTGACGGTTCATGTCTGAGAACAGAGGAAGGTGTTCTGAGTGCTGCATATGCAGTATGTACAGTGACAGATGTCCTAGAAGCATCTTGTCTGAAAGGAATTCGTTCTGCTCAAATAGCGGAATTAATTGCTTTGATACGAGCATGTGAACTAGGAAAAGAAATCAAAGTTACCATAGTAACTGACAGTCAATATGGGTTTGGGGTTGTCCATGACTACGGGCAACTGTGGTCCCAGAGAGGTTATTTAACTTCTGGAGGATCCCCCATCAGAAATGCTGAGTTTGTAAAAGTGTTGATTGATGCTATTCAGTTGCCTAATAAAAGTGCAGTAGTCAAATGTGCTGCACACAAGAAAGGAGATGATTATATCAGCAGAGGCAACCGATATTTAGACTCCATTGCAAGATATTGCGCCAGAAATCTTGCATCCATAAATCGGGACAGAAAAGAAAAACATGTTTCAAGTCCTTTAATGCTAACTACAGTAGTCGAGACTTGGCAGGAAGTAAGACAAATGCAGGAAGAAGCTAGTGAGGAAGAGAAAAACATTTGGTTAAAAGCAGGTTGTAGACAGAGGGAAGAAGATGAAATCTGGGTTTACAAAGATGAAAGACCAGTATTGTCTGATAGCATGATCTCAAATATGGCCCGAATGTACCATGGTCAAGCTAATGTTGGAAGTGATGCCATGTTTCTCTTGTTTAGACAGACATGACACAATCCTAAGTTTCGGATGATTGCACAGAGTTTGTAGTCGTCAAGAAGGAGGGAGAGTGATCAATAGATCAGACGGGCACCAATTACCACCCAAGGAGGGGGAAGGTCCAGTGTCAGCTTGTGCCCGTGTCAATTACACGTTGAACAAAAGAGTGTGCTGAACTGTTCCTAAAGAAAATGAAACAGACTGGCGTGACCGGAGGTGTGTGTGTTACACCTTTGGCATCCATTTTGTTGGACGTGTTTGCCTCACACACCCGAAAGGGCACAGAGTTTGTGCCAGAGATGTCTTGTCTGCCAACAATTTAATCCAAACAGAAGAACAATTGTGAGTTTGCGAACCATAGGACGGGAGGGAGGACCATTTACACAAATGCAGCTGGACTTTATTGAGTTGTCACCTTGTAATAGACTCAGATATGTATTGGTAATTATTTGTCTGTTCTCCCGGTGGATAGAGGCCTTCCCCACCAGGAGAAATGATAGACTAACTGTTGCAAAATTGCTTTTGCGTGAGATAATACCACGCTATGGTTTTCCAGTAACTATTGAAACAGATCGTGGAATCCACTTCCAAAATGAGTTATTGCAAATTATTTATGAAGCTCTGGACATTCGTCAGAAACTGCATTGTGCTTACAGACCAGAGGCTTCAGGGGTAGTTGAACAAGTGAACGGAACAATAAAGAACAGAATTGCAAAAATGTGTTTGGCAACAGGACTGAAGTAGCCGGACGCATTACCACTTGTTTTGATGACCTTAAGGACTGTACCTGACAGAAAGATTGGATTAAGTCCACATGAGATTTTTATGGGCAGAGTGACGAGACAAGCATTTGTACCAGTTGATAAACTGTTAACTATTAATGATGACATCATACTGGATTACTGCAAAAATCTGTCTGACGTGGTAACTTCTGTCTTCCATCAGGTAGGAACTGAGTCAAACACGAAAGAAAAACATCCAGCTCATGATCTAGTCCTTGGAGATTGGGTTCGGATAAAGGTACACCGAAGAAGAAACTGCTTAGTGCCTCGCTGGCAGAAACTAAGACAGGTTATTTTGGTCAGCACGACTGCAGCTAAATGTGCCGGAGTAAAGAGATGGGTGCATGCCAGTCACACCATCCGTGTGCCTGAGCATGAGAATCCGCACAAAGAAGGTGAAAGCACCACTGATTCTGAAGGAGAACCAGAGAAAAGTCCGGATACTGAAGCTCTACTAGAACATCGACATCTGGAAGTATTGAATGCTAGCTCTAATCTGAAGGAGAATGAGAAATTGTTGAAGTACCAAATTCTGAAGATCGACCTGTATGTCGAGATTTTGGTAGAAACTGACACCAGTAAGGACATTGAGCAATGAGGAGATAAAACTGGTGATCAAGAAAATACTGAAGAACAGTCTGAAAGCTCTGAAAGCAGGAACCAAAATCCTGACACTGGAAAAGAGGAAATAACTCACGACAAGGATGAGATTTCAAGTACCAGCTATGGAGATGTTCCTAACAGAGTGAAAGAACTCTCTAAAGAGAAAAATAACTTTGAAAAAGAAAAATACATTATAAAATGTGTCATAAATGAAACTGTTGAAGATACTGAAAGTGAAACTGATGACAGTGCAGATGAAACACCGTTAAGAACGAGTTCAAGGAAAAGAGCTTGGAGAGTGGAACATAACACCACAGAACCAAAAACAAAAATAGTTTGTAAAGGAGATAATTGGCCTAGAGAAAAGGATGGAGTGAAATTCAAACTGGTTATCAAAGCAAGAAAACCAGAAGATCAAGTAAATGAAATAACCAATCAAAAGGAGTCGTTGGGAAAAAGAATAGAAGTCGTTCAAAGGCCAAAAAGTGTCAGAAGACCAAACCAAAAATAAAAGTCACCTGAATGGACATATATGTTTTTACCTCCTATTGAGGAAGTAAACAGCAGCCAAGAAAACCTGAATTGCCCAAGTCAATAGAAAGAAAGTGAGTAAAACTGAAGGGAAAGATATTTGATTGTAAAGTGCAAAGTAAAGGCAGGACCTAAAACATTGGTATAAGAAAAGACACTTAAAGTGAAAAGTGACAGTCTGTTAAAGAAAAAAGAAAGATAGATTGGACTGTGGAAATCGCTGTTTAAAAAAAATGGCTACTAATAATGATAAACCGAAATGTTCTATTTTTAGAAAATGGTGTAGAATGTGTTTACTATGTACTGGATTATTAATGCTAATATGGTTAATTTTAGCTATTATCATTCCTTTCCGTGAAAATCTAGTGAAGTTAAAAAAAAAGCGAGTTTGAATGGACAGAATACTGAATCAAAGTCTGATAAACCACCTGTATATAAACCAGAAATTCATCAAGATAGATCTATTAGTGATTTTACCAAGAATACTTTTTCAAGATTATTATCTGTGTATGTTAGAACGATGGCTGCTAGTGACTGTTATGTTTGTGTGAAATTACCAGCCTCAGTCTCAGAAGGGGTGACCTATCACCATCTTCCACTTACATATGGTGTTACGTGTAGTGTAATTGCAAGTTTGTTTTATCAAACAGGAAAATTAGAATGTTATTATTCAAATTCTGATGATATATTTGCCAAATTGAAAGTTATAAATGCAATGAACAAAGTTAAGCCTGCAAAAGTGATGGGAGAATTTTTCTTGGCTGGCTCTGTTAAAATCCACGGAGGAAATCACAGAGGCCGTGGACAGAGGAGGAAATGCTGTACTTATCCTATTGTACCTATCCACGGCCTTTGACACGGTCCATCATAAAATATTAATGGACCGGTTGTCGGAAATTGGTGTAAAGGTGTCCGCTTGGAAACTTCTATAATCTTTCCTATCAAATAGGACGCAAACTGTCGACCTGGCTAGTAATACCTTGGAACCTTTCTCACTCCCTTGTGGTGTGCCGCAGGGCTCGTTTCTTAGCCCAACGCTATTTAATATATATGTGGCACCATTGACTGGAGTTATTAGGTCCTTTGGCTTCCAGCTCACCTCTTATGCAGATGACACACAAAATTGTGCTATCGCTGACAGAGGGAGCTGAAAAGAAGGCCAGGGATCGCTTTCATGACTGTATGAGTGCCATCTCGGTCTGGATGTCCTCCAATTGTTTAAAACTCAACTCTTCCAAGACCGAGGTCATAAAATTTGGCAATAATCCTCGGATTTGGACACCAGAGTGGTGGCCAGAAGACCTTGGTCTATGTCCAGTACCCTCAAGAAAAGCCAAAAATCTGGGAATTATGGTGGATAACAAACTTACTATGGGGGACCAAGTAAGTATGGTAACCTCAGCCTGCTTTATGGTTCTCAGAATAATCAGGAAAATTAAGATCTTCCTTACTGAGAGCAATCTTAAGACAGTGGTGACGGCCCTCATAATGTCGCGTCTGGACTATTGTAATGGTTTATACCTTAATGTTCAAAAACAACATTTGAACAGGCTGCAATTGGTCAAGAACGCAGCGGCTAGAATGCTGTCTGGAACACTGAAGTTCGTTTCTGTTAAGGGAGAACTGAAAAAACTGCACTGGCTCCCAGTAAAGTTAAAAACACGCTTTATGGCTCTGTGTATTGTCTTTAAGGCGGTTAATGGAACAGGTCCTGGTTTCTCAGACGTAAACTCCAATGGTATGTTCCAGGCAGGATGCTAAGATCAACAGGTGCTAAACAAGTGCAAGTTGCCTCCTTAAAAAAAACAATTGGGGAGGTAGAAGCTTTATTCTTTGTGCTTCTAGAGCTTGGAATGAGCTCCCATTTCAGCTTAGAAATGCCCCGGACCTTTTTTCTTTCCGTAAGAGCTTGAAGACACGGCTCTTTTCTCAGTAGCATGTTATAAGCCCCTCCAGCTAACCAGCACTTAGCGCCAGGACACCCCAGGGTAACTGTGCGCTCTATAAGTATAAATAACATATCATAACATAAGGGGTCGCCTGACACATCTTTTTGGATCTGGCCACTAGTTCGCTTAGCCGCAACGAGGGTGCCAGAAAGGCAGGGGGAGGTATAAGTAACTTCCCCCAACCCTCTGTGCGCTGGAAATTACGTTGCCCGTGCACCGGGCTAAGGGACTCCTTCCTGGGTCCCCATACTAGAGGGTTGATGGTGTGCCTAAGCGGCACTAAGGGGGCCGCCCTTTTAGGTGGCCCACTGCGTGAGTCGCGGGCAGCCGCAGTCTCATGGTGCAGAAGTTCTTTCTGTCATGTCGAAAAAAATACTGCAACACATCTGACAGACACATGTAACTTTCTGACAGACACACTTAACAATCTGACACATACACGTAACTTTCACAGGCATCCTGAATGTTGCACAGCACAGTGGTGTGCAGTCATACAGGCATAGTGCTCAGTGCACACAGGCATCCTGTACATTGCACAGCGTAATGATGCGCAGTCGTACAGAAGCATAATGCACAGCAAAATGGTGTGCAGTCACATACAGGCATGCCCAGAGCGGGGGCAGCAACCTAGCCTATAACAGCCCTGTGGCACCAGTACACATTTCCAACTCGTCTCTGGTACCCCTGCCCTGGCTTCATGTCGTGACTAAAATTGGGTGATTCTTTGAAACAATGCTTTATCTTAATATCCTTTGGGTTCCTTATTCTAAGCACTTAGAAGCAGACTTAACTCAAGTAATTTGTTCCATGTAAAAGAAACAAGCATTTGCAATGCAATAGATCGCACAATACTAAAAGTTTAAGCAATTGGCGTTGTTGGCGATAAAACCAGTGAAGATACTGTTCACCACCTTAGAATCTGTTCCTGGAACATCTGAGGTCTAACAAAGGAAAAAGCTGAAAGATTAACGACCTCTCTTTTAAAAAATTATGACATTATTGCGCTGCAAGAAACCTGGTCCTTGCAATCTATCCCCTGTGAGGACTACACTGTTTATGAAGCCTGTTCAATAGCATCTCAAGTAGACGGTCATGCGTCAGGAGGAGTATTAATTGCTCTGAAGAACAACTTGGCCCTAAAGGTCTCCCCAATCTGTGATGGGCAAGGCGATTATATTTGTATCAATATCCAGTCACAACCGCTGGAAAAAATAATTTCAAACAACAAACTATTATCCTTGGCTGTATTTATCTACATCCCTCTAAAATCAAGCAAGAGTTAACCTTGAATAAAATTCTCCCTACCATGAGAGATCTTTTCGTACACTTCCCAAATGAAATGTGACTAGTAATGGGAGACTTTAATGCTACCCTAATGGAGACAGGCCTGGACCCTTCCCATATATTCTCACTGGACAACCAAATGTGGGCTATCCCGGATATACGGTGCCAGTACCAACGGAAGGATAATCAAGGGACAAATCTGGCTGTGTGGTTAAACCAAATAGGGCTCCGTATTTTAAACGGTAGACTGGATTCAGACTCGCCCGCTGCTTACACCCATGTATCCCCCTTCAAAATGGCCACCTTGGATTACATATGGATCTCGGTCGCCCACTTCCAATTCGTCCACGAATTTGTGGTAACCCCTTCATTGGAAAGTGATCATGCCGTCCTAACGTGCAAAGTTATATCCAAGCAGAGCTCCCGCCCAAAAAATGACTTGATTGGGAAAGAATCAATATTGGAGCCTATTAGAAAATTAAGGTGGACCTTGGACCAACAAGAGGCAATTGAGAGAAGGTGGTTAACTTTTTGGAAAACTTGAACCATGAGTTTAGCGGCCAGCTGACGACACTACTGTGGGAACAGGTAGTGGAGGACCTTAAAAAAAAATCTATCTATAAAGAGTGTTAAAAGCTCAAATAATTCCCTCCCAACTATTCCCCACCGCAGTGAGTACAAGCACGCTATGTTGAGTATTAAACACAAATTAAACAATTGATTGCGTAAATGCACATACACCAACATAGATCACAAATTCTTACGAGAGAAACTATTGACTAGTCGTAAAGAGTATAGGAAGACAAGGTACAAGTATAAGCGGATAAAAGAAGAACAGCACTGGACATTTGCCCATGAAATTATAAAATCAAAAGATTAAAAGAGATTTTGGAGCTGGGTAAATAAGACTGCTAGATCGGACCAACCATCCACCGCAACAAACATTGCCCCCACTGCTAGGGAGGCTCATATTCAAGCTCTTTACCTTAAGCCTGACAGACACAACTGGCTTAAAATTAACAGCTCTACTCCGCCTAATCCCCATACTGGAACGTCACCCACGATCAAGATCGCCCCTAATCAAGTTACCCTTATCATAAAACGAATGCGTCCAGGAGGGGCCCCAGGCCCAAATGGGTTACCAACAAAGATATATAAAGCTTCGACGCACAAGTGGGCAGCGCTCTTGGCCCTTCTATTTGAGGCATGCAGAATGGGCGGGCCCAGTCCTGACTCTTGGCGAGGTTCTCTCCTCGTCCTAATCTACAAAAAAGGTCAGAAGTCTAATCCGATAACTATCGGATGATTGCACTCCTTGACGTTGACGGGAAGGCCTATGCAAGCATCTTAATACAAGAATTAACCAGTTGGGCGGAAGACCGTAAACTAATACCTTTTACGCAAACTGGCTTCCAAAAGAGCTGAAACATCGAGGACAATCTGATCTGCTTAGCCCACATTATTGAGGCAACTCTTGCAACAAAGGGTAAATCGCTGCTCTTGGGATTTATTGATCTCCAAAAGGCATTTGACAACATTGTCCATCCCAGGCTTTGGGAGAAATTGTTCAAATATGGCATCCCGCAGATCCTATTGAATGCGTCATCGCTCTGTATTCCGATACCTGGGTCAAAATAAAAGTTTCCTCTGGTTGGTCTACAACCAATAAAATCATGACCAACAGAGGCCTAAAGCAGGGATGCATTTTGGCTCCTCTACTCTTTAATTTGTACCTCGCAGACTTACCTGAGTGGCTGGCCCGCCCTCGAGCTCTTCCACCAAGAATCGCATCTGTTAAAATCCAGTCAATGTAACAAGCAGATGACACGAGTCTCCTTGATCAAACTCAGGTGGGCCTTCAACGACTTTTGATTCCATGGCAACATATTGTGAAACAAACACTCTGAAGATTAATATCTCTAAAACCAAGGTGATGATAGTTTTGAGATGTCGAGCGAGACAGGGCCCCTGGTACATCGCCAGGAAACCTATAGAGGTAGTTGCCACATATAAATATCTTGGAGTCTGGATAGACCACAGAGGGAGCCTGGGTCCGCAAATCGTTGCAATGCAAGGTGTTGCTCGCAGCCTGGAGGGGTCCTTCTTAAGAACCAAGAAAGCTTTCCATTCTCCAGACTTCACCCCGTTAATCAGAGTGATAGATGCCAAATTACTATCCACTATAGCCTTTGGCGCCACTACTTTTAAAGATAAAATGTTCACCTGGTGGTTGGATAGAATGCAATCAGCCTGTTTTCGCAGAGTGTTTCACCTACCAAACTCGACCTCTCACGCCCAAATCCGTATGGAGATCCGCCTGTTTTCCCAACATTGGATCATGAAAACAAGATTCATTGCCTACTTTGCAAAAACCAAAATGGCTCATGACTCCACACTAAAGAGTTGTATCTGGCCACTGTTAAACAATCCCAGCACTTCCTGGAATACATTTTGAATCAATCAATCAATCAATCATATCATTTGTAAAGCGCACTACTCACCCATGCGGGTCTCAAGGCGCTGGGGTGGGGAATGCTGCTACTGCTCGAAAAGCGAGGTCTTGAGGAGTTTTCTGAAGGTCAGCAGGTCTTGGTACTGCCTTGGTGAATGGGGAGAGTGTTCCAGGTCTTGGCGTCGAGGTGGGAGAACGATCTGCCGCCAGAGGTCGTTCTTCGGAAGCGAGGGACTGTGGCGAGGGCGAGGTCGGGGAAGCGGAGCTGGCGGGTGGGGGTGTAGAAGCTGAGTCGTCTGTTGAGGTACGTTGGTCCAGTATTGTGGAGTGCCTTGTGTGCGTGGGTGAGGAGGTTGAAGGTTATCCTCTTGTTTACCGGGAGCCAGTGCAGGTCTCTCAGGTGGGGTGTGATGTGGCTGCGGCTAAGGATGTCGAGAATCAGGCGTGCAGAGGCGTTCTGGATGCGTTGGAGCCGTCTCAGGAGTTTGGCCGAGGCTCCTGCATAGAGGGCGTTTCCGTAGTCCAACTTCCTGCTGACGAGGGCCTGGGTGACCGTTCTTCTCGTTTCAGTGGGGATCCACTTGTAGATCCTGCGAAGCATGCGGAGGGTGTTGAAGCAGGAAGAGGAGACTCCTGTCACCTCACAAGCGCACAATTATGTTAAAGTGTTCAAACTGCAATACGATTGATACAAGATATTTCTTGTGAGTAATAACACACTCAATTTATGTGATTCTTCCTTAAATTAGAATCTGTGAATTTTATTTCTGTACATGTTACATTTTTTTCTCAGCAGTTTGTTTATCTATCACGGACATCCTTTCACTGAATTACACACACCCTCACAACACGGCACGGGTTATATTATAATTAGTCGAGACCGTTGTTTTGTTGTTTACCGTTACGTCTATGCTCCGTTATATTGTGCTTTGTGTCAAATCTCATTCCCTGAGGAGCACTACGTTGTACTGCCTGCCAGGAGAATAACCTTTGTTCCCCCCGCAGTTCACAAATTCCTTGATAAGAACTACTTTTGTATGCCTTCCATGTGAATTACGAACTCCAGATTCCCCTAATGTGTTCTTTCCAACACATAATAAATTCCGTAGTTGATCCACTAGTGGAGAAGTGTGGCTCAATGGTTAGAGCCAAGCGAGTGTTGAGGTTAGCGACACTAGCCTCTAGACTGGGCTCTCCAATAACAATGAAAACGAAGTTTTCTCCTTCAAGATCATTCAAGTTTATTCAATTCAGAACATTTCAAATTCATTTAGTTGTTTGAACGTAGTCATTTCACTTTTGCCAACATAATGAGATTCTTATGCTGTACTGTCAATCCATACATTAATCCACGTATTTGAAAATACCCAATGCATTTCGGGTCAAACAACAGCCATGACCCTTCGTCAGGGGTCTGTAGAAAGGAAATCAAACAGGACCAAATTAGTCACCCATCAAAGTAGCCAACACTGCTACACAATGAAACATAACGTCACTCTCAACCGCACTAGGTGAGGGAAAAAAGAGGAAAAGAAACGAAGGCGTCGTAATCGACCATGAGATCCAATAACCAGTTCAAAGGTACCACACACATAACGAAAGTCTAAGGAAACTGAGCAGAAGAGCGCTCCACCTTAATACCGTGCAAACATCATGCCGCTGGCTTCTACCCAAAACTAAGTGGTGCAAGCATTACAAGACGAAAGTGCAAAGACTTACAAGCTTTCACTCGCGATCGCGCTTCCGTGGATTTCAACAAGTTGCAACAGACCAACTACAATGGTTCTAATAGGATAGAAAGTATATCACGTGACCGCGATCACAACCAATGGCGTTGCGAAGCCGTGGTCACGTGTGTAGGGTACAGTGACTTCAAAATAAAGAAATGCTCGTCCGTAAAATATCGGAATAAACATGGGAATAAAGCCTGAAACGGCATTACTAACGCTGTGGTTACCTTGGCGGCATATCATTAAACAAAACTGAAAGAATAACAAACTCAATGTAAACACTAAATGTGCAGCATGCGAGATCGCTATGTAATAAAACAGTGACATGAATTGGGGAACACAGGACAAGGAACAAGTCAATCGACGTGGTAAGTGAGTCATAGGACCCACGCATGCTCTATGCGATCGTTCAAACCCATGGGATGGGTAGAATTCAGTTTTTTGATCCAATGGAACTCCGCTTTAAGTCTTTGTTTCGTGGGATCCATGTCAGGACGCTGATGGATAACCTCGACCACCATGAATTTTAACTGTGATATTTGGTGATTCATCTCTTTCCAATGACACGCTATTGCTGATTTGAGATTACTGAGTCTAATGTTACTTTTATGTTCCGTGATACGGACTTTCAGTTTTCTTTCAGTTTGCCCAATGTATACCTTGCCACATGGGCACTTGATTAGATATATACAATTAGCAGTGTCACAATTACCAGAATGCTCTAATTCAATGGGGAAACCTTTGGTTGGATGCATCATGGTGTTGCCGCAGATGACGTTATTGCAGTGAATGCAATTGAAACATTTAGACATTCCCTTCCATGTTTTCTTCTCTTTCCTAGGAGTGTTGAGCACTTCTTTCAGATTTTTCGATCTTTGATATGCAAAGGTAATGCGATCATTGTATATGTCTTTCAAATCAGGTTCAGATTGTACCAGATGCCAATGTTTATTGATAATTCTTTTGATTTTCTCTGCGTCTGATGAGTATTTGAGTACACATACGGTTTTCTGGGTAAATGTTTCAATTGCATTCACTGCAATAACGTCATCTGCGGCAACACCATGATGCATCCAACAAGTATGGACGGAGGTACAAAGCAGATATGCACTCTCGGTGTCGTTTTTGCAACAACAGGGAAGAACACTTAATAAACGTTTTGTGCATCTGTAGAATCTTACTCCCCTTTCGAATTTTTTGGTTGCGCACCATCTGGAGAATTTTTAACGTGCGGACATGCCAAGAACCTTAGAGGAGTGTATGATGGGGGACTCAGCTCAGATGGCCCCCGATTTGTAAAATTCATGATCAAGATTAACTCAATTTTACCGGCAGATATCACCCATGAACCTCCGCTGTGTAAACTATGAACTTCCTTCCTTTTCCTTTTGAAAAGAAACCCTATTTTAAATCGAGAGCGGAAAATGCTTTTTTATGTTCCTTTTGCATGAATTCAAATGATTTTAATTAATTGTGCAAATAAACATATCTATATATCTAATTTGCGTTGTTAATAACAATGCAACGTCAACAGCTCAAACTTTCAGTAATGTGAGACCTATTGCATTGCAAATGCTTGCTCAGAGGATGGCGAAAGACTGAAATCTAGACAGGCTTCCTTCAGTCTGGCCTGCCTCAGATTGAGGTCCTCTTGAACTCTCAAGCTGAGCTTTCATGTGACTCCTGCTTGCCACCCTGGCACAGAGAATGAATGCAAAAACGCAGTGACCTTTCACGTGAAAAGGGAGCAAGGAAGAGCTATCCGTCTAGTGGGTGAGTTGCAGTGTGTGAAACCAGAAAACCTGGAATCGCCCCTTGGTTTTAAAACTGCAGCGTCACAGTCTGCACGTGCGGCGTCTTGTATATCTGGCCTGGGTGAGGTTTAGACACACAACTTAGCAGCGCTCACTCAGGAGCACTGCACTGTTTGCTTTACCGTGAAAAGAAAGAAAGCCCTGCGCGGGGGCGGCTCCACTTCAATTAACACTCTTCCTTTGTCGGGGTGCAGAAAGCATGGGGAGGGTCCGAGATGTGCCTGGTCATGGTGAGAAGGGTGACATTCGAGTCTGTGCAGAATGCCTTGTCAGGGCGGGGCGGGAGGGCTGACGTTAGGAAGCATCGCACCTGTATAAAGCTGCAGAGACTCCCCGGCCTGGCAGCAGCGGCGACTCTCGCACCTCTCCTGGTTTCCAAAGAGCACGAACTTTGAAGAACAAGTGAAATGGCGGCGACCAAGAAAGTGATCACCGTGTTTGGGGCGACAGGTAAGACGAACCGGCACGAGGGAAAAGTGGACGTGAGCTGCTAAGAACTTCAGAGATGCATTGAAACGTACATGATAAAAGGAGGGGGGGGGGGGGGGCGCACTGGCGTCGCTACTCCCTAGAGGGGAGGGGGGGCGATGGGAGCCAGTGCCCAGCTCTGCTTATCCTTCCACCCTTGCTTGGGCCTCACCACCTCAGCCGTTGAATGAGGAAGGACCAACACAGAAACAAGCATTGGCAAAGCCAATTGATCTCGCCCTCAAATGGGAAGGGCCGACTTATTGGCTATGGCGCTATGCCATTGTGTTTTTGCATCGGCGCTCCTTGCATATAAGTGTTTTAATTAACTGTTCTAAGATGTCATTTGGCCATGCCAAAACAGTAAATAAAAAAAAAACTGCTGCCAGTTTGTTATAAAATCAATGACGGCAAATTATACATTCAAATACTGTTCTGCTTTTTCAGTAACAGACAAACAGGTTCTTTTCATCATTACTGGTCCAGGCGCGCAACACCCATTGAACTCACCAGGCTACCTAACCCCCCTCGTGTGTGGCAGCCCAGGATGAGACAGATCCCGGGCACACACAGAGCCACACCCGAACGTTTCACAGGTCTTTAAAAGACAATTTGAATGTTAATTAGGCCTTGCAGTTGTTTCACCCCTTCTAAGAGCCCCTGCAGCCCCACGCTGCCTACTGATTAAATGTTCAGCCCCCCTCCAAATGTTTTCTCAGCCCCCACTCCCCCCCCCCCCCCCCCCCGAAATTTTGCTCTAATTGCACCTCTGCTGAGCACTGTTGTAATACTACAGGTACGGCAAAAACAAAGTCCATTTCGCGTTTTGAACTCCCGCGGCATATACAGGGGTCGCTCTAGACATCTTGCTCTTTAGGACACCATCAGTTGTTGCGAGTTTTAAATTCCCCAGCTGACCTTACAAATCAAACTAGATATATTTAGGTCGGACAAAGAAAACAAAAGACACACAATTGATGAACGTGATGCAGAGCAAATCAAAACCTTCACCCCCAGTCAGGAGATCCGGGTTAAAACCATCATTCTTTTGCTCACCATGCCACCCCTGTTTAGACATAGCCATATGCAAATCAGTCTTGACCGTGTGCCCGAAACCGGTTCTAGGATGCTTGTTTCCTGTCCAGGGAGGACCTGGCCTGGCAGTTCGGGCTGGACTGTTCCCATTGGAGGCAGGGTCAAGACTGATTTGCGTACTCCTGGGTTCAAACTGGAATGGCATGGTGAGCAAAAAACGATGGATTTAGGCCCAGATCTCTGTACTGGGGTGAATGTATGACATTGTTCTGCATTCTGTCCATCCATTCTTCTTTTTGGACAAAGAAAACAAATCAGGTTCTTACAGTGATTTCAGAATGTAGTTAATATCTGCACGGTGAGTTAAAATGAAACCAAGCATCACTCCCCTGATGGCATCAATGGGAACATGACTTATTACATAATAGAGTACATCCTGGGTGGCTCAAGTCAGTTCTAACCACCAAACACTGTAAAATTGTACAGCGTGGCGGCTCGCCACACTCCTTGTGTGGTAGTTGGAACAACATTTTAAATTTAATTGACACTTTGCTTGGAAAAAAAAGCGCTATGACTGCAGCCAGTGTTGAAGGGACAAGCAACAATTAAAATATGGGGGATGGGTGGGTGTATGTGGAAGCAAGGACTACGTGGAGGGGTTATAGGATCTGGGATGGGGAAACAAAAAGCACCAGCATCAAGAACAAACACCAACAGGAAACAAAGAAAAAAAAATAGTCTCCCAAAACAAACACAAAAGCGTAAACATACTAGTAATTTGGCTTTGCTCGTGGGAGGAAACAAAACACAACAAGCATTGGCAAATTCAATAGGTGTTGCCTGTACAAGAGCTATTGGCAAAATGTTTTTGTGATGTTCTACACTAGTATGGCTGTTGTTAAAGGCATGGCTAAAAGGTAGTGTCGTAGAGTGGGGGAGTATGGTGTCGTAAAGTGGATTTATTAATGTACAGTGTGGCAGAGTGCTGTAAGATAGTGGATAGGAGCAGAGTTCATTGTTTCAGTGGCAGAGAGTGTTGAAGAGTGCAGTGTCACAGATTTTAGTGGTGTATAGTTGGGTGTAATAGGGTGGAGTGGACTAAGGTAGTGGGTGGAGTGGAATGCGGTTGTGTGGAGTAGATTGAAATGGGGTGATGTGTATTGGAGTGGGTGAATTATTGCCTTGAGGTGGGTGTATTGCATTGAAGTTATAGGACTAGGGTGTGGTAGGTTGGGTTAGGTGGATTGTATTGGAGTGGTGGATTCGGGTAGGGTGAATTGAAGTGGAATCAGGTGGATTAGAGTAGACTGGAGTGGGGTGGGCTGAATTTATTGAGGTGGTGTGGATTTGGGTAGAGTAGAGTGAATTGGAGTAGAGGGGTGGATTGGAGTGGGGTTGACTGGATTGAATAGGTGTGGGGTGGGTTGGATTCGGGTGAGGTGGGGTGGATTGCATTGGGGTGGACTGGATTGAGATGGATTGGATTGGGGTGAGTTGGAATGGGGTGGATTAGAGTAGGGCTGATATCTTTGGAGTGGGTTGCAGTAGGGTGGACTGGATTTGAGTTGGGTGAATTGGACTGGTTTGGAGAGCGGAGGATTGGATTGGAGTGGGGTGGATTGGAGTGGGACGAATTGGATTAGGTGGAATGAGGTGGATTGGATTAAGCGGGGTAGATTTGATTGGTTTGAGGTGTGGTGGATTTGAGTGGACTGGATTTAAGTGGACTAGACTAAAATGGGGCAGATTGTTTTGGATTGGAGTGGGGCAGATTGTTTTGGATTGGGGCAGAGTGGGGTGAGGTGGATTGGGATGAGGTAGATTGGATTGGGCAGATTGAAGTGGGTGGGTTATTTTGGATTAGAGTGGGGCGAGTTGAAGTGGTGTACGTTGGAGTGGGGTGAGTTGGAGTGGGGAGGGTTGGAGTGAAGCAGATTGTTTTGGATTGGAGTGGGTCAGTTTGTTTTGGATTGGAGTGGGGTGGATTGGATTGATGAATGTCATGGGGTGAGGTTGGCTGGATTGGGGTGCACAGCACTGCATAATATCGAAAATTACACATACAAAAGAAACCATGTCACTTTGCAATGTATAGAACAAGATAATTGTCATCTTTTAAGAACCGCACCCATGAGAAAAAAACAAACACGAGTACAAAGTGAGAAAAGAAAAATTGGCAAAATAAAAGGTTAAGTATAGATAATAAAACTTTGCAATTTTGTTTGTCCTGCCAGGTACGTTTATGCCAGTCACACACCTTCAGTTTGTAGGGCACTAGAAGTTAAGAAGAAAACACTTTTTGCTGTCATACACAAGTTGACATTTTTCTGCAGCACCAAAAAATGCTTCTTCTCTTGAACATCTGTACCCTACCTGGCTGTCATTTTGCTACATTGCCAACATGAAGTGTAAAGTCTGTCTTAAGTCTGTGGGAATATAATTTGTGAAGACTTAAGAGAAATGGTCCAATAATAGATCCCTGTGGCACCACAGCTAGAATATGTCATACTTTTGAGCATTCCTCTTGCACGCTTGCGTGAAAGGTGCGGTCAGCAGGTTTGCCAGGTAGCTTGGAAGGTGACCTAAATGAGCTTGCAGATCAGTCCTGTGTGTCGTACTCGCTAAAGACTTTGGCTACATACAGGTAATTTGTTAGTGTTAAACCTAGGGCTTATAACGTTCACTGCTAAGGTAAGTTGATTATTCGTTGAGTGTGCTTTCCAGAACCGAAACTGTACTTTCCAAAGTAGGCTTTTTATAGATGGAAAAGTCTCTGAAACAGGCAAGCATGACTATATCGAAGAGCATTGTAGGGCGGTATTTCTCAGTACCTCTCACTAGCTTCTCAGGTTAGGAAACACAATGTGCTCTATACACCAACACCATTTGAGAAGATGGCTTGATTTATGTGTAAAAAGACGTGTTTTATAGTCACAAAACGTGAATTTGCATTCCAAAATCTATTTAGTCCTGCATAATATTAAGCTAGCATGGTGTAATATCAAATGGGAGTACATTTGCTCACATACCTGGTTTGGACCTTCCAGAGCTGGGATCCTGTGCAGAGTTTGTGAATGTCCTCAAACTTGTTGGTTTGTGCTTACTTACTAACTTCTTACCCAGTACATTCATACCAGGTAAGATCACTTATTTACTCCTGTTCATAATTGTAGATAAAACACCTGCTCTCTTTACATCCCTAAAAATCACCAGCAAAGGGCTTTCCAGAATGTTCCTTTGTTAGATGAGGCCATCGGGGTTTTGAGTTCTATAGTGACACCTTTCACCAGATGGTTCATTTAAGGGAAATAGTCAATTTGATTTCAAGTTAGGAATGGATAGGAAACATCACTAAAATTGATGGGATTTAGAGGAAGGAGTTACTCCCACGTGCAAAATATTTTCTCCTTGTGGGACAAAAAAGTACAACCTGGCAAATGCATTGCACTTGAATGGAGACTTTTACATGACAAAATATACACCTGTAAGTAAGCCTGGAAAACTTCCAGAATTTCCATTATTACTCCAAGGAGAACAAAAAACTGCAGGGCAAATTCTGACTGTTTAGGTTGAGCCTAGCGCAGCGTGCTACACTAGGAGATGACCTTTTGGAATCGGTCTGCACTTTTCTGACACTTGTGCGTGTGGAGGCATCCACCTTGTGAGTGCGAGCAGCGGCGCGCAGGGCGCCATGTGGTCTGTATCATGTTTCATTTAGCATGGTGGCTTTCATTTTCATGGGCGTGCGTTAATTTTTTTTTTGCAATGGCTTGGCACGTAGGCAGCATGTCACAAATTCAACACAGCTCCACAGTTCTCAAACCATTAGCCACATCCAACTAACACACGAAAAAAGCCCACCAGCACTGCAAAAATCACTCGGACTCCATTGCTAGATCACCAGCCATTTTCTGCTATTTTTACACTGCCCCAGTTAGCACAGGGAGAACACTCCAAACCCCGACCACTGTTCCCACATCCAATGGTCGGCAGCCCTGGACGTCTGCCACACCCCCTTCCCAGAGCATCATGCCCCCCTTAACTCAGTTCCTTTCAATACACCAAAAAACAGGCTACTTCGTCAGCTCAACGATCCCTGCACAAACTATACCATCCTCTCAAATGATCATCAGCATGTCTCCACATTCCAGGCATCTTCACACGTGAAGAGCGCTCCGCACATTCAACTAGGTTCCCCAAGTCCAAGGCTGACTGTAAGTCTGTTGTTCTTCGAGAGTATAGATATCTATATATGTTTTTAAAATGTTCCCTCTTTTTTTTTAGCTTATTTGCATGTTTTTTTTCAGTGTCCTTCCTCCTGTGTATTCATTTGCTGCAAGGCTAAACACTTAAAAGGTCAATAAAGGCGAGACCTAATGGCTATGCCAATGCTTGTTTTAGAATCTGGTCAGATGACTGACTTTTTTCAGGACTAAGGGCTTGATTACAACTGGGCCAAATAAAGCCATCCCCTGTGCAAACGTGTGTGTGTATACAGCAAAAATATTAGTTGTGTAACTTTAGAGCACCTGGTAATGCTGGTAATCATCGTGCGATAAATTTCACATCTCCTGTTAAATATCACCAGGTCAAACCTGCCGGAATTTAATGGGTGTAGAAGGCCTGGTAGTTCCTGGGAAATACACATTTGGTGCATTTTACACCAACGTCTGCATTTTATTCTGAATTAATGGTAGAAAACCAGAACAGGTGCTGTTTATCACACCCAGCAAAGTTGTAACCCTGTAGGGGGACCAATTTTATCATGTGTCATAAATACACAGCACCCTCCATGGCCCTCATAACCAGGTCTTGAGGGGAATCCTGGTCTCAAGTAGGCATTCTTGTATATGCAGAAGAGAGCATCTTTATTTCCAGGTTAGTGATTCCATCACTTTTTGATAATTTTGTGAGCATGGAAGCCCCCTACCTGGGCATGGTGGGGTTAGGTGAGGGGTGTCATGACTCACTGAGAAGGTCCTCACCTGTTTACCACTTCTTGTTCCAGATGGGCACCCAAAAAACAAGGTTCTGGGATCATTGATGTCAGGACTGGGCTGGACCATGGGAAGGAAGTTCAGGTATTTAAGACCAAGAGATCTTGACCTTGTTTTATTCCTTCCTGCACTTCCATCAGGTCCCATCCATGACTCTCTTGTGTCCACTACAACTTTTGCATGTGCATCCTCCATGAATGTGTTGTCTAGATCAGGCCACAAAGCTCTACCCTTTGACTAGTATGGAAAAGACCCTGCAGAATTAGGGGTAGGATTGGCTTGGGCCTTGTGTTCAGTCAGGCGGTTCGCAAGGATCGTTCCTCAAAGAGCGACCGGCAGGTGGTTTCACCTGTGCAGAAGTATTGGAGCTGAAGTGCGCAGATGAATCCTCTATGCTCTGGTAGGTTTGTGCATCAATTTACTGACCTGGTGATGCACAGGTGGCGCCTCGAGCTCAAGAGTTTTCAAACAGAGGGGTGAAACTGGAGAGGCTTGACAGTGTACCAGGGAGCACAAGACACCGAATTGAAGGAAACTACTTTGTGTCCGGATGTTCTTCTTGTGAAAGCACATAATGCTAGCCAGTTACTGAAGTGGGCTGACCCACTGCACCATGCTGTTTGTGGTAGTGGGTGGAAGAGAAATGTGAATGACACAACAATAGACCAATGCATGATAAGGGCTGGCTAAAAGCCTCTTTAAGTAGTTATATTAAATGTGGAATTTTGGGGGGCGTAGCCAAGATGGTGGATGGGTGAGAAGTGTCTCCGAGTCTCTCCATCCCTGCCGCAGGCCCATCCACCCAGAACAGCACTTAACGTGGGGGCAGAACTCCAGAGCACCCTGCTCCTTATGTTCTGCCAGTGGGGGTCTCCCAAAGTCAAGGCGGAGGTCTGTTGGGCCATCTGGTTTCCGAAAAGAGACCGGTGCAACCGAGAGCACTGTGGCCAATGCACGGATGAATGTGGTGCATGCTCACAGACTGGGGTCGGGCGGGGGTGTTCCAGAACACCCTGCACATTGATCCATCCCCCCTCCTGTTGTGTGGAGGCTGAGATCCCGGTGAGCGGCACCCGGACTGGGTCACTGCCCTCCGGACCCAAAGGAACAGACTAGCAGATGAAGGGAGGAGAGGACCGTGGTTTGTATGGACACGGCGGCTGCCTGAGAGTGGCACAGCTGTGCTGCCCCCTTAGCGAGAAGTGGAGGAGGCGCCCGGGTGAGACCCGGGACACAGCAGGGCGGACGCGATCGGCCCGCCCAAGCACTCAAGAGCGGTGGACAATGAACCTGCCTGGCAGAGAGGAGTAGGGAGCAGGCACCATTATCGGAGCAGGCCCATGGACATTGACGGGGTGTGTGAGGAAGAGGCCCCCGCTAAGTGAGACGGTGAGTTGGTTACTGGGGAGAGGCCCCTACAGTGCCTCAGGCACGCAGGAAGCACCCGGAGGGCCACTGAAGAGGTCCCTGGGACAGGAACAGAGGACCCAGCACCCTCCTAAGAGAGACAAGGCTGATTTGCTTATCCAGCGACAGGCCCGGGACAATTGACTGCTGATGCAGTGGGAGCCCTCGTGCCCCTGGGGCCCTCGTCTGGTGGCTCTGCTGCTGCCGAAGAGCCTACAGCCAGATACAGTATAGCACGGAATAGGCAGAAGCCCACGTTGTTGGGTCTGGAGATCCCTTAAAGGGGGGGGACAAGATACGGGCCCCCCTGGTAGTGAGAACTTCTCAACCCTCAGTGTACTGGGCATTTCGCACAGCCGGAGCAGACTCTTACGAATTGGTGGGGCCAGCGCGCAGCAACTTACGAAAGAGGTAGGACCTTGGCCATCCAAAGATCACGGGGCCCAGCGGTGGCTAGTCCCAGATCCATCAGTCCCACCTGGGATGGAACATTCTTGGAGGGGAGGGCCCTACGGGGGCTCCACTGGCACTTACCTGTAGTGCAAACATCACAGGTGCACAACAAACGACCCGGAGAATGCCGGCAACTGGACCTCCCAGGGGCACCAAATGAAGCTGCAGAATTGAACCCAGCTAGGAGACCCTCACCTACCCATCGGGACGACAACCCATCCAGATGCAGGTCCCTGGGCTCCTGACCGCACATCCTAGGTCGCCCTCCTGGGATACAATGTGCCTTCCACTATGACGTCTGCGAAACGGAAGAAGGACCGCACCCTTTAAGACATAACTTCTCAAAACAACAGGGGCCCAGTTGAGTAACGCCATGGCGGGGGCACCTGCAGAGGGGCCTGCCGGTATGGGAATACCCAAGGAGCCAGCCACCCGCCCTCACCTGGAATCGTTGTTTGCAGCACTGCGTGAAGGTCTTCAGTCCTTCAAGAGGGAATTCACGCAAGAGCTTAAAGAAACACGGCAAGACCTGGATGGCATCTCCACACTGGGAGATCATGAAACAAGCAGGGATGAGGAGATCAAGCAACTACAACAAGAGATTCTCCACCTTAGGGACCAGCAACTAGACCTCCAGGCACACACAGAGGATCTAGAGAACAGGTCACGCTGCAACAACATCTGCATAAGAGGCATGCCCTCTGGCACAGAGGGATCAGACATTTCTACTTTTGTAAAGGATCCCTTCAGATCAATACTGGAGGCCCCCGCGGAGGAGGACATCAAGCTTGACAGAACACACAGGGTGGGCCCTAAAGCTCCACCACCAGACATTCTCACCTGTGTTCACGATTTCCCTTTGAAGGAGTGCATCTTCCAATGGGCGAGTGAGAAACATCCCATACCGTTCCAGGCCCACCACCAAACTCTGTATCAGAGCCCGTAACATACCAGGGTTAGAACCAGCAATGAAGATTATAACATACTGGTATCTTACATCCATCAGACTTCACAATTTCACACTGTACAAATCTCCAGACTGCTGGTGTCAATGTGGCTTTCCTGGCACTTTATGACATATATTATGGGAATGCCCGAAATTAGAGCCATATTGGACAAGGGTCCTTAACGACATTGACCAATTCCTTGAAACAAAACTCCAGAGACTCCCCAGCTATAAGTTTTGGGTCTTCCCAAAGCACTCATTTTTCCACTAAAATCCCGTAGAGGCAGGCAGACTGGGCCCGTACTAACATCTTTGCAGACAATACGAACGCACTGGGGTACACACCATACTCCGACATACCAAGGCTGGTTGCATAGACTGTGGCACATTATGCGAATGGAGCAAGTTACCCTCACACTAATGAATCAAAGCTCTGCTTTCCCCAAGCTCTAGAAGCCATTTCTGAGTCTCCTGTCGTTGAAATTTCTGCCCTAAGTATCTCTGCCTACTGAGCCTCTCGAAAGCCCCCACAACTCCAAATCCAAAGCCCTGATTCGGGATGAGGCTAGGTGGGTGAGTGCGACACCGTAGATACTAGTTATTACAAGGCAGTCCGGGTCCGGGGTGGGGAGGGAGGGGGGAGTTTTGGCGAAGTTAGACACATTTATGTAATGCATCCTGTGATCCACATGCTATTTGTCCTCTCACCTGAATTAACAGCATCCAGATTCCCGGGCTGTAGTTCGTTCTATGCTGCATGATTTTCGTTATTATGGGCTGCATGAGGTGTGCTGGCGCAAACTAAGTGGGCACTAAGACGAGGGGTAGGGCTTCAATTCCCTTTGTCCTCTTCAGGGAGGACAACACCCAGCAAACGGCTTGCTTCCGAGAGTGATCTTAGCTGATGGAGTTTACCGTCCAGACGAAGATGAGTCAGAACAGGTGACCCCAGGAATATGAGATATTGTGCTGGCATAGGTGTGTAGTGATTGGTCAAAAGTCTTAATGTTTCTGGAGAGTAAGCATGGCGAGGTCTTAGTTTAACGATGGGGTCTGATCTCTGAAGGTGATGGGTGCATGGATCTGGCCTTGTTTGAAAGTCTTGTACACAGACTAGTATGTCCGCTGGCGGGGCTTTGTCTGAACGAGGTGGGGCCACCCTGTGTGCTCTGTCCAGCTTAAGATTTGTGTTAGGTGGAATGCCGAGAATTTGGTTTAACAGGTCTCTCGTGTAGGTGAAGATGTCACCTACTTCCTCATTCATTTTCACCCTTCTGATCCTGATGTTATGTCTGAGGGAGCGATTTTCGAGATCCTCCTGCTGTGCCTGGAGACCTATATGTTGATCATGGAGGTGGATTACCTCCTGTTGCAAGGCCGCCATTTCCGTTTCTCTGCTTTTGCCTTTATCTTCCAATGCGGCCACGCGCTCCCCAATTTCGTGCACGTTCCTTCTGACATCTTTGATTTCCAATGTTAGGTCGCGTTTTACTGTTTGCAGCTCTTCGCGAAGGGTCATGAACAGCAACTCAAGGAAGGCACGTGTCACTGGTTCCTCCTTGACATTTTCAACCTGCGTTTGGGTTGGGTCTCCCGTGCTTGGGTGCTCCATCGTATATCCTCCCTGGGGGTGTGCAAAGTATACAGGCAGATTCGATGCAGTCCCCAAGAGCCGATCGTCCTGGCTGGGCCAAGGGCCCAGGGAGTCTCTCTGGTTGTCTCTCGGATGAATCCGGTGGATGGCTGTCATCTCTCACTCCTCTGAGGGTCTGGGATTCTCAAGCGCTTCACTTTCAGAAGGTGCTTATATTTTCCACGCACTCTGTGTCAGTCACGGCCTCTGCGAGGCAGTGTCTGGGTCCGAGCTGTCTCAGGAGTTCCCTGATGTGTTGAGCGGGGTCATCTTCTCTCTTAGCCTGCCACAGTGGAAGCTAGGGGCCACTCCTCCACCGCAGCAGACCCACCTTGTCACAGGCCCTCACTTCGTGCGCCTTGAGGCCCTCACCGGGTTATGTCAAGATGGGCCGGGCTAATCGCGGTGTAATCCGGCTTGCTCTACGGGCTGGGGGACTCCTCTTCTTGCTCTGTGGTCTCAGCGTGTGCTCGAAGCCTCCACTCTCTAGCAATGTGTTATGGATCACTTCTTTAGTGCCTTGCTACCTGAGTTGTGACAAGTCCGGTCTCTAATTGGACCCTCTGCTTCCGCCTATGTGGGGCCCCCTGAGAAGATGCCACTAGGCTGCCAGCTGCCAGCTGCACAGGCAGCCGAGTTCAGGACCCCTAGGCCCGCACCTATGCTTACCGCGTCTGGGCACCCCTGAGCCCTTCTTTTTCTCACTCCTGTTGTTTCCGTCCCTGCTAGCTCTGCTCCTTCCGCGCCTGCGTGGCCACGTGATCAGTAACAGAGGTCCAGCCTTAAGTATCGTATATAAACGGGCTGATTGTGAAGTGGATTTGGTGGTCTTAGACGGAGTGTTTAGAAGGATTGGGGAGACTCGTAGCGGCCACCCGCTAATGACGGCCATGCTCGTGTTCCCCTTTGCCCCTATCTTCGGCTCCACTGGTCTGTGTCTCTCACCCCGTAAGGGTTGAACAATTAAATGGGTGCTGTTCATGCCACTAACTCAAACCTAGGCTGAGCTCGACGGGGTCCACTCACTTGTTTCTTGCCATTCCGCAGCTTTGTGCTATCCCGCCCTACTCGGGGATCATCAGTCCTCAGTGACACTCGGTATCGTTGTGCTGCTTTTCCCCACAAGAACTGCTTAATTTTAATTGACTGCTGTGTGCCTGCTTGCCGAGTTGATTTATTTGCACTTTAATTTATTTGATCAGCCGCTTTGACTGTTTGTGCGCGTTTTCACTAGCGCGACGCTGTGCTCCCCCCTCCACCTCCATTTTGTTGTTATTGTGATCCCTGGAGCCCGCCCCGCCTCCCAGCTGAGCCGCCCTCCCACTGACCAGATCAGCGCTACAGTACCTGAGAGCGCCGTGACTCGCTCCTGTCCCTCAGGCTGAGTGGTCGCTCCCAGGTGTCCCCTCGTGACACTCGGTATCGTTGTGCTGCTTTTCCCCACAAGAACTGCTTAATTTTAATTGACTGCTGTGTGCCTGCTTGCCGAGTTGATTTATTTGCACTTTAATTTATTTGATCAGCCGCTTTGACTGTTTGTGCGCGTTTTCACTAGCGCGACGCTGTGCTCCCCCCTCCGCCTCCATTTTGTTGTTATTGTGATCCCTGGAGCCCGCCCCGCCTCCCAGCTAAGCCGCCCTCCCACTGACCAGATCAGCGCTACAGTACCTGAGAGCGCCGTGACTCGCTCCTGTCCCTCAGGCTGAGTGGTCGCTCCCCAGTGTCCCCTCGTGACACTCGGTATCGTTGTGCTGCTTTTCCCCACAAGAACTGCTTAATTTTAATTGACTGCTGTGTGCCTGCTTGCCGAGTTGATTTATTTGCACTTTAATTTATTTGATCAGCCGCTTTGACTGTTTGTGCGCGTTTTCACTAGCGCGACGCTGTGCTCCCCCCTCCGCCTCCATTTTGTTGTTATTGTGATCCCTGGAGCCCGCCCCGCCTCCCAGCTGAGCCGCCCTCGCCCCTCCCCCTCCACTATCCATATATGACAGGAGTTCCCGCGCGCAGCGTTCACGCGCAGCGATCGCGCCCAATCCGCGCCGAAGGTGCGCCAAAGGTAAGCCCGTCTACGCCCGTCCGCGCCTGGACCGCGCCCAGTGCCAGACCCCCTGCCCCTCGCGCTGCCCAGCCCTCCCGCATTACCTACGATGCCGCCACCCTCCTAGCCCTTAACCCCGGTCGCGCCCCCTACTGCGTCCAAGCCGCTCCTGGACACACCCATGGACCTTTCTCCTGCTACTCCTGCAAATTCAGCGGCACCGACAACATCTCTGCTACGACCACACCACAGATTCCCGACCCCAACCACCTACACTGCATCCTTCTCAACACCCGCTCGGTCCACAGACACGCCATTGACCTATGGAATCTACTAGACACCATCTCTCCGGACGTCGCCTTCCTAACAGAAACATGGATGAACGCTTCCTCCGCCCCAGACATCACCATTGCCATCCCTGAAGACTATAAGATCACTCGCAAGGACCGTACCGGCCACACAGGAGGAGGAATCGCTATCGTCCATAAGAAATCAATCCGCATCTCAACCAGCTCTGACGCCAACCTCGCCAACTCCGAACACCTTCACTTCCAGATCCACATCGACCCCAAGACC
Source organism: Lissotriton vulgaris (assembly GCF_964263255.1). Taxonomy (NCBI): domain Eukaryota; kingdom Metazoa; phylum Chordata; class Amphibia; order Caudata; family Salamandridae; genus Lissotriton; species Lissotriton vulgaris. Next base: position 1,997,443,958 of record NC_141691.1, read on the forward strand.
ACACTCAGAGGCACCCTCCTCTACAGACCACCAGGACCCCGCGCAAAATTTAGTGAAGACATCACGGACTTCATCACTCCTCACGCGCTCCCCTCCAAAGACTACATCCTTCTGGGAGACCTCAACTTTCACCTTGAAAAGATCAACGACCGCAACACCACCACCCTCTTGGACAACCTCGCCAACCTCGGACTTAAACAACTGGTCACTTCCCCCACCCACATCGCAGGTCACACACTCGACCCCATCTTCACCTCCAGCAATCATGTCTCCTTCAGCCACACTACGGATCTCCTCTGGACTGACCACAGCTGCGTTCACTTCACCTACAACAAGCCAAAACCCATCAACCACCTCCAACCAACTCTGCAAAGAAACTGGAACAAAATCACCATCGACCAGATCTCCTCATCGCTCCTTCTAAACACCCCAGCCCACTCTTCTAACCCAGACCAAGCCGCCGCCAACTTCACCCTATGGTTATCCAACACCGCCGACACCTTAGCACCACTGAAAAAACGTCAAAGCAAACCTGGCAACAAGAAGGCCTCATGGTTCAACGATGATCTTAAGAAGTCCAAGAAACTCTGCCGCTCCCTTGAAAAGACCTGGAAAAAAGACCCAACCACTAGCACCAAGGACGCCTTCAAAAACGCCACCCGCACTCACCACCAACTAATCCGAAAGGCCAAGAAAACAGCATTCAAGGATCGACTTGACAAAAACACCCACAACAGCAAGGAACTTTTCAACATCGTCAAGGAATTTTCCAATCCCTCGGCCAACTCCAACGACATCACCCCCTCTCAAGCCCTCTGCGATTCCCTAGCCTCATTCTTCCACAATAAGATTGCAGACATCCACAACAGCTTCGACAACCAACCCGGAGACCAACCCACCCAACCATATGCTGAACACTCTCCCCCCGTGAACACCCTTAACGACTGGAACCCAATCTCCACTGAGGACACCATCCGCCTAATGAACTCCATCCACTCAGGATCCCCCACAGACCCATGTCCTCACCACATCTTCAACAAAGCAGACTCCGTCATAGCACCGCACCTCCGAGACGTCATCAACTGCTCCTTCAACTCCGCCACCTTCCCGGTAAACTGGAAACACGCTGAACTCACCGCCCTTCTGAAAAAACCCACAGCGGACCCCACCGAACTAAAAAATTAGCGCCCCATTTCGCTCCTTCCATTCCCGGCCAAAGTAATCGAGAAAGCTGTCAACAACCAGCTCGCCGCTTTCCTCGAAGCCAACAAATCCCTCGACTCCTCACAATCTGGCTTCCGAGCAAAACACAGCACTGAGACCGCCCTCATCGCAGCAACAGACGACATTCGAACTCTACTGGACAATGGAGACACAGTCGCCCTCATCCTCCTCGACCTCTCTGCAGCATTCGACACAGTCTGCCACAGCACCCTTTTACAACGCCTCAGTAACATCGGAATACAAGGAAAAGCACTTGAATGGATCACCTCGTTCCTCACCGGAAGAACCCAGAGAGTCCGCCTTCCACCATTCAAGTCCGAGGCCACTGAAGTCATCTGTGGCGTACCACAAGGATCCTCACTCAGCCCCACCCTCTTCAACGTATACATGAGCCCCCTCGCGGCCATCGCCCGCCAACACAACCTCAACATCATCTCTTACGCGGATGACACTCAACTAATCCTTTCTCTCACCAATGACCCCAGCACCGCCAAAACTAACCTACACGAAGGAATGAAAGAAGTTGCCGAATGGATGAAACACAGCCGTCTGAAACTGAACTCAGATAAAACAGAAGTCCTCATCTTAGGTACATCCCCCTCTGCATGGGACGACTCTTGGTGGCCGGAAGCCCTTGGAAAAGCACCCATCCCGACAGACCACGCACGGAACCTAGGCGTCATCCTGGATTCTTCACTCTCAATGAACAGACAAGTAAGCGCCGTATCCTCATCCTGCTTCAACATTCTTCGCATGCTCAAAAAAACATTTCGCTGGATCCCCACCGAAACCAGGAAAACAGTCACCCATGCTCTGGTCACGAGCCGACTGGACTACGGAAACACCCTCTACGCAGGTACTACCGCTAAACTCCAGAAGAAACTCCAACGAATCCAAAACGCCTCAGCCAGGATCATATTAGACATCCCACGCAACGAACACATCTCCGGTCACCTGAAAGACCTCCACTAGCTACCCGTCAATAAGAGAATCACTTTCCGAATGCTAACCCACGCACACAAATCACTCTACGACATCGGACCAGAATGCCTCAACTCACGACTGTCCTTCTACACCCCCTCCCGCCAACTACGTTCTTCTAGCCAAGCCCTCGCCACTGTACCTCGCATCAACAAGACCACAATGGGAGGCAGATCCTTCTCATACCTGGCTGCTAGAACATGGAACTCACTCCCCACTTACCTTCGCCTTACCCAGAACCACCTAGCATTCAGAAAGCAACTTAAAACATGGATATTTGACAAGTAATCCTCCTCCCCTTCCTAAGCGCCTTGAGACCCTCTGGGTATGTAGTGCGCTATATAAATTCTTTGACTTGACTTGACTTGACGGGGTTGAAGGCAGTATCAGGTAAGGGCTCTGTTCCTCGTTGGGCAATTCGACGGATGCACCGGACTCACACGGGCCCGGCTTCACTGCTCCACCAGGTCTGGTTCCTGTCCACCGATGTGCGTGCAGGCAGCCCTGTGTAGGCCGAGTGTGGGCCGCACCAACTAACGACCCTGAGCTCTCTAGTTGTGGCCGCCTTGTCTGTCCTTCAGTTCTCCACACTCACCTCATATTGGCTCGCCAGTGCTGGGCGAGCAAGCTAGCTGTTCGCCCCCCGAGTCCTGCATCGTTAGTTGAGCCCTCCGTGTCCGCGGCACTGTGTAGATCACGGGCCTCTCCCGGTTTCAGCGGGTGTTCCGTCTGTACGGTGTCGCTGTCTCAAAAGCTCCCAGATTGTTCCCGGAGTCTCCAGGAACGGGTCTCGAACAGGTTCTGCCCTTTGTGCCCGGGCTGTGCAGTGGGAGTTGCAATTCTGGGCTGACGGTGGGCGGGAGCGAAGAAACACCGCCCTAGCTCGCTGCCATCTTGGCCACGCCCCCTCAGTGATATGTTAACAGGAAGGTGAGGCGTGAGATACGATCCAGTACTGCTTTCATGTAATCACCATTGCAGCGCCCGTCCTTGCAATAATAAAGTACACTGTTTCATACTTTCATTCATCAAGTGAAAACCCGCTATTCACATATGTTTTGCACAAAACAACAAGGTACACGTTAAGGGGTTAAACCTGAGATGCAGGTCGTCCAACACAAGACGAACCACCCCGCGCCTCCCTCCCTAGGATTAGCGTTTGTGCCTCAGCACTCGGCTCCCGCACTCACAAACCACTCTTACTGTCCTCAATGAACGTTGCCAGTTTCGGAATCAAGTCTCTCGGACTTTTCAATTGCTTTTTCATCCCGGCAAATCCCATCTACTCGCAGGCAGACGCAGTGAAACCAAAAACACTCCTTAGTGACCATGCCGGAAGTAAACTGCTTCTCGTTCAGGTGCACGTCCTGTGCGGTCCGACTTGCCGCATTCACATGTAAATGTAATGTAAATGTGTTGTATTTGTATAGCGCAAACAGTAACCAGTAAGCATCCAGGCGCTTGTACTCCTACCACAAGGGAACCCCTCCTGGCTTTTCCTTGTGAGGTGTCCACTCCTGGGCATCCCATGGTGAAACTAGGCATCCCTTGTGTATCGGAAGCCGTTGTGGAGACTAAGCAAGCTATTGCCCAGAGTTGCAGCGTGGGGGCTATGCTTAGATTCGGCACTGAGGCGAGAATATCCGGTCAGAGGAATTTAAGCCTGATCCCGCCGAGGCAGGAATCGAACCCTGGTCCCTGGCCAGCGCTCTGCATCAAGGTCTGCCGCTCTAACCATTGAGCCACACTTCTCCACTATGTGAGGTAAGATCCCAAGCCATATTCCTCGGAATTGACTCCGTATTGTTTTTTTGGCTTCAAGAATGGGAGACTGTACAGATATTTGCAAGTACGAAATGCGTTATAAAAAATGGTAATTCCGGGGATGTGACCCTTCTGGAGGCTTCGCCTCTGGAGGATAGACTCCTGGACGGCTGCATGTCGCATAAGGCAACCTCTCTGACCTATTCCAAGTTGATCAATAACTCACTAAACCCCCTCCGCAGCTCCATGACAAGTGGGAGAGAGATTTTGGGAATTGGAGGAGGACGAATGGCGGGAGACATTGGCATTGGCTAATGAGGTAGAAATATCGTAACCGTAATTGTAGAAGGCAGTGTGGTCAAGAGGGTACATTCATGCACATAATATGGGTCCGCTGAAAGGCAGGTATTGAAGGTATGTGGTCCGTTGCATGGAGGAGGTGTTGGGAGTATTCCTGAAACCAGATCCCAAATGGTATTTGCTGAATGTGTGGGAGCCCACGGACCTGGGGAGTAATGGAGAAGATGTGGTCAGCTCTGGAGGCGATGGTTGCTAAAAGAAATATTGCAAGGAAATGGGGGGTGCAAGACGTACCAACATTTAAAGAATGGGATAACGATATGGATTGGTATATTGCCTGTGAGAAAACGGTTTATGTGTCCAGGGGGTGCCCCAAAAAATGGATGCAAAAATGGGGAAAATGGAACTCTTATAGAGGGGAAATATGCACACCGCCCAAAATGCCGGCACAGCCTACCCCAGAAGAACTTGAGATATAAAACGCGGACACTATAGAAAATAAATCGAAGGCACCATATAGATATCAACTTGAACATTGCTATATTGTGAATCTGTACTACTGTTCTTTGTGTTTGTACTCAATAAACAGGCATTTAAAAAAAAAATATGGGAGACTGCACAATCCCGGTCTGGCTTCATGTATATTTATATTGTTTTTTTCATTTCAAATCTAAAAGCGTGCCTTGCTGAATACAACAGGGCAACACGATTCAGCAAAAGCTTTCTACTGGGCCATCAAGTTCCAGTGTCAAGAATGTCCATTTAAAGGGAAACTTCCCATCTTTAACCACCATCACCCAATTAAAATCCGAACATTAAACCATGTCCTAATTCATTTTCTGGTGAAGTACCTTTAAGTCACAAATTTTATAAATACACACATCAAATGTTTTTATTCATTACAATTTTTCAAATTCCTTTGTATAAATTGAATGCTTTTATAGGCATTTTTATTTTTTACAATTACACAGCTTTTATATATAATATGGTTTTAGAAAATATAGTTGTATACAATATCTGTGCTTTGATTTAGTTATATTAGATACCATGTTTTTAATTAATATTAGTTCTAATACTTTTCGGTGTTAATATCATTCATGTAATTGCTTTACCATTTTTTGTACAGCTTGTAATTTTTCATGTGTAATTTTTTTTGCATTTAATTAGTAATGTATAATTTGCTAACAGGGTTAGTGGGTAAATAGGATGGGAAGTTATTTAAATTTATTTTTAATTTTTAATTTGTTATTTGAATATTGAACTGATTGATTAGGTACATTGATTTATTTTAATAATTTAAGTGTGTTTTGTGATTATTAAATATATTTTTTATTCTATAGTTAAATAACTAATTTATATTTTAGTTGTTAGACAGGCTGGTGAGTGAGTTAAAGGATACTTTTATTAATGTAATTTTTGTAATGTTTAATGTTATTTGTTTAAATACTATATATTTTTTATTTTTAATATGTTTTAATAATTTTATGTTAGCTATTTAAATGTTTGTTTGAAAATGATTAGTATTTGGAATGCTATATGTAACCCTTCTAATTTCCATGTTTTCACTTATGTTGGAGTGAGAATAGTAAATTTAACCCCTCCTATGGCCAACACTTTCCTTCTATTTGTTTGATGTTCATGGGAATAGTAAATGCAACCCGGCCAAAACTCAATACTTTCCCTACTATTGTTTAGACTGGAGTGGGAATAATAAATCTTTCTGCCCTAAAGTTTACACTTTCCATTATTTTGCTTATGTTGGAGTGTGAATAGTAAATGTAACCCCCAAGTCCATCATTTTCCCTACTGTTTGATTTGAGTGGGAATTGTAAATTTAACCCCTCCCAATTCCAACACTTTCCCTACTTTTGCTTACATTTTAGGGGGAGTAGTAATTGTAACTCCTCCAAAATGTAGTACTTTTTCTACTTTTGCTTACATTGGAATTAGATTTGTTTAATCTCACTCCTTTGAAGTCAAGCAATTTTTCCAGTGTTTTTTTTAATCATTTTTGTAAATTATTTTGTACTTGTTTAATGTTTAAATTATTGTTAAAGAAATATATATATTTTATTTAAATGTACTTTTTTAACGATTATTTAACATTTTTAGTGAATTGCGATATTTTACTGTTAATATCTTAATTTTTATTTCTTAGTAATTTTTGATGTTAGTGTCTTAATTGTCGAAATATATATTTTTAAATACATACATATTATTTATTTGACAGTAATTATTTTTTATCATAATTGAAATATTTAAATTAGATTATGTATAGGTTTTGTGTATGTTAGCTAACTTTTACTTTTAAGTTACTGTTGACATATTTAACTTAATGTACTTTAAATATTTAATTGTTTTATATTAAGTGTGTGTGTGTGTGTGTAAGAAATGTTATTATTGTTTTAGGTGGGCGACTCGCCACCTCAAAAAATAATCACAACCATTGTTAGGGTTAACCCTCAAAGCCATTAAATTAACCTGAGCTCAGCCCCCTGGTAGCTATGGCACAGAGCAGGCACACTTACCTTAGGGCTGTGTGTAAAGTATTTATGCAGTGCCAAGACAGCAATAAAGTTGAAATGCAAAACAATAGAAATCGCAAACGGAATTACACAAATCGAGTTAAATTAAAATAAACAAATGGCACAAAACTGACAAACATCTAATAATGGGATCCGTAGGTATGAATTTTTTAAGATGTAAGTAGGAATAGCCCAGGAAACACCAAGTGCCAATTATAGTCAATGGTTGTGGTAGACCCGGACCTACGCCAATTTGATGCTGACCACGATGGAGCGCAGGTCGGATACACCAACTGGGTTCATCCAAGCCAGAAAATGTTCCTTCTGACAGTCCTTTAAGGCCCATTCTACCACAGGAACACTACATCTCCCCAGGATAGGCACTTTAAGACATACAGGGTGCGCGGCAGAGGTCAACAGTAGGGTCCAGTCCAGGTCCACTTGCCACCGGGCAGCTGGGCAGTTACTGGAAAGGCCCCTTGTAGCCTGTTGTATCCTTGTAGCTTGAACAGTGGTGCTATGACCCAAGGACTTCGCTTCTTTTGCCAGGGTACAAGAGAGCAGGTCCAGTAATTCAGGGTTGTACTAAGGGCGCACTCACCTGGTTCAGTCCTCTTCTGGTCTTACTCTGGTACCCGGATGGTTCTGAAGTGGGTGCCTGGAGATGCCACATTTAGGCCTTAAAGTATGGGAAAAAGTGATGGATTGAATGACTGAATTAATGTCATTCAGTGGTAATTACTTAGGAAGCTTCTCAGTCCATTATCTTGCACACCATGCCACCCCAGATTAAACCCAGCCATATGCAAATCAAGTTCAACCCTGCTCCAATATGAACAGTGTATGGTGCATGGGACAACTGTTTGTAAAAAATAGATTATAAAATAACAGATGCAGAGGTAAAAAATAATTTAAAGGTAAAATAGCGGTGTTAAGTTATGTATATGGAAAAATAAACGGAGAGTAAAAAGGTACAATTTTTACCACTATATTTTTCCCTTACACTATGGTGCTCTGCCATTTTATGGGGGAATACCCCAGTCCTCATTCCGTGCCCCTGTTCTTCCCACATCTTATACTAACTCTTACACTATCACATACCTCTTCGATTAGCCACCACCCCTAATTTGGTATCCTAACCCATCTCATACTTTAACCCCCCATACTGAATGGTAACCCTTACTCTGACGCAAACTATAAGATCTTACTTTAGAGTATTTTGTACTTCTAACCTAACCACTAACATTAACCTATTCCCCCTCCTAACCCATATACATTGCCTTACTCTAACCCTAATCCTTAAACATAAATTAAACCAAACACTTCTAAACTTCTCTTTAACCTCATTGAATACTCACATTCAGTTTTTATACTAGTTTTTCAATGTGTTTGTAAACTGTACCTTTTTTCAGCCTAATATTTTGCTTTTTTTAAATTATTTGGATTTACTTTTACTTTGTTCTTGACTTTTTCATTCTGTTTTATTGCAAACTGCGTTCATACTTCTGTGCACTTCCTTTCTCTCATCATGTGTGCAAAACATTTTCTTTCGTACTCTTAGACCTCATATTTAACTTGAGCTGTGAACTTTTATTTCACGATCTTGTATTAATCTTTTAAACTACAAGATCCCTGGAAAATGTTTTCCTATTTTATTTCCTTACTTCATTTGCAGTTTTTCTCTAATAACTTATACTGCTTTGAAATAATGTGGACATGTGTGATAGATTGTGTGTCGCTGAACGAGTCTGTGTTGACTCTGCATATATTCTGTGTCTCTGAGACACATGTTCAGATGATCAGTTGATTCACAATGGGTGCTCCAACGATGACTCTCCCAATAGGCCTATAATATATATCACTTTACTCATGCTAATGTTTTACCTTTGGTATACAGTATATATTATAAATGTGGCACTTGCACAGTACCCTCTATTTTAGTTTTTTGATGGCAGTTAAATGGTTAAAGGTGGTTTCACCGGGATGGAAAAATAAAACAATTTGGCTATGAATAATTGCTTGAAGTCCTGCTTGAAGAAGGTGGGTGAACATAGAACAAGGGAACCCTGTAAGTCATAAGGGGCCATGGGTGAGCAGTATATGATATTAGAGACATTGGTCCCTATCAACATGAAACATGAAGTAATACACACAGAACTTCAATCAGAGCTGTGTAGGTCTATATCCAAATGGATTTTTTTAAATTTTATTTACACATTCAATAAACACAGAAAACATGTATTATAATGCAGTGAGCAGAAGTGACGGGGTTTAGGAAATCAACAGATTTACAGACCTCAGGCATTTGTTTATATGTTTGCAGTCATATGAGGAGCCATCAAACTCTACATTTTTTGACACTTTGGTTTCATAAAAGTCCAGAGTGTTCCCACTGACCCTCTTTAGGCTAATCCAACCGCGCAACCCCCTCATCTGCAAACCCCATTAATTGGTCCTTACTCTTTCTTTCCTCTCTTTTTGTGCAGACAATTGCTGTGGTGTCACTCACCTGTACTCACCTCTCTAAACTGTTTGTATTCTGCTGTCAAGCCTCAGTTTACCACTGTGATGTCTTCCCATACCGCTTCTATGGTACCACAGCCTGCCCAGGCACCTACCCCTGTTATTGTCTGCCAAAATACATGATGTTTGTGCAATACCATACTCTTAGGTGCGGCCTATAAGTTTTTAGGTCGAGGTGGGAGATTTAATGTTTTTAGGTATGGGGGCTTGAACCCGCCTCTCTCCTCTATTGGCTGGCTTCCTAAACGGAGGCCAGCCATTGGAGGAGAGGGGCATCACTCCATTAAAGCCCCGTCTCTTTCGGATTCGGGGGCGTGTTTTTGGCGTTCTTTCGTCCTGTGATGTAATCGTCACTCAGAACGCCAAAAACACGCCCCCGATTCCGAAATTTTCGGATCTTTGCGGCTGCCATTTTGCTGATCGGTAAAAAGAGGAGAGCAGCATCTACTGAGGACATCAGGTAACTATCCCTTGTTAAAGACATGCAAGCGTTCAGATTCCGAGGGCAATTTAACTTTGAAGGTTTAACTTCTGGTTCTGGTTTACCTGGCGAGGTTGGGTTTTCATTTGAGAGAGGAGTGTGCAAGTTGAGAGTGTTGTGTGTGACTGTGCTACACGCACATGCTGGAGGAGTAAGTGTCAGCTCCCTCTACCGTCTTCATCCCATTAGGACTGGGTGGGTGTGTCATACGACATCGGTACACTTGGGAACTGGCAAAATGAGCAGTCTCCGCCTGCTGAGAGTTGTGAATGCAGCCGTGACACTCTGGTATACAGTATTGCACACTCATGTTCGTGAAGCATTAAGGCACTTAGGTTTGATGTGTTACACACACGCCGGCCACAGACTAGTACCCCCTCCCCCCATAATGAGTGTCGCCCCACTTGCCGTGAGTTAATTTCAGGGAGCCAAACCCTGCCAGGGAAGGAGTCCTCTCCCTGTAACGCTAGTACACACACTTCCCATTCGAGTATAAACTAGCTTTATTCGGCGTGTTATACACATGCTCCACTCGTGTCCAGGCACTGACACGACAGAGAAGCTTTGTGCCCTTGCAGCACAGACCCATACCGCCCTACACGCCGAGCCCCGTGCCTCTCACACAGCACCCCGTGTTGCAAGGCAGTGTCAGAGCCGAGCGTTTCCTCAAAGGGTTAATCATAATTGCAGGGCGGGGAGACACACCCTGCCGAGAGGCACCGACCAGGAACACTCTCTGTACCTTCCTCCCAAGCCACTGTCTGCGAGGCCGCCGCTGCAGCTCTGCCGCGCCTCGGAACAGGAGCCAGGGGAGAGCCCATCCACCCGACCCAAACCGGCACCATGTCCACCTCGGATGAAGTGGACGGGCTCGGGGGCATTTACCGCCGCCAATATGGAGGTAAGTTTGGGGGACGGGGACCTGGGGAGGGCGGGTGGCGACACTGCACTTTAAAAGGGAAACGATAAACACAGTGGAGTTGAGTGTCTGCGCATTATTTGTTTCTTTGATATTGCACCCCTCGCCCCCTAACCCATCCTAGAAGGGAGGAACTGTTCCTGGGAGCCTCGTTTTGCTGCACTTCACCGCCAGCCCCCAGATTTGTATTACCGGAACCGGAGGAAAAGGGCGGGTTGGCAAGCGTTGATCACTGGAAAAGGCTTCCCAAAACTGCTGCCGCCGGAGTGCAGACGCTTTGGTGCTCAGAGAGGAATTGTTTTTACTGCATTTCCCTGCGTGTCCCACGGCAAAGGGCAGCCATGCAGGAGGGGCAGGTCTCGACATGTCTCTCGGTCAAACTTTTCAACCTGTGAAGTTAAAAACTGCAGCCCCCTTTTGAGGGAGTGTCCCTGACTATCTTTCCATGTTGTTGCCACAGCGCGTGCATTCCCTCTCCTGAATTCATTAGATAAGCACTTTGAACGATTTCACTGGGAGACAAACTAAGTAACGCCGCAGACTGTAGGTCTTTGGGGTGCAACATGTTCTCGAGCTGGTTTGATGTTAGCGTAATATTACTTCCATTCAGGATATTGCTTCATCTCAAGGGGCTCGTGTCGGAAGAGGGTGGGTGGGAGGAGGCGGGTCAGAGTTTCCTACGTTTACGCTTGAGATACTCCCCTGCAACAGCTTCTTCTATTAGGGAGGTTATGTTTGGGTTAAAGAAGGGGGCAGGACAGCCCCTTCGGGCCACGGGTCGTTCCTGCAGCCCAGCTCACAGGTCTTCTCTTCACGCATCCTTGCCCACTTGCGAATTTTGTTTTGACTTAAACCTTTATTCTTCACACGTATTTTTGTACGTCACGCGTTGCCAATCAATCAATCAGGGGATTTCGCCATGTAAAAAACAAATGCTCCCCTGCCCCCTGGCTGTGCTTGCTCCCCTGCCCCCTGGCTGTGCTCGCTCCCCTGCCCCCGGGCTGTGCTTGCTACCCTGCCCCCGCGCTGTGCTTGCTTCCCTGCCCCCGGCCTGTGCTTGCTTCCCTGCCCCCTGGCTGTGCTTGCTCCCCTGCCCCCTGGGTGTGCTTGCTCCCCAGCCCCCTGGCTATGCTTGCTTCCCTGCCCCCTGGCTGTGCTTGCTCCCCTGCCCCCAGGCTGTGCTTGCTTCCCTGCCCCCTGGCTGTTCTTGCTTCCCTGCCGCCTGGCTGTGCTTGCTTCCCCGCCCCCTGGCTGTGCTTGCTTCTCTGCCCCCTCGCTGTACTTGCTCTCCTGTGTGTGTATGTGGCTCTGGGTGTGTATGTGTATGTGGCTCTGGGTGTGTGTGTGTGGCTCTGGGTGTGTGTGTGTGGCTCTGAGTGTGTGTGTATGTGGCTCTAGGTGTGTGTGTGGGGGTCTGTGTGTGTGTGTGTGTGTGGCTGTGTGTGTGTGGCTGTGTGTGTTTGTGGCTCTGTGTGTGTGGGGGGCTCTGTGTGTGTGTGGGGCTCTGTGTGTGTGGGGGGCTCTGTGTGTGTGGGGCTGTGTGTGTGTGTGGGGCTCTGTGTGTGTGTGGGGCTCTGTGTGTGTGGGGCTCTGTGTGTGTGGGGGGCTGTGTGTGGGGGTATGTGTGTGTGGGGGGGGGCTCTGTGTGTGGGGGGCTCTGTGTGTGTGTGGGGCTGTGTGTGTGGGGCTCTGTGTGTGGGGGGGGCTCTGTGTGTGTGTGGGGGGGGGCTCTGTGTGTGTGTAGGGCTCTGTGTGTGTGTGTGTGTGTGTGTGTAGGGCTCTGTGTGTGTGGGGGGGCTTTGTGTGTGTGTGGAGGGGGCTCTGTGTGTGTGGGGGCTCTGTGTGTGTGGGGGGGGCTCTGTGTGTGTGTGTGGGGGGCTCTGTGTGTGTGTGGGGATCTGTGTGTGTGTGTGGGGCTCTGTGTGGGTGGCTCTGTATGTGTGTGTGGGTGGCTTTGTGTGTGTGGCTCTGTGTGGGTGTAAATGCAATAGGTCATGCATTTGCGAGCGATTAACCTATTGGCATTGTAAATGACAATGACATTTATTTAACGATTAATCTAGTGGCAATGTAAATGACAATGCCATTTATTTAAGATTTAAAAAAAAAAATGTTTGGGTTAAAGAAGGGGGCAGGACAGCCCCTTCGGGTCACGGGTCGTTCCTGCAGCCCAGCTCACAGGTCTTCTCTTCACGCATCCTTGCCCACTTGCGAATTTTGTTTTGACTTAAACCTTTATTCTTCACACGTATTTTTGTACGTCACGCGTTGCCAATCAATCAATCAGGGGATTTCGCCATGTAAAAAACAAATGCTCCCCTGCCCCCTGGCTGTGCTTGCTCCCCTGCCCCCTGGCTGTGCTCGCTCCCCTGCCCCCGGGCTGTGCTTGCTACCCTGCCCCCGCGCTGTGCTTGCTTCCCTGCCCCCTGGCTGTGCTTGCTCCCCTGCCCCCTGGGTGTGCTTGCTCCCCAGCCCCCTGGCTATGCTTGCTTCCCTGCCCCCTGGCTGTGCTTGCTCCCCTGCCCCCAGGCTGTGCTTGCTTCCCTGCCCCCTGGCTGTTCTTGCTTCCCTGCCCCCTGGCTGTGCTTGCTTCCCCGCCCCCTGGCTGTGCTTGCTTCTCTGCCCCCTCGCTGTACATGCTCTCCTGTGTGTGTATGTGGCTCTGGGTGTGTATGTGTATGTGGCTCTGGGTGTGTGTGTGTGGCTCTGGGTGTGTGTGTGTGGCTCTGAGTGTGTGTGTATGTGGCTCTAGGTGTGTGTGTGGGGGTCTGTGTGTGTGTGTGTGTGTGGCTGTGTGTGTGTGGCTGTGTGTGTTTGTGGCTCTGTGTGTGTGGGGGGCTCTGTGTGTGTGTGGGGCTCTGTGTGTGTGGGGGGCTCTGTGTGTGTGGGGCTGTGTGTGTGTGTGGGGCTCTGTGTGTGTGGGGCTCTGTGTGTGTGGGGCTCTGTGTGTGTGGGGGGCTGTGTGTGGGGGTATGTGTGTGTGTGGGGGGGCTCTGTGTGTGGGGGGCTCTGTGTGTGTGTGGGGCTGTGTGTGTGGGGCTCTGTGTGTGGGGGGGGCTCTGTGTGTGTGTGGGGGGGGGCTCTGTGTGTGTGTAGGGCTCTGTGTGTGTGTGTGTGTGTGTGTGTGTAGGGCTCTGTGTGTGTGGGGGGCTTTGTGTGTGTGTGGAGGGGGCTCTGTGTGTGGGGGGGCTCTGTGTGTGTGGGGGGCTCTGTGTGTGTGTGTGGGGGGCTCTGTGTGTGTGTGGGGATCTGTGTGTGTGTGTGGGGCTCTGTGTGGGTGGCTCTGTATGTGTGTGTGGGTGGCGTTGTGTGTGTGGCTCTGTGTGGGTGTAAATGCAATAGGTCATGCATTTGCGAGCGATTAACCTATTGGCATTGTAAATGACAATGACATTTATTTAACGATTAATCTAGTGGCAATGTAAATGACAATGCCATTTATTTAAGATTTTGAAAAAAAAAATGTCATGAGCAATGCCAATAGCTCTACCTTTAATAATGCCGAGACCATTGCATTGCATTGTAAATGCTTGTTTAATGTTGAAACACAATTTAAATCTCAACACCTTTTCTGTTCTGAACACCTAGGTGCTCAGGGCGGGTCGGTTGCGCGAGCCCTCTTGCAGAGACCTGAGTTTGCAGTGAGAGCTGTTACTCGTGATGTTAACCGGCCGGCATCACTGGCCCTTCGTGACTTGGGAGCCACAGTGGTGAAAGGAGACCTGGACAACCAGAAGAGTGTGGAGGAGGCCATGAATGGGGCTTATGGCACATTTTTGGTGACCAACTTCTTTGACAGTTTCAGCAAGGAGAAGGAAGTGCAGCAGGTAAGACCAGAAAGTCGTGCTTTGATCATCGTGCAACATGCCACGTACCGCCCTTCCTATAAAGGGCCTTTTCCAATGTTTATTTAAATTTCCCATCAATGGGAACTGGTAGACATGTTGCACCCTGAAATGTGTAAAATACTTAGGGCCTGATGATGAGTTTACCCGCGTCCAACCGCCGTATTAAGAGTGTGGTAGTCTGACTGCCACAGGACCGCTGCAACTGCCTGGATCTGTGATCCCTCAGCGTTGTTGCAGCAGTGTGAGGCTGCAATATCCTGCCATGAAAAGGGCGAGGTGAGGAATTTAAGGGGGCCCTGCAGTGTCCCCTGTTGCCTCTGTGCATGGGGCTGCATGCAGGGGGGCAGATGATGTGCCCCCTGTCTGTATGTACCCTCTGTTCCTGCACAGAATGAAATGCACAACACTGTGTATTTCAGTCCGTGCAGGAACAGGCTGTGGCGCTCCCACAACTGTGCCTTTCCATGGCTTTCCTATGAACGGTAGCCGTGGGACTGCCGCCGCAGGACTGCCCAACCTGTATTCCAGTCAGAATAAAGTGGGTGGGCTGACCAAGGGTTTGTCAGCCTTAGATTGGGGTGCTGGCTTGGCGGCCTGCTCCAACACTGAACTTGTAGAACTTCATACCTCTCTGTGCTCACTGAAATGTCAACTTAACTAGGTACTCCCTCCAACTCCCCTCCAACCTTCTGGCTTTCTTCATACCCTATATTTGCATGTTGCACCCTGCCAATACCGATCTCCCTACAAAACGTTGTCCATTCCCTATTCAACTTCCCCATTCAATTTCCTTCTCACTCGGTCCACTGCCATTGGTTTGCCAGCCCCCCTCCACTCCTGCCTCTGTACTATATCTGTCCATAGCACACATGTACCAGACCAGAATACCTTGATCTCCTTAAGGTCTCTCTTGATCACTTTAATCAAATCCAAACCTTTCAACTGAATCATCAATTCCCCCTAGATGAATAGCTACCAGGTTGGGGCAGCCATCCCTGCCAAGCAACTGGTTCTGCACTGGTATCAACTCTTCCCATTTCATCCATCCTTTCCCATGCATTATAATCCAGATTTCTTACTTATCAAACCCCAATTGCTTTCCATGCCTCCTCATTACCGCCTGCGTTTCTGACCACTTTATAAAAGAATGCCCGCAAATCCAAATGGTCGAATCACCCCTCATGGAGTACTGAACCTAGAAAACAACCAGCAAAAAATGGGAAACAGCCATTACAACGGGCTGTTACTTTGCATGCAGTTAAGATGCATGCGTTACAACATGCGACGTAACCACACGTACATTTATGATGCGGGTCATTACATCGCATGCGCATTTAAAACGCATGCGATGTAATGACGTCGGAGCACAGACAGCAACGCAGGAACCGGGAGCAGAGACTCGGCGATGCTGGGAACGGAACCGGACCACAAGGAAGGAGAGAAGTAAGTGTGATTAGGGTTTAGGGTAGACTCAGGTGGTAGTAGTGTAGGCGTTAGGGCTTAGGGTAGTGTCAGGGGGTTGTAGTGTATGCTAGTGTTTTAGAGTTTAAGGCTTAGGTTAGTGTCAGGGGGTTGTAGTGTATGCTAGTGTTTTAATCTTTAGGGCTTAGGGTAGTGTAAGGGGGTTGTAGTTTATGCTAGTAATTTAGACCTTAGGGTAGTGTAAGGGGGTTGTAGAGTATGCTAGTGTTTTAGACTTTAGGGCTTAGGTTAGTGTAAGGGGGTTGTAGAGTATGCTAGTGTCTAAGACTTTAGGGCTTAGGGTAGTGTACGGGAGTTGTAGTGTATGCTAGTGTTTTAGACTTTAGGGCTTGGAGTAGTTTAAGGGGGTTGTAGTGTATGCTAGTGTTTTAGAATTTAGGGCTTAGGGTAGCGTCAGGGGGTTGTACTGTATGGTATTGGTTTAGGCTTTAGGGTTGTGTAAGCAGGTCCGGGACAGACTGTGTGTAGGGGTAGGGTCGTGTTTTGAGTACTGTTTTGGGGTAGTTTTCAATTATGTACTGTAGGGTATTACTGTGGACTGTGTGTTTGTAGGGTAGTGTGTTAGTGTTTGGGGGATATTTAGCAATTTAAATACATACAGGAAAGTTGGGTCCGATGTAAATGCATATAGTATGCATGTCAAAGGAAATGCGAACTAATGCCATGCGTTGAAAAAACATGTGTTGTGACGGTACATGCGAACTAAAAACCGCGTTGTGAAAGTACGCATTGTTTTAGTATGCAATGTATCATCATACATCCGCAAAAAAGAATTAAACATCTTAATTCAGGTAGCCTCTTGCTCACTGGACACATATAACCTGTAACAATCCGATGACCACCAACCCAAGTGCCTAATCCTTTTGGCAGGTCAATCTCATTTATCTGCCTCCGTAGTTGCCCCTATCCTAAATTAGTGTGTTCCATAGTCCTCTCCCAGAAGACCAAATTTCCTCAATGCCTTCCAAAGCACTGCTAGAAACTGAAAATACTTAATTCTACAACCATTCCTGTGCCTAAACACACCCGACTGCCACCCATCCCCTCTTCAGTGTAGTGCTGCCACCACTATACTGGGCAAAGACACCGTACTGGGTAGCTCCTCCGTAGCACCCTCCTCTCTCTGGCTCGCTGGTCCATTTTCTACTTCTTCACAGTTATATCTAGCCCCCACTTTTACCTCCATGTCCTTCACTTCCACCCGCCATCCTTCTTGCGCCAACAATTCCAACATCTGTAATGCCACAAAGAACATCCGCAGCACCAACAGTGAAAAGAGTGCAAACTCTGTCTATTCCATGCATAACTACAATAGTGTTTGCACAACCATCCGCAACACTGACCAAATCAGTGGCCTCCTTACTTTGCCCTCTTTGCCTTTCTGTTGTGCCCAGCCTGGGTTGTGTTGTGTTCCAAAAACCTGGTTTCCAACTCACCCCCTGTGGGGGCATAACCACTTACTAAAAAAGGCAATGCCAGCCAACTTACCCACAATGGTAACCCGCGAAAAACTTTTTTCTGTCATATCCCTTATGAAATGTACCACATCGCCTCTCCCCCAATCATTCCCCTTACTTTCTCTCCTCTCTGTACCCCAGATTCCAAGAATTCACTCCACACCTGATCATGCATCCTTTGTGTTGATTAAGCCTGGGCTGTGAACTCCGCTCGCGGAGTTTGCAGAGTTTCCCGCACTTCCTTCACTCATTGTTCCGAAAATCTCTGCTTCGCACAGCGGAGCAGAGTTTTTTTCCTCGCTCGCGTTCAACAACGTTAAATCAACCTCCCAGCGAGTTTTTTCCATGTTCGCGATCGTCAACATCAAGTTGGCGAGTGCGAGCGTGGAAAATAAACATCCCGGCGAGATTTCTCAATGCAAGGTGGTCAGGTTTCTCTTTGCGAGTGGTTGCATATGCTCACGCCTGCTCACGACGAGAAACTGCTTTTTGGCTGTGAGAAAGCTACTGCTCGAGTAAAAATCTACTGGAGCAGCAGAAAAGAGAGAGAAGGGACCACTTGCACTGTGCAAGGTTTTGTTCGCAATGATTGCACAGTGAGGACAAGCATCCGCACTGTGCAATCACCGCGAATGGCATTTTTCTATGGAACTCTGCCACTTGCAGAGCTTCGCGTAATGCAACAGTTTTTTTGCCCTTTGCGTAACTCTGCGAACTGCAACTCCGTGAACTCCGCCCAGGGTTAGTGTTGATGGTGCAATGGCCTGTGCAGCAGTTCAAAAATTCTCACACACCTATTTCCCACAACTCCAGCAACATGATGTTTCTCTTGATCCACTCCCAATGCAAGCCTACGGTTTATCCCCCAGTGCGAACAAGTTACAGCATCCACAATTTCTTTGCCACTTCATGGAATATGCCTTTCTTTGAACATAATGTTGAATCGCTAACAGCCCAAGACAAAAGCTTGCAACTGCTTCAATACTTGACTGCAGGTTAACACTACTTATTACCTCTATGATGTCCAAATTGAAAAGCACCTTTTTATTGGTGCACTTCGCGTCCCACAATACCAGTGCTACCACCAGTAGAAAACTTCAGAAAGGCTTTGCTATGATCCCCTTGTTTTCCATAGTTCCATAGCTATTGCTCCACACACCACTTCCTTAATAAAAACCTCATTTGAGAAAATCTGTCTGTACCATTCTGCATCATCACCCACCCCACCTACAAAATGCTATTGAAATGCTCTACAAATTACTTCCACATCTTCAAGTTGGCCCACATACCCACCGATAGCATAACTCAATGCATTAAAAGTGGCAAACTAGACAGTGGCAAACCCAATCATCACCAAAATGTCCTACGTGCTCACACCTCTCACAAAAATCAACGGCCACTTAGTGCCTCAACATCACATACCTGAACCCTGGTGTGAGCCAACATCACCTCCAGCAGCTCAACCATCGCTCTCTTCTTGTCCTCAGCAACCTGACTCAATCTTAGTTGAAAAAATTTCAATCCCTAGAAAAGATGGCACTCTAGCTGGCCCCACCATCTTCTCTTCCACTAGTGGCATCCCTACATCCTCCAACAGCCCCTTAAGAGTCTCACCCTGCTCTTTTTCAGGCACACGCCAATCGGGGACACATTTAGCCTGCCCATGGGCCAGTCCTGAAATGGACCTGCCAATCTGCCTTCTTGTGTCCCCTATGACAATTTAGCTCCTACCACCTTGTGGTTTACCTTTGCCGATATCAAATTCCATGCCCACCTCTTACCTCTCGGCCCGTCATACCCCAATTTGGACCCCTATCCAAGACCTGTGAGTAACAATTGTCCGTCCACCTTGTTGTCATGCCATCACACAGTATGCTGACCTGTCGCATTTAACTGGAGTGTGAACTCTTCCCCATGTACTCCCCTCTACCACCCCTCTGGTTCAGCTGCAGCCATTCACCCCCGGCACTCCTTGTTCCCCTATTACATTACTTATTCAGTGTATGAGTAGGTGACATGCCCCACATTTTGAGCACTCCTGTCAAAATTCCCTCTACCAATAGAGCTGCCCCTGTTGAAAACCCAGCAAGCACCCCCTTGTCCTACATTTTCTCTACACACTGCCTTGGGTTGGATGCCACTTAAAGGGACCATATACCAACGGCAAACCACTAGCTGTGAAATCTGTTGGTACCAGCTTAGCAGGCGCCCGTGTGTGCTGCCACAAGTCAATAACCCTCCACCTCCCATTTTCCCAGCAGCCATGCCCTGGACTCCTCGTTTCCTCTTACCCCCAAAAGGTAATGCTTGTCTTTAAAAAAATATCCATGTATTTAAAGAGTGCCACACTCCACTCAGGATAGTGCTCACAGTATACATTAGCGTAGATCTTAAACACCACTGTCCAATCATCAATTGTTATTGTTATCCTGTACCTCCTCGCCAATTCATATTCTTCCTCTTTTGAGCCCTCCTTTGCCTGCACCTGTCAGTGCAATAGTTTAAACACCTCTATATCCTCTCCTTCGTGACTGCCATCAAATATGCCCCAAGGGCTTTGTAATCCCGATATAGAGTAGTTTCTTTACCTTAAGCTCTTTACTTTCTTTTTTACTCTTGTCTTCAGTCTCTCCTTTTGTATCCCCTTCCTTTCTCTCGTTCTCTCCTTCTTTTGCTTCCCCTCCTTTGTTCTGCTTACATCCTTTCCATCTTTAGTCAAAGCATTCCCTTCTGTTTCTCAACATCTGCCACATTCTCCCGAAAGCCTTCTGTACCCACACCTTGGTCAGACACTTATCTGCCTTTGTGTAGTTTCAACACCCAGCTGTCCTGTGGCACCTCAAGCTCTCCACAACCTTTTTTTGATACCATTTCTGGGTTGGCGCTGATCTCAGTCTTTCTGCGTGGGTTTAAAGTCAGAGCCTGGTCCGAAGCCTGTTGTCCCTGCAGCGACCTCCGCTCCAGAGCCCTTGTTTATTCCATAGACAGTGTCTTCGGCTTCCGTATGTCCTGCTAAACTCCATTCTTCTCTGATTTTCTCTTCATGTTTCACCCTTGTCCTTGAATATATTCTGCCAAGCAATACTGCGTTGCTGCACCTTCATTATCCTCCAGATCTTCAACCAACTCCCTGCCTCCTAATTTTTCCTCTTCCTAGTCCAAAACTGACGCCACTTCCGTAGGCAGCATACCCAAGCTTAGGTATCCTCGCACTTTGCCATCACCCATTCCAGCTGCTGTTTGTCTGCTGGTTACCATGCCTGCTCTGCCAAGGACGCCACACCAGACCTTCCCCATCTCTTCGCACCGTCATCCCACACCAAGGTTGGTCTGCTCACACCCAACTGACTGTGCTGTTGCTTCCACTCGGGGTGGTGAAGTTGCACAAGACTCTCCAGAGTGCCGCTCCTTCTTCAGCTTGGCTGCCTCTATGTAGTCTTGGAGGCCCAGAGTTCTTCTCTACTTGTTCTTTGCTCGTGTCCTCAGCCGGGGCCCACACCCATCTCTCCCACTCCTGTCCTTCCTGTTCTGGCCTCACTCTCTATGCTCTCTCCCCAGCCCACACATCCACTGTCCTGCTACACCTTTTTGTCCCCCAACTTCACTCTTGGTCATAGCTCTGCCCTGGTCCTGCTGTAGCTGCTCTCAGTCCATACACCTTAAGGGGTTTCCGGCACAAGATGCTCTCTTCCACCCAAGGGTGTCCTCTCCCTACTCTCTATCCTCTCCTTTCTTGTCTGCCCCCACCTCTCCCTTGCTTCATTCTAGCATGGCAGTTATTACTGATGATGCTCTGATACAATGAAGGCTTGCCAACAGGCTCTGCTGTCCTCTCTCACTTTCCATTGTTTTTGCTGCCCGCCTCCACCAGTGTTTAATTTGTATTTTTTTTAAAGTGCCAGGGCTCTTGTAAGGAGGCCACTGCAGCTTGCATCGCACATTGCCACTCATGCTGCCAATGATAGTAACAACACAACTACTAACCATCACACTCCTGCAAGTGTAACAATTCAGACTATTCCAGAGCCCCAATGCTATCAGAATGGCTTGGGCAGCAGGTAATAGATTATTTTTCATGTATATTGAATTATAAATTAACTGTTGTACTCCTCTCTAATTTAGTCCGACAGCACCACTTTGTGGCAGACTGTCACAAACACCGTTGTTGACCATTAAGTGCCAGTGCCTTGCACTGGAAATCCCCATCTCAAGTTAAGCACAGGTCTTTTCCTTCTGTGCCTCTGCATCTGGAAGAGATGTGTCTGCAAAGACAGTGCATGCAGAGCTGATGTTACACTTTGTAGTTTGCTGCTTTTGGATAAGGCAAGGTGCACTGGGTTTTGTTTTGGTCCCTAGCGCATTTGGAGATTATGATGATGTTTGTGGTATTGAAGTCAAAAGACTTGTTGCCTTGTCTTCTGTTTTCATAGGGAAGAGATGTGTCTCCAGAGATGATGCATGCTCTGCTGATACTGCAAGAGTGTCAGCTATGTCTGCTGTGTTTGTATAGGATGAGGTGCGTTTGCGGAGATGATGCATGCAGTGCTGGTACCTCGAAAGTTGCTGTCTTGCCTTCTGTGTTTTTATAGGGCAGAGGTATGACTGTAGAAAAGATGCCTGCAGTGATAAACTGCAAGAATTGATGCCTTGCCTTATGTGTTTGTATATGGCAGGCAGTAGCGGTGGGTGACATTTCAAAGTGGTGGGGCGCAAAGCGATTTGCATACTGCACCGTATCGAGCGCGCGCAGCGAGCGAGCCCGACACCCAAAAGGGGGGTTTGGGGGGATAACCCCCCCCAAGAAAATTTAGAAAAAAAAGAAGAAAAATCATGCATTTTTAAGCAAATTTGAGAAAGCAGGAAGGTTAATAAAGCAATTGTGAAAGTGCAGTTATTACATTAGTAGATGGCATAACATAGGTAGCTGCTTATTCAGTATAACCACAGAGCTTCATACATTCCGTCCTATTACGCTCAGGTGCTGAATTCAGACTATAAGACTTTCATGAAAATCTCAGCTCTAAGAGTAGAAGAAGTTGCACAGCAGTTGGGAAACAGCCTTCACAAAGCATTAGGAAAATGAGAGGCAATTACTTGAAAGCAAACTGAAAGCAATGCATCAAGTAGTAACTTAAAGCAATGCATCCAGCAAAACAGTGCATGCAGTCAACCATACAAAAGTAAACTAAGCAAAAGAGTGAACCTGTGAACCTTCACTTTGAAAGCAGGGTGTTAGTCAACAGGCCAGTCACATACATTTAAACTGAAGAAGAGTACACTTCAGCATGCAGGCACCAACATAAAAGCACCAAGTAAGTCAAAAAATGAAAGCAATACATCCAGCAAACTAGACAGTGACTCAAAAAGTAAACTGAAGCAAGTGCAGACTGAAAGGAATACGCAGTCATAAGTCAGAAAACCAGTCACCCAGAAAACCAGACCAGCACACCAAAGCATCCCACCCCTGATTGGATGGCAGCTGTGCTCTTAGGGTCACCCCTCAGTTTTTTGGCAGGGTTGAGCACCCCCAGTTTTACGCCCTCTGCGACTGAAGGGGAGACAGGCAAAAGGGGTCATAATGGGACATCTGGCACAGCCACTTTGTAATCGAGGTCACCCACCCACCTCAAGACCGAGTTACAGGCTGATCTTAAATCTTTAAACAACCACAAGGATCTCCAGCTAGTTGGTTCTTGAGCCAAAGGAGTCCTCAGCTCACTGGTAATCTTTACATCGCGCCTGAGATGACATGACAATGTCCCTTAATCCGGAGCAACTGTGGGGACTGGTCTGGGTCCGGATCTGACTTGGTACGAGCAGGATACAAAAAGTAACGGGTAGGTGGTAACCCACTTCAAGTGAAGGAGCTGTAAGGAACCTAAGTGTACTGGTGTTCATACCACTTACAGGGCAGCTCTGGCTTTTCTCAGGGTGGGTGTCAGCTGTGTGATGAAACCAGCATGTGAAGCAGTTACCTCAAACAAACTAAAACCAATGCACTCATCAAGACACGGAGTTACATGAAATCAAATAGAAAACCACCATCAAGCCAGGTAGTCAACTAAAGGCAAATTGAAGTGACTGCACACTATGGGAAGTGCACTTCACCAGCCAGCCTATTACACTAAAGGAAAATGAAAGCAATGCTTCCAGTAAACAAGACAACATAAATTGAAAATGTTTCCCCGCAGGACCAACAGTCACAAAAAGTAAAGAAACAGAATGAAGTCAGAGGCACTCCAGGAATCCAGGTAGTCACACAAAATCATAACTGATTGAGCAAACTGTGTACTGAAAACGATTGCAAATAAGACAATTATATCAGAACAAACTAGTCACAGGGAAATAAACGCATGCACCCATCAAGCCGTGCATCACAAGTCAGCAAACGGAATCGAATTAAACCAGCAATACTTGGTGTCACTCAAAAGCAAGTATAAAGTGCACTTCAGCAAGCAGGTCAGCCACATTAACAGGAGACTTTCGAGGATACACCCCTAAAAGTCATAGAATCAGTTGCAAAAAAAACAAATGCACTCCAGCAACATAGGAAGTTGAATGAACACCACTGTACATAACGCACACATTACACAGAGACTAGCAATCATAGGTGTGTAAAACAGTGTATGGGACATGTTATATAAGACAAACGTGGCTGACTGCTTCGTCTGCGTTCTCCCACATTGCCCTGTCCCTTTTCTCCACACACCCCAAAAAGCCCAGCTCCTTTTTCTTTTCTCGTTTTCCTCTTCGTACATTTATTTAGGTTTTATTATGGCGAGGTCTCGATTTTCCTTCCTATTGCTCTACTGGCTGCCTTCCTCAACTCTTTGTGAAGCCAAGCCCTCCATGTCACCCCTTACTTTCAGGGTTACCTCTGCCTTTTTCCCCTAAAGCATAATAAACGCATGCTCTCCCTATAACCATAACTGATGCCCGTCTCCCTTTGCCATTGACACAAGGTCTTCTTTCCATGGACCACTCTATCCATCTCATCACTAAAACCACTGCCCTCTCCGTTAAGGCCCATGTCTCCATCTCACCACGAATGCTCCTCAGAGGCGTGATAAAAACTGTGCCCACTCCCCTCCCGGAACACGATGAGGAGCCCCCGATTCTCCCATGTCTCCAAATATATTCAGTGGCCTTGGGCAGGAAGCCCCGCACTCCATGAAGCGTAGCAGGGGCCTGCCTGACGCCCCGGTCTTCCTTTCTCTATTATTGCCCGTCTCCCTCTTACAGTGCCCCCCTCGCCTTCTCTCTCCGCTGACGTCCTGTCTTCCTTCTACCATTAACTCTCCCGTCTCCCTCCTACTGTTAACACCTTTCCCACTCACTAGTCACGCCCTGCCTGCTTCTCGCTCCCCATAACTGCCCTGATGCCTCTCTCTCACCACCACTAATGGCCCTGCTGCTTCTCTCTCACCATTAATCGCCCTGCTACTTCTCTCTCACCATTAATCGCCCTGCTGCTTCTCTCTCACCATTAATCGCCCTGCTGCTTCTCTCTCACCATTAATCGCCCTGCTGCTTCTCTCTCACCACTAATGGCCCTGCTGCTTCTCTCTCACCATTAATCGCCCTGCTACTTCTCTCTCACCATTAATCGCCCTGCTGCTTCTCTCTCACCATTAATCGCCCTGCTACTTCTCTCTCACCACTAATGGCCCTGCTGCTTCTCTCTCACCATTAATCGCCCTGCTACTTCTCGCTCACCATTAATCGCCCTGCTGCTTCTCTCTCACCATTAATCGCCCTGATGCTTCTCTCTCACCAATAACGCCCCTATTGCCTGAAAGCGTCATTATTACCTGGAAGAACCTGCGGCGTGAGTGGACTCCAGAGATTCTGAGTTCAGCAAGAGGCTTCGGCTCTTAAGAGTCATAGCCCTTTCCCACCCTCTGAATAGTAGTAAATGCCATACGACACTCTACACATTTGTATATACTGTAGCAATATGCACATATAGTCTTTTCAATCCATTCCAAATTAATATCATAAAGTTATAGGCTGGCCTGACAATTCGCATCCCAGTAGCTCCATCCTTAAAGTGCAATGTCTTCTGCACACCTGTGGAAACAGCCGTACGTACTGCGCTTCTACTGGAGGTGTGAACGAATTTACATAGGGAGTGTTGTTGTCCATATTTCCACGGAACACCTATAATGAGAGCACAGACAATCACTTTATGGTGCCCTAAATTTTCATTTAAAGAGTTGCAGCATGTCTCAATCTTCACTGATGGCTAAATATCCTGCCTCTGTGTATTGTCCTCCCAGCCCTGGCTGCACCCCTCTGACCCACACCTGCCTCCTGCTTACACCCCCTGCCCTGGCTGTACACCTCTGACTGCAGCACAGCTCTCCCCTCTACCCCGCCCCCTGCTTGCACCCCTGTCCTGCTGCACCCCTCAGACTGAAGTACAGCTCTCCCCTCCATCCCGTCCCCCTAATTGCCCTCCCTGCCCTGGCTGCACCCCTGTGACCCACACCTGCCCCCTGCATACACCCCCTGCCCTGGCTGTACACCTCTGACTGCAGCACAGCTCTCCCCTCTACCCCGCCCCCTGCTTGCACCCCTGTCCTGCTGCACCCCTCGGACTGAAGCACAGCTCTCCCCTCCATCCCGTCCCCCTAATTGCCCTCCCTGCCCTGGCTGCACCCCTGTGACCCACACCTGCCCCCTGCATACACCCCCCGCCCTGGCTGAACACCTCTGACTGCAGCACAGCTCTCCCCTCTACCCCGCCCCCTGCTTGCACCCCTGTCCTGCTGCACCCCTCGGACTGAAGCACAGCTCTCCCCTCCACCCCGTCCCCCCTAATTGCCCTCCCTGCCCTGGCTGCACCCCTGTGACCAACACCTGCCCCCTGCATACACCCCCTGCCCTGGCTGTACACCTCTGACTGCAGCACAGCTCTCCCCTCTACCCCGCCCCCTGCTTGCACCCCTGTCCTGCTGCACCCCTCGGACTGAAGCACAGCTCTCCCCTCCACCCCGTCCCCCTAATTGCCCTCCCTGCCCTGGCTGCACCCCTGTGACCCACACCTGCCCCCTGCATACACCCCCTGCCCTGGCTGTACACCTCTGACTGCAGCACAGCTCTCCACCGCTGCTGTTAACAAGCATTGGCATAGCCAATAGGTTTTGCTTTTGAGACCTTATAAGTATTTAGTTATGCAGCAGAATATCCTTGGTGCAACAACACCAACTGTTGCATGGCTAAACACTTATAAGGTCCCAAATGCGAGACCTATTGGCTACCCTAGTGCTTGTTTTGCAATGCATTGAGGCCATGGGAAAGAGATTATTACCATAATGCTTGCATTTAACAGCAAAAGGGTTGAAGTTGCTGTATCACTCCTATCATGTATATGTGTTCTCGTATTACAGGTAATCGGGCTTCGCTCCGGTGAGGGTTCTCCATATTATGGTCAGGACCATGCACTTCATCTTGGAAGACTGGCGTTTTACTTTCTGCATTGCTGACTTTAAAAGTGTAATGCACATAAATATATATTATACATATATACATGCAAACACACAATGAGAAAGCATGCTTGTCACGAAAGAGTGAATGTGCATCACATGCTGAGAACTTTTCTCCTGGAGATGCCCGCTGCTTCTACAAATACATTGATTGTGCAGGGAAATTTACAGCAAAGGAACCAGTTCAAATCACCGGGGTCGCCCAAGTTCCCTCCTTGAAAAACGGAACCATGAGCCCCACTACTCTAGTGCGAAGGCAACTAACACACAGTGCGGACAAACACATACGGTTTGCTATTTGTTGTAAGCTACTAATACATAGCTCTGAGGGGGGATAGGAACCACTGTTCGATGCAGACTTGCCCAGAATGTTACCAAATTAACATTTCAAGCTCAGTACCTTCTGCACAAAACTAGCCATAAAATAACACATAAGCTGAGCAAGCTATAAAACTAGACAACACATAGCAGACTGCTGGAAAACATAACGTGCAATATTAGTTTACACTGCAGACAGAATAGCCTTAAGATGTGCACAAAATCCTCATGAGTTAAGAACCACACCGGTCTATGTGCCTCCCGTTCCAAACAGAGTTTAATTCACACCAGCGATTGCACAAGAGGGGGATATGTAGGTAAAAGAAATATTCCGATTTAGGTGCTGCCAGAAAAGGCACTGAATATTGAAAATGAGCACTAAGTTGTAGTAAATGGACTCGGCAAACACGGCAGGTCCTTGTTTAGAATCTAGATGGCACGCCTAACTACGATTGTGACGAACTTGCCCTTTCTACAGAACACAGTACTTTGTATTACTTTTTCGCTTGGGGGCCACTGTGATTAAAGCAAGCTGGTTTCAAGCAAATGAAGGCGCTGCCAAAGGCAGCTTACAGGTGACAGACCATGGAGCTATTAGCACGTAGCGCAGGGTCTCATTTCACCATGTTGGGCATTGTACACGACAGGGAACTGTCCCGGACCCTGGTGGCTAATTCCGTTCTGCAAAAGGGAATGCAACATACATAGATAAAAACATTACAACACTTGCCGAAGTTACCGCCGTCCGCCAACATCCTGTTCCTCCTCGCAGCGTGTGCGTCAACAGTGTGTGCGCCACCCCCCGGGCGGCATCCAATGATGGCTGCTGCGTGCTGGTGGCCAGCCAATCCTGGCGCTGGGGGGGGCACATTTGCTGCTCGCCCTGTTTGCTTTGAAAACCCGGGCTGTGGCACTGGCAGCAGGCGATCAAGTACCCCCCTGGGTCCCGCTGGGGAATTTAGTGCGCATGCTTGAGATAGTAACCAACAATCCCAAGCATGCGCACAGTGCACTACGGTCTGCCTGAGTGTCACTCAAGCTGCAGGCCACCCCCCCCCCCCCGCCCCCCCCCCCCTGCACAATTTCCGACGGACCGCGGTGGGCTGAGGGCGGAGGCTGATTGGATGTATTTACAAAATGTTAAATGTTGTAAAGACAGGATTGCGGCCGGCGGCCGCGATGCGGGTCCATTGTGGCTGGTGGGGCTACGCCCCTACGCCCCAATGGACGCACCGCTGCTGATGGCAGGTGTCTCCAACCAGTCGATCGTGAGCTCCCAGACACCTTCAGAGTAGCTCGCAGCCTTGAGTTTATTTCTAAATTAACACAGGGTCACATTTTCCTTTTAAAGTTAATAGAAGGCTCTGTTTATTTTTCATTATTATCGTCATGCCTCAGAAAGCAGTCCTGAAACTTAGCAGTGCTCAGGCAGGGGCATGGAGGTGAAGAACTGAAGCACTGAGGTATTTTACTCTTAAATAAAAGTCCTTGTCAACTCCATTTTGGAGGTGAGAACAAAATGATGGTTATGAATGCTTTTAAATGGGTGAAAATGTAAGTTACCTTATTGATTAAGTTAACTCTTTAATTGTCTCCCATTTTAAAGTGTCGCATTTACAAACAGCAGGCTTCTTGCCTCTAATTGCTAGTAGACACTGTACCATATGTAGAACTGAAAAATACAGTCCGTTTTAAAAGGGAGCAATAAAAGTGTAACATTTTTTCTATATTTTGAACATTTTTGCAGAACATCTTTCGCCACTTTAAATTCATCCCATTTTTAAAAATGGTTCTATGTTTGTGTTGTACATGTTATGGTGCCACATATGACGAAAATTATATCCTTTGCCACAAGTATATATGACATAGGCGCACAGTTACTCATAGACATATATCCCATTCATATGAAAACATGTTCATACATCCCAAAGACCACGCTGTCACGGACACATATGGCAATCCTGTCATAGACCCATATTCAAAGTATTTTTTTTCTTCAAATTATAGTATCTGGTTCTATGGACATTAGCCTTCAAGTCAATGACGATGGGTGTGGGGGTACCTGGTAACAATGGGGGAGTTGTTGAGCCTTCAGTAGCTCACAATGATTTCCACTGATTAGAAGTAGCTCTCTCTACAGAAAAGGTTGGAGACTCTTGGTATATGGAGCGGTGTGTTTGCGGAGGTGATGCATTCAGTGCTGATACTGCAAGAGTTCTGCCTTTTGTTCAGCGTTTGCATAGGGGAAAGTGTGCTTGCAGAGCTGATGGTTTCAGTCATTGCATTAAATGGAAATATAGAAGTGCAGCTACTCACTATTAAGAGTACCTGATTGAACATGGGAAGGGCGGTACCTGCCCATTTAAAGCACTGCTTGCAGTGCTGATACTGTGTAGGCTACTGCCTTGTCTTGTGTTTTTATTTGTTTATGAGGAAATGTGCTTGCAGAGGCAATGCATGAAGTGCTGATTCTGTGAAAGTTGCTTCCTTGTCTTCTGTCTTTCTATAGGGGAGAGGTATGGCTGCAGAGATGATGCACAGTTGATGATCTACAATGTATATCTGTGAGTCTTCTTTGTAGAAGGGCCAAGAGTTCCAATTGGTTGACAAGACTCTCAAGTTGGCATACTTCTCCTAGAAGGAGTAAAACATTTACAATTAATTTTTATAACTTAAATGAAGAAAAGCTTTTCTATACAGATGTATGCTGGAGACAGTGCAAAAGATGTTCTCTGACTCAGGCAATGTCTTCTTTCTTCCACAGGGCAAAATGGTGGCTGATATAGCGAAGCGACTGGGCACGAAGCACGTGGTCTTCAGTGGGCTGGAGAACGTGAAGGCGCTCACAGGCGGGAAGCTGGAAGTGCTGCATATGGACAGCAAAGGCGAGGTGGAGCAGTACTTTTGGGACATAGGGGTGCCCATGACAAGTGTTCGTGTCAGCTTCTACTTTGAGAACTTCTTCACTAACACAAAGCCAGTGAAGGCAAAGGACGGCGACCATTACAACCTAGGTACGTCACACACATGGTCCACACTGTAGAGCTTATGTGTGCACCACCTTCATGATTCTGAGATCCTTTCCACAATCTGTGTCCAAGAGAAGGTTGAGCAGTTACTTTCACCTTGTATAAAAAATCTCAACTATGGGTGCATTAACCCTTGAAGTATATAACTAACCCATTTGTATATATTACATGGTGAAGATTGTGAGTAGCTTAACTAGGATGCCTCCAGCTTTGATTACCATCGTCTCAGATGAAGAATACACCTGGATCCTGTCCGGGAGGTTTTATTGTGGTACTCTGTGAGCCAGGCAAATGCTCAGTCACATGAGATAGCTCCAGCCTCCTTTATCACAATAATGTTATATATCCAACACCCACATTGCACTTATCATGAATTCAAATCTGTCTTATCTCTCACTAGAAAAATTAATTGCTGCTTTGATTCCTCCAAGTAAAACCTCAACTCACTGAGCTTTCTCACGACCAGTACTCTGCAGAAGAGAGCTATTGACCCAGCCAAGGGCAAAGCTGGTCACTTCACAAAAACAAGGAGATGATGGAGAGAGCGCTGAAACTTTTCAGACACTCACCCCAGTCACAGATCTGGGTTGAATCCATCATCGTTCTTTAGCTCTCTTCCCCACACTAGTTCAGACCCAGCCATATGCAAATCAGTCTTGACCCTGTTCTCATGGAAATAGTCCAGCCCGAACGGCTAAGTCAGGTCTTCACTGGATTCAAGCTAGCCTAGCTGATGAGGAGTGTTACTCTGATATCAGTCCCAGGATGCTTGTTTCCCCTCTCCCCACTCACTTTGCTCACTTAGTCTCTGCTAACACTTCACCTCTCCTCTTTTCTACACTAGTTCTGCCCATGGCGGACATTCCAATGGATGGGATATCCGTGGCTGACATCGGACCGGTCGTGGCAAGCATCTTCCAATCCCCTGACGGTTACCTGGGCAAAGCCATTGGACTGAGCGCTGAACGCCTGACAGCCCAGCAGTACGCAGAGATACTGTCCAAGCACATGGGCAAGACTGTGCTGGATTCCAAGGTGAGAAGCAGACTGTGTGCAAATAAAATGTAAGAGAAAAATAAGAGGATGTTTTGTAGCCATGTGCTAACTGCATGTGCAAAACCAACCCAGTGCAAAAATCATCTATTCAGGTATGGGATTCATTTCCTACACCGAACTAAAATAGAGTAATGCATGCTAACGGTATATGTTGTGTTTATGTGATTTTCCCATGTATTGCGTTTGGTGCACCAGTTGTTAGTGGCGAACACATACTAAAGCAAGCTCAATTTGCTTTGAGCTCCTACGTGCAGTGATGCTGCAACAGTGACAGATACCATTTCTGTCCATACTAGCCCTAACACCCTGCTCTAAATGACCTCCTGAAAGCAGCTACTTTGTAAAATAACAATACAGTTAAAACACTTTGGCCGTCATTACGAATGGCCAGGTTTTAGATGCAATGATTTAGGCAACAAGGTGTTTGGAATATATTGGATGTGACAATTATCCTCTATTACTAGTTTTGCCCATTAAAGGGGAATAGCCTCTCATGGCCAAACTAACTCATCAGTCTTAAAAGGTTGAAGGTTGGTACTGATTAGTCTAGTTCTAGCTCCAAGAGAATGTTTACGAAAAGCTCTATTTTGGTAATTTCAACAGGGTGGCATCGGTGGCTGCCCCACTTCTACTCTACTATCTGAGACCATTATTTGACCACTTTGTGTACTCCAAGTGAGCGAATACAGACTGGACTCTTCTTCTGGACTAACAAAGTGTTCGGTGCAGCGTGGCCTCACGGTTTGGTTTTTGAAAGCATTATGCTTCATGGGCCCGCCAAAATAAGGACATCTGTAGCTGTTTTTGATTTCATTCAGAATCCATCACTTTTTGTGTTTTGATAATGTGTTTATTTCTCCTAAATGGTATAATGTAATGTGTGTATTGGTGTTTCAATCACAAACCCAGGTGGACAGTAATAGCGCGCCATACAGGACTGACAGAGGAACAAGGTCAAAAACAAGGATGGAATGATTGGCATCAACACAGTGGCTGAGGGCAGGCTTAGATTGTTTTTGGATGTTTGATAATAATAAATGATTGCAATCTGAGAGTGAATAACTATCATGATGCGTGGACCATTGCAAGCATTCTGAAAATTCTTCAGGCACAGATACAAGGTCCAAGGACGCCAAGATCCAGCAAGCCTAATGTCCAACAGAACGGAAACCTAAAATAAAATGATACAGCAAGACCCAATCTCCATGATCCCAGAAGCCCTCCCTCTTGCGTCACCACTCCATTGTTCTACTATCTCTGTAGAGGGCTCCACATTCTGTGTCCCTTTTCCTGGCCTGCAACTCAGATTATAAAATCAAAAAACTACCCCTTGTCTCTTCAAATCTGGGTAACTGGTCATTCAACTTGTATATCACGTTCTCACCAGATGCCATCTCAAACATGCCTTTCAGCCAAGTATCACAGGTCGGGCCCTTAGAGTCTTCCATAGCCCCCTGAGTAAGGCATCTCAGTCGTCCGTCAAGTACTGAATCTCCATTTGCCATGCCCACCGTTGTCTGAGGTGCCGCACTGTCCAATGTGAGCAACAATGATCAGTGAGGACTCCGTAAAGACCGGACACCACTCCCATATAGGACCACAAGTGGGTGTGTATATTTCAGGAAGGGTCACTGGGCTAATTCTATAGGTGTCTGGCCCAGCAGGCCACAAAGGCATGGGTTAGTTGTCAGTAACCCCTGGTATAGTCAGGTTGGAGGCCAGTGACTAGTTTAAAATGCCCATCCACAGCAGGTCTGGATGCAATCCGCTTTCCAACTGGTGCAGGTTATGAAACGCCTGTCGATCAGTATTTCCCCATTCAACCACTATGGTGCCTTGTGTGTAAACTCCATCGGACTCTCAACCTGTTATGTACTCTGCACCAAGCATAAAGCAAGGACTATATAATAACTTTTGCTTTCACCATCTCATCATGCCTTGATATACAGAGCAACTCGTCTGTCTCCTGATTAAAACACTGCCATGAGTAACCAGGCCTACATTCATTGCATGTGGACAGCATGTACACCACCTGCGATAATTGATGTGATAGCCTGCAGTGTTCTATGTGTGGCTGGCATAAGGCTCTAGATTCTGCTGAGGCATGACGCCTGAGGCTTTCAATCTGGACCATGACTGCTCCATGACTCCTCCAAAACAAATACCTTAATTTTCCTTTCCATGGAGCTCATAAGGTCCAGTGGGGCTCAAGTGAAACCATTGCAAAACATAGTTGGACCCGGGCGCAGTGTTCATTTTAACTCTCTGTACCCTTTACCAAAGTTACCTTGACTGGACTGGTCAGCAAGGAACCATTCTCTTCACTAATCACTGGCATGGCGTTCCGTGAGTCCTTCTGCTGAGCTGCAGAGCTCATAAACTGTCTGCTATTTCTCCCCTCTCTTAATATTTTACTTGCTGCATATTAATGATAGTTGAGATCATATTCCGCCTTTATCAGTCATCACAATACAGAGTATTGGGGATATGTATTATATTGAAATAGAGAGTATTGACTGATTTATTATATTGAACTATTAGATCAACAATTTCTCTTTTTACTCGATTCTGTGATTCCTAGCCAATGCTTTGGCTAGTGCAGCATGGCTCTTTTAGAATCTCCTTACACACGTTTTCCTGGCTGCAAACAAAAGCCGGGCCAATGTTGCAGAGCACTCATTATACCCCAAGTATTTAGTCAAGTAAAATTGCAATCAAGTCTTGTAAGTAGGCATTCCATAACAGTGGACATTCATTCATCAGATTCCAGAGGGGGAACCAAAACACCTGCTCCACCTACAGCTGGATATCTTGGTCAGACACACTGGTATAATGGAGGCTCCCAATACTCTGACCACCAATGTCACACTCTGCATGTTTAACTTAATGAACACAAAACCTCCATCACTGTCTGTC